>NC_086186.1:26742322-27942322 GCF_023053635.1 Elgaria multicarinata webbii
TGCCTGATCAAAATATTCCATAGGTTTATTTGGGTAAAGAGTTCTAGAACACTTCAGATGACCCACATGCATCTGTATAATGGATGTTTATGATTTCTTAAAAATTGGCTGTGAGGGAGGAGGGATAATGCTGGAGCTTTAATGGTTTGAAATACTGGCAATCAGTCTTACCTATATCCCACCACCCACCATCCGCCCCCAGAAAAGAATCAATGCTATGTGTTAACCACTTTGTTAATGTGAAGTGACTTCTAAGTGTCTTGCAGTGTTTAATTCTGGGGGTTTTATGTCTTGCAGCAATTAGTTGTGTGGAGTTCTCCTTACGCTGTTGGGTGGTTCATGTCCGTTTCCCCCCTCCTGCTTTTGTTATAAAAGAGAATGGTGAAAAGTTTATTATCATACAGGGTCTCTGATGCAACTTTACTTTCTGCAGCAGTTTCAAGGAGGTGGCGAACTGTGATTTGGAAACACACTTCTTTGTATTTATCTCAGCCTTTCAGCCCATGACAGGCCACCCAGCTGGCTGTCAATCAGTAAAATCAAACGATACAGGCCAAAAGACAAGGATACAATAATCAATAACAAGTAAAAACACAAAAATTAAAAGCCAATAACAAAATTTTAAAACAGGAAGAAAATCACAGCCCAGAGTGAGAGAATATTTGGAAGATCAACAAATGTATTAAAAGCAGGGGTGGAGGACATAGGGGTTTCCAAATGTTGGTAGACTGCAACTCCCATGATCCTTTACTGTCGGCTCTGCTGGCTACGGGCGATGGGAATTGTTGGCCAAAATACCTGGAGAGTCAGAAGTTGCCCATACCTGATCTATAGGAATAAAGGTCCTCTTGAGATCCAGCTATGACAAAAATCACCCAAAGCCTTGATAAATACAACAATCCTGGTTTTTATCCGACTTGATCCACAATGTCTGTCCCACTTCACAGGTTTGTTGAGTGACCAATCTCCCTTTACTAAGCCTTCACAATTATTTGGTTTTTCATTGCCAGAACAAATTGAAAGTGTTCCGCAAAGTACTCTTCTGGATCAGGCCTTATCCGCAAGGGGCATGGCGGGTGGAGAAAGTGAGAGGCAAGAAAAACACAGAGGTTTCTACTCGCGCGAAAATCAAAGAACCACAGTAGGCTAGCAATACCTTTATTAGGACTTCGTATTAAAGATTCCAGTAGATAGATGCACTTTAGTTACAGCTACTTCCATATATCTGGATATCTCTAATCTATTACACTTTTCTGGCTTCACAATATGTTCTTGCAATAAGAATCCTTTTTCATTTCTTCCCCCCAACACTCTTCTTACAAATACTCTACATAACCTTTCCTCACGTCCCAAGTAATGGCCCAAGTTACTTCAGCTAATAGAAACACAAGTTGCAGAAATCGTATTTTTGACCTCCATTTTATTTATTGGTTTAAGGAAGCCATAAGCTTCCTATATTCCTATTAGGGTGGAAGATTCATTCAAGAGCTTTGCTAATTGTTGTGCCACTCGGTCAATTTTAACCATCATCCACTTCTTTTTTATGAACATCAGAAGAGCCCTGCTGGATCAGACCAAGGGTCCATTTAGTCCAGCGCTCTGTTCACACAGTGGCCAACCAGCTGTCAACCAGGAAACCACAAGCAGGACACAGTGCAACAGCACCCTCACACCCATGTTCCCCAGCAACTGGTGCACACAGGCTTACTGCCTCTGATATTGGAGGTAGCATATAGCCATCAGAAGTAGCCATTAATGGTCTTGTCCAGGAATTTGTCCAACCCCCTTTTAAAGCCATCCAAATGGGTGGCCATCACTACATCTTGTGGTAGCAAATTCCATAGTTTAACACTGCACTGTGTGAAGGAAGTACTTTTTATCTGTCCTGAATCTCCCACCATTCAGCCTCATGGGATGACCCCTTTGGGTTCTAGTATTATGAGAGCGGGAGAAAAATGTCTCCCTATGCACATTTTCCACACCATGCTATCAATTTGAATTATATGCTTCTGGTGTATAGTATACCCCTCATTAAGAATTAGCTGGAATTTGAAAGCTGTTAAAGGAAAGCTGTTAAAAACGGTTTTCGGCTACATCTCCCATAGTGCCTGACCATTGGCCATGCCGGTTGATTATTATGGGAGTTGTAGTCCAAAACTTCTAGAGGGTTCCAGATTGCCTTCCCCAAGGTTACGGCATCAACAAGGCCCTTTGCGTAGGGTGCTGCTGACTCTTCCTGTGTGGACGCATTAATTTCCCAGACAGCCCCTGCATGAGAGCAAAGTTTGTCTGACACTTGAAGAAGGATAGCATTTTTTGGCTCGGCAATCTGGCCAGGTTGTCTTGGCCATTTACCTCCTGGGCTGTACGCTTCTCTGAGTCTCGATATCTTCATTTCTCACTACCTAACAAGCCCAGGAATTACAGGAAAGTAATTTTCTCCGCAAGACAAAGGGCAGCTGCTGTGTAGCCAGCCCTTTCTAAATTACGTCCTTCTGCCATCGCAGCAAATTTAAGCTTTCCAGCTCATGATAAACCCATCAAAGAAACGTCGGGTTCCAGCCAGCCGCCGGCCCAGATCAGACTCCCGTGCTGAGCCTGTTCTTTGCAGACGTTGGAGCCATTACTGTGACTCTTGCCTAGTTACTCTTAGCTGTGGAATTTAGAATCAAACTGTCAGGACTCCTAGCGGGCTTCCAAATGGATGTCTTCTGGCGCTGTCAGTCAATAGATGCTGTGCAGCAATTCTGCCTTATGGATTTTCTGTGGTAAGAAACAAGACACGGAAGTGGTGGGAAAACATGGCAGGGTTACAAATAGGAGATAACATGTGGACACCTACCCACCCACCCGGTTAAAACTCTGAATGAAGCAGGGAGACTGCACAATAAAAGCCTCCCCTGGATTTCTAAATATTAGATATCCATGGATGCAACTGGTCTGCCTAAAGGTACAGCTATATGCGTGTTTAGACAGGAAAAAAAGTCCTCCAACTCCCAGCATGGAATCCTCCAACTCCCCAGGCTGGCTGGGGAATGCTGGCAGTTGGAGGACTTATTTTCTGTCAAATCATGACACCCTAAACTGCAGCTCAGCTTTCAGTTTTATACTGGAAAAACAAAGTTCTAGTCCTCACGGCTGTGCAAGAAAACTGTAAACTGTAGGGAAAGGCAACTTTATTCGGGAGCCATCATCAAACCGGGGGTCGAGGGGGTCATGTTTCCCTGCCATCACTTTGCCTTCTGCTTCTGCCCCACAAAAGGGCAAACAGCTTCCTCTTTCTTCATGCATATGCTGATCGCGAGATCCTCCCCCTGCATTCACACATGGCATGGAAGGGAGGAAGGAGGACGTCGCACCAGCCTTTTTTTTTTAAAGAAAAAGACAGAATCTGGAGCGCACCTGCTCCAGTGCAAAAGTAATTTTTTTAAAAAAAAGCCCCCACCCCGCTGCCCTCCCCACCCCCAATGGGCATAGAGCACTTGAAGAGCTCCGTACCCTGTGGCCGGTTCCCAGCTCCTCGCATTTACCCATGAGGAGCCGGGATGAAATCAGGACTGCTGCCCACATCTCCCGCGTTCTCAGGACTATCCCGAGACCATGGGAAAAATCCGAGAAAAAAAGGGTACAGCAATATCCCGGGGAAATGGAGGGATCATCCCACTCTGCCCCTGGGATCCCCTGTGCGTCTTGTGGATGCAATATACCGCCCCACAGCTGAAGTTCTCTGGGCGGTTCACAAAAACTAAAAACAGTAAACATTAAAAATATACAAAATTTAAAAACCGTCAGAAACATAAAAACAACAGTATAAAAACAGCAGCAGTTCCCTTAGGGTTCTGGGGTCCATTAAAAAACAAACTTAGCGTTCAATGCCTTTAAATGCGCAGGAGAAGAGGAAAGTCTTGACCTGGCGCCTGAAAGATAACAATGTTGGCGCCAGGCGAGCCTCATTGAGGAGATCATTCCACAGTCGGGGGGCCACCACTGAGAAGGCCCTCTCCCTTGTTGCCATCCTCCGAGCTTCCCTCAGAGTAGGCACTCAGAGGAAGACCTTAGATGTTGAGCGCAGTGTATGGGTAGGTTCACGTCAGGAGAGGCGTTCCATCAGGTATTGCGGTCCCAAGACACGTAGGGCTTTATAGGTTAAAACCAGCACCTTGAATTGGGCTCGGAAACGTATAGGCAGCCCATGCAAGCGGGCCAGAATCGGTGTTATATGCTCAGACCGCCCTGTTCCAGCTCTCAATCTGGCCGCCGCATTTTGCACAAGCTGCAGCTTCTGGACCATCTTCAAAGGCTGCCCCATGCAGAGGGCATTGCAGTAATCTAATTTGGAAGTTACCAGAGTATGGACAACTGAAGCTAGGTTATCCCTGTCCAGATAGGGGCGTAGCTGGGCAACCAACCGGAGTTTGTAGAAGGCACTCAGTGCCACCGAGGCCACCTGAGCCTCAAGTGACAGAGATGGTTCTAGGAGAACCCCCAAGCTATGAACCTGCTCCTTCAGGGGGAGTGCAACCCCATCCAGAACCAGTTGAACGCACCCACCCCTCCGATCAGTGGAACCACCCACCAGCAGCATCTCAGTCTTGTCTGGATTGAGTTTCAGTTTATTAGCCCTCATCCAGTCCATTGTCACAGCCAAGCACCGGTTCTGCACATCCACAGCCGCGCCTGATGAAGATGAAAAGGAGAAGTAGAGCTGCATGTCATCAGCGTACTGATGACAGCGCACTCCAAAACTCCAGATGACCGCACCCAATGGTTTCATGTACATGTTAAACAGCATGGGAGACAAGACTGACCCCTGCGGAACCCCATTCTGGAGAGTCCACGGGGCCAAGCAATGTTCCCCAAGCACCACCTTCTGGAGCCGACCTGCCAAGTAGGAGCGGAACCACTGCAATGCAGTCCCTCCCACTCCCAACTCAGCCAGACGTTCCAGAAGGATACCATGGTCGATTGTATCGAAAGCTGCAGAGAGATCAAGGAGAATCAACAGAGTCACACTCCCCCTCCTGTCTTTCTCCCGACATAGGTCATCATACAGGGCGACCAAGGCTGTTTCCGTGCCAAAACCAGGCCTGAAACCCAACTGAAATGGATCCAGATAATCACTCTCATCCAAGAGTGTCTGGAGCTGGCCCACAACCACCTGTTCAAGGACGATGATTCCGAATGATCCCGGGACGATCCCTGGGATATTACCTGGTGTAGACATGCCCTTTGGCTCAGGCTGATCTTCCCTTGCTGTTGTACTTGCTTCAATAGCCATTGGTGGCTCTTGTTCCTTTGGGTGGATGGGCCAGGTTGGTTTCCCCTTTAGCTTAATGTTATTCCTGGGAAGCAGGGGGCAGGCTCTCCCCAGGGTTTCAGATGTGGGTTTTTCCTAGGCCTACTCAGAGGCCTCATCTACACCAAGCAGGATATTGCACTATGACACTGGTATGAAAGTGGTATATAAAAGGCAGGAGCCACACCAAGCAGGATTTAGCGGTATGGAAGCAGTATATGGTCTGTGTCAATGGGCCCCAACAGTTGTCAGTGCACTTCAATACCGCTATAAAGCAGTAGTGTGGCTCCTGCCTTTTATATACCGCTTTCATACCACTTTCATTATGCAATATCCTGCATGGTGTAGATTAGGCAAGAGATGCTGGGGGTTGAACCTTTTTCATGCAAGGGAAATGCTCTCCCACTGAACAGGTTGGAAGGAGAGGAGCAAGGCAGGTCAGAATATCAGAACATCAGAAAAGCCCTGATACTGGATCAGACCAAGGGTCCAGGTTTCATAATGTAGCCATCACGTGAGAAGATGATCGCTCCTCTTGTCTGTGGTAGAATTAATGGTGAAATGTATTTCTTTCAGGGGCTATTGATGGCTAGAGGGTGCTTGCTTAAAGAAGAGTCGATGACTTTTGTTGACTGGTGCCTGCTAGGTACTGACGGGGTCTACCTATTTGGGCGGGGCTGGAGACAAATAGCTTGGCCACTGAACTGTAGCTGAGCGAAAGAGGTCAATGGGGGAGTCTCCTAGGAAGTCAGCTCTTTGAGGACTTGTTTCAGAGGCTTTATCAGCACCCATCTTCTCTCGCAGGAATGACCTTTACCTCATTGCGGCTGTTGCGACCAGATTCATAGCACCTTGGAAGAAAGGTTGCCATAGTGATCAGGCATGAAACCGGAGCCTGCCTGTGCGCCATCTCAAGCTGCCCAAACTCGTCTGTCATTTATTCTCTCTTCTGGGAGCCTCATCTTCATGTATGGACACACAGGCACACTGGGCACACACACCCCGACACATTCTTTTTTCAGGTGTACGCCCAAATTATTTTTAAGGTGTACACCTAAAAATGTGATGTTTGAAGGATACATATCAGTCTTTGCCTGGTACAGGTATGCTCACTGGGGAGACACACTGGGCACAGGGGGTGCAATTGGTATGAAAGATGGATTTGCTGCCTTATAATGTGCAAATGGTCTCCAGGTAGAAGCTGAACCAAAAACGTTTGATGTTGAACAAGTCCGGTTTTTCTCCGAAGGGAAAATGGTTCAGAACAGTGTGGAATGGTATTCCAAAGTAATGTCTCTTTCATTTCTATCCCAACTTTTGATCCAGATGGATGCCCAAGGCCGCTTACATTAAAACGAAATCAAACAGGATTTCATTAAGGCTGCTTCTACATAGGGATGCTTTGAGCTTAGCTAAACACTATATCTCAGGCTTTGCTACATGTTACAACTGGTTCTCAGCAGTTTCAGCATTACCAAATATTTATCTAAATATTTATTTATTTATTTATTGTATTTCTAATTTGCCTAATAACAAACTTTCCCTGGGAAGATGACAAACAGTTAAAAGGCTAAAATGCAATACAAACAGTAAAAAATACAAAATACAATGCAAATATTTAAAAGAGTAAAATACAATGCAAGCAACAAACAGCAGCACAGGAATAACTGCTATAAATATTTAGAACTATGTCCCTAATATTCCGTATGTGGGGTGCTACAGCTGAGAAGGCCCTATATTTTGAGAGAAAATTCAGGTTTAAAAAAGTATCGGCATCGTATTTTGAGAGGGATCTTTTAAAATCCACACATTAAAGTGGAACCGGACCACAATTATGGGTCAAAAAACATGCAAAAGGGACACACTGGAAATAGACAGCTTTGCCATTCTGTCCGGCTGGACATCAGGAAAAACTTCCTGACTGTTAGAGCAGTACGCCAATGGAACCAATTACCTGGGGAGGTTGTGGGCTCTCCCACACTAGAGGCCTTCAAGAGGCAGCTGGACAACCATCTGTCAGGGATGCTTTAGGGTGGATTCCTGCATTGAGCAGGGGGTTGGAGTCGATGGCCTTGTAGGCCCCTTCCAACTCTGCTATTCTATGATTCTATGACTGACTGGCCACTCATGGGCATTTAAGAGTTGATTACACACTTCCTGACTGTTAGAGCAGTACGCCAATGGAACCAATTACCTGGGGAGGTTGTGGGCTCTCCCACACTAGAGGCATTCAAGAGGCAGCTGGACATCCATCTGTCAGAGATGCTTTAGGGTGGATTCCTGCATTGAGCAGGGGCTGGACTCCATGGCCTTGTAGGCCCCTTCCAACTCTACTATTCTATGATTCTATGACTGACTGGCCACTCATGGGCATTTAAGAGTTGATTGCATGACAGCAGCAGCAGCCAGGATGTCTCCTGCGCTATCCCACCCTTATCCTGTTGTCAGAAAACACCGAGATAATCAGCCTTTTAAAAAATAATAATAAAAATAAACAAAATTGGCTCATGTAAAGGTGGCGTTGTGCTATAATTCTGCCCCTAAATGGCGGTGTTTTATTGAGTTGAATGGAGGATGCAGAGATAAGAAGTGTTCAATCCAAGCCATGTGGCCGCCCGTGGAATTGAGCCAATTGCGATCCCAAAATAAAAATGGAAGCAGAAAGTCATGGTTAAGGCAGCACTGTGTGTGTGTGTGTGTGTGTGTGTGTTTAAGGTATAGAAGCTCTAAGAGGGTGATATACAGTTGTTTGGTAGAGCAGATGCTTTGCATGCAGAAAGTCCCAGCTTTGATCCTTAGCATCTCCAGATAGGACTGGGAAAGTTTAAGGTCTCACCACCAAGTACTTTTGGAAAAAAAATGTTTGCAACTGTTTCTCATCATAAACCCTTTAAAATTTTGCATTGCTGCTGTTTTTATCTGGTTGAGCTTTTATATTGTATTTTATATTATGGTTTTATACTGTTGTTTTATACTTTGAATGGTTTTTAATTTTTGTGAACCGCCCAGAGAGCTGCGGCTATTGGGCGGTAAAGAAATGTAATCAATCAATCAATCAAAAAGTTTGCAACTCTCTCTCTCCTCTCCACACTTTATTCCTACATGTTTACAGTGCTCTCTCGCCACCCAACTGTTTTAAGCAGGACCTAGGAGGAAAAAGTTAAGGTGACCATATGGAAAGGAGGACAGGGCTCCTGGATCTTTAATGGTTCTATACAAAAGGGAATTTCAGCAGGTGTCATTTGTAGGCATGCAGAACCTGGTGAGATTCCTTCTTCATCACAACAGTTAAAGCTGCAGGAGCCCTGCCCTCTTTTGTATCTGGTCACTCTGGTATAGCTCCTGCACCTTAACTGTTGTGACAAAGAGGGAATTTCACCAGGTTCTCCATGTATATCCATGACAGCTGTTGAAATTCCCTTTTGTATACAACTGTTAAAGATACAGGAGCCCTGTCCTCCTTTCCATATGGTAATCCTAGAAGAAGTGAGAAGAGAGAAAGACTGAAAGGTAGAGAGGAGAGAGGGGAGGGGTGGAGGCAAAGATGGAGATTACCAGACTGTGTGGAAGGCTGCAGCTGTCATTGGGGATGTTATTAAGGATGTTCACAGTGAAATGCACACTTGCAGATTCCCATCGGAGGAGCGTCCGTTCCCTTTTTACCCCATTCTCTTTGGAAGATGGGCTTTAATTAGGCATGGAGCTCTCTCTCAAGCTGCCGTCTCCTGGAGCAGGTTGGTCCCAGAGACATCTGGGGATCCGACTGCCAGCCCGCTTCCCAAAGCAGTACGACTCGCTTAATAAGAGCAGTGGTTCCCCAGCTCCCAAACACGATTTGCCGGAAGGTTGCAAACTGCCGTATGCATCTAACCGCAACCCCAGAGCGGCTCTTTCTGCAAGCCGCAAAGGTTACCTTCCCTGTGATTTATTTCATTTCCTCTCATTTCTGTACCGCCCGATAACTGAAGCTCTCCGGATGGTCTGGAATTGTTCATAAGATAATAAAATAGAACGTTAAAAATATAAATATACAAAATTTAAAACGATTTAGATATCTCAAAACAGTTTCAATAGAACGCTAGACCTGTTTAGATGGCTGGCTTAAGTGCCCCATCATATGCTGTTGAAATGGCCTGGGAGGCGAGGACAGTCTTAACCTGGTGCCAAAAAGATGACAGCGTTGGTGCCAGGCAGGCCTCAGTGGGGAGATCATTCTATAGTCCAGGAGGGGGGCACCACTGAAAAGGCCCTCTCCCTTGTCTCCACCCTCCAAGCGTCCCTCACTGGAGGCACTTTGGGGGCTGCCCCAGAAGTTGGTCATATTGTCTGGCTATGTTCAGATCGGGAGAGACATTCACTCAGGGCCGGTGCCAGACTATTTTGTGTCCTAGGCAAGGTGAGCTACTTACACACACACACACCCCAAAATTGCCAACTTCAAATTTTAAGAACAGATGTTTTGTAAAAAAAAATAAAAAGCACAAAACTTGAACTTAATATGTTTTTTCTTAAAACAGCTAATTTGTATAAAACTGTGACCCTTAAATTTCAGTACTGTGCCCCTCTGAGGTCTGTGCCCTAGGTGGCTGCCTAGCTGGCCTAATAGTAGCGCCGGCCCTTCATTCACTCCCCTCAAACTTAAAAAAGGGGCTCTGGAACTCAAAGCTGCCTGCATACACTTTTGTAAACCGCCCAGAGAGCTTCGGCTATGGGGCGGTATATAAACGTAATAAATAAATAAATAAATAAATAAATAAATAAATAAATAAATAAAAATACACTTCCCCTGACTGGGTGGTCCTTGGGTAAGATGGCTGCAGCTACTTTGTGGAGATGGGACTGCACTTCACACATGCTCAGAGATGTTTTATTACAGTAGCAAAATTTGAGCAATTTGCATAAAGGCCCCCTTGCCGCTGCAGACCCTATTCAATGGGGATCCAGACCATTCAGTTGTCATGGTTGGAAGGGAAGTTCTGCCTCCACTGTAACAGAGCGCCATGCACAAGGGACGAGCTGCACATGATGCAAGATATTCCCGACTGTGTTTATTTTCACCCTAAAGCAGCATTAGCAAACAACAAGTGGGGTGGGTGGATGGGCTCGGAGACATCATCATCATCATCATCATCATTATTATTATTATTATTATTATTATTATTATTATTATTAAAACATTCTAAAAACATCCTAAAATTCCCCTGGATAGGCCTGTCGGAAGAGATCAGTCTTGAGCTTTCTTGAATGCTAATAGATTGTCAAGTTGATGAGTCTCCTCCGGCAGGCCGTTCCACAGTCTGGGAGCAGCAGAAGAGAAGGTCCTTTGGGTAATAACCGTCAGCCTAACTTTGATTGACTGAGGACCTGAGTGAGTGGGGTGGATTGTACAGGAGAAAGCGATCCCGCAGGTAGCCTGGACCCAGATCATGTAGGGCTTCAGAGTGATAACCAGCACTTTATACTTCGCCCGGAAACTAATTGGCAGCCAGTGAAGAGATTTTAAAACTGGTGTAATTTAGGTTCGGAAAAAGGGCTGCACACTTTGTCTTTCATCATTACTGCTCTATTACAACTCTTCCCCACGCACCCACCCACCCACTCGCAGCTTCTTTACAGTGAAAATAAATCTACTGGAAGGTCTGATCATGGGTGACTCACAGATCTCGAAGTGCGCCCCCCCCCATAGTCATCCCCTGTAGGGCCGAGTTGTGACTATTCAAGTATAAGCTGATGGGATCTGAGTTTGCACTATGTATGACTGACCAAGATGGAGATCTTGGGGTTGTGGTGGACAGCTCAATGAAAATGTCGACCCAGTGAGCAGCTGCTGTGAAAAAGTCAGATTCCGTTAGGCATAATTCGGAAAGGGATCGAAAATAAAACTGCCAAGATCATTCTCCCCTTATACATATCTATGGTGCAACCACACTTGGGCCAGGCCTGTTGACCTCCCCATAGCCCACTTCTGGCCTCATCCACAAGAGGAGAGAAGGGATTAAATCACTCTGAGAGCTTCTGCACTCATGGAAGTTTGCGGGTCCTTTTCATGACATCGTCAACCTTCGATGCCTCTCCTGCCATTTTCAGGCGGGAATCCGTCATTCTATAAAACCCCCAAAATGCTGTAAGAAATCAAAATCGCACAATAAAACAGCACCATCTACTGGTGGTAGAACTGAAACATGTGGGAAGGAACTTGCAAATACATGTGGCAGGCACGTGCATGTATTGTGCTGATCATTAAACCTGGGAAGATTCCGGAAGACAAAGCCCTGGTAAGGCTGTGGGCTTTTTGCTAAATGTGGAGAAGCCCTTTGTCCTCGCCCTCTCTTCCCAGTCTTTCCCCTCCCCTTCTCTCCAGTTTACTGGAAAGCCCTGGGATTGATCCTCCCTGGCCGATGCCTGACTGGCTTATGAATAGTCAGCCATAGGCTTTACAGAAACTCTGTCCCTCACTACACTGTCTGACCAATCCAGACTTCCTGGCAGGGAAGGAAGTATGCCCATCACCATGGCAATGAAACCATGCCCAGCTATCACTTCCCCTCAGCTAGCTTTGTCTGTGGCTCTGTTGATGGGGCCGCAAGCACACCCACCCATGGTATGCCAGAGAACTCTACCCTGGTTGGCATGCAGGGACCATTATTGGAGGCTCTCCCAAAATACTAATGGAAAACTGGTGTGCTTTTGTAAACGAAACACACTGTTTGCTTCAACATTTTGTGCAATATGCCCGTTTGTTTGTTTTGGAGTTGGTGCTGACCTCTGTTGAAGCATGCCTCCTGTTCCTATTGTGGGACTCCCTCTCAACTACATACTGAATTGGCACCCATTTTTTTAGACTTCAATGGAAGCCACCAAGAATGGTGCTCACATCTTTTGCATAGGTCTGTGCCTTCCTCTGCTTTGCTCCCTAAGATCATCTTCTTGGCTCGCCGCTCTGACCATGTATTCTGAAATCTCTTCATTGGCTTCCAATTCACTTAAGAATCCAATATAAACTTCTCCTGTTGACCTACAAAGCTTTTCACTGTCTAGCTCCTTCCTATCTCTCCTCTCTCATCTCACACTATTGCCCCGCTCGTGCTCTTCGCTCCTCCGATGCCATGTTTCTCACCTGCCCAAGGGTCTCTCCTTCCCTTGTTCGGCTTCGTCCATTTTCTTCGGCTGCCCCTTCCGCCTGGAACGCTCTTCCAGAACATTTGAGAACTACAAGTTCAATTGCAGCTTTTAAAGCTCAGCTAAAAACTTTTCTTTTTCCTAAAGCTTTTAAAACTTGATTTTGTTCTGACTTTTATACTGCCTGTTTGGTGCATTCTCTTCCCCTCCTTATTGTTTTATTATGATTTTATTAGAATGTAAGCCTATGGGGCAGGGTCTTGCTATTTTATTGTTTTACTCTGTACAGCACCATGTACATTGATGGTGCTAAATAAATAAATAAATAAATAAATAATAATAATAATAATCCCTGTGAAGGTTTGAGACCTCCAGAGGGAAGTTAATAAAGTCAGGCCTTAGAGACATTTTTTTTCCTCTTGGGAGGGGTTATCCCTGAGAAAAGTAGTTTCATTTCCCTGGTTAAATTTCATTTCTCCAGTTAAGTTTCATTTCTTCAAAACTGTAACAGTACTTTCTGTTTTGCTGGAAATGGGTAGAAAAGAAGGAGCAGAAAGAAGCAGCCTGAAGAAGTCTAGGTGAAGCTTAGGGTAAAAGAAGACGGTTCAGAAGCTGCACCTTGTGCAAAATGCAGCGTCCAGATTGATAACCGGAACCAGAAGGTTCGAGCATATAAGACCGACTCTGGCAGCTGCTTGCATTGGCTGATTGTACATTTCTGAGCCCAATTCAGGGTGCTGGTTTTAACCTATATAGCCTTACACGGCTTGGGACCACAATACCTGACAGAACGCCTCTCCTGACATGAACCTACCTGTACACTATGCTCAACATCTAAGGTCCTCCTCTGAGTGCCTACTCCAAGGGAAGCTCAGAGGATGGCAACAAAGGAGAGGGACTTTTCTGTGGTAGCCCCTCAATTATGGAATGATCTCCCGACGAAATCGCCTGGCACCAGCATTGTTATCTTTTCGGCACCAGGTCAAGACTTTTCTCTTTTCCCAGGCATTTAACAGCATATGCTGAGTTTTTTAACTGACCCCAGAATAGTTGTTTTAAATGGATATTGTCTTTTTGTTTGTATTTTATGCTTTTTATGGTTTTAAATTTTGCATATTTGTTTTTAATGTTCACTGTTTTAACTTTTGTAAACCGCCCAGAGAGCTTCAGCTATGGGGCGGTATATAAATGTAAATAATAATAATAATAATAATAATAATAATAATAATAATAATAATAGAACTTCCATTTTTGCAACTTTTATTTCCTTTTAATGCTTTTTGTATCACCCTATCACTCAACTCTATTGACCAAATACCTTTAATTATAATGTAATGTGTTAGTATACTGTTGTGTTAAACCTAAACTGTCTGGTGTGTCATACACTCCCACATCTACAGTCTAAAACCCACATTATTGGGAAGGGGAAGGGGGGGGAAAGGAACGTGGCACTCTTAAGGAATTAAGAGATCCTTAAAGAGTTGTTCAAGGGATCCAGGACATAGAAAGAACATTATCATCCCCACTCCAGGTTCAGAGGTTTGGCCACACTAGGATGTAACAAAACTCTGGCAACTGGCTTTCACACATATAACGATTCTTGTACATCCTCCCTTCCTAAATATGCTAGCTTTAAAAGAGCCCAGCTCACATGGCTCCCTCTTCCACATAGGAGTTTGTTTATCCTTGCCTTTGACATGCAAGCCAAGCATTTACAACCATGGGAAGCCAAACACAGAGTGTGGACAGACAGGTCAGAGGAAGGTTTAACGCTTGAGATTGCATTGCCGGTAACCATGGAGAGCTCATTGGAACCAGAGGAGCAAATCTACGGAGCTTATATAGAGTGCTTGACTTGGCATCTCTCTAGCCTGTGGAGAGAATTGATTCATGTTTCCAGTAACAATGAGACACCGGGGCCAGTATCCAATGTTAGTCCTACATAGAGCAGGCCCATTCCAATGAATGGGACTTAAAATAATTGTGACTAACAAGACTCATTCATTTTAATAGGTCTGCTCTATACAGGACTAACATTGGTTGCCACCTCAGCTGTCCAAACCTTCATAATCAAGCTCCCAAGCAAATCAGGAAGACTCAAGGAGGTGCCAGAAATCACGTCCACGCTTATTCATGTGCAATGAGTCTTGGCTCGCGTCCACAACAGAATTCAAAATGGCGGCACTCTTATGGGAACCTTGCAGACTAGCAATGGGCAAGCTTTTCTCTGCTCGATTTGGAATCGACCCAGCCTTTGCAAGCTTTCTTGGCAAGTGTTCGAAAAAGCACTGCCGGGGTTTTGAGAATTGTCTCCCAGCTTGCGCGGCTGGCAGATGCGGGTTGATGGCGCTGTGCGGATGGCGCATCATCGCAGTGCATGCATGATTGCTGTTGTGGCAAATGTGGACGCTGCGCCTTGAGGATTGATTTCTGGTTGCTGTCTCACAATTTGTTATCTTTTCAGATTGGTTAAAGCATCCCGTACATTATATGTGAGATGTTAAAATCTGGGATGAAGACTGAATGTGTAAATGTGATTAGTTTATTATTTGCTTATGCATATTTCACATGTGTGTGCATGTGCGTGCACACACATCCCTGACACACGTCAGTCAGGGATGCTTTAGGGTGGATTCCTGCACTGAGCAGGGGGTTGGACTCGATGGCCTTGTAGGCCCCTTCCAACTCTGCTATTCTATGATTCTATGTCCATTTAAAAAGTCCTTGTAGTTTCAGGGCAATTGATTAGAGTTTGATGGAGAGCAAAGGATTAATATTTAAAAACAAAACAAAACTTTGTGTATGTGCCTAGAAAGTGGGTAGCTTTGGGCACCTGGGGGCTGACTTCACGACACCAGGTTGGTGCCGAGGAGTGAGCGCAGGGTTTCTGGGCGGCCATCCAGGTACCTGTTTGTTCATCCCTGGCTGATGGCTGGTTGGCCACTGTGTGAAGAGAGTGCTGGACTAGATGGGCCCTTGGTCTGATCCAGCCTCAGGGCACTTCTGATGTTCTTATGTACCAATCGCCGGTCACCTTCCACTAGGCACTTGACAGCGCGCCTATTAAAAAAAGTCAGGGTTAAATCCCTGACTTTTTCAAATCGCAGGGAAGCCATACAGTGGCTGTGAATCTGCCTGGATTGTCTAACTGATGCAGCGCCGATCCACAGCCACTGTGGGGCTTCCCCCACATACAGGCGCACACACACACACACACACACACACACACACACGTTCAGACAATTGCTGGCTCTGCATGTGCAAGTTTTTGTTTTAACATTCTGAGATGAAGAAGACCTGCAGCAAATGGCACTCAATTCATAGCACACCCAAGCACTACCAGTTGGAGAAATTTGTATAAGCAGCCAGGAAATGGCACATTTTGTCACCGTCGTTAATCGAGGGCATGTGGAGATGGAAGAAATATATAATTCTGTATGGAAAGGTGCACCTGTCACTCTGAAGACCAGTGATGGTGATGTGGACAGGCAGAATCAGGTGTGGAGGTCTAATCAGAACTAAACCCCACTTACTCCCCAGTAAATGTGCTGAAGAATCACAGAAACAATTCAGAGAAACAATGTCGGAAGAGGACCCCTTTCACGAAACAGTTTCTCCTTGAATTGCTGGATCAACTGCAAGACTTTTTGGTCAAATCAGTGTTTCCCCCCAGTCTGATTTAACGTTTAGGTGTTTGTTTACAAGAGGCGTGCTGTAGGTGTCATCTACCAAACCATCCTGTAGTCGTGCAAGAATGCCCAAGAATGCTCATTTTTAAATGCTGGTTAATGGAGTCCCAGTGCTTCTTTTTCACTGATTCCCCACCTCTCCGGCTTCTCAAAAACACACTCCATCATGTTCTACCAGTGAAGGCTCAAGGTAACTGCTGTAAACACTTGAAAATAAAGGTCAGTTTAGACATACACAGCAGAATCAAAGTGGTACAGCTGTTCTTAGACTTAGGCCACAGCTAGACCTAAGGTTTATCCTGGGATCCTCCAGGGTTCGCCCCTGCCTGAGCACTGGATCCCCTGTGTGGAACCTAGGTGAACAGGTTGACCCCTGGATGATCCAGGGATAAACCTTAGGTCTAGCTACGGCCTTAGCCATTTCACGTTGTAGGTAGGAATGACATGTTAAAAAGTGCTCTTTTTACCTAAACCAAACTCCCTGTACATGGAAAATTAGAATCCAGAGAGAAGGGTTCAGGCTAGTCATCTTCATGTCTTATTGGTGATTTCTTTTTTGTTTATAACACCCACCTATTGCCGGCAGGAGCACAGTCCAGGAAGAGCTTTATCACTCAAGGCAACCCTTAGATTGAGGCAGTCACTTTTGCTGCTCATGAGCGTGCCCTGTTCACGTGTACAGATTGTGTGTTTGTTTCGGTAGGTGTGTGTGTTTATATAGGTTGTTCATATCAGAATTCGCAAAATCAAATTTCTCAGTCATCTCTAGTTACATGTAGTTTGGCCTTTGGTTAGGATAAACATCTAAATTTATTTATTGACGCTTATTTTTAGGCAATCCTATTTTTATATATAATATATAATCAGCATGTGAGGGAGGAGTCCAGCCTAGCCTTTTCCCCGACATGCTAGTTTTCTGTGTGCATGGATTTGGGTGCATGTGCATTATGGAGGAGCATTATTATTATTATCCTGCCTTTTGCCCAATGCTGGGCCTCAAGGCGGCCTTACAAAGTTTTAAACATACATGGGGTGGGGAGGAACAAAACCATAAACATTTAAAATACACAACAAAATTATAAGACATTAACATAGATGGAGGGGCAGACTATTCTCCAAAGGCCTGCTGGAACAAAAAAGTTTTAGCCTGCTTCCGAAAGCCCATCAAGGAGGGAACCAGCCTAGCTTCCCTGGGAAGAGAATTCCAGAGCACTGCAGCAGCCACCGAGAAGGCCCTGTCCCATGTTCCCACCAAGTGTGCCTGTGAAGAAGGTGGGACTGAAAGAAGGGCTTCTCCAGAAGATCTCAAAGCACAGGCAGGCTCATAAGGGAGAATACGGTCTTTCAAATAACCTGGACCTGAGCCATATAGGTCAAAACCAGCACTTTGAACTGTGCCTGGAAACAGACTGGAAACCAGTGGAGCTCTTTTAACAGGGGAGTTATTTAGTCATGCTGGAGCCCCAACGACAGGCTGAGGTGGTACAGCCCAGGTTCAGGTTTACTGCACCTGGTTTTTGACAGAGCCAGGCCTATGTCAAAAGAAGACAACGATGAATATGGTGACTTAAAAACGGGTTTATTAACAAATCAGTTAAACCACAATTAACCAGTCATTTTGGATGATTAATAAAATCCGGCTAGATTTCGACACCTGTAATTTGGCTCAGCTGAAGAGCTCTTGTCATGAACTTGATCCAAAGGGGACACCCTCCCCTCATCTTCTAAAAGCTGAAACCCTTGATGCCAACCGCTTGGGCTGGTATCTTCTACACACTACACCCCCCAAACCCTTTTCATTACAAAGGAGGAAAAGAAACAGGAAACCACATCGCAGCGTCCATCTAAGTCCACGTCCATCTTTTCGTTCATTCCTTTCATTACATCAGCTCCACATTGTCTTATCGAGGCAGTGATGTTTTCTCCTCCTGTAGAACCAACAGAAAATCCAACTGTCCCGTCTCAAAAAATGTTCGGACTGCCATTCCCAAGTGCTGCGTTTTTACGGAGTGCCATTGGCTGTTTTCTGAAACGTGGTGGCTCCTTTCAAGAAACGCCTCCAAACTGAAGCTGCCAACTCTCTTGGACGGACTCCTCCGGAGAACCAACTGCAGCGCCTTTCCGCAGCTCCGCTCCCTCGTTGCTCTTTCGGCAGTTCTAAGGATAAACCCCCACCCCTAAGTCCCCCCTCATTACCACTAAGCCAAGAACACGACACAAGCCGGGAGCCCGGCCGCCTGGCCAATAGAGGCCCTATCTCTACCAATTCTAGACCACTCACGACACCTGGCCTAACACGTACGTCGTCACGCTAAAGCACCCATACAAACCACAGCGACATTCCAAGCCATGGGGAGCAGGCAAAGCTGTCTTAGATGCCAGCTCCGTTCTGCACCCTGCCAGGGCCTGCTTCTCCCATCACTTCTGCTCTTCGTGGGCAAATCTCTCCGGGAACGCCAAGCGACGGGACCGCTCAGGCGTAGTGCAGGAGCAGCGGCCTGCACAAATCTGTGTGCTCCCCTTCTGGACGCCAACAAAGAAAACCGTCTCTACCACGGCTGCTCATCCTTGCCTCCCCCTCCCCCATCCTCCCGTGGCGCGTAGCCTCTAGGAAAGCGAGTGGCCAGAAGCCCAGGCTACGTGGCCCCGTCACATCCCCCCACCGTGAGTTTTAAGGCCCCTTGTTGGTGCAGGGCCTTCAGGGCTTTGAACTCCAAGGGCATGGTGTGGGGGCTGGTCTGGGACATGTAGCCATATTTCAAACTGTCATAGTAGTGGTACTTGACGGGGTTCTGGTTTTGATCCCGGGGAAACGGCCAGAAACCGTAGAGATAAATCCTGTTGCAGAAGCGAGTCGCCAGGGTGTACATGAGTAGGCCGGTGGTCGGGCGTTTTATGTACACCTTGTTAGTCAGCCAATACCTAGAAAGGAATAGAAAGCAGGATGAGAACAGGGCGGCTAGACTGTTGACCGGGACTGAGTGATATGACCCTATTGGGCCCGTTCAGATGACATGCTAAGCCATGGTTAGTCCGCTAACCCGATTGCAGCAAATATTAGTGAGCGTGTTTAAACTGTGGTTTTGTAGCCGCCGTGGTTAGAAATGGTTCACACGACACACTTAAGTCATGGTTCACGTGACACGCTAAGCCATCATGTTTAGCTCAAAATGCTTAACCCCGAAGGCTTAGTGTGTCATCTGAACAGGGTCAGTATGACAGTACTTCTCTCTCTGTCTCTGTCTCTGTCTCTCTCTCTCTCTCTCCGTCTCCGTCTCCCTCCCCACTGGCTGCTGGTCTGTTCCTGGGCTCAATTCAAAGTGCCGGTTTTAACTTTCAGTGCCCTAAACTGCTTGAGGCCAGGTTACCCGAAGGAACATCTGTACTTACCTACCCAGACATTAATCTCATTAATCTCCCGCCAGGTGTCATTGACCTCCTCCATGTGCCCTGCCCGATCAGGTGAGACATGTTGCTAAAAGACGGATCTTTTTAGCGCGCCGTCTAGTTGTTAAGCAGCAACAACCCTAAGACATTCAAAGTTCATCTCATTGTGGATGGGATGCCTGAAGTGGCTGGCCCTGCCTGAAGGTTCAGAGGCCACATGCTGGTACGCCTTGCTGGGGAGCAACTGTGTGTGTGTGGAGTGTGTGTGTGTGTGTGTGGCTTCTATGCGCTACTCGTGAACATCTGATCATTGGAGTTTGCCTGGATCACAAGGACCTCTGATCCGATCCAGCAGGGCTCTTCTTATATTCTTATGCGAAAATGAAAAATAAATAAATAATGGCCCTGTCTGCCACAGATCCTGCGGTGCGCAGGTTTGTCCTGGTCTGGCATTCCCGCACTGTGGATGGTATCCCAGACTGGGGAGCGGGGGGTGGGCGGTGCGGTGTTCTTCCTTGAAAAAAGCCTTGCTAGTCTACCAAGGGTTGTCAACTGTTGTTGTAGTTTTAATCTCAAACGTACCACGTGGGAAGGGGCAGGTAGAAGAGCCAGGACAGACTTAGGCCTGGTCTAGACAATCGTGGGGAAGGTGTTCCTTGGATATATCAGGGGATTCCAGGTCTGAATGCTCCTCCACAAAGAGAAGGAGAAGAATTTTAACTTAAATTTAAATTTTACTGTTCTAACTCTGTATTTTAAACTTATATCAATTTTGTTGCGTGGTTTTATCCTGGTTGTGCTTTTTTATACTGTATTTTGTATTTGTGCTTTTAACCTTTTGGTTGTTTTATTATGGTTTTAACTTTTGTGAACCGCCCAGAGAGCTTCGGCTATTGGGCGGTATAACAATGTAATAAATAAATAAATAAATAAATAAATTATTCTTTTACTATGTACAGCACCATGTACATTGATGGTGCTATGTAAATAAATAAATAAATAAATAAATTATTATTATTATTATTATGACTGCTGAGCTGTTGGCGTATGCAGCTCCCGTGGCCTTTTGATCCCGTGGATCCCGTGGAATTCACAAAGTGGGTGACTGGGGCAGAACATTTTGCATTGTATCCACACAGGGCAGAAAAATGTTTTTGCTGGCGCTGTAAACGGGGAGCAAACGACCACGTTATCGCTTTTCTTCCACCCTCGGGCCAGCATCGACAATGTCCACGTTGCCTCTGAGCTCAGCGCTCTCCTGTTTGGCAAAACAGCTGGGAACCGTCACGAAAACTAATTAATTTTGCCACCCCAATTGAAGTTACGCTGAGCGCACATGGGACCCCGCACCAACAGCGAACCGTTACTGCACGAGGGCTCCAGGTTTTAATTAGAAGGTGAAGCAATCTTGAGAAAGGCTGTAATTATTTTCCCATCCGCCACCAATCGGTGCCACTATTAAGCGTAGGGGTTGTGTCGACTCCAGCAGCTGGGAAAGAGTTCAGAGACAGCTGCCATTAGATGGCTCCTTTTTTTTCCAGCATGTTGTTCTGGCAGAGAGAAACTCCCTGCTAAGCTGGCAAAAGAGCATTTGTCAAATTAAACAACTGGGGATTTTAAGTCACTGTGGTATCTGAGGGCTTGTGTGGCACAGGGTGGGTAAAAGAAGCAGAGAGAGGCTACCCGGAGCTCAAAGAAGACCTGATGGCAGCAGATTTGATTGTTTAAATCAAATATAAAGCCTGCTGATGGCAGGGACTGATTTGGAGAACAAATACGGTATGCCGGTAAGAGGAGGCGAACCCTCCCTGTCCCAGGGCTCACCTCTTTGAATCCATCATCAAGATTTATCGGAGTGGGCAGTGTGGTAGCGTGGTTAGAGCAGCTGCTCTAATGGCCATGCTGGCTGGGAATGAATATAAGGCGACCAGATGGAAAGGAGGACAGGGCTCCTGTATCTTTAGCAGTTGTATAGAAAAGGGAGTTTCAGCAGGTGCCCTTTGTAGGCATGCAGCACCTGGGGAAAATCCCTCTTCATTTTTGTGAACCGCCCAGGGAGCTTTGGCTATTGGGCAGTATAAAAATGCAAATAATAATAATAATAATAATAATAATAATAATAATAATAATAATAGTTTAAGCTGCAGGAGCCCTGCCCGCTATTGTATCTGGTCGCTCTAGTATAGCTCCTGCAGCTTTAACTGTTGGGATGAAGAGGGAATTTCACCAGGTGCTGCATGCCTACAAAGGACACCTGCTGAAATTCCCTTTTCTATGCAACTGTTAAAGATACAGGAGCCCGGTCCTCCTTTCCTCCTGTCCTCCCAACGCTTGTTAAAAGCCTGCTGCCCAGACCTAAGGATGCCATGGGCATCTTGCTTGCAAAGGAGCAGCATTCGGTAGTCATTCATGAACCATCAGGTGTAATCCTTACCTCTCTCCTCCACCCCCACCCCTCTGGCACCGTAGGAACAGAGTGATACACATCCAACATAAGGCTGCTCATCTTGCCACTCTTTTGTTTTTTGGCTGAAGGATTCAGGCTATAATTGAATTAGCTCTGTTCAGCACCAGCTGCTGGCTTTCCTGGTCTCCTCTCGTCCTGCCTCATTCACCTGCCGTGTCCCTGCAACAGAGAAGCCCCTCCGCTGCTCGGCTCTCGCTCTTCTTGCCACATGACCTGGCTGCCTGTGTCAAGGTGGGGAAGAAATAAACTGAGACAACCAGCCCTATGGGTCTCAACGGATGGGCAGGCCCCAAGGGACCACCTTGCCTCTTTTCCGTCCCACCTCTGAAATTCTGCAAAAGGGGGGCAATTTCCCTGTGTGTGCTTAAAAAACAAGCCACGAGTTGCTGCTGAAATTTGGCAGTGGAGCAAATAATAATAATAATAATAACAACAACAACAACAACCCTTTAAATAGGGTGGCCATATTGGAAGGAGGACAGGGCTCCTGTATCTTTAACAGTTGTTCAGCAGGCATCATCTGTATGCATGCAGCACCTGGTGAAATTCCCCCTTCATCACAACAGTTACAGCTGCAGGAGCCCTGCCCTCTTGACCAGATACAAAAGATGGCAGTACTCCGGCAGCTTTCGCTGTTGTGATGAAGAGGGAATTTCGCCAGGTGCTGCAGGCATACAAATGACACCTGCTGAAATTCCCCTTTCTCTACAACTGTTAAAGATACAGGGGCCCTGTCCTCCTTTCCATATGGTCAGCCTACTTTTTTTTTTTGTAAGTCCCTTTTTTAATAGCTGCACAGCCGAATTTCAGCAGCAATTTCAGTGATGGCAGGGGGCAGGGTTACAACCCGCAGTGAGTTCCAGAGTGGGGTGAATTGGACCCTCGGATCCATCCCTGATCTCCATGGAGAAATGGTTATCTACAACTGGTTCTACTGCCCCCATATTTAGATGGAAAACTCTTCTCTCATCTTTCTTTCTTTCTTTCTTTCTTTCTTTCTTTCTTTCTTTCTTTCTTTCTTGTTGATGTCACAGTTTCATCAATCCAAGAACAGATTTCTGTTGCATTTCTGTCTCTTACGCAGTTGTTAAAGGCACCGGAGTCCTGGTCAGTCCCTACCCTGATCTGGACTGCTACCCCTCGGGTTGGCCTCTGCTGGGGCAGGAGGAGTAGCCAAAGAAATCCAACACCCCCTTCGTCTCCCATCTGCCCTGCCAAGGGAAAGGGAACGGTGCTCAGCATATCCTGCCGATAATTTCGAGCCCAAGCCAATGGCACAAGCAATCAGCGGATTAGGAGTCGGTTGATTTAAAAGGCTTATTTCTTGAAAGCCGCTTAATTACAGCTTGAAAAAGAGCAGGCTTGAGTAATCCCTCCTCTTTCCCCCCTCCAAATTTGCATGCCCAGTGGGGCTGCTTCCCCCCAACCCCCAGGCTTCTCTTTCCCATGTAAAAGCTGGATGGAGCTTAATACAAAACGGAATCGCTCACAAGGCCTGCACGAGAGTTTTGTTTTTGCGAAGGGCAGCCTCCTGGTTGGAGGACAGGGCAAAGGCTCAGTTGTGCGTGGCTAGCAGGGGCTGTTGTGCGGCACCTTTCAGACCTGTGCACCTGGATGAATTTCAATGCTTTTTGTTCCTTCGATTTACCACTGTGATTCCTCTCCCAATTCTCCTTGTTTTGGCAACAAAGGCTAGAGCCACAGCCCGGGGTCAAAATCCCCCCACCCCCAAATCTCCCCCTGTAAACAAAGCAAAGATTGATGCACGCGTGTTTGCATGTCAAGGCTGAGAGCCCATCTACACGTTCAGAATAAACACGTAGTACTATTTAACCTGCAACATTTGAAGCTGAAGGGGGTGCAGAATGACCAAGTTGGCGCACCCCTTGTAAACAAGCCAACAAACGCTTCCTGTGCATAGAAAGCAAGCACCTCGATGGGAAACAAAGCCGTTCCGTGCAATCGTGATGAATTTATTGATTCGTTCCGAGTTTTTCAAAGCCATCTTTTAAAATCTAAATTCCGAGGGCCTCAGTTTAGACATGATAGGGAGGAAGCCGGTTTTGTCTGAACTTTAATGCAGCCACAGGGGATTCCCCATTTGATCAGAGCCGCTATAGGGTGAGTGAGCAGAGAGGCCAAACTTTCTCCTTGCAAGCTGTTTGTCTGCTAATAAATAAATAAAATATCACCTCTGCAGACAGCTTATTGCCTTGCAGGGGAAAGGATATATGGACCTAGTATATGTTCTCCTACAGATGCAGGAGAGGCTGTTAGCTCCAGTTTCGGTGGGGCAGAGATTTATTTATTATTTATTTATTTATTTATTTATTACATTTCTATACCGCCCAATAGCCGGAGCTCTCTGGGCGGTTCACAAAAATTAAAACCATTCATAATATAAAACAACAGTATAAAACCATAATATAAAATGCAATAAAAAAGCTCAAACCAGATAAAAACAGCAGCAATGCAAAATTACAAATTTAAAACCATTCTGAGTTTTACAGCTCCATCACACCAGCGATTTAGAGCCCTCTCGCCATGCCTGGTGTGCCGATTTGCAGCACGGCACTCACATGACGCTGTGCTTGTCCTGCTGACACCACGCCACTTCCCCAGCCTTTCCCGTCTTTTCCTAGAATGCCTAAAGTCTGGATTATTTTCCCTAAGCCCATTTTCCTTTGCTGGGAGCCTTGCTGTGGGCTTGACTGGATTGCATCAGGTCCTGGCAGGGAAAAGCGATCTCTCTCAGCACCCGGCTCTCAGCCTCAATAGAAAACCCAAACCTTGCATCCCAGGCTCGAAAGCGTTTTTTTAAAATCGTACAACGGCCAGATCTCTGCAGAGACAGGATTCTACTCCCCCGATGCCCCTAAAGAGCCAGACTAAAGGGCTGTTCCATTTTTGCTGGGCAGAAAGGCGGCCTGGTTGAAGTACCCAGCTGACAGGAACTGCTTGTATATGTCTTGTTAAAGGGGGGGGGGAAGGAGCAACCAATGAACTGGAGAGAGAAAGGGAAGGGGCGGGGTGGAGTGGAAGAGCAAACAAGCAAAAAAGCATTGGAGGTTAAAAATGTGGAGACAAAACAGGGGGTGAAATTACGGTGAGGCAGCCCTTAGTTAAAACCAGCCATAAGTCTAAAGGAGATATTCAAGGGTCTGGCCCCATTTTGGGGACAGGATTCAGCACCTTGGATAGCTCTCCTCTTCCCACACGTCCCTTGTTGCATTAAAGCGCTAAAAATCAACCAAGCAAGCAATGGAATAGCCTACACATGTCTCACATCTCATCTCGCTTGGCCCAAATTATGAGCATTTCCACATTCGAGCATGTGCTGAACTCTGAATTCCCCCTCCCTCCGCTCTTATTCAGAACCAGAGCTGCTCACCCTCGGACGGCGTGCAACAGGCGCAGGGAAGGGTAGGCCGTTCGGACGTTGATGTGATGCTTGAGGATGAGTTCGTTGACCCACTCCACGCGCTCCTTGCCTCCTTTGGCCATGAACGCCGGGATCCAAAGGATGCTGCCGTTGAGGCCGTGCAGGCGCTGAAGCAGCTTCTCCCGCCAGGTGTCATTGACCAGGTCCTCGAAGGCACGTTGGATGACCGAAGGGTTCATTGTTACCAGGTCTGTCTTCGTCCCGACGTCTTGGGTGTACTCTTGGACTGGGGCTAGATTGCACCTGGAGGTGGAAACGCCGGCTGTTATTTATGAAGAAAGGAGATTGGACAGCTGAAGAAGACACTGGAAGTCGGTGTCCAAAACAACCAGCGGAGGGCTCCCTCATAAGGAAGTCAGCAATCAGGGCTGACGTGAAGGGTAGGCATGATTGGGCACCTGCTGAGGGCCCACACCCTAGCAGGGGCCCACACCAGCAAGGCCCCTCTTTCTGGTCTCCAAAAACTGGCCTTCCTCCACTCCCCTTCCCTTCGGCATCTCTTGACTTTTTAGTTTTTAAGCCCCATGCCAGGGCTCCTCTCTCGCTTTTGTTGATGTGAGACGCTTGGGGTGAGGTGGGGTGGAATCATTGTCTCAAAGGTTGGATAAAAGTACAGTAAATAAAATAAACCATACCTTTGATTTCTCTCTCTTTGTTCCCCATATTGCCTTTCATGACATTGCAAAAAGACGGCCCTTCCTCTGTGCACCCTCAAAAAAATCTCAGCTCCATGCCCCGTCATCTCTCGCCTAGACTAGTGCAGACTTGTGCTTTCTAGCCTTCTCTTCTCTCACTGGGTCTTCTCACCTGGATCCCCACACCTCTACCCAGCACTCTGCTGCCCCAGTCATCCACTGCTCCCCTCCCTCTGGTCATGTGACGCCTCTCCTTGAGCCCCTGCCCTGCCTTCCCGTCCACTCCAGCATCCCCCTGGCCTCCAAAGCCCCCCCTGGCCTCGCCCTCCCCTTCTCACTCCACTCTTCTATCCTGAAGCATCCCGGCCCGTGATGGTTGCTCCTCCCATTCCGCCCTCCTCCGCCGTCTCAAGGTCTCTTGCTCCGCCCTTTCTCCCTTGCTGCCCCATAGGCTTGGAACTGCCTCCCAGGACACCTGAGAGATGACACCTCTCGGACTTCCTTCCAGTCCCTCCACAAAACCCACCTTTTCTGTGAAGCCTTTGGCACAACACACCCTTGTCCCCATGCCCAACTGCAACAGAGCCCTCCGGATGTGTTGGACTGCAAGTCCCATCATCCCTAGCTAACCTCAGCCATGCTGGCTGGGAATGATCGGGGCCTGCTCCTGTTGGACTCTTCCCCCACCCCCACAGGGCAAACTGTCATCTTGGTCCTGTGGAGAAGAAGAAGGACCGAGGGGACAGGAGCAGGCCAAGGAAACATCGGGGCCTGCTCCAGTTGGACTCCCCTCCTTCGGGAGCAGGACAATCCCATTAGCCCTTTTCCCAGTCCATTTAATTTCTCTCTCTCTCTTTCCCTCTTCCCTCCTGGACTCCTTTTCCTTTCGTGTCATGTCTTTATCAGACTGTAAGCCTGAGTGCAGGGACTGTCTTTTTTGCTAAGTGTAAGCTGCTCCGAGAGCCTTTTTTGGCTGAGGAGCGGGGTATAAATATGATAAATAAATAAATAAAATAATAAATAATGATGGGAGCTGTACTACACCACCTCTGGGGCGCACCAGGTTGGGGGAAGGCTGCCCTACCACCTGTAAGCAAGTTAAGCACATGGGTATTATTCCTACTAGGCTCACTCAGGAGCGTTGCAGGGCATAGAACAGCAACCGCTGCCAATTCCTTGACTGTCTGCCCCAGACGCCACTTCCCGCTCCTTCCTCTGTGGATTCACCTGTCCTGAATCTTATATTGTAAGCTCCAGGGGGCAGGGACCTGTTAAGTGGCAGGCACACCGATGGCACGACAGAAGTCCTAACTGACCCCAGCACCTTTTGCACGCAAAGCAGGCTCCCTGCCAGCGCTGAGGCCGCCCGCACCGCAGAGCATCAGCGTAAACACTAGGGGTGTGCACAGACCCCCCACTCCGCCCCGCGGGCCAATCCGAAAATTTCGGATCGGCCCGCTCCGCTCCGTGCCGCTCCGCCCAGACTTCCTGGTTGAACCGCGGGCTCAATTGAAGACGCCGCCAGACCGCGGATGGAGGCAGGTAAGGGAGAGGAGGGCGGGGGGATTACCGGGCCCTGCCGCCGTCGCCGCCCATGCGGCGACGGCGGCAGAGCCCGGTAAGGGACCAAGGGAGAGGGGGGCCTTACCTGCCTCCGTCCGCGGTCCGTCGGCGTCTTCAATTGAGCCCGCAAGCGGCCCAGACTTCCTGGTTGAACCGCGGGCTCAATTGAAGACGCCGACGGACCGCGGACGGAGGCAGGTAAGGGAGAGGAGGGGGGGTTACCGGGCCCTGCCGCTGTCACCGCATGGGCGAGAGCAACAGCGGCAGGGCCCGGTAAACCCCACTTACCTTTCTGGCGGAGCTCCGGATCAAGGCGAAGGATCCGCCTTCACCTCGATCCTCTTCGCCACGCTCCGCCGGCCCCCCAATCCTCTTCGCCTCCGCCTTAAGGGCAGGCGAAGCCCCTCGCTCCGCTTCTAATTCGCCGGTCCGATTAGAAGCGGAGCACATCCCTAGTAAACACGTATAGCCACGCAGCCAGCAAAGGGCAAAATGTGCGTGCGGTGTGGAAAGGGGGAATTATTCGCTCTCAAAATGCAAGTGCAAAAAATAAAACTACTCTTTAAACTAAAAAAAGCGCTACAGGAAATATGGGCCTGTTCAGAAGACACCAGAGAACCAGGTTTTCACTAACCGCAGAGCCTGAAGTGTCGTCTGAATAGGCCTTATAGGGATATAAACACCCTGAAGCTTCGTGGTGAAGATAAAATAAACACTCGTGCTGCAAAAGCCGGACTACGAGGCAGAGATCCAAGACTCCGCAGCTCAGAGGGCCCCACGTACCATCTCTTTGCCCCCCCCACCCCCGTGCTTGCTTTCCCCACCACCGATGCTCTGCTCGCTCGCTCCCCACCTCCTGGCACAATTTTGACTTTCTTTTAACTTTTAAAACAGGCCAGGCGTGGCGTGGACCAAGCTGCAAAGGTGCCCAGCATCTTCATTTCCCCAGATGGCCTCTAGATGGCCCACGTGGGCCAAGAGGCCACGCTGCAGAGACGCACAGGCTGGACGTGATGAGAGAGAGAGGGGGAGAGAGAGGGAGGGAGGGAGAGAGGTGCCTGCTTCTTTGTGTGTGTGGGTGAAACATAACTGGGAAGAAACAACAAGGATGGGGATTGGGAACACACACGCACACACAGAGAGAGAAAGCGCTACACCATGTGGAAGCAAAACCAGCAAGTGGGGTGTGTGCCACTCAGGAATATGAGTGTGTGTGGGGTCCCTAGAGAATATCTTGCCCAGGGTACCCTCAACCCTGGCAATGCCACTGAACATAAAGTAGGACCGGGCTCCTGTCTCTTTAACAGTTGCATTGAAAAGGGTATTTCAGCAGGTGTCATTTGTATGCATGCAGCACCTGGAGAAATGCCCTCTTCATCCCAACATTTAAAGGTGCAGGAGCTATACTAGAGTGACCAGATTTAAAAGAGGACAGGGCACCTGCAGCTTTAACTGTTGTGATGAAGAGGAAATTTCACCAGGTTCTCCATATATACAAATGACACCTGCTGAAATTCCCTTTTCAATAGAACTGTAAAAGATACAGGAGCCCTGTCCTCCTTTTCATAGGGTCACCGTAGATAAAGAAAAGGAACAAATAATTATGAGCATCATCAGACTTCTGGGGGGGGGATCACATTTCCCTGCAGTCACTCCCCCCCCACTTCTGTCCCACAATACTTCCTCTTTCTTTACACAGGGAAGAAAGAGGAAGTAAACAATGACCAGGTGGCCCATTCCGTGGGCTTTTTAAAATCCCGCTGCTTCTCCTGCACACAGCAGGAAATGGTGGCATGTTTTGCTACAGCTGAAAAAATAGAATCACCCAGGTCTCCTTTTGCAACCGGGAAATGAGCAGAAGGGGCAGGAGACACGCGGGAGGCAGATGGGGGCATCAAAAGGACCAGCGAAAAACCATGAGTGGGCAGTGACGCACATGCGATGAAACGCTCATCCAAGGACGCTCATAGAATGAAGCAGTGAAACTCATTGTCCCAGGGTGGCCACTCACACGCCTGGGAAATTTCACGGGCCGTCCCTGAGTTTACAGTCATATGTGAGCATTTGAGTATCTAATGACTGTGACATCTCTTGTGATTAAAACAATTTCCAGAGAGGAGGCAGCCGGGTCAGCCTGTCACAGCAAAGACAACGAAGGGTCTTGGAATTACGGCAGACGGTTTTGCAGACAGTGGCCTGCGATCCGGCAAAGCTTCTGCCAAAATACAGTGGTTAGTCATTAATAAACTGCCACAAGACTCTTTTTTGGGGACTGAAGTGGCAGAGAAGGAGGGGCAAAGGGCAGAAGTGTACATGGGCAGATGTGTGTGAGAGGTGGCTGCGATTGCGGGAAATGAGAGAACGTGAGTTGGGCAGCAGCTGGTTGTGTGAGGGCGGACCGTGCAGGCCATGTGAGGGAAGGGCAAGGTTTCGTGTCATGAGGTCTCTGCCGGCTTATGTTTTGCTGTCCTCGGGGGCCTCTCTCCAGGGTTCTTTGGGGACATGGCTCCAAATTCCTTTCTGCCGACCCAGTGATGTCCCTTTGGATTGGCGTCAGGCACCTTGGATTGGTGTCAGGCTTGGTCCTTCTGCTCCACAGCCTCTCCTCCCAGACAATCAGGCTCTCTGTGTGACTATGCAGCCGTTGGTAATGAGGAAGGGAAGGGGGAGCACCTCACTCTCCCCCGTCAATTAACGTAGGACACAAGCAACGGGGAGATTCTCCTGAAGAAGCCTCAAGCTCTGCGTTAACACAACACACTAACCCACCATGGGTTACTGTGTTGTCTGAACGCAGTGCATTTTCCGCAGGGTAGTTTGTGAGCCGTGCATCGTGGTTTATTTTTTTCTCGAACAAGCCAACCTGAGAGCTCATGGTTTGTTGTTGCGTTGTTCAGGATGGTTAACAAGCCACATTGAAGAGTTAATGAGCAACCCTGCAGAATCACACAATAGCCCACAGTTCAACAACAGCCCAAACTGGGCGGGTTAGTGTGTTGTGTGAACCCAGCCAAGGAAATGAGTTAATTTCAATGGGGGGGGGGGTTCACATGACAGACCTGGGGCCACTGGATTTTGGCAGCAGCAATGGCAGCCGAGCAATCGGTGCATGTGTCGTTTTAAAGATAAGTTTGGCCTTTTTTAGGCCACCATCGCAGTTGGCCACCAAAATTGGGTGGCCATACTGCCACCCTCTCAGCGGAAGTTAAGATTCAAAGATTTGCGTCGAGTGGCTTTAAAAGAAAAAGGCCTTCTTCAAAGTTGAGCTTCCAAAGCACAGTTGGGAAGAGCCTCGAAGGGGACCCTCGCCCTTGCACCCCAGCGCTACCTGATCACAAAGCTGTGAGCGTCGATTTCCTCTCCGCAGCGGCTGTTCAGCAGGACGCCCGAGTTGCCCACGATGGCGCACGTCCGGAAGTGTTTGCCCTTCAGCGGTGAAGTCCTGGGCAAGAGGGCGTAGAGGTTTTGGGAAACGTTCATGGTGCTGTCCCTGTCGAACACGTAGTGGATGATGTCCCCGGGCTTGAGAGTTCCCTTAAGCACGGAGATGTCTTTCTCGGCATCTAAGAACTTCAGGATCTGTTTTCTTTTAAAAAAAGAAAGAAAAGAAGCCGAAACAGGGCACAAAGGCTAGTTACGTAGTTTTCTGACTCAACCAACGACAAGGATCAGACACAAGGATGGTTGGCGTAGGCATTAGTTGTGAAGGTGCTGCAGTGTATTCAATATTATATATGCCATGTGTCGAAGATGTTGTCAGTAGGCCTTCCTAACGTTGAAGACATGGAATGTGCAAGTGGAGAATTCTCTTACAGTGCAATCCTAGGCAAGTTTAGACAGAAAAAAAGTCCTACATCTCCCAGCATGCCCCAGGGCTTTTTTTCTGTCTAAACATGCATCGGATCATGTCCTTGCCGCCCACTGGAGCAAGCCCTGGCTATTGTGTTAGTAACATAAGAAGCTGGTGTGTACTGGTTTTCCAGAAGGTGGCCATGTTAATCTACTGTAGCAAAAACTACAAAGCGTCTTATTTATTTATTTCATTTATATCCCACCTTTTTTTACCTCCAAGGAACCCAAGGCAGCACACATAATCCTTTTATTCCTCTCCATTTTATCCTCACAACAACCACCCTGTGAGGTAGGCTGGGTTGAGAGCCCAAAGTCACCCAGCGAACTCTATGGCCGAGTGGGGACTAGAACCCAGATCTCCTGACTCTCAGTCCAACACTCTAGCCACTACACCACGATGGTGGTACCGTAAAGACTAACAAGTGGACAATAGCCAACTTCATCAGATGCATAGAAAATTATGAATATTTTATACACATGGTGGTGGAAGTGGCAGAAAATGTAAGCAGTGAGGTCGGAAGGAAATTCAATGCAAAAAATGACGATCCCATCAATAACTGTGGCTTATTATTATTATTATTATTATTATTATTATTATTATTATTATTTATATAGCACCATCAATGTACATGGTGCTGTACAGAGTAAAACAATAAATAGCAAGACCCTGCTGCATAGGCTTACATTCTAATAAAATCATAATAAAACAATAAGGAGGGGAAGAGAATGCAAACAGGCACAGGGTAGGGTAAAACTAGCAGTATAAGGTCAGAACAAAATCAAGTTTTAAAAGCTTTAGGAAAAAGAAAAGTTTTTAGCTGAGCTTTAAAAGCTGTGATTGAACTTGTAGTTCTCAAATGTTCTGGAAGAGCGTTCCAGGCGTAAGGAGCAGCAGAAGAAAATGGACGAAGCCGAGCAAGGGAAGTAGAGACCCTTGGGCAGGCGAGAAACATGGCATCAGAGGAGCGAAGAGCACGAGTGGGGCAATAGTGTGAGAGGAGAGATAGGAAGGAGCTAGACCGTGAAAAGCTTTGTAGTTCAACAGGAGAAGTTTATATTGGATTCTGAAGTGAATTGGAAGCCAATGAAGAGATTTCAGAAGTGGAGTAACATGGTCAGAGTGGCGAGCCAAGAAGATGATCTTAGCAGCAGAGTGGTGAACAGAAACCAACGAACTGATGTGAGAAGAACCAAGCAGTGTGATAAAAATCCTTTATCCTGCTTCAAGCCTCTGGTAGTAGAATTGAACCCATTCAGGGATTCTCACTCAGCAGTCTCTCACCTCAATCTCCTGGTGAAGTTTGCTTGCTCCACAATGGCCACTTTCAGATCTCTGATCGTGTGTTGGGAGACTGAGCCTGACTAGCTCAGTATTGCCTGCACCCTGGGTATTGAATTTCTTTCTGCTCCAGGGCCAAATTCAATTTCAGAGAAGCTCTTGGTGGAGCATATTCTAACAGTGTGTGGGGCAGAAGGAAAAGGGGTGAGGCCTAGGGTGACCAGATGGAAAGGAGGACAGGGCTTCTGTATCTTTAACAGTTCTATTGCAAAGGGAATTTCAGCAGGCATCATTGGTATGCATGCAGCACCTGGTGATATTCCCTCTTCATGACAACAGTTAAAGCTGCAGGAGCTATACTTGAGTGACCAGATACAAAAGAGGGCAGGGCTCCTGCAGCTTTTGCTGTTGTGATGAAGAGGGAATTTCACCAGGTGCTGCATGCTTACAAAGGACACCTGCTGAAACTCCCTTTTCTATGCAACAGTTAAAGATACAGGAGCCCTGTCCTCTGTTCCATACGGCCACCCTAGTGGGGACAATATATTGAGCTCTTATGGTCAGTCACCAAGCTCTAGGGGAGTCAAGTCAACCTTTTAGAAGAGGATAAAGAACTGCACAAAAGTCACGAAACCACCAAGCAATTGGCAGTTGCGGGGGTGGGGAAGGGGTGTATGGCCATCTGGGAAAACCTTAGATGGCCAGATTTGGTCCATGGGACTGAGACTTGACAAGACTGGTCTACGCCGACCAGCAGCTGCTCTCCAGAAGTTCAGGCCAGATCTATTTCCCTGCCTGAAAGAGGCCAGGGACTGAAGCTTGGGTCTTTTGCATTTACACGGCTTGGGACCACAATACCTGACGGAACGCCTTTCCCGACATGAACCTACCCGAGGGAAGATCGGAGGGTGGCAACAAGAGAGATGGCCTTCTCTGTGGTGGCCCCCCAACTGTGGAACAATCTCCCTGAGGAGGCCTGCACTGTCATCTTTTCAGCACCAGGTCAAGACTTTTCTCTTCTCCCAGGCGTTTAGCAACATGTAATGAGCCTCGGTCTGTTCTTTGGCTCATTGTTTGTAAAGTTGTTATAGTGGTTTTAAATATATGTGCATTTTTGCATGTTTTTGTGATTTTTAATTTTTGTATATTGATTTTAAGTGTTTTTATCTTATGTGAATTGCCCAGAGAGCTTCGGCTATGGGGCGGTATACAAATGCAATAAAATAAAATAAAATAAAATAAAATAAAATAAAATAAAATAATAAAATAATTTTAAAGCATGAGCTTAAGACCATAACAGGAGCCCTGCTGGATCAGACCGAGGGTCCATCTAGTCCAGCACTCTGTTCACACAGGAGCCAACCAGCTGTCGACCAAGGACTCACAAGCGGGACACGGGTGCAAGAGCACCCTCACACCCATGTTCCTCAGCTCTGCCACTAAACCAGCCAAGATTGCCTATCTGAAATCAGCCTTTATTTACTCATTTCCTGAAACATCTATATTTGATTGGCCTTTTGCATTTTAGCACAACAACAACAACAACATAATAATAATAATAATAATAATAGCACCACCACCATAATAATAATAATAATAATAATAATAATAATAATAATAATAATAGCAGCAGCAGCAACAACAACAAAAATAAATGTTTTGGCACAGTCGAGACCATTCTGAAAAAAATAGATATGGCCAAGCCTGGTCTATAGGGGAAGGAGCCACGGAGGAGGACGTGGTATTGGCAATGCGACCAAGAAATGCATGGCAAGCGATGCAGGGAGGTTGGGCAGCAACAGTCCCAAACCCACCTTTCTCCATGGACCACCCTTCCCACCAGCCCCATCCATCATGCTTCGCTCGGCCACACTGGACAAAGCTGGTGCTGCAATTCTGTTCAAGGTCAGAAAAATAATCACCAGCGAAGTCTCGAAAAAGACAGCCGGATAATAGGAATGCCGTAGCTAGGCGGCAACATCATTGAACTCCCCTGGATAACTGAATGAGGGAATGATGCCAATGATGGACAAAGGGAACAGAGAGAGTGGGAGACAGCCTGATCTAGCTCAAAGTGGGATCCCAATATTCGGTCATCCTTTGGCGAGATCGACAGATGAAATCCACCCAGCAGCAACAATGCTTGGTCCTGCATGAAGGACCCCCTCCAACACCCACTAACTGGATGGACCCCACCCCACCCCCCAAGAAATCATAGAATCGTAGAATAGCAGAGTTGGAAGAGGCCTGCAAGGCCGTCGAGTCCAGCCCCCTGCTCAATGCAGGAATAAACACACACTCTAGGAATGGGACTGATGGCTGCTGCCACAGAAGCCTCATTCCTAGACTATCCCCAGAGCGACCTACACAGCTGGCAAGGACTCTTCAAGCAGTGCTTCCAAGGCCACTGACGTAGGGTGACCATATGGAAAGGAGGACAGGGCTCGTGTATCTTTAACAGTTGTATTGAAAAGGAAATTTCAGCAGGTGTCATTTGTATATATGGAGAACCTGGTGAAATTTCCTCTTCATCACACCAGTTAAAGCTGCAGGTGCCCTGCCTTCTTTTGAATCTGGTCACTCTAGTATAGCTCCTGCAGCTTTAACTGTTGTGATGAAGAGGGCATTTCACCAAGTGCTGCATGCATACAAATTACACCTGCTGAAACTCCCTTTTCTATGCAACTGCTGAAGGCACACTCTAGGAACAAGGCCTCTATGGCAGGAACCATAAAGCTAGGGTGACTGTATGAAAAGGAGGACAGGGTTCCTGCATCTTTAAGAGTTGCATAGAGAAGGGAATTTCAGCAGGTGTCATTTGTATATATGGAGAACCTGGTGAAATTCCCTCTTCATCACAACAGTTAAAGTGGTGAGGCTAAAAGAAATGCAACTTGCCCAAGGTCCTAAGTACAAGGAAAAGAGGTAGAGTCTCAGCTCCAAAACACAAAACCACTCTTTTGAACCCAAGTATTTATTTATTTCGTTTCTATACCACCCAATAGCTGACACTCTCTGGAGAGGAGGGTGGGAAGGCAGAACTTCACTTTGTCACATGTCAGCCTCACATCATCACCATCGAATTAAGAAATAAATTAAAAACCAGGAGGAGCAGGGGTCCTAATGAGGGCCAAGGAAGATTTCTGATAGCTCTATGTTATGCCAGCTCTGCTAAGTCTTTACCAACCCGTTCCTTTTCTTTCCAAGTTTGGGCTGTTCATGAATCCTGAGAACATTCCCCTGAGAATGATCCTTTAGGTTCTAAAGTCTCTCTAAACTTTGCGGGACGGGGAGGTTATTTGTCAACATCTGTGGACATGACTCAGATTTGTCTCTATAGGTAATTGCCCAGTACCTGATCTTCAATGAGAGTGTCTGGTTGTGTATCCAGTTGGATGAGGCTGGCCTAGCGTGGTGCTTCACACTTTCATTACTTCTGTCAGCAGCAGCTGGAGATGAGGACCCATTTATTACCACTTCAGCTCTGGAGAGGAAAAGGGAGGGAGAGAAGAGAGGGGCCCTTTGCATCACTCCCCACAATATCTCAATGGCTTCGCGGTGCCAGCTGGCCAGCACTCTCCAGAGAAGCAAGCTGGCTATTGTTCACTACCGCAAGGCATAACGATGGCTACCAATTTTGATAGCTTTAAATAGAGGGTAGACAAATTCCTGAAGGAGAAGGCTATCAATGGCTACTAGTGCAGATGGCTATGTGCTTCCTCCAGCTTGTGGGTCCCTGGTCGACAGCTGGTGGGCCTCTGTGGGAGCAGAGTACTGGACTAGATGGAGCCTTGGTCTGGTCCAGCAGGGCTCTTCTTATGTTCTTATGTCTCCCCTCAATCTTCTCTTCTCCAGGCTAAACATGCGCAGTTCTTTCAGTCTCTCTTCATAGGCCTTTATTTCTAGACCCCTGATCATCCTGGTTGCCCTCCTCTGAACACGCTCCAGCTTGTCTGCATCTTTTTATTTTAAAAATATTTCAAAATTGCACCTCTCCATGTGCAAATGAGCACATGCAAATTCGATGCAAATCTGTGCCCTCTTTTTTTGGTGAGGCATAAGTGGTTGCTGTACCGTCCACTGGTGTTACTCCACAAATGGTACTGAGAGGCATACCACCTCTGACACTGGAGGTAATACGTAGCCACCATGACTAGAAGCCATCGATAGCCTTCATGTATTTGTCTAATCCCCTTTTAAAGCCGCCCAGAGCTGGTGGCCATCACAACATCTTGTGGTTGTGAACACCGTAAGTTTCACGATGGGCTGCATGTTGATTCCTTGCAATGACATACTGTATTGTACAACAGGTAAGAACGACACCTCCGTTCTGCAGCGCCCACTGCCACCACAACATGCAACTTGTCTGTCATTGCCAAATTATTGCCGCAAGGGAAACGGTGATTAATAGAAATCATAAAGAAAAGCAGAAAGTACCAGATCTAAGAAGTAAGTGGAAAGAGCAATCCCACAAAGAGAGAGAGAGAGAGAAAACGAAGCAGATTAATAGCAAAAAAACAAATGAACACAAAACCTAATTTACAAACCTATTAGATTTGCTATGTACGCTGTTCGCTGCTGATCTGATCGCACCTCTGCCTCCAGAATTCCTACAAGACAAAGGAAATGCATTATTTATAAACTGGGTGCTTTTTTCTTTTTCTTTTGCAAAGCGTTGCTCAAGAGTCAAAACGATCCTGTCTGTGCTCTGGGCTGGAGTGTAGGGGTGCACGTGGATTTCAATTCAGTTTGCAAATCATTCAAGCTTGTCCTGCTCGCAGACATGAACGGGAGTGCTTTTTTAAAAACAACAACACACCACACGTTTGCATATTTTTGAACCTGCAATTGAAAATCGCACATTAAAAACACACACATGCGTTTTCACACCGTAGTCAGAAAACCGGAGGGTGTTTTTCTGTATGGTCTTTTCCCAACGTGGTATCTCCCAGATGTGTTGGGCTGCAATTGCCATTATTCTCAGGCAACATGGAGAGTGGTCAGGAATGCTGGGAACTGTAGTCTGAAACATCTGGAGGGCACCAACTTGGGGAAATCTGTGCTATCCAGAGGCAAGACCTCCTCTGAACCTGGAGGGTCCATTAGCTACTGCGGCTCATAGCCATAGCTGCAGGCCTGGGTTTTCCTCCATATAAAAGGTTAACCCCTTTTTATAGCCATCCAGGCCCAGGGGCAGAAATCACAATTAAGACATTTTCAAACACGTATTTGTTGCATCATGAATGTGATGTGATGTGAAACCATCTATAGCAAGCATCTTCCCCAAGTCGGACGCAACGCAAGCCAGACCAGTTTCTTGGGGAGGTGACAGACAGCCGTGACATCACATGGACCAAAAAGTAAGGAGCTTGCCAAAGTCATGGGGGGAGCAAGAGTTGAAAACCCATGGGATTCTCTGCATAAGGCTGGAATAGCAACATAGGTGGCTGCCTTATTCTGGGTCAGACCATGAGCAGAGGAGGAACCAGTGGAACTAGTTTCCTAGGGATGTCATGGGCTCTCCCACACTAGAGGCCTTCAAGAGGCAGCTGGACAGCCATCTGTCAGGGATGCTTTAGGGTGGATTCCTGCATTGAGCAGGGGGTTGGACTTGATGGCCTTGTAGGCCCCTTCCAACTCTGCTATTCTATGATTATATGATGCTGGTGGCTCCAATATCAGTGAGGCAGTGAATCCGTTCCAGTTTTCAGTCAGAACTCTAGGATAGCTCCTTCAGAGTCCTGACTGGTTTTGACTGAAACCCAGAACAGATTCACTGTCCTATTGACAGCAGAGCCACGAGCCTCCACTGACCATTAGTCCATGTAGCTCAGTCTTGTCTACGCAGGCTGGCAGGAACGGCTCCCCAGGGTCTCATACAAGCATCTTTCCCGGCCCTTGGATTGAACCTGGGACATTCTTCACTTAACACCGGATGCAATTCTATGGTGTCTGCTAAAAGATGCATCCCTGCAGGTACGAGTGCATGATCTGGGCTGACCCAAAGCTTAGTTTGGGATATGCATACCCAGTTTCTTATTCATTTAGAAGAATGAATAAGAAACTGGCCCTCCAGTTGTTGTCAGACTCCAATTTCTATCATCCCTGTCCATGTGCCATGCTGGCTCAGGCCAATGGGAGTTGCAGTCCAACATCTGAAGGTTGTCAACCCATGATATATTTTGGCTTTTTACTGCCATAGGACATCCAGTTGGCACTGGTTCCGTTCAGACAACACACTAAGCCATGGTTAGGCAACTAACTCCTTTGCAGCATATGGTTAGTGAGCATGTTTAAACCATGGTTATGTAGCCACCATGGTTAAGAATGGTTCACACAACACACCAAGCCATAATGTTTAGTTCAAAATGTTTAACTAGCGTTGCTCAGCACGTTGTCTGAACAGGGTCAGTGTCTTGTCACTAAATGAAGTATTGGGTCAAATGCTTTTAAAGGACAGTTTTCTGGACATGTACGATTTTGGGTGTTGTGAAGTGTGAAGGTTTAAGGCCCATAGAGGCAAGGTAATAAAGTCAGGCCTAGAGAGGCCTGGGGTTTTTCTGTTTTCCTATTCCTGAGGAGAGCAGTTTCATTTCTCTGATTAAGATTCATTTCTTCAAGGTTGAAACAGTACTTTCTATTTTCGGGGAAGAGGGTATAAAAAGAGAGGAGAGAGCCAGCCAGAGAAAGCAGGGAAGGATGAGAGCATGAGGAAGAAGCCTCTGGAAAAGCCTAAATGCAGCTAGGGAAAAGAATCTGTGTTTTTGCAACTTTTATTTTCTTTTAATGCCTTTGTATCACTCAGCTTTATTGACTGAATATCTTTAATTGCAATTGGGTTGTTTTAATATACTAGTAAACAGACACAAGTTTCTGAAATGTCACTCACCCCATGTCTACAGGCTAAACCACATGCTATTGGGAAGAGAAAGGTAAAAAGAAGGAAGGTGGGGCTCTTAAGGAGGTAAGAGATTGTTAAAGAGTTGCTCAAGGGCTCCCAGACACAGAAGGATCTTAGTCATGAAGCTTTCTGCAGGGGGCATAACCTCAGATCCTGATGAATTTCTACATAATTGCTAATTATTGCCACGCTGGCACCACATTTGACGGTGTCCTGCAGTCAAATGAACACACACTTGTCTGCGTTCTCACAGTGGACAGTCTTCTAGAGGGGTGGGTGTATGATGGTGAAGCCGAGCTTAGTTTGGGGTGCACATCATCACACGTTAACGAGTGTTGTGCAAAACCAACAGTATGGGCTGGAGGTAATTAGTTTGGATCTTGAAAGATGCTATATGATATAAACTTTCATTCCTTATTCAGGGTACGGACTGAGTTCTGATTTGAGCCTTTTACGCCAATAAGAAACGGGGAAATAGAAATGAGTAACTTCAGCCTCATTTTTCCCTACAGGAAAACAGCAGCTGCCCCATTGAGGGGAAACGCAGCTCCATCTTTCGAAACAATAATTATTTATTAGATTGTAAGCCTATGCGGCAGGGCCTTGCTATTTACTGTTTTACTCTGTACAGCACCATGTACATTGATGGTGCTATATAAATAAATAAATAAATAAATAAATAAATAATAGTAACAACAACAACAATAACACAAAACCCCTTCCGCCGAGTATTCATATTAGAAAAGCCAGGCCTTGGTTTAAAATGCAACCTACATGTAGGTTTTTTTCCTGCATGATTGAAGCCTCACACTATTTTCTACAGGGAGTTGAGTGTTTGAGAAGTACTCTGATGGCTCAGACAGGTGCCCGTCCTGCTCTGGCTGCAGGTGGTAGCAAAAACCACTTCACAGGTTTATCTTTTTCCGATGCAGATTTTCTCTCCCACAGACCCAGTTCTTTTCCAGTTATACCTAAGTTGCTGGGCCATTTGGTTCCCTCAGGAAGGGGAAGTTGGCCTGCACATAATTATTTTTGTTAGCAAATCCTGGAGGATGGTGGGAACAACAAAGGACCCCTTTGTTTGCTGAAGAGCAAGACAGGCAGAATTCATCTTGGCTTCAAGGGTGGCTTTGGATGGCGAATGTACTTTCTGTGCAGCTTAAGACTGTGTGCCCATCAGTTAGAGCAGGGCTAGGGAAGCTCAGGCTTGAGCCCAAATCCAGTCTGGTTCAGGCAATGGAGGCGAGGGAGAAGGAGAAACAGGTGCCACCGTTGCTAGTAGTGGTGGAAATCTCACACAAGGTAGCACTCTGTGCTGTCGGTGGTGTGTGTGAATTGGGAAGGCAGGGAAGCTCAGGGACGAAGTGGTAAGAAGAAACGCAGAATTTGAGTGATCGAAAGATCGGACAGCACACAGAAGTAATTACATGGAAGTGCGGAGGGAGGGCCCGAGGGAAGGATGGGCCAGTGAAAAAGGAGGTTGGCGAAAAGAAAAGAAAAACACTTGAGAAGTTGGCTGAAAGGCAATAGAAACAAAGGGGACGCATAAGCCGAGAAGGTCAAAGACTGTCAACTACAATGGTTGCTTTCAAGTCTTTAGCACAGAGGGTGTCCTCAGAAGCTTATCTGGGATTCTTCATTGAGAAGATCAATCATGGCAGCTCAGCCTGTTCCTCCAACTTCCTGTGCAGCAAGTGCAGCCACAGGGATGGACTCTCAGTTCTTGTGTGGGGCAACAATGAAGCCCAAGATGTGTGTGACCAGCACTCCATGAGAAAGTCCATGTCCCAGAATCCTTTGCAGCGAGCAAGGGTTCCTCAGCAGATCTGCCCACGGCTCTGTCGAAGCCGAATGTGGGACAAACACAGAGCCGGCAGCATCCACAATATTTTTCTTTAGCCGCGTATCCTCTTACATGGTAACGTTCTTGACAAGGAGAATGTCTGACATTTGCTTTCAGGTTCCATGTGCCAATATTTCAACAGCTGTCCTTGAGGCATTCTGAGCCTGGGGCTAAGAAAAGATGCTGCAGGACAGCGGGGTGGTGTGGGGTGGTGGAGGACATTGGGGGAAAAATTGGCCTTGTCGAGAACACAAGTGCCTCTTCTGGGATTAATTCTGAAGGGAGTTCACACCAAAACTCTGCTCAGCCTGTTCCTCCATCTTTCTGTGCAGCAAGTGCAGCCACAGGGATGGACTCTCAGTTCTTGTGTGGGGCAGCAATGAAGCCCAAGATGTGTGTGACCAGCACTCCACGAGAAAGTCCATGTCCCAGAATCCTTTGCAGCGAGCAAGGGTTCCTTAGCAGATCTGCCCACGGCTCTGTCGAAGCCGAATGTGGGACAAACACAGGGCCGGCAGCATCCACAATATTTTTCTTTAGCCGCGTATCCTCTTACATGGTAACGTTCTTGACAAGGAGAATGTCTGACATTTGCTTTCAGGTTCCATGTGCCAATATTTCAACAGCTGTCCTTGAGGCATTCTGAGCCTGGGGCTAAGAAAAGACGCTGCGGGACAGCGGGGTGGTGTGTGGGGGGGTGGAGGACATTGGGAAAAAAATTGGCCTTGTCGAGAACACAAGTGCCTCTTCTGGGATTAATTTTGAAGGGAGTTCACACCAAAACTCATTTCCCTGTCGGCGAGAATGGAATCGCATATTCCTGTCTCAATGAGACATTTGAGATCTCAAACATAAATGTTTAAAAATCTCACCCGTTCACGTTGTCACAGCTTGGCAACTTGGTGTCTATAAAAGCTTTCCTCCTAAATAGCAGTGCTATCTTGGGAGAGGAATCTCTCTTTAAAGGCATGGCAGTGAATTCCAGCAATCTCTCTGCCAATAATGACAAGGGATTCTGTTGCTAGAGGGAAGGGATGTTGGGAGACAGGCTCCTACTCTTCATATTAGCCACTCTGCGCCCATCTCTGGGGAAGGCAAAATCAGACTTGTGACATCTGTAACTTGCAGGAATAGACTGTTTGGGACAGACATTGAGCTGAATAGATCTTAGTCAGGTTAGAAAAGCATTGGCCGGAGATCACACCTACCTTTGATCTAACCTCAGCAAAGGCTACATTAAAGCTTGGATGTACATAAGATGTTTACGCTAACCAAAGTAGATAAACATCCTTGTACAGGTGCTAAGTGAATGGGCTCCTGTAGTGTGGTTTAAAACCTGATTCTAGCCACAGGTGATAGAACTTGGGTGTCTCAACATTAAGCTCACCCTTACCAGGATTTCTTCTTCTGGAGTCTTTCTGTGTTTGGGCCTGGCTTCTTTAGATGGCGACTGTGTGATTTTGAATTGAAAACTTCCCCTCTCAGCAATGCTATGCTGTTAAAGGAAACGGTGCCATCTAGTGGCAGAAATATAGCACTACACACTGGGGAAATCCCACGATCATTTAAATACAGCATTGTCCTTGTTTTTTAAAAAACGAGATTACCAGGGAAAAGTGCAGGAGACATCCTGGAGGTTGACGACATCATGCAAAGGACCCGCAAACGTCTGTGAGTTATCTGCATCTGTCCGCGGCCCCGCGGCTGCTTCAACTGAGCCCGAGGAGTCCTCGGGCCCAGTTGAAGCAGCCGCGGGGCCACGGACAGATGCAGGTAAGGGGAAGGAAGGAGGTTTTTTTCTTACCTGGCCCTGCTGCCGCTGCCTGTGCAACAACAGCAAGAGAGCCAGGTAAGGGGGAGGTCTTACCTGCGTCCGTCGCAGCCCATCGCCGGCTTCACTAGAGCCCGTGGCTCAACCCAGAAGTGCAGGCCGCAAGCAAGGCCTACAGTTCCTGGTTGAGCCGTGGGCTCTAGTGAAGCTGGCGGCGGGCCGGGATGGAAGCAGGTAAGGGGGAGGAGGGAGGGGGGCTTACCTTGCGCCGCTCCCCGCTGCTGCGGAGCTCTGATTCGGAGCCGGAGCTCCGCAGCGGACCCTAGGCAGATCAAGGCAGGGCGGAGCAGGCCTGATCCGCAATTTGCAGATCGGGAGCTGGGTGGAGCAGGGGGTCCATGCACAGCCCTAGTCAGAACCAGTCAGAAGTCTAAAAGAACTTTCCAACCTTGGATAGCTCCTGAGAGCTCTGACTGGTTCTGATTGAAACCCAGAGCGGATTCACCACCCCACCAATGCCAGAGCCACCCACCTCCACTAATCTGCTGAATTACCAAGACTGTTGTTGTTTTTATCAGTTAAAACTTCATAAAACGCTAGGCCCGTGCCTTCAGCCTCTGCAGTTTAATAAACCTTCCTCCACCTTCTGCTGTGCCCTTTGCCTCTCTGCCCACAGTGATGAGAGAACAACCATTTCTGATTCCAGCACACTGGCTGAGGTGAACAGGGGGTGGGAGGGGAGGGGGTTGGAGGACCCCCACTGGTATTTCTGCAATTGCTCGCTGGAACTTTACAAGTGAACTTGGCTCATAACTAAATTAGGGGAATAAAAAGGCTCCCTGCAGCGAGGCACACAAAATGAAATTCTCCACAAGAAGCAAACCTTTCAGTGAGGCCAGAATCACATGACGCCTGGAGTGGGAACAGTGGCGCACCGGCACATCATGCGGGCAGCACCTGGGGGGCTGGGGGAGTGACAGCGAGTGGACCGAACCAGGAAGCCCCAACCTTTGATCCAATTGCTCTTAGGAATTCAAGGAAAGGAGGTGGTACAGCCCTTTCCTGGGGCTGTAGCATATTTAGAAGGCATGTTTGAAAGCCCCACCCCCCCATTCAACCACATGGCAGTTTTCTTTTGACCCTCTTTGTTTTTCTTCAAATGCTCCAACCCCCTCCCAACCCACATCTTTTTGTAGGTTTAAGCTTTTGGTTCTCCGTCCTTAAGCCAAAATGAATCCTAGGAACATGTGGCTAGGTTTGCTTGCTCTAGAAACAGGTGCCCCTGGGCACATCTGCACCACAAACTTATATTTGGTTTATTATACCAGCAACTGTCATTGCTTTCCCCGAAGCATCCTGGGAATTGTAGTTTGGTGGATGTGCTGAGAATTCTCTGTGTGAAATCCCTAGCTTCACTCAGAGAACTACAGTTCCCAGGGTTCTCTGGGTGAATGGTTATTAAACCGGACGAAGCCCTCCCTCAGTTTCCTTCCTTCCTTCCCTCTTTTTGGAAGAGTTTCTTTGATTGTAGGCTCTTTAGCACAGAGACCTATCTCTTTTAAGATATGTGAAATTGGTGACTAATTAATTCCCTTTACAGTCCTTCTGTAAGTCCTTCTCTTAGGGTGACCATATGGAACGGATACGGTGACCATATGAAAAGGAGGACAGGGCTCCTGTATCTTTGACAGTTGTATTGAAAAGCGAATTTCAGCAGGTGTCATTTGTATATATGGGGAACCTGGTGAAATTTCCTCTTCATCACAACAGTTAAAGCTGCAGGTGCCCTGCCCTGTTTTAAATCTGGTCACTCTAGCATAGCTCTAGCATAGCCTTAACTGTTGTGATGAAGAGGGAATTTCACCAGGTGCTGCAGGCATATATGACACCTGCTGAAATTCCATTTTCTATACAATTGTTAAAGATACAGGAGCACTGGCCTCCTTTCCATATGGTCACCCTAGTTAACACAGATGATATTATTATTATTATTATTATTATTATTATTATTATTATTATTATTATTATGAATGATCTCTGCATTACCAGGAAAGGTGATTGCGACATCTCCCTCAATTTACCAATACACCCAACTGCCCGGATTAAATGCATTGGATCAGCCTGTTTTTTTTTTAATTATTATTATTTTTATGGTTTACCTCAAATTATTTTCTAGGCTCATCCAAATTATAACAATGCAGTCAGTAAAAACACGTTGATTGTTTGTAAATTTCTATATCTTCCTAAAATGTATCTCAAAATACAAGTTAACATTGCACAACTATTAGGAAATTAGAAAACAAGCAAACTGACCAAATTACAAAGATTAGTGATTAAAATGGCAAGGTCTCTGCTTCTCCTGCAATCTGGAGCGTGTTCAGAGGAGGGCAACCAGGATGATCAGGGGTCTGGAAACAAAGCCCTATGAAGAGAGACTGAAAGAACTGGGCATGTTTAGCCTGGAGAAGAGAAGATTGAGGGGAGACATGATAGCACTCTTCAAATACTTAAAAGGTTGTCACACAGAGGAGGGCCAGGATCTCTTCTCGATCCTCCCAGAGTGCAGAACACGGAATAACGGGCTCAAGTTAAAGGAAGCCAGATTCCAGCTGGACATCAGGAAAAACTTCCTGACTGTTAGAGCAGTACAACAATGGAATCAGTTACCTAGGGAGGTTGTGGGCTCTCCCACCCTAGAGGCCTTCAAGAGGCAGCTGGACAAGCATCTGTCAGGGATGCTTTAGGGTGGATTCCTGCATTGAGCAGGGGGTTGGACTCGATGGCCTTGTAGGCCCCTTCCAACTCTGCTATTCTATGATTCTATGATCTGCCTCCCGCCCCCCAATGATTCTTAGGTAAGGGCCAGCAAATTCCCCATAGCAACAAATAAAAAACGTCATAGACTAGGATGGAGTGATCCTTCATAGGCACTGCATATCTCCTTCTACAAAACTATGGGGTGTGGGGGGGGGGCACTGGGGTAGGGGAAGGAAACTTGGGAAACCCTTAATGGAAAAGATTAAACACACACACACACACACACACACACACACACACAACTCAATAAAACCTGGAATAGACAGAGAGGGATTTAAGGAAACTGATTTAGAAGAATCAGTGAGAGAAGCAAAGAAAGAAGAGAGGTCGGGAAAAATTCAAATTTTACAAAGTGCCTAATTTTCCCCTAAAAAAATAAATTTTAAAATATGTGTCTTTTCCCTGACCAAAACTATGCATTTACTTCCCTCCCCCCATAGGCTTAAGTGTGAAAATGCAGCTTTTGGATGGATTTACACAAATGTACATTTTCAGAACCGTGCATTTGCGCAAGTGCGCACTTCAGAAGACGAATGCAAGTTCGGTAAATAGCGAAAATTTCCTGAGAATCGCATTCCTGCTCGTGTTTGGGATTGTAAGCAGGACACGGCTTGTGAATGGGAATGAAATTCTTGTCCATCCCTATCCGATAGGCTGGCCTGCTGGGTAGGAGTAGGGAAAAGGCAGCCTCTTATAGATAAATATATCCTGACAGCATTATCATGACGCTGGGACTGCCAGACCTGAAGAGAGCCACAGTCCATTTGGCATCACATCCTTGTCTCTTCCAGCGGCTGCTCCTGGTTAATTCAAAGGAAGGTTATTATCCCTTCGACAACCTCTGCCACCTGCACATCATCATTCATATTGTATCGTGCCGTGGTAGAAGGAGGAGGATGACAAATTAATTATAAAAAAAAATACTGCAAGCTGTGTATTAGGCGTACACCGGGCAGCTTTCTGGAAGCACTCTTAATCATCCAATGGATTTCTTTCATCATCAAGAGGAATGGACAACAAGACCTGATGCACATTTTCTTCGGGGGTGGGGGAATCTGATTAGGAAAGGAAGACAATGCTTTGGTTTTCCTTAGCTGGCAGATGGATGGACTGCAATTCCCATCATTCTCAGCCAGCATGGCCAATGGCCAAGCCTGGTTGGGAATGATGAGAGTTGCATTCCAATACAGCCCATATGGGGAAAGTCATGAGCAAGGTACGCTATTAATGTATGGTGGCTATATGAAAAGGAAGATCAAGGCCTTTTGTATAGAAAAGGGAGTTTCAACAGGTGTCCTTGGTATGCATGCAGCACCTGGTGAAATTCCCTCTTCATCACAACCGTTAAAGCTGCAGGACCTATACTAGAGAGATCAGATGCAAAAGAGGGCAGGGCACCTGCAGCCTTAACTGTTGTGATGAAGAGGGAATTTAACCAGGTGCTGCATACATACCAATGACACTTGCTGAAATTCCCTTTTCAATAGAACTGTTAAAGATACAGGACCCCCGTCCTCCCTTTCATATGGTCACCCTACCTCAACAGCCAGCTTGCCCAGTCAGAGACCACATAGCACCAGTCCTTTTCCAGCTTCACTGGCTGCCAGTCCAGATCTGGGCCCGATTTAAAGTGCTGGCATTAACCTTCGATGCCCTAAACAGCTTGGTGCCAGGAATGCCTCCTCCCTTATGTGTCTGCCCAAACCCTAAGATCGTCTTCAGGGTTCCTTGTCCATGAGCCCTTGCCAAAGGAAGTGAGGCAGGTGGCTACCAGGTAGAGGGCCTTCTCTGCTGTGGCACCCTGGCTGTGATGAAGAGGGGAGTTCACCAGATGCTGCATGCATACAAATGACACCTGCTGGGTTTCCCTTTTCAATACAACTGTTAAAGATACAGGAGCCCTGCCCTCTTTTCCATATGGTCACCCTACTCTTGCCCCTGTACTAAAGGTGTAACGTTTTAAAAGCATGTAAGAATTGTCCACCTTCAGTGGAGCTGCAGTCCTGTCTGCCTGTGGAAGTTGCCATCCCAAGTGTGGAAGGAGGCACGCTTCGAGCAGTATGTCATGCAGAGACACAGCGGCTAGCCTCCTGTATGTGTGAGTACTTCGGGCTCAGATGAGCCTTATAAACCATCTCTTATGGCACAGGAGTGCTGGTTTTGCATATCACTTCGTCCCAGTCCAGACAGACGCTCCCCCCTCAGCTGTTCCTCCCTCATTGGTCTAAGCGGGACCACATCATGCAGCAGAAAAGAGGAAGGAAGAGATCTCTTCATGTCATCCTCTACTCTGCCTAACAACAACAAGGCCAGAAGCTTTTATTTACAACAAGACCGAAAGCCGCCTCATAAATAACGCCCACAAAAGTTACAAGCCTACAAATATATATTGTTATCCTGCATTTCTACACTGGGTGCAGAGAAAGGGGCTTCCCTCCTCTGGCAGCGCACTACAGCATTCCACCCCTCCTCAGCCAGCCCTCTCTACTCACCTGCATGCAATCCCTGATCACCTATGGCGACCAGGCTAGTCCTAAGAAATACCGATCTCACTTTTTCTGGACAACATCCAAGGAGTCCAAAGAACTTCTTATGACAGGCATCCGCAACCTGGTGTCCTCCAGATGTTTTGGACTACACTTTCCATCACCCATGTCCACTGACTATTCTGGATGACACTCTCGATGAGAGTTGTAGTCCAAACATCTGGAATGCATCAGGTTGAGTCTGTCCTATAACCTCCCTGGAGCAGACTGCCCTAGAGTAGATGTCAGGGGTCCAATACAGATCTTAAAGCCCCCTAACCCCCCCCCCCACTAAGATCCCAATCCGGATAGGGGTCCCTGCACTTACTTTAGAGTAAAAATGAGAGGAAAATAACTGCTAGCCCCACATTTAAAGTAATGTCAGTTTTGGGCCCTGGGATGCTTCGAACAGACAAAGCAAAGAGCCACAAGGGCCCTGCTAGCCCCACATATCTATGGCCTTTTAGCTCCCCCCACAACCCTGCCCTAGTGAGCTGGACCAATGGCAAGCAGCTGGTATTCCCTCTGCTCAGGCTGGGCATGAAAAGCAAAAGGTTGCCTTCAGATTCTAAGAACAGAAGAAGAATCCAGGTGATGGATCAGACAAAGGTGTGGCGAGCACCTTGTTTCTAGCCCACAAGCCAGGTGTAAAGCCAAGGGCAGCCCCCCACTCCACCCACCCCGGATTGTTTGCTTGAAGCAGCTGAGCTTCAGAGCAGGAGGACTGAAACGCACAAAGAAGACGTTCTTTGGCCAAGCGCAAATCCTCACAGGCTTCATGGGGCCACAAGGCTCTTCCTCGGTTTTGCTGCAACAGACTAAAACGGAGGCACCTCTGCAGGTTTCGGCCTTCTGGGTTTAGCTCCGAGCCCTTTGGCTATCCCACGTTGGGCCCAGAACAGCGTCCACATCTAGGCCTCGTGAAGTGCCCTTTACCGACAAAGACGGGCTGATGCCTGTTTTACTTCACCCGGGCCAGGACTGCTGCCCTGACCTGGGATTGGATCCCTCTTCACTCAGCCAACGCCTTTGCTGTTGAAACCTGCCTTAAACCAAGTCAGACCACTGGTCCACCTGGCCCAGTATGGCCCACACTGGCTGGTGGTGGCTCGCAGGAGTCCTCCTTGGCCTTACCTGCAGGTGCTGAGGATTGCCGGGGAACCTTCTGCCTACAGCTAAGCTAGGCCGTCCTTCCTTCCCACCTACCTCATCCATCCACAGCTCAGCTGGGGGCTTGCTAGGCAGGCTGCATCGGATGAAGCCCCACCCCCACCCATTTGGGGGGTTTCAACCTCACCTAGAAAGTTACCAGTTGGACTGAAACTGGGGCTTGAGTGGGCTTGGAAGCCACACCTCCTGCGGTCCGCATCAAACCAGCAGAGGACAGGGGCTCCGATGTCAGTCAGATGGTGCATGTGTTCCAGGTTCCAGCCAGAACTCTAAAGGAGCTGTCCAAGGTGCTGAACCCAAACCCTCTGGAGTTATGACTGGTTCTAACTGAAAGAGCGGATTCAACGCCCCATGGGCATCAGAGCCACCAGCCTCCTCTGAATCATACCCTGCTATGGGGCAGGGAAAGAAGAGGAAACCCTGCGATGCGGCGGGCTTGGAGAAAGAGTTTCTGAAATGATAAAGCCCTGAGGGAAATGTACTCTGCACCTGCTCAGGCGCACCGGTGTCTACTTTTCCTTTCCATGTTCCCTGGCTTTCAAAGCAAATGCCAAGATCGCCCTCCCCCCCACCCGCAGCCACAAATTAAGAGGGTAGGGGAGTAGTTATTGCCAAATGAGGGTTCCGTCCCAGCGAGGGACAGCAGGAAAGCAGGTGGGGTGGAGGTGGGGTGGGGGTTCTGTTGCGGCTGCCGAGGTGAATCTGTGCCTGGCTCCGAACACATTGGAAGCGAGCACCGCGCCGGAGGAGGAGGAGGAGGGCGTGGATCCACGCCCCCCACCCCGCATTCCCCCATTTCTCCCGGGCTCACCCCGCCGCTCAGGACTTCTGGCTTGATCCCAGCCCGTCCCCATTTCAACCTGCAGAGCTTGGAGATCTTTTCTCCCCGGCGACCCAGGCAGCTCCACGCCCCTTCTTCCTTCCCGCGCCCCCTCTCTCTCCCCCCCCCCCCGTACAGATCTCAAGATCGTCAATTAATTCCATCGCCCTTTCCCCCCCGGGAGCCATTCAGCGGCACCTGAACATCCCGACCCCCAACCCACGCAGGATGGAGAAAGAAGGGGGGGCGGGAAGCGATAGAGAGAAAGCCTTCCCCCCCCCCCAACACACACACCCATCTCGCCGGCTCTCCCTGGCCACTCCGGCAGCCGAAGCGAGAGCAGGCAGCGCTGGAGACAAAGAAACTCCGGAGCCCCCCTCCCCCTCGCAGCCCACCCACAGCCCCCCTCTCCCCTCCCCCTTTTCTCCAGCAAGAACCCCTCCTTTGTCAAAAGAGACCCCCGCCCAGCATCTGGTGACTGGGAAGAGATGGGTGCCTCCCCCCTCCTTTGCAACCCCCCCCCCCAGCATCTCTCTTCTTGCCCCCTTCCAGCACCCCTCCTTTGGATCTTCTCCTTCTGAGTCCCCCCCCTCACCAGGCAAAGTGTGCCCACCTCGCCACCTCCCCCCACCTCTGTCATGTCCCCCCCCTCAACACCTCCCCCCCCCGGCCACGCTCCCTCCTTCTCCCGAAGTGTTCTCCAGGCGCGCCCCCCCCCGCTCCCCTCCCCCGGCAAGAGAAGAGGCGCCCCCCTGGACCGGGGTGGGGAGGCGGGTCAATTTTACCCGAGTTCCAGCTCGATCTCCGAGATGTCGGCGAAGAGGAGGATGCCCACCAGCAGGGTGAGCAGCGCCAGAGTCCAGCTCCGGCAGGGCAGCGGCATGGCCGGTTCCGGGGCGCAGCCCGGCGGCCGAGGCGAAGGACGCGCCGAGCCCCGGAGCCGGGGCTGCCTGTGCCTGCAACCTGCCTGCGCTCGTCTTCTGCCTCTCGGGCTGGTCCGGAGGAAAAGGGCTCCAAGCGTGGGAGTTTGGGGGATCCCCTGAAAAAGGGGGTGGGGAGGGACGGAGGGAGCGAGCGGGAGAGAGAGAGAGACCCCACCGCGACCCTCAAGTTGAGGGGGTCCCTCTGGTTCCTTCACTGCAGCTCCTGGCTCATCGACCCAGGTCCCATCCTTGCAGAGGGACAAACCGGGGCAGAACCCGTCTCTCCCCCAAGGTTTCTAGATACTGAGAGACAAGAGAGAGAGAGAGAGAGACAGGGAGAAAGAGATAAACCTCCCCTTCGCTCCCTCCCTCCCTTCTCTCCTCCCTCTCCAACCCTCCCTTCTCAAAGTTTCAACCCCTTTCTCTCTCTCTCTCTCTCTCTTTCTCTCTCGCACAAACACAGAGACCAGGCTTGAAAGAAAGAAAAGGTGTACTGTGATAATCACTAATACCAGCCGCAGAAACAGTAGTAGTAGTAGTAATAGTAGTAATCAGAATTTATAAAGTACTGCCTAGTGTTTCAGGTACGTTATCTTGTTGTAATCCTTACAACAACCCTGTAAGGTAGGTGGATATGATCTCCCCATCTCCTTTGAAAATGGTGGGGAGGCTCAGAGTGGGAAGCTTGCCTGAACCCTCCAGTGGCATTGGATGACTGGGTGGGGGGTCGATCCTTTTTTGGTTAGCGCTGGGACCAAAACAATGGGATACAAAAAGGCCATGTAACTATATAATAGTGACTTTAAGGTAGAGGCAAGTTGTATTTCTGGGCGCAAAGATTACTGCAGATGCTGACTGCAGCCAGGAAATCAGAAGACGTTTACTTCTTGGGAGGAGAGCAATGACAAATCTTGATAAAATAGTTAAGAGCAGAGACCCCACACTGACAACAAAGGTCCGCATAGTTAAAGCAATGGTATTCCCCGTAGTAACCTATGGCTGCGAGAGCCGGACCATAAGGAAGGCTGAGCGAAGGAAGAGAGATGCTTTTGAACTGTGGTGTTGGAGGAAAATTCTGAGAGTGCCTTGGACTGCAAGAAGATCAAACCAGTCCCTACTCCAGGAAATAAAGCCAGACTGCTCACTTGAGGGAATGGTATTAAAGGCAAAACTGAAGTACTTTGGCCACCCAATGAGAAGACAGGATACCCTGGAGAAGAGGCTGATGCTAGGGAAAGTGGAAGGCAAAAGGAAGAGGGGTCGACCAAGGGCGAGATGGATGGATGATATTCTGGAGGTGACAGACTTGACCTTGTGGGAGCTAGGGGTGGCAACGGCCGACAGAAAGCTCTGGCGTGGGCTGGTCCATGAAGTCACGAAGAGTCGGAAACGACTGAACGAATAAACAAAACAAAAAGTCAGTAGTAACTAACTAGGCGCTCTCTCATCTCTAAGTCATGAGGCCACTTGTCACCTACGTCCAAAAGCATTTATTTCATTTAGCTAGGCCCTTCTGCACGATGACTTCAATTATGTTAACAAAGTAGAAGGAAAAAAAATGCTATTTAAAACATCACCAACAACACCCAAACCAGATTTAAACACCTTGATAAAAAATGCCACCAACAGGAACGCCTGGAAGGAGGCCCATGTGTTGATTTGCTCATTCAGTTATAGAAGTTTTTAAAAAGAAGAAAAGAAGTCAGATTTTCTGCAGCCTGAAAAATGAAGAAAGACTCATGGGAAAAACATAGGAGGTAAAGGAGGATAGGATGACCAGGCCATGTAGAATGGGAGGCTGGTGGTAGTGGGATTGGATCAGATGGCCCTTCCAACTCTACTATTCTATGATTCTGTGATTCTAGGGTGGGAAATCCATTCCGGGTTTCAGTCGGAACTCTAATGGGGTTATCCCAAGGTGCAAGTGGATTCACCGCCCCACCGACATCGGAGCCATCAGCCGCCACTAGTCTGCTGAATTAACAAGACTCTGTTGTTGATGTTTTTACCAGTTTACATTTCATAAAGTACCAGGGCTGTCAGAGTCTTCAACTTCTGCAGTTTAACAAACCTTCTGCTGAGTCCTTACCTACCAACAGAGGGAAGAGAACAACCGTTTCTGATTCAAGCCCACCAGTTAAGGTGAGCAGTGTGCGTGTGTGTAGGGGAGGACTCCTTTAAAAGTTAAGGAATAACTGTACGAAACAAAACCCAACCTCTATCAAGGTTTTTTTAAAAAAAAAAATGCTAGAAAGAGTTGGAGAACAAGGGGGCATCTATACGATGATGCTTTGCCTACTAATTCCCCCAAAAAACCACAGCAGCGCTACTGCTGTGCAGCATTGATCGAGTTACATGGCAAGAGTGAGTGTAGGCTATCCAGCCAGGAATATTCGCAGCACTGTTGAGCGTTGAGTGAGAAAGGGCAATAAGTATCAGGTGATCGAAAACCATTTTTTCTGGCAACTGCGCAACACTGTAGCTTTGAAAGCCTGTAGCTGCGCAACTGCGCTGCTACAGTTCATTGAAATTATGGGTTATATGTAATAGCTGTCCTTACTTTCATTCCCCGGACTTTAATATCGCCAAGGCAGCCATTATTAAACCATTATTCCCGTGCCTACCCTGCTCTGGGATCCACCGCTTAACTATGCCCACTCTCTTAATCCGAACTGAAGCCACGGCTGACACACAAACCACAGTGACATTGGACCAATGTAAAACCTGGTAGTAAAATGATATGGAGAAGAGCACGATGTGGCTGTGAGTTGGCAGCTGCGTTGTATAAACAATGGTGCGCAACTGCGCAGCTACAACGGAGTATATAGAGCACATAGACAAGCACCAGGAAAAAGCAAAAATCCCCAAAGAATATTTCTACAATGCATGTCACCGTAATACCTCTTTAGCCTGACCCAGTACTGGGCAAGCTTTTAAGTTCTCCAGAACTTTTCATCAGGCAAGATGGTCAACAAAACGACAACAACAAAAAGGGGGGAAGGGAAAAAAAGGGCTAATTTTATTTAACAAAATGGGCTTTCCAAAGCTTGTTAACTTTCAACAAGCAGGGACCCTGGGGCTATTGCACAAAAGGCCCTGCTCTTTCCAAACCTCTTTTCCACAGGCTGCTCCAAACATACGTATATTTTAACTTCGTAAAATTAACTCTCTGTGCGATTTTAAGGCAGCTTTAAAGACTAGCCTTTTCCAGCAGGCCTATCCAGATCAATGTTAAATCATGATTTTTTAAGATGTATTGATTCCTGTTCTAATGTTGTTCCCAGCCTCGATCCAAAGGGAGAGGCGGGTAAGAAATAAATATATTATTATTATTATTATTATTATTATTATTATTATTATTATTATTATATGCCGTGAACAGTAGAACTGCTGTGCGAGTAGAATCACTACACAATCTTTTCTCAAGGCTCGAGCTTGGAATGGAAACCAGTGTTTCATGCTTGATGACTGGAGCAGAGGTGGCCTGTACCTTCTGCTGATTGGCTGGGTCGTGTGATATCACAAGCATCCTTTTCTCCCGGGAGCAGATTTTCAGCTCTTTAAAAAGTATTTCAAAAGAAAGGGGGGTGCGGGGGGAGGGAGAGAAAGGCTGTCGAACAAACACTGAAGTAGGTAAATGTGCAAACTACACTTTTTAAAAAACAATTTTTTTTCTTAAAGCCAGCCTAAAGAAGACAGAGGAGTCAATCAGTGATTAGCAGTCGATCAGTACAGGAGTGTCCAGAGGATTTATGGCTCTGGGCAGTGCTCACAGGAATAATGCACTGGCATTTTTTGAATTATTATTAGCAGGGATACTGCCATCGTCTGCCCCCCACCCCCACGAATTCCTTGTTCCCTCTAAGCTTAGACACAATCCTCAGAGAAGCTGGAGTAGAATCATAGAATAGTGGAGTTGGAAGGTAGGGTGACCATATGAAAAGGAGGACAGGGCTTCTGTATCTTTAACAGTTGCATAGAAAAGGGAATTTCAGCAGGTGCCGTTTGTATGCATGCAGAACCTGGTGAAATTCCCCCTTCATCACAACAGTTTGGACTTTATACTGTTATACTGTTACTTGATGCCAAGTAAAAACATGGCTTTTTAACAAAGCCTTTGATGGTTAAATTCACTAAGATGGCACATTGTTTTAACTGTTTTTACTGCTTTTAAATTATATATTGTTTTAACTTGGTTCATGGTTTAATTCGTTTTTAACTGTGCATATTTATTGTTTTATATTATACTGTATGCTTTTATCTGTACGCTGCTCTGAGATCGTAATGATATAGGGTGGGATATAAATGTTTTAAATAAAATAAATAAATAAATAATGAAGGCTCACCACATACCTTGTTTTCAAGCAAAGTCACAACTTTTCTTTCTGCCGCCCCTACCAGTTCAGCAGTGGTGATGGCAGACAGTGGGGAATGCAAAACAGACTTCATGTTGACCCCCACCTCTCCAGGTGTTTGTATGCATGCAGCACCTGGTGAAATTCCCTCTTCATCACAACAGTTAAAGATACAGAAGCCCTGCCCTCTTGACCGGAAACAAAAGAGGGCAGGGCTCCTGCAGCTTTACCTGTTGTGATGAAGAGGGAATTTCACCAGGTGCTGTATGCATACAAACGACACCTGCTGAAATTCCCTTTTCTATACAACTGTTAAAGATACAGGAGCCCTGTCCTCCTTTCCAGTTGGTCACCCTATTGCCAATCATTGTATCAGTCCATCAAAATATCCTTGAGTTCTAAATCATTTGGTCAGTATTGATTCCAAAATTAAATAGAGACTAGTTCCTCTGAAGTCTCTGTTAAATTACTTCTTCCTGCCCAAAGGTGTTTATGAGCTGAAATGTTATTCATCAGCATCATATAGAATCATAGAATAGCAGAGTTGGAAGGGGCCTACAAGGCCATCGAGTCCAACCCCCTGCTCAATGCAGGAATCCACCCTAAAGCATCCCTGACAGAGGGTTGTCCAGCTGCCTTTTGAATGCCTCTAGTGTGGGAGAGCCCACAACCTCCCTAGGTAACTGATTCCATTGTCGTACTGCTCTAACAGTCAGGAAGTTTTTCCTGATGTCCAGCTGGAATCTGGCTTCCTTTAACTTGAGCCTGTTATTCCGTTTCCTGCACTCTGGGAGGATCGAGAAGAGATCCTGGCCCTCCCCTGTGTGACAACCTTTTAAGTATTTGAAGAGTGCTATCATGTCTCCAAATATTCCAGATTTTCCCTCTCCATTGAGCAGTGGACAGGTGGGAGGCAATTCACATGCTTTTGCAATATACAAGCGATCATTAACATACATTCAACTAATCCAAGATGTTTCTTTCTAACCTCTCCAATTATTGTTCAAAACAGCATTGTTTAGGATTTAATTGTATCTCATAACCAACAATCTCTTTAATATCTTGAACAATCCCCAACCTGTATTTTCATCTAAATACATTCCCATTAATTGTGGGTTAATGTATTTCTCACCCTTCTGCATTCTTCAATATAAATCAGGACTTATTCTTTCATCCCCTTAGGCTGGGTCAGACTCAGCATTAGGAACATTGAGGATCAAATCTAATGGCAAGTCAATAAAGAGGCAAAGGTCAAAAGCACCATCCTACCAGACAAGAAGGAGAGTTCCTCAAGAGAGGTCTGAGGCCTAGATAATCAGCCAAACACAGCCCAAGAACCCGAGTAAGGTGGGAGTCCAAAGAACAGTAGCACAAAGGTTCAATCACAGAATACAGTCAGAGAAACAAGGATACACAGCACTAAAAGTTGAGGTAAAGTGTTATCTCCATTAAGTTCCAACTAAGGGCTGATATAACCAGAGCTTCCAAAGTCCCACCCAGGGCTCAGCTGAAGTTCATCATGGACTTTTGTAAAACATCCTTGTGAGGACGGGTCTACTCATAAGAAGTCCTTACTCTGGGTGTCAGCCTGTGCATCCATCCTTGATACCGGCATACTCTAGGGCTCAGTGGATGTTTGGCCTCTCTATAGGGGATGTATGATCCTCAGGGGCCTCATGTAGGGGTTCCTCAGGGTTCACCAGTCCTGGAAGACTCGGTGTAGCTTCCAGGGAGGCACTAAGAGTGTCAGTTTCAGGATGATGCACAGGGTAGTTGACACGTGGGCCTGAGCTTCTGCACCCCTGTGTTAGATACGGTGAACATATGGGAAGAAGGACAGAACTCCTGTATCTTTAACAGTTGTATAGAAAAGGGAATTTCTGCAGGTGTCATTTGTATATATGGAGAACCTGGTGAAATTCCCTCTTCATCACAACAGTTAAAGTGCAGGAGCTATACTAGAGTGACCAGACTTAAAAGAGGGAAGGGTACCTGCAGCTTTAACTGTTGTGATGAAGAGAAAATTTCACCAGGTTCTCCATATATACAAATGACACCTGCTGAACCTTTAAGAGCCCTGTCCTCCTTTTCATATGATCACTCTAAGCTTGTAGAACTTCGTTTGCACCATCTCTTTCCTCCACCCAGTGCTTTAATAGACCCAATGACTCAGTGGGAATAATGGGCTCAAGTTACAGGAAGCAAGATTCTGGCTGGACATCAGGAAAAACTTCCTGTTTGTTAGAGCAGTATGACAATGTTACCTAGGGAGGTCGTGGGCTCTCCCACGCTAGAGGCCTTCAAGAGGCAGCTGCAGAAAGCCATCAATGCCTGTCAGGTATGCCTTAAGGTAGATTCCCCTCATTGAGTAGATTCCCTCATTGATGGCTTTATAGGCCCCTTCCAATTCTACTATTCTATGCTTCTATGATCACAGGCCTCGAGGGACGCCCCACTCAGTGAGGATTTTCTAGCTGCCAGGACTTTGGCAGCTGCTTTCAGAGTGAGAGGGTATTTGAGGTCACCTTTTGGGGTCGCTGCGAGAGTGCAGTGCTCCCCTCTGTCTGCCCTAATATATGGCACTCTTGGAGGAGGAGGATCACTTCCCAGAGTGAGAGAGTGGGTCTGACTGGGGTTAGGGTGGCCACTTGTAAATCGCCCCCAAAGAGGACATGCATCACCCCAAAAGAGGGCAAAATAGGACAGTGATGTGCATAACATTTGCATATGCTAATTGAAATGTCTAGATGCAAGTTAAGAAATAGTTCTTATCACTTAAATAGAAACACAGTACGACTTGCCATAGCATGGAAGGCACTGACAAGGTGCCCTGTGTGCCTTTGCCCCTTCTGCAGTCCAGGTGCTCCTAATTGGATGGGCAACTCCAAGACTTCTGGTCTTCCTTGTGATGGTTCTTTATCTTTTAACCCGACTTGCTCTCGTGGCCACCGATGCCACCTCTCCTTTTCACTGGTTAGATAGCAAAGGAAGGGCATGAGGGGAGGAGGAGGAGGGAAAGGTTGAGCCGGTCAGTCTTGCGGGAGATCCATTTCTTCCCGTTCTCTTTCTGGTCATCCAACACTCAAAACAGGAGCGATGCTGTGAGGTGAGCTGAGGCCAAGTCATCCTGCTGCGTCCAGACCCAGCCTCAGTTCGAACAAGCAAAAGGTTGCCAAGGATAACAGTGGACTCTTTCGGAACATGATGCTTGTAACAGAACGTAGAAAGGGGGTGGGCAGAGAGAGAGAGAGAGAGAGAGAGAGAGATGCAATACGAACTACTTACATTTCTAAAGCTGAAGCATTTAGCTTCAACAGGAGGATCCATGAAGCAAAATGCAGTGGGTCCGACACAGGTATATTTTCGGCGTCAGATACAGACCACCTGGCACTCCCAGGCATTTAATGGTTTATGGTGAGCCATCCATGCCTGCTGTTTTAGGACGGGACCATTAGGAAAAGCAGTGTTCATTTAAATTGTTTATTGCCGTTCGCGTGGTTTCAATTTTTCTGTGTTGGGAATTTTTAGACTATTTTTATTATGTTATGTTTCGCATTTTTATGCATTGTTGTATAATTCAGCGGTGGGATGGTATAGAAATGAAATTACTAACAACAACAACGATAATAATAATAATAATAATAATAATAATAATAATAATAATAATAATATAAAAGTGTGTCTGTATGGTCTGGACTTGGCTTAAATTAGAGACTGACAGCTTGCTGTTGGGAGTTGAGTTTTTATTTTTATTTTTGTCCCTTGCTCACGTTAGCAGATGAGATTAAACTATGCTTGATATGATTTTGTCTCCTCCCATGGGAGATGGATGCTTGGCACGCAGAACCCTTCCAAACAAAGAGAAATGGAGATTAGGATCCATTGCAGTGAAACTGTCTTCCCTTTTGTGTGGGGGTATGGAGTTGGCCGTGCGGAGGCCTGCAGCTGGACGTATCGTTGGTTATAGGGGAGCTTTAGCCTTCTTCATCTTTGGATCTCTTCATCTGATGCATTGTTTTCTCTTTGCCCTCTGCCCTTTCCCTAAGTGCCACGGGCCCCTCTGCACCCTCCTTTCCTCCTCCTGCTGCCTGCTTCCCTTTACCCCTGCCCCCTTCTTTGCCCCCTGGCTGCCAATTAGTTTCCAGGCGAAGTATAAAGTGTTGGTTATCACCTTTAAAGCCCTACATAGTTTGGGTCCAGGATGAGCCTCGTGTGGCGCAGAGCGGTAAAGCAGCAGTTTCTGCAGCTGAAACTCTCCCCACGGCCTGAGTTCGATCCCAGCGGAAGCTGGTTTCAGGCAGCCGGCTTGAGTCGACTCAGCCTTCCATCCTCCCGAGGTCGGTAAAATGAGTACCCAGTTAGCTGGGGGAAAGGTAATCACGGCCGGGGAAGGCAACGGCAAACCACCCCGCTATAAGGCCTGCCAAGAAAACGTCAGTGAAAGCTGGCATCCCTCCAAGAGTCAGTAATGACTCAGTGCTTGCACGAGAGGTTCCTTTCCTTTCCTTACCTGCAGGATCGCCTTCTCCCGTACAGTCCACCCCGCACACGCAGGTCCTCTGGGAACAATTTACTCCAGCCAACAAAAAGAAGGCTGACAACTAGTACCCAGAGGACCTCTTCTTCTGCCGCTCCTAGTTTGTGGAATGGCCTGCCTCGAGAGATTCGTCAACTTAACAGTCTTCTGGAATTTAAGAAAGTCGTAAAGAGTGATCTCTCCTGGCAGGCCTACCCAGTTGAATTTTAAGATGCCTTTTAATAATGTGCTGCTTTTAATAATGTATTAGTTTTAAATGTTTTAATTAGTTATATGTATTTTATGGTGTTTGCCTTTGTGTTGTACCCCACCTCGATCCAGAGGGAGAGGTGGGTAACAAATTATTATTATTATTATTATTATTATTATTATTATTATTATTATTATTATTAGACCCCCTGTTTCATCCACCTGTCCTTTCCTGGGCTCCTCCCTTTAGCCCTCTTTGGCTTCCAGTAGCATCAAAGCTCCTCATTCTCTAGAGGCAGGGTGGGGGGTGCCCATCCTTTCTTCTTTTTATGGACCGAGCTGTTTTTAACAGCTGCCCAACAGATCCATATTTAATAGGACCTGCTTTTCTTGGCATGGAGATGCAGAAAACGCCACCTGTTAGATTCCTTCCTGTTATACGGCTCTTTAAAGGCATGGGTATCACACCCACCCACCCAAAAAATTATGCTGCAAGGGAAGGAGAGATCACAAGAAAAGGCAGAGGGAGGTGTCATGCGAGCTTAGAAGATGCATGGTAAGGAATCTAAACAAACGTTTTAGGGGGCGGATCCAGATTTATGCTGGATTCACTGCACTGATAGGAGTGGATTTCCCTGCCCCCTCAACAGTAGGGTGACCATATGGAAAGGAGGATTGGGCCCCTGTATCTTTAACAGTTGCATAGAAAAAGGAATTTCAGCAGGTGTCATTTGTATGCATGCAGCCCCTGGTGAAATTCCCTCTTCATCACCACAGTTAAAGCACAGGAGCTACCAGATATAAAAGACAGGCAGGGCTCCTGCAACTTTAACTGTTGCGATGAAGAGGGAATTTCGCCAGGTGCTGCATGCTTGCAAATGGCACCTGCTGAAATTCCTTTTTCTATTCTACTGTTAAAGATACAGGAGCCCTGTGTCCTCCTTTCCGTAGGGTCACCCTACTCAACAGCTACCACCAGTCCCCTGGAAGTGCTACACAGAGAAGATTGGGATCCCACAGGGATCTGTATTAGGACCAATGTTTTTCAACCTGTTCATAAATGATCTGGAATTAGGAGCAAGCAGTGAAGTGGCCAATTTGGCTGATGACACTGAATTATTGCTGATGGCGCTAAATTACAAAAAAGGGATTGTAAGGAGCTCTAAAAGGATCTCTCCATACTGGGAAAAGAGGCACCTAGGTGGCAAATGCAGTTCAATGCACAAGTACAGTTCTGGTCACCACACCTAAAAAAAAGATATTGTAGAGCTGGAAAAAGTGCAGAAAGGGGCAAGTAAAATGATCAAGGGGTTGGAGCATCTCCCCTATGAGGGAAGGTTTCAATAGCTGGTATGGTTTAGCTTGGGGAAAAGGAGGCTAAGGGGAGACATGATAGAAGGGTACAAAATTATGCACGGTGTGGAGAATGTGAATAGGGAGACATTTTTCTCCCTCCCTCAAAATAATAGAAGCTGGAGTCATCCCATGAAGCTGATAAGTGGAAGCATCAGGATAGATAAAAGCACAGTGCATAGTGAAACTATGGAATTCATTCCTGCAAGATGTAGTAATGTCCACCAATTTGAATGGCTGTAAAAGGGGCTTAGATAAATTCCTGGAGGAGAAGGCTATCAATGGCTACTAGTCCTGATGGCTATGTGCTTCTTCCAGTAGCAAAGGCAGTAAGCCTGTGTGCACCTGTTGCTGGGGAACATGGGTGTTGAACCATGTCCTGCTTTGTTGGTCCCTGGTCAACAGCTGCTTGGCCACTGGACTGGATGGACACTAGAGGCCTTCAAAAGGCAGCTGGGCAACCATCTTTCAGGGATGCTTTAGGGTGGATTCCTGCATTGAGCAGGGGGTTGGACTTGATGGCCTTATAGGCCTCTTCCAATTCCACTATTCTATGATTCTGTGACCCTTGGTCTGATCCAGTCTGGCCCTTTTTATGTTGATATCCCCAAGAATCTGTCAGAGTGATCTTCTGCGAGCAGAGCTCTTCTTCCCGTGGAAGGCAGATCCTGTATGCAACCCTAAGTCTCTCTCAAGTTTAACCAGGAACACACAGATCAGAAACTCCCAACCTCCCCCATTGCCACCTAGTGACTAAATGATATAATGGTACTATCCACACAAGAGGAATGTTCGGCATTTTCACTGTGAGTGGGAGATGCGTTTAGGAGCAAAGCAGCAGGTCTCTGAAGAGACAGAGGCAAGGTGACCTAATTTAGACTTCCCTTGACAACAGGCATTTGTGTAGTTACGGGTGTCAGGTTTTATTCCTCTTCGAATTTGTAAATCTATTAAATGCACGGCGCCTTCACTAGATCTGTCAACCCCTGCAAATGCAAACCTACTTTGCAGTGTGGTTTTATTCAGCAGGACTGGTGTGTGTGTGTGTGTGTGTGTGTGTGTGTGTGTGTGTGTGTGTGTGAGTGTGAGAGAGAGAGAGAGAGAGAGAGAGAGAGAGTGAGTGATGTGATAAAGAGGCAGAGCGGACAGCGACAGCAGCCGGGCTCTGGTGAAAGCAGGACCCTTTCAGGACTGTACAGTAACCAGGGGTGTTGCTAGGCTCTTAAAGGTTTCCGGCCCCAGGCCAAGAAGACATAGATCTGCATAAAATCTGCACATGCTCATTCATATCTATATATGCAAGTTTAAAAACTTGCATCAGGATAGCGGCTTTCTCCGCTGTGGCACCCCGGTTGTGGAATGAGCTCCCCAAGGAGGTCCGCCTGGCACCTACACTGTACTCCTTTCGTCGCCAGCTGAAGACCTTTTTATTCTCTCAGTATTTTAACACTTAATTTTAACTTAAATTTAAATTTTGCTGTTCTAACTCTGTATTTTAATCTTATATCAATTTTGCTGCGTGGTTTTATCCTGGTTGCGCATTTTATACTGTATTTTGTAATTGTGCTTTTAACCTGTTGGTTGTTTTATTATGGTTTTAATTTTTGTGAACCGCCCAGAGAGCTTCGGCTATTGGGCGGTATAAAAATGTAATAAATAAATAAATAAATAAAAACAATTATTAGGATTTATTTAAAATTCACAGGAGGTAATGCCGGGCAATTAATATCTCATCCAAATAATTTCAAATAAAAATAAATTCTTCAATTAATTTGCACCCTGCTCCAGAGTATCCCAAACCAATGGAAAAAGTTTTTTTTTCTTAGCTTAATTGCAATGCAGGGGAATTTTTTTTGAGGGGGGGCATGTGACAGCAGGAGAGAAGGGGGAAGTTAACCCATTCTTTCCCAGCTGTAATCCCTCTTTGAAAATTTTCCCCTGCATGTCAATCAAGCTGAGAAGACAACATTTCTTGGTCACTCAAGGCTCTGTGGAATAGGTCCAATGCCCTGGGAAATCGATTCAGGGCTCAGTGCCCCCAGCCATGCCCCTGATGAGATGACGGCAGCCTCTCGTTCTGGGAACGCCTTTAAGTCAATCCCTCTGGGTCTTTGCAAATACCAGAAATCTCTCTTTGGGCAGCGTGCGACTTTCTCCTGGAAAAAAAAAAAATCACGAGAAAGATTCAGTACTGCTAATTTGAGCCAAGTCCTCCGTCTTCTCGGAATGAACGCTCTTGACAATGAGATGGTCCCCATCGAGGAATGTAATCAATGCAGAAGCTCTTGTGGAGAGCGCCTTCTTGTCTCCTTTATGGCCCGTTGCATGGATACAAACCGAACAATGGCAAAGCAGCCTAGTCAAGCCAGAAATCAGGGATCACAAGATTTCCCCACTAATCTTGTTTCCAGAAAGGACAGACATCTATCAAAAGGAGTGTGATTTCCACAGCATCTTAGCCGAGGCATGTGAGCTCACAGGCTGTTCTCAGGTTTGCATACAGAAACCTTGCCTTTAAACACGGCATTAATCCTTAAATCCAGGGCACACTGTGTCTTGCACCAAACTATACAAAAATAGCTAATTAGACTTAGGGCATGTCTAGACGATGAGTTATCCTGGGGATCGCCCCAGGATCATCCCTGGGCGTCCACATGATGCAGAGGGGATCCTGGGGGCAGGGAGGGATGATCCCTCCATTTCCCCGGGATTACCGGGACATCTTTTAGCCTGATTTTTCTTGTGGTCTCAGGATCATCCCAAAACCGCGGGAGGTGTGGGCAGCTGTCCCAGTTTCATCCTGGCATCTCGCAAGTAAACGCGAGGAGCCGGGAACCGGGTACGGGGAACAGAGCTCTTAAGGTGCTCCGTGCCCATTGGGGGAGGGGAGAGGGATTAGGTTTTTTTTTTAAAAAAAAAACTTGGAATTTTCACTGGAGCACTCGTGCACTCCAGCTCTTATTTATTATTTTTTATTTATTTATTTAGAGTATTTTTATCCCGCACCTCAGCCAAAAAGGCTCTCGGAGCGGCTTACAATTGATCAGTAAAGGAGACAGTACCCAGTTAAAGCCTTCCCCTGTGGGAATTTATCCAATTCCCTTTTAAAGCCACCCAAATTGGTGGCCATCATGACATCTTGTGGTAGCAAATTCCATAGTTTAACTATGTGTGAACCCAGAACCATGGCTTATCCCTGGCTTGTTTGTGCTGCTGTCTGCCCTGAAACAGGCACCCAGCAAGAGCAGCCTGAAAATGAAACTGTTTGGAAGGCTAGCAAAATGGGTGGGAGAGAAACAAACTGGAAATAAAGAAAATAACCCACAGTTTGTTTGCTTGCCTGCAAGACAATTCACGACTAAAGCAACAAACCATGGTTAACATAAAACATGGCTTAGTGCCACATGTGAATTCTCATTTTTGCAACCCTCTGTTTGTTGAGTCCCATTTCTGCATCAGTTTGTGACTTTTTCTTTTTTTAAAGTCCACATGAAAAGTCATACAATTTTTGGGCTCCTTTTTCCTAATACATGCATGTCCGCGTGCAATTTTACATAACAGAGATATCTTTGCAAGCAGTTTCTCCTTATATAACGCTTCTTTGAATTTCCCCCCTAAAATAAACATTTTGCACAATTGTTCCCAATATACACATTTTTGTCTGCATCTCCCACTCTGCCCCACAGACAACGGCGTTGCAAAATTCTGAGAAGGGCACATGCTGAAAGATAACTGCATTCTGGTTCTGGTTTCCAAAGTGTGAATGTGGTAATTCCTTATCAAAATGTGAACTGGGGGAAAAAAAATTCCTCTCCTGTCTAGGAATGTCAGAGGAATTCAGTTTTGGGGTGGAGCTTAGCAAATTTTTGCACTTTTTCTTTTTGTGCGTGTGCAAATCCTGATTTGTGCAAATTTGCGCCTGGAAACATTCATGGAAACTGCAATTTGCACAAAAACCATGGCTGTAAATAGCACAATTTACGCAAAATTGCCGGTGTAAATGGCCCTATTGCAGTATTTATGGCCAAGACCTTGCACAAATCACTATTTCCGTAAATATTCCCAGCTGCAAATTTGCACAAATCACAGCTTGTGGACAAAAAGAAAAGATGCCAGCTCTTGCTGGATGTCTGCAGACCATCTGGTGGCTCACCTTGCACGTACCTCGGGGTCGGGCGCTTCTGTGACTTCTATGATTCCGGCGAGCAGAGTGTGAACAGGACTCTGGTGTGTGGGTGGGTGCCACTGCGATGTTACACCTATACTAGGCCTGCTGCAAAAACCCATCTCAGGCCAAGCAACCACCACTTGAAAACCTGAGGGAAGGTTAAATAAAACCTTTCCCCTAGCTATGAGGGAAACAGGTTTAATATAGGATCTGTTTTTTAAATGTACTGTGGGTATGTTCTGGTGTGGGTGTTTGATAACTGTGAGGCAGGTAAATAATGCCAAGCTGACACGTGGTATTTAGTAGCTAACAAAATATTAATAATAAGTTTATTGTCATGTTAAAAGCGTTAAATGAAAATTAAATGCTTCTAATTCTGCTTAATCCAAATTCCCCACACACCAACCACCTCACTCTCTTCACACCAATCCTAAATCCCTAGAATCAATTAATCTCCTCTCACTCCACCAACAATTCCAATCTCTACTTCCAACCCAACTCAACAGCCCAACACACTAAGGTGACCATATGGAAAGGAGGACAGGGCTCCTGTATCTTTAACAGTTGCATAGAAAAGGGAATTTCGGCAGGTGTCATTTGTATATATGGAGAACCTGGTGGAATTTCCTCTTCATCACATCAGTTAAAGCTACAGGTGCCCTGCCCTGTTTTAAATCTGGTCACTCTAGTATAGCTCCTGCAGCTTTAACTGTTGTGATGAAGAGGGCATTTTACCAGGTGCTGAATGCATACAAATGGCACCTGTTGAAATTCCCTTTTCTATGCAACTGTTAAAGATACAGGAGCCCTGTACTCCTTTTCATAGGGTCACCCTACACTAACAACAACTCCCCTTCCTCCCCTCAGTCACTCTTTATAAACTCCTTCCCCCACCCTACCTATTATATCACAAACCACACCCACTCAGTTCTAACATTCCATACTCACCAGATATACTAATCCAGATATATACAAGATACTCAATTGTGGGGTAACACCACAGTTTCCTATCCCTGCGCTCCAGGTATCAACCTTCAAAATGGCTCTTCTCTTCTCATGCTCAACCAAAAACCTCAAAGATGTGTTTTACCTCAGCTCATTCCTAACTAAAAAACGGAACTTTGATTTTTCATGTCCACTATCGTGAGTTGAGATCCAATATCAACCAACACATTGTCTAGGATAGGGTGACCATAAGAAAAGGAGGACAGGGCTCCTGTATCTTTAACAGTTGCATAGAAAAGGGATTTTCAGCAGGTGTCACTTGTAGGCATGCAGCACCTGGTGAAATCCCCTCTTCAGCACAACAGTTGAAACTGCAGGAGCTGTACTAGAGTGACCAGATACAAAAGAGGGCAGGGTTCCTGCAGCTTTAACTGTTGTGATGAAGAGGGAATTTCACCTGGTTCCCCATATATACAAATGACACCTGCTGAAATACCCTTTTCAATACAACTGTTAAAGATACAAGAGCCCTATCCTCCTTTCCATATGGTCACCCTAGGGTAATTGTTTTAGAAAAGGCTAGAATAGAATTAAATTGCAGATTAAAACTCCATTTTTCTAGCAGTTAAGAGATTACAAATGAGAGTGAGTGAACAAGCAAATATGTCTACTTATTTTAAAAAGTGTACAGATAGAAAAAGGGAGAAATTAAAAAAGCTGTATAAACAGCCATTTGACTGTCATTTGGGACAGGCATACAATGAAGACATTTACCGGCTTTCCCTTTTTCTTTTCTCTTGCCTTTAAGTAGGTTGCAAAATAAGATGCTCCAGTTGGTTGTATACAACTTGCCATTATTGGAGCAAAACATTTTATCCAAAACAGCAAATTACCAGTTTTGTAGGTGAAGCATTATAGTTCTTTTAAAATTACAACCCTTATTTCGACATTTGCACCTATACCTATAAACTAGCACATGCAAATGTTCTGCGAATCTGGGATCACATCTACACGGGCTCTTTACACCGAAGTAAATGCGCAGATTCCCGTTTTAGGACACAGGACGCAGCCATCCATTTGCGGCAGCGTTGGCTTTGAACCCCGATAATGCGCATATTCGCAGTTGGAAATTTACCACAACTTTTAGGTCAATGTCTAACCGCATTGTGGTTATGTGTCGTTGGGGGAGTTAAATCGCATTTTGGCAAGTGGGCAGAGCTTTGAGGGTAGGACAATCTGATTGGTCAATTTCCCACCTTCTCACCTATTGGCTGCCTCATCCCTTCGCGCCCGCCATTTTCAGTTTGAATTCTATGGGAGCTCCGCAGGTAGAGCTTAGTAAAACAAAGGGGGACTGGACAGCAACAGTCCTCTCTGACTTCTTCCTTGCTTCTTCATTCCTTTCCCCCCTCGGTTTATGGTATATGCGAGAGGAAGGAGATGTGTTCCGTCCCCCTCTCGCTTCCTCCTCTGCTGCCTCGTTCCTTTCTCCCCCATCCTGGTTTGACTATATGAATATGCACAGCTCCGCATATAGAATTTATAGATTTAACTCGTCTCTCCTTTGTAGCGAATGTGCGCATTATCAAGTACACTCCTAAACCAATTGATTTTCTCTCTAGCTCCCTCCCTCTCCCTCTGAGCTAGGATTCCTTGACCAGTCTCTTAAAGGGGCAGCACACTTTAGCTGGAGTAAACCGTGTTTAGCAAGCTCCGCCCATAGCTGCACCGCATGGCTGTGGTTTGTTAAGCAGCGGCGGCGGCAGCAGCCAACCTCAGGCCGCTCATCCGCCTTGCCTCTACGGTCCCTCTCCTTGTCACACACACACCCATCCCACGCGCTCACACATCTAAAGATCATTCTGAAGGCCCACCCAAGGTGGTGGGAAGCAGTTTTCAGATCCCTGCCCAAATCCCGAAGATGTATCTTATATATGAAACCCAGCCTACAGTGTGACGCTCATTGCCTACATTCTAATCAACTAAAATTTGGGTTAAATTTAAATGAGAAGCAATCCCGCTGTCATAAAGACGAGGGCTGCGCCTTTTTTGGTGATGCGTAAAGGGCCACTCCAAGTTAAAAGAAAACATTAGCTCTCGGAAGCTTGGCTCTTGTCATGTTTGCAAGCTGCTTTGAGACACTGGATCCAAAGCCATTATGCCGTAGTCCACAAGGACAAAGTACGAAGTCCCTGCTCAGCTACAGACTGAGTAGGGAGCCTTTGGCCAGCCACAATCACATCCTAGCCCAGGAGCAGACAAAAGGTAGATCAGGGTCTCTGGGTGATCTGCAGTAAATCATCAAGTGTATCTAACTTTAAATTTTTTTTTAAGAATACCTCATACATGAGTGGCCTTGTATTAATTGCTTATCTTTGGGCCTCAGTGTCCTTCACATGTAAAATATGGGTGTTATGTAGCTGCCTTTGTCTAGAACTTTGTACAGATCTACTGACCACTTAATGGCCCCATTCAGAAGACACTTTAAACTATGGCTTTAACCACGGTGGTTAAGCCAGAAAGCCAGGCCGTGTTCAGAAGACACCTTAAACCACAGCTTTAGCCATGGTGAATAAGGCTTTTTGCCATAGAGACACATTTCCACCTTTTAGAATGGGGGGGGGGGGGGCAACGGCACAAAAGCCTCACAACCACAAAATGATAAGTGGTCTGGGAAAGTGGGGTAGGGATTTCTGGGGAACCATTTTGGGGATTTGCCCCGTGGCCCTGACTATGTGCACCCCTGATATAATGTATCATTTATGGGCTGTAGTGTAAGTAATTTACTACAGTGCCCCACCCCCAACCTCAAGGAAACTTGAGTTTATATAAAAAAATAAAGTAGATCCCAGATGGCCCAAATTGGCCTACCCTTAGCGGAGGCCTACTCTACAGGGTTGTTGTTATGAGCATAAAAGCAGAGGAAGAACCATCCATTAAAAAAAAAAACCCTATTAGTTTGCTCCGAATATAATCATGGCACTTAATATTCAGGCACTGTTCTGCTGCTGACTTTTGTGGCCTGCAGTGCTTTATATGTTATTCAGGTATTTTTTAACTCTGTTGTAAACAGACTTGGAGATTGCTTGACTGAAAGGCGGTGCATAAATCTTTAGGATAAGCAAATAAAGATGTACTTCTGAAGGCCTTTAAATAACTCCCCTCTGTCTCCTCCCTGGCCTGCCTTTGCTCTCCATAATCCACCCCCCCACCCATATTCACATGTTTCTAGTGAGGGAAGTGGTAGTGGCAACGCTCCACTTTTTACCCGGCATACATAAAAATGATCCATCAAGCTGTATTTTTCCAGCGTTCACTTCCGCAGCTCATGGCAACAACATAATAGAGGCACACAATGAAAATGTTATAAAGCTGCATTGTTGTGGCGGAAAACACTTTCCTGTGCAAACGCGGTTATCTATTTTGCATCTTGGGCAAAGCTGCTCTGGAGCCCTGCCTTGGTCTGTGCTGCACCGGTGAACAGCCTCCAACAAAATCCGTAACAGGCTTGCAGATGCTCCCATTGCGCTCCCTTTTTATCATATTTATGGCTTCTGTTTCCAGCTGTCTGTCCCTGTAAAACGCCACTCTTATTTTGGCTCTTATTTAATGAAGGTGACCCTATGGAAAGGAGGACAGGGCTCCTGTATCTTTAACAGTTGTATAGAAAAGGGAATTTCAGCAGGTGTCATTTGTATGCATGCAGCACCTGGTGAAATTCCCTCTTCATCACAACAATTAAAGCTGCAGGAGCTCTTTTGTAGCTGGACCCTCTTTTGTAGCTGGTCACTCTAGTATAGCTCCAGTAGTTGGAGCATTTAAGGGTGACCTCTTTTAAGCTTTGGTATAGCTTATTAACTGAAGGTGAAAGTTGCTTGCTTTATGGGAAACTCTCGACTTGATCCTGCCATCACTTATTCTGGTAAAAAGAAAAAAAGTACTGAAATTATTACAAATACAACTTTTATTTACCTTTGGGCTTTTCTACATGAGCCATTCATTTTGTGCTTGTCATTACCTACTCACAGTTGTTTACTAGTTTTTTTAGACGATGTTGTGAGCCTCCAGTTTCGCTTCTGTATCTAACCGGAACTTTTGGTGAGTTCTCTTAGAGCCGGGAAAATGTGGCATTTAATTGTGAAAGTGAAAGAAAGTGCCATTTCCTCTTCTGTATTTGTGGTATTCTGCTATACCACAGTGCCATCTAGAGGTTATGTAGCAGAAAAGGAAGAAAGGAAATGCTCCTTGTGTAGTGCTCAGTTCTAAGTTCTGTGACGAAACTGAAAATAAATATAGTGGATTAACAGTTGATTTAACAGCTTCAGGTAGAAAAGCTCTTTGTATCCTGTGCTGTGCTTAATATGAAAACTTTCAAAGTGCTGGGTTACCAGTAGAGAGGGATGTGGGCCTGCAGTCCCTCTGAATCCCAGATCCTATTTTTAAACCCTAGTCTGTGGGCCTTCTCTGAGCAAAGATTTCCCAAAAAGACATTCCATTCCGTTCAGGCCCAGAGTCCTCTACCATGTAGAAATCAAAAGAGTTTATTCCTGTTTATGTCAGGCTCAATCCGTTCTTTTTATTCTTTAATCTGCCAAAAAGTTTAATTGCTGTGTAACGAGATAACTATAGCAAGTCAATTAGCTCGCAATGATGTTGCATTTACCATACATTCTGAACGGCTTCGTGGCAATTAAGGGCACCTAATGAACTTGCTGCAGTGATTGGATTTACATAGATAAGATCTAACGAAACCTTTCGTATAACTCCAGAACACATTCAATTCAACATACGCTCTGATGAACGTTTAGTTACATTTCCAGGGCTGTGTTATTATTCGGGAGGCCACAGAGAAGGTTTGCTCTGATGTACAACATGCTCTCTTATTATGAACACTCTCTCACATATGAAAGGCGCACAATTTGGAACTTTGTGCAGAGGAGAGAAAACCTATAGAAGAGGAATTCCCTCGTCTATAGAATCCCTTTGCATTTGATCCGTCTACCGCATCTGAATTCTGGAGTTTTCTTTCAGCCTTCAAATGACAACTGGAAACGGTCTGATTTAGAACCCTCATCCTCACGAGAATCGATTTGCTGAGGGCCATGGAAGCGCCACATTCAGAGCAATCTATTTCTGATTATTGTGCTGGGGAGAAACACCGCCAAAACCTGGTGGCTCGTGGCATTCCCTGAGACATCTGGCTGGTCATTATTGCCAACGGGAGTAGATGGAACTTGAGCCTAATCGAACAATACAGAGACTCTTCTCTCTCCTCCTCCCCCCCCTTTCTACGTGCAGACTTATAGAGCTCCATGTTACAAGGTAGCTTCTGTGAGCAGTACTGACTCCATTTTGAAGCAACCCAAAACCCCACCTACAGACTGAGAGCATTCACAGAAGGCCTAGGTCAAGTAACCATTTCCTGATAGACTTCTTCAAATGCACACCCCAGAGACAAAGGTAGGGGTAAAACTAAGCAGAATATGAATGCTGGATGGCAAGAGTCATACCTGGTCATACACATGCTAATGCAGCCCTGTTGCTGAACTCTAGGCTGCATCAAGTACAGCCATCATCCCAAATCACTCTCTTTTGTTCCCATAGCAAGTAGATCTTTAGATAAGATCATACAAAACCCCTCAAGTTTGGGGGAAGAAGCAGGCTAGCTCTCTCTCCCTCTTGAACCAGAAACACAGAGCATACTACACATCCCTGCCATGGGTGAGTGCTTTGACTCGCTGTATTCTTTTCCTCTTCACCTAAGACCAGGAGTTGCAACGCTCCCCAGTTCTAGTCTACAGGAAAGGGCTGCAACCCAAGGAAAGGTATATTGCCTTTAAAGTAGGGTGACCATATTTTGGAAACAAAAAAGGAGGACAACATGGTCGCCATGTTTAAATTATTTTTTAAAATAAACTTTTTAAAAAAATCCTAAAACTCAATGGATGGACAGATCTGTTTCAAACTTGGCATAGCTAAAGTCCTTGTTAAGAGCAATCATGGTGCCAAGTTTTATATCTTTATCTTTAAAAATAACATTTTTTAAAAAAAAAATTTAAACCTCAAATTTTAAAAAAATTCTAAAAATCAATGGATAAACAGATCTGTTTCAAATTTGGTGTGGCTAAAGCTCTACCTAAAAACTATCATGGTGCCAACTTTCATTTCTTTATCTTTAAAAATGACAATTTTAAAAATAATCATTTTAAAACCTTAATTTTAAAAAAATTCCTAAAAAATCAATGGATGAACGGATCTGTTTCAAATTTGGTATGACTAAAGCCCTTCCTAAGAGCTACCATCGTGCCAAGTTTCATGTCTTTATCTTAAAAAAATGACAGAATTATAAGCATTTTTGTTAATTCCCATTAGAGCTGCTCTTCGGAAAAATCCGGATTTCCCCTCCCCCTCCCGGATTTGTCATCAAAAGCCCAGGCAAATCCGGTCATATGGTCACCCTACTGTATCATTGGGCTGAGCTATCCCTATCCAGAAGAGGCTGTGGTTGGCAAAGGCGATACATCATAGAGCCCACATATATCTCCCCAGCCCTGTTTTTGCACAGGAGATGTCAGTGGTGTAAGTAGATTTCACTTCTGGGGTTGGTTTTTTTTACTGCAAAACTGCCAGGTAAGGAGGCAAGGCTTTTAGGCAAAGAGATCTGGGGAAGAACTCAGAGCTGAGAAGACATACCATAGCTCAGTGGTAGAAGCACTTGCTTTGCATGCCAAAGTTCCCCAGTTCAGCATCTCCAGGTAGGACTGGGCAAACTCCCTCTCTGAGGCCTTGGAGAGCCACTGCGCTGGCCACTTTAGACAATACTGAAGAATATGGACTGGTGGCCTGATTTGATATCAAGCTGCATCATCTGAGATAATGGCAGACCGACCAGGGCTGTGTCTTTGTAATGATGCTTTGCTGCTTGTTCCCCACAAAATCCCGTAGCATCACAGCTGTGGGGCGGGAACAATAAATCCTGCCCCCTGTCCTTTGCCCTGCCTTCCTGCGCTTACCAAGACCTACCCTGGGCCTCGATCCACCCCCAGGAATGCCCACAAGTCAACCCAAAACAAGCCCACCACTGACACATGGAGGAAAGGACTTTAAAAATTGCAGTATAGATTTGACACTTTGAAAAAGCGCAATTTTGAGGAGAGGACTTGATGTGGCTGTGAGTTGGCGGCTGTGTCATATAAACAACGCAGCACCACTGCACAGCCAGAACAGGCCTAACAGGGCGTATAGACAAGCCCCTGAACCCAAGGCCTACCTACCATCTGGACGCACCATCCTTATTTATTTATATAAGCTTTTAATTCAGAGAAAGAGCAACAGAAACAAAAAGAGAAAATATTTTTTTTAAAAAAAAATGGCATTCTTGGTGAAGCGTGAAAAAAGCATGCGTGAACCAGGGTTGCAAACATATCTGAATTAAAGAAAGAAAGAAAGAAAATCTGCCCTGGCCTGCTCATGCATCTGAAATAGTGCATTTTCTAAAGGTACCTGGAAGCGAAACATCTCACAGAATAATGATCATCACATATTTGCAAATCAAACTGAAATGAAAGGCACCGGAGCGGAGGCTGGTAAGCAAGTTGGCAATCCTAGTGGTCATTAGACGCAAAAGCCACCTTAATGAGATAAAATAGAAACGGTTGACAAGAGGAAAGAGAAGATTACCCCCCACACACACTTCAAAGGTATTTTTGCGGTGTCTTGTAATCACATGAAAACAAAGAGAAGTCGCAGCCCAGGACACCCCACACCTCCCCACACACACGCCCTCCTCGGTGAGATGAGTTTCCCTCATACTTCCATCTGTGATTAAAAATGCCACACTGAGTACAGCATCCAAAGGGGAGGAGAGATTGCAAACTCATTTACATTTTAATGAATTTTTAATTGAACCAAAATCTGTTGTTTCTCTTTAAAAGATGCGCTGTTGACTTGGTGCACCATGCTGCCGGGAGCCAAGTGGGATCTTAATGTGATAGAAACAATGATAACGTCAGGCTTAATTAGGTTCGAAAGCATGTCTGGTGCACCAGCGAGGAAAGCCGGAATGAAAGTGATACTTCCTGCGGGGTGATCCTGTGTGTGTGTATGTGTGAGACACACAGAGAGAGAGAAAGAGGGAGAGAGAGAAAGAGAGGGAAGGAGCACCCATGTGTGGGGACACCCCGTGATTTCTCTATGCTTCTTTGGCTCTATGTGTCTTGACTGGCTGCTGCACATTTCAGTTGACTCCATTCAGGGCCGGTGCTACCATAGAGGCCACTCAGGCGGCTGCCTAGAGCGCCAAGCTAAGAGGGGCACTGGGCACAGCGCAGAACTCACGCGCATTGGCTGTGAGCCGGCCCGGCCCGAGGATTCAGCTGGGCCTGGGCGGGCAAGATGGCACCCCGCGCCCGCCCAGCTGAAGCGAAGCCAGGGACGCTGGGGTGAGGGTAGGGCGGCTCTACATTCGGACTTCCGGAACGCGCCCGGAAGAGAGAGAAAGAGAGAATGTATGGGTGAATGGGGTGCATCATGGGGTCTTTGAGTGAATGCATGTGTTCATGCGTGTGTTTGTTTGGAGTGAGTGATGCTGAGTGTGTGTGTGTGTGTGCGCGCGTGTGTGAGTTGGGGGGGGATGATTTGGAGGTGACATTCCTATTAAATAATGCATTTTAGACCCATAGACGTTCCTTTTCCATTTGTTTGCTATAATTGGCATGATGTATTTCTTGCACTTTAAAATAAATTTAGCAGTTTCAAGTTTTGTGCTTCTTATTTTTTCCAGGAAACATGTGTTCTTAAAAATCAAAGTTGGTGTGTGTGTGTGTGTGTGTGTGTGTGTGTGTGTGTGTGTGTGTAAGTAGCTCACCTTGCCTAGGGCGCAAAATAGTCTGGCACCAGCCCTGACTCCATTGAGCAGAGGCAATATGAACATTATATGCTTTTAGACGCCAAGTGAAGACCTTTTTATTCTCCCAACATTTTAACAATCTATAAATACATTTTAACATGGTGTTTTAAATTTGTAAATTTTGCATTGCTGCTGTTTTGATCTGGTTGAGCTTTTATATTGTATTTTATATTATGGTTTTATACTGTTGTTTTATACTTTGAATGTTTTTAATTTTTGTGAACCACCAGAGAGCTCCGGCTATTGGGTGGTATAGAAATGTAATAAATAAATAAATAAATAAATTGTTTCTAGAATAAGTGGAGGCTGGAATGTCAGAGGGGCAGTGAATCTGCTCTGGGTTTCAGTCAGAACTCTAAACGAGCTAAATGAATTCAGCACCTTGGATAGCTCCTGTAGTGTTTTTTGACTGAAACCTGGAGTGGATGCACTGCCCTACTGACATTGCAGACATCAACCTCCACTGTTATATCAGGATGGTCCATTCACATAGGCACATCATCCTGACTCTGGTTCACTATACAATGGATATGGAAATCTCTGAATTTCACAGGCACAGAGGGAGAGAGAGACAGACAGAGAGAGAGAGGGGGGGGGGAGGTCTGTGCCCAAGGAGCTTACAATCTTACAGCAGTCAGACGGAAGGATGAACATGGGGAGAATGCTATTCTATGTACTGCAACCTTAGGGCATCTCTACATAAGGAAAGCCCTAATCCTTAGCAGTCTTTTTTCTCTCAGGTCTTTTCATGTTCTCTACGGGCTTCTTTAGATAGCGACCAATGGTGACCACATGATACACAATTGAAAACTTCCCCTTCTGGGCTATGCTCCATGAAGTTCAATGAAACAGCACCATCTAGTGTTGAATTAATCCTGCAATTATTTTAAATACTGCATTAGCTCTGTTTTTTGTTTTTTTAAAAAGCATGATTACTGGGTTAAAGCACAGGAGACATCCTGGAGGTTGACGGTATCATGTAAAGCATCTGCTAATTTGCATGAGCGGCCAATCATGAGCATGCAATAAATTGCTCATGTAGAGAAGCTCTTTGTTCATCAGTGCCATCAGGGTAGGGCTTTGGAGCAGAGGTCCAGGCCCCACTCAGCAGACTACCCTCCCCCTGGTAAAGCCACTAAGGCTTGGATCCAGGATTTCCCTCCTGCAAGAGGAAGGGTTGTGCTTATGGGAGGGAGGTGCCTCTGCCTGATTTCTGGGGATCCACTCTCCGCCCACACCACAGCTCACCCCATTCAGCAGAGTCTACTGGCTCTCTGTGCAGCATTCTCAGAGGGCTGGAGGAGCATCATGGGAAGGATGGGGTGGAGAAGTCCACTTCCACCAGTGTAGTTGATCCAGTGTAAATCTGGATCCCAGATGAAGCCCACAGTCGAACCGACTCTTGCCTGGGTTATAGTTGGGAATGAGAGTCCAAGGGAAAAGCCAAGGGCTCGAGCAGCAGAGGCTGGTGGCTCTGACCTCAGTGGGGCGGTGATCCGCTTGGGGTTGTGGTCGGAACCTGTCAGAACGCTAAAGGAGCTCTTTGAGGCTGCTCCGGATTTCAGTCAAAACCAGTCAGAGAAGGGGAGAGAGTGCCCACAGGTAGTGCTCTGATCCAAGAAAACAGAAACGCTCTTCCTAAAGACCCAGTCTTGAGGCTGGAGTGGTTCAGAGCCTGAAAAGGACCATGGGAGTCAGCTGACGTAGGGTATAGGCAAGTGGGCACAGTGGCCTAACTGGCATCTTGGAAGCAGAGAGCCCAGACTTCCAGGGGAGCACCCAGATGTGGCTTTCGTTCTTCATGAAATTCTTGATTCCGTTTCATTCATGAAAGTTTACAAGGCCTCCAGATGTTGGCATCTTCAGATGTCGGCAGAGAGCTCCAGCTATTGGGCGGTACAGAAATGTAATTAATTAATAAATAAATAATAAATTTGTGACTCTTTCCACGTTTGCCCACTGCTTCCTCTGTCTTTTCTCTTACCAAAGATCCGCTAAGGAGGAAAAGATGGAATAGCTGCACCAATGCCTACCTAGAAGCACCCTAGGCATAAAATGAAAGCAGGTCCAGATATGTATTATTTAGTAGTAGTAGTAGAATTAAATTCATAGCCCACCATTCCTCATGGTTCTCCCTTTGTATTTTATCATCGTAGCAACCCTTTGTATTTTATCATTGTAGATTGTCTCTAGCGCAAGGTCGAGTGGGGATTTGACCCAGCCTTCGTTCAACACACTGACCCCCTACAGCCTGCAGACTTTCCATGGTGGCAGCTATCAGTGCACAGCACCAAAGAATTCTGGTTCAAGATCCCCATCACCCGTCTCCATCTCAGGATCTTCCTGGTTTGGAGGAGAGATTTGAAGAAAAAGAAAGACGTCATCCTGAAAGGGGGAGTTCCAAGTATGAGGGGCAGCAAGGGAAAGCTGACTGGGTGACTCACTATATGCACACGCTAGAGTGTTTTGCTACAAAACCCTTGAAATGTGCAGCCTGAATGCAAAGTACTGTTATGCTCATGTCAATCAAGATGCTTGAAATGAAATTGATGAGGAAGATGGACCCAACCTGCCCCCTTCGCCGGCACATCCTTCTCAGCCCACGGCATCTGTTGAAGGGTGGGCGTGCAGGTGTGGAAAGAATAGAATGGAGCAACTCAGACATTTTAAAACAAACAAACAAACATCTTCTCACCCACCCCACACATGTGCAAGGCATGTTTGGCTGTTTAGACAGCGAAGTGGATGAACAAACGAGCCAGCGTACACGTCTTCTGACAAATGCTTAATTGAGCCGTGTCACTACTGAGACAGGCCATGTTATACATGCGCACAGAACGAGCGGCTCAATAAGGTGGGGAACGAGACCCAGTGATCCCTCAGAGGCATTTGAAGGCTTTTCCCATTGAAGAGGGGAGGCTTCCATTTGCAAAACATTTATTCCAGGCTTAATTGCAACAACAACAAAAAATCTCCATGTTTTAAGCTTCTCTGTGGAAAGGAGGCACAATGCCAAGGTGGAAGGACGGGGCGTAGAATCATTGGAGCATTTGCAAAGTAATCAGCAAGCAAAACGAAAAATGGGACGCCCACCGGTGGCAGATTGGAACGCCCTCCTCCTCCTCCTCCTCCTCCTCCTCCTCCTCTTTCTCACTAATTAGATGCTCAAATCCAATTATTATCTATAGCCCCAAGAGCTGCCAGATGAAATAGCAACAACATCGCCCTTGCCCAATGAGTTGATGGGTGGAAAATTGTGTCTCTGGTTCACCAATTGAGGACTCTTCCCGAAAGCTCATGTTCAAAGAATGATCAGTGGGCAGGGACAACTAGGCAATATCACATCAAGGCAATAGCACAACAAGGCAATATCAGAAACTCACCAGGAACATGTTTCTGATGATTTCTGATGATTTCTGTGACAATGGACTGGATGAGGGCTAATAAACTGAACCTCAATCCAGACAAGACTGAGATGCTGCTGGTGGGTGGTTCCTCTGATCGGATGGGGGGGGGGGTTCAACCGGTTCTGGATGGGGTTGCACTCCCCCTGAAGGAGCAGGTTCGTAGCTTGGGGGTTCTCCTAGAAACATCTTTGTCACTTGAGGCTCAGGTGGCCTCAGTGGCATGGAGTGCTTTCTACCAGTTCCAGTTGGTGGCCCAGCTACGCCCCTATCTGGACAGGGATAACCTGGCTTCAGTTGTCCATACTTTGGTAACTTCCAAATTAGATTACTGCAATGCCCTCTACATGGGGCAGCCTTTGAAGACGGTCCGGAAGCTGCAGCTTGTGCAAAATGCGGCGGCCAGATTGAGAGCTGGAACAGGGAGGTTTGAGCATATAACACCGATTCTGGCCTGCTTGCATTGGCTGCCTATATGTTTCTGAGCCCAATTCAAGATGCTGGTTTTGACCTATAAAGCTTTACACGGCTTGGGACCACAACACCTGATGGAACGCTTCTCCCGACATGAACCTCCCCATACACTGCACTCAACATCTAAGGTCCTCTTCCAGGTGCCTCCTCCGAGGGAAGCTCGGAGGATGGCAACAAGGGAGAGGGCCTTTTCAGTGGTGGCCCCCCAACTGTGGAATGATCTCCCCGATGAGGCTCGCCTGGCACCAACATTGTTATCTTTTCGGCGCCAGGTCAAGACTTTTCTCTTCTCCCAGGCATTTTAACAGCATTTAACAACATTAAGTTTGTTTTTAATGGACCCCAGAATTGTTGTTTTTAAATGGATACTGTTGTTTTTATACTGTGTTTTTGATGGTTTTTAAATTTTGTATACTTTTAATGTTTACCATTTTTAATTGTTGTAAACCGCCCAGAGAGCTTCGGCTGTGGGGCAGTATATAGAATCATAGAATCACAGAATAGCAGAGTTGGAAGGGGCCTACAAGGCCATCGAGTCCAACCCCCTGCTCAATGCAGGAATCCACCCTAAAGCATCCCTGACAGATGCTTGTCCAGCTGCCTCTTGAATGCCTCTAGTGTGGAAGAGCCCACAACCTCCCTAGGTAACTGATTCCACCGTCGCACTGCTCTAACAGTTAGGAAGTTTTTCCTGATGTCCAGCCGGAATCTGGCTTCCTTTAACTTGAGCCCGTTATTCCATGTCCTGCACTCTGGGAGGATCGAGAAGAGATCCTGGCCCTCCTCTGTGTGACAACCTTTTAAGTATTTGAAGAGTGCTATCATGTCTCCCCTCAATCTTACCAGAAACTCCTGGTAAATGGGGAACAGTTAGAATGTATGGGAAACCAAAGCCACAAACATTTATACTTAGACTGATTAGAAGTTTGATGGGAAGTTTGCAGTTCTTATTGATTCAGTTAAGTTCCATCACAGTTTTCATCTGTCCAGCCACAGCCATTCCATCAGGCTGCAGCAGAGGGAGTGAAGAGAAGTAGGGCCACTCGGCCATCCCAATCAGGCTCTTCCTTCTATCAACTGTCAGGCTGCAGCAGAGGGAGTGAAAGGGAGCCATGCTGCCCACATCTTTGCTGAGACACTAACTCCTTTTGGCTCCCCATTCTCTAAACTGTTTCTACTTCAATTCTAAGAACTTCCTAACTTCAAGATGCCAGATTATGCTTTTTTATTCCTCCCAATTCCTTTCCCCTTTCCTCTCCTGTCTTCTACACTGTATCACGAGGGCATGGACTGTTTTATTATTGATCGTTCTAAGCTGCTTGTGTCAACCTTTTGTGGCTGAAGAGCTGTGTAAAAATGTGGCATTTCATTAGTTACTTAAGGGTGCGACCCTATGCATGTTTAGAAAGGAGAGAGTCCTACAACTCCTCGTATCCCTCTTTTGTAACTGGTCAGTCTAGTATAGCTCCTGCAGCTTTCACTGTTGTGATGAAGAGGGGATTTCACCAGGGTCCCGTCTTGATGGTGGAGCATTGGCACTGCGAGGCGTTGGGCTCCTGCATTTGCGCTCCTTCTCAGCATCTGCATGGGAAGGCGCGCGAGTGCAGAGTTACCACTGCCACCACTGCTGCACCGAGCACCGGGGGGGGGGGAGGAACAAGGCAGCCAGAAGGAAAGGAAGAGAGGGACGTGCAGTGCCTGAACCGGTTGTTCTTCCTCTGACCTCCCTCTGGCTGCCCCGTTCCTCTCTCCCCCCACCCCCACCAATATTTTATTTGTTTTTTTTATTTGAAAACATGAAGCTTGGCGTTTACAGATACAAAAATAAAAAATGGGGGTGCCGGGGAAGGAATGAGGCAGCCAGAGGGGGAGAAAGAGAAGGACGTGCGGCGCCCGGACCTGGCTCTCGTGGTTCAGAACTCCCGGAGTCCCACCCCCTTCCCTGTCCAGGTGATGGCGACCAATCAGGGGTCGCCATCGGCTGTGACATGGCTCCATAGCAAAAAAAGTCAGGCTAAGTGCCCGACTTTTAAAAGCGGAGTTTCGGGGGTTTGCCCCTGGGTGGCTTCGGGATGGCGGCTGCATCATGTAGATGACCTGCCCTCTCTCCGAATCCACCCCAGGGCAAACCCTTCATCAAGACAAATCCCACGGGCTGCAGGGATATAAATGACCCCTGCTGAAATTTCCCTTTCTATATAGCTGTTAAAGATACAGGAGCCCTGTCCTCCTTTCCATACGGTCACCCTAACAGGGCATGCTGGGAGTTGTATGACTTTTTTTCCTGTCTAAAGAGGCATAGGAATGCAACTTCTTATGATTCCTCTCCTCCTTTTCTGTTTTTTCTTTCATCCATGTATTTTTTTTTAACTGATGTCTTTATTTCAAGATATTTATTAATCAAGATTTCTTAAAAAACATGTTTAGATTTGCACTTAATGCAATTGCTGGGGATATTTGGCAATCTTAAACATAAAGAGCGTTCCCTGTTTTCCTTCTGTTTAGTGAAGCTTAAGGACGATTGTGTTCATGCATTCCTGTCCCATTTCATTACACTGTCCCGCAAAAGAGGGCGGACCATCAGCGGAGAGCGGACTGTTCCTTTTTTATCTTCTGCTCTTGTTGGCTTTGTCTTCTTGTTTTAAGGCAGAGGGGTGTCCGCATCATCATCAACGGCATCTTCTCCTGAGGTCACCTCTGTGCTGTGCCTCATCGAAAGAGGCCCCAGTCACAGACAGAAACCTTTGTGCGCCCGCAGAAGAGGGAGGGAGCAGAGACACCTCTTTTCTGTCTGTTCCTCTCATGTGAAACTAGGCAAGATGAAACAAAGCTGTTGTTGAAGATTTGGAACGTCGCGCTCCAAATTGGGCCAAGTGGAGCTGCCAAGGCCTTGGAACGCTTGGGATGACTCAATTAGAGAAGACATTTGGAGGAAGGAAAATGTCACATTTGGCACAGAGGCGGGAGGGTATTGGTTTTTACATTGGGCCCACCTTTCACCTTGCTCCTCACTTTTGTTGTCTCCTTCCAAATCCTTCCCCTCCTTCTGCTGACACTGACCCTGTCCAGATGACATGCTAAGCCACAATGGTTAAGCATTTTCAGCTATACACTATGACTTAGCGTGTCGTGTGAACCATTCCTAACCATGGTGGCTACGTAACCATGGTTAAAACGTGCTCACTAACCATTTGCTGCAAAAGGATGAGCGGCCTAACCATGGCTTAGCGTGTCATCTGAACAGGCCCACATTGACCTTACTTGCTTGCCTAGGTGCCCATGTTCCTGCTAGAGTCGGAAGGAGAAAAAGCTTCATTTTGTAGTTGCTTAGCAACCAGATGACATACTCTCTTGGGTTGCTAGGGTGTCATGAAGTGCTGTTTCTCCATGAAGTGGTGAGGGAGTAGGGATGGTGGGCAGTGCATTGTGGTCACCAGGGCAGTGAACATCTGGCTTGATGGAGACATCTATGAGCACAGAGAGTGTGTACTATGTCCAAATGGAATACAAGAGCTAATTTCCTTCCTTCCTCCCTTCCTTCTTTCCTGGGATTTCATCTCACTCTGTCAGAGTCAGATCAGTGGTTTTGGGGGTCTTTGGGTACATTCATTTCCCTTCTTTTAAAAGGTGTTTTATTCTATTTTTATTTATTTCAAGGTGTTTTATTCTATTTTTATTTTATTTTATTTTGTACACCGCTCCGAAATTTTTAAATTGGGGAGCGGTATATAAATATTGTAAATAAATAAATAAATAAATAAATAAATAAATAAGGCTCTCAGAAAGGTGCCGTAGTTTCATCTTGGTCCTAGATATGTGAAGAGAAAACAAAGCCCCAGAGAACGTATGGAGTGATTTCCCTTCTGACTCCATAAGCACAGCAGGCTCCAGGGAAAGGGCATCTGAGGCAAAAAGGCCATTCTTTTCAGATAACACCGCTAGTTTAAGATTTACAATGTATACTTGCAGATGACATCAAAGTTTCCTGATGCTGCGTGTGGATGAGGCCTCATATGTCCAGTGGAGGCTGGTGGCTCCGACATCAGTGGGGCGCTAAATCCGCTCCAGGTTTCAGCTGCAACTAGTCAGAACTCCAAAGGAACACTAAACTAGGGATGTGCTCCGCTTCTCCTCGGACCGGAGAAGCAGGAGCGGATTGGGGGGCTTCGCCTGCCCTTAAGGCAGAGGCAAAGAGGATCTGGGGAGCCGCGGAGCATTGCGGAGCGGATCGAGGTGAAGGCGGATCCTTCGCCTCGATCCAGAGCTCCGCAAAAAAGGTAAGTGGGGTTTACTTGGCCCTGCCGCTGTCACTGCCGCCCATGCAGTGACGGCGACAAAGCCAGGTAAACCCCCCTCACTCCTCTCCCTTACCTGTGTCCGTCCGCGGTCCCACGGCTGCTTCAATAGAGCCTGAGGACTCAACCAGGAAGACTAGGCCTCGGGCTCAGTTGAAGCAGCCACAGGACCGCGGACAGACACAGGTAAGGGAGAGGAGGGAGGGGGGGTTACCTGGCCCTGCCGCCGCCGCCGCCCATGTGGTGACGGCGGCAGAGCCAGGTAAGGGGGCAAGGGGGGGTTCTTACCTGTGTCCGTTGCGGCCCATCCGAGCTTCACTAGAGCCCACGGCTCAACCAGGAAGTGTAGGCTGAGCTGCGGGCTCTAGTGAAGCTGGGATGGGCCACAACGGACACAGGTAAGGGGGAGGAGGGAGGGGGCCTTACCTGACGCCACTCCCCGCCACTGTGGAGCTCCAATTCGGAGCCGGAGCTCTGCAGCGGAGCGGAGTGGCCCCCAGGCAGATTGAGGCGGGGCGGATCGGGCTCGAAGAGGATCGGGGGGGTCCGTGCACACCCCTACTCTAAACTGCTTTAGAGTTAGGCCTGGCTGTGACTGAAACCCGGAACGGATTCATCGCCCCACTCACATCGGAGCCACCAGCCTGCACCGCACACGTCCCACATGCGCCTGTGCCCTAGCGAAGAATCTAGCTGTGGCGATGGATGGTGCTGGGCTCTACGACAGCCCTCCCGCCCAGCAAAGGCTCACCCCAATCACCGTTGATGCCGGCCATTTTGCTGCTCATGAACCCGCTCCATTTGCCTCGCAGCAAGGCAGCCAACCCCTGCTTGGGTGGAGGCCTGATCGGCATGGGGCCTCCATCAACACATAGCCTCCAACCAATCGCTCATTAAGCAGCAACGATTCATGACGGCAGCCCCTGCAAAGGCTCTGTAGGGTGTCAGACTCAGAACGATCTTCGTTGGCTGCTAGCAATCGTCTCCGGAGGTGATACCATATGCTCTGTAATAAGAGCTGTAACAATGACAACAACAGTTTCCCCTATTTTCTTCAGGATTCTACATCTATATCCAAGGACGAGTAGGAATGTAAGAAGAGCCCTGCTGGATCAGACCAAAGGCTAATCTAGTTCCCACAATGTCCAACAACGTGCCTCTCTAGGAAGCCAACCAATAGGACATGGGTGCAACAGCACCCTTCTGCTCATCTTCCCCAGGAACTGGTATTGAGAGATAACTGGGTACTGATACTGGAGATAATACATAGCCATGATGACTAATAGCCATTGATAACCTGGTCCTCTGTGAATTGGTCTAATTCCCCTTTCATGCCATGTTGTTGTCCCACCATCGCATCCTATGGGGCACATTCCATGATTCAACTTAACAGTCTTTTAGCACTTAAGAAAGCAATTATCATCTTCAGCAGGTGCGGCTGTGGATGTGTCGAACCGGTGCCTGGCTGCACCAATGGACTGGATGAGGACTAATAAACTGAGACTCAATCCAGACAAGACTGAGATGCTGTTAGGAGGTGATTCCTCTGACAGGATGGGGGGTGTTCTACTGGTTCTGGATGCGATTGAACTCACCCTGAAGCAGCAGGTTCGTAGCTTGGGGGTTCTTTTAGATCCATCATTGTCACTTGAGGCTCAGGTGACCTCAGTGGCATGGAGTGCCTTCTACAAACTCCGGTTGGTGGCCCAGCTACGTGCCTATCTGGACAGGGATAACCAGGCTTCAGTTGTCCATGCTCTGGTAACCTCCAAGTTAGATTACTGCAATGCACTCTACGTAGGGCTGCCTTTGAAGACGGTTCGGAAGCTGCAGCTCGTGCAAAATGCAGCGGCCAGATTGATTTCGGGAACCAGAAGGTTCGACCATATAACACCTGCTCTGGTCCGCTCGCACTGGCTGCCTGTATGTTTCCGAGCCCAATTCAGGGTGCTGGTTTTGACCTATAAAGCCTTACACGGCTTGGGTCCACAATACCTGACGACGCCTCTCCCGACGTGAATATACCCAGTCACTACGTTCAACATCTAAGGTCCTCCTCCGGGTGTCTACTCTGAGAGAGGCTTGGAGTGTGGCAACGAGGGACAGGGCCTTTTCAGTGGTGGCCCCCAGACTATGGAACGATCTCCCTGACGAGGCTCACCTGGCGCCAACGCTGCTATCTTTCCAGCACCAGGTCAAGATTTTCCTCTTTGCCCAGGCACATGGCAGCACATCTTAATCACCCACATGTTTAGTTTTTTAACGGTTTTTAATACTTTATGTGTGTATGTTCTGTGTTTTACTTGTTTTAATCTTAATTTTAGAATTTCTGTAAACCGCCCAGAGAGCCCTGGCTATGGGAGCGGCATATAAGTGCAATAAATAAATAAATAAATAAATAAATAAATAAATAAATAAATACTGATCTATTCCAGCAGGCCTATCCGGTGGAGTTTTAGGATGATTTTAGGATGTTTGCCCCTTCTCCTTCAACCTCCAGTTCATTGGTGGTAACATTGTGATGGGTGTGGGTTCATTACCTCTGCTTCACTCTGGCTTCGTTGTCTAGCAATTTACCAATTTAACATTTCATCGTCAGGGCTCTGTTTCTGCAGGCAATGAGAGTGGGGTTGGAGCAGTAAAAGTCCGTTCAACCAACTCAGCACAAGTCTGTTGGTTCAACACAGTGTGCTGGAGAAAGAGAACAGCCCCGCCTTTCCTCAGCAAGCTCTCATTCAAAGCACACATCCCCAACTAAGGAAATAGCGAGAGGACGGCTCTACACAGAGGGCTGAAGGGGGCTTTAATTCCATTTGGGGGGAACAATCCAGACTTTCCCCGCTTTAGGAAAATATGAAAAAGGGAGGGGAAGAGGCGGGTTGTCTGCAGGACGGGCACAACGTCATCTGAGTGCCGTGCTGCAAAACCGCAAAACCAGGCATGACGAGAGTGTGATAAAAAGCCCGTGTGATGGGTTGTTTCTCTCATCACTCCAGAGAACCAAGATCAGACATCACACTGAACGCCAGAGGAGCACAGCATTCCAGGGTTGTTTGCTAAACCAGATTCAAGGTGGAATTAATCCATGGTTGGTTGTAACATGCGAACGGTGTCATCATGTCATTACTCTGTTTCCTGGGACCCAGCATAGGTAGAGGAGAATCTATTGTTTTTTTTAGTGAACTGTGAATGGTGGAGGAGCAGGTGTGGGGAGCAGACTGCAATGGGGGAAAAGAATAAGCTGCTGATAGGCTGTGGAAGAGAAACATTCATAGAATCATAGACTAGCAGAGTTGGAAGGGGTCCACAAGGCCATCGAGTCCAACCCCCTGCTCAATGCAGGAATCCACCCTAAAGCATCCCTGACAGATGGTTGTCCAGCTGCCTCTTTAAGGCCTCTAGTATGGGAGAGCCCACAACCTCCCCAGGCAACTGAGTCCATTGTCGTACTGCTCTAACAGTCAGGAAGTTTTTCCTGATGTCTAGCCGGAATCTGGCTTCCTGTAACTTGAGCCCATTATTCCATGTCCTGCACTCTGGGAGGATCGGGAAAAGATCCTGCCCCTCCTCTGTGTGACAAACTTTTAAGTATTTGAAGAGTGCTATCATGTCTCCCCTCAATTCCCCTCAATTCATTTCCCTTTCCTCCAGGAGACATAAAGGATACAACCATGCTGGTTTTTTGGAAATGTTTTATAGAAACTGATAGTTCTTTAAATTCTTTGGGGAGATTGTTCCTTTCAAAAGAGAAATAGCTCAGTGAAGCTTGCAATCGCTTTCTGGTTTGGGGCTGGGTTTTTTTGTGGTTGTTTTTTTTTTGTCATCATTTAGTACAGAGGGGGGAGAGAATTGGTTGTTTCCTCCAGAGATGACAGAATATGCTATTCTGCCATTTTCCATCTTTGCTTGCTCTCCGGTGAATTCAAGAGAGGTGGGGAACAGAGTGGAATGTTCACAAAACAAAAGGTACAAGGAACAGAACTAGGGTGACCATATGGAAAGGAGGACAGGGCTCCTGTATCTTTAACAGTTGCATAGAAAAGGGAATTTCAGCAGGTGTCATTCGTATATATGGAGAACCTAGAGCAATTCACCCTTCATTACAACAGTTAAAGCTGCAGGAGCTATACTAGAGTGTCCAGATTTAAAAGAGGGCAGGGCACCTGCAGCTTTAACTGTGGTGATGAAGAGGAAATTTCACCAGGTTCTCCATATATACAAATGACACCTGCAGAAATTCCCTTTTCAATACAACTGTTAAAGATACAGGAGCCCTGTCCTCCTTTTCATATGGTCACCCTAAACAAAACGTTATATCCTCCAATATCGCTGACCAAATGCATCCAAACCAGAGGTGCTAGGAAAAGTGTGGGCAGGTTGGTTGATACATCCGACTTTAGTGGGAATGTTCCACAGCGTGAAGCATCTGAAACATGGTCACTGATCAATGCCAGGAATTTCTCTGCATTAGGACCAAACTAGAGTGACCATATGGAAAGGAGGACTGGGCTCCTGTATCTTTAATGGTTGTATAGAAAAAGGAATTTCAGCAGGTGTCATTTGTATGCATGCAGCACCTGCTGAAACTCCCTCTTCATCACCACCAAGTTGCAGGAGTCCTGTCCTCTTTTGTATCTGGTCAAGAGGGCAGGGCTCCTGCAGCTTAAACTGTTGTGATGAAGCGGGAACTTCACCAGGTGCTGCATGCCTACAAATGACACCTGCTGAAATTTCCCTTTCAACACAACTGTTAAAGATACAGGAGCCCTGTCCTCCTTTCCATATGGTCACCCTAATTTACTTCCCTTTATCCCCCCACCCTCCACGAGCTTTTGAGCAATATATAAGAAACTAGCATATGTCATAGTGGTGCCTGTAGGTAAGAAGCCTGCTGAATCTCAGAAAGGTGCAGAGACAAGGGAGTTATGGGGCTTTCTTTCTTTCATTCATTCATTCATTCATTTCTATTTATTTGGCACCAGAGTCACAGAAAGTGCAACAGGACAGGAGCGGATGGTGGATGCAGAGTGTGCCATGGCAGAGGCAGAAGGACTTGAGCAAGCAGCATTTTCCAAGCAACCCCCCACTGCTGCACCCTCCCAGGCCCCACAGACTCCACCAAACTTCTTTTAATGCTCCCGATGCTGACAGCGAGCGAGCAAAAAGCGCTGAACGCTGGACCAGCCTTGCCGTATTTCCCTTTACCATCCCTCTGCCAAAGCACTGGGATTGGAGAGGCCTGGTAAACCATTCCGCGTTAGAGCTGCCAGTCACAAAAAGGACACCTCCTCCTTGGGTAGGAATGTATCGGTTTTTGCAAACACACTGTCTTTAGGCTTCTTCACACGAGCGAAATAAAGCAGGCTCGTGACTGAGCATGCATGGAAGTTCAAGGGTCCTTTTGATGACACTGACAACCTCCCATGTCTTTCCCCAGTAATTCCATTAAAAACAAAAATAAAAACCCCAAACCCTGTAATATCCTGATTCTGATTAAATATCTCGGGATTTCTTACCATGTACAGGGGAAGTTGCGCTACAAATCACCCACTAGGGGGTGCTGTCCCATCCAGAGCTATGAGTACCGAGAGCAGGGGAGGTTTTCCATTATAGCCCACATGGTCACCCCTCTCCAACCATGTAATGCAGCAGCAGCATTACAATTACACAAGAGAAGCCGGAAGCAAACCCAAGTAAGAAAATGTGATTTCCCCCCTAATCTAAAGAAGCTCATTGTCTCTGTGTCCCTCTGAATCCCAAATATTCAGGAGTGTTCAGTTCTGGATTCAGTCCATTTTGGAGGACTCCCAAATTTGTCCAAAGCATCCTGATTAGGTTTTCAGTTGAATCTGAAGCATGCCCCTACTGTTTACACATGCCAGTTGTCACTTGATGCCGCAGTCATCAAGTGATGCGCACACACATGGGAATGAGCCCTACCATCCCCATGCCATGTTCATGTAGAATATCTGTACCAGAAACCTCATCCGAGGACACAGGTGATGAACGAAAATAGTGCTTTTAATATCATTTACAGCAAACTTACAGTACATTATTTCACGTCATCACATATTTCTAAACTCATCTGGAAAATATAAGCTTGCAAAAATACAGAATGCAGCACTCAAAATATACTGAGCACGGCCTTTCTTTGTCTTTTCAATTTGTCTCCCTTTCATTCAAACGTAGAGTTAGTTCTTTTTCTCATTTTTTTTAAATAAATCTCTCTCCCAACCCTCCCCCAAATTAAAGTTTGGAAAATGTTGGCAGAACCCCACTCAAATGATAAACCAGCCAAGGCAGAAACACTCGAAAGATCACCATTTGTATTCTTTGGAACAAACCCTCTGTTTGGGGCACGATTCATTCAAAAGCATCAACAAAAATGAGGAATTGATGGGATGGAGCAATTAAGCACCAAACTGAATGAGGTTTAGGTCCTTAGAAGCAAAAGTCAGAGCGGCTCTTTTGATGCTTGACTAACCCCGGTGGTGGTGGGGAGGGATAGAACCTCTGGATTTGGATTATGGATAAGGATGGACAATGACATACAATATAAACCACGCTGTTGCCAATGAATAACGGTGCACAACTCGGTTTATCTATTGCCTCGTTCATGCAGCATGTTATGGTTAAGCTATATGCTCCTGTGTTGTTGTTGTTTTCATAGAATCATAGAATAGCAGAGTTGGAAGGGGCCTACAAGGCCATCGAGTCCAACCCCCTGCTCAATGCAGGAATCCACCCTAAAGCATCCCCACAGATGCTTGTCCAGCTGCCTCTTGAAGGCCTCTAGTGATTTAGAATAGATCTATCACAGGGCTGTTGAACCTCAATTCCAGAGAAGCTCTACATCTCCACCCCTTTTGCATCCCAGCGAGGCCAAATGCATAAGAGGGTGTGTCCAAAATACAAAAAAAGTGCAGTCTCTTGTAGTTGAAAGTGCTTACTGCCTGTAACTGCAAAAGCTGGGAACCCACAAATGATCGGAGGGAAAGGGAAAGGGAAAGGGGGTCGCGCCATCTGGAGAAACATGGAAGGTCAGATTTGGCCCACGGGCCTGAGGTTCGAAACCCCTGCTCTATCACTTCAGTTCAGATAGGGTGACCATATGGAAAGGAGGACAGGGCTCCTGTAACTTTTAACAGTTGTATTGAAAGGGGAATTCCAGCAGGTATCATCGGTACGCATGCAGCTCCTGGTGAAATTCCCTCTTCATCACAACAGCCGTAGGCATGCACAAGGGGAATGCAGGGTGTGCCCAGGCACACCCTAATATCTCAAGCAATAAGTGCCAAATTGAGGGGGCCATTGAGTAGGGATAGAGAGGGGGATCCAGACACAGCAAGAAGGGTCCTCCAGCTTGACAGAGCATCATTGCTCCAGCAGCAGGACCAAAAAGGAATCGCTCTGCTGGGAGCCACGCTTCAAAGAGGCCAGGAGGAGGGGGCCTAAAGGCTAGTATCACCTCGTAAGCCCCTCCTCCAGCCAGTGTCACCACAAAGCCCCACCAATGCTGGGGCTTGAGGAGCGTCTCCTCATTCCCACCCCACACCTGCAACACAGAGTCAGGCATCAGTGTCTACTATGTTTAAAACATAAATGAATAAAAATAATGTCTTTACGATAAGAGTATTCAATAAATGTTCGCCTTTAAAAAACATTTCTTAAAAAATCCCCTGGGTGCACACCCTAATGAAATGTGCTGCGCACACCTATGACAACAGTTAAAGCTGCAGGAGCCCTGCCCTCTTTTGTATCTGGTTCCGGGAAGGGGGGGGAATTGCTCTAAGTTACAAGCTGTACCTGATATATTTCTTATTGCTTACGGCCATCTCAGAATGGCGCTCAAGACACATGGATTTTTCCTGCACAAGACACGACTGGAACAAAAACGGGATTATACGTCTTTGATCTTTCCGTTAAAAACAACACGGCAGCAACCACGACGAACGGGGACACGTTGCATGGCATGGTGGACAATCGGAGTCCGTAACGCACCGTACACTTTCCCCTAGATTCAGATGTTTGGAAGAGGTTTCGGATGGCTCAGTTGGAATGAACAATGCAGGTAAGAGCCTTCCTATTGCTGCGAGACCCCAACAGACATACTACTTACACCAAGGATGCACAACGTCTTCTGGTCCGAGGACCAAATTTCACGAGGGAGAAGCTCTCGGGGGCCAGACTGCAGTGGTGGGTGGGGCTGAAGGCAAAGGGGGTGGAGCCTAGGGGAGAAAAGGGCAGGGCCAACATACCCAGTACCAGCCTATTGTAGCTTCTCCCAGATTGTGGAACGGCCTGCCGAAGGAGACTCGTCAACTTGACAGTCTAGTAGCATTCAAGAAAGCTAAAGACTGATCTCTTCTGGCAGGCCTATCCAGGGGAATTTTAGAATGGTTTTAGGATGTTTTTAGGATGTTTTAATAATGTATATTATGTTCTTAACTCATTTTTATGTATTTTATATTTACTGTTGTTCCCCACCTCGATCAAAATGGAGAGGTGGGTAAGAAATAATAACAATAATAATAATAATAATAAGCTTAAAGCCGTTACTGCCAGTAATAAAGCCTTAAGAGAGGCGTTTCAGTGCCTGGAATGGGGAATAAACTGTACAAAAGCTGGAAAACCAACCAGTGATCCATGGCTGGAGGGCAGGGATGGAGGGCATGGTCTTCTGGAGACCCCAGAGGGATGGAGTTGGCTCCCGGGCCTCCAGCCGTGGCTCGCTGGGTATTCCTGCTTCTTTTGGCAGCATGTCACAATTGGAACAACTTATGAACAGCTTTTTGTTTTTGCTGTTACGGAGATCCTGTATTCTAAACTCCCTGTCGCCAAGGGTGCTGGTAGTCCTGCTCCTTCCCCGATTCTTTGCCCTTTGATCCCTTCTGCGGCGAGGGGCTCATGAATAATGCAAATACAGCTCATGCATAGTGAACCCCCCCTCCGAAATGTGCATGCGGCGCAGGCCCCTCCCCTCCTGCACCATGACTGGCCACCTCCGTCCCCTCCCCCACCTGACAGAGGCAGCCTAACTGTGCAGCTGCCCCCAGGGCCTGCCTTTGTGCCACACTGATTGGCCGAGCAGGGCGGTCTATTTGGCGCAGAGGAAATTAGTGGCGAATAAAGCTCGAGCTTTGCACTTTTGCGAACTTTTAACGTTTTCTGCATGTCTAAAGTCCCCAAGCGTCAGTTTAAAACAAAAAATGAGCAAAATCAGTCTGGTTAATCTTGAGTAATAAGCCTTACACTACCATATTATTCCAGCCTTGCTTAGAAAATGTACTTTTTTATGTCTGCTCCTGCACCCTGCTCAATTGACGCTGCTTTACCTCTGCATGTCACACTCGTGGCCTGAAATGAGCTCTGCGATGACCTTTGATCTTCCACAAATACAACTGAAGAGCTGCCACCGTGCCCAGGGTTAAAACGAGAACATCCCAATTAGGCTGCAATCCTAAGGAAATAGGAGCCATATACAGAAGTCAACGCCCACTTCCAATGGGATTAGAATTGCATGTGGTGGAGAACCTATTGACCTAGCCTCTCTGTCGGCCCACAGCAGCACTGGAGGCTGGTGGCTCCGATGTCAGCAGCATGGCACATCCACTTTGGGTTTCAGGCAGAACAAGTCAGAATGCCAAAGGAGCTCCCCAAGGTGCGAAGCATAGCTCCTTTAAAGTGCAATAGCTGGAGAGGACTCACCGCCCCACTGACATGGGAGCCACCAGGTCAGCCTTTTCTATTTGCCTAAGCTACCGATATGATTAAGGGCCCAAACAGGCGTGACATTAAATCTGTATCTCTGTCTCTCGCTCTGCCACCTAGAGAAGCCAAAATAGTCCAGATGGGGACCCCCCAACTTGGGGTTAGCAAGGCTTTTAACACCTGTATTTTAACCCCTACTCGAAGGTAAAAAAGAAGAAGACATAAAGCGTTTTCTGTAAGTAGACAACTAGCATAGTAGGGATAAGGCTGGGCTAGGATCTTTCTGCTCGCAGAGCTAAGATTTTACTTTCAGGGAAGGTTTTTTTTTTTTTAGGGGAGATGTTGTTGTTTGTTTGAGAGAGCATTTTCAAATGATACTCCTAACCTATAGTCTACCACCCCAGGACTCTACCACTTCGTTCTGCTGCAGGCTTATGTCCGACTTGAAGAATTTCAAGGGAAGCTAAAAAGTATTTCGCAGTTGCCCATGACGTCTACCAGGATTTTAGGATGTTTTAAGGATATTCTGATCATGTATGCGATGTTTTTAATCAGTTTTAAATGTGTTTTATATTCACTGTTGTTCCCCGCCTCGATCCAAGTGGAGAGCCGGGTAAGAAATGTATTATTATTTCATGTGAAGTGAATTTCAAAGCAAATTTTAGGTGAAAACATCAGAGGAATTTCGATTAAGACCGGCTGCATTTCTTGGAGGGCAGTCTGCGCTTCTTTTCATTATAAGGATCTGTTTGATTTGAAAAGGTATAGATTCGCTTTTTTTTCTCGACGACTTTTTCTGTCTAAACATGGATAGGATGGTGCCCTTAGTAATGTAATTTTGAGATTGAGATGATGATGATTTTATTGCATTTCTATATCGTCCCATAGCCGAAGCTCTCTGGGCAGTTTACAAAAGAGTGAATGGTTTACAAGGACTAGAGAAGTAACCTTCTTACTTTTTTAAAAAGGGATATATTTGATGACAACTCTAAGTTAATGAAAACACTCTGAAATTGTATGAAAGGTTATCTGAAGTGTTGGGCTGTTCTGGGGATTCTCGTATTAATCCCTATGGATCCCAAAGATGGGTTGCATACAGATTTCGGTGCATGCAACCAGGTTGGCAGAAGCAGACTTCTTTGTCCCTTCCTTTGCATGGTAGCCCCCCACTGCAAATGCTATACAGCGAGTCAGGGGAACCCCACTGAATGGAGAGAGCCATGGTTTGTGGTGGGGAACCATGGATCTCCAAAAACCAGGCGTAGACACCTTCTGTGAGTGGAGCCTTTCCTCCAACAAAAGGCAAGTCCTGGATCAAAGCCATTATCTGAGGTCTGCAATGATCCTCATATCCATTCCTACGGATATCTAAGCTCCCTTGATACATGCACTTTCCCCTTCAACACAACATCCCTTGAGTGGCTAACACTCACCTGGTCCTTGCTGCATCAAGGTTAGCAACTGCGTTTTCAAAAGAGGTTGTTGGGTGTTTTTTAGACCCTGATATTCCGGTTGTACAATGTTTCAATTTTTCCTAGTTACATTGATTAGGATGCTCTTTTAGGGAAACCCTCAAATTAAACACCACGGTAGGGGCTGAGTGAATGATTTGTCCTCTTATTGTAAGAGCATACATGGAGCATGAAATGGCAATGGCTAGAGAGAGAAGTTAAATGCTTATATTTCATTATTACTACAAATGTATAGGATGGTTAAATGTAGACCTAAAAAATGTAGTCTGGGGATGGGAGAGAGCAAGGATTAGTTGGAGGTCTTTGTTGAACCTAGAGCTCATGGCAAACACAGGTCTGATTTCATGTAATGTGTGAAATGATCCTAGACATCACATAAAGATTAATAAGTTTTGAGCCCCCTATCCTGAAATGAACCCCAGGGGCTGAATTCAGTTTTAGAGAAGCTTCCAGAAGGTGCATTCCAGTGGGCCTAAGGCTGTGTCCATGTTGCCCACTTCTGATACTGTCAACATTTTTGAGTTTTAGGGTTAACACACTCACACACACACAGAGTAGAGTCTGGTGGCTCCAATGTCGGTGGGATAGTGAATCCACTCTAGGTTTCAGTTAGAACTCTAATGGAGCTCTCCACTGAAACCTGGAGCGGATTCACCATCCCACCGACATTGGAGCCATCAATCTCCAGTGACCACACATTAAATTAATCCTGGCCAGTGTATTTCCCCTCCGAAATCTGCCATGTGGGGCCCTGACCTGGACTGGAAGCACATGTAATTCACCTCCCAGCAGAAGGTCCAATTTTCATTTCCTTTTGGGGTCCAACAGCCATGTGGGAGGATTCCAGCAGGAAACAAATGAGTTAACCCTTTCCAATCAATGCACCAAGTTCCCAGTCTGGATCAAGGCCTCACGTGGCTGTTTTTTGAGGAAAGAAAATTGGCACACTCAGTGTATACCGTGAGCTGCAGGTGAGGGTGATGATTTCTGATGAGACCTCCCCATGGAAAACTGAGGCCATCGAGTCAACCTCACAAGATCTTTACCTCCTCAGATATGCACTTCTGCATGGGCCCTAAATTTTGGGTGTTGTGTAAATATGATCTAGTATGAAACACATATGCACACAAAGAGCTATGTGTAAATTGTCTCTTGGAATTCTTCACACTATTTGTGGGCAGAGAAATTGGGGGGGGGATATTTTCACTGAATTTTTCCAGGGAGAGGAGAAATTCATAGTATTGTAGAGTTGGGAGGGGCCTATAAGGCCATCAAGTCCAACACCTTGCTCAGTGCAGGAATCTGTCTGAAAGCATCCCCGACAGATGGTTGTCCAACTGCCTCTTGAAGGCTAGGTCAGTGGTCCCATTGTCACCTGAGCCCATTATTCTCAGTGGTTTTTCACAGGTAGGTATCACCATGGGCTGAGGGTGCTACGTGGGTTTTCCCCCTTTCTATGCTGCCTGCACTTCCTAATTTGGGGGGACAAAAATCTTATGGGAGGATTTACCACCTGGCCTTTGGGGAAGCTGAGGAGGCCACTAGAGAGATCATGGCATAACGAAAGTTAGGACACTCACATACACTTCTTGGCCACTTCATAAACAAGAGCACCAAATCCAACCTATGGGAATTTCTCCAAAACATTCTTCTCCTTTGAATTTCTTTTCTAAAGCAATTTTGTTTTCTATCAAATTGAATGACAATGGTTGAAAGAAAATGTGGAAGGAATTTTCAGCACAGCACTACACACACACACACACACACAGTAAAAATCTGTAAGAAAACAGGTAAAAATCTGTAAGAACTATTTAAAAATAAATAAAAAGGAAGACTCTACAAGCCAAATTTCAGAGGGTTGCACTTGTCAATTATACAGGCACGATAGGATGTAAGACAGATACAGCCTGATGCTTTCGCTTAATTAATTGGCTTTCGGAGACAGTTACAGCTGTTTTAGCATCTGCAATATACTAAAGTGATGTCCACATTGCAGTGTGAAAAGCAGAGCTGACTGTTCAATGGGCACTAAAATTGGCACTGTGTAATGACCCTTGATTTCTGTTCCCAAAGCCAAGACCCACATGTTGAAATTGACAAGCCAGTAGCCAGACTATGAGTTCCATGTGCACAAAGGGGGGGGGCTTGGGTGGTGTGTGTTTTTTTAAATGGAGGGGAGAGGCTTGGAATATGGAAGAGTAGGAAGACCACCTGCTATGTCAGGGACCGAACAACCTGGAGCAGGCATTTCATGACCTGAGGCCATTTAAAAAAAACCAACCCTGTGGGTCCGTCTTAACACAGCCACTGTTGGGCGTTTTATCACTGGTTGGTTTTATCTCCTCTGAAAAAAAGAAACTTATTGTTATAATATATATTTGAAAAACATGGCGTTATATATGTTACTATTGTTGTTGTTAGCTGCCTTGGGTAGTATACATAGAAAAGCAGGATATACATTGAAATAAACAAAAATGGCCCAGGCCTCACAGCCTTCCTCAGGCATGGAAGTGAAGAGCGAGGTACAACATCAGATGATACGACTGGAAGGCAGCATGAACCCTCTGGATTGGCTAATCCTGTACCGATACTGGGTCTCTGGTCTAGACAGCAGGGCCTTGTTGCTGCTGTCCCCTTAGCACCAACACAAGTTCCAGCTACCGTCCTGTCTTGGAAAACACACATTAGAGAGCACAATTCAGGCACAGCAGCCAATGCAAAGCTGAGAGCAACGCTGAAATAGCTCTTTGGATTCTGGCCAAAGTATTTGCTAAGCATTTGGCACAGGGAAATATATTCCTAGGAACACAGGAAGCTGCCGTAAAGTGGGACAGGTGATCGGTCCCATCAATATCTGTATTTCCTACACTGACCAGCAGCCGTTCATCGAGTTTTCAGGCTGGAGAGGACGGGGATTGAAGCAGAGCATCAGTGGACGCCAGTGGCTCTGATGTCAGTAGGGCGGTGAATCTGCCTCAGGTTCAGACTGAAACCCAGGGGTGGATTCACTGCCCCACTGACATTGGAGCCACCAGCCTCCATTACAAAGCATGCGCTCTTCTGGTGTGCTTTGGTCCTTCTCAAAGGGGAGAATTCAACATCTTGAGTTCTTCCCCCTTTGTTGACGCTCACCTTCAATCTTCCAACCACATTTGAGGGCCCATCCAACGTGCACCATTTCCCCTTACATTAAATATATATTTATATATGAAAATGGAATGAACATGGTTGTTTCAAGTAGCAATGTTGGACCAGCCACATCCCAAGATATTTCGGGGCTTCCGTTGTTAGCAACCGAGGAGACGGGGGACCAACCCCTGGCGACTTGCTGCGGCTTCGCCCTGGGCTTTAATACATCACACCATGCCTGGTAGTCTCTCTCCAGGTCAGCCTCTTCCAACCTAGTGACTTCCTGATGTATTAGACTACAATGCCCATCATCCCCAGCCAGCATAGCTGGGAGTAGTAGTCCCACACATCGGGAGGGCACCCGGAAAGCTGTTCTAGGCATTTGTGAATTTAAACACATAAACAGGAAAGGGTTGGACTTTGCAACAACATAATCTCATCAAAATCCAGCATTTTCCACCAGATCTGTGGCTGATGCCGCATTCTAGATAGTAGGGAGAGAAAATACACCTTAGGCCGGCTTCTGAAAGGTCTCGGCTAAGAGATCCAAAGAACTTGGCACGTCCAGTGGTGGTTGGGCTTAAAATAATAATAATAAAAAACCCACCATGATGACAACGAAGTACCCACCCCTCATGATCCAGCAAGTTGCGTTTGAAAGTGGCTTCCAGTTCAAAAGCAACAGGTGTGTGCTGATCTTCGAGAAATCGAATCCAGAAAACCCCTTGGGTGCGCAGCACAGTTCTTGGGCTCCCATCCCTAGTTAGAAGGAATTTAGCTGACTCGGTATTTTCACTGTAATTGGGAAATCAGGGGGACTGATTTCCCGAACCGATGAACCTGGAGGATGCCTGCTTTTAATAGTTGGCTTTGCTGATGTGAATGGTGCAGTGTAGGGCCAGATGGCTGCTGGTGATTCCACCAGAAGCCGTCCAAAAAGGGTTGAGCCAGGACTGACGTCAACCGTCAGCATGGTTGGCAGCTGCTGAAGGCCCACACCTCAGCAGAGGGGCCACTGAGGATCATAGAATAGTAGAGTTGGAAGGGGCCTAAAAGGCCATCGAGTCCAACCCCCTGCTCAGTGCAGAAATCCACCTTAAAGCATCCCTGACAGATGGCTGTCCAGCTGCCTCTTGAAGGCCTCTAGTGTGGGAGAGCCCACAACCTCCCTAGGGAACTGATTCCATTGTCGTACTGCTCTAACAGTCAGGACGTTTTTCCTGATGTCCAGCCAGAATCTGGCTTCCTGTAACTTGGGCCTGTTATTCCGTCTTCTGCACTCTGGGAGGATCGAGAAGAGATCCTGGCCCTCCTCTGTGTGACAACCTTTTAAGTATTTGAAGAGTGCTCTCATGTCTCCCCTCAATCTTCTCTTCTCCAGGCTAAACATGCCCAGTTGTTCAGTCTCTCTTCAGAGGGCTTTCCCTGGACCTGTTCCTCCTCCTCCTTTTTGCAACAGACTTTTTTCTCCCGCCTCTTCCCCTGGCCTGGACAATAGTGGTGCTGTGAAAGTCAAGAGGGAGATACCCTGACCCGCTTGCTCACTGACTCTCTGCCTGGCAAGCAAGCACTGGTACCAGTGATGGGGAAGCAGCCGCAGATGACAGAGCTGGGGATAAGGTAGACTAGCTGAGGGAGAGGGGGAGCACTGATGGGGGTCTTTCCCAGTGGCCCTCCGAAACCTGGGTTGAACACTAGAGCATCCACTCACTAGCTGTGGAGGTTTTACATGACCCGCTACGTCATGCGCAAACAGCAATCTTTTTACACACACACCCTGCCCTCAATCTGATCCCTGAACTGAGTTTAATCAAGATTACACATCTAGAAAGCCCATCTACACCTTATACAGAACGAGGCACAGTTCAACATTTGCGTTGTGCGCTGGACTTTTGAATGCTCCCCTATGGGGAAAAGAATCATAGAATCATAGAATGGCAGAGTTGGAAGGGGCCTACAAGGCCATTGAGTCCAACCCCCTGCTCAATGCAGGAATCCACCCTAAAGCATCCCTGACAGAGGGTTGTCCAGCTGCCTTTTGAAGGCCTCCACTGTGGGAGAGCCCACCACCTCTCTAGGTAACTGATTCCATTGTCGTACTGCTCTAACAGTCAGGAAGTTTTTCCTGATGTCCAGCTGGAATCTGGCTTCCTTTAACTTGAGTCCGTTATTCCGTGTCCTGCACTCTGGGAGGATCGAGAAACCCCAACTCCCTGTGTGCAGCACAGCTGGAACACCAGAGATAAAGGGTTGACATAATCTTCTCCTTGCTAGGTCACAATATATGGAGAATGTGTGTGTGTGTGTGTGTGTGTGTGTGTGTGTGTGTGTGTGTATCTTTTGCAATATAATTCTGCACACAATCCATGTGGAGTGATACAGTCCAGTCTTGGCATGTCACTCTGCACAATGTGTGTAGATTTGCATTTACGAGATGACATGACAGCATGACAGTGTGTGGCTCAGAGCTCCACACACCATCCAGAGCGACCACAAAACCATGAGCCTGTTCAGAAGACACCTTAAACCCTGCTGGTTAAGGCTTTTGGTTAAGCAGCAGGGTTTAAGGTGTCTTGTGCGATGCATTTTTCTTATCCTTGTTCGCTCACTAACCCCAGTCGGACTGTCTGCAGCAGGGTGAGCGGCTCCAACCGTGGCTTAAAGTGTTGTGTGCGACAGCACGTCTTGTGGTTAGTGCTAACCCTGGAGAACCCAGTTTTGCTAACCACAGTCCCTGAAGTCTGAACAGGCCCAGTGTCATTTGGGACATGGATTCCCCAAACCACATCCTTCCCCTCCATGCAATCTCACTCCCCGTCTGTCACATGCAAACTACTTTGGAACTCGAGGGCTTTTCCAAACCAGTGATGGTAGGAATGGAGGAGTTGCCATTCAAGGAAGACCACCACAAGGCTCACAGAGCAGACCTAAATCCCCAGGATTACGCCCATCATTTGAAATCAACATACAACCTGGGTTCCTACCACACTGTGAAACAAAGTCATGGATTTCCAGGTAACATATATATATATACGATCTGTGAAATATTACACAACCCAGACATCCGTTTAACCCAAGGGTGAGGAAACTGTTGCCTTCCAGATGTTGTTGGATTACAACTTCCAACATTCCTGCCAAATGGCCGTGCTGACTGGGTCTGAAAGAAATGACTCCAGCAACAGCCCTGTTTTAACCCACCTCGTTCTCTTTAGATAGCCTCATCACATTCACTCCCTTTATAACATCTTTTTAACACATCAGTTTTAATTACTTTCAATTTACAACACTTGAAGGAGGGGGTGTGGAGAATTAGTAATCATCAAGAGCAATTAGGAAAACGGCACAGAACCGTCCCGTTCCATTCAATTATATGTATTTGGTTTACAGCAAAGACCTGCCGGCTTGCCCCTCTCTAGCTCTTCTACACTAGTCTTCCCCCAACTTGGTGCTGTCCAAGTGTGGGACTACAACTCCCATCATACCTGACTAGTGGCCATGCTGGCTGTGGATGATGGGGTTCATAGTCAAACACATCTGGGCTGCGGCGTGTTCAGGAAGGCTTGATGAACCTTTCAGCCCAGGGACGGACAGACTTCAGGTTTGCAGGATCTACTTCGTTTTGTTTGCTTTCTAGAACCCTGAGATGCCCCAAGGCTGGTACAAAAGACATACACTTACAATGAAATAGGTCCGAGTCCAGGAATTTGGAGTAACAGAACTGAATGGACCTTCTAGTCCTGTCCTTCTGCACAAAAACCCCCTTCTGGTTATCCCAAGCTTTCTTTGTTTCAGCAGGAGAATTTAATGTGTCTGTGTAACTTTGGGAGGACTGGGGAGTCATTTTATTACTGCTATTATTAAACAATGGTGCCTTTGCTGATCTACTGCAGATCACCCAGAGATCCACCAGAAGTTCCTGCTCTACCTTCTGCCCATTCCTGTTTTAGCCTCCTCCGCACTGGACACTCCTCTATTGCAGGTAAAGTTGACGAGGTATCCCAATACGAGGAAGCATCAACTGTATTGGAAAGAATTTGCAGGGAGGAGGGGGGTGGGAAGGCAGAATGAAGTAGGTGGGTTGCATTTTAACAACTCTGCGTAGTGCGTATGGGACCCCGCCAGCAATTTAAGGGCTGACATAGGCTGGAATGCACACGAGTGTGCGTTGCACATCTGATGTCGGTCAAGGTAACTACATAGGGTGAAGACACACATCACATTCTCGGAAAAGTCAGAGCAACAATTCTCTTGCCTGCAGTGTGATTTTTATCGGGGCAACTGATACGGCAACATATGCCACCTAGGGGTGGCCTGAACCAAAGGTGATGCTGGTGCTGAAAAAAACTCTTGAGATGTGGAGGGTTATTTCATGGGGTGGGGCGGGGCGGGGAGGAATTAAATCAAAACGTTTTGGGACCTGTGCATACTTACCTTTACTAGGTGTATGCCAGCTGTATCTTTATGAAATGTTTAAAAAGATATATCTCTCTCTGGCAATGAGAGAGAGAGAAAGGGTGTCTCTACATTAAGGGAAAAACCCACGTCCTTACCAGGCTTTTCTTCCCTCATGTCTTTCCGCATTCACTATGGGCTCCTTTAGGTGGTAACCAATGGCGATCACATGATTTGTAATTGAAAACTTCCCCTTTGGACAATGCTCTATGGTTGAAGTTCAATGAAACAGCGGCATCTAGTGGCTGCATTATAGCTCAATGCCAACTTTACACAGTGGGATATCCCGCAATATCCCATTTTAATTTTAAATAGTGCATTATCTCCGCTCTTTTTAAAAGCAAGATTACCAGGGGAAATCACGGGAGATGTCCTGGAGGTTGACTGCATCTTGTAAAGGACCCACAAACATCCGTGAGAGGCTAATCGTGAGCGTGCAATAAATCTTTCATGAAGAGAAGCTCAAAGAAAGTGCTTCCTGAGGCAGAGATCAGCTGGCCACCATTACTCCACACCCAAATGACGCTAGAGGAGGCATTTGAGGGGGATAATAATGATGAAGGGCAGCGCACAACCCTAGGGAATTCTCTTTCTTTCTCTCATTGCTGCAGAGGGAGAGAGCTTTTAAAAAGCTTAAGAAAGGGACAGCCAGCATGCAGCTAGTAAAGGTAAGCACCCTGCAAAACGTTTAGATTTAATTTCCTGCCCCGAAAAATGGCCAAAATGGTACCTCCATTTCCCTACCCTTCAATAGGGTACATATATAAGTGGCACATATATTCATGTATTGGTTCGTTTTGCCCTGTACCCCCTTCACCCAACCTGGGAAAAAAGAGAGAAAAATGATTGAAAAATTGCTCTGGTCAACGGTGTGCAACTGCATTCCTGCCGCCATGGCCAACTTTTCCCTGGTTTAAACTCTATGATACTAGAAACCTGCTTTTTTCACAGCTCACACCAGGATAGGAGAAAAAAGTACATTTGTTAGGAAGGCAGTGATGGCTCAATCACACGTCCACCTCTTGGAACTGTGACATCCGTCTTCACCTTTAGACCATCTTCATCCCTATGTAATTTTAAAAGCTTGCGGAGTATTTGGCAAGGGTCATCCAAAATGCCCCCCTCCATCCCCCCAAAAACCTTTTCTAGCATAGCCAGGCCACCCTATCCCACCCTATCCCCATGCCAAAATAGAATCAGACTCTGAAATATGTTAACTAAATGATGCTGGTGCTTTAAGAGCGGTGACATGACACACGTAGTCCTGGGCCATTTCAGCTGCTGGTGATGATGACGTTGAATCAGCTGAGAATTTCCAACATGGCTCCCTCTTTGATGTCGGAGGGAGAGGGAGACAGAGAGAATGCTGGGACTGAATAGCACCCAAGTTTACATCCTTTTATAGCTCGTATTGCAAAGATTACCCCAGTGGTATGTGAGTTTCAAATAGCGCATATTTTGGAAATAGCTGTGGCTTGCTTCTTCTCTCTGCTTCGGGGTTTGTTTGTTTGTTTCAAAGACAGACATCTTCTCAGCTCTCAGTGAAATACCGGATCCCAAAGTGTCGGCAGCTTTGCCCATCCATTTCACCACCGGCTGACGTGCCTGGTACATTGACGTTTTGCATCTCCACGTCTCATGCCAGATTTTAAAAACGATCCTGTTGTCCTGAATCTTGCCTGCGTCTGCTTTTGAGAAAAGGATATAGGTCCACCTCTGTCCCTAACTATATATGAGAGCATTTTGGAACATTCGTATAGTTTTTGAGATGGCCGCCATTTTGCTTATATTTCCCAAAATGTCTTTGTATATTATATTACATTTTTCTTTTCATCTCTCTCTTTCTCTCGTTGACTTTAAAAAGGACCTTTGGGTTAACAATCCACCCTTATAGTCACTATAAAACAGACTCCATGTTTTCGCACCACTCATGGTCTTCAAGGTTGTAGATAAATTTTGTCCTATGAGATGGGTTCTGGCCAATGGGGTCCCGTCCCAGATTGTCCAGGGTCAACGTGGAGGCAAAGAACTCACTAGTGCTGAGTCCACCTTCATGGTTCTTGATGTATTTCTTATAGTTCTTCCTCAAGCACTGCCAAGTGGTGGTGTACAGGATGAATGCGAGTGATTTCAGGGTAATAGCGATGCTCACGTAAAGATACCTGTAGACGACATTGTCGTACAGCACACACGCTCCTTGTTCGCCACAGAATGTGCTCCAGAACAGGCATGTGGAATCGATTCCTGCTCCAAAGATCAGGGGAGGTGGGATAAAACCTGTGCAGGTAGAAAAAAATTTTTTAGACCAACTTGGACATCTTGTGAGCCCTTTAAGGACTTAATGAAGCCTGATTTATTGATTTATTTTATTTATTTATTACATTTCTATACTGCCCAATAGCCGGAGCTCTCTGGGCGGTTCACAAAAATTAAAATAATTCAAAGTATAAAACAACAGTATAAAACCATAATATAAAATACAATATAAAAGCTCAACCAGATAAAAACAGCAGCAATGCAAAATTACAAATTTAAAACACCCCATACTGCCTCTGATATTGGAGGTGGCACACAGCCATCATGACCTGTATCTGCTGATGAAGTCTTACAACATTTATTTATTTGTTGCATTTATATCCCACCTTTTTTCTTCCTGAAGGAACCCAAGGCAGCGTCCATAATCCTCCTCCTCTCCATTTTTATCTGCACAACAACAACCCTGTGAGGTAGGTTGGGCTGAGAATCTGTGACTGGCCCAAAGTCACCCAGTGAGTTTCCATGGCCGAATGGGGACTAGAACCCAGATCTTCCGACTCCCAGTCCAACACTTTAGCCACTACACCACAATGGCTCTCACCACATTTGATGCTGTCACATTGCTGACATGGTGGTTTATTAATTAATTAATTTCATTTCTATACCGCCCAATAGCCGAAGCTCTCTGGGCGGTAGTAACTGATCATGCCACATATACTTAAGTGAAAATGGCCTAAGCCGTTTTAATAGGTTAGAATGAAAAGAGCCACTTTGGATTCACTTACCTAACAATCGAAGGAGAAGGAAGAGGACCCCCAAAGCGTACGATTTCAGCTCAGGGCTCACTGTTCTGTTCAGAAGAGATATTCAAGCAAAATAATATTAATAAAAAAAATTAAATGAAAAGAAGCGATTCCTATCTCCGCACTGCTTTAATTAACAGGCCCCCTTCTAGCCCTGAGAGCTGAGCTTTGCTGTCAGCCGGGATGACACGGTCGTAGCTTCAAAAATCAAGATAATCCATGGGCTCTGTTCCCTCCCACTCCCGTTCCACCTCGAATCTGGAGAAGCGTCACAGCTGCAGCTGCCTGATAAGTTAAGGAATCGTTAATGGTGAATTTTGTAAAAAGAACATCGCAACACCCCCTGCGAAACATGACCACAAATCGTACGCCACAAATTAAGGCTAGGGATGGATGAGGAATACGTTTCAGATCATTTCTGATCAGGATTTCTCCAGTTCGCACTTCTGGGACCGAACATGGATTTGGATGCAATCCGCGGTCAATGTCCGTACATTTTCAAGCCTGCAATGCGATTTGCGGACCAAAACAACTGCTTTTCACTGCATGCATGCGTTTGAAAAAGGCGCACAAATATCTTTTAATCAATAGAAGAAGGTGTACATTGCAAAGATGTGCACAATTGATGTGTACATTTGGAAAAAAAATACATGCATGGATTTCTGTGCAAAAAGAAATAAGAAAAACCAAACCAAACCAAGCATGCAATCCGATACAGACTTGCGTCGGAATGAACTTCTGGATGGAATTTGGAGAACTTTGGTGAACTCAAGGTTTGGCTGATTTGCACAACCTATGGCTGCAAGAGCTGGACCATAAGGAAAGCTGAGCGAAGGAAGAGAGATGCTTTTGAACTGTGGTGTTGGAGGAAAATTCTGAGAGTGCCTTGGACTGCAAGAAGATCAAACCAGTCCATACTCCAGGAAATAAAGCCAGACTGCTCACTTGAGGGAATGGCATTAAAGGCAAAACTGAAGTACTTTGGCCACCTAATGAGAAGACAGGATACCCTGGAGAAGAGGCTGATGCTAGGGAAAGTGGAAGGCAAAAGGAAGAGGGTCCGACCAAGGGCAAGATGGATGGATGATATTCTGGAGGGGACAGACTTGACCTTGGGGGAGCTAGGGGTGGCAACGGCCGACAGAAAGCTCTGGCGTGGGCTGGTCCATGAAGTCACGAAGAGTCGGAAACGACTGAACGAATAAACAACAAACTTAAGGAATGGGGCGGGGAGCTTCTGGGGTCCCCATCTGGCCCTCCAAAGTTCCCCAGTTAAAGCTGCAGGAGCCCTGCCCTCTTTTGTATCTCTCCTGAATCTCTCACCAATCAGCTTCCTGTGATGAGCCCATTGAGTTCTAGTATTATGGGAGAGGAAGAAAAATGTCTCCATATCTACATAGGTTTGCTCTCTAAATATTGTTCCTTCCTTCATTACATTTTTATCTCCTAATAGCCAAGGCTCTCAGGGCAGTTTACAACACGATGGGACCTAACATAAACCATTTATAAACATAAACCTATAAATACCTGGGGATTTGGTTCCAGGAAACCCTAAGCTGGGTACCCATATAAGCATGTAAAGACCAAGGCCGAGCAGGCAGCTGGTGGCTTGCTCGGTTTCACTACACAAAGGGTGGAAAATTTCTACCAGCAACCATCCGGGTTTTTCGAGCAAAAACGGTGTCCCAGACTCTGTTTGGGTCACCAATCTCGCTACCTTATTACAAAGGATCTTTTGAAAGTATCCAACACCTCTTTCTAAGGTGAATATTTGGGGGCCCAAGATGTATTTCTGGTGCTAATTTAAATTTGGAAGCAGGACAATTCGCTTAATTGTCTAGTGTGGACCTACACTATATACTTTTGCCTTCGTTGCCACTTAGCCACTACTTCCAACTCTCTACTCTCACTGATCCCGCCGGACACTGGTAAATCCCACTGGGCAAAAATGATTGAAGAAAAAATCTGCACTATCGGGCTCTCGCCTCCTCATCTGCTACTAATGGACCTAGCAAAGGCTAAATCGATTGTTAAACAGCGATTAGCGGATATTGACCGGCAGGAACTACAGGGGGCTGCCTGTGGCCCATGCTCCTCATACTCATTAGGCCTAAGTAGACACACTGATAAAGATGGTCCTCCATATTTATGCTGGTTGACTATTCCCAAGTATAGGAGGGCATTCACCTTGGCTAGATTTAATGCCCTTCCTTCCAGGTTGATGGAAGGCAGATATAAAAAAATCCCTTTATGCAAAAGATGCTGCCCTTGTAACGAAAGTGAAGTAGAAACCATTACCCACGTCCTGTTTTTTTTTGTAGCTTCTATGATGATATCATAAAAGAGCTGATACGCCCTCTTATACAGGCTTTGCCTGGCCGCTCCCCAGAGACCCTGATGAGCATCCTCCAGGGCCAAAATAAACCAATCACTATACAGGTTGCCAAGTTTCTGAATCTGGCCATTCTCATCAGACCACATATGATTGCTTGAATTTTCCTCCTATGTTCTGTTCAAGATCTAATGTTAACACATGTCCCATCCTTGCTCTGATCTTACTCCCTTTTACCCTTGATTTGCATGTATTAAAATGTATTACTAATGATATGTTTTATATGCTTATGTTATCTTATTGACCTTTTGCTTGGAATAACTGTACCTTTCTTTTTCGGGTCTATTGACTGTAAATAAAGGATTGATTGACAAACCATTAAAAATGTAAAGCAGTTTGAACATTCAAAACCATTAGATTGTAAGCCTATGCGGCAGGGTCTTGCTATTTACTGTTTTACTCTGTACAGCACCATGTACACTGATGGTGCTATATAAATAAATAATAATAATAATAATAATAATAATAATAATTAACGCCAAAACTACCAGGACCCAATAAAAAACTAACTTTATAAAGCCTCATCGTATGCCATCAAATACCTGGGGAGTAAGTAGAGGAAAGTCTTAACTTGATGCCCAAAAGGTGACAATGTTAGCACCAGTTGGGGAGGTGGGGTTTAAAAAAAAAGAAAGAAAGAAAAGCTAAACTTTAATTTATTAGGACATCACAAGGAAGGCAGAGAGAGTGAATTCACAGGGAGAGGATTCCCAGAGGGGTAGCTGTAGCACCTTAAAGACTAACCCATTTATTCCAGCATAAATTTTCATGAACTAGCGTCCACTTCAAAGGCCTTAGTTCGGAAGTGCTCTAGGACTTGGCGGCCAGGCTTGGATAAAGAGCTTTTGGTACACAGGTGTGTTGCTCATAAAAGGGAAGTTTGTGTTTGAACCGGCTTCAAATTGGGGGAGATGCAAGCTAGGCATCCTCACAGCACCCGGCTCTGAAGCTGGGCTAGGAGCACCTTCAGAGCAAGCACTAATTAGCGACTCGCGGGCATCTTCCGTGCCACGGGAAGCGGCGCGTTCCTTCTCGAGGCACAGCTGGCATGAGAGCAGGGGTGAGAATCGTATGGCACTCTGTGCTCATAATTAAACTGAAAGTAGCAGCAGAAATTAGCCTATTTGGGATTTTTTTTAAAAAAACACACATACACCTAAATTCATCAGCCAGCACTAAGGTGACCATATGAAAAGGAGGACAGGGCTCCTGTATCTTTAACAGTTGCATAGTAAAGGGAATTTCTGCAGGTGTCATTTGTATATATGGGGAACCTGGTGAAATTCCCTCTTCATCACCACGGTTAAAGATTCAGGAGCTATACTAGAGTGACCAGATTTAAAAGAGGACAGGGCTTTAATTGTGATGAAGAGGAAATTTCACCAGGTTCTCCATATATACGAATGACACCTGCTGAAATTCCCTTTTCAATACAACTGTTAAAGATACAGGAGCCCTGTCCGCCTTTTCATAGGGTCACCCTATGGGGGTAGGATCTACACTACTGCTTTCAAACAGTTTATAACAGTTTTGACAACTGTTTGGGCCCATGACACATTCCATATGCAGTTTTCAAAGTGTTTTATCTTGCTTGGTGTAGATCTGGTGTTGGCAGGCCCAAAACAAACGAACAGAACCACATAAAACAAACACACACACACACACATACACACCACTAATTCACACACACAACATCATCATCATCATCATCATCATCATCATTATATTATTATTATTATTATTATTATTATTATTCCTATGCACTGCAAAAAGCAGCCTGAAAGCAACTTAACACACACAATATGGTATTCAATGATTAATATAACAGGAAGGGGGGAATCCAAAATTAATATAAACTACCATCAGCACAAATAAAAATGAACACTGTAAAAACATAATCTGAAAACAATACAATGCGAAAAGTGTTTATCCACAACACACAGCCGCCACCCCATCAGCCTAGAATGAACACCGCAAAAGCAGCGCACAACAAGTGGGCCAGAAATAATGTCCAACTGCCCGGGAAAATAAGCACAAGTGTCACATCCACACCAAATTCTCTCTATCGCTATTTCGTACATGCAAACGGTTTGCTTTTTTGGCTGCACAGGGAGAAGGGCTCCCACTTTCTCTGCACACAGGGAGAAGGGCTCCCACTTTCTCTGCACACAGGGAGAAGGGCTCCCACTTTCTCTGCACACAGGGAGAAGGGCTCCCACTTTCTCTGCACACAGGGAGAAGGGCTCCCACTTTCTCTGCCCACAGGGAGAAGGGCTCCCACTTTCTCTGCACACAGGGAGAAGGGCTCCCACTTTCTCTGCACACAGGGAGAAGGGCTCCCACTTTCTCTGCACATTGGGTTCTAGTATCATGAGAGAGGGAGGGAAAAGTCTCCCCGTCCACATGCTCCTCGCCCTGCATGATCTGATACGCCTCCATCACATCTCCCCTTACTGCTTCCCCCCCCCCCCACGTTCTTCCCCCGCCACCAAAACTGGTCCCCACCCTCCCCCGCCAACGCCAGGAGAGCCGCCTCACCTGATCAGAATGATGACGGACGGCGTCTGAGCCATGGCTCCGATCATGCTGCAGACACACATCACGCAGAGGAATGTCAGGAAGGCTTCTTGGCATCCTGGGCTGGGGCATTTCCCAGGAACGACCGTGGCATTCTCGGCTGGGACCAAACTCAGGCATGCGCAGCCAGTGAGATTCTGGAAGAGAAGGCATTGCGGGCTGGTTGAGGACGCTCACACACCCCAAATTAGGAGGGCCTAATTTCGCATCGCCAAAAAATAAAAAATGGCGTCCGATTTGCATGACATTTGCACACGTTAATTCAGTGGTTCCCAATTAGCTAAGTACTGCGGACCCTTGTTTTTCAAATGCCAAGCCATGGACCCCCCCACTTTTGAAAAAAATGTTATCTCTATGGTAGTTACCTGTGCGAAGCAATTTTTTGGAGAAAATAAGGGGTAGCCCCTAATAAGCAAAGAATTTTAGGTATACTAAAAAACAGACCATAAAATTTGTGATATTACCACGCAAAAAAGACAATGATTTAGTTAGGAATATAAAGATGAATTTAATTTGACTAATGTCTAGTTTACAATTGAACAAATTATGACTTGTCTAGCAGCTAATAAACCTAAATGTGATAGGAGAAATCGTGCCTCTTTTTGTCCCGAACAAACCCTTCCACATCTGGTTCAATATTTATTTATTTATTTATTTATTATTTTATTTTATTTCCTTTATATATTTCCTATTTTTAATCCCAGATCTGGATCAACATCGAGCCGATTTCTATGCTTGTAATTCATATAACAAAATGTCAAAAATGTTGTTCACAAAGATATGTGCAACAAAAGGGAACTAGATATTTCAAAGCTTTTTCACCTAACTTCTTATAATCAGGAAAAACCTTCACCCAGAATTGGTCCAGTCTATATTCTTTGAAAAATGATTTCAATGAACCATCACAAGTCACGTCAACAAGTGCATCTTGCTCTTCTGCAGATAGAGTTGTTAGCTGTACATCACCACATTAAAAAGGATTCCTTCTCCATGAGTTTTCAGGATTAGGCGCAGGGAAGTAATCTCTGAAGCTAGTCGCTAAATCACGCAGGTGCTCAGTGATGTTATATTTTACTTCTGGTAGGAATTTGTCGTCAGTGGACTCCAGAAACGAATAGTGAATATGTGAATGGTGCCACGGACCGCCTTGGTGGGTTACGCGGACCCCCAATTAGGAACCACTGTGTTAATTCATATATATGAACACACTTTTAGAAATCAGGACTATGATTTAAACAGAAATACAACACATCGCACCATGGTGGGACAGACAGTGACCAGGTGAGTGGTGTGCCTTGATCCACCTGCTGTCCAGGTGCTAACTGTGGATGGGGAACTTCAAGGCCCCTGCTGACTCTCCCTCCTTCTGGTTCTTTGACTCCAAGTTGGACTTGGCAGCTCATCAAATAGAGGACACCTTCAAGACGACTATCCCTGCCAACTCTCCAAAGCAGGGGACTGTCCTCTGTAAAATAGGACACTTGGGCCGTATCCAACAGTGTCACTCCACAAACTCTACTAGCAGAGCTCTGTGGAACCTTCCCACTGGTTGCCCATTACACTTGCCCAACTGGTTGTGCAGGTAGAATCTAACTAAAGTTATGTTTGTGCAAGCACGGTCGTGCATGCGGTTGTACTTTATGCTTGTGCAAGCTTTAAAATCATTACACTGGCTGCCAATTAGTTTCCGAGCGAAGTATAATGTGTTGGTCATTACCTTTAAAGCCCTACATGGCTTGGGTCCAGGTGACCTGCGGGATCGCCTTCTCCCGTACAATCTGCCCCGCACACTCAGGTCCTCTGAGAAGGGTTTACTCCAGTCAGCAAAAACTAGATTAACAACTGTTACCCAGAGGTCCTTCTCTGCTGCCGCTCCCAGACTGTGGAATGGCCTGCTAGGAGAGATCCATCAACTCAATGGCCTTTCTGAATATAAAAAAGCAATAAAGACTGATCTCTTCCGGCAGGCCTACCCTGTCGAATTTCTAAGATGTCTTGCTGGCTGCTATTTTAATAATGTATTAGTTTTTATATATTTTAGTCAGTTTTATGTATTTTATAATATTTTGTATTCTGTGTTGTTCCCTGCCTCGATCCAGAGGGAGAGGCAGGTGATAAATAAATATATTATTATTATTATTATTATTATTATTATTATTATTATTATTATTATTATTATTATCCTATTGTGCAACCCATTCTTCAACCCATTGCACAACTATTGTGCGCAACCCTCGTGCCACCCATTGCACGACAGGTTGCAAAAGGCAGCACAAGTATAACGAGCAACCCTTGCACAACCATGCTTGTGCAAATGTAACTTTAGTTGGATTCTTCTCTTGTGCATAGTTTAGAACCTAGTTTCTGCTAGTGCAACGTCATTTGCGCGAACAAAATGACGCAGTTGGATAACACCCCCTGGTGGGGAGATTGTGTTGCAGAACTTAGGCTGTGCATCAACTCCGCCACTGCAACATCTGCCTTTTGCACCAGAAGCCAAAAAAGTCAGTCAAGAGGCAGGAAGAGGGCGAGGGCTTCCTCCTCCTCCTCCGCCATCTGGAAGGAGCGGAGTGGTCAGGATGCAGCCATCCCCATATGACAGGGATATGACAGCTTCAGTTGTCTAAGCTCTGGTAACCTCCAAATTAGATTACTGCAATGCGCTCTACAAGGGGCTGCCTTTGACGACGGTTCGGAAGCTGGAGCTTGTGCAAAACGCAGCGGCCAGATTGATAACCGGAACCAGAAGGTTTGAACATACTGTATAAGACCGATTCTGGCCCGCTTGCATTGGCTGCCTATACATTTCCGAGCCTAATTCAAGGTGCTGGTTTTAACCTATATAGCCTTACATGGCTTGAGACCACAATACCCGACGGAACGCCTCTCCTGACATGAACCTACCCGTACACTGCGCTCAACATCCCAGGTCTTCCTCCGGGTGTCTACTCCAAGGGAATCTCGGAGGATGGCAACAAAGGAGAGGGCCTTTTCAGTGGTGGCCCCCCCAATTATGGAATGATCTCCCTGACGATGCTGCCCTGGCGCCAACATTGTTATCTTTTCAGCGCCAGGTCAAGACTTTTCTCTTCTCTCCCAGGCAGTTAACAACATACGCTGAGTTTTTAACTGACCCCTTGTTTTAAATGGATATTGTCGTTTTTATGCTTTTGACGGTTTTAAATATTTTGTATATTTGTTTTTAATGCTCAGTTTTTAACCTTTGTAAACCACCCAGAGAGCTTCGGCTATGGGGTGGTATATAAATGTAATAAATAAATAAATAAGCAGCATGGCTTTCCCTTCCACTTTGTGCTTTCTCTCTTGGCTCTTCCACGTCTTTGAAATAAGCGCGGGTGCAAGAAAATTACTGTTGGCTCAGCCCCCCCTGTGAATACAAGGATAAAAGGAAGGCTCTGTGTCCCTGCATGAAGCCAAGACGTCTCCAAATTAAAGCTTCTAATTACTTTCTGATTTACCCTCCCCTCCACTTTCCACCCACCTCTTCTAATTATGCTGGAGTGCTTTAAGAAGTTAATCTGCACGGCCCTTCGCAGCCTCCGAACAATGAGGAGGCAAGTCAACTCCTCCTCTTGTAGAATAGTCAGAATGGCAGAGTGATAACAGAACTCCCAGCCCTGGAAGGGCAACAGATGGCGTCGGTTGGGAAGGGGATTTAGGCAGGGGCGGGATGGTGGAGCCGCGCAAGATAAGCTTTAATCGACATGCAATCGGAAAGGAAAGAGAGTGACCCTATTCCCTTTGATCTTCCAGCCAGTGCTGAATGTCAAAAAGGGCTTTTGTGCGCCATTCGCAGAGTCTGACCCCCCACCCCCCCACCCCCACTGCCTCCTTTGGGTTTGCCTTTCTGGAATTTCTGAAGGTTGGCAGGAAAACATCGGCAGAGTTAAGCGAGAGGTTTTGCACAAATCAAACCATCCATTTGCTGGCGTTGCGGGAGGCATTCTTAGAGAGTGGCGGGTTTTGAGAGGTTTTCCATTCAGGGAATCCTTTCCACATTGGCTTGCTTGCTGAGGAATCTCTCGGAGGATCCGGAGACAGGTTCTAGTCTAGGGTGCACACTCCGTTCACGTTGGAGCACGGCCAGGGCTGTTGGCCATCATCGTTGCCCCGTGTGAACGGAGTTTAGAACACAGCCGGCTCTCCCCGGGAGCCGTTAAGTCACAGGAGGAGTCCGACAAAGGATGGGCAACCAGTCACTCAGGGAAGCCAGACTGCAATTTGAAAGCGTTCTATCAAGAAAAAGCTTTCGGTGGTGAACGAAATTCTTGGGAAAAGGGCCGTAGTTAGGTGGGGGAGGGGCCTGCTCTGAATGCACAAGTTTGTCTAATATCCAAAGAATGGCACTCAACGCAGCTAACCATTAACACGGAATTAAAATGAAATCTTAATTAAAACGCAGCATAAAAAACAAATAAATGAAAAAGACAGTTAAAACACCACCACCAGCAGCACAAAATTAGCAGGGGTAGTCTTCCGGGGTATTAGCTATCCCACCCAATTTTGTGTCATCTGCAAATTTGATCAGCATTCCCTGCACCTCCTCGTCCAAATCATTGATAAAAATGTTGAAGAGCACTGGGCCCAGGACTGAGCCCTGCGGTACCCCACTTGTTACCTCTCCCATTTGAGAAGGTACCATCGATAAGCACTCTTTGAGTCCGATTCTGTAGCCAACTGTAGTTCCACCTAACAGTTGTTTCGTCTAGCCCACTTTTAGCTAGTTTGTTCATCACAATATCATCGGGCATTTTGTCGAAAGCTTTGCTGAAGTCTATAAACATTATGTCCACAGCATTCCCACAGTCCACAAGGGAGGTTACCCGATCAAAAAATGAGATCAGATTAGTCTGACAGGATTTGTTCTTGACAAATCCATGCTAGCTTCTAGCAACCACTGCATTGCTTTCAAGGTGCTTGATAGAGACTCTTTTCCATCCATATTCTCTGTTTCTGTTCTGTTCCTTCCTTTCTGATTGTATTGGAATTGCATGTGCTTTGTCCCGTCCACTGTGAAGGTGCACAACAAAGTCCCCTACTATATGAGTGTGTCTTATGAGAAGATTTTTTTGATTAGGGGCCTCCCCCTTGACATCCTCTGCCAAACTCCCCCTGACAAACTCCTGTTTGCCCTTCCTGTTCACTCACTCTGATCGCTCACTCTCTGGGGGCTGGCTTCCTTTTACAGCTTCTAGTCCAACTGGGGCAGCTCCTCTTCTCTGCTTCTGCTCAGCTTGGAGTCAGGAATCAGAATGAGACTCCCAGCTCACTCAGCTGCTGAGAGCAATCAGGCCACACCCCTTCAGGCCCTGCAGCAACTCTCAGGACATGCCCCTTGACTCAGCACTCAGGAACACATGGAAAGCACATGGCCACTTTGAATAGGCAGCCTCCCGGCTTTACTCCAGCCCACTTTCCTCCTTGTCTTGGTCTCTTCTTCTACTACTTGGTCTCTTGAATGCTTCGATCTAGGGTTATCTATGTATTCTCATTTTTCTTGTGTTGCAGGCTGCCTTGGGCATCTTTGGAAGCAGACGTGGCAGGATGGACATTTGAAAATAAGGGTGGAGCTCCGACAAAACCAGGTTGGCTCTGGGAAAAACCTGGCAGAACATGGAGTTTACTTACGTTTTGGAACCCGGACCCAGTTTTATTAGCCAGAGCGGTAAAAAAAACCCCGCCAGCTGTTTGGCCACCCTAAGAGAACGGATACGTTGGGACTCCAAAGGCTTTTGCCATGGCGTTTGGTTACAGAAGGAAGCTATTTTAAGAACTGCACATTGCATTACAAGCAGGGGAGAAAAGAAACATGGGCCACAGCGGGTCTGGAGTAAAAGGCTCTCATCTCTTCTCATGAAAAGGTAGTAACCAATAACTACCTTCCACCCCCAAAGAGAAAGGCCCGCGATTCGCTTTCTGGCTTTTAAACGTCTTTTTAGTCCTTCTGGGAAAGTGGCTGGTTACAAGGTGTGCTTTCTTCTGATTGCATCTGAAGGCTAATAATGTTCTGTCTTTCAAGAAAGTTCCCACATTTTCTTCCCTCCCTGCAGTAACAAGTCTTTTTCTGGGCCTAATGGCAGCAAAATGGCTACAGGGGGAGCCTGCAAGGGTGAGTTTTCTCCCCCCCACCCCACCCCCCGGCCTTCTTTTGTGCCACAATAGCAAAAAAGAAAAAGAAAAAGGGAGTTTCTGTTCAAATGTTCCAAAAAGCGGCAATTTTGCACTTCCCACCGGGTGTGTGTGTGTGTGTGTGTCTTCAGAGGAACCTTAGCCTTTCGTAGACGCCACGACACACGTTCGCCAAAGGCTTTTGAAGATATCGCTGGAGTAAGGAACGGCAAAGGGATACAGTCTGGTGAGATAAAGTAGGAGCTCAAGTGATTGGGATAATTGGATCTGGTGAGCTTGCAAGCTGGGCAGGATGAAAGGCCCCGCTGTGCTCCTTCTTGTGTTCAGCAAGACCCGCACATCCCTAGAAGAACTGAGGAACGTAGAGTTCATTTTCGGGACGTGTTGCAATCAAGACTATTGCTCTCTAAGGATGCCGGAGCAGGAAGCATCCCTTTATTTCTTGCCAGAGGGTTGGAGGAGACTTATTTTAACCAACTTGCCTTCCAACTTCAATAATTGAAAACAGACAGACACACACACACAAACATAAGGTGTTTCCACACTAGACACTTACTGGGGAACAGCTTCCCTTTATTCACCCGTGTTTTATGGGCCGTTCGATCCTATTTCCCCTTTGGTTCGCCCATCTCTTCTGAGATCACGGAAAATCGGAAGTTTTTGCTAAGGGACAGGACGGCAGTGCAATTTTCACAGCCGTGGACATGAAAACCGTGGTCAAGGCATCCGGGAGGAGAAGCCACTGATATCAAGCAGCTGGGTGGAAAATGCCAATGACTCTCTTTCTCTCGCCAGGATCTTGCTTCCCAAAATGAGCCCCGAGGACGACCTTCTCAGGGTTCCAGAATTCCTGTTCATTATGGACGGTCCTGGGGACCCTCTCCGTTTCCATTTGATCGCGTGTGTGTGTGTGTTGGTGTTTCCATTCCTCAGCCCACCCCACCCCCGGTAACAAACGGCTTTGCCGGATGCACGTTTGCTCTGATTCATGACCCGAGTTCAACGGGGCTTGCTGCCATGAAGGTGGGTGCTACGTGGAAGCATACCCCATGGGAGGCTTACTTCCAAGTAAACATGCAGAGCACTGAGCTGTACAAGTGGCTTTGCAAAAACAAAGTTCCTTGCCATAAACTTCTGCTGGGTCCCTGCTCTAACCTGCACTGGTTTTAAACGTTTGAATTAGTTGTATTCAACTATTGTTTTAACTTGGTTCGTGTAGGAGCCCTCTTCTCAGCTGCATTAAGAGGCCCCAGGGATTGAAGAAACTACCCACAGACACACACACATACATCTCAGGTACCAGCTTTGGCTTGTCCACACAAATTAGTCGTCTTTCTATCCAAATATCGGGTGGGTGTGTTTTTTGGGGGTTTTTTTTTGAGAACAAAGAGAAATTATTCTCTTTGTCGAGCTTTAGAGATTTTCTGAATTCATGACCTGTCACCGTCTCCCTCCTGAGAGAACTCGAGAGAGATGAAAGACATATTGGGGGAGGTGAAACACGGGAAGCAAGGATGATGGAAATGGAGCTGGGGGAGGCGTTATTTTGGAGAGAAATTAGCCTCTGGAGGAACAGCAAGCTCCTTTCACCAGCAATCGCTAGCAAACGATTACAAGGACACCTTCCCACCACCTGGACATACACCTTGCACTGGAGGCTAGTGGCTGCAAGGTCAGTGGGGTGGTGAATCTGCTCCGGGTTTCAGTCAGAACCAGAAAGAACCCTAAAGGAGTCCCTTTAGAGTTTTGCCTGGTTCTGGCTGAAACCCGGAGTGGATTCTCTGCCCCACTGACCTCGGAGCCATCAGCCTCCATTGGAACTGTGTCAACTGATAAAGGGGGTCTCCGTAAATGAAGGTGGCCTACCGTGCTAGTGCATCCAGCAAAGCAGGCAGATAAGTAGGTGATTCCATCTGCCCCACAGACAGGAGTGAAGGAATCCGTCTGGCATTTACAGTTGTTATTGCAGGCAGAATATGGGGCCAAGCTGGAGGATAATCCTGATCTGAAAGGGAGAGAGAAAGGGGAGAGGTTTGGGGTAGGGGAATCCGCAGTCAGTAAGCAAGGAAGAAGACCCAGCAACCTTTCTCCCCGCCCAGAAAACCTTTGCTTTCAAAAATCTCCAAACTCCTTATAGGTACTGATCGCACAGAGGATGCAGAAGGAATGGAATTCCCTCTTCATCACAACAGTTAAAGCTGCAGGAGCCCTGCCTAGCGTGACCAGATACAAAAGAGGGCAGGGCTGCTGGTTCTTTAACTGTTGTATAGAAAAGGGAGTTTCAGCAGGCGTTATTTGTATGCATGCAGCACCTGGTGAATGTCCCTCCATCACAACAGTTAAAGCTGCAGGAACACGGCTCTCTAGGGCAGGGCTCCTGCAGCTTTAACTGTTGTGATGGAGCGGGAATTTCACCAGGGGCTGCATGAATAGAGTGACCGTATGGAAAGGAGGACAGGGCTCCTGTACCTTTTAACAGTTGCATAGAAAAGGGAATTTCAGCCGGTGTCCTTTGTATGCATGCAGCACCTGGTGAAATATCCTCTTCATCACCACAGTGAAAGCTGCAGGAGCTATACTAGAGCGACCAGATACAAAAGAGGGCAGGCCTTCTGCAGCTTTAATGGTTGTGATGAAGAGGGGATTTCACCAGGGGCTGCATGCAAACAAAGGACACCTGCTGAAATTCCCTTTTCTATACACCTGTTAAAGATCCAGTAGCTCTATCCTCCTTTCCATATGGTCACCCTACTTTACTGATTCCCCCACACACACACACCTCAGTATCCCCCCCACAGTTCAGATACTTTGGGAGCACTTATAATTCACACTGGCTAAATGGAATCCCAATCTATTCAGTGTCTGGGGTGGGGGGAATCCCCCAAAGTTTCACATTCAAAATGTGCCAGAAAGCCCATGAATTAATTCTATCTCTTCTACTCACATGTTTCCATAGGGAACAGTAACCCCGGCCACGGGTCCCGTGTCACAGCCCAGGAAGAGGAAAGAGACATAGCAAGCCGTGGACACCAGGTTGACCATCATGGCCATCCGAATGGCTCCTAGCGCAGAGAGGCTCAGCTTCTTGACTAAGAGGCCACCCAGGAAGATGCCCAGACATGCGCAGGGAATAGCCGTCATTCCTGCAAAAAGAACAGAAGGTTGCAAAGGACTCGGGCTGAGGAGACCCAGAGCAGATCCACACATAGGCTTTGGGACGCCCTGAAGGCGCTTTGGGGCATCCCGAAATCGATGATGTGTACCCTACCTTAAGCGTTCCAAAAAGAGGCGGAGGAGGAGGAGGAGGCGGCCCCTCGCGGGGACGGGATGAAGAGTTGCCGCGCCCGGCGCCTTTGCTGGGGAATCAGCTGCCGCTCACCTACCCGCCGGCCTCCTTTTGCCGGTGAAAGAGCCACCCAGGCCCACCCGGGTCGGAGAGCTTGGCGGAAGAAGCCGCTGAGCTCTATGACCCGGGCGGAAGACGGCGGCGGCTTCTTCCGCCAAGCTCTAGGAAATCCCTAGGTGAAATCCCTAGAAAGAAATCCCTAGGTGAAGCACACACACCCCTCAGAGACACCCTGTTCCTCACTTGGAAGTATATATACCCCCCTCCCCTCCCCACTATATTTGGCACCTGGTTCTGGCTGGTGGACTTCTGAGTTCGAATTTTTAAACCCCCCCGAAGTTGATCCAACAAACATGAACTCTGCCCAAAGTGGTTTCCGTAACAAAAGAAAATGCCATCAAATAGCAAACATGAAAACAAAGCGCATAAAGCCAAAGGAGCAGAGATAAAACCTCCAGTCATAAATTAAAAACCATTAAAAGCTGGATGGAATGAGAATGTTTTCAAAGCCCACCTAAATGCTGTCAGGGGTGGAGAGAGTCACCTTCTTTGGGTGGGAATTCCATAAGTGGGGTGCTAGGACCGAAAAGACCCTGGCCCTTTCTACACCTAAAGGTTCTCCCAGGAAAATGGAGGGATCCTCCCTGCCTGCTCTCAGGATCCCCTGTGTGGCATTTGGATGCACAGGAACGATCCTGGGATGATCCCGGGATATAGGGCTGGTGTAGACGTGCCCCCCATCTCCCGTTCCCATCAACTGAAACTGTTTTGGGAGTGGGACATATAAGAGGGCCTCTGAAGATGACCTCATCCTACAGGCGGCTTCATATGGAAGGAGGTGATCTCTCAGGTATCCCGGCCTAAAGTTGTTTAGGGCTTTATAGGTAAGCATCAGCACCTTAAATTGGGCCTGGAAATGAAGAGGAAACTAGCGCGGTTGACATCAAGCTGCTCCAGGTTTCGGAGGGCTTTGGGGTAGGTCACCCCCCAATGGGCCCCTCCCTCAGTGAGTATAGCTACCACTGCCACCAACTGGTATTGCTCCTTATTCTTTTTCTCGCCATTGCTACTGTAAGGAAGGGGTTAAGTGTACAAAGAATTGCTGTTTTTAAGAATTTTACTCATTGTCTATTGTCTGTGATAGAATTGCAGAAGTACCGCTTATCTCTCCACCTGGCCGTGGGCGTGAGGCCATCTCCTGGCTCCGTCAAGGCGAGAGAAGTGGCCTTGGGGCAATTTGCATCTGTGAAGGGAAAAAATGGCCCATCCGGAGGGAGGGGGGAGTAGAATAGCTGAGTGGCCATAAAAGTCTACCAAACGTGGGGCCTGGCGCCTGAGCTGAAGGACACCTGGCTGGGGAAGTATATTCTGTAACAATGTATTAATATTGCTGGTATTTGGGTTCAGGGTGTTATTTCTGTATTAATTTTAGTAGCTAATCTGATGTGTTGCTTGCCTCTTACCCTTCCAATTTCAATAAAGGATTGGGCCTAACCCTTTCAATTTGAGAGCTGTGTGCTTTATTCCAAGATCTGTGCAAAATCCAGTGGACAGCCAGTTTGGCTGAGTGTGGTTTCCTTTACAGCTACTACCACTGGCTTGCTCGACAGGCAGAGAGCTGGGGAGCAAGGTGGCATCTGCTCCTGCTCCGTTTCTCCATCACCTTTGGCCGTCTGGGCCAGAGCGAGAGCAGGTGAGCAAGCAGGCTGCAACGGCGAAGAGGAGGAGCAACTGTTGGAGCTCTTGCCAGTGGGCCCCTGCTGGTGTAGGGAACCTTGGCAGGGACCCGACCACGCCTACCCGTGACGCCGGCCCTGTCCTGCACCCGCTGCTTGGGATGGCCAAGGGAATGGCCAAGCATCTGGATGGGGGAGACTCACCCAACAGCTGGTTGGCTGACGACGTCGTGAGATTGAACTGCTGCTCCAGGTATTTGCCGAGGAAGGCGGCAAAGCCGGCCACCACCGCGATCTCCATGCACGCAGCAAGGACGATGCAGGTGAACACTGGGTTGGAGAGCAGGTGCTTGGTGACTTTGGGGATCACTGGAAGGGAGGAAGAAGAGGAAGGGTGATGTCGTAAAGGTGTTCTGTTTGAGCTTTCCTAGGCACCCTGCCTTGAGATGTTCTCCTGGGAGCCAGCAGCCTGTGGAAGAAGACTTCAGTCTGCCACATGGGTGAGGGGTTCCATCATGTGGGTCTTGTGCTTGCTGGTTCTGTGGGAAAGATACGCAGCATTGGCCCATTTAAACTTTTCCAAGCCATGCCCATCTTCAGAAACTTGACTATGCAGGAGGGCAGGAGGAGAACAAACGGTTGGACTTTTCAGGAAAGGAGATTCTGGCTAAGCGTTAGGAGAAACGTCCTAAAGGCATCAAATGCTTGGCAGTCAAACACACTGCCTGGGGAGGTGGTGGGCTCTCTTTCCTTGGAGGAATTTAAGAGTGGGAGGAGGCAGATGGCTATCGGCTAGGGATGGTGTAGCTGCATCCTCCATTGCAGATCCTGTACTGAGCAGGGGGTGGACTAGATGACCTGCAAGGTCCCTTCCAATTCTATGGTTCTACGAAGTGGTTCTTGCTTAGGCCGTGGCACTGGGGGTGCCAGATTCCAGGGTTGGAAGATCCGAGGTTTCCTGAATGAGACTTTGCGTCTCTAAGGGTGCTATTCTATCGAGCTCAGACGCGTCAAATCAGCCAATGCAGGCCAGGAGGACCGGTGGAGGCAGACTTTGTTAGATGGTCTTTTTAGCCCATCTAGTGAGGGCGCTATGGAGGGGCAAGGAAGGAGGAGGGAACTGATATACTGGCCTCTCCTGTCTGCTACCCTCCCAGCCCACCAGAATTCACCCTTTCCTCCTCCTCCAAGGTCACTTTTCCAACCTCGGAGGGCAGTTCTTCCCATGCCGGCTGCAAGGGGGCAGAGGCAGAGAAGGTGCTTAGGTTCCAACTCCCCCTTCCGAGGTTGGAACACTGTCTCTGACCTCAGAACGGAGAATCCAAATATTCATATGAATGAATATTTTCTTACAGTGCAATCTTATATATATCTACTCAGGAAGAAATCCATTGAGTCAACGTGATCCACCCCCAAGTAAGTTGGCACAGGGTTGCATTCTAAAGCTGAGGAATGTCCAAGTCCTTACAATCTTAGCGTTGACTTTGAACTGGTGGATTTCAGAGAAGGATAAAAGGCTGTTGAGGGAATCGGTGTTAATCATGGAAGGGCCACCCCCTCCATTTCCCAAGTGATTATTCAAAGCTGTCATCATAAGATTCTTATCTTCGTATCAATTTCACCCAGTGCTGATTTTGTGAGTCACGTTTGGAACGGTGCGGCATAAATGTCAGAAATCCGAACCCTCCCTAATGACACCACCACCACCACCCTGCCTGGCCTGGAGCCCATCTACACTTGTCTAGATGAAACGTAACAAGTTGGCAGAGATGATGTCAGCAGTCACGTGATGCTGTTGTTGTTACGTTTCTTCTGACTTTTAAAACCGTTCCACTTTCTGTTAAAATCGTTTTAAAACTAACAATGTGCCCCAACCTTTCGTTGTATTCAATGCTGTCTTTCAAAGTCATGTCTCGTGACCATGGTCTTTGCTTCCTGATTAGGACAAGTGAGGGCTTTTCTAGGGGAGCGAGAGCTGGCACAACGCGACGAGGAGGAGGGAGGGCGGTGAAAGAGGGGACAGAGGCTTAATTTTTTTAAAAAACCGCTTATCTTTCGGGGCGCACGTGGCCCCTTTAAGACGCTGCAGGGCTTCCCTCGTCCCTACGCGTCGCCCCGCCTCCCTGCCGGCTTATCCCGGCAGGTCTAGCTCAGAGTCACCGGAAGAAGGAGGTTTACTTCAGAGCTGGTATGAGCATAATGAAGAACGTTCTAAAGAAGAGTGTGCCCGGGTAAAACGATAGAAGAAAAGGTATTTCGATTGACTAGGCTCAAGTTGCATTTTGTAACGTAGCAAGGGAGGACGCAACAATGCACTTAAACAACGGTGTAATGAAAAGTGTAGATCCCGCCCCGGATTGCTATGAGGATAGCACAGGGCCATCGACAGGCTACACAGCATATCATGAGAACATGCAGTTCACTTTGAGTTACTGGGTCAGGAGCACAACATTTCGGGGCTTTCTGTGAACTGATTTGGTTCTTTGGTTGTTATTATTATTATTACTGTATTCCTTCCGATTCTAAGACACCATCAATTGTAAGACGCCCACTAATTTCAGTACCACCAACAGAAAAAAAGCTTTGATTCTAAGAAATAACAAACGCACCCGCGATTCTAAGACGCACCCCGTTTTTAGAGATGTTTATATGGGGGAAAAAGTGTGTCTTAGAATCAAAGAAATACGGTATTATTATTTACATTTATATACCGCCCCATAGCCAAAGCTCTCGGGGGGGGGGGGGTTTACAAAGATTAAAACATTGAACATTAAAAACTGATCTACAAAATTTAAATCCATAAAAAGCATAAAAGCAGATTAGATACGATATCCATTTAAAATAACTATTCTGGGTCAGTTAAAACTCAACATATGCTGTTAAATGCCTGAGAAAAGAGGAAAGTCTTGACCTGGTACCAAAAAGATAACAATGTTGGCTCCAGGCAAGCCTCATTGGGGAGATTGTTCCATAATTGTTGAACGGCCTGCCGGAAGAGATTCATAACTAGCCTTTTCCGGCAGGCCTACCCAGATCAATGTAAAAACAAGAATTTTTAAGATGTGTTGATTCATGTACTAATGTTGTTCCCTGCCTCGATCCAAAGGGAGAGGCAGGTAAGAAATAAATATATTATGATGTATTATTGTTGTTGTTGTTGTTGTTGTTATTATAATTGGGGGGCCACCACTGAAAAGGCCCTTTCCCTTGTTGCCATCCTCCAAGCTTCCCTCGGAGTAGGCACCTAGAGGAGGACCTTAGATGTTGATCGTAGCATACGGGGAGGTTCATGTGCCCCAAATGTTGGGCTAGGGAGGGACCCACCTTCCATTAAAGAGATAACCCACCAGAGGCAAATGGGCAACTCTTTGTGGGTAACCTCAGCAAATTCCTACCCAACAGGTTAACCTGGCTGGCTCTACATTTGCTCTTTGTTGAGGTCTTTAAAAATCCTCACCTCCCCAGCGCAGAGAAGTTCTGACCAAGAGTCTACCTTTCCTCTCCACTCCCCACTCTGCAACTTGCAGTTTGTGTTTAGGAAGGGGGGATTTGACGATCAGCTGCCCCCAACCCTTGAAACCCTTTGAAAGATGCAAATTACCCTCCATGGGTCTGTTTGCTGCCCAGAACACCAGCAACGTTGAATTCGCCCAGACCAACGCCGGATCATCTCTATCTTGCACATAACTGCACCCAATACCATACCATCCACTAGCGTGCGCATGTATGAAATCCCCATGTTCATTTCCAATTAACCCTATAGAGTCCTCAAGGCATGGCCCTTTAGCCACGAAACTCATGCAAGATGCTCTCTTTGTTTTCGAGAAGGGAACGTGAGAGCAGAGAAAGAGAGAGAGAGAGAGAGAGATTGCCTTACAAAGTGTCTCTTAAGCTAATGAATCAGACAGAGCATTTTCTACTTCGGTGAGCATTTTAATTATTCCGGAGATAACACAGCTTGAGCGAGATGGACTGCTAATGTGAGCAAGAAGAACCTCGTCTCGCCTTGATACCTGGCGACCAACTCCTCCGTGAATTCAATGTGAAAATCATTACATTTGAAAATTATCTCTCTCAAGTGCTGCCGAAGCCGCGGAGGGGCTTGTTCACTTTTTACATATTCTGCCTCCTCTTCCCCCCTCGCTTCCTTCCTCCCTCGCTTTGCATTTTTGAGGTCTGAAGAACGGCCCTTTTCTCCTGTATCAACTGCTGATTCTTCCTTTGGATGCTCAAATGTTAAACTTGGTGGCTGCCATAGCTAGGAGCAAGAAGTGACAGGAGGCGAACACACGCAGTGACTGTTCACACCACACGCTAACCCACACTCAGTGGTTGAGGGTGGGTTGTTGTTGAACTGTGGGTTGTTCATAGAATCATAGAATAGCAGAGTTGGAAGGGGCCCACAAGGCCATCGAGTCCAACCCCCTGCTCAATGCAGGAATCCACCCTAAAGCATCCCTGGCAGATGGTTGTCCAGCTGCCTCTCGAAGGCCTCTAGTGTGGGAGAGCCCACAACCTCCCTAGGAAACTGATTCCATTGTTGTACTGCTCTAACAGTCAGGAAGTTTGTTTGTTTATTGAACTGTGGGTGTTGCCTGAACCCAGGACATTTCCCACAGGGTGGCTTGATAACAAAGTTAAGTTCTGGGGTGAACTTACTTCAGTCAGCTAAAATTAGGCTGACATCAGTTTCCCAGAGGACCTTTTCTTCTGTCGCCCCCAGATTATGGAATGGCCTGCTGGAGGAGATTCGTAAAATTAACTCTCTGTGTGATTTTAAGGCAGCTTTAAAGACTAGCCTTTTCCGGCAGGCCTATCCAGATCAATGTAAAAACAAGAATTTTTAAGATGTAAATTCCTGTTCTAATATTGTTCCCCGCCTCGATCTAAAGGGAGAGGCTGGTAAGGAATTATTATTATTATTATTATTATTATTATTATTATTATTATTATTATTACCACCATGGAGTGTGGCTTGTTAATCATCTGGAACAAGCCAACAATAAACCACTGATTCTCAAGGTGGCTTGTTTGAGGGAAAAAAGCCAAGCTGAATGGTTATCAAGCCTGGGTTGATGTCCTGGGTTCAGGCAACAGCCCATGGTTCAATAAACAACCCATGGTTCAACGACAACCCATACTCAACCACTGAGTGTGGGTTAGCGTGTGGTGTGAACAGTCACTGGGTGTGTTTGCCTACTGTCGTGCTGCGTTCAGACAACATGATAACCCACTGTACTACGACAACTTGTGGTTCAAAAACGACAACCCACATTCATCCACTAAATGTGGGCTAGTGTGTTGTGCGAACCCAGTCACACACGCATTGGCCACCAGGAAGGTGGATTTAGGCTCACCTTTCCCCTGACATGCTGCTTTCGGATGTATAACAGCAATGAGGAATGTATGGCCATCCAGCTGTTGAACTGCAACTCCCAACAGGCAAGCCAGCACAGGCAATGGAGAAGGATTATGGGAGTTGGAGTCACACATTCGCCACCCAAGGATAGGGAGTACATCTTAATGTAGCAAAATACGCAAATATTTCACTTGCAAACGGCAAGACATAAACTGGAGGGCGTGTGTGTGTGTGTGTGTGTGTGTTGTGTCTCTAGTTCTAGCCAGCCAATGCAGAGACAGGGGTGGGGGGTAAGAGTGAGCGAGCGAGCGAGCGAGCGAACGCACAAGGCAGCTCCAGGATGGGAGACGCTGCCTCTTCTGTTATCAAGATAAACTCAACATCAAGGAGACGCTGGTCCCTTTGATTTCTCCATCTGCCTTTGTTGATCAAAGGTAGCCCTTTTTCTTCTTTTTTCATTGCAGATTTAAAAACCCATCTCCTCATCCAGGCCCAGAAACATCCCCCGGGGGGAGAGATGTTGTGTCATTGCCCCAGCTGGATGGACGGTCCCGCCCTCACGTTGGGAAAGCCAAGCTTCACTTTGGAAGCCCCAAGCCGCCTCTTCTCGTTGGATATCTGCCAGTGATCGAGCAGCTCTACACCCCACCCCACCCACGGATGCGGACTTTGAACATCCCCTTTAAATAAGTGTTTTTTACTGGACTGATGCACTGAGCATTGCCGGTTGGCTGAGCCTAGGCCCCACACTGATGTCCCACAACACTCCAAAGCAAGGCTGCACCACGAGACATCAAAATGATGCCTGGTTGGCCACTGTGTGAACAGAGTGCTGGACTAGATGGACCCTTGGTCTGATCCAGCAGGGCTCCTCTTAAGTTCTTATGCCTGATGCTGTTGTTATTTCTTCAGGGCTCCTTGTACCCGGAGGTAGTTCTGGAACTCAAACCCGTTGGTGGGTTCAAGCTACCTCCAGCCTCCCTCTCTCTCCCTCCCTCTCTCCCTCCCTCTCTCTCTCGCGCTGGGCATGTCTACACCAGCCCTATATCCCAGGACCGTCCCTGTGCATCCAAATGCCACACAGGGGATCCTGGGAGCAGGCAGGGACGACCCCTCCATTTTCCTGGGAGAACCCTTAGGTGTAGAAAGGGCCTCTCTCTCATTCTCCATCTCATGTCTCTTCCAGCAAAGCTCACCTGCAATTGTCTGTGTAGGTGGGTTCATGCAGAACCCTCCCTTTGAAATCTGCAGTGTCACAGTCACTATGCAAGAGCAGGTCATGATGCAGCATTCGGTATTGGCTGCAAATATCAGTGGCTACTAGCCCTGATGTCTGTGTTGTGCTATCTCTGGTATCTGAGGCAATGAGCCTGTGTGCACCAGTTACTGGGGAACATGGGTGGGAGGGTGCTGTTGCACCATGTCCTGCTTGTTGGTCCCTGGCCGATGGCTGGTTGGCCACTGTGTGAACAGAGTGCTGGACTAGATGGACCCTTAGTCTGATCCAGCAAGGCACTTCTTAGGCTCTTAATAGCCAGAGTCTGGAAAACCTGAAAAGCTACCTTGGTGGGTCAAGCCAAGATCCATAAGGAAGAGTCCAGCTAATCAGACCAAGGGTCCATTTAGGGCGCAATCCTATGCATGTTTAGACAGAGAAAAGTCCTACAGAGCCCAGCATTCCCCAGCCAGCACAGCATCGGTCCCTTAACCCATGGTCCCAGAAGCCACCAGTGAGGGAGGAAGCAGCAGCCAGGCACCTCTCCACCGTGCCTGGGTCCAGCTCCAGCTGAGAGCCCCCTCCCTCCTGCTGTCAACTGTCACTGCTGAACTTTGCAACTAAGATTGTAGTGCCTGAATTTGCTTTCCTTTTCCCCCTCCTCCTCCTCCCTCCCAATCCCCTTTCCTTTTGTGTCATGTCTTTTAGATTGTAAGCCTGTGGGCAGGGACTGTTAAGAAATACTTTTGTAAGCCGCCGTGAGAGCCTTTTTTGGCTGAATGGCGGCATAAAAATCCCTAACTAACTAACTAACTAACTAACTAAATAAATTAGCCTTGCATGCTGTGCAACGGAAGCAATTTTTCAGGGATTGGGGCCCTGGCAAGGAAGCCGCCCTATTAAAACCACAGCAACAATTGCACGGGGAAATAGTTGGAGGCCAGGGTATGGCGGATCTGCCGGCGGCTGGCGAGGCGAGCGTGATTCCGTATCAGGTGACGAATCTGACCAGCCATTAACCTGTCGGCTCCCGCGGAAGAGCCACACGGGCTACAAGGGAAGTGTGTCACCTCTCAGCTGCTGGAAGCAGGAGGGGGTGTCTTCAGTTCCCACGGAGAGCCGCGGGAGCACCCCATTGCTCGGCTTCGGCCGCTCGTCGTCCCGTTCCGGCAGCATGGCTTGCTCGGCCTCGGTCAGCTGCTCCGGCCGGAGGCTCAGGGATTGCGGGAATCCAAACATCGGGAGAGACGAGAAGAAAAGTAAGGCACCACAGAGCAAGAAGCCCGCCCACCACGCGCCAATCCACCTTGGGTCATCCGGGGTGATGTCCAGCTTACCTGTAAAGAACAAAGAGACAGGCTATTTATTAATCAGGTTGGAGGGGGGAGGGTTGGAGAACACAAGGAAGTCCGCGAGCAGTTCGGGATGGGTCACGGAACAACCACCCCCATGATGGGACTCAGGAGTAGGGATGCAAACTTTTGTAAACCGCCCAGAGAGCTTCAGTTATGGGGCGGTATATGAATGTATATAAATAAATAAATGTAGGGAGAAATTCGTTTCAGTTCATTCTTGATTGGGATTTACCCAATTTGCACCTCTTGGACTGAACCCGGAATCGAACGCAATCTGCCGTCGAGGTCTGAACCTTTCCAAGATTGCAGTGTGATTTGTGGGCCCCCAAAATGCGCTTGCTTATTTATTTATTTATTTATTTATTTATTTATTTATTTATTACATTTATATACCGCCCCACAGCCGAAGCTCTCTGGGCGGTTCACAAAAGCTTGACAGCACACGTCCTAGAAAACAAAGATCGTGATCCAGCATGGACACGAGTCAGAACGAGTGTCGAGGTGGAATTTGGAGAACCTCTCCCAAGATTGAGTTCTACTCGCCTGTACCATTTCTATTCAGGATCGCAGCAAATACCACCCAGTGGTCTTAGAACTTCAGAACAGGACATCGCAACATGAGAAAGAAATTGCACTTCACCAAAGTCTTCCCTAATCTGGCGCCCTCCAGATGTTTTGGACTGCAATTCCCATCAGTCAAGCCACCATGGCCACTTGTCAGGAATGTTGGGAGTTGTCATCCAAAACATCAGTCGGGAGAAGGGTTTTGCATGCACTGAGCTACAGATCTTCCTTTAAAAATAGAATGATTCCAGTCCTCATGATCCTAAATGAAGAGCTGGTTTAAGCAGTGGAGGCCAGTGTCTCTAATTTCGGTGGGGCTGTGAATCCATTCTGGGTCACCTTGTTTACTTCCTCTCTCAAAAGAAGAAGTAATGAGGGACAAACGCACGGACGGAGAAGCAACGGTAAGCAAACGCGATTTCCCTCTAAGTGATGATGCTCATAGCCCTGTGGGCAGTGAAATCCTTCTCCTTTCCCTTCACCCTCATTCACCGCCCAGCGCACTTATCTCGCCACCATTTTAGCATCGGTGTGGTGTGCGTTTTTACAATATTTGAACCAGCGCAGTTGCAAAAAAATTAAAAAGGTTTTGCTGCGGCTATTCTATCTGCTCCTTTTTTTTTTTGTCGTACGAAAAAAGATGGGAAAATCGGTGGAGAAAGATGGGAGGGTTACAAACGGAAGATGATGCTGTCCAAACCCCCGTAAAATTCTGTGAATGAGGCAGGACGATGGTTGGATAAAAGCCTCGTCTGGAAGCACCCCGGTCTGCTAAGAATCACAACCAGATATAATCAAACTAATTTAGTAAGTTTCACAACCTGATCTAGTCAGTTTCACAACCGGACTAGAAAACTAGCCAACTTGATTTTCCCCTGGTTGTTTGTTGGCTCTGAAAGGGAAATATACCAGGGTTCTGTAGACATAACTGATATAGGGCCTGTTCAGATGGCACGCTAAGCCACGGTTAGGCAGCTAACTCTTTTGCAGCAAATGGTTAATGAGCGGGTTTAAACCGTAGTTATGTAGCCACCATAGTTAGGAATGGTTCACACGACACGCTGAGCCATAATGTTTAGCTCAAAATGCTTAACCACCATGGCTTAGCGTGTCATCTGAACGGGGTCACAGTTGTTTTGAAATCCTGACCAGCCTCACCGATATAGTTGTTTTGAAATCCTGACTGACTGATTATAATTCTAAACCAATTGGCACAATTGTACCTCTAATTAACCTAAGTTTTGTATCTTAACTGGCCTAGTGCTGTGCTGTAGCGTTTGTGTTGATACCGTTATTGAAGACCTTGTCCTTTCTGTTTTGCATAACTTTCTAAAGCCACCACTTGGGGGATCCTGAGCAGTCAATTTCCCAGCTGAAGAAACCCAAAGTTTGGTCATGGGCATCCTTCGCAGAGCCTGGCGTTTTAAGATTCCCTGACAGCAGTGATGTCCCACAAGCAGACATCTAGTTGTAGAGAGATTAAAGGCTTATGGCAGGGATGGTCTTGGCCACTCTCTGAGCGGCACCCAAAGCCAGAGGGACCCCACCCACTTTTCAGTGATCGCTGCACTCATCAGCTGGGCTGCAGGGTATACAACACTGTTGACGAGCTCCAGCTGCTAATAGCGGGGGACAAATTGCCATCGTAGTGGTGACTACTTGGGATGGGAGAGGTTTTTACCTCCCCGTACCACAATACCGAGACCTTGGTGAGCAGGAGGGGAAACATGTACGTACGTGTCTGTGTCGAAGCGTGCGTGTGTGTGTGATCAGGCCTCCATCCCCACTGCCAGTAGGTGTCCACCAACACCAAAAAGGTTGTGCATCTCTGCTCTATGGGGACTTTGGTGATAGCTTTCAAAGCAAAGGCTCTGCAGAAGTTCTAGATTTTGCAGCGAAGGAGAACAGCGCGCGGATAGCCACAGAGGGGAAATTGTTGCTTTCTAGCTACCTCTGCTGGCCAAAGGAATTAGTCGTGGCACATCCAAAGAGCCTGCTCCTTGAAATCGCACGTTCTTTGCGCCTGCATTGCTTGTTCCAGAATGAGAAACGAGCCAATACAGTTTGTCGGACAAGCTAGTTTTCAAAGCCACAAATAGGAGCTTTCAAGTTACACTGACCTTTTCTTTTCTTACGCTTTGGTGTTCAGACATTCATACACGTTCAGATTTGCAGGCTCTACAGAAGACTGAGGCTTTGAACAGTGGAGGAATGGGTGGCTGGAGAAGCCAATTAGATTGCTGTTATGTTTTGCTGATCTTCAGGGCTTTTTAAAGCCTGATCAATCCACATCCTGTGTTCTGCAGGTGCCGACACAGGAGACGCCTTCTGAGCGAACCCAGCCCTTTGCACCATCGGGTTCGGTGCTGCCTACACTGATGGCTAGTGGCGCCTTACGGGGTTGAAACAGGACTCCCTCCCAGCCCTAACCAGAGATGCTGGTGACTGAACCGGGAACCTTTTTGCATGCACTGAGCTACAGATCTTCCTTTAAAAATAGAATGATTCCAGTCCTCATGATCCTAAATGAAGAGCTGGTTTAAGCAGTGGAGGCCAATGTCTCTAATTTCGGTGGGGCTGTGAATCCTTTCTGGGTCTCCATCAGAACCAGCCAGGATTCTACAGAAGCTATTTTGGGGGTAGGGTTGAGTGACTTGGACGGCTCCTTTAGAGCTCTGACTGGAACCCAGAATGGATTTACAGTCCCACTAAAATCAAAACCACTGGCCTCTACTGGGTTTAATCATGAACACAGGAAGCTGCCTAATAACTAACCAACCACTGGTCCATCTGACTGGGAGTAGCTATCTAGACCTTCAGCTGGGGATCTTTCACAACCCCACCTGGAGATTGAACCTGGGACATTCTGTATGTGAAACATGTGCTCTCCTACTGAGCTACAGTCCTCGTTCCACGTGACTCAAAGGCTGGTGAGTTCACTTGACAATTAAGTGACCTGTAAAAAAGAAACGGTGTCTTCCCATTCGAAGTCTTTCAAAATGCAATGGTTTCTCTGCCGCCCCCTGGCACTGCGAATCATGCAGTCCAAAGATCCATCACCTCTTATTCACGCGCAGGGAAGGGGGGGGGGGCGAGTAAAAGAAGAGTCTCCTTACGTGTGTCAATGAAGACAGCATCCACGTAGATTTTGGTACAGAAAGAGCCCAAGATAAATCCACAGGCTGGTCCAAATACCAGCATTGTAAACAAGATCCCTGCAAGGAAACACAAAACAACACAGCAGAGGTTAATGAGTCGTACGTCCTGGGGCTGGGGCAAAGTTCTCACAGAGGTGGTCAACTTTTGTCTGGGCTGTACCACTTGGGTTTGGACTGCTGGGGGGTGGGGGAGGGCCAGGATGGGTTAGGGATCATGTGAATAAAGTGATTCCAGACAGAAATATTCCTTTCCCATAAACAACTATCAGGGAGAAAGGTTCCGACTGATGTCTTAGTTTTCTATGTGGATGGCTACAACCCTACTTTGGAGTAACTGAGAACAGATTACAAATTTTAGGTTTGTTAAGGTTCCAGCAGCAGGGACACCAAGTCCCATTTTCCTCCCAGTATATAAGATTCCAGTCCTCATAGTTCTAAAAGAAATGAAGAGCTGTTTTAAATAGGTGCATAGGAACTTCACGGCATAATTTCCCCCTCTGACAAATCTGATACCAGAAGTGCAAAAATTCTCCTCCAGAAACTGAACAAAAGCAAAATTGGTACATGAAAAGACAAAACGTTTGAGAAACTGTTTCTCATTATGGACGGATTACAGGTGATTCTTCTCCTCCTCCTCCTTCTTCTTCTCCTTCAAGTCTGAGATTCCACCGCTAGAGGGTACTATGAACTAAAACACTTGCATAACAGGGGAAAAAGCCAGCATGCCATACAAAACCCCCCAGCAACATATCATGTTTGTTATGCATTACAGAAGCTGAGCTGAGCTGGGCGCTGGAAGTTCCCTCCATTAACTGTCACCTGGCAGCAGAATCTGGCTACAGCAAGGGATGTACGGAACTTGTAAAATCTCTCCCATCTGTGTTTTGCGGATTTGCCATGTGCTTTTCGTTCTGTCATCCATTCGTTGGCGGAATCAAATCTTCCTCCCATTTCCTGAATTTGCGCAAATTCGTACTTGGAAAAGTGTGCAAAGAGTAATTTAAGTTATTTTTAAGAGTAATAGCATACCATCAGATTTATACCATAAGAAAATAAGAAGAGCCCTGCTGGATCAGACCAAGGGTCCATCTAGTCCAGCACTCTGTTCACACAGTGGCCAACCAGCCAAATCCTCATTCAGGGCCAGGCCTACCACAAAGTAGTCATCTGAGGCAGCAGATGTTGAGAGGCAGCAGCAATGTGTTGGAGGAGAGACCCGTGTGCCACGAGGCATGTTCTGCAAACCCACCCACCCACCCCAATTTACCCTTCCAGCTTCAACTGTAGTGGAGAATGCTGCCCCATCATCAAGGCTGAAGACAGATTCACCTGCCAGTGCAGTAGGCTTTCTTTACCTGGAATAGGGAGGGGGCACCACCTTCTTTTTTGCCTCAGGCCGTAAACTCTCTTGGACGGGCCCTGTCCCCCTCCCCATTTCTTTTATCCCTCTGAAGAAATAGGTCACGCAGGTTTTCAAACGATACACAAACCTGACAAACCTGTTTACCAGAACCAAAACTGGAAGGAGCCTGCACATAATGGTGTTAGAACCTGCACTCAATGGTTTTATGGGTGTGTGTGTGTGAGAGAGATCTTTAGATGGCCATGTGTATTACTTTAGTTTTGAAGCATACAACTAACATTTCTCTCCCCCCCCCCTTCAACTACCATTCCATGCTTTAAAACTGCTTCTACGTTCCTTACACGGTAGAAGAACAGCAATAACAAAATTGTTTGCAACCCTCATTTATTTATTTATTAAAATGAGCATGTGCAATTTTGCATTTAGACTCACTTAAATAATAGCGCCATAATGGCTACCGGAATGTAATGGGGTTTGCTTCAGTTGCCCCAGGGCCCTCTCCACTGCCACTTTCCAGCTGGTCACTTGGGGGTGGGGATGTTGCCCACAAGATCCAGCCTGAGCATCACCGCTTCCGTCCACGCCGCAGGCAGACCTCCCTCTCCCAAACGGCTTCTCAACCATCTCTAAACGGCATTCAGCATCTCTCTTTGGCCAAAGGAAATCACTGCCTCTTTAAAGCTCCAGTTAGTCTCAAAACCCTGCTTGTCCCACATTTCCTGGCTGCCGTGGTGGATAATAAAGGGGCGTGCCTCCCCTCCGGGAGCGATTACTGGGATATATTTAACCGAGGCAGCTGCACGTGCCTTTAGAGAGGGCTGCAGAGGATCACAGAATCATAGAAGGGTAGTGTTGGAAGGGGCCTATAAGGCCATCGAGTCCAACCCCCTGCTCAAAGCAGGAATCAAGGGGATTCAAAAGAGACCCATGGCCGTGGTCTCTTCTGGCTGGACGCTGTTTCCTGGTGACTGGCAGGACCATTGCCCTATCACTGCATCACAGAAATGAGTTCACGGTGAAGAGAAGATTTACAGAGCAAGACCTCCCCACCCCGTTTGGAGCTGCAGTTTTCATGCCTCGAGGTCATTCAGCAAATTGCAGCTTCCGGACATAGAATCATAGAATAGCAGAGTTGGAAGAGGCCTACAAGGCCATCGAGTCCAACCCCCTGCTCAATGCAGGAATCCACCCTAAAGCATTCCTGTCAGATGGTTGTCCAGCTGCCTCTTGAAGGCCTCTAGTGTGGGAGAGCCCATGACCTCCCTAGGTAACTGATTCCATTGTCGCACTGCTCTAACAGTCAGGAAGTTTCTCCTGATGTCCAGCTGGAATCTGGCTTCCTTTAACTTGAGCCCGTTATTCTGTGTCCTGCACTCTGGGAGGATCATATCATGTTGGAGCTGGGCGTACGCTCGGCACGTCTCCCTGTGTTGGGAGTGCTTCGACACTACTGCGTCAGTGTTGGGTCTTCGACTGACTCTCCATATGTGGATCAGGACCGTTCCCTCACCACTGCATAATTACCATTAACTTTCACATTGCTAGGATGGGGCCATAAGAAGCTACCTTATACTGGCTGGTTCTAATGGATGGGGTGCAGGAAAAAGAATCAATAGTCCGTTGTATTGTTTATTGTGTTGTGGGGGGGGGGACACAATGGGCATACAACTCACAGTACACTATTTTTTCCATTTAACCCACAGAAAAAAACAACGGGCCGTTGCTTATCCGGAGACCCGTTGAAGCCCTACATGGTTTGGGTCCAGGCTACCTGCAGAGTCATCTTGTCCCGTACAATCCGCCCCACACACTCAGGTCCTCTGGGAAGAATCTACTTCAGTCAGCAAAAACTAGACTGACAACTGTTACCCAGTGGACCTTCTCTTCTGCTGCTCCCAGACTGTGGAATGGCCTGCCGGAAGGAGACTCATCAATTTAACAGTCTTTCAGCATTTCAGAAAGCCATTAAGACCAATCTCTTCCCGCAGGCCTATCCAGTGTAATTTTAGGATGTTTTAAAATGATTTTAGGGTGTTTTTAAAATGATTTTAGGGTGTTTCAACAATGTGTATTATGTTTTAATTCAGTTTAATGTATTTTATATTTACTGTTGTTCCCTGCCTCGATCAGAATGGAGAGGCGGATAAGAAATAAATTTATTATTATTATTGATTAAAAGGTCGTGTGGTAGGCTCCTTTGCAGGTACCGTCATACGTTATTTCCATTGGCCATAGAGTTCTCCAGCAGGAGCAGCTGAAAGCACACTGACTACTCCTGTATAGCCGGCAGAACTTGCAATGCATGATGGGATAGGGCTGGGAGAACTGAGGGAGGACCACCAGCCGCCCAAAAGGACAACAGGACTTTCAGCCGCGCGACAGGGGGACAAAGATGATGTCACAACCTGTCATGTGGGGAGTACCAACAACATAGTTGCCTATCTCTCTCTCTCTCTCACACACACACACACACACCGTTGCCTAAAGTGTCGTCCGAACTTAGCCACTGTGTCAGGGCTGTTTCATCTAAGACAGTATTGACTAGGAATAGACGAACGTCTTCATTTCATTTTCTCCCAACGCCATTAAAAAAAGACAACCTCCAGTTCTTTCCACCCTGTTAATGAAGACGTTTGGGAACGTTGGGAAGTTCTTATCAAAAAAGGAACCAAGCAAAGATGGACACCCATCGGCACAGGCTAAATTCAACATGGCTGAATACACAGGGATTCAAGTGCAGACTTTGAAGACGGGAGTACTCCAAGCCCTCTGCCTGGATAAATGGATGAATCTATCAATTTGCTTTTGAGATTATATCTATCTATCTATAGGGTGACCATCTGAAAAGGAGGACGGGGCTCCTGTATCTTTAACAGTTGTATCGAAAAGGGAATTTCAGCAGGTGTCATTTGTATATATGGAGAACCTGGTGAAATTTCCTCTTCATCACAACAGTTAAAGCTGCAGGTGCCCTGCCCTCTTTTAAATCTGGTCACAGTATAGCTGTGGTATAGCTCCTGCAACTTTAACTGTTGTGATGTATAGGAAATTTCACCAGGTTCCCCATATAAACAAATGACACCTGCTGAAATTCCCTTTTCTATGCAATTGTTAAAGATACAGGAGCCCTATCCTCCTTTTCATATGGTCACCCTATTATCTAATAATAATAATAATAATAATAATAATAATAATAATAATAATAATAATAAATTTCTTACCCACCTCTCTGATTGGATCAAGGCGGGGAACAGCAAGCATAAAATACTGATTAAAAACATAGTATACACTGTTTAAAAACATCCTAAAAGCATCCTAAAAGTATCCTAAAATTCTACTGGATAGGCCTGCCGGAAGAGATTAGTCTTGATAGCTTTCTTGAATGCTAAGACTGTCAAGCTGACGAGTCTCCTCCGGCAGGCTATTCCACAGTCTATTGATCGATCAAATAGACAGACAGACGTAATTTTCTTTTATTACATTTATTATATATTATGCAAAGTGCAAAACCATTTATAGAAAAACATATAAACAGACAGCACACACACAGGGAACATACATCTAAAAACAATTTTTTAACAATTCACCAAAGACAACCCAGGACCTGATTAAAAAGCCATCATATACTGCCAAATGAGTGAGAGAAGAGGAAGGTCTTCACCTGGCGCCCGAAAGTCATCAATCTTGGTGCTGGGTGGGCCTTATCGGGGAAATCATTCCATAGTGGGAGGGGGGCACCACCGAGAAGGCCCTCTCCCTTGTGGCCATCCTCCGAGCCTCCCTCGGAGGAGGCACTTAGAGAACAGCCTTCGATGATGAACGCAGTGCAGGGATCGGTTCTTGTGGGGACAAATGCTCCATCAGGAAGAAGTTGTCAAGTCCTGCCCCATTTAAGGAGACCTTTGGGAATTTTGGAAAGTTCTTATAAAAAAACAAACGGAACCAATTTCTCGCCCATCCCTAGCACTGACTCCAGGGTTTCATGCAGGGGATTTCACAAGCCCTACCCTGAAATGTTGGGACTTGAACCTAAGCCGCCTACCAGCGCTTTACCGCTGAGCTGTAGCTCTTCCCTAGTATGACGCTGCCGTACTAAGTCAGCCCATTGGCCCAGTATTAACTACACTGACAGACAGCAGCTCTCCAGGGGTTTTGGACATGTGGTCTTTCTCCCAGCCCTAGCGAATGATGTTGGAGACTGAACTGGGGTTCTTTTGTATGCGCAACATGTGCTCTGACACTGACTTATGCGCCCGCTACTGGAAAACAGGAAGCTGCTTTATACGAAATCAGACCACTGGTCCATCAAGGCTGGTGGCTCCTATTTCGGTGGGGTGGTGAATCCACTCTGGATTTCAGCCAGAACTCCAATGGCGATATCCAGAGTGTTGAACCCCTGTTTGGGCATAGAGTTTGACACTTTGGATAGCTCCATTAGAGTTCTGATTGAAACACAGAATGGATCCACTGCCCCACCGAAATAGGAGTCACCAGCCTCCACTGCATCTGGTTCTGTGCCATCGACACGGACCGGCAACAGCTCTCCAGGATTTTAGGCAGGGCGCTTTCCCAACCATACTGGGAGTTACCAGGATTTGAACCTCGGACTTTTTGCATGCAGGGCACAAACTCAACAGCCCTTCTCTGTTTGTCTCCAGCAAATGCTGCTCAGCTGTACCAATATGTGGAAAAGTAGCATGCAAGGGAAAGCGGATTCTGGCTAACCTTTCCCCTGACATCCTATTTTTCTATGTGCAGGGAGAAGGATTTTACCTGCCTGCCAACAATAAGAACCCGAAGCAGTACCAAAGGAAAGTTTTACCACTTGAATTGGCTGAACATATAAACTGGTCCTGAATTGGGGCCTTCACTTTTTCCATGGTCTGAATGTTCAGTTCAACTCACAAAATCCAAATTCTCAAATTCGGGACTTTCACAGTGCAGCAAAGTGTGATGGCCAATTAGAAATGTTTAGTATTGAAATGTGACATTCAGAACTTGGGGGTTGTATCCCGTGTTGATGCTACTTAGAGCAGACCTATTGAGATGAATGGGACTTAACTCAGGCCACAGCTAGACCTAAGGTTTATCCTGGGATCATCCAGGGTTCGCCCCTGCCTGAGCACCGGATCCCCTGTGTGTCACGTAGATGAACAGGTTTGACCCCTGGATGATCCAGGGATAAACCTTAGGTCTAGCTATGGCCTCAGACTGACATTGGATACAACCCTCAGTCACAGAGGTTACGTTATACGGATCTTTCTCCTGCAATCCCCAAACATACCCTATGTAATCTTGATTTTCTTGTTCCTTGACTAAACAAAATGAGAGAAGCATCTATCATTCACCTTGACATTTGATTATCAGCTTGATCGGCTGGCCTGCTGTTATTTCTAGCTTTCTGTTGCGGTGATGTTAAAACACAGAAAATTAAAAGAAAACAAGAAAGGAAACTAAAACCCAGGTATTGCTCAAGCAAGGGCTCATTTTGATTTACTCTCCTCTCTCGCTGAAGTCATTAGAGCAAAGGGAACGTTAAAGCAGCCCAGCAGATGTTGAAAGTGCCTGCAGCTGCTAATTAATGAGAGGCAAAGCTGGGGCGATTCGCTTTAATGTTTTGCTTATATTCTGACCGGGATCAAAGTGGTTCCAACCCGACGCTTGCACCAAATTGGCTATGGAGTCAGGGATGTAAGGGTGGGTGAGTGGCTAGATAAAGAAATACGGCAAAAAGGGAGAAAGAGGGAGCTTCCCGCCTTTAATATATATATTTGTAATCTCCACTGCGGTGCACCCGTGAATAATTGAAACGGAACTGCACCTGGCGAGCAAGATTTGTGGCAGATGGGAGCCAATTTGGCAGCCTGCTAACAGGCAAGCGCTCTGTGTACTCTCCATATTAGATATCTCAGGCAGGCTTGCCAAGAGCCACTTGCCTGGTTACCTGCGGTAATCAGACCCGCCTCCAGGCGACCAGGCAATGAATGTGTGTTCTCGCCTGTGGGAGGCCGGAGGGTAAAACACCCTAAGCTTATCAGCTTACCTTGATATACCAACTGCGCCCTTATCTGGACAGAGATAGCCTAGCTATAGTTATCCATGCTCTGATAACCTCTCGTTTGGATTACTGCAACGCGTTATATGTGGGGCTGCCTTTGAAAACGGTCCGGAAGCTTCAGCTGGTACAAAACAGGGCAGCCCGTTAACTAACAGGGACTGGCCGGCGAGATCACATCACGCCAGTCCTTTTACAACTTCATTGGCTGCCAGTCCAGGTCCGGGCCCGATTCAAAGTGCTGGTATTGACATTTAAAGCCCTAAACGGTTTGGGGCCAGGTTATTTGAAGGAACACCTCCTCCCATATGTACCTGCCCGGACATTAAGATCATCCACAGGGGTCCTTCTCCGTGAGCCCCTGCCAAAGGAAGTGAGGCAGGTGGCTACTAGGAGGAGGGCCTTCTCCACTGTGGCACCCCGGCTGTGGAATAAGCTCCCAGAGAGGTCCGCCTGGCGCCTACACTGTACTCTTTTCATCGCCAACTGAAGACCTTTTTATTCTCTCAGTATTTTAACACTTAATTTTAACTTAAATTTAAATTTTTCTGTTCTAACTCTGTATTTTAATCTTACATCAATTTTGCTGCGTGGTTTTATCCTGGTTGTGCTTTTTATGCTGTATTTTGTAATTGTGTTTTTAACCTGTTGGTTGTTTTATCATGGTTTTAATTTTTGTGAACCGCCCAGAGAGCTTCGGCTATTGGGTGGCATAAAAATGTAATAAATAAATAAATAAATAAACAAGCAAACACCGTTTGGGGGGGGCAAAAGAACTTTTGTGGAATGGCCAGATTCTCAGCTTGCGCCCCACCCCACTTTGCCCCCGCCCCCAGAGGAGAAACTGATGAGGCAGCAATAGCCGGGAGTCCTGGCGTTTTAGGGGTGAGTCCCAAAATGATGCCAGTTGCCATGGCAACTAGCAGGGATGGCCACATCGAGCTTTTCACATTTGTATGTATTGTAAAGGCCTTTGGCTGTATACAATAAAGTTACGTATTGCTCTGTACATAAGGAATGGCACCCACAACCTGAATATCAGAAATAAGAGGCGTGATGCATTTTGCAAGAAACTATTTTCTGGTCCTAGCCTCCACTGGAAACAAAAACCAACAAAGAAGAGTTCCCCCACGTTACATCAAACACCTTTCTGGCTTTTAATATCTAAACGCTGAAGTTCTTGCTGGGGCCATCTTGTGTTAAAAAGCACGATTTGCTTTATAGCCTGGCTAATGGATGGCCAATTGGTCACCGCCAGAGTTAAAAGTCAGCTTGCACGAGAGAAATAAAACGTCTTTGCTTTGCCATGGGTCATTACCTGCCTAACTCCCTGTTAACTCGGGGGTAATAATTACTACAGTTTCTTTTTAAAGGGGGTTATTTATCCTGCTGGTACCAGAGGTGGCAATGTTGGGGCTGTTGCACGGTGGCTGAGCACACTCTTTGAATGTAGAACTTCCTAGGTTCCATTCTCAGCTTATTTTTTTATTTTATTTGTAAAGATCTTTGGTAGCACCATCTCTCTGAAATCAGAAAGCAGTCACGGTTGGGGAGTTTGACTCTCATTTTTTCTTGCGAACGCCCTTCAAGAACTAAGAGTGTTTCACTCTGATAGTCCCAGCTAGGGTGACCATATGGAAAGGAGGACAGGGCTCCTGTATCTTTAACAGTTGCATAGAAAAGGGAATTCAGCAGGTGTCATTTATATGCATGCAGCACCTGGTGGAATTCCCTCTTCATCACAAGAGTTAAAGTGCAGGAGCTATACTAGAAGGATGTACCTGCCTGCCATATATCTGTTATAGATGAGGATCCTGTCTGAAAAAAAGATGTGGCAGGTTTAATTAGGCACTTGCATGGTTGGTAGGGTGACCCTATGAAAAGGAGGACAGGGCTCCTGTATCTTTAACAGTTGCATAGAAAAGGGAATTCAGCAGGTGTCATTTATAGGCATGCAGCACCTGGTGGAATTCCCTCTTCATCACAAGAGTTAAAGTGCAGGAGCTATACTAGAAGGATGTACCTGCCTGCCATATATCTGTTATAGATGAGGATCCTGTCTGAAAAAAAGATGTGGCAGGTTTAATTAGGCACTTGCATGGTTGGTAGGGTGACCCTATGAAAAGGAGGACAGGGCTCCTGTATCTTTAACAGTTGCATAGAAAAGGGAATTCAGCAGGTGTCATTTATATGCATGCAGCACCTGGTGGAATTCCCTCTTCATCACAACTGTTAAAGCTGCAGGAGCCCTGCCCTCTTTTAAATCTGGTCACTCTAGTATAGCTCCTGCAGCTTTAACTGTTGTGATGAAGAGGGAATTCTTCTATATAAACCTGCCCTGGTTTTAATATTAGGCCTTTGGGCATCCAAAATCTCCTGGGGACTGGAAAGAAGACCTTCTCAGTTGCTGCTCCTAGGCACTCTGGCTGGGTTCACACAACGTGCTAACCCACACTCATGCTGAACAACCCAATAACAAAGTATGGATTCTCAAGGTGGCTTGTTTAAAAAGTATAAGGCACACTGCATGGTTACACAGCCACACTGTGGAAAACGTGCTGCGTTAGACAACACAATAACCCACCCATGGTACAATAATAACCAGTTCAACAACAACCCACACTCAACCGCTGAGTATGGATTTGTGTATTGTGTGAACCCAACCATTAATTCACTTCCAAGGGAGGTCTGTATCTAATCCTATCTCTGGCAACTTTCAGCTTACCGGTAAAGACCTTTTTATTTAGACAAGGTTTTCGCTTCTCACAATTGATTTGTTTTCTTTGCTGCTGTAGGTTTCAAAATTGCTTTTAAACAAGCACTATTTTGCTGACTTGTTTTTCACCTGCTCGGTTGTTGTTTTTAACGTTGTTATATATTTTGATCGTCTATTTCGGTCCTGTCTTTCTTGTCGTCAATAGTCTTGGGTGCCATTTGTGTATTTATTTATTTATTAAATTTATATACTGCCCCATAGCCGAAGCTCTCTAGGGGGTTTACAAAAGTTAAAAACAGTGGACATTAAAAAAGAATACAAAATTTTAAACCATCAAAAAATATAAAAAACAACAACAGTATGAAACAGAATCCATTTTAAACAACAGTTCTGGGGCCCATTAAAAACAACAACCCACTTAGCATATGTTGTTAAATGCTGTTATTGAAAAGGGTGGGATGATACAAATCTAAATCACAAACAGCCAGATGAAGGGGTTGGGTGATGCAGACAGAGGTGCCCTCAGTCTTCAATGATGCCCATTGAGGCCTATGGTACAAAGCTACACAGAGTCATAAGAACATCAGAAGAAGCCTGTTGGATCATAGCAAGGGTCCATCTAGTCCAGCACTCTCTCTTCGCACAGTGGCCAACCAACTGTTGGCCAGGAACCCACAAGCAGAACACAGGTACAACAGCACCCTCCCACCCATGTTCCCCAGCAACTGGTGTATACAGGCTTCCTGCTTCTGATACTGGTGGTAGAACATAACTGTCAGGGCTAGTAGCCATGGATAGCCTTCTCCCCCAGGAATTTATCCAACCCCCTTAAAGCCGTCCAAACTGGTGGCCAACATTGCATTTTGTGGTAGCGAATTCCATATTTTCACTATGCACTATGTGAAGAAGTCCTTCCTAATATGTGTCTCGAATCTTCTACCAACCAGCTTCATGGGATGACCCCACTGGGTTCTAGTATTATAAGAGAGGGAGAAAAAGTTCTCCCTATCCACATTTTCCACCCCATGCCTAATTTTGTACCCCTCTATCATGTCTCCCCTTAGCCTCCCTTTTCCCAAGCTAAACAATCACCATTGATGTAACCTTCCCTCGTAGGGGAGATGCTCCAGCCCCTTGATCATTTTAGTTGCCCTTTTCTGCACTTTTCCCAGCTCTATAATATCCTTTTTTTAGGTGTGGTGACCAGAACTGTACACAGCACTCTAAGCGTGGTTGCACCACAGATTTGTATAAGGGCAGTATGATACTGGCCATTTTATTCTCAATTCCTTTTCTAATAATGCCTAACATGGAGTTTGCCTACTTTACAGCGGCCGCACAGTGTGTTGACATTTTCATCAAGCTGTCCACCACAACCCCAAGATCTCTTTCTTGATCTATCACTGCCAGCTCAGACTCCAAGACAACCATCAAGCTAGTCTGTTCCCAACTGCACATTGCATGGACTTGTTTGCACAACAGAACACAACAAACATCTTTAAACACAACTGCAAATTTGCCCTGGAGACTAACGGTGGGGCCTTCTTTGTGGTGGTCCCATTTCTTCGGAATGCCCTCCTCCCAGCACCCGAGAGGAACAGCCAGGTGAATTCTATCAAAACGAAGCATCCCGAGGTCTTCTTATTCTGCTACAGTTTTATAGTGGGCTGAATTCATTTCAGTTTCCCTTTGGCGTTTTATTTATTACTAATAGGTGTTGTTTCTTAAATCCGGTATTTCTGGTGTGTTTTAAAGATGTTGTCTCCATGTACATTTGATATCACTTTTAAAATATTGTTTCCCTTTCTTTGTTAGCTGCCTTGTGGAGGAGGGGGGTCGTCCAAACTGGAACCAAACAATGGTATGGAAATGTAAACACACACACCCAAATAAATAAAGGGATGGAGGATTTGACAACCATTAAGTGCTTTGAGGCAACCTAGCAGCTTAAATATATTTGCCAAGGCCTTCCAATTATCTTTTCTCTTAGTAAGCTGCTTTAAAATAAAAAAATTAAAGAAACAAAATTAAAGAAAGAAACAAAACTAATGGATGAAAGCAGGATTGTAAGAGACTGTTGTACTGGCAAATTATGCACAAACACCATGCAATTTCATTTTCGGGCCTTCGTTAGGAACAATACGATCCCGTGGAGTCGTCTTTATCTGCCACCTAATAAACTGATTACAGACTAACGCCCCAAAGCCTTGTGTACCATTATCCATTATTTAGGTCCCCGAAAAGATGATAATTAACCCACGGGTCCAGAGATGCGCCACTGTCATACAGACAATAGGCAGCTGCGTGGCAGGAAACGTGTTGCGCCTTCCTTTCCATTTAATTACTTGGGCAGAGTGCCAGGCCCGCTCCCGAGGAAAAGACAGCCCACGCATCTTGAAGCTGTGCCTAACGTTAGAGCCCTGCTGGATCAGGCCAAGGGTCCATCTAGTCCAGCACTCTGTTCACACAGTGGCCAAGCAGCTGTCAACCAGGGACCCACAAGCAAGACACCCTCTCACCCATGATCCCCAGCAACTGGTGCATACAGGCTTACTGCTTCTGTTACTGAAGGTAGCTCATAGCCATCAGGTTTAATAGCCGATGGCCGCATTCAGGCAACATGCTAAACCATGCTGCTTAACCACATAACCATTTTGTGGTTAAGCAGCATGGTTTAGTGCAGTGGTTCCCAAAGTGGGCGGTACTGCCCCCTTGGGGGCGGTGGGATTGCATAGGGGGGCGTTAAGAGGCAAGGGGGTGGCAGGGGGGCACTCAAGGTGGTCTTTTCCAAGAAGCACCTCTCCAGAAGGTCTTAAAACCCAGGGACATTTTTATGGGAGAAGGTAGTTTGGTCCCAAGCTATATAGGGGAAGAATCCACACATGTATTAATACCGTTTAAGAAGAGTCCTTTTAACAGTGAATTGAAATGTTTCAAAAGCACTCAAATGCTAATGAAGAGACATACCCTGCTTGGTGTGCCCTGCCACGCTGGCTGCAAAACAGGCGTTCGCTCTCTTTTCCCTCCCTCGGCAAGCCTGCGGCAGGTGCATCGGATTGTGAATAAATATTCAATTAATTGTTACTAGTTTGAATTTTATTGTTATTATCTTCCTTAGTGGGTCGTTGAAAACCGCTATTCTGAATAATGATTTTTATAGGGTAGGGTAGGGGGCACTGGGCATGAGTTTGTGGAACCAAGGGGGCAGTGACCTGAAAAAGTTTGGGAACCACTGGATTAGTGTGTTGTTTGAACGGGGCCACTGAAAGCCTTCTCCTCCAGGAATTCATCCAACCCCCTTTTAAAGCCATCCAAATGGGTGGCCATCACCAAATCTTGTGGCAGTGAGTACCATTGTTTAACTGTGCACTGTGCGAAATCCTTTTATCTGTCCTGAATCTCCCACCAAATAGCTTCATGGGATGACCCCACTGGGTTCTAGTTTTATCGCATAGGGAATAAAATGTCTCCTTATCCACATTTTCATTTCTGGCTGGGGGAATGCTGAGAGTTGTAGGATTTTTCCCCCCCTGTAGGATTGGGCCTTAAATGATCAAGCTCACCACAGCAAACTAAAAGAGCAGTTGTTCATTCAAATCAACAGAAACTGGTTTTTAGAAGTTCTTAAAATCCAGGGGGGAGTGGCATGTTTGTGCCTGGCACCGAAGGGTGTATCGCAAGGGAACCACACAGCCCTCCCTGGAGCTGCCAGCCCCCAAACTCGCTCTCTGGTTGCCAGATGATGAAGGCACCGGAAGAAAAGCCTCAAACGGCGAGCTAAGCTGGACATTGCCTTTAATTACGTTGCATGCTGCTTGATGCTTCTGTTCTTGTTTTTCTTTACACCGAAGTAAGCATGAGAACGAGAACGACAGGGTCTTCCCTGGCCTTCCCTGTCCAGAGTCTCCTGCGGCTGGGGGCAGTGGGCAAAGGACAAAAACTCATGCACGAAAAGGTACTAGCCTTAACAGAATACAAACGGTTGATAAAAATCCCACTGCAGATGACATCCTCCTCTCTTGCCCTGGCCCCCGGGGAACAGCGTAGGTCCGAGATTCAGGGCCACAACGCAGCACCCGCACGTGTCTCCAGCTGCACCAGTAGGGCTCTCCATTCTTGCCCCCCTTCAGGTATTTATTTTTAATTTTAAAAACTTGGGGGAAAAGTTAGGCCAGTGGGCTCTTTTGCCTGTCCATGCTATGGATCAGCTGTTTGGTGGGCAAACAGAGGAGGAAGAGGTGGCTTCCTGCCCTCCCCTCCACAATCTTCTTCTGTACACACAGACTGCTGTTCTCTCTCTCTCTCTCTCTCTCTCTCTCTCTCTCTTTTCTCCCAGCGTTTAGCCTCGCTCTTTCTCTCCACCCAACCCATTTCCTTGCTATTTCTCCCCTTCCTCGCCTTCTTTCTCCCTCTCCCTAGCCCCTGGCATTGCTCTTTCTCTCCCACTCACCCTTTTGCCTCGCTGCTTCTCTCCCCTCCTAGCCTCCATCCTTGCTAGTTCTCCCCCCCCCCATCTGCCCTTTTGAGTAGCCAGCCCCCCACGGCAGCCCTTATGGGACAGTTTCGTAGTCAACTGTCAGTTGAACGGTCAACGGTTGGTATTTGTGTCATCTGTCATGCAAAAACCACCCCATGGTTGACTTTCTCCTCAACAAAACAAAACAAAAAAAAAGAAAAAAAAGAAACACAACCGGCTGCAGAGTTGTCTAGTTGCACAACCGGTGGTTATCATGTTGTCCAAACTGAGCCAGTGGAGTTTTTTGAACTGTTGAGTTGACTTTTTCGCCTGGTTACAGAGTTCCCTGGCAAAACCGGCCACTCTGCTACAGCCGGCACAACCCGCAGAGGCTGCTGGGATAGCACCAGGAGGACAAAGAGAGGGGCACGGGCTGTGTCAGTCAAATGTCGGGTTCACTACAATCCGCTCAACACCAGCCCCAACCAACCACAGTTGTGTAAGAACATGTTGTATGGGGCGTACCGGCAAAAAACCCAACTGTGAGTTGACTACTCCACCCACCATTAACTAATGTGTTGTCCAAATGCAACCACTCTGTATGACTGCTCCATCCCTGCATGCAGGCCTCGCTCGTGATGAATTCAATGAGAAAAGAATCTAATTGGCAAGGGCATGGACGGTAAAGTCAGAGCGGTGGAGATTTATCCAAGCTTTGCTCCTCCACTTTCTCCGACTGTCATAATATCTCTGACTTGAGGCACACGGAACGCCAAGTCCCGGAACAAATGCATCACATCCCCTGCAGCAGCCAAAAGTTGAGCACAGGCAGGTCTTTCCAAGCAGACTCACCAGGCTAGCTGCAAAATCAATCAATCAATCAATCAATCAATCAATAAACTGCCGAGACGTCTTTTTATTTTGAGTTTCTCTTGTCGCTCCCATTCCCACCCGGGTTTGCCTTTTGACCTAGAACTGCAGATCCAAATACAGCACAATGACTCTGAACTAAGAATGCCCATTAAGACATTTCCCCCATCTTCCTCCTTTTCCAGGTGAGGCAGAAATGCCTTTTCAGGTGATCACACCTTTTAGGAAACTGTTCTGTAAAATGTGAAGAGTTGGTGGGCAGAAAGTAGATCTTCAAGATGTTTTCGGCCTGAATTCCCAACATTCCTGATCACTGGACATGATAGCAGGGCCTTCTGGGAGTTTCCCACGTCCAGGATGGAGAGGCAGGTAAGAAATAATTTACTGAGGCCCAATATTGGGCAAAAGGCGGGATACAGATACAACAGTAATAATAATAATAATAATAATAATAATAATAATAATAATAATAATAATAATATATTCCATGGTAACAAATGGTGCCAACGCTACATTGCATTTTACTCTGCAGCACCCCAAAGTGGGGCATTATCTTTTCCCTCCGGTTCAGATATTGCAAAGATCCAGCTACAACCGCAATGGCTCAGACTGCATTCCACCACACACACACACACACACACACACACACAACACAACACACACACACACACACACACACACAACACAACACAACACAACACACACACACACACACACACACACTCGGTAGCTTGTGAGAGGAAAATTGCCCCATCAAGAAGATCAAGGAATTGTTTTAAAAATGGCTTACAGCAGAGGTGGGCAATTTGTGTCCCTCCAAATGTTTTGGCCTACAATTCCCATCATTTATTTATTTATTTATTTATTACACTTATATACCGCCCCCATAGCCAGAGCTCTCTGGGCGGTTTACAGAAATTCTAAAATCAAGATAAAAACAAATATACAAAATTTTAAATTTTAAAACACAGAACATACACACATAAAGCATTAAAAACCGTTTAAAAAACTAAACATGTGGGTGATTAAGATGTGCTGCCATGTGCCTGGGCAAAGAGGAAAGTCTTGACCTGGTGCTGGAAAGATAGCAGCGTTGGCGCCAGGCGAGCCTCATCAAGGAGATCGTTCCAGTCTGGGGGCCACCACCGAAAAGGCCCTGTCCCTCGTTGCCACACTCCGAGCCTCTCTCAGAGTAGACACCCGGAGGAGGACCTTAGACGTTGAATGTAGTGACCGGGTATATTCACGTCGGGAGAGGCATTCCGTCACGTATTGTGGTCCCAAGCCATGTAAGGCTTTATAGGTCAAAACCAGCACCTTGAATTGGGCTCGGAAACATACAGGCAGCCAGTGCAAGCGGACCAGAGCAGGTGTTATATGGTCGAACCTTCTGGTTCCCAAAATCAATCTGGCCGCTGCATTTTGCACGAGCTGCAGCTTCCGAACCGTCTTCAAAGGCAGCCCTACGTAGAGTGCATTGCAGTAATCTAACTTGGAGGTTACCAGAGCATGGACAACTGAAGCCAGGTTATCCCTGTCCAGATAGGGGCATAGCTGGGCCACCAACCGGAGTTTGTAGAAGGCACTCCGTGCCACCGAGGTCACCTGAGCCTCAAGTGACAATGATGGATCTAAAAGAACCCCATTATGTGTCATAATGCAGGTTGAAACAGTTGGGGCCACAAATTACCCACATCTGTCTTAAAGGAAAGCACTGCGAGAGAGACTACCATCTGTTTTTGCTTGTAGCCAGAACCCATTGACCAGTCAACATCCAGCCAAGAAGCAAACCAGGAGAATAGCAAACACCGCTGGTTGGTAAACTCTGTTTGATGTTTCTGATACCAAAAGTGTCATCAGATTGCGGGGTGGGGAATCACGTTTCCCTACCGTCACTTTGCCTCCCACTTCTATCCCACAACAGCAACAAACAGCTGCCTCTTTCTTCACACAGGGAAGAAAAAGGAAGCAAATGACCATGGCCCATTCAGTGGGCATTTTGGTCATGCTGCTACAGCTCCCCAAATAGCATTTTTTTTTTCTGTCTTATGTTATGATGGAAAAACGACAAGAAACTGGAGACGAACGGCAGGTGGACAGCGGTGTCAAAAGGACCCGCGAAAAACTGTGAGTGGCCAGCAACGAACATGCGATAAAATGTTCGTCTGATGATGCTTCAAATGAGCTGGGCATAGCAGAAGGAGGGCCTTTTCTGCTGTGGCACCCCGGCTGTGGAATGGGCTACCTAGAGAGGTTCACCAGCACCTACGTTGTAGTCTTTCTGGCGCCAGGGGAAGACCTTTTTTATTTTCTCAGTATTTTAGCATTTTACCATCCTGGTCTTTTAACTCCACTGTTTTAAATCTGTACTTTACATCTCTGCATTACTGATCAGTTTTATTCTGGTTGTACTTTTTATACTGTGGTTTTATATTGCGCTTTTACGCTTCCGTGTTATATCTTATGCTGTACCTTATGGTTTTGATTGTTGTGAACCGCCCAGAGAGCTTCGTCTTTTGGGTGGTATAGAAATGAAATACATAAATAAGCAGTGGTCCATAAAGACCCTTTAGCGCTCACCGGGATGTCTATGACGGGCAGATGGGCAACGCTCCCTCCTCAGGCAGAAAAGGAATGGGAGGATGACACCGGCCAAGCTTCCAAATCCCTGAGGAGGTCTACCAGCGCTTTGCTTCGCTTCAACGCAACCTCCGTTTGCTTCTTTTGTGGGGCTTAATAGCGCTTCATACAATCCGTTAAGTAACTCCAGAGACCTTTGTGAAAATGCTTTCGCGTTTCCCTCCAGAGGGAATACTGGGGCTTTACGAAACACAGCGGCTCCTCCTGAGACGCGCACAGGAAGCGAAGCAAATCATCTGCATTCACGAGCCTGCCATGCGGCAGGATTAAACAGGGAAAGGGCCAATTAGCGGAGGACATCGCTTTCATCAGTTTGAGACGACTGTAATCAAGGACGGAAGAAGTGCGCTGACGCTCCTCTCCCTCCTTCCCTGCACCCGTCTGCAGAAACCCATGAGAAATAAGCAAGCTTATACTGCCGTAGCATAGTGGCTAAGAAGAACAGCTGCTACGAATTCGTTCGGTAGCCTTAAGAAGGCTGAATATCTCTCTCTCTCTCTCTCTCTCTCTCTCTCTCTCTCTCTCTCTCTCTCTCTGTGTGTGTGTGTGTGTGTGTGTGTGTGTGTGTGTCTGCTTCAGTCCCAGCCCCCATGGCAATATGGGGAGAATATTACTGGCCTACTTTGTAGGGCTGTTGTAAGGGCTACTGTAGTAATGAGCTGTAGCTCGGAACACTCAGACACATGCATCATGTCTTTTGGGCCTGCTTTGTGCCCTGACTGACGTCAAGAGAAATAAGAATGTTTATTGAGCACCTTGTGGTGAGCTGCATTTGTTTCGGTAGGTCTCAAGCTGTGCAACGCCGTTACACTTGTACCTGAGTTTCGGGGCTGGGGAAACGGAACAACCATCTCTCCTGGCTCACATATACTCAGTGAAGAAATAGATCCCTTTTGCTTCGGTTTGGGCTAGTAGGTCCTCTTTTTATTCAGGTAGTTTGCATAGGGTGACCGTATGAAAAGGAGGACTGGGCTCCTGTACCTTTAACAGTTGTATAGGAAAGGGAATTTCAGCAGGTGTCATTTGTATGCATGCAGCACCTGGTGAAATTCCCTCTTCAGATACTTAAAAGAACTGGGCATGTTTGGCCTGGAGAAGAGAAGGCTGAGGGGAGACATGATAGCACTCTTCAGGTACATAAAAGGTGGTCACACAGAGGAGGGCCAGGATCTCTTCTCGATCCTCCCAGAGTGCAGGACCCGGAATAACGGACTCAAGTTACAGGAAGCCAGATTCCAGCTGGACATCAGGAAAAACGTCCTTACTGTTAGAGCAGTACGACAATGGAACCAATTACCCAGGGTGGTTGTGGGCTCTCCCATATTAGAGGCATTCACGAGGCAGCTGGTCAGCCATCTGTTAGGGATGCTTTAAGGTAGATTCCTGCAATAAGCAGGGGGTTGGACTCGATGGCCTTGTAGGCCCCTTACAACTCTACTATTCTATGATTCTACGTACAGAACTGAAAGTAGTCAGATACTTCTTAGCAACCGTTCTCCGCTGGCGTCACTCAGAACTGTCCCCCCCCCACATATGACCATTTCTACATCTCTTTATTTCCTACTCCCATCACACTTACCAGCACCCCCCTGTCATTGGCGTGCGCACAGGGGATGCAGAGGGTTCCATTGAACCCCCTAATGTGCCGCCGCCGCCATGTTTGCCCCGTCCTTGCTGAACCCCCTCTGAGGCCGCTGCGGGCCGAGCCAGGCGCCGTCACTCTGGAGACGGGTCAGAGGGAAATGTGCAGTGCCGCCCGTCAGAAGCCTCCAGCGGCTGCGCCCACCCCACTCCGGTTCCTGCTCCTCCTCCGGCTCCGCGCCTCGTTGTGGCCGCAGCTGCGGTTCCTACTGCTGGGCCTGGCGGGGGCGGGGGCGGGGCCTGGCTAGGTGTATGGCGGGGCCAGTAAGTGCCGTTTGGGCTTCCCTGCGGAGCGGAGACCTTTGTGGGTGCGTTTCTCCGCTGCTTTCCCCAGTTACCTCCTTCCGCCTTTCTCTTTCCCTGCGAAGGGCCAGAGCAGGGAGAGTGGCCGGCGGGCGAGGGGCTGCCGCGCTTCCCGCAATTCACTCGTCAGGCAGGCGCGTTCCTTCAGGGGCAAAGACAGATGTTCGGGGAGAAGGGCTGCTCTCCTATTTCCAATTCACAGAGACCACTGGAAGAGACCTGCTGCCAGCTCTCCTCACAGAGGAGAGCTGGCAGCAGCAACAAGGAGGAAGAGAAGAGCACCACGTGCGAAGGAGGTGAGGGGGAGAAGGCCGGCCAGCGGTGGGGCTTACAGTCAGGGGCCTACACTGTTCCTAGCTCTACAATATTTATTTTTCAAGCCATTCTTTTGGTAAATATGGTATGTGTGTCTCTTGTGTCACTTTAAAACAGAGCTGCAGCACAATCCTATGTATGTCTACTCAGAAGTAAGCCCCACTGAGATCAATCAAACTTACTCTGAGGTAAATGTGCACCGGATGCAGCCTGAAAATGAAGAGAGGATGAAGAAAGGACAGGAAAAAAAGAATTGTAGAAATAGAATAGCAAGGTAACTGTGGGATATTTAACCATATTTAAAGACAGTAAGTACATCCCACACTGGGATATTTAACCATAGTTAAAGACAATAAGTACAGCAAAATTAGTGCCCCTCTACTTCAGTCCCAATCAAATAATTACAACAGTGAACCAGCCAGGTCTTCCATAGGAAAACTCTGTACCAGGTGATAGTTATTTTTAAATTTTAATTAAAAATATATTATCCTTTCCTATAACAAAATGGTACTTACTCCTAAGTAAGTGTGTCCCACTGAAGAAGGAAATCCTATTTGATTCCTGTATTCCTGTTAGTGTGACATGATAAGTTAAAGGCACAATTTTATGCATGTTTAGACAGAAAAAAGTCCTTCAACTCCTAGAATCCCCTAGCCAGCATGGCTGGCTGGGGTATGCTGAGAATTGTAGGACTTCTTATACAGTATGTGGGTATGTGGTGTGGTTTGGCTTGAATTGCTTGTGTCTGGATTTCCTTTCTGGACTGGACTTGATGGTTACATGACCCACAAGGCCAGGTTGTGGTATAGTCCTCTTCTTCTTTTGTGTTTAAAAGCTGTAAAGTATCCTGTGAGATCTGGAAGACTCACAACTTTATTATGGCATAATAAGCTGTTGTCCACTGGCCTCAAGTGCCAAAATGACTTTACTGGCTTGGCACTGTGAGTTTAGGGGTGGGGTGGGGGGTCATGTCATTTGCTATTCCGCTTTGGGCAGCAAAATGTCTTGGACCAGCCCTGGCAAGAGCTGGCTATAATTTAGATACTGAACAATATGCATTGGGTTTCCTAGGTGTACAGGGCCCAGGTGTCTCAGGCAGGATCTACACTACTGTTTTCATAGAATCATAGAATAATAGAGTTGGAAGAGGTCTATAAGGCCATCAAGTCCTGCTCAATGCAGGAATCCACCTTAAAGCATCTCTGACAGGTGGTTGTCCAGCTGCTTCTTGAATGCCTCTAGTGTGGGAGAGCCCACAACCTTCCTAGGTAACTGGTTCTACTGTCATACTGCTCTAACAGTCAGGAGGTTTTTCCTGATGTCCAGCTGGAATCTGACTTCCTGTAACTTGAGCCCATTATTCCGTGTCCTGCACTCTGGGATGATCGAGAAGAGATCCTGGCCCTCCTGTGTGTGTCAATCTTTCAAGTATTTGAAGAGTGCTATCATGTCTCCCCTCAGGCTTCTCCTCAAGGCTAAACATTACCTCTGTTTCCTTTCCCCTCCGGGACACTCATACCTCTCCTGTCCGCACCCTCTCTCCCTCTTCTAGCCCCACACATAGGGGCATTTCTCTCTCTTCTTTCCCCAGGGCTCCCCCTACGCCAATCCTCTTCTTTTGCCCTTATTTTATTTAGAGTATTTTTATTTAGAGTATTTTTATCCCGTACCTCAGCCTAAAAGTCTCCCGGAGCGGCTTACAATTGATCAGTAAAGAAGACTGATGTGCCCTTGTGACGGTTTCCCATCCTCTCTTTTCTCCTTCATCTCCTGTCTTCTGCCAATAGCCCCTTCGCGGCCTTCCAGAGATGCCCCTAGTTCCAGATCTCCTACACTCCCCCAAGTTTTCCAAATCTTTCCAGCCAGCCCTCTCTTATGCTAGGCTCGCAGCCACCCCTCGTCCTCACTATATTCACCCCAGAAGTCTCTCTCCTGGACCTCATTCCAAATTCTTTGCTCAGCAGCACACAGGGCAATCTTTTAAAATCATTATTAGGGCATTTGATGTATGGTGTATTCTATGTATGGTGCTGGAACTTAAGATGACACTCATTGTTGTTAATGTGATAGAATCTGTTTTAAATGTGAATCTGTTTTAGTAAGTTTGGATTAGGTCATTATCTGATTAAATTTAAAGATGGTGAAAATTGACTATATCTTTATATATGCCTGGTTATCACTACAGCAAAAAACAGTATTCAGAGTCTCCATTTTAAAATGTGTATTTTTAAAGTACAGATTACTTGTTAATTAAAAAAAATACAGTTTACTTCAGTTTTCGTTTATTTTGTTTGTTTGATGAATGGAAAAAAGTCCTTTATTACTATATATTTAATCAATGTTTACCTTAAAAAAACCAACCCCTGGCTGAACCCCCTAATGAAATGTGCTGCGCACGCCTATGCCCCCTGTCCTTGCCTACCAAGGCTCTCTTTCTCTTTCCTTGCCTATCTCTGGCAGGTCTCACCTGACACCTTCCTGCTGCACCAACACTCCCTTCCTCCCACCTTCTGGTTCAAGCTCGTAATTTGGCATTTCCGCAGATGACTTCATGCCCGGGTACCGCGAGCTCTCCCAAGTGTTCTATCTCTGCTCTCCCGCAAACAGGCCGACGCTGTCTTGTCTTTGTAACAACCATCATCTCTTTATTCAGCCTTCCAGTATTTTCTTTACCACAGTATGCAGTGTTTCTTTATTCCCCCCTCTGTTAGCCTGAGCGAATACATCCCTGACTGTTTCTGTATATTACAGACTCCGCAGCAGCACAGGCCTGGGGAGAGGGCAAGGGCCCGGGTGTCTCAAGTCCACAGGACTAGCGACTTATTGCTCCCGAGAAAGGCACGCGCCTTTCACGAGAACAGCACACAAGCCGTATGATCCGCCGAGTGCTGAAGCCACTTCCCAACTTTCGTGCAAACCCCCGGGGATTCTGCAACACGGATGGGTAAAAATAGCACAATGTATGGCGGAAGCAGGATTAGTGGCTTCCAAAAATAGCCTCTCTGGAGAGGTTGCCTGTTACCCCCCTTCCAAGGAGAGAGTTTATGCCGCTCACGTCCGCTGTTGCCTGCAGGATTTCTCATGCTGCAGAAATAATAATAATAATAATAATAATAATAATAATAATAATAATAATAATAATAATAATAAAAATGTTACCCGCCTCAATCCAGAGGGAGCAGCACCAAACACAATATAATACATAAAATGAGTTAAAAGAGCATATGAAACCAATACAATATTAAAATAACTATCACAGCATCTTAAAATTCTTAGGTTTAAAATTCATCTGGTTAGGCCTGCTGGAAGCGACTAGTCTTTACGGCTGTCTTAAGCTCAGAGAGAGCATTAAGCTGACAAATCTCCTCCGGCAGGCCATTCCACAGTCTGGGAGCGGCAGAAGAAAAGGTCCTCTGGGTATTATTATTATTATTATTATTTATTTATATAGCACCATCAATGTACATGGTGCTGTACAGAGTAAAACAGTAAATAGCAAGACCCTGCCGCCTAGGCTTACATTCTAATTAAATCATGGTAAAACAATAAGGAGGGGAAGAGAATGCAAACAGGCACAGGGTAGGGTAAACAGGCACAGGGTAGGGTAAAACTAACAGTATAAAGTCTGCACAACGTAGGCTGGTAACGGTTGCCAGCCTAGTTTTGGCTGACTGGAGTAAGTTCTCCCCAGAGGACCTGAGTGTGCAGAGCAGATTGTACGGGAGAAGGCGATCCCACAGGTAACCTAGACCCAAACCATGTAGGGCTTTAAAGGTGATAACCAACACTTTATACTTTGCCCGGAAACTAATTGGCAGCCAGCGAAGTGATTTTAAACTTGGCGTAATATGGTCACCCCTAGGTGTACCAACCTGGCTGTCATATTTTGTACGAATGATGCCAATAGAAGGCGTTCAAGATGGAGAAGGCTCTTTAACAACTATTCCGGAGTAAGGGTTGGCCATTCGGTCTTAAGAGAAATGCGGAGCCTATCTCCACCTGACCCCACCTTGATTCCTCTTTCATTGGGCTTATAGCAGGTATTAAACCCAGTGGAGGCTGGTGGCTCCAATATCCGTGGGGCAATGAAACGGCTCTGGGTTTCAGTCAGAACTCTCAAGGAGTTATCCAAGGTGCTTCCACAGAATGGTGGCCTAGATGGACCTTGGTCTGATCTGGCATGGTTCTCCTCCTGTTCTTACGTTGATTGTATCATCACCAAATACGAATGAATGGTCACTGTGCTAATTTTGTATCCATTTATCCTGGTTGTGCTTTTTATACTGTATTTTGTATTTGTGCTTTTAACCTGTTGGTTGTTTTATTATGGTTTTAATTTTTGTGAAACGCCCAGAGAGCTTCGGCTATTGGGCGGTATAAAAATGTAATAAATAAATAAATAAAATTTAAACTTGAATTGAATTGTCGAGAGCGTGCGTTTTGCTAACGATAACACTTCATGCATCAGATGCAACTGGACCCTGTCGTGCAAAAAGGTTACAGTTTTGCCGTAATAACAAAGGTGCTAGTCTTCAAGGTTACAGAACTCTGTCGTCGTTTTTTCTTCAAAGCTCAGGCCAGTGAGTTCTGTTGAAAGAATTCCTGGAAGGCAGAATGTTTGAGCAACTCTGTCCTTCGGAAATGTCTGTTTGCTTTTAAAATGACAAAAGCAGCCAGTGGGATGTTTAGTTCAAAAAGTCACAGAACAATCGTTGCAAACGCCCTTGGAAAAGTCCGGGATTGCTCGAATTCTCCGGCTCTTGGCACCCCACAGTTGCTGCGGCAACCGCCACGCAAGGGTACAACACGCTCTCTTGGAAGACTGAAGTGCTCTTGAAACATTTATTTGCTCAACCTTCCTCCCCACCTCCTACGGGGGCTTAACAAACACTCACTTTCCACCATCTGTCTCTCGGCTTTTCTTTCGGTCGGCCGAGTGGCCTTGCAGGCTGGGCTGCTTTGAGAATCCCCGGGAAATTCTGCGCTGCGTTTTGTTCCCATGGAACGAAGAGACAGGTGCTCTTTGGAGATTGCAGCCCACGTGGGTGCGCACGTACGCACCTCAGGGCCACCTGGCAAACCTCTTTGACATCTGAGAGTACTTTCAAAAACAGTCGGGGATTTCACATGGGGTTATCACGTGCTGGTCGCAGAAGAAAGGGCGGCGGTGCTGGTGGGGGAATCAAACCTCCCACAGGGCATCCGAAAGCTTTTGGGCAAACCTATTGTATCATTTGGGGTCTTGGCTGCTGTATATATCCCTTGATGACCAGCCATGGTTCACTTTGCATTTTGCTTTTTAAAAAATCTATTTTAATGTCTTTTTATTCTGTTTTTATTTTATCTTGTACACCACTCCGACATTTGAATGGGGAGCGGTATATAAATATTGTAAATAAATAAATGAATAAATAAAATTGGCCAGAGCCCCACCACAGAAAATCCACCTGGAAAATCCACCGTGTCCGGCTCTCCCAAGCCCTGACAGACACACCTGGCAGATTTTCACCCCACCACATCTGCGGGACAAAGGGACCACAGGGCTGGGTGCAACTTAATTTCACCCTGACCTGCACACACCCTTTGTCCTTTCCCCCGCTGTGGTAAAGTTGGCCACCATTAACGTAGCAGAGGAAAATACACCACCACCCTGCCAATGGTGGCGTTAAAGGCCCTGTTAATCGGGAAGGCCACAAGGCACATACATCTCTCCTCCAAACACCTGGCTGCCACTCCTCAAAATTTGCCACCTGAGGCAACTGGCTCACTTTGACTAATGGCAGGGATGGCCTTCAACCTGGGACCAACTTTTGCATACAAAGCATGTCCTCTACCATGAAGCTGTAGCCCTTAACTAGTATTGGAGTCTGAATGGTAAATTCTAGATTCTGCCAGGCGCCATCCCTGGGGTCAGGGTCAGACAAAACTGGAGAACATCCAAAAAAATAACCTGATAGAAAAGAGAACAGTCTCAGGTTGTAGAAAAATAATGTTTTATTCTTCAAAGTGTTTCGGCCCTGAGACATCTGTTTCTGGGCCTTTGTTTTCCAGGATTTATTCTTTGAGACATCCTTTCAGAGATCGCTGCTGGATATTTACTCATCTTAACCCCTGAAGAAGGCCACAGGGCCGAAATGCATTGGGGCTTCTTTGAGGAATAACATTTTATTTTCCTACATCCTAAGATTTGTCCTCTCTTTCGCATCAGATCCATCCCTGGGATCCCAGATTTTGTCTGCATGTTCTGGCCCTTCTTAGGGGTCAAGAACTGCTTAATGTGAATTAGTTATCCTTTAAACCACTTTAGGTGCCCTTAAAGATGACATTTCCCCCACTGCGAGCTCTGGTCATTTCCCCAATTATCAAGATTCTGCAGGACTTGGATCTCCAAGGATTAGTTATTATTTCTCCAGCACCAGTTGTGTGCCTGGCAATGGACCAACACATGACTCCACCTCAAAGAGTCCTCTTTTGCCGCTGTCGTTCTTGACGATTTTAATGTTAGTTTTTATTGTTTCAACTGCTGTTTTACTGGGTCCGTTTTTACTGCTTTTAATGGTTCAAACCGTTTTTATGCATTGTATTGCTGTAAAGCCGCCTTTGTGAGGGCTTCCGCCCTGAAAGGCGGCCAAGAAACGTTCTAAATAAATAAATAAACAACCCCAACTGATAACTTAACAGACCGCAAAATCCAAGTTGAGTGACAGCCTTTGATCTGCGCAGTTGCGCTACACTGGGTCAGTGAATACGAAAACGAGAAGGCCTGGAGAAATGTCAAATGCAGTGAAAATGCCAGGGGAAAGCAAACAGTGTTAGAAACGATACGCCGTGATCTCTCTCTCTCCCTCCCTCCCTCCCTCTTTTGATGACTCAGTCTGCAATATGCCATCCCATCGTTTTACACATGAGTAGATCTGGAAAATCCTTCCCAACAGTTTAAGCAGGCACAGGAGTCCCACTGGCCTTTCCCCTCTCAGTCCCAAGAGACGTGTCTCACCGTGAAATGTTTCTGGTGTCTTTTAGGGTTTCAGGTTAGAGATACAGGGCCTGGAATACGCATGGATGGGAAGGGAGCAGTGAGAGGTGGGCGGGCGGGGAAAACACCCATCCTTCTCTCTCAAAGGTTTTCCTTTTTCATGCAATACAGCCGTGTGGATTTCAAACGTCCTATTATCAGGAACCCTTTCCGCATTAGGGGGTTCATGCGAACCTCCTCACATGCTGAAAGACCGGCAATGGTTTGACAGAAGTGTGAAAGGATGTGCACAGATGAGGGGGGGCATCCACATATGCATAGCCCCCCTCGCCTTCATGTAGAGGAACTTCCCAACTGTACACATGTAGGGGGGATCTACACTACTGCTTTAAAGCGCTTTATAACAGTTTTGACAACTGTTGGGGCCCAGGACACACTGCATATACAGGTTTCAAAACGTTTTCAAAGTGCTTTAAAGTGCTTTAAAAGCAGTAGTGTAGATCCCCCCCCTCCCAACTCTGCGCCTCCTTTCAATGTATGCATTCTTCTCCCATTGATTTGTGCATTTGGGTGCATTTCCCCAAAGTATGCCTTTTCTCACGTGCATCTTTCAAACGTACACACGCTGTCAATCACATTGGGGGGGGGGCACGAATTACGTTGCAAGCTCAGAGATGTACAGACTTCAACAGCAGACAGCATCCAAGTCCGTGTGTGATCCGGAAGGTGCAATACTGATCCAAACCAAACTGAAACAAATTTCTCATACATCCCTAGTTACAATCTTAGATAGGGCATGACATAAACCTACCCGTATTCTATGATACTCTTCTGGGTGCCTCTCTGAGGCAGGCTCGGAAGATGTCAACAAAAGAGAGGGCCTCCTCCGTGGTGGCCCCCCAACCGTGGAATGTTCTCCCCAACGAGGCCCACTTGGTGCTAACATTATTATCTTTTTGACGCCAGGTTAAGACCGATCTCTTTTCTCAGGCATTTGGCATTTTGATGGTTTTAAATTTTGTATACTTTTTAATGTTCACGGTTTTAAACTTTTGTAAACCGCCCAGACAGCTTCGGCTATGGGGCGGTATATAAATTTAATTAATAAATAAATTATGATGAGTTTTTAATCAGTCCTGGATCTGTCTTATTGTTAGGGCTGATTACTCAATGCTGTTTTGAGATATTGTCTTTGGGTATACTGTTTGTGTGTCTTATGTAGATGGATTTTAAACTTGCATACCCCTAGACAATGACTTGGCTCTCCTTCTGCACTTAGCCTAACAACATCAGAATGTATTTATTTACTCCTTTAAATCCGACAGAAATCTTCCCGGTAACAGCAGCTCCTTCTCACTGCCAAAAGCATCTAAGAATTCACAGGTGAGCATAGAATCATAGAATAGCAGAGATGGAAGGGGCCTACAAGGCCATCTAGTCCAACCCCCTGCTCAATGCAGGAATCCACCCTAAAGCAGATAAAATAAACCCCTTTTGAAGACGAGAGCCAAACCGCAGACCCTGAGAGTTGTTAAAAACAACACAACATCGATCCGAGGCAGATATTTTTTGAACGGGGTGTTCAAAGGCATCCCACAGTGTTGATTTCTTTAATAGGAATCTAAATAGCAAGGCTGCATAGGCTAATTAGAAAAGTTGGTTATCTGAGTAGGACACAGAAGTCCACGCTTATCTGCACCAAAGGCAATAAATCTCTCCTGGTTGTTGTTGTTTTTTCCCCCATGTCTAATACGTATTTTCCCTTTTCCTGTCCCCAACTTCCATTTCAATTTGGCTCAGGAAGATGAGAAAAATTCTCCGGGAGGTCTGAAACATCCATAGTAGCGAGGCCGGCCAGAGGAAAGTTGAGTCAAACTTACAAAGGTAAAAGGTATCCCAGAATGACACACCACCCAGTTCTCCAGCCATTTATGATTCTCAAATTTCCTGCATCAATTTCCAGGCTGGGAGGGAGCAAACGTATGAGGCCGCCTGCTAGGGGAAAGTCAGAGGGTGTCATTCAATTTGCAGTTTACTGATGTGCGTTTAGATGTCTGGTCGAGAACCACTCTGTGAAAGATCCAAAATGACATGTCGACTTCCATCGCTCCAGTGACCAGGAGTGCTGCACTGCTGGGATTTCAACCTTTAGATGCCTGAGAAGAATGTTGCGTGCTTCTATTTATAACGGCTACAGACCCGCACTTGACAAGCAAGGAACAGCTGCCTCGTTTGCCATATTTTGGATGGACGTTGGTGTTCCTGAAAGGTCAAGCTGACTTCATGCATGAAATAAGAACATCAGAAGAGCCCTGCTGGATCAGAACAAGAGCCCAACTAGTCCAGCACTCTGTTCACACAGGGATCCAGAAGCAGGACACGGTGGGGAACATGGGTGGGAGGGTGCTGTTGCACCATGTCCTTCCTGTGGGCCCCTGGTCAACATCTTCCACACACTGCAGTGAATTGTGCTGTATTTCTATTTAAATTAACATAATTATCTCTAAGGGGAAGGTAACTGCGACTGGGGAAGGCAATGGCAAACCAGCCCGCTACAAAGTCTGCCAAGAAAAGGTCAGTGAAAGCAGGCGTCCTTCTAGGAGTCAGCAATGACTCAAGTGCTTGCACGAGAGGTTCCTTTCCTTTCCATATCAATTAGCACATGCAAATTTGATGCAAACCACTGTCCACTCTTTTGGTGATGCATGTCGTCTTTGGGGGCAATGTGCAGCCACCCTGATCGAGCACGAGATCCTGAATTTTGTTGAGCAACGGCTGGTAACTCCCACCTAGGCCAACTGTCTTGCACTATAGATTGAATACAGTTAACCAGATCACAGTGGAACATGGAGAAACAGAAGGCGTCCAACCGAAATATCTCAGTTGTGAACAAGGAGCCGATGTTGAACTCTGCAGCTATGGCAGAACGGTTTACATTTGTGGACAAAGGAGGGCTTTGCGCCTTGGCGGTTTAAAAGAGAAAAAGCTGAAGCTGGTTGACACCGATTCAACCCTCTTCAGGATCGGAGCAACCCTTCCCTCTCCTCTATCGGTGTCACTGCAAAGGTCTCGGCCTGCTGCAGAACAGGTGAATTTCTGATATGGGAAGAAAAACAAAATATCGGAGCTCCACCCCGCTACGGAACAGAGAGAGGTATGGGAGCTGATAGGTTTGCAAGAGGCTGATGTCAGTAACCAAGAGTGGGGCCTGCAACAAAATGTTGCTGCATGGACAAAACGTTGCAGCATTGAGAACTCCTGTTTATCATTCCAGCCAGCCAGCCATGACCTTTTCCAGGACATACCATTCCATTCAGCCAGCATTCTCTGGCTACTGAGCAGGCACACAGACACACACACACAGACACACACTTCTGTAAATCTTGGGGTTCCCCCAAATCTGCGCATACCCACCTCTTGTGAATGGATGGTGCCATTTGGCAGCATAAATATTGATATATACAAGTGGGACCTGTAAGAAGCTGTTGTGGTGCTCTTGTTCAGGGTTCCAGCCAGCCATAACCTTTCCCAAGGAACTACACTCCATCCCCCTAGTTTTCCATTCTCCCCCTAGCAGCAGTCGGTCAGCAGTCCTTGTCCACTGAGCACTCAAGTTTTCATTGGCCTGTTTTTGGGGGTGGGGTCCCACCTTTATGACCCCTATTTTTTTAACTGTACTTCTGCAAAATGTGGGGTTCTCTCAAGCCTACAGATAACTTCCTCTTGTGCGTGGGGGAAGGGGGAATTGGGCTACAGAAGGACCACCCTTCAGGAGAATGAGTTCACTATCAGTCTCCCCATATGCCTTCTTCTCTTTTTCAATTGCACTCCCAAGAGCCTGCCAAAGAGGGGGCAATCCTGTTCGAGTCTTTCTTACCAGCACCCCCAGTACAGAAGCCAAGAGCCCTGAACTATGGTCCCCTGAGACTGATCCCCCTTCGCCTGGCCCCATTGAGGAATCAAGACTTATCCTTATTGGCACATAACCACTTGAGTTTGCCATTAGAGGGCATGATAATGCACTCTACACAGGGCTGCCCTTGAAGACTATTCAGAAATGACAGGTGGTGCAGAATCCTGTCCGCTGACAGGCACAGTTTGGGTATCACTCGATCCGCATTGGCGCCAGAAATGTCTCGCTCCCCAATGGCTGTTCACTGGCCATTGGGGAGAGATGGTGGTGGTGGCCATCTCTGCCCCCCTGCAGCTCCAAAGTGACTCAACGTCCAGGGCACGGTGGGGCAAATCCAAGATGGCAGTTGGAATGATGCTGTAAATCAGCCTTCTCCAACCTGGCACCATCCACAGGTGTTAGACTACAATCCCCAGTCAACACAGGTCTGCTGACTGGAGGTTATGGGAACTGTAATCTGACACATCTGGAGGGTCTCAGGTTAGAGAAACCTGCTACAGGTGGAGGATATTCCATATCCTAACACATGGTTGGACCAGATGCTCAAAAATTCCATGAACTGCTAGACAATCAGACCTAAGTGAACATTCCTTACCTCCTAAAAAAACATTTAGCTAGTGAGTGTTCTTCTAAAGAAGAAGTCAAGATTCACATACAATAAAACATCTTCAGAGGTTCTAGTGGCTTATGAAACTAGCCAAACATCAGAGATAATAGCAACTGGGTCTATTATTGCCGTATGTGCGTGTTTGTTTACATTGGGCCTGTTCAGACAACACGCTAAGCCATGGGTAGACTGCTAACCCTTTTGCAGCAAATGGTTAGTGAGCATGTTTAAACTGTGGTTACGGAGCCACCATGGTTAGGAATGGAAAATGCTTAACCACCCTGACTGAGGGCCTTGCTAGACCAGGGATTAGCGTGGTGCGAGGCCCGTGCTCGCCCCTGTGCGTCCAAAAGAGCCGCCCTGGAACCACGCTAACCAGAACCACTTGTAGTGCGGTTCTTCCTGCGGTCCCGGCCTCAGGTCGGGCTGAGGCTGGGACCACGTGCGTGTGGACCGGTCTGCCGCTTTTCCTGGCTACCGCACTTACGCGTGAGTAGCCAGGAAAAGCAGCGGATGGGCTGCAGCGCTCCCGCCGCCACCAAGTCCCCGGCCTCTGTTTCCCGCCCCCCCATGTCCCTGACCTGTGTTGGCCTCTGCCGCCAAGTCCCCGGCCTGTGATGCCCAGAGCTGCCATATCTCCCAGCCGGGCATCACAGGCTGGGGACTCGGCAGCGGAGGCCATCACAGGCCGGGGACTCGGCAGCGGAGGCCATCACAGGCTGGGGACATTGGGGGGGGGCGGGAAACGGAGGCCGGGGACATCGGGGGGGAATTGCGGGTGGGAGACATCGGGTGTGGGATCGGACATCGGGGATGGGGGGCAGGTGGGAGAAGGAGAATGGGGCTGGGGGCCATTGGGGGGGAATCAGACATCGCGGGTGGGGGGCGGGTGGGAGAAGGATAACGGGGTCGGGGGGGGGGGAGAGAAGGAGACCAAAAAAACTACTTACCTTTCCTGGCTCCTGCTGCCTCTTTAAAAATAAAAAAAATGGCGGCTGCAACAGCTCTCCTCCAGAGCTTGTTGCGGCTCCCATCTGAATAAGGGTGAGATCTCGCGTTATTCCTAACGTGAGATCTCCCCTCCTCTCCTCCGGATTATCAGGTAGGTCTAGCAAGGCCCTTAGTGTTTTATTTCTGGATTGCAAGTCACCTTGAAGACCTTTTGGTGGAGAGAAAGGATGTAAAACCTTTCATATTTCTTTTTACACAAATATTCACAATACATTTGCAAGAGCAGTTCATGCTAAATACTTGCACAGCATAAATATCCCATTGATAGGTCACCCACGAATCTTGGTCTAGGGCAGAAAACCAAATCCTTTTCCTTACACAGAGCGTATTCTTCCACACACAAAGTATCTACATGACGTCCCCTATATTCGGGTGTGTGTGTGTGCTAATTCTTTTCTCTGAAAGAGTTTTAAATGAGGCATTGTTATTAATGGCCTTTTCTAAGGACGGCTCACGCAGAGTTTTAGTTGTACCTCTCTTGTTCACTTTAATTAGAACCACACGGCACCGACGTTGAATGGTGTTTTGAAAGACCTGGAGTTGGGTTGAAGTGATTTTTACTTCAGTGGGCTACGAGAGAGAAAGTGCGGGAGAGGCAGGCTGGGTTGTTTGACAAAGTGTGTTCTTGAATGGACAGACGCTTGAAACGCTGAGAAAATGTTCAAGAAACAAGATTGTTGGCTTCTATTATTTTAATTGCTATTTTTCTGTGTTCATGTTTTTATTGCTTTTAATATTTTTAACTGTTTTTATGTATTTTATTCTTGCAAGCCGCCTTGTGAGGGCTTCTGCCCTGAAAGGCAGCCAAGAAATGTTTCAAATAAATGAATGAATAAATTTATCCTTATTCCCTGCCCCCACCCCAAGACTAAGATTGAATTTTATCTCCCCATGGTATGGTCCTTCTCCAACCAGGTGCCCTCCAGAGATGTTGATGAGATGGGAATTGGCAGCAGGGCCAATTATATTCATTAGTGATTTAATATTAACAGTTATAAATCACCTTGTTTGCTAAAAAAAACCATGCACATCATGGTGGTGTACAGCAATTTAAAACATCTTAAAACTATAAAGGAAGAACATTAAGAGTAGGGCTGTGCACCACTTACCCGATTTCTTCGATTCTAAGACACACTTTTTTCCCCATATAAACATCTCTAAAAATGGGGTGCATCTTAGAATCATGGGTGTGTCTTAGGTTTTTTTTCTGTTGGTGGTACTCAAATTAGTGCGCATCTTACAATCGATGGCGTCTTACAATCGAAAAAATATGGTAACTTCCAGATCCGAATCCTGAACCGAAGCGGGGTGATTCGAACTGAATTGGTCCGAATCCATATCAAGTCCAGTTTGGTCTGAAGTGGAGTGTGATCCAAAATGTTTTGGATCACTTTGGACCAATCTGGACGATTCAGAGGCCCTGATAGGGACTCCGTAAAAATGGCAGCTTGTATGGAGGCTGGGTGCGAATGTAGACCGGTAAGTCCCGGATACTCGTACAGCTAGGCAAGCAGGGACAGCAGCTTGCTGTGCCAGATTTTTTTTGGGGGGGGGAGTCAAATAAATCCCCAGTCGGTCACTCGTGACATCCCACCCACTCTGGATAGTTGGCCTCGCACCTGGCTTTCCTGGGTGCCCACTGAGCAGCTGCTCAGTAGGACCCCAGAAAAATGGACAGACAAATGTATCAGATGTCCAAGGCTCAATCTGGATCCGAAGTAGGTTGGATTGGGTCTGAAGCATGCCAAGGCGGATCAGGGCCAATTCAGAAGTTCCGAATCGGCCTCCGAAATGGGTGAGGGGTCCTTGCACAGCCCTAATTAAAAGAGTAATGCATTAGAAGATTAAAACAAATACAGATGAACAAGAGATATCTTCACTGAATCACCACTTTCTTTTCCCCCCTCCCCGTGTGTTTTCTTACTGCGTTGCGTCTTTATAGATTGTGAGCCTCAGGCAGGGACTGCCTTGGTTTTATTGACTGTTTGTTAGTCCCAAGGATAAAAACACTTTAATTAAATGGATAATAAACTGCAAGGCCCATCATCCCTGGCCAGCATGGGCCAACACATCTGGAGGGCCTGCGGTTGAGGATGGCTCAGCTAGAGTGTTGGGCTTCCTGTGACTACAGATGCCTGGGTTCAAAAACCCATTCAGCCATGTAGGTATCTGCGTGACCTTGGGGAAGTTATTGTCTTTCAGCCTCACCTGACCTCACAGGACTGATCAGCGGATAGAAAGGAAGGGAAGAATTGTGTACACCGCCTTGAAGAAAAGGTGGACGGAAAACGGAATAAATAAATAAAATGGTAACATTGATTTACGTGAAGTTGAATGAAAAAATTATATTAGCAACTGCAGTAACGTTGTTTATGCAAGAAGCAAAAGAGTCAGAAATATAATGTAGCAGCTGCTGTGCTTCTCTTTTCTTCTCAAGAAACATATCTAGAAATGAATCTGGACTGTGCAGCTGCCTGTTTGGCAGGAAGAAAAGTGCCTCTGAGCACAGGCAGAGTGCCTTTGCATCCAGTTCACGAGTGCAAGGTCATGATTCCTTGTCATCCAAGCAGTGGCTTGGATTTATTTATTTATTTATTTATTTATTTATTTATTTATTACATTTCTAGACCGCCCAATAGCCGGAGCTCTCTGGGCGGTTCACAAAAATTAAAAACATTCAAAGTATAAAACAACAGTATAAAACCATAATATCAAATACAATATAAAAGCTCGACCAGATCAAAACAGCAGCAATGCAAAATTACAAATTCAAATGGGTGAAATCAACCCGTCTCATTTATTATGTGACCAAAAGATGCAACACCAGAACGGCTGAATCACCCACCACACCATCAATCACAGGAGACAAGACACAGCATCTACATTCCCTGATGTCATCACCCCCAAAAGCAGAACTTTCCATGGAAACAAGTTCGCACATTTAGCTGAGAATCATCCAGTGAAAAGATGCAGAGTGATCAAGCCCAGGCTTTAGGAGAACTAGGAAGGACATGCTTTCCCGTTGCAGCTGTGAGTGGAACCTCATCCCTTGGACAGTAACTACCTAATGCTGGCGACTTCTACCGTGCCCTGCTTTACAAAGGGTCACATCCCATTGCGTCATTCCATTAGCGCAAATGACAATGAGTTGGCAGAAACTAGGTTCTGAACTATGCAGTTGTGCAACTTGCTGAGCGTTACTCGTCCACAACCCGCTGTATAAGGGATTTCACAATCGTATTCCGCAACCGCTTGTACAGCGGAAAGATTCGGCAGAGTTTTCTGCTAGAGCTATTTGAGTTTGCAGCAGGGTGGATTTGATTTAAATCACTACTCAGAAAGACTCGATTTAATCACCTGACTTTCCCCCCCCCAAAAAAAGTGCCCTCTTCCTCGCTATATTTTACACAACTCAGAGTTACCAAAGACTCGTTCTTGCTGGTATAATCTTAATATTTACAACCAGATGGAAGGTTTCATTTTAGAATAACAACTTTTCATATTAGTTTTAATCTTAGCTTCTTGTGCAGATCTATTCCACTTCCAACAATCTATTCATTGAATTTTTTGAAACTTAGGGTAAGGGGTTGATTCTGTGTACATAGATTTGCAAAGGAACAATGGGATTGTGATCTCTGCAGACACAAAATCACAGTTTTGAGAACTGTAAAACCAAGCAGCTGTGATAATATCTTCGAGAAAGAAAAATTGCCCAATCTTACAGAAACCTCTGGAAGAGCATGACATTGTGAATGGATGAATGAAATTCATTTACCAAAAAATTTATAAACATTACATGAATATACAGCCTCAGGCTACATCATTAAAAACAAATCCTTATTTCATGATAAATAACCTTTGGACAATAATGTATCTTAAACAGAGAACTATCTTTAATGTATCTTAAATAGAGAACTATCCACTATTAGGTGGATTCACAGTTGGCTACAGAATCGGACTCAAAGAGTACTTATCAATGGAACCTTCTCAAACTGGGGAGAGGCAACAAGTGGGGTGCCGCAGGGCTCAGTCCTGGGCCCAGGGCTCTTCAACATTTTTATTAATGTTTTGGATGAGGAAGTGCAGGGAATGCTGATCAAATTTGCAGATGACACAAAATTGGGTGGGATAACTAATACCCTGGAAGACAGAAACAAACTTCAAAGTGATCTTGATAGGCTGGAGTGCTGGGCTGAAAACAACAGAATGAAATTTGATAGGGATAAATGCCAAGTTCTACATTTAGGAAATAGAAACCAAAGGCACAGTTACAAGATGGGGGATACTTGGCTCAGCAATAATACAAACGAGAAGGATCTTGGAATTGTTGTAGATCGCAAGCTGAATATGAGCCAACAGTGTGATATGGCTGCAAGAAAGGCAAATGCTATTTTGGGCTGCATTAATAGAAGTAGAGCTTCCAAATCACGTGAGGTACTGGTTCCTCTCTATTCGGCCCTGGTTAGGCCTCATCTAGAGTATTGCGTCCAATTCTGGGCTCCACAATTCAAGAAGGACACAGACAAGCTGGAGCATGTTCAGAGGAGGGCAACCAGGATGATCAGGGGTCTGGAAACAAAGCCCTATGAAGAGAGACTGAAAGAACTGGGCATGTTTAGCTTGGAGAAGAGAAGACTGAGGGGAGACATGAGAGCACTCTTCAAATACTTAAAAGGTTGTCACACAGAGGAGGGCCAGGATCTCTTCTCGATCCTCCCAGAGTGCAGGACACAGAATAACGGGCTCAAGTTAAAGGAAGCCAGATTCCAGCTGGACATCAGAAGAAACTTCCTGACTGTTAGAGCAGTACGACAATGGAACCAGTGACCTAGGGAGGTTGTGGGCTCTCCCACACTAGAAGCCTTCAAGAGGCAGCTGGACAAGCATCTGTTGGGGATGCTTTAGGGTGGATTCCTGCATTGAGCAGGGGGTTGGACTCGATGGCCTTGTAGGCCCCTTCCAACCCTGCTATTCTATGATTCTATGATTCTTTTATTCTCTCTGTTGTTCACCGCTCCGAAATCTTACGGCTGTTGAGCAGTATATAAATACCGTAAATAAATAAATAAAAATAAAATGATGCATTTCCCTTTTCAAAAAAGGCCAGTATGCACCACCATCACCTCCCGAATTCCATGGCAAATTGCACTCTTTCAGAACAGCCGATTTTTTGCTGCTGTGCAGCAATTCGGTGTCATGGCAGGGACCATTTTGGCAGGCGGAGGGGGTGGGATGTGCGGCCAGCAGTAGGGTATAGGAGGCAAGCATTTGCCCCTGGATCGTTCAAAGTTGCCCGCCCTGGGACAAGAAGGGCTTCCTTGCCCTGAAGGCAACTCCCGCCATCTTTCCAAATGACGAATGCATGAGCAAACTGGAGTCAACAACAGAAAAGCAGCTGACTGGGCTAAGGTGAAAAAGCAGACAGAAGGCGGAGTTCAGCTGAAATTAAAATGGGCTGTGGGGATTAGCAAAGGATTGTTTGTGAGCCTTGACCTGGCTGTGGTTTCTAGCGCAGGCTGCTCACAGAGCCCCGAGATGTGTAGGTAAACAGAAGCTGAGAAAGAACCCTTCTTTAAGCAGGCTGGATTGTAGGGGCAGCGAGTTTTCTCAGATGTGGAAAGGAAGCCCACTAGGAATCAACGGCGATTCTAAAAACAATTAACACTGCTCTTTTCAGGTTGTTTCGGCTACTCCAAATAAGACTCAAAGGGAAAAGGGGGAGGAATAAACCCCCAAAGGCTTACATTTGACAGCAATGCCTGTGTTCGGAATGCAGCTTTCAGCAAATCCCCTCTCAAAAGCAGCTCCTGCCTCCTGCACCACAGGGAAATGCTCAGATGCACCAGAATGCGCCAAGCAGAAACCCAACCCATCAGACGGACGTTTCATCTTTGTTTCTCCCCTTACGGATCAATCGCCTCTATGGTTCCTTAGCCCAGTACCAGGGAAAGAGAGAGGCTGCAGCCCAGCAAAGATAGGAAGCAGTCTTGGACCAAGTCACAGGCTCGGTCCGTCCAGCCCAGTACTGTCGACGCGGACAGGCAGCAACGGTTCTTGGGGGTTTTGCCCCCTTAATCTGGCCTTTTCTCCCAGCCATCAACCGTTTGGTGTTTTCCCCAGATTTTGTGCAATATTTCCCCATTCTAAAAAGTCAAAATACCTCATTTTACAGGCAGTAAGATCTCTAAACTACAAAATGCTGGTATTTGGTGCATTATTTTGTTTTGGGGGGCTCCACGCCCTTTGTCTGCACCCCCCACCCCACCCCGGAACGTGGCAGCCCGTTGGAAATGGGATCCCTCCCTTGGGCTGAAGAGGTGTTGGCAGTCCTGGTCGACAATCTGTGAATCAGACTCAGTTGCTTATGAAGGAAGGAAGGAAGGAAGGAAGGAAAGAAGGAAGGAAAGAAGGAAGGAAGGAAGGAAGGAAAGAAGGAAGGAAGGAAGGAAGGAAGGAAGGAAGGAAAGAAGGTAAGAAGGAAGGAAGGAAGGAAGGAAGGAAGGAAGGAAGGAAGGAAAGAAGGAAGGAAGGAAGGAAGGAAGGAAGGAAGGAAGGAAGGAAGGAAAGAAGGAAGGAAAGAAGGAAGGAAGGAAGGAAGGAAGGAAGGAAGGAAGGAAGGAAGGAAAGAAGGAAGGAAGGAAGGAAAGAAGGAAGGAAGGAAGGAAGGAAGGAAGGAAAGAAGGTAAGAAGAAAGGAAGGAAGGAAGGAAGGAAGGAAGGAAGGAAGGAAGGAAGGAAGGAAAGAAGGAAGGAAGGAAGGAAGGAAAGAAGGAAGGAAGGAAGGAAGGAAGGAAGGAAGGAAGGAAGGAAGGAAAGAAGGTAAGAAGGAAGGAAGGAAGGAAGGAAGGAAGGAAGGAAGGAAAGAAGGAAGGAAGGAAGGAAAGAAGGAAGGAAGGAAGGAAGGAAGGAAGGAAGGAAGGAAAGAAGGAAGGAAAGAAGGAAGGAAGGAAGGAAGGAAGGAAGGAAGGAAGGAAGGAAGGAAAGAAGGAAGGAAGGAAGGAAAGAAGGAAGGAAGGAAGGAAGGAAGGAAGGAAGGAAGGAAGGAAGGAAGGAAGGAAAGAAGGAAGGAAGGAAGGAAGGAAGGAAGGAAGGAAGGAAGGAAGGAAGGAAGGAAAGAAGGAAGGAAAGAAGGAAGGAAGGAAGGAAGGAAGGAAGGAAGGAAGGAAGGAAAGAAGGAAGGAAGGAAGGAAAGAAGGAAGGAAGGAAGGAAGGAAGGAAGGAAGGAAAGAAGGTAAGAAGAAAGGAAGGAAGGAAGGAAGGAAGGAAGGAAGGAAGGAAGGAAGGAAGGAAAGAAGGAAGGAAGGAAGGAAGGAAAGAAGGAAGGAAGGAAGGAAGGAAGGAAGGAAGGAAGGAAGGAAGGAAAGAAGGTAAGAAGGAAGGAAGGAAGGAAGGAAGGAAGGAAGGAAGGAAGGAAAGAAGGAAGGAAGGAAGGAAGGAAGGAAGGAAGGAAGGAAGGAAAGAAGGAAGGAAAGAAGGAAGGAAGGAAGGAAGGAAGGAAGGAAGGAAAGAAGGAAGGAAGGAAGGAAAGAAGGAAGGAAGGAAGGAAGGAAGGAAGGAAAGAAGGAAAGAAGAAAGGAAGGAAGGAAGGAAGGAAGGAAGGAAGGAAGGAAGGAAAGAAGGAAGGAAGGAAGGAAGGAAGGAAGGAAGGAAGGAAGGAAAGAAGGAAGGAAGGAAGGAAGGAAGGAAGGAAGGAAAGAAGGAAGGAAGGAAGGAAGGAAAGAAGGAAAGAAGGAAGGAAGGAAGGAAGGAAGGAAGGAAGGAAGGAAGGAAAGAAGGACGGACGGAAGGAAGGAAGGAAGGAAGGAAGGAAGGAAGGAAGGAAGGAAAGAAGGAAGGAAGGAAGGAAGGAAGGAAAGAAGGAAGGAAGGAAGGAAGGAAGGAAGGAAGGAAGGAAGGAAGGAAAGAAGGAAGGAAGGAAGGAAGGAAGGAAGGAAGGAAGGAAGGAAGGAAGGAAGGAAGGAAGGAAAGAAGGAAGGAAGGAAGGAAGGAAGGAAAGAAGGAAGGAAGGAAGGAAGGAAAGAAGGAAGGAAGGAAGGAAGGAAGGAAGGAAGGAAGGAAGGAAGGAAAGAAGGACGGAGGGCTGCCTGGTGAATGAGAAGGAATCGATAGACGACAATGGTTCTTCTCCACTCAATAATTCTACGAGATTTACGCTGTTTGGCTGCGTCCTTAGTATTGATTTTTTAAAAAGAAAGAAAACCACTATGAGAATCACAGGTGTAGTGCTAAGACACTGCGGTCTTTGCAGTGTATTGATTTAAAAATGAATAACTACATCCGCTCTATCCAGTCTTGCAAATAAGGTTAGATCACCACTGCATTCTACAGCTCCTCTTCTCTAGCTTTTAACGGCCCCGATGGCCAGTGATTCATTTTTTTAAAAAAAAACACACGCCAGTGCTCAAGAGAGATGCCGCATCTCCCAACTTGGACTCCGTTGGCACGTCAGGCTTCCCCTCCAACCCCGGCCTCCCGCAACTGTGCTGAAGCTTTCGGAACTGCCTGAAATGGAGACGTTTTGCTCTCTGAAAAGGAGGCCAATTGGTCTGTTTCTCCCCCACACACACCAGCCCCCACCCCCCAGTTGCCGCTAAGCCCAACCCTTAAAATCAGGCTTCTCCAATCTGGCTGGCTGTTAGGAATTGTCGTCTCACACACCTGGAGGGCAGCAGGTTGGGGAAGGCTGCTTCAAGAAGTCACGCTACACCAGTTGGACTTTCTGTCTTCCTCTAGGCTGTAGCTCAGTGGTAGAGCACATGTTTCACAGGCAGGAGGTCCCAGGTTTGATTCCCTGATAGCTCCGGGTAGGGCAAGAAAGTCTGCCTGAAATCCTGGAGAGCCCCTGCTGGTGGTTACATTGACTGGGTTCAGACAACACAATAACCAACAGTGGTTTAAATAGTCGACGGTTGGTTATTTAACCCACCACAAGTTATTGTGTCGTGTGTGGCAGGAGGTTTTTTTTACAAACCAACAGTTGGTTATTTGGCTAAAATAACCAACGCTGTGCAGAGTTGGCTATTGGAATCACCATTGGTTATTGAGTTGTGTTGAGGGCACTGTTGGCTATTTCCTTGACCACGGAGTCGCAGGGCAAGAATGGTCAAAGCGGCGACTGAAGCTCTAGTCCAGCCGGCAGGATAGTTTTTTGGCAGCAATGGCTGATGGGATACTAGTAGGAGGACTGAAGTGGGGGAGAGAGGGCGGGGCACGAGTGAGTCAACTCAGCGTGGACTAATAGTTAGGGTGACCATATGAAAAGGAGGACAGGGCTCCTGTATCTTTAATAGTTGCATAGAGAAGGGAATTTGAGCAGGAATCATTTGTATGCATGCAGCACCTGGTGAAATTTCTTCCTCATCGCAGCATTTAAAGCTGCAGGAACCCTGACCTCTTTTGTATCTGGTCAAAAGGGCAGGGATCCTGCAACTTTAACTGTGGTGATGAAGAGAGAATGTCACTAGGTTCTCCATATATACAAATGACACCTGCTGAAATTCCGTGTTCAATAATAATAATAATAATAATAATAATAATAATAATAATAATAATAAATTTATTTCTTACCTGCCTCTCCCTTTGGATCGAGGCGGGGAACAACATTAGAACAGGAATCAATATATCTTAAAAAAATCATGATTTAACATTGATCTGGATAGGCCTGCCGGAAAAGGCTAGTCTTTAAAGCTGCCTTAAAATCACACATAGTGTTAATTTTACGAATCTCCTCCGGTAAGCCATTCCACAATCCGGGGGCGACAGAAGAAAAGGTCCTTTGGGAAACTGATGTCAGCCTAGTTTTAGCTAACTGAAGTAAGTTCACCCCAGAGGACCTGAGTTTGCAGAGCGGACTATATGGGAGAAGGCGATCCCGCAGGTAACCTGGACCCAAACCATTTAGGGCTTTAAAGGTGATGACCAATACTTTGTACTTCGCCCGGAAACTAAACTATGCAACGGTTAAAGATACAGGAGCCCTGTCCTCCTTGCCATATGGTCACCCTACTAATAGTCAACTCAACGCTGATCCTATTCTACAACAGGGTTAATTATTGTCGCGTTGCGTGGGGAGTTGATTCTTACCCCACCGTTGATTATCATGTTGTCTGAACGCAAGCAACCATTGTGACAATACTACGCTACATGGACTCGTGGTTTGATTCAGTATAAAGCAGCTCCCCAAGGTCCTACGTTCCCCACCACCATTCCTGGTGCTGCATGAAGCAAATTGGCCACCCCTAAACTCATAGGCAAGCTGTGCTCGCCTGCGCATGGATGAGCAACTCCACGTGGCAGTGCGCATGTGCTTGCTAGTGCTTTTTATTTGGTCTCCATCCCTCAGGTGAGCTCTAGATTTGACTTCACGGGATGAACTCCTGCTGTTGCCAGGATCTCACCCACCCACCCCAGAGGACTGCCATACGCTACCCGAACTGGCTGTCTTCTCTGCCAGCCCTGCCTCTGCCTGCCAGTAAACGCCTCCCACGCTGGGCAGACTTTGCTCAACAGCCTGTAGGCTCTCAGTGGGGCTGGAATCATAGAATCATAGAATAGCAGAGTTGGAAGGGGCCTACAAGGCCATCGAGTCCAACCCCCTGCTCAATGCAGGAATCCACCCTAAAGCATCCCTGACAGATGGTTGTCCAGCTGCCTCTTGAAGGCCTCTAGTGTGGGAGAGCCCACAACCTCCCTAGGTAACTGATTCCATTCTTGTACTGCTCTAACAGTCAGGAAGTTTTTCCTGATGTCCAGCTGGAACAAGGCAGATGAACATCAGAAGAGCCCTGCTGGATCAGGCCAAGGGTCCACCTAGCCCAGCACTCTGTTCACACAGTGGCCAACCAGCTGTCGACCAGGGACCAACAAAGCAGGACATGGTGCAACAGAACCCTCCCACCCATGTTCCCCAGCAACTGGTGTTCACATGCTTACTGCCTCTGATACTGGAGGTAGCACACAACTATCAGGGCTAGTAGCCATTGATAGCCTTCTCCTCCAGGAATTGATCCAACCCCCTTTAAAGCCATCCAAATTGGTGGCCATCATGACATCTTGTGGTAGTGAGTTCCATAGTTTATTTGCTGTGTGAAGAAGTACTGTGTGGTTCATCCTGGCCCCCAAAGCTCAAGCGTTTTACCTCTTTTGCCGCCTTTGTGTTTTCGTTTTGGCTTTCCCTGAACAAAATGCAAGTCTCCTGGAAGTTCCTGGGCCTCCTGACATGAACTTCAGAAATGAAGACCGGCCGTCATTCTCTGTTCCTCGATGAGAACACGGATGCTCTTAATATACGTCCCCATTTTAGAAGCATGACTCAAGTTTTCCATAATTGCTCTGTAAAAGTCTTATGGCTTCAAATTTAATCCAAGAAGGGTTTTATGAGCAGCTTGTTGAAGAGGATAATTGGTCCATCTCCTCGGGGTTTCACTAGAGCATTGCTCTGGGACCATCAGCCGTCCCCATCCCAACCCTTCAGGTGACTCAGAAATCCATAGGCTCAGCTCAGGTGCGCTACAGCTGGGGGCCCAGGCATTTTGGCTGGCCTCAGCAACCAAGCTAAAGTGTGCGATTGCTAGGACAGGTGGAGGCTGGTGGCTCCGAGGTCAGTGGGGCAGAGAATCCGCTCTGGGTTTCCATCAGAACCAGTCATTACTCTAAAGGAACTCCCCAAGGTGCACCTCAGATAGCACCTTTAGAATTCTGATTGGTTCTGATGGAAAGCACAGAGGAGGGCCAGGATCTCTTCTCGATCATCCCAGAGTGCAGGACACAGAATAACGGGCTCAAGTTACAGGAAGTCAGATTCCAGCTGGACATCAGGAAAAACTTCCTGACTGTTAGAGCAATACGACAATGGAACCAGTTACGTAGGGAGGTTGTGGGCTTTCCCACACTAGAGGCCTTCAAGAGGCAGCTGGACAGCCCTCTGTCAGGGATGTTTTAGGGTAGGTTCCTGCATTGAGCAGGGGTTGGACTCGATGGGCTTTTAGGCCCCTTCCAACTCTACTATTCTATGAAACCAGGAACGGATTCACAAGCCCCACTGACATTGGAGCCACCAGCCTCCACTGGTTAGACCCTTGTCCCTCCCCTTAGTGTGATCCTACACATGTTTAGCCAGAAGTCCCATTGAGTTCAATGGGGCCTATTCCCAGGTAAGTCAGGAACGAGAAGAAATTTTAAACCCCGCACAAATCATTATTATGGCTTAAAATGAAGAACTGGGAAAAGGTGTGAGAGATGCGGACTGCATCTATGTCACCCTTAACATTCATATTTTAAAAAACAACAACCAATGAATGTAAATTAAAATCTTTATTGGGAAATGCACAAAGATGGGCTCAAATAAGCTTTATAAGGAGAAAGGATTCATCACAAAGTCAGAGCACAAACCAGGCCCTGAGATCTAACCCTGAGATCTCTATTGCAGCTCTAACATTGCAGTGGAGGCCTTTTGCCCCCGCCCCGATGCAAAAGGTCTGCATCTTGCACATGTCCAGTTTGTTTTCTGTGCTCCTGCAGCATCATGGCACACACGGAGACCACTGGTGGCACGCATCTAGCCCAGAATTGGCTGCTCTGGCCAGGGCCAGCTCCAGGCTTCCGATAGCCCTTGGGCAAGGCCTCAGCATTGCTGCCTTGCGTTTGCTTGACAGGTACTGAGCCAGGTTGCTAAATAGGCCATGGCATCTGCTTCTCTCCTTCTCATCACCACCATTGTCTGGGCCAGAGCGAGAGGCAGGTGAGCAAGCAGGTTGCAATGGGTCAGAACAGCAATTCTAGGGGGTCCTTGTCAGTGGACCCCTGCTGGGGGGCACGTACTCGGCAGATGCCGGACCACGCCTACCCTTGAGGCCGGCCCTGCCTCTTACTTATAGGGGTGTCCCAGGATCTCCAGTGAAGACCCTAGCTGAGATGTAAAGAATCAAACCTGGGACCTTACGCATGGAAAGCATGTACTTAACCACTAGTTATGAGCCCATTAAAAGAAAAGAATTTTTAAGTGCAGGTCTTGTTTCCCGCCAGCCAGCCAGAGAAGAAGGGGAGAGGCACGCGACCACTCCTCCAACACAGCTTGAGACCACAATACCTGACAGAATGACTTTCCTGACATGAACCTACCTGTACACTACGGTCAACATATAAGGTCCTTCTCCGGGTGCCTACTTCGAGGGAAGCTCGGAGGATGGCAACAAGGGAGAGGGCCTTTTCTGTGGTGGCCACCCAATTATAGAATGATCTCCCCAACGAGGCCCACCTAGCACCAACATTGATATCTTTTCGACGCCAGGTTAAAACTTTCCTCTTTTCCCAAGCATTTAGCAATATGTGATGAGCTTTACTGATCCTAGATTTGGATTTGAAGCTTTTTATATTGCTTTAAATGTATGTTTCTGTGTATGCTGTATGTTTTTGTAGTTTTAAATTCGGTATACTTGTTTTTAAGTGTTTTAATCTTATGTAAACTGCCCAGAGAGCTTCAGCTATGGGGTGGTAAACAAATGTAATAAATAAATAAATAAAAATACGCAAATTGCAGCCACTGGCTGATGATATGAGTATAGACTGGGCCTTGGGTTTGACCAACAAGGGGTTAACCCTCTCAGTCCTTTGCCACTGACAAAAGATGCTTTGCTTCCCATAGAAACTGCCACCATCCTGGTCCCTAGAGTGCCCCAGCCTCTCTCATTACAGCCCCACTGCCATGAACCTATAAAGCTCTTTGGAGTTCTCTGCCTCCTATTCTATCCTTTCGATGCTTGGGACTGATTAAATTACGAGGACTGAGTATAGTTAGCGGACTGCTAATAAGATCCAGGTGGTCTTGATTGCAGGGTAATTGCAACCTATACTAATTACGAATAACATTTGCTAGTGCAAACCGGGCTTGTTTGCATTTACTTTCTATGGTAAACGAATTTGTTTTAAATCCCCCACTAATACAAATAATGCGGGGCCACGCAGCGCTTATCACAGCCCTGGGAATGTTTTTTAAATGGAGAACATAAGAAGCCATCAGCTCAGAAATCGAGATGCAAAGGAAACCCAACAAGGAGCAAACCTCGGCTAATCAAAACACCAGCAAAAACATCACCTGCCAAATGGATAGCTAATTCGGAGATCAACTAGAGTAGGACGTCAAATGCAGATCTCATAAGAATGTAAGAAAAGCCCCAAGAGATCAGACCAAGGCCCAGTTCGCAGGTCACAACAACCCAGGGCTTTTTAAAACCCTGGATTGTCCTGAATGAGTGAGCACAAGCGAGCATGCTGGTTCCAACCCATTGATTGCTCCCACTGAAATGGGAGGAGCTAAACAACCAGGGGTATCGCTCGTCCCTTGTTTATTTACAGTTTATTTATAGTATGACGCTGGACTTCTGGCTTGCATCTGCCAGCAATGAGCCAGAGAAAGACCCCAGAGTTTGTTTTTCAGTTGTTTCTCTGGCTTGTTGGGGAAGAAGCAAGCCAGAGGTTCCAGTTCATATATGGTGCTGAACAACCCAGGAATGGGGTGTCCCTGGGTTGTTTAGTGCCTCCTGCTGGCAGAGGGAGTGATCGGGAAGTAATTGGGCCTGCATGCTCACAACCCTGAGCCAGGGCTGGACTAAGACATGCTGAGGACCAAAGTCATGTCAAGATTCAGAGAAAAAAAGTGTATTGTATTATAACAGGAAGGGTAATGAAAGGGTACCACCCAGGGTTAGGGGGTGCTTGTAATTAAACAGTGTTAGAAGGCCTTCTCTGAAGATGTGTATAAAAGCTCTAGTAAAGCAAGTTCTTTTAAACTGGCTTTAGTCTGTGCTTATTGCCTCCAATACTAAATGATGCGTTGCCACGCTTTCTCACTATATAAGGCAACTCTGCTATAAGTCACACCAGACTTTCCAAAGTACTTAAGCCAAAGTGATTTGAATTATCATGCATCTTAGTTATCCCCAACGTAGTTAGAGGCCCCTCATAATAAGCCATGGCTTACTTGGCTGGTTCCTAAATCCAGCACTACCCAGGATATCATTGGTTTTTTAAAAAAACAAAACAAAAAACACCTGCGTTGTTGTGATATGCGAACTGGGCCTCACAGTCCATCTAATCCAGCATCCTTGTTGCTAACAATAGTCAGTCAGATGCCTCCAGAAAATCCACAAGCAAAGCAGAAAAACCCTTCCTCATTTTTTTGCCAGCAGCAGCCTCTGAGCTTCCAGGTTCCATTAGCTATTGCATCTAAAAGCCACTGAAAAAACTCCCCTTGGCTAATTTTTCTCACTTCCTGGCCTTCAAGTAGTGCTTGAGAAGCGGAAATCCACAGAAACCTTCCCAATGTGGGTTGGATTACAATTCCCAGTGCCCCCTGACTCGAAGCTGGAGAAGACCGATCTACAGACCATATGGATTTGTTTGTGTCTGCTTAGATAATCACTTGAAGCTCTGTTTTGGGTAGCTTCACCAGTGGCAGGTAGCAACTTTAAACGGCACCTTTTCTGTGGTGGCACCCGGATTGTAGAACCCCCTTTCAAGACACATTTGCCTAATGCCTAAAACCTAGCGCCAGGCTAAAACTGTCTTGTTCTCCTGCGCCTTAGATAGCAAACATGCACCTGCTTTTTATTTTAATTGCCGCTTGTCACTGTTGTTTTGTATGCTTCATGTTTTTAATTGCATTGTTTTTAAAGCAGCCTTTCCCCAACCTGGGTCCCTCTGTTCGCTTTTGGCCTATGGCTCCCATCAGCCCCAATGGCCAATGGTCATGGGGTTATGAAAGTTGGAAGCCATAACATCTGGCGGGTCCCAGATCAGGGAAAGTTATTTTAAAGTGTGTGATTGTATTATTTTAAATAAACACTAAGCCGCCCCTGAAGGCCAATCTTGGTAGAAAAGAAAGACAACATTTCTAAAGCTAGTAGGGCCACGATCCTATGCGTGCTTAGATAGAAAATGGTCCTACAACTTCCAGCCTTCTGCAGGCCTTTGGAGAACTGGGGCATCAATGGGACCGGTTCCATTCATCACCCCGCAATTATTTGCTCAGAGATCAGTGACATGGATGCCAAGCAGCAGGGAGATGGCTGTAACATGAGTTCGAGGTGTTAAGAAGCCTGTGGAAGCAGGCCAAGCTGAGACGTGAAGGTTTGGTTGAGGCTTAGCAGGATCCTCTTAACCGCCGGGGCCACTGATCTCCCAGGTGGGAGGGCGAGAGAGCGCAGGGATAACAAGCCCATTGTTCTGGAACAAAGGACAGTGAACGGGGTTGCTACGGCTGCAACCAGCTACCACAACAATAAGCTATTTATTAACAAGTCGCAAAGTTTCTACAAAGCGCTCCTTGATGACATGCAATAAAAATATTTGTAATCTAGGCCTCCCAGACCCAACAAACATCCAACTGACAATTTTCAAAAGGCAGATGCCAGGAGGGCACCTTATGACACCTTAAAAGCCAACGGATTTCTTGTTAATGTTATCTGAAACCTAGATAAGATTTATGGCCATGCTCATATATGGCTTTGGCCCTGTAATTCTGTAAAATTGCTTACAAATCTCTTTTATTATGGATTAGGGAATGGACCCGACTTTATGCAGGTTGGAATAGTCCTTAATTTGATACAGTGAAGCCTTCAAGCGAACTTAGGCAGCCGGCCTGCCCCATCTGAGTGAAGCCAGGCCATCTGGCACCCGTAGGTGCAGCACCTGTCATGATGCATCCCATATACACCTGCCGGACCTTAACAGCATAAGAACATAAGAAGAGCCATGTTGGATCAGACCAAGGGTCCATCTAGTCCAGCACTCTGTTCACACAGCGGCCAAGCAGCTGCTGACCAGGGACCCACAAGCAGGACATGATGCAACAGCACCCTTTTACCCATGTTCCCCAGCATACTGCCTCAGATACTGGAAGTAGCACATCGCCATCAGGGTGAGTAGCCATTGATTGCCTTCTCCTCCAGAATTTATCCAACCCCGCTTTTAAGGCCATCCAAATTGGTGGCCATCACATCTTGTGGCAGTGAATTCCAAAGTGTAACTATGCGTTGTGTTAAGTGATGGACCCTTCAGAGCCCCTCCTCCTGGTGCCCTTGCCAAATGAAGTGAGGTGAATGCTGATTATGGAGAGGGCCATTTCTGTGGTGGCAACCCTGTACTGGAATGCCTTCCCAAGAGAGGCTCACCCAGTCATGGAGAGAGCAGTCCCAGTCATTTTAGGCCTTCCTGTTTGTTTCTACATGTGCTTTATGGTTCACTGGGAGAATTCGGCTCTGGTTAGGCCTCATCTTGAGTATTGCGTCCAGTTCTTGGCACCACACTTCAAGAAGGATGCAGACAAGCTGGAGGGGGTTCAGAGGAGGGCCATGAGGATGATCAGGGGTCTGGAAACAAAGCCCTATGAGGAGAGACTGAAAGAACTGAGCATATTTAGCCTGCAGAAGAGAAGATTGAGGGGAGATATGAGAGTACTCTTCAAATACTTAAAAGGTGGTCACACAGAGGAGGGCCAGGATCTCTTCTCGATCCTCCCAGAGTGCAGGACACGGAATAATGGGCTCAAGTTACAGGAAGCCAGAGTCTGGCTGGACATCAGGAAAAACGTCCTGACTGTTAGAGCAGCACGACAATGGAACCAGTTACCTGGGAAGGTGGTGGGCTCTCCCACACTAGAGGCCTTCAAGAGGCAGCTGGACAACCACCTGTCAGGGATGCTTTAGGGTGGATTCCTGCATTGAGCAGGGGGTTGGACTCGATGGCCTTATAGACCCCTTCCAACTCTACTATTCTATGAATCTGAACCAGGGTTTCCCCAGCCCAGCCTTTAGCCGTGCTGGCTGAGCATGATGGGAGTTGTAATCCAATACATCTGGAGAACACCAGGTCAGTAGAGGCTGGGCTAGGTACCCCATCCTGCTGGCTCTCTAGATCTCTAGCGCTTAAGGCTGTGGGTTTTTTGTGCCATTATGCCCTGCATCGCTTAGCATATTGCTCAGCTCTCAGGTGAAAAGGGCAAAGCTGAATTCTCAAAAGCTCCATCCTGTTCATTCGGCTGAGGGCAGCTGCAATAATCTTTCCCGACAGGCCTTGAAAATATCTATAGCACCAAGTTCTTCCTCTGTTGTTATCGCCTGGGCAAAGTGGCGTCGGATGACGGAGGTGGGAGCAGAGTGATTTCTAAGGCTGTGAGAAGGGGGAACAGCTGAGTCACCCATTCCGATGTGGAGCAACACAGCGAGGGATCATTTTGGAGACGGTCTTGCTCTGATGCTGGGGGCAAAATGGTCAGAAGAGGATTGGGCCACTTTCTCAAAATAACAACACACGGTGTTTCCCGAAGTTCCATCTTTCTGAACACTACGCTCTTGCAGTGCCCCACCCCTCATATAAACAGAAGAAGAGCCGTGCTGGATCAGACCAAGGGTCCATCTGGTCCAATGTTCTGTTCCCTTAGCGGCCAGCGAGATGCCCACAGGAAGCCCACAAGCTTGATATAAATGCAACAGCATCCCTGCCATCTGTGTTCCCTAGAAACTGGGTTCAGAGGCTGCCTCTGATGCTGACAGCCATGGACAGACTTCTCCTGCATGAATTTATCCAACCCCCTTTTAAAGCCATCCAAGTTGGTGGCCATCACCACATCTTATGATCACCAATTCCATAATTTAACAATATGTTGTGCAAGAAAGGTCTTCTTTTTGTCAGCCCTGAATCTCATAGAATCATAGAATAGTAGAGTTGGGTCATCCAATCCAACCCCACCCCCCTGCTCAATGCAGGAATCCACCTTAAAGCATCCCTGACAGGTGGCTGTCCAGCTGCCTCTTGAAGGCCTCTCGTGTGGGAGAGCCCACAACCGCCCTAGGTAACTGGTTCCATTGTCTAACAGTCAGGAAGTTTTTCCTGATGTCCAGCCAGATTTGGGCTTCCTCTAACTTGAGCCCATTATTCCGTGTCCTGCACTCTAAGATGATCGAGAAGAGATCCTGGCCCTCCTCTGTGTAACAACCTTTCAAGTATTTGAAGAGTGCTGTCGTCTCCCCTGAATCTTCTCTTCTCCAGGCTAAACATGCCCAGTTCTTTCATCCTCTCTTCACAGGGCTGTTTCCAGACCCCTGATCATCCTCAATGCCCTCCTCTGAACACGCTCCAGTTTGTCTGCATCCTTCCTTATCATCCTGCTTCATTATGTGACCCTGGTTTCTAGTATCATGACAAAAAAATCCTTTTAGAGTAAAATAATGACAATTAACTGCCCATAAAAGAAATCCCCCCACCACTGCCGCTTCCTGTTTCTGGTGCCTTCTAAATGGAGTTTCAGAAACTCACGCAGAGATGCAATGGGCAAGACATTCTGAGGGTGGGTTCATTCCGCTGCATCCAAATAGGAGTAGCTGAATAATCCAAACACATGCAAATGCAGTCGGACTGCATTTATCCAAATTCATCCCTTCGGGTCCTTTCTTCACTCCCAGGATGAAAGTTCCTTCAGGACAGCCCTTGTCTTTTTCACCTGTGCTAACTGCAAAGCATCAAATACATAGCACCTGAGCATGGACGGGTGGACCCTGGGTCTGATCCAGCAGGGCCCTTCTTATGTTCTTATGACATTAAAGACTACAAAAACAGGGTCAAATCAGCTGCACAGTTCACATTCCTACCTATTTATTCATTTATTTTATTAAAACATTTGTATCCCACCCTATATCACTCAGATCTCAAGGCGGAGTATAGATAAAATTATACAAACAATATAGAACAATAAATATACAATAAATATACATAGCATAGAACGATCCGCTGCAATAGGAGCTATGAAAAGTCCACTTTTTTATACTGTATGTATGTCTTCTCCACTCCCATGCAATTTAAAATGCACTTCATATTCATTACTTCTGAGTAAATGTATTCTCCCAGCATTTTAACAGTCTATAAATAAATGTTAACTTGGTGTTTTAAATTTGTAATTTTGCATTGCTGCTGTTTTTATCTGGTTGAGCTTTTATATTGTATTTGATATTATGGTTTTATACTGCTGTTTTATACTTTGAATGTTTTTAATTTTTGTGAACCGCCCAGAGAGCTCCGGCTATTGGGTGGTATAGGAATGTAATAAATAAATAAATAAATAATAATAAAAATTGGTACGATGGACCTTAAAAGTGTTTGTTGTGACAACCTGGTTGTGGAAAACCCTTCCCTTAGAGGCCTGACTGGCACGGACTTCATTTCAGCACCAAGTTAAACATGGCTCTTTTATCAAAGCCTTTGAGGGTCACAAATAGCTTTAATTGTTTTTATTGCTTTAAAAAAATCTACTGGTTTTAATTTGTCAACGATTTAACACTTTTTTAGCTGTGTATATTTCTATGTTTACATTGTTCTGATTTTATCTGTACACCGCCCTGAGATCCTAGTCATATAGGACAGGATGCAAATGTTTTAATAAATTAATAAAAACGTAAAATCCTTTTGCCATGGATTTTTTCTTTATAGCTGGGGAGGATTTCGGGATGGGTTGGGAAGGGTTGAACCTTCTCTTCCTGCACAAAGTGGTCCTGATCCAGATAGGAGCTGTGCATGCTTACTTGTGAGTAAAAAACAAAGCGAGGGTCGGCTGCATCATGCAACGTTTTTAAGGTATCATCTAATTTGACCTTCAGTCTTGGGAACACAAGCAGCCGTGTAACCTGCCAACGGTGTGCAAAACGTATTTTGCATAACATGCAAATCAAGCACCTTGGTCTTGTGGAATTCTGGCTCTAACAACATCTCAGTAGCAGCTCACAATGCAGCACTTTTAACTAGCGGGTAATTGCTATGCCCACTGGCTTTAACCAACAAAATAATTCTCCTGCAAACCAGGCGGCTGATGCCATTTGCAGGCCTGCATTGCTATTCTGCCTGCCTCCCACCTTGCATATTCAGTTCAGGCCTGAGAAAGCTATTAGCCAAATTGACATGAAGTAAAGCATTTGCTGTAATATATTGGGAGAACCAGAGTGGTGATGAGGCGGTGTATGGTTTTTTCTCCTTTTTAATTTAATAAATACATCCGCTTAAGTGCCCCCACAATTTCCCCCTGCAATGTGTAAAGGTGCGTTCCATTAATTGATTATAGTTATGACCTGAAATGAACTACAACCTTATTTATGTATCCATTTAATTTTCTGGTTTATTGCCATCACCAGCAGGGACCAAGGCAACCCATCCTGGCCTGCTAAGGAAAGGTAATTAGAAAACAACACGGATCTTTCCAAAGAAAGGTTGTTCATTTAAAAGGATTCAGGTCGCCAGAAGATCAATGACCTAAGTTGGAGCAGCAAGTACCACCACATGTTTGTGCAGCTTTGCAATTTAATATTACAGGAATCTGTCCACACGGCCCAGTGAAAAATGAGTTTGGTATGGACAGACAGCGGTTGTTGCTGCTTAATCGTATATGGGACTTCTTGGAACAGCTCCTCACAGATTGCAATTAATACCTCGTTCCCTTCTCAGTGAGTGCCTGGCAGGGGTGGCATGCAATAAACAGGGGCAGAAGCATAAAAGAGCATTAAAAAAGCACAATCCATCTGGGATTATTGAAATAAAATGTTGTCAAGTACACTCCATGAGACTGGGTTCGGATACCATGATAACCAATGGTAGGTTAAATAGCCAATGGTGGGTTAAATAGTCAACGGTTGGTTATTGGGTCATCTGCTGGGACTTTTTCACAATCAACTCTGCACAGAGTTGGTTAGTTGTGTTGGTTATTTTGGCCGAATAACCAACACAACTAATCAACGCTATGCAGAGTTGATTATTTGAACAACGATTGGTTATCGTGTCGTGTGTCGGGCACCATTGACTATTTCATCACACACAGTTGGTTATTTTCGACGACTACAGAGTCCCCTGGCAAGAGCGACCAAAGCGGCGGCGGACATTCTAGTCCAGCTGGCAGAACTCGCAATGGCTGATGGGATACCAGTGGGAGGACTGAGGGGGGGAGAGAAGGCAGAAGTTGGAAGGGGCCTACAAGGCTATCGAGTCCAACCCCCTGCTCAATGCAGGAATCCACCCTAAAGCATCCCCGACAGAGGGTTGTCCAGCTGCCTCTTGAAGGCCTCTAGTGTGGGAGAGCCCACAACCTCCCTAGGTAACTGATTCCATTGTCATACTGCTCTAACAGTCAGGAAGTTTTTCCTGATGTCGAGCTGGAATCTGGCTTCCTTTAACTTGAGCCCGTTATTCTGTGTCCTGCACTCTGGGAGGATCGAGAAGAGATCCTGGCCCTCCTCTGTGTGACAACCTTTCAAGTATCTGAAGAGTGCTATCATTTCTCCCCTCAATCTTCTCTTCTCCAGGCTAAACATGCCCAGTTCTTTCAGTCTCTCTTCATAGGGCTTTGTTTCCAGACCCCTGATCATCCTGGTTGCCCTCCTCTGAACACGCTCCAGCTTGTCTGCGTCCTTCTTGAATTGTGGAGCCCAGAACTGGACGCAATACTCTAGATGAGGCCTAACCAGGGCCAAATAGAGAGGAACCAGGACCTCACGTGATTTGGAAGCTATACTTCTATTAATGCAGCCCAAAATAGCATTTGCCTTTCTTGCAGCCATATCGCTCTGTTGGCTCATATTCAGCTTGCGATCTACAACAATTCCAAGATCCTTCTCGTTTGTAATATTGCTGAGCCAAGTATCCCCCAGCTTGTAACTGTGCATTTAGTTTCTATTTCCTAAATGCAGAACTTGGCATTTATCCCTATTAAATTTCATTCTGTTGTTTTCAGCCCAGCACTCCAGCCTATCAAGATCACTTTGAAGTTTGTTTCTGTCTTCCAGGGTATTAGCTGATGTGTCAATCAAACACACCGTTGACTAACAGTCAACTCAATGCTCTCCGGTTGATTATAATCATGTCATGTGGGGAGTACCGGCTCGATAACCAACCATGGAGTTGACTATTAACCCACCACTGACTATTGTGTTGCCTGAATGCAGCCAATTATGTACTTCTCAATAAGGCTGCCATACTTAGTCAATCCATTTGTTTAATTTGCTTTGCTTCTATCTACTACTTTTATTTGTGATCTGTTTTAAAATGCTGTATTTTAAATTTTACGGTTGGCTCTGACGTTATTGTAAATTACTCTGGAATCGATTTTGATGAAGAGTGATATAAAAACATTTCAAAGAAAGAAGTAAGCCGCCCATTCCCGGTGGAGGGGGGTATTTTTGTTTCCTGGATCTGGCCAGCCCAAAGGCTACAGTCTGCCAGCTGCGCACTGAAAAGGGAACGAGGTATTAATTGCAATGTTTGAGGAGCTGCTCCCAGAAGTCCCATATATTATTAACTACATCTGCTCTCTGTCCACATCAGAGTCACTTCTCATTTGCCCATATGGAAAGTCTGCCAGGTATTGTACAGGTGCTGCAGTGAATTGTGGCTTGCTACCAAAATTGGTAGCAAACCACTTGGTAGTGCTACAGAGCACAAGGGTTAAATTTAGCTTACAAACAAGATATTTTTTCTCTGTGTTGCACATCCCTGACTTAAATGGTGCCCATCACTGAATTTTTTTTTCTTTTTTTTAGAAAACACAAGTTCTTATTAAAATGGCAGGAGGAAAGGAAAGGAACCTCTCCTCTCGTGCAAGCACTGAGTCATTACTGACTCTTGGAGGGACGCCAGCTTTCGCTGATGTTTTCTTGGCAGGCCTTATAGCGGGGTGGTTTGCCGTTGCCTTCCCCGGCCGTGATTACCTTTCCCCCAGCTAACTGGGTACTCATTTTACCAACTTCGGGAGGATGGAAGACTGAGTCGACCCGAGCCGGCTGCCTGAAACCAGCTTCCACTGGGATCGAACTCAGGCTGTGGGGAGAGTTTCGGCTGCAGAAACTGCTGCTTTACCGCTCTGCGCCACACGAGGCTCAAAGGAAAGGAACCTCTCGTGCCAGCACTGAGTCATTACTGACTCTTGGAGGGACGCCAGCTTTTGCTGACGTTTTCTTGGAAGGCCTTATAGCGGGGTGGTTTGCCGTTGCCTTCCCCGGCCGTGATTACCTTTCCCCCAGCTAAGTGAGTACTCATTTTACCGACCTCGGGAGGATGGAAGGCTGAGTCGACCCGAGCCAGCTGCCTGAAACCAGCTTCCACTGGGATCGAACTCAGGCCGTGAGGAGAGTTTCGGCTGCAGAAACTGCTGCTTTACCGCTCTGCGCCACGCGAGGCTCTTAAAATGGCAGGAGGACAGTACTAATTCAGAAGAGGCATTCTGCTTTCCTTCTCACCAGGAAGAAAGCCTCTTTAACTATGTACTTGCTGTGACACATGCAGACATCATCTGAAACAGGGGCAGGCAGAAGGTAAATTGGGATCTCCTGGAAGATCTCTGGGTGGTTTACAGTATATAAGCATGGATTTTTGACTCTCAGTGGTTAAAAGTAAAACTGGATTTTTAAAAAAATCTCTGCCATGGCTGTCTTATGCCAATTGCTTATTTCTTACACTGCGCTACCAGTCAACAGTGCATTGGGGGAGGGGGGTTAATCTCATGGCAGGCAGACCCAGAAAGTTTAATTCCTCCCTCCAGGATATTCACTCTTTTTTTTTTAATTTACAAACCTCTATACTTCTGTTTGCCCCTCCACCCACCCCAAGTATGCAGAAGCCCTATGAAGAGAGACTGAAAGAACTGGGCATGTTTAGCCTGGAGAAGAGAAGATTGAGGGGAGACATGATAGCACTCTTCAAATACTTCAAAGGTTGTCACACAGAGGAGGGCCAGGATCTCTTCTCGATCCTCCCAGAGTGCAGGACACGGAATAACGGGCTCAAGTTAAAGGAAGCCAGATTCCGGCTGGACATCAGGGAAAACTTCCTGACTGTTAGAGTAGTACGATAATGGAATCAGTTACCTAGGGAGGTTGTGGGCTCTCCCACACTAGAGGCCTTCAAGAGGCAGCTGGACAACCATCTGTTAGGGATGCTTTAGGGTAGATTCCTGCATTGAGCAGGGGGTTGGACTAGATGGCCTTGTAGGCCCCTTCCAACTCTGCTATTCTATGATTCTATGATCCCACCTTTTCCTCAAAGGAACCCAAGGTGGTATACATGAAACTCCTCTTCCTCTCCCTTTTATCCTTACAACAACCCTGTGAGGTGGGTTGGCTAAGAGTCAGGGAGTGGCCCAAAACCACCCAGTGAGCTTCATGCTTGAGTGAGGACTAGAACCGGATCTCCCGAGTCTAGCTACTATGAACAACTGGGCTGCCTAGCCAACTTAAGACACAGAATAACATCACGCGAGGAGAAGCCTGTCTCTGGAAGAGATGAGGAATGACATGTTGGTTTGAAATAAGCCACCAAATCTTTGGCCCCAGACCTCAGTTTGTCCTTCATGACCTCTTCAGCGGACAGAAACTCTTGCTAAGGAACATTAAGAACATCAGAAGAACCCTGATGCTGGATCAGACCAAGGGTCCATCTAGTCCAGCACTCTGTTCACACAGTAGCCAACCAGCCATTGGCCAGGGACCAACAAAGCAGGACATGGTGCAACAGCACTCTCCCACCCATGTTCCCCAGCAACTGGAGCACACAGGCTTACTGCCTCAGATACTGGAGATAGCACACAACCATCAGGGCTAGTAGCCATGGATAGCCTTTGCCTCCAGGAATTTCTCCAACCCCCTTTTAAAGCCATCCAAATTGATGGCCATCACTACATCTTGTGGTAGTGAGTTCCATAATTTAACATTCTTTAAATTGAGAAGGTTGGTGCCCGGAAAACCAATTTGTGCTTGCATCCGAACATCGTCTTTGGGCTTCCGGGGCAGGGGCGTGTTGGGTTTGTTTCTCTCCAGAGCTCCCCCTCCTTGCGTTCCCATAAACAGTTGCTACAGCAATACTCTCCATTTGTGACCAGCTAATAATGTTTACAGCATGCGCCTGAGCTCTTTTGACAGGCAACACTCTAACAGCAAGCTCAGACGGTGAGTGTCGACAGGATAGCAGCCAAAACGGAGCCACTGAGAAACGAGAGAGGAATCAGCCTGCTCTGGGCAATGCCAGGCTTTACAGAGGTACAAGTACAGAACTCTTAAAATAAAATAAAACCTAAGCGCCCGCCCCACCCCCCGACAGCTGAATGATGACTGAGCATGCTCAGTAGAATGACAGCTGGAAAAGGAAAAACAGAACGCCATGCTTAGAGAACTAGCTGGAACCCTGAACAAGAACTTGCATGTGAGGTGAGAGGATACACTGCAACAAAATGTTGCAGGTCAGCCTTGTCCCATCAGGATACGGTGTTGGACAAGAAGAGAAGATGGCGGGCTTCTAATCTCCACTCAGTCACGATGCTCACCAGGAGATTTTGGTTCTGTCACAATCTCTCATCAAAACCCACCTCAGGGGTGAGGATAAAATGGGGTGGGGTGGGGCTGGGGTGTACAGGGAAGGCTGAGAGACATGCAAACCACTCTGAGCAACTTGGAGGATGGACAATTTACAAATGTCATCAAGAAGGAGGATTCTCCCAGAATCCCCCGCTCTGTGTTATTCTGGAGGCCTGATCTATTCAAGACCCAGTCAAAGTAGATTCATTTTGTTTCAGTCATCTTTTCATTACACTTGGTCGAAGTGGAGTCAGGAGACAAGGGCATGGCTTAGTCGGAGTCTGGGAACTGGGAAGGTTTGTGGAATGGAGACCCGGACTTTATTTTTGAATGTGTGAAGCTGCCTGCACCTCATGCTGTCTGTTGGTCCCTCTAGACACCTTGAGGTCTTTTGTGGGCTTTCCCATGCTAAAGGCCTTCAAGAGGCAGCTGGACAGCCATCTGTCAGGGATGCTTTAAGGTGGATTCCTGCATGGAGCAGGAGGTTGGACTTGATGGCCTCATAGGCCCCTTCTGACTCCACTATTCTATGATTCTTTGGATTGCCAGGATGAAAGGAACGACAGTTTATTGACAGAAAATGGATGCAGAATAGCAATGCAAAGAAAGCTCACACACATCTCTTCAGCCCACAGAGCTGGCAACTCCCAAAGGGATGGCATTTGCTGTGGCCCCAAATCAACAGCAGAGATTGTCCCTCAAACCCAAGTTCTCCAGGTTGGTGTGCACATTCACCCTGCAGCTCCATCATTTATACTCTTTCTGATATTCTAGTTCGTGCCCCAAAGCATTGCTGAAAGGTAATGAATCTCCTGTCCTATGACTAACAGATCCCAATGTTCCAACCGGCAGCAGCAAGGGGCGGGGTGTCCTCTTTATTTCCTCAGCAAGATAGAACAGTAAAGCCAACAGAGGAAGGTAGGCAGCCGTTTAACTTAAGAATTGCACCCTCATCAGCATCAGACAGCTAGCAAATTGTTAAGCATGTGTATTGGAGCCTGTTTGCTTGATGAGAAGCCACAGAGTTGCCCAAAGACCTCAAGACGTCTAGAGTGACCAACAGACTCGAAGAAACAAGAAAACTGCCCTTTAGGCAAGCTTTTATACATTTAATAAATACCAGATAGGACAAGTGTGTAAGTTCAACACCAGACCTAACTCCTCACCAAGTTTTCTGGCATCCAACTCACTACATGCTCCAATTCCAGACTTGGAATGTCTCTCCCTTTTACATGCAGCAAGAACATCCGCCAGCAAGCCGGCTTGAGGACACTCCATCAGCAGGACCAAAAAGGCCAACTGGAAAAAAAAGGCGTTCTATTTGAGGCTGCCTGTCCTTTCCCCAACCATGAGATCACGGAGCAGAAATCTAAAGGCAGAAATAGCAACGGCCATAATCTGGGATTGCCAAGTCACCATTGGGCCAATTGTATTTTGGAACAAGAGGTAGCATAGCAACCCCGGGGGTGGGCTGATACAGGCATTCCTTTCTGGCAGCCAGTCACAATGGATCAAGCAAGGAAGGGCAGAAATACATGCCTGCAGAGAAGACGATGAAGTCTCTAAGCAAGGGACTCCAGGCAAAAACTTCTTCAGTTCCCCTGGTTCACTCCTTATCACAGCCCATGCTTAGAAAGCAAGAGGACAGTGTGTGTGTGTGTGTGTGTGTGTGTGCGTGTGTGTGTGTGTTTCCCCCCCCCCAAAAGGGCATGGATCTGGGACAGCCCTCCTCCTGAATCCATTCAGAGGACGAAAGCATGGCTCTTCTCACAGGTGAGCGTTTATAGAATCATAGAATAGTAGAGCTGGAAGGGGCTTATAAGGCCATCCAATCCAACCCCCTGCTCAATGCAGGAATCCACCTTAAAGCATCCCTGACAGATGGTAGTCCAGCTGCCTCTTCAATACCTCTAGTGTGAGAGAGCCCACAACCTCACCAGGCAACTGATTCCATTGCCGTACTGCTCTAACAGTGAAGAAGTTTTTCCTGATGTCCAGCTGGAATCTGGCTTCCTTTAACTTGAGCCCGTTATTCCGTGTCCTGCACTCTGGGAGGATCAAGTAGAGATCCTGGCCCTCCTCTGTGTGACAACCTTTCAAGTATTTGAAGAGTGCTAGCATGTCTCCCCTCAATCTTCTCTTCTCCAGGCTAAACATTTATTTGCATTTCTATACCGCCCAATAGCCGAAGCTCTCTGGGCGGTTTACAAAATTAAGACAATTCAAGTATAAAACAACAGTATAAAACCATAATGTAAAATACAATATAAACATGCCCAGTTCTTTCAGTCCCTCCTCAAAGGGCTTTGTTTCCACACCCCTGATCATCCTTGTTGCCCTCCTCTGAACATGTTCTAGCTTGTCTGCATCCTTCTTGAAGTGTGGTGCCCAGAACCGACTACGTGGTACCCTTGTAGAGGAGGGTTTCCTTCCGTTGTTTTCCAACTCAGCCTTCTGTGGGAGGGCAGGAGTCGCATGCAGTGATGCAGTAGTATATTTTGAAGTGCAGGGGCTGCTAATAACAGGACTCATACTCCCCCCTCAAGGAGAACCCCAAAAAATGCAGGCTGCTGTGTGGATCCATATCTCTACCAGGAGCATGCCTTTTGTAAAACTCATGGGTCTTAATTGTCCATTCAAGACCAAGCTGTCCCCACCACCAAAATACTTTGCATTACAACTGGGGACAATATATTGTTGCTGGGAAAATTCATTCCCGCTCCTGCAAAGACTGCAGATCAGCTCAGAGGGAAACGGGGAAGCCTGAGGTTGGTGGCCGTTGACGTCAGGGTTCCTGCTCATAGAGAGCTAGTGTGGTGTAGTGGTTAGAGCGTTGGGCTGGAAGTCGGGAGATCCAGGTTCTTGTCCCCACTCAGCCATGGAAACCCACTGGGTGACTTTGGGCCAGTCACAGACTCTCAGCCCAGCCTACCTCACAGGGTTGTTGTTGTGAGGATAAAATGGAGAGGACAAGGAGGATTATGTACGCCGCCTTGGGTTCCTTGGAGGAAAAAAGGCAGGATATAAATGTAACAAATAAAATAATAAATAAAATAAATCAAACAGTGCCTGCATTGCATCCCTGTGAGCCCTGGGTCCATTATATCACTGCAGTGGAGGCTGGTGGCTCTGATGTCAGTGGGGCATTAAATCCATTCTGGGTTTCCATCAGAACCAGCAGAATTCTAAAGGAGCTACTCAGAGCATTATGCCCTTGGGGTAATGAAGAGGGATAAGGGGAAAAAACTTTACAATCCAGAAAGTCATAAGAGATAACGTTCAAGTCAATCAATAATTATCCATATGATTAAAGTTTAGGGGGCTTTGGACATTTCACTCACGGAAGACATTAGGAGAATATCTTCCTAATTAACCACTGCCTCATTACAGTTGTCAGACCAAAAGGATTATTAACAGATCATCAGCCTTCTCTAATGCCAGCAACCGTGAATAAATAGAATGGTTCTCGCCACTGTGCCATTCCAATTACAAAAGTGAGTAGACAAGGCACGTCGGGTTATCCATAATCATTTCTTTCCCGGCTGCCATCCACTCCCTCCCAGATCATGGACATCCACAAAATGCACCCAGTTTCAAGCTGTTATTCTCTTTCTGTCATAAGCAGTTTGGTCTTTGAACAAAGCACATTTCTGCTCTGCAGCAAATAAGCATTTGCTGGGGAGTGGAACAAAAATGGAGCATTAAATCAGTCAGGCAGCACAGAAGCATGTGTTGTAACACTATCATCTCAGGACGAAGATGAGTAATGTCCGGAATCTGGCGATGGAATTTGGCAACATCCAGACATGATGGAATCTGGTGATGGAATTTGGCAACGCCCAGACATGATGGCGGGGCGCCATCTCGCCTGACCAGCCGAAGCAAAGCCAGGATGCTGGGGTGGGGGTGGGCAGCTTTGGAACGGCGCGCCCGGCCGGAAGCCCCTCTGGGAGAGCGACTTCCGGGAACGCCATTCCGAAGCCGCCCGCCCGCCCCCTTACCCCAGCATTCTGGCTTCGCTTCGGCGCCCACACATTCGAAGTGAAGCCAGAACACTGGAGGGGGGGGCATGGCTTTGCTTCAGCTGGGTGGGCGCCTAGCCGAAGCAAAGCCAGGATGCTGGGGCGGGCGGCTTGGGAACGGCGTACCCAGAAGCTGCCCTCTCAGAGCCGCTGTGGTGTTCGGCACCCCCCTCACCTTGGCGCTCTAGGCAGTTGCCTGAGTGGCCTCTATGGTAGCACCGGCCCTGCACAAGGGCCAGGACTGGAATTGAAAAGGCAAAAGTTCAGAAGTTCTCTTGGAAAGGCCTGGCCAAGCCCCCCACAGCCCGGCGTCCACCCACTAAAGAGCCAGGCTCTAAAATAGCAGATTTCTCTCTCTTGCCCAAGTAAATATAGTTCAGGCAGGATGATGCTACAAGGCTGGATGCAGGAGAAAAGCAGTCTGCATTGGGGCTATCATGCCCAGGGCCCATCCATACCATGAATTAAGCATCAATCAGTTCAGGAGGCAGATTCGTAAGGGGCCATCATATTGTTTTTGTCTTCAGCCTCCTTTTCTGTGAGCACAGGCAGCAGGGGGGTGGGGGAATCAAATTTGTACCTGTTTTTTGTACCCCTGCAAAATATGCCTGGAGCCACCAATGCCTGGACTATGACATAGAATAGATGTACGTAAACATCCCAGCTCAGTTCAGACAACACGTTTCTCCATGGTGGTTTTAGAACTCCACGGTGGAGTTTTTACACCACCGTTGAGAAATGTGTTGTGTGGAGGGGAAACTCCACCCCACGGTGGAGGGGTTTTTTTAGAAAACACTCCATGCTGAATATCCATGCTGTGCAGAGGAGAGTTCCTGCACAACCGTTGTGCTGTGTGTTGTGTGGAGGGCTCCGTGGAGTTTCCCCTTGCGTTGAGTGGACTTTTCTCATTGGCTACAGAGTTCCCTGGCAAGAGTGGCGAAAGCAGTGAGGGCCGCTCTAGAAGAGCCACCGGGATTGGGGGTCTTGCAGCAATGGCTGATGGGATACCATCAGGAGGACGGGGGGAGGCAAGAGGGCGGAGGAACTGTCAAGCAAACGCCACGCTGGAATTTACTCAGCTCCACGGGAGCCCACAGTCACACAACGGCGGAGTTAGAACATGTTGTGTGGAGAGCGCCCCCTAGAAACTCAACCGTTGAGTGGAGTTTTCACATTGCGTTGACTAACGTGTTGTCTGAACTGAGCCAACAAGTTACATCAGCCTCCCCCAGCCTGCTGCCCTCCCGATGTGTTGGGCACCATTATTTACAGCCATTGGCCCTCCAAGCAGGGAGCCATTGGCTAATGCTGCCTGGGAGTGATGGGACACATCTGGCGGACGCCAGGTTAGGGAAGGCTGAGTGACATTATTGGCGGAGGGCGGGGGAAGCATCTCACAGAATCACATCCTCTTCTATATAACTACAGAAGCTCAAAGACAACATTCCGAATCTAAGTAGCAGCCAATTAGTAAGAAGGGAAGGCAAGTTTCACTGGAAAAAAGGGTTGAACGCTTTCCTCCAGGAAGCTCCATCGCTTACCTATGTACAGGGAAGAATCTTTCCGTCTCACGTGGTCGTCAATGTAGGAAACTCCCAGCGGTTGTACAGGCGTGGCCCCAATCCCTAGGAGGACTTGTGCCCCGATGAGAAGCAAATACATCATGTTTGTGGCAGTCCTGCTCCTGCAGATAAGATCCGGGTCTGGTCCCTCGTCGCTGGTGGATCCGTTGACCACGCACACGTCTCTCCCTTCGGCCCCCCATCGAATCTCCCCAGATTCGTATTTATACTGGTGGGTCAGGAATTCAGGCAGCGCCGAGAGCAGAGCCCCGAGGGCCATGACGATCCCTCCGCATCCTATTAAGCGTGGCCGGTGACCCCGGGCCCCGAAGTAGCTCACGAAAAGAATGAGGGCCAAGTTCCCAATCTCAAAGCTACTGGCGATGACACCCACGTCGGCGCTCTGCAGGTTGAAGCGGCGCTCCAAGGTAGTCAAGACACTCACCTGCGAGGGAAGAGAGAGATTTCGACACAGGTTATTTAATATCTGGTCCATATACCTGCCCGCACTTTAAGATAGGAAAGAGAGGCTCTTCTCATTTGCCCACCCATGAGAGCAGTCAGGTGGGTGACCACACATGATAAGGCCTCCTCTGTAGTGGCCCCATACTTTTGGAACAAGTCACCATTGGACGTCCGCCATTGTCATGACTAGGCCTGTTCTCCTTAGGCTGGGGGGAAGGAGTTCCAGGCAATCAATCAGAATCAGATTCTGAAGCTGAAGAGACCATGTCAGAAACATTCCAGCCTATACCGGGAGTGGAGGCAGTGACTCTCATGGGCTCTTCACCAGCTGGGAATGAACTTTCACCAGACCTTATCTCTGAAAGTGTAACCAAAACACAGTCTGTGGGAAATCAGTATTCTTCCAAGGGGGAAAGCCCTGAAAGGGTAGCTGATCCTAGAGTCCGCCGCAGACTCAAATGGGCGGAGCTAAAGGAAGGCAAGGCCCGGCTAGCTTCTCGCCAAAGGCTTCCTGAAGTCAAACCAGTCTCCCTGAAGTCAAAGCATTCTGGGAAACGGCTTCCTGTTCTTCTTGAAAGGACAATTATCTTGCTTGGTTTGCATAGTTTTGCCTAGAGGAAAGTTCCTAGAGGTTGGACTCTTTTCGGGTGGGAAGAGATGTTTATTGCCTGAATTAAGCTTTGTGGATTACATGGCAGACTCCCTTTATTGTCTCCCAATAAGGCAGGAGGTTTTGGGGAAACACGACAGCCATGCTCTGTCATTGCAGGCCTTGAAAACATATTATTTTACTGTGGCCTTCTCTTGATATGATCATTCATACATACATAAATAAATTCTGCTGGAGAACTTTCTCCCCTGATAACAGAAAAGCTCTTTGAACAGCTCTCCTGAAAAGATCTTAACAAAACCACTCTGGAGTAAGATTAATATTCTACAGCAAGCCCAGTAATTCTTTTTAAAAGGCTTTTTTTAAAATAAATAAATAAATATCAAAAATCAAATACTGAACAGCTTAAAAACGAAAAGACAACCTCGGGAGAAAAGCAAAAAATAGTTAGGACCAAGGGCCACCACAACCTTTGCCGATATACGTTCTTAAAAGCAGAAGATGTTCTATAGCTGTGAAGTGTAAGAGGTTCTGACAGCCTCTGTCCTCCGAGCAGGGGGCTGTTTTCAATGTACATCACAATGCTAGTAGGACATTTAAAAGATCACCGGTCAACAGAAGTAGAAAGTCTTAGTGGACACACTCACCAGATTATTGGGAAATGGAAAATTTAATGAAAAGGGGGGAGGAGTTCCAAGAATTCTCCAGAATAGCCTGTCCCAACCTGATGCCCTCCAAAGGTGTCAGACTACAGTCCCCATAATCCCTAGACAGCACCCCTAATAACCATGCTAGTTGGGGATGCTGGGGGCAGTGGTTTAACACACCTGGAGTGTGCCAGGTGGGAGGATGCTGGCTTAGCAACATAGGTAGCTGCCTTCTACTGGGTCAGGCTCATTGTCCATCCTGTCTAGTATTGTCCCTGCTGACCAGCAGCGGGTCTTTTAGTTTCAGGTGGGGAGATTCCTTTCCCATCACTGGCTCCTTAAGCCTTCTCACTGGAGATGCCAGAAATCGGATCTGGGACCTGCTGCATGCAGAGCATGCGCCTGCCCCACTGAGCCACAAGCCCTCCTCTCAAAGTGGAAAACCCTGCCAGGAGGACAGCCCATCCATAAACACGAGCCCGGGTCCCACTCCAATTTCAGCCTTGCTGGAGGCTTCCCAACACAGCCCAGCCATTAATGCACAGTTCGCCGGAAAACTGAAAACGATGAGGTGCAGCGTAATGCCTAGCCATTTGTCACGCGGTGCACATTTCAAACAGCAGGAAAGACGGAATTAGGCGCACGCGAGTGAGCTCTCTCAATGCGCATGAGAACATGCTGCATTCCTCCTCCTCCCCCCACCCCTCGCCCCACATCACAACTCTTAGCTCAAAATCTTTCCCTCCAGTGGCATGTCTCTCTCCCACGGTGACCCAAAGAGCGGTCCGAGACTTGCTGGTGCAGCACGCTTGTCAGTTTGCATTTGGGTACCTGGGATGTGCCACAGCAACACATTCCCTGTTTAAGGCCCGCCAGCCACGTCAAGGACGGAGCCAGAAAATGCAGGCCTCTTTCCAGAGGAAGGATGGGCGGGGGGGGCGGGGTGGGGGTGAAGGTGGGGAGGGCACAGCAAAGCAGACCAGGACTGAGCGGAAGCATCCTTCCCTTCCCTTCCAGTAATGTATTTTCAAAGAACCAGTGCGGTGTAGTGGCTAAAGTGTTGGACTGGGAGTCGGGAGATCAGGGTTCTAGTCCCGCCCTCGGCCATGGAAGGTTACAGGGTGGCTTTGGGCCAGTCACTGAGTCTCAGCCCAATCTACCTCACAGGGTTGTTGTTGTGAGGATAAAATGGAGGGGGGAGGATTACGTACGCCGCCTTGGGTTCCTCGAAGGAAAAAAGGCGGGATATAAATGTAATAATAAATAAATAAAGTGGCCTATAATACATACTGTTAAGAATTTTGGCTCCACCATACTTTTTATCGGGCAAATTCTTTGGTAATGATAAGAATGTAAGAAGTGTCATGCTGGATCAGACCAAGGGTCCATGTAGTCCAGGACTCTGTTCCCACAGTGGCCCACCAGCTGTCGACCAGGGACCCACAAGCAAGACACAAGTGCAACCGCACCCTCCTACCCATGTTCCCCAGCAATTGGTGTACACAGGCTTTCTGCCTTGGATAGTGGAGATAGCACTCAACCATCAGGGCTAGTAGCCATGGAGAGCCTTCTCCTCCAGGAATTGATCCAACCCCCTTTTAAAGCCATCCAACCCGGTAGCCATTACTACATCTTGTGGTAGTGAATTCCACAGTTTATGTGCTGTGTGAAAAAAATCCTTCTTTTTATCTGTCCCGAATCTCCCACTAATCAGCTTCATGGGATGACCCCGGGGTTCTGGGAGAGGGAGAAAAAAGTCTCCCTATCCATGATGCATAATTCTCTACACCTCTATCATGCCTCCCCTTAGCCTCCTATCTGAGAGGCCAAAATAGACGTGGTTTTAAATCCTTAACTGGCAATGACGTCTATTTTTTACCTTTACTCTTTAGTAGGCATGGGGAACCGATCTGGATTAGTACCCTAGCATGGTGGGTAGAGGGCCTTTTAAGATCTAGAATGGGCCCACTGCACCTACTCTAGAGTAAAAAATGAAAAAGGAAGGACGATAGAGCTGTTTGATATGGATTTCAAGGGATGTTAGTTTTGGCCCTGATATGATGTAGGAATAGCAGGTATGTTGCCAGGCTGAGGTTTGCCTCCAATCCATGCTCTGCTTGTATGTTTGTAAATAAATCCATATATTACAAAAATGCCACTTATCTCACCTTTGAAAGAATCCAACTTCAGTTAAGAGCTGCCCTTGAAACATTTCCTTGCATGTGCAAGTTGGAGTGTGCATTTATTTGAATGAATAAATAAATCAATAAAAAACAAGCAGGATGAAATAGCAGCCATTTCTAATACTGGCAAGTCATGCCCCAAAAGCCACTAAAAGCTGCTTTCAGAGCTGTTCGAACCTCTTAAAGCCCAGGGGGGAAAGACAGTATTTACATAGCACCAATCAAATTTGGTGCTAGGAAAAAAACACACAGAGTATGATAATTCCACAGCTGAGGTATCACCACCAAGAAGGCCCTACCAGAGCTGGCCTCTGACAAAGTTCTTAATAATTAGGCAGCTTCATATGAGAGAAGGCAGCTCTCCAAATACCCTGGTAAGGGGGTAAATAAAAGAGTATGAAATCGGTAAGAAAGAGGATGGCTTTCCTAAATGACATCCTTTGTGCCACTGGAGCTTCTATGGCATGAAAGTTAAGCGGGTCATAGCTTTAGGGTGACCATATGAAAAGGAGGGCAGGGCTCCTGCAGCTTTAACTGTTGTGATGAAGAGGGAATTTCACCAGGTGCTGCATACATACAAATGTTTCCTGCTGAAATTCCCTTTTCTATGCAACTGTTCAAGATACAGGAGCCCTGTCCTCCTTTCCACAGGGTCACCCCACACAGCTTGACATTATGGCTTTCGATCACAACAATACAAAGCCACACCCATGTATAGATGAAGCTTGGAGCCAAACCAACACATGGTGAAAATCAGTAGTAGCCATCGAAGCACTTTGCAAGATGAAACAACCAGTAGCCGCAGCACGGCTACACAAGGGCAAAGAGAGTTCCCTGCCCTTAACTTTTGGCACGAGAAGGCAACCGGGGGGGGGGGGAGGGGGTGTAGTAGACGCTGGGCAAATATGTGGTTGCTGAACAGAGAATTGCTCCTGCTGACAACAGCAGCTGCCAAACATCCAGAATGAAAACACAACTTCCCTCCAATATACAGTTTCGCCTCAAGACTACAAAATGCTGTATAATCGCAGAATTGCAATAACTGCCCTCCTTCCGTGAGAAGCTGAGGAACGCAGAGTCGACGTTGCACCCTCAAGCGTATCACTGCGCAGTGCCTTCCTCATACGGCAGTACTCTCGGGATGAACGCATACAGCCCACCCTACCGTCTGCCCAGGCTCATGTCTCCCCAAATGCGCTTCTTGGCCACTAGAAAACACGAAGAACACATCACACACATCTCCAGAGCTTTTAGACACAAGGGTCTGGATGATTTGTGCTGTGTGGGTAGGCAAAAGAAGGATGGTCTGTGGCGAACAGTAGCCAAGAGGGGCAGAGGTTGTTCCACTGACGGGACCACTGGACCTAACGCAAGTCAACCACACGTAGGTTTGGTCTGGTTTTGCTGATAACAGCATCAGTGTCATCGGTAAGTGCGGTTGGGCACCTGCAATAGGTCCACACCCCAACAGTAGCCCACGGTAAAGAGACCCCTGAATTTGCTCCTCCTCTTCTTCTCTGCAACCTGCTTGTTTATCTGCCTCTTCCTCTGGGCCAAACAATGGCAGTTGCAATAATACAGTTTAAAAAACAATGAGAGAAGTTTGCAAGTTACTGGAATAACAAATACAACACAACAACAACAATTTTATTTCCGTCAATAGACCATTCCAGCAAGATACATACAAAAGGACTGAGCATATATTTAACAATTAAAAGGACAAGTAATCATAGAGGATCTGATAGAAATGGCCAAGTTCAAAAACTTGGCCACTTGCTCAGTGATTGACTTGTCTGAGCTCTGAAGTAATAGGGACATTAGGAATTCAGTTGGGTGACCAGGAAAAGAGTGTAAAACGGGGTTCAGAAGATCAACGAATCAAAGAATCATAGAATAGCAGAGTTGGAAGGGGGCCATAAGGCCATCGAGTCCAACCCCCTGCTCAATGCAGGAATCCACCCTAAAGCATCCCTGACAGATGGTTGTCCAGATCATTCCTCGCCCCTTGATAAAATCTGCAGAACAGTAGCACATGTGATGCGGTTTTAACCTCAATATTTTTACAGGGACAGCATCTGTTGGGGAGTGGAACTTTTTTGTATCTGCCATCTAAAAGTTTAGAGGACTTTCAGGAAATTTGAGAAATATTGTAGGTTTTATAGTAATAGATACTGACCTAGTTCGTATTACACAACAGCCCGCCATGGTTTAATTTACCAGCAGCAGGGGCTGTTATGCCCAATGCCCACGCACAATGCAACATTAGCATGGCACCCATATTTTTGCATGGCATCTGCAGGCACCTGGCTTGCCATGTCATGCAAACCCAAGTGGTTGGCATTGTTTTAGCGTTTAGACAACCCTCAAATAACCCACGGTGCCTTTTAGGGTCATCTGAGGGTTGTCTGACCCTCAATTGACCCTAAAAAAAAGCCATAGACTATTTGGGGGTTGTCTAACCCTCAAATATCCCCGGCCACCTCGGTTCGCATGACATGACAAGTCATGGCAAGCTGAACACCATGCAAAAATGGCACCCATTGTGGGCTATGGTGAAGTACAAACAGGATCATTATATTTCGTTGCAACAGCTTTAACAGTTTTGCCTCCAAAAACGTATAGATGCTGTTTCTGTGTGTTTCGTTAAAAACAACAACACACCACTGTAACGTTGTTTGGGGTTGAGGGTTTTTATTTGGTTTTGTTTTTTATTTTATCAGTTAAAAAAACAACTGGACGGTTTGTTCAGGACTCACAAAACAGAATTCTGATAGTTCCACAATTGTATGTTTACGTACAGGAATTTGTATTGAGCACAGAACATGTCATCTGGGAAAATCTCAGCTTTCATTTAAAAACAACAAGAAGATCAAGTTCCTAGCCCTCATGGTTGCAGTGATAGGCAGCCAATAGCTGTGGAAATTTCAGAGGCCACAACTTGACTTTCAAAAGTCCAGGGAAAACCTTTTGGTGATTGAACAATAAAAGAAACTGAGGCAATCAAGCCAAGTTCATTTGATACCCTGTTTGCCTATTCCCTAAGCAAACCCCCCCCCCAAAAAAAATCCATTCAGGAATAACTTCGCAATGTCTTTTGATTGGTAGTGCTAAGAGCCCTCCACCTGGAAGTACCCTTGGTAATTTTAATGCAGTTTTATATCATTTTGCCTCTTGGACAGTGCTTTGAGACTCAAATGACTCTCCCCAATAAGAAACCTCTAAATCCAAACTGCATCCCAGCTAATGTATTTTAAAACTGGATTAGGGAATCATTTCTTTTCCTCCAAAGCAATTTTGTCTTTAGGAGAATCTATTTCAGAATTCCACCCCCATCCCCCCCCCCACAAATCATTTTACTTTTCTAACCATGACTTCTGAACACTGATTCAGTAAGCAAATGCACCCCTCTGAAGCACCCCCAGATATTCCTTGTCACAAACTCTGACCTCCAATGTCAAAAAACAACCGTGCTCACCCCCTTCACAGAAACAGCCCGACGGGTGAAAAGCTGCTGACCTCAGCATCCACCCCAAACGTCCTCCCTGTCACAAAAAGGATTTACTGAGTGAAAGGCAGGCCCGGGGGGCGGGGGGATGCAAAGAATCAGATTTGCAGCCAAAGAATTTGCAAAAATCAGAGCGACTGACAGTAACCCTGCTTTTTCCACTTCAGAGTTGATTATTATGGCCAATAAAAGCAAGTATTACAAAACACCAATAAGCCTCTAGCGAACTCCTTCCGAAGCAAACCAAGCCTGGAACCAGGGCCGGCCCTCCCATGAGGCAAGGTGAATCCCCTGTCTCAGGTGATGGTCATGGGAGAACATGTGAAGGGTGCATAACCACGACCCCCACCCACTAGGCAGGCCTGCCACCAGTTCCAGGAGCCACGGCAATCCTTCTGTGGCAAATACCACCGCAAGAGAACAGCCAGTAGGGCTCTGCACAGCAGCTGCCCGTTCTCTGCTTTGCTCTGAGGGGATCTTCAGAGCAAAACAGAAGACAGGCTGCAAATCTCAGCACCGTCACCCCGGCTTCTTGCTCCAAGCCGTGCCACAGCCGGTCTCCTGGGACATCCCTCCCACAATGCCTGGCTCTGAGGAAGGGTCCCCTCAGAGGCAGGCATTTGGGCCTGGCTGGCCCTCTGAAGAGCTCTGCTCGCTGCTTCCTCCAGTTGACACAGCTCTCCAGAGGGGGTGTGTGTGCCGTGGTTGTAACGGAAGTCAGGGTCCACCTCACATCCCTGCAAGGTAGGCTCCTGGACCAAACATCCTAGACTCCCAGGCAGCCCGCCTCCCTAGCCCTGTCCACAACCGGGATGAGCAAGATGTTCAAGGAATAAAGCACAAGCACACATTAGGGACCAAAGCAGGTTTATTAACACCACTAAGACTAACATGTAAGGCCTTGGTCGGTAACAGCTAAGCGGAGGGGACAAGGGAAGGTTGAGGGAAGGGGGTGAGGGAGAAAGGAGTGAGAAAGGAAATCGAGGGAGAAAAGGCTAGCCATTACCCCAATAAAACCATCAGTCATTCCACCACCCAGCCGCAGCGGTGGCTGCCTTGTCCAAGATACCCCAACACTTAAAACATAAGAAAAACCTAACTAACTCCAAGCAGTCCCCCCTGACTGCCTGGACTTGATCTTCCCTTGACACGCGTGTCATCCAGCAAAGAAGATGGAGGTTCTTTCGCACTAGACCTTTTATCTCTTTTCGGCCCCCTGGCCCCATGATCCATGCCAACCAAGCACTGCCCTTCCCGGGCCCCTGGCAACGCCTCCCAACAGGAGCGAGACCCACATTCTTTCCCACAGCTGAAACAAGTTAACTTCCCAGTCCCTCTGATTAATCCCCAGGTGCTACAGTGGGAGTTAGAAGGGCCCAGCCGAGATGACCTTGGCAGGCGCTCCCAGCTCTTTCCCTCCCACCCGAGCCTGGGACAGCAAAGCTCGACGCACAATAAGATACACATTTGGGCAAACACAAAAAGGCAACATTAGATCAGACAGAACGAAACCCAAGTTCTTCACAGTGGTCATATTAGCAGGGGGCAGGGAGGGGGCGCACAGCAGCGCTACGAGTGCGCACTCCCACTTGGAGCGTCTCATTGCTTGAGGGGCGTGGCTAGACGGGGCAATATCCCGGGGATCGTCCCAGGATCATCCCTGTGCGTCCACATGACACACAAGGGATCCCGGGAGCAGGGAGGGATCATCCCTGCCTTTCCTCCAGGATCTCGCCCTACACATTTTTCACGCTTGTTCCCATGGTCCCGGGATGATCCCGAGACTGCGGGACGTGTGGCCAGCCATCCCGCTATAGTCCCGGCTCCTCGCGAGTAAACGCAAGGAGCCGGGAACCGGGCATGGAGCTCTGCAAGCGCTCTGTGCCCAATGGGGGTGGGGAGCAGCGAGGTCAGGGCTTTGAAAAAAAGACTTACCTTTGCACTGGTGCGCTCCAGCTCCTGTTTCTTTAAAAATAAAAATAAAAAAAGGAGGCCACGACATTCTTTTCCTCCGGGGACGTCGCGCGCCGCGTGTAGACGAGGGGGACGATCTTGCAATCACCATATCGCGAGATCATCCCCCTCCACCCCTGTCGTCTAGCCATGCCCTAAGAAGTAGGGTGAATGCCACAATACGCTGCCAAGTGCCACCTGATGCACAGCTGTACCTCCGTCCGTCCGATTAGAGCAACGGTTCCCAAAGTGGGCGGTACTGCCCCCTTGGGGGCGGTGGGATTGCATAGAGGGGCGTTAAGAGTCAAGGGGGCAGCAGGGGGGCACTCGAGGTGGTCTTTTCCGAGAAGCGCCTCTCCAGAAGGTCTTAAAACCCAGGGACATTTTTATGGGAGAAAGTAGTTTCGTCCCAAGCCATATAGGGGAAGAATCCACACATGTATTAATACCGTTTAAGAAGAGTCCTTTTAATGGTGAATTGAAATGTTTCAAAAGCACCAAAACGCTAATGAAGAGACATACCCTGCTTGGTGTGCCCCGCCACGCCGGCTGCAAAACAGAGGCGTTCGCTCTCTTTTCCCTCCCTCGGCAAGCCTGAAATGGGTACTTCCCATTTAAAGGGGCTGCGTGCAGGGGGCACTGGGCATGAGTTTGTGGAACCAAGGGGGCGGTTACCAGAAAAAGTTTGGGAACCACTGGATTAGAGGGAAACACAACGGGCACAGCCAGAGGCAGCGTACAGCATGGCGGGCAGAAGCCAAAGCCTCCGCAGTACAGAAGGACCCCCCAACACTTGAGCTTGGGCCCCCTCCCATCTGCCCCCTCCCTTTGATTCAAATTCACAGGGCAGTAGCCAGTGGGGGCTGGTGGCTCTGACTTTGGTGGGGCTGCGAATCCATTCTGGGTTTGAGTCAGAACCAGACAGCGCGCTAAAGCAGCAGGCTCGCTGAGGAGCTGTGCTGGCGGCTTCCTCTTGCTGACACTCTGGCCTTAGCTAGACCTAAGGTTTATCCCCGGATCGTCCCGGGGTCATCCCTGTTCATGTAAATGACACACAGGATATCCCGGGAGCAGGCAGGGACGAACCCGGGATGATCCTGGGATAAACCTTAGGTCTAGCTAAGGCCTAGAGGTGCTGAACCCATCTTGGGAAGAGGGCTTTGCACCTCGGATAGCCCCATTAAGAGTTCTGGATAGTTCTGACTGAAATCCAGAATGGAATCACGGCCCCACCAAAATCAGAGCCACCAGGCTCCACTGGCAGCAGCGGGTAGGTTCGGAAGCTGCCATTTTGACCTTCCCACAATAACCCCAGAGCAATTCTACATCAGGGCACTCTGAGAAGGTCAAAATGGTGGATGGCTCAAGGCTGCTTGCTGCAAATTGTAGCAATGCTGCTGCTGCTAAGTGCAAAAGCGCAGCTGCCAATATGTGCACTGGAGGGAGGGGGAGGAAAGAAACAGGGGGAGGGGGGAGGTCCACTGGATGGCATTTCCCCATTCCCCACCCCACCCCACCCCACCTCAAACGTGGAGCCGGCCCTGACAATGGGCACTGATGTACGAACGAGGGATTCCTGAAAATAGGTTAGCTTCCTCGATAAAAGTATTCAGGGTTAAAATAAAATAAAATAAAAGACTTTCCACAAACTGTGCAGAGAGACTCTTAAAGCTTTGTGTACTCAGGAGCAGCACCTGTGCATACAGACCTCATGAATGAGTCACCGTTTTCTGGGAAACGTTGACTCGGAAAATTTTCTGGAAAGTTTTCCATTGCCCTAAATGGATGAAGATCTGGTTTAGCCCACACATTCCATCGCACTGGCGTTTCATAAACATCCTTTTCAAAATATATGTCATGTTAACTTTACACACGCTACAAATAACTGGCGTTTTTCCCAATCGGTGTTCACCCCTAATCAGATCCACCTACAAGTTATGTTCGAGCAAATTCAAAGCCTCACTTGGAAATTATTTTATGGGGATATTTGTAAATATTTTAAAACACGACAGCAGCATACATTATTTAGATTTTGATGAGGGAAGGGGAATGAAGGCACTGACCCTTGTTAATAGACTAAGGGCACAATCTACGCATGTTCAGACAGAAAAAAAAGTCCTACAACTTCCAGCATAGCTGACTGGGGCACAATGGGAATTGTAGGACTTCCTGTCTGAACATGCATAGGATTGGGCCCTAATTTTAGCATGAGCTATGTGCATAAATATATGTGATTCCTAGCAACTATCGTTTCAAAAATTTCAACTTTGATTTCAGATTTGACTGGTACCGTCTCTATTCTAGATTCCCAGTTGACTTGCATTGTGTTCATTCATTATGTCAGGGGTCCCCAACCCCCGGGCCACGGACCGGTAGCGGTCTGTGGCCTGTTAGGAACCGGACCGCACAGGTGAGCTGCTTTCACCCACCCACCTCTACTCCGACCCCAGCGTACCTGGGTGTGGGGCACCATCTCGCCCACCCAGCCGAAGCAAAGCCAGGACGCTGGAGTGGGGGGGGGGCAGGCGTGGCTTCCCAAAACCATCCCCTCAACACACACACCCGGTCCATGGAAAAATTGTCTTCCACGAAACCGGTCCCTGGTGCCAAAAGCGTTGGGGACCGCTGCATTATGTTACTAATTAATTTTAGGAAAAGATGCATTTCTACGAAGTAAGAAGAAGGAGAGGTATTTACTGTAAATATTTGTTTAAAAAGCTCCAAGACCTAAATAGTGTGAAAGAATAAAAGAAACAAAAAGGAAAAAAATAATTAAAAAAGAGAGAGAGAGAGAGTCAGCAGTGGCCACATTTGGTTCCCATAAAATTTATGGTGAGGCAAAGCAGAGGGGAAGCAACAGATAACTAACAAGGAACAAAAAGAGTGAGGACTCCTCCTTGCTGAGACCAACCAACTTTTTTATATAGGTCAGTGTGTATCACCTGACCCACACTGCCCTATTGGAGTGAAGATGCCTTCCTCTCAACGCTGCAGTTCCCTCCTTTGGCCAGAGCGGAGTGGTGGCAGCACGAAGCTGTCATTCTTCAGGTCTCCAGTTCAAGATTTACCATAGTCTTGGGTTTTGAAAGTAGCCGGATATGGGAAAATGAATAAACTTTAGCAACAACAACGTGGGCCAGGAGGTGGTTATTTTATCACTGTGAGCAATGAGACAGCAATTGGGAAAGGAGAACGCTGCAGCACGATTATTTGCATTCCAAATAATTTGCACACTAAATCTCCCAGCACATTCAAGTTTCCACTTGTGGAGCTAATAAACAGCTCTAATTTGTATCTGGAGTGCTCCCCACACATTTTAATTGCCAGATGTAACAAAAAGATTATTCTTACTTGCTCCATATTTCCTGCTCGGGACGCAGCTAGGAATCCAAACACCCGGGAGCCAAATTTATATGCTCAGGAGAGTTACATAAGTGCTCCCCCTCCCTCTCTCTCTCACACACACGCCTCTACCAGCCAGGCTGTTAAAACACCTACACATCTCACAGGCACATGGGGATGTAGGTGAAAAGAATAAAAGCTCTCTGTTTCTTCAGTGTTCGGAAGGAGCTGAATTAACCAAACTGATATCGTTTTTTCAAAGACTGAATAAGGAATACAGCTAGTTTTCTAGCTACAAAAAGCAGGAGTGGACTACATAAACGTATATCGATTTCATACTAGTTTCTGTATACTAGTACAATGAGTGATCAGGGTTCCAGGACTTGGAGAAGGCCAGTATAAGCATACAGCCAACAGCATACAGTGAGGGTGTGAGGGGGCCTGCACCCTTTTTCATATGCTTTTCCCTTTCATACAATCATAGTATAGAAGAGTTGGAAGAGGCCTATAAGGCCATCAAAACCAACCCCCTACTCAATGCAGGAATCCACCTTAAAGCATCCCTGACAGATGGCTAACCAGCTGCATCTTGAAGGCCTCTAGTGTGGGAGAGCCCACAACCTCCCTAGGTGATGGGTCCCATTGTCGTACTGCTCGACAAGTCAGGACGTTTTTCCTGATTTCCAGCCGGAATCTGGCTTCCTGTAACTTGAGCCTATTATTCTGTGTTGTGCACTCTGGAATGATTGAGAAGAGGTCCTGGCCTTCCTCTGTGTGACAACCTTTCAAGTCCTTAAAGAGTGCTGTCATGTCTCCCCTCAATCTTCTCTTCTCCAGGCTAAACATGCCCAGTTCTTTCAGTCTCTCCTCATAGGGCTTTGTTTCCAGACCCCTGATCATCCTAGTTGCCCTCCTCTGAACATGCTTTAAACTGAACATGTGTTTTAAACTGTTGGGTGTTTTACTGTGGTTTTAATTTTTGTGAACCGCCCAGAGAGCTTCGGCTATTGGGCGGTATAAAAATGTAATAAATAAATAAATAAATAAATAAATAAATAAATGCTCCAGCTTGTCTGCATCCTTCTTGAATTGTGGAGCCCAGAACTGGACGAAATACTCAAGATGAGGCCTAACCAGGGCCGAATAGAGAGGAACCAGTACCTCACACGATTTGGAAGCTATACTTCTATTTATGCAGCCCAAAACAGCATTTGCTTTTTTTGCAGCCACATCACACTGTTGGTTCATATTCAGCTTGTGATCTACAGCAATTCCAAGGTCCTCCTTTCGTGTGAGCTAACATGTGAAGGGGGGTAACAACGCAGATACACCGCAGTTAAATTGTCAGATCTGCTAATATACTCCCCAGTTGTGGGGAGTAATCTCTTACTGAGAAGCTCCGGCATGATAGCTTTGTATCCTCTGTATTTCGGCACTTGATACTTCACGCCTTGAGCTTCTTTAAACAAGCGTTTTATAGCACGCTCATGACTGATGTCTGCGGGTCATTTCAATGACACAGTGATCCTTCTGCGCTTCTCCCCCATTTCCCAGTTTTAACAATTTAAAAAAAGGCTCAGAAAACCCGACTCTTCTGAAAAAAAAATAGTATTATCGATATTTCCTGCCATATGCAGAAGTGGCACAATAAAAGCCCCACTAGAAGGTGTTGTCCCATTAAACTGCATTGAGGCTGAACAAGCTTTGTTGTTGCTGCTCTCTTCCTCTTTGCAGATGCGGAAGAGATGCAGGAAGCAGAGCCACGGTAAGGGAACGCAATTTCCCCCCTGTCTGAAGGAGCTCCTTGTCTAATATGCATTGTTGTTCTGGAAGAGGCTGCATGAGCAAGAGTTTCACAGGAGCAGCAGGGCCCTGGTGTTAGTATGCCTGCCTTTTACGGAATGGAAGTTCATTGGCCTGCGTGTTCTTCTGCGCTATTCAAGGCTTGGAAAACTCCAGATATAACCAAGTGCCTTCCTGACTACCAAGCCGCTACCCTACTCAATCAACTGGACGAACTAGAGCAAGGGTGTGTATATGTGTACACACACACACACACTGCTGAAGAACAGGGAAGCTTGCTTTTAGGATCTCAGACCATCCCTTTTCTAATGAATTCGCCTTCACCCAATCCATTTATTTTATTTCCTGTTATCCCATTTTATCTCATCCCATTCGTTTTTATAATGTATGCTCCCCCAATCTCCCCCATCTATTTTGTATTTTCTCTTGTTCATATTATATTGTATTTTATTATATTAACACCCCCATCCCATCTATTTTACTTATAACACTGAACATTCCCCAGTCTAAAACACACACCTACATCCCTTTGAATTCATTTTCTGTTGTTACCACATTTTATTCATCATATCCCTATGTATAATGAACACTCCTCACCCACCCCATCACACTTCGCTTCTCCCCCACCTCTATTTTTATTCCTATTTCTTTTCACTTAATCCCACCCGCCCGCACTCCTCTGCTTCAAAGCATCAACTCACTTCGGCTGTGCAATGCAGCAATTCGCGGAGTCTCTCGGCAGCAACCGCTGCTGCTTCGCAGAGAGTCTCCCAGGTGACAGGCTGGGTGGGAGATACTCCCAGAGGACTCTGTGGTTCCTGCCACAAAAGTTCTGTTCCCAGGGTTTTCCTGGAAGCAAACAGGAAGCAAGCATTCTCAGAGCTCCAGAGGTCATTCAACACCCAAAATGAACGAAATAAGGGGTTATGGACAGGGAGGGTCTTGAGGGGCCTCCACACAGCCCGGGAGCGGGAATGCACTTTTTGTGCCCCTGATCAAGTAATATAGTCTAATCCTGAAGCATTCTCACCTCAAGATAGACCAACAGGTTAAAGCACCACCTTTTGTGGTACCCTTTTGTTCTGTATACATCCACAAAACTTTCCCTTAAGATTCATAGGCTGACCATATGAAAAGAAGGATGGGGCTCCTGCGTCTTTAACACTTGTATAGAAAAGGGAATTTCAGCAGGTGTCATGTGTATGCATGCAGCACCTGGTGAAATTCCTTCTTCATCACAACAGTTAAAGCTGCAGGAACCCTTCCCTCTTTTGTATTTGGTCATGCTAGGCGGGGCTCCTGCAGCTTTAACAAGAGAGAGAGAGAGAGAGAGAGAGAGAGAGAAACAAAGAGGGGGAAGAAAAGGCTTTTGTAACCCTGCTTCTTTGCAGGCAATTGGGTCAGTGTAAGAGAGAGGATGAAGAATGCACACAAAAGCCAGAGTTGAGAAGATCTTGAAAACATCAGGAAAAACATCCTCACTCTTAGAGCAGTACAATAGAACCAATGACCTAGGGAGGTCATGGGTTCTCCCACCATAGAGGCCTTCAAGAGGCAGCTGGACAGCCATCTGTCAGGGATGCTTTAAGGTGGGTTCCTGCACTGAGCAGGGGGTTGGACTTGATGGCCTTATGGTCCCCTTCCAGCTCAACTATCCTATGATTATATATGGACTGGATGCCAATCCCAGGAAAAGATCTTGTACTTTTGCTGGGAGGAATGCTTGAGAGAACTTCAGCTGAGGAGATGTGTAAATTACTTGTAGATACAGATCATTATGTAACTAATCAAATAGCCTTATTTGCAAGGGGCTGCTAAAAAGATTAAAGCAAGGGTCCAAAAAACAGTTGCTGTAGATGGTACAGATGATGATTTGACTGTTTTGTTCAATGTTTTTCTTTCTGTGACTCTCTCTTTTGCTGTCCTTGTGGCAAAACTGTAATAATCTTTGGTTACATGCAATAAAATCAACTGAAGCTGACTCTCAGCCTAACCTACCTCACAAGGTTGCTGTGAGGATAAAATGGAGAGGAGGACGACGAGAAAGAAGATCATGTATGCCACCTTGGGTGCCTTAGAAGAAAGACAAGATATAAATGTAATAAATAAATATAATGCTGGTATTAAAATTCAAAGCCCTAAACAGATTGGGGCCAGGTTATCTGAAGGATCGCCTCCTCCCATATGTACCTGCCCAGACCCTAAGATCACCTTCAGGGATCCTTCTCCGTGAGCCCCTGCCAAAGGAAGTGAGACAGGTGGCCACCAGAGAGAGGGCCTTCTCTGCTGTGGCACCCCAGCTGTGGAATGAGCTCCCTAGAGAGGTTCATCTGGTACCTACGTTGTGCCCTTTCAGCGCCAGGTGAAAACCTTTTAATATTTTACCATCCTAGTCTTTTAACGCTGCTGTTTTAAATCTGTATTTTAAATCTCTGCATGGCTGCTCAGTTTTATTCTAGTTGTACTTTTATACTGTGTGTTTATATTCAAGAAGCAGCTGGACAGCCCTCTGTCAGGGATGCTTTAAGGTGGATTCCTGCATTGAGCAGAGGGTTGGACTTGATGGCCTTATAGGCCCCTTCGGACTCTACTATCCTATGATTCCATATTGTGGTTTTAAGTGTCCATGTTTTATATATTATATGCTGAACCTTATGGTTTTCATTTTAGTGAAGAAACTAAGAAGAGATAGACTCCTGGTGCTTGATGAGCGTGTTAAAAATTGTTTTATTATTTAAATCCAAAAATGCTCTGCTCAATGTTTCGGACGTACTGTCGTTCAACAGGAGCTGTCCTTCAACAGAAGAGTATATCTCTTCTTAGTTTCCATGCCATAGACAAACCTTTCATTTTAGTGAATCATCCAGAGAGCTTCGGCTGTAATAATTAATAAATAAATAGTCCTAATTCTTAAGCTTTTGGTATCATTACTTTTTTAGATGCAAGCAAATTCATATTGTGGACTATTGCCAGATCCAGCTAGGATGCGTGGCATATGTTAAACCCTTTCTGGAGAGCCAGGAGTGCCACCTCGGTAAAAATTTCAAGCCAAGCGAAGGCGTGCAATCTCTGCCAACTGAGGATAACACCTCGTGCAGCTGACGATGTCAGCACTAGTCCACAAATGATTTTGCCACAATTCATCTGTTAAGGTATCACAAGGTTCTTTCTTGTGTTTTCTGCAACGAACTGGAACAGCTGCCTTCCGGCAATCTGCATTTGCAAAGTGCAAATCTCCACTTAGCCTCAGTATGTTAAATGTCAGGACTCAGGCTTGCCGGAACAGAAGGCCCTCTCATGTAGAAATTCTGCCGCTCCTCATGTACTCAAAGGAGTTTGCATTCATACAGGGGAGTAAAGGTCTGTGAAGTTTTCATTGCCTCCCCCAAACCACCCGTATTTTTTGGTTTCTTTGACACACTCAAAGGCCTGGTGAACACACTGAGCCTGTCCAGACTATGGTGAACAGGAGCCCTCCCGGACAAGGCTCCTGTATCTTTACCAGTTGCATAGAAAAGGACATTTCAGAAGGTGTTATTTGTATGCATGCAGCACCTGGTGAAATTCCCTCTTCATCACAACAGTTAAAGTTGCAGGAGCTATACTAGAGGGACCAGTTACAAAAGAGGACAGGGCTCCTGCTGCTTTAACCGTTGTGAAGAGGGATCCAACATCAGGCTTGTATCCCTTACCTCCTACACTCTGCAAGCCCGGCAGTGGCGCTGGACTAAGATATTTTGCTGCCTGAAGTGAAGGACAAAATGGTGCCCCCTCCGCATTCCTCTTACAGAAGCTAACTGGACTGGCAGTTAACAGGATAGAATCCTCCACCACACGTAAAGCAGGAGGTTACTTTGGGGTCACCGGAACAGGCTATGTGGAATATGCAGCTCTGCCCTCCAACAGATGGGAATCAATGTGGGGCTCAGGAGGAACAGCCAGGAGGCTGCTGCCCCCCACCCCCCCAGTGTCTACTGCCTGAGGCAATTGGCTCACTCCGCCTAATGGTAGGACAGGCCCTGCTTGGCATTCAAAGCTCTGTGATTCGAGGGTGCCATCTGGGCTCAGCTGACCCTAAAGACCAATCCCAGTCCACCAGGCCCTGTCTCTTCTGCCAAGACTCTTGTTCATGCATTGGTTATTTCTCGGTTGGACTACTGCAACCTTCTTCTCACTGGCCTTCCTTCTTCTCACATCAGTCCGTTGGTTTCTGTTCACCACTCTGCTGCGAAGATCATCTTCTTGGCTCGCCGCTCTGACCATGTAACTCCACTTCTGAAATCTCTTCATTGGCTTCCAATTCACTTCAGAATCCAATATAAACTTCTCCTGTTGACCTACAAAGCTTTTCACGGTCTAGCTCCTTCCTATCTCTCCTCTCTCCTCTCACACTATTGTCCCGCTCGTGCTCTTCGCTCCTCTGATGCCATGTTTCTCGCCTGCCCAAGGGTCTCTACTTCCCTTGCTCGGCTTCGTCCATTTTCTTCTGCTGCCCCTTATGCCTGGAACGCTCTACCAGAACATTTGAGAACTACAAGTTCAACCGCAGCTTTTAAAGCTCAGCTAAAAACTTTTCTTTTTCCTAAAGCTTTTAAAACTTGATTTTGTTCTGACTTTATACTGTTAGTTTTACCCTACCCAGTGCCTGTTTACCCTACCCTGTGCCTGTTTGCATTCTCTTCCCCTCCTTATTGTTTTATTATGGTTTTATTAGAATGTAAGCCTATGCGGCAGGGCCTTGCTATTTACTGTTTTATTCTGTACAGCACCATGTACATTGATGGTGCTATATAAATAAATTAATAATAATAATAATAATAATAATAATAATAATAATAACAACAATATAAAGACTCAGAGCTCCTTGCTCAGCCCAAGTGACTCTCCACACTGCTTCTGGCCCTGTAGGGTTCACAGCCCTGCTCCTCCTGGGTCCTGGAACCTGACAGCCTAGAGCCCGACAATGTGGTGAACCAAGTTGGAGAATAACAAACCTGATGAAGAAATATAAAAGTTGGGAACTGGTCATGATAAACAGATAAACAGCCAATGGCGGTGTGGAGCTCACAGGGGATGCAGCCCCGGGACGTGGACATCACCTGACACAGTCACCCCTTAGGCTTCCCAGTTCCCTCTGAGCTTAGGAGGAATCCTCACGGCGAGGAGGGGTGGGGGTGGGATGAATTTTCCACAGCAATCATATAATGTTCTCTGTAGCAATGCAAAGCATTTTGGGGTCATTTGGTCCAATAAAAAACCATCAGCTTTACAAAGTCCTTCTCCTGGTGGAGATGGAAACTGCTAAAACTGGTTTGTTGAGAAGTCCTCTCTCAATTTTGGGATTCTCCTTGGGGTATGGGGACAGTCATGAGGCGCACCTGCCCTTCAAAATTCACCACCACACCACTGGAGACAGACGCCCTAAGGCTTGGCCTTAGTGCCACAACCCAGTTCTGAGGCGACATCTCAAACTGAACCTAGCTTCCCTAAGACATCCCAATTATTTTTGCTTTTCCCCTGCCGCCCTGTCTCTTCCCCTTCCCGCCCCTCAATCAGCCTCTCATGAATAGCTGCATTCAAAGCCAGCGGTGGCGAACGGCGAGCGACATCTCCAACAATCTCAATCAAAACAACCTCCCCAAAGCAACCGTGGAACCGCTGTCTTCTGCAACGCATGGCCCAGATGGAGAGAGCCTTTATCTAAAGCGCCCCCCCTGACTTCGGCAGATGTTGGGTCCTTGCAACTAGGTCAGACTGAACTGGAGCTCGCTTGTGCTCTCGAAGGCTAAAGACCAACGAGAGAAAATTAAATCGGGCTCTTTGCTCCACAAAAACCAAACAAATCAAAACCAAAACCAGGGAGCTGTCAGACACAGGGTTTTGCTTCTTACACCTAAAGGTTTGATTTTTCCCTCGGGTTAAGCCAAGATTTCAGCATCCGGGTGAGAAATAGCAACAACAAAATCTCCAGCAACAACATATACCTGGTGTGTTTAGCAGGGAAACACAGCAATCTTTTCTTTCAAAAGAGCAAGGGTTTTAATAAAGTGGGGGAGAGGAAACCCCCTTGCTGTCAATGGTTTCATCTCCCTGGTTTTGTCCCCTCCCTCAATTCCTTGGCACAAGTAGAAAAATGATTGCTCTGAATCTTTTAAGCTTCCTACATTACTCAGTTCTGTCAACGCCCCCACAATGGCAACTGCATTCAGGGTTTGGCAATATGCAAAGTGACCGAAATTTAAAATCGAGGAATAAATCGAATAAATAAATACATGGCTTGGGACCACAATACCTGATGGAACGCCTCTCCCGACATGAACCTACCCGTACACTGCGCTCAACATCTAAGGTCCTCCTCCGAGTGCCTACTCCAAGGGAAGCTCGGAGGATGGCAACAAGGGAGAGGGCCTTTTCAGGGGTGGCCCCCCAATTCTGGAATGATCTCCCCAATGAGGCTCGCCTGGCGCCAACGTTGTTATCTTTTCGGCACCAGGTCAAGACTTTTCTCTTCTCCCAGGCATTTTAACAGCATTTAACAATGTTAAGTTTGTTTTTAATGGACCCCAGAATTGTTGTTTTTAAATGGATACTGTTTTTATACTGTTTTTATGTTTTTTAAAAAAAAAATTGTATACTTTTAATGTTTACTATTTTTAATGTTGTAAACCGCCCAGAGAACTTCGGCTGTGGGGCGGTATATAAATGTAATAAAATAAAATAAAATAAATAGATTAAAAAGTGAAAAGGGCAGACGACTAATCAATCAAAACACCTTTAATTCGCCAATCGTTCTAATAAGAAGAGTACTTCGCATTTGTGATTGACGCAATCTTACAACCACCTCGTAATGTAGACCCAGCATTACTGTCCCATTGTTACAGATGGAAGGGTGAGGTTTGCGGACAACCCAGTGTGCAGCTGCTGTAAAAAGGGCAAACTCCATGTCAAGCGTAATTAGAAGAGGAACTGAGAATAAAACTGCCAATATCATACTGCCTTTATTCAAATCTATGGCGCGACCACACTACTGTGTACAGTTTGGGTCACCATACCTAAAAAAAAGATACTGAAGAGTTGGGGAAAGTACAGAAAAGGGCAACTCAAATGATCAAGGGGCTGGAGCATCACCCCTACGAGGGAAGGTTACATCAGCTGGGATTGTTTCGCTTGGAAAAGCAGATGCTATGAGGAGACATGATAGAGGCATACAAAATTATGCATGGTGTGGAGGATGCGGATAGGGAGACATTTTTCGCCCTCTTTCAAAATACTAGAACACAATTGGGTCATCCCATAAAGCAGATTGGTGGGAGATTCAAGACAGATCAAAGGGAGCACAGCACATAATTAAACGATGGAATTCGCTCTTACAAGGTATAGTGAGGGCCACCAATTCCAATGGACGAAAAGAGTATTGGAGCCCGTCTACACTTGTCTAGATGAAACGTAACAAGTTGGCAGAGATGACGTCAGCAGTCACGTGATGCTGTTGTTGTTACGTTTCTTCTGACTTTTAAAACCGTTCCACTTTCTGTTAAAATCATTTTAAAACTAACAATGTGCCCCAACCTTTCGTTGTATTCAATGCCGTCTTTCAAAGTCATGTCTCGTGACCATGGTCTTTGCTTCCTGATTAGGACAAGTGAGGGCTTTTCTAGGGGAGGGAGAGCTGGCACAATGCGACGAGGGGGAGGGTGGGCGGTGAAAGAGGGGACAGAGGCTTAATTTTTTAAAAAAAACGCTTATCTTTCGGGGCGCACGTGGCCCCTTTAAGACGCTGCAGGGCTTCCCTCGTCCCTACGTGTCGCCCCGCCTCCCTGCCAGCTTATCCCGGCAGGTCTAGCTCAGAGTCACCAGAAGAAGGAGGTTTACTTCAGAGCTAATGAAGAACGTTCTAAAGAAGAGTGTGCCCGGGTAAAACGATAGAAGAAAAGGTATTTCGATTGACTGGGCTCAAGTTGCATTTTGTAACGTGGCAAGGGAGGACGCAACAATGCACTTAAACAACGGTGTAATGAATAGTGTAGATCCCGCCTTGGACAAATTCCTGGAGGAGGAGGCTATCAATGGTTACTAGTCCTGAAAGCTATGTGCTACTTCCAGTAGAAAAAGCAGTACATGAGTGGGGGGTGCTTTTGCACTGTGTCCTGCTTGTGGGCTACTTGGTCGACAGCTGTTTTTGGCCACTGTGTGAACAGAGTGCTGGACTAGATGGACCCTTGGTCTGATCCAGCAGGGCTCGTCTGATGTTCTTAGAGTGACGGTTTTCTCTCCATGCATCCCCACGGTAATTTAGAACATGTTCAGAAAGAAGATAACCCTTCCCATGTGCACACAGTTAATCCTTTTTTTTATTTAAAAAAAAAAGGACACTTGATGTGTTTATAGAAGCATGAACACTCCTCTCCCCTCTCACAGACAGCACACTCCTTTTTATCCTAGTCGACATTGACCTCTACCACTTTTTAAAAGTCACCAAATACTTACAATGTGCTCACAGGGCAACTAAGGCTGGTGACGATTCCCATTTTGCAGATGGAAAACTGAGGCTGAAAGAAAAAAAAGTATTTCCAGAGCGCAGCTGGCAAGTGTGAACACATCTTCTGTGCTTACAACAACAACCCAGGCTCTCACTTACGACCTTCAAAGCCCAAAATGCCCTGTGGACGATGACAACATTGCAAATCCTTTGCCACACACTGCTGGACTACAATCATCATCATCCCCAGTCAACATGGCGAGGGGGTTGAAGTACAACACTTCTAGGTTGAAGAAGACTACCATATAGCATCAGGATACCTGAAGGAACATCAATGTTCACCCAAACTGCCCCTGGTATTAAGATTCTCATCACAGGCCCTTCTGAAAGTCCCTGAACCATCTGAGATGAGGTGGCCAGGAAGGGGTGGATGGTCTGAGAACCTGGAATGGGGCCTTTTCTGCAATGGTGACCTGCCTCAAACTCCCTCCACAAAATTCACTTGACGCCTTCTTTATCATTTTGACAGCAGGTGAAGACTTCTTTAAAAATTTGCCCAAGGCCTTAGGAGTCTTATTGTATTCATCTTTATTGATACTGTATTATTTCAACATTTTTTAAAAAAACAACAACACTAGGAGGCTATATACCTGAGAAGCAGTCTCGGAGGCTCAGAGGGTGGTGACAAAGGAGAAGACCTTATTAGTGGTGGTCCCTTGACTATGGAATGAGCTCCTCACACTATCATTCTTTCAGGGCCAGGTTAGGACCACCCTCTACTTCCAGGCACTGAATGGCATATGATGGGGCATTTATGCCTATCGTCCATACAGATCTAATATTTTATTGAAACTGTTTTTAGCTGTTCAAAATTGTTTTAAATTTTGGATATTTGATTTTTTTTACTGTATTTTATGCTGTGTTTGTCTTATGAAATTATTATTATTATTATTATTATTATTATTATTACTTACTTACTTACTTACTTAAAACTAAATAAAATTAAAGGGCCATGAGAAGTACAAGACCACAAAACATTTCTGGTCTGCCTGCCCTCAACAAACCAATTCAGTTATTATTGATTTATTGATTTATGAACATTTATATACTGCCTTATTTGCTAAAACGTCATCGAAGTGGTGTAAACCAATTAAAAACAAGAAACCATGAACACAATAAAAAGCAAGAACATTCAAGATAGTAAAAACATTAAAACAGCTAGATAATTTGAGAGACAGTGTGGTGTAGTGGTTACAGTGTTGGACCGGGACTCAGGAGATCTGGTTTCGAGGCCCCACTCTACCCATAAAGCTCACAGGGCTGGCTTTGGGCCACTCACTGACTCTCAGCCCAACCTACCTCACAGGGTTGTTGTTGTGAGGATAAAATGGAGGGTAGGAGGATTATGTACGCCGCCTTGGGTTCCTTGGAGGAAAAAAGGTGGGATATATATGTAGAGGAGAGGGAAGATCATGTATACTGCATTGGACTCCATGGAGCAAAGGTAGGATATATTGATGTAACCAAGAAATAATTCAGAAGGCGAAATTAAAATAATGCGTCTTCCCATTCTTTCTAAGTGCCAGAAGGCAGGTGGAGCAATCGTAGCTTTGAGAGAGCATCTTCCACAGCTTGGGAGCGACGCAGGAGAAAGTCCTGACAAATGGGCCTCTGCAGGTGACGGTGCCCTCAAGAGGACCTCTCCTGCAAATCCTTATTCATGCAGGATCATCACAAGACCCTTCCATGGCGAGGTCCTAAGCCGTTTAGGCCTTGAAAGCTGAAAACCCAAACCTTGAATTGAGCCCAGAAAACAACTGGCAACCAGCTCAGGTCTTTCAAGGTCGGTGTAATAGCGTCTCAATGCCCTGCACCGCTTAGCAGCCTCGCTGCTGCATTTTGCACCAAATGAAATTACCTGCAGCTGAATAAACTTGGTGCAAAATAATATGCCGGATGCCTGGATGCTATTCCTCAGCCAGAGGTAGCCAGGAAAGTGGCTCTTGACCAGCTGGCCGTGAAGTTAATTCCCATGACGGGAATAAGCTCGGGCTAACCCTGATTGTGTGAACACAGCCCCAGCTGCGTCCCTCCGGCCCGTGCTAATTTCTATTTTTCAAAGGCTTTATGGGATAATTAGACAGGAGCCAAACAAGAGTATAAACAGAACATTAAGAGGACATGAAAATAGCAGGGTGCATGCAGCCGCCTCGGAAACGGAGCAAGCAGCGCGTGGGCTGCCATTTGCATAAGCTCTGTACAGTGGACACGGCAGGGCAAAGACAAGCCCTTTAAGAGATGCAACGTTTCGGCAGAGAGGAACTGCAAAGCTGTGCAGAAGCGTTCTTCCCTCTGCCAGTTGTCAGATGTTCTAGCCAGGAGACGTTTCCAGGGCTACATTACAAGGAGGAGGAAAACACACACACACACGGATGCATAGGCACTGTGCATTGCTGAGCAAGGAGAGGGAGGATTCTTCGAGCCCAGTGGGTTTCAAACTTTTTACCGACAGGAGCACTTCCTGCATTTTGCCTTTTTAAAAACGGCCCCGTGGACTTCAATCGTTCCAGTTGTCTGCCCTACTGCGTCTTTTCCTTCAGCGTTTAAATGCTAAGGATGTTTTCTATGGTATTTTTGGGATGCTGTAATTCACCTTGAGAGCTGTTCTGCTTACTTGGAAGGCAGGGTGCAAATTCTCCTGATAAATACTCGAATTATTTGATCTGCTGAGGAAAAAAGCAGTGCAGACTGGTGGCTCCGATGGTGGTGGGGCACTGAAACCGCTCCGGGTTCCAGTCAGAACTGTAAAGGAGCTATCTGAGGAGCTCTGATATCAGTGGGACAGTGAATCCACTCCAAGTTCCAGTCTGAACTTTAAAGGGACTATCCAAGCACCTACCCACTAACATCAGAGCCACCAGCCTCCACTGGAAAAGAGGCAAGGAAAGCCATACCCAGAGAGGTCTGCCTGGCGCCTACACTGTACTCCTTTCGTCGCCAGCTGAAGACCTTTTTATTCACTCAGTATTTTAACACTTAATTTTAACTTAAATTTAAATTATACTGTTTTAACTCTGTATTTTAACCTTATATCAATTTTGCTGCGTGGTTTTATCCTGGTTGTGCTTTTTATATTGTATTTTGTATTTGTGTTTTTAACTTGATGGTTGTTTTATGATGGTTTTAATTTTTGTGAACCGCCCAGAGAGCTTCGGCTATTGGGCGGTATAAAAATGTAATAAATAAATAAATAAATAAATACCTCGTGCTTTGCCTGCGGAAGGTCCCAAATTCACTCCTTGAAAGGATTAGGTAGTAGATAGCGTGAGAAATCCTGAGGAGCAGCTGCCAGTCAGAACAGGCAATATTGGGAAAACAGACCTGGTATCAGGCAGCTTCCTATGGACTCCCTACCAAAGGGCCTCCTATGAAACCCTTGCATTTTGCAAAGGATTCTGGGACACATTCTACAGTGCACAACTAGAACACATAGGCCAGGCCATCAGGGATGCTTTAAGGTAGATTCCAGCACTGAGCAGGGAGTTGGACTCGATGGCCTTAGAGGCCCCTTCCAACTCTACTATTCTATGATTCTAGGCCTGTTGGGTGTCACCTTCTACATACATTGTGTGCATGCCCGAGCAGACAGTTAGATACATGCTTTATGGCTGCGCACTACAAGGGACGATGTTGAATGCTGGGACAGGCTCTTTTTAGGAAAGCTAGCCCACCATTGCTAAACTTCTCACCAAAAAGCCACAAAGCAACCACAGCCTTCTCTGGATCGCAACTGGAGAATCACTGTTCCAAATGCAACTTGCCACTACAACACCGTAGTTAATGCGCATTCCTACAATGCCGCTGGAATAAATTGCACCTTGCAGACTTTTGGCAAGCAGCTTATCCCTTTGGCCCAATTGATACATTACCAGGACAGAGTGGTGGCCATCACAACCACCATCTCCATGGCCCACCTCACATGTGGAGGCTGAAACCGAGTGGGTCACTACCCTGACCAGAAATGCTGGCCAGAAGAACACTTCTCTGCTCTAGAACCAGGTGTCGTCCCCACCAGCGGCAAGAGAAACAGAAAACATTGTGCACATAGCGAAAGGCACATCTAAAACTCTTGTTTCATATGCTCAAGGCCAGTGGCGGACTGGCAAGATGCTCGATGGCAAGTGTCCCCCCCACCTTAAACATTAGACAATTTGTTAAAAATGTTAATGACCTTTTAGTAGCTTTATGTGTATTATAAAAGATATGTATTTAATTAATATTTTTATATACTGTGGCCCTATGCCCTTTAATTTAAATATAATGTATTTTCTTACATTGTATAAAATTAGTATAAATCTACTAGGTATTAGGGTTAGGGTTGACAGGCAGTTATTGACAGATTCGCACAATCATCTAGTGAATTCAAACGATTGCTCTTAATATAGTGGACTGCATGAAACACGCTTTTACGCATTTTAATGTATAAAAAGTTCAGTAGAAGCAAACTATTTACATTTAGTATCTACTGTATACTGCCAGTAATATGTACAATATATGTACACTGTAATTACTAAAAAATATACATTTATTTCGCAAAAAAATTAATTGTACCTTTTTTCCACTTATGTATTTTTTGAAAATTTTATTTATTTCTTATAAAAACTAAATCATAGCCTTATAGTTGTGGGTGGGGCCCTTTTGTCTCCTGGCAACGAATATTTTTAGACCCAGTCCGCCACTGCTCAAGGCACTTGACTCTGAAGGAAAAGGATCTGGGACTGTACGTGGGCTCAAATTAAGTATTTTCCCAAAGCTTCCACTTCTCGGTCTCCAGACACCTCTACTGAGGTATTCAGTTAAGTCAACCCTGTCCTTCCCTCAAGTGCCTCTCAGTTCATCCTGCTTCCAGGCTCCTTGTTCTTCAGCTCCCACACCAGCTGGGCCCCCAGCCACTGATATTTCCTGACTCTGTCCCTCCTCTTTGCTAATAATGTATTTCCACCAGCCATTGACCTTTCACTTTCCCCAGAGAAGCTGCTCTGGTGATCGACATTCCATTTCTGACGCTTTCTCCAAGAAGAAGTTAAAATGTTTGTGATTCTTCCATGACAACGCAGCAGTTATGGGGAAGACACTGGCAACAGTTTATACAATAGTCAATTTTTAGCTATATAAGCTAAATCTGCAAAGTAGCCTTGTCCAATCTGGTGCCCTCCAGATGTTTTGGATTATAACTCCCAGCATGTCCCAGCATGCTAGGTGTTGTAGTCCAACACTCTACTTCCCTTGCTTGGCTTTGTCCATTTTCTTCTGCTGCCCCTTATGCCTGGAACGCTCTTCCAGAACATTTGAGAACTACAAGTTCAATCACAGCTTTTAAAGCTCAGCTAAAAACCTTTCTTTTTCCTAAAGCTTTTAAAACTTGATTTTGCTCTGACTTTATACTGTTAGTTTTACCCTACCCTGTGCCTGTTTGGTGCATTCTCTTCCCCTCCTTATTGTTTTATTATGATTTTATTAGAATGTAAGCCTATGCGGCAGGGTCTTGCTATTTACTGTTTTACTCTGTACAGCACCATGTACATTGATGGTGCTATATAAATAAATAAATAAATAATAATAATAACATTAGAAGAACACATCAAGAGGAAATAGTCTTTTTCAGAGGCCAAAATATCCTTATGTGGAAAAATATAACCTACCGTTCTAAGGATGGATGGAACTGGGAATTATTATTATTATTATTATTTACATTTATATACCCCCCCCCATAGCCTAAGCTCTCTGGGCGGTTTACAAAAGTTAAAAACAGTGAACATTAAAAAGAAATATACAAAATTTAAAACCATAAAAAGCATAAAACAAAAACAAAAACAGGCAATATGTAAAACATTTCCTTTTCTTATTTCACAGCTAAAGTCCTCTCTAAATGTTACACAATAAAAATATATTAATGCAACACAATGTTGAGTTTGGCATCCGAGATCAAAGATAAGCTTATCGTTTTAAATACACAGAGGGAGACTCGTTTCAGGATGCTGTAATTGAATTTACTGATGAAAAGCCCAACAGGTTTCAGCCTACCACTCCTGTAACTGTCTTGCAGTTTTGAGACACTCCCTGGTGTCTGTAGCTCAGACCAGATATGAGAAGACCTTGAGTGAATTGCTCTGGCATGATAACCCCTGGAAGAAACTTTAAGAAAAAAGAAAGTCCAACAGTATAAAAAACATAATACACCCCATCCGGTTGACAGTGTTGAATGCACAAGATAATCTGTTCTAAATAATCTCTGCATTGTTACAAGTGAATATGAAATATTTTAACTGTTTTATATGCATAGACCTTGTTTGCTACATGCCCAAGTAACTATTTATGCGCAGCACTGAAATCATTTTATTTATTTATTTCCAATATTTATATACTGCTCCCCCTTCAAAATTTTGGAGTGGTGTACAAGATAAAATACCATAAAAAACAGAATAAAACACCTTAAAACAGATTTTTAAAAGAAGCAAAATGAAAGGTGAAAATGAAAGGCCATTAAGGAAAGGCTTCGTGGAACAACGACGTTTTCAGGAGGTGCCAAAAGGAATACAACGTTAGCGCCTGCCTGACCTCCAGAGGCAGGGAGTTCCACAGGAGGGGGGCCACCACGCTGAAGGCTCTTATTTATTTTATTTATTTATCATATTTATACCCGCTCCTCAGCCAAAAAAGGCTCTCAGAGCGGCTTACACTTAGCAAAAAAGACAGTCCCTGCCCTCAGGCTTACAGTCTAATAAAGACATGACACACAAGGAACAGGAGTTCAGGAGGGAGGGAGGGAGGAGAGAGAGAGAGAGTCCAACAGGAGCAGACCATGATGTTTCTTCTGCCTGCTCCTGTCCCCATGCTCTTTCTTCTTCCCCACAGGGCCAAGATGACAGTTTTCCCTTATTGACATGTATGCACAAACCCTGCTTGCAATGTGTTCTTCTAATTGATATATATTTCTGTGTTGTCCCATTAATCTTCTATTTATGCATGGTTACAACCCTTTGAAGAAGGCCTAATAATAAAGCACGAGGCCGAAACTCATTAAGCTATTCATCAATAAATTCATTCACAGCATAGAATCATAGAAAAGCAGAGTTGGAAGGGGCCTACAAGGCCATCGAGTCCAACCCCCTGCTCAATGCAGGAATCCACCCTAAAGCATCCCTGACAGATGGTTGTCCAGCTGCCTCTTGAAGGCCTCTAGTGTGGGAGAGCCCACCACCTCCCTAGGAAACTGATTCCATTGTTGTACTGCTCTAACAGTCAGGAAGTTTTTCCTGATGTCCAGCTGGAATCTGGCTTCCTTTAACTTGAGCCCGTTATTCCATGTCCTGCACTCTGGGAGGATCGAGAAGAGATCCTGGCCCTCCTCTGTGTGACAACCTTTTAAGTATTTGAAGAGTGCTATCATGTCTCCCCTCAATCTTCCTGAGACTGTTCTCGCATTTCGTGTTCATCTTGGATGCTCACCCACCTTGTTTTAAATACACGACCATATCCTTGTGGGTAGCAGAAATGCGAGGCTTTAAAGCAACCACATACCAAAACCAAACAAGAGAGATTGTTTCTGTCCCAAGTCCGCCTCACAGAGGAATTCCTCCTGCACACCCATTGCTTGCACAGAGGATTTCTTTCGAGAATGAGTGTAATTTGGGGCAGTATCATCATAACATCAGGTTACACAGGAGGGAAGAGGAAGCGTGGAGCACCAGTATGAGAAATCTGGCTTAGCTCTTACGATACTCTGGATTTTCATCAAGATCCCACCTAGCCGGGCTGTGCATACCTAACCGGACATTATGGACTGAGTGACATCATACAACCCGTCACAGTTAAAGAAAACATGTCCTTTTGTCAAATTACACGCATTCCCCGAATTGCTGCAGCCTTGCCTTGCTTCTCCCTCCATGGTGATCAATTACTCCTACAACAGTCTAAAATAGTCTCCTACCTATTTTAGGCTACAGCCACTCCTGTCTTGTCGACAGTGACTGGCAGTAATGGCTCTCCGGAATTTCAGGCAGTATTTTTTTCACAGCCCTTCCTGGAGATGCCAGAAATTGTACCTGGGGCCTTCTGCGTGCAAAGTACATACGCCAGTGGAGGCTGGTGGCTCTGAGGTCAGTGGGGTGGAGAATCCGTTCCAGGTTTTAGTCAGAACTCTAGAAGAGCTCAAGGAGCGACCGAAACCCGGAGTAGATTCACTGCCCCCACTGATATTGGAGTCACCCACCTCCACTGACATAAACTATCACTGAGTTTCAGTAGGGTGACCATATGAAAAGGAGGACAGGGCTCCTGTATCTTTAACAGTAATGTAGAAAAGGGAATTTTAGCAGGTGTCATTGGTATGCAACCAGCACCTGGTGAAATTCCCTCTTCATCACAACAGTGAAAGCTGCAGGAGCCCTGCTCTCTTTTGTATCTGGTCACTCTGGTATAGCTAGTGTAGCTTTAACTGTTGTGATGAAGAGAGAATTTCACCCTCTTCAATTGACACCTGCTGAAATTCCCTTTTCTACATTACTGTTAAAGATACAGGAGCCCTGTCCTCCTTTTCATATGGTCACCCTAGCTTCAGGCCTTACATAAATGGTAACAGAGACCTGGGATTTATGCTTACAGACCAGGTGCTTCACCACTAAACGATAGCCTTTCCATAGCTAAATTCGTTACACGTTTAAACAGTGGCAGAAAAGTACAGATGTCTGGAAACCCAGGTTCAAATATCAACTCCGGTATAGGCTGACCATATGAAAAGGAGGACAGGGCTCCTGTATCTTTAACAGTTGCATAGAAAAGGGAATTTCAGCAGGAGTCATTGGTATGCATGCAGCACCTGGTGAAATTCCCTCTTCATCACAACAATTAAAGCTGCAGGAGCTATACGAGAGTGACCAAATTTAAAAGAGGGCAGGGCACCTGCAGCTGTAACTGTTGTGATGAAGAGGAAATGTCACCAGGTTCTCCATATATACAAATGACACCTGCTGAAATTCCCTTTTCAATACAACTGTTAAAGATACAGGAGCCCTGTCCTCCTTTTCATAGGGTCAGCCTACTCCAGCATGTCTGCATGGCAACTTGCCTTTAGAGTCATTTTACTTTCCTCACACAGTTTGTCAGGGGTAAACTAAGGGTCACCAGTAAATTGGCCACCCTGGGCAAGGCAGATTTTAATGTGATAATTGTAAGCTGTGTAAACTGGAATAAACCACCTTAGCAATAAAATGGTGGAAAAATAGAATCTCCAAAGTTTCAGATAAAGGGTTATATTGTGCAGCAGCAGCTAGGACTTCCCGGCCAGCTCTTAACCACACCAAGAGGTCCATCAGACGAGTGTTTATTGCACACTCGTTACTGGGAACTCACGGATTTTCACAGTTCCCTCTCATGACTGTCTCCCTTGCACCTCCCGCCCCTTCTAGCCTTCTTCGCATGACAAGAAAACACCCCAGTAAGTCCGACTTATTTTTAAAGATGGAAGTTGCCTCTATCCCCTGCTGTGTGCAGGAGAAGCAGCGGGATCAAAACGGCCCCCTGAATGGGCCACGTGCACTTTGTTTACTTCCTCTTTCAAAAGAAGAAGTAATGAGGGACAAACGCACCTAGACTGAGAAGCAACGGTAGGTAAGCAAATGCGATTTCCCTTCATGTCATGACGCTCCTGGACTGAAACATAGCTGTTGCCTCTTGTCTGAGCTGCTGTGATGTCACAGAATGCTCACAAAGCATTCCAACGACTCAGCATAAAGGTGACCACAACACAATGTTAAGCAATAATATGGCTTCCATGAAGCTTTGTGCTGGGGGAGGGGAGACTGAAATGCTGGAGTGGGGGACTAAAGAGACAGTGTCGTCGAAGAAAAGGTACAGCACCTGCTATCCTATGGACATTCTCAATTACCTTCCAACTAAACAGCAGACTTCCATCACTACCATACGATAAGAAACGCCCTTCCCTCTGCACAGTCACTCTATTTTAAAGCAATCAAAAGCTTTGCTGTCTGCAAAGGCCTTTCACAGCAAGAAGGAAAGGGAAAGGGACCTCTCGTGCAAGCACTGAGTCATTACTGACTCTTGGAGGGACGCCAGCTTTCGCTGACGTTTTCTTGGCAGGCCTTATAGCGGGGTGGTTTGCCGTTGCCTTCCCCGGCCGTGATTACCTTTCCGCCAGCTAACTGGGTACTCATTTTACCGACCTCGGGAGGATGGAAGGCTGAGTCGACCCAAGCTGGCTGCCTGAAACCAGCTTCTGCTGGGATCGAACTCAGGCCATGGGGAGAGTTTCGGCTGCAGAAACTGCTGCTTTACCGCTCTGCGCCACACAGCAGGGTTACTATAAAATGTGGGTTGCAGGGAACACCAGAAACCCAATTAAGGGAACAAACTTCAGCGTGGGAAGGCTCCAAGCTAATTCAATCCTAGCAAGATTCCTCAACTGGACTAGAACCTTTTCTTTCCTTCCAAAGCAAAACGGTCAAACCACCTCATTAATGGCTTCCTTCTCTCGATGAAAATTGAAATCTTATTCCTCCACAGGTCTCTGTGCATCTGTCCCATACCTTCCTATGTGTCAATGTTTGAACGCCCAACCCGGCCCTGTATTTTGAAGCATGCCTTCTCCCAATCATTCCACCATTTGGCTTCCATCTGTTCACAAGAGCTGACCAGAGGAATTTGCCGCCTCCCCCTGGTAGGTAATATGTGGATAGCTTGATAAGTTCACAGACAGGAGTTGCCATAAACTGTCTGTTAAGACCATAAACAGTCTGTTAAGACTTAAGGTCAAGGTAAAAAGAAAAGAAAACGCTAATAGTCACTTCGACTACTAGAGATAAAAAAGGGACAAAACCTCATTGCAGAGAGAGAAGAAAAGGTGGAAGAAAAAAAGATTGGAAGGGAAGCAGTCAAGCTATAGAAGTGGAAGAAAAGGCAAAACCAATTAAACCAAAAAAGCCAAATAAAGGAAGGTTAATCAGGTTAACTCTTTCCAAACAACCAACAAGCCTCATTGCCCATTTCCAACATCCCTAACAACTGGAATCAGCCAGCCACAAACACGCAGGCTTGCGCTATTGACAGCCGTTTGCCTTTACTGAATGCCGAAAAACCAAGGACCAAGACACGATCCCATTTCACTGTCATTTGGCTCCAGCAGGGAAAAATAAGAGAGACAGAGGGGAAGGAGAGGCTATCGTATCCCCCCCCTTCATCCAATTGGCCTACCAGAGCACCAGGTATCCTGACATCTGATCTTAGAGGAGGGCAGCTGGTCACCCTACCAAGCCTAGTCTTGATTCCCATTCATGCCCTCTCAGATTTCAAATGCAACCTCCTATCTTCCCTGCTGCTGCCGTCCCCCCCCCCAACACACACACACGAAGACAAAAAGACAGAAGGTAACCCCAGAGCAAATGCCGAGTCACTTATGGAAGCGTCAAGTATGTTAAGAGCCCCCTGCTGTGAAGTGGTCCACAGAGGAGGTTTAAAAGCCAGGCGGCTGTAGGAAATCTCGCCGGCCCGCATTTGTCTTTCACGTTGCCCGTCTCCATTTCTCTTTAACCTTCAGGGCAAAGAGTCTCCCGGCATCATCCCTGTGGGAAGCCCGCATTTAAACATCAGCGCTCAGAAGCTCCGCACCAGCTCATCTGATAGGGTACTGCTTTCCACTGCCAGCAAAAGGTGGTTCTCAGTGCAGAGAGAAATCAAATAAACGCCTACATTGAACTGGGCCGTAATAATACTTAGGGGTGCAATCTTATGCATGCTTACACTGAAAAAAATCCCAGCATTCCCCAGCCACTGTGAGGAATGCTGGGCGTTGTAGGACTTTTTTTTCCTGCCTGAACATGCATAGGATTGTGCCCACAGTTGTTAGGGCCATCCATCAGTCACTACATCGCCATCCATGGACATGGTGGATCCTAAGCAAAATAAAAAAGTTCCCTGCCCCTGAACGCTCACAATTAGTGCTTCCAGCGTCTCTTTTCTCTTTGTAGCAACCGTTGGCTGCTGTGCCTTTAAACAGCTTGGCTCTGCAGACATTAGCAGGTGACAATACTGCCGTGAAAAGCTTCCCCCACTGATTCCTGCAGATCAACCGGCTTTTGCAAGGCACAGGTGGGGATTGTTATTCTTCCTAGTCAGCTGGCAACTCACACTTACAATTTACATTTCGATGGAGGAAAGAGAAAGATTGAAGGGGGTTAAGAAGGGAAGGAGAGAGAGACACATGTATGAGATGACTATTACCCAAATGCAGTTACATGTAGTCTTCTCTGGGTGTACAGGGAGGCAAGGACTTAATTATATGGTGCTCTGAGTGCCCGAACCACGGTTACATGATGATCTAGGATATTGCTCCACCAGCCCTGTCAGGCAGCCCAGAATCATTCTTGCCCCATTAGAGACGCGGGCAGGAAGCTAAGATTGGAGAGATGGCCTAAAGCAGTGGTCTCCAACTGGCGGGTCACAAACCAAAAGTGGGTCGTGGCAAAGCTGTTGCCACCACTTTGGCCATGGAGAAAATTCTGAAAGTTGGTCCCATGATACAGGTCGGGAGTCCGAGGTGGGCTTTGGGTCAGGACCAGTTGAAGGCCACTGGCCTAAAGCAACAGAGCGTGGCTGAAGCGCAAGATGACCCGGGCACTGTCTGGCTCATAGCACATGCCGACAACCCAACTCTCTCTGCAGGCTTTCCAGGGCTTTTTGGTTCATGGTCTGTGTCAGACCAAGGCTGGGCAGAGTTATTTAGGTCAGGGAAGGGCTCGGAGGACCGATCCCTCTTTCCCATGAAACTGGTTCCGTTCCTCCGATTCCAATTCCTAGCGATTGAGAAACCGCCAGACCCAGCCCTGAACCCCCCCGCCCTCCCCCCCCCAGGAAGACTGAAAGCTGCCAGGACGCCGCCGCCGCGGCTGCTGCCATCCCGCGCCACCCCTGCAAAGGGCGCATCCCGTTTCGCCCACACGGGCTGGATCCGGAGCAACTATGGGCCACGCGAGCCAGGGCAGCGCAGCGCTGAAAGCTCCGGCCGCTGCCCGTCAACGCACGTCACCGAGCTGCCTGGGGACGGACCCGCAACTCCGGCGAGCAAGCTGGGGGGGGGGGGGGGAGAGAGAGAGAGGGGAGAAGGCGCGGAAGCCGCGGTGCGGGCAAGCGGCGCGCCTGCCTGCCTGCCGGAGGGAAGACGTTGCCGCTTGCTGGGTGCCAATCAAGGCACCTGCGCCAAACACGCCCCTTCGCATCACTTTCACTTCTGCAAATGATCCGGGGCCCGGGCGCCGGGAGACGCCAGCCAGCAGCCCCCCCACCCCCTCGGCCCCGGAACCCGCCGCTCGCCCGTTCTTCCCTCTGCAGTCTAACAGGGGGGGAGGGGGTTAAAATGACCCCCCTGCCCCCCGTGCACGAGCCTCCGGGGCCCGCACCGAGCCCTCGCGCTTGCCCCGCCGTGCCCCCCAGCCGTCCGAGCAGCCCCCCCCTTCCCCGCTTCCCGCCGCCGGCTCACCAGGTAGGCGCCCACCGTGCCCTGGGCCAGCATGAGGGCGCACTCGGACACCAGGAAGATCTGGATGTTGGAGAAGCACGAGCCCTTCTTTTTCCTCTTCTTGGCGCGCTGCGCCTCGTCCCCTGGCAGCTCGCCGCTGCCGTCGCCTTCGCCGCCGCCGCTGCTGCTGCTGCCGCCCGCCGCTCCGCCGCCGCCGCCGCCTCCTCCTCCTTCTCCGCCGCCGCCGCCCGGGGAGCCGCGGCGCTTCGTGCCCTGCATCCTCCGCCTCGGCGGGCCCCGCTCGCCCCTGACCGCCTCGCCGGGAGCTGCCTGGGCGCGGAGGAGGAGGAGGAGGAGGAGGCGGCGGCGGCTCCCCGGCCGGGGTCGATCAGGCGCGCGGCGCCGCCTCTTGCCGGCGCCCGCCTCGCCTCCTGCGGGCTCCTCCTGTCGCCGCCGCCGCCCGCGCTGCCATGGCTGGCCGCCCGCTCGCCTGCCTGCCTCCTTCCTTGCTTGCTTCCTTCCTCCCTCCGCCCGCTGGCTCCCTCCTTCTCTGGCGCGCGCTCGCTCGCTCGCTCGCAGCGGCGGCTCCGAAGGGCTGGGTGCTGCTGCTGCTTGGCCCACCCCGCCGCTCGCTCGCTCGCTCTGCCGCCGCCGCCGCCGCCGCTGGGCTGGAGCCAAGCGGGCCGAGCGGCGCTCCCCCAGGGGAGGGCAGGAGGCGTTTAGCGGGGGGGGGAGGAGGGTGTTGGCGGGGCGCCGCCGCTCGCGCAGGGCCAGACGGGCTGGTCCCTGGCGCCGCGGGGAAAGGCAGGTGAGGGGCAGGCAGGTGGGGAGGGGGACGCGGGGCTGGGCCCTCGAGGCCGGGCCGCTGCGCCTGGAGGAGGGAGGGAGGCGAGGCGAAGCGGGAGCCCCTCTTCTCGGGCAGGCGCCTAAAGGGAGGCCGGGGGGGTCTTGGAGAAGACCGGGGGGGACGGGGCGGCCGGCGGCCAGGAGAGCTGGCCGGCCCACGGACAGGGGGAAGAGGGCGTGAGCGAGAGAGAGCCAGCCAGCCAACCAGCGCCGGAACAGGGAGGGGGAGTTGAGATGGGTCCACCCACCCCCCAAGATGGCTTGAGGCAGCCCTGGAGGAACCTGGATTGGATTTGGAAGGTCTTGTCACCTGAGCATCCAGGCAAACTTCAAGCCATCCTCATTCTTTGATGTCCCATCTCCATCCTGTTCCACATAGTGCCCCCCACCCCAGGCCCAGGTCCCTGTTTCCAGGGCCCTAGGCAGTGCCAGCTACAGGTTCTGGGGGGTCCTTGGGCAAGGCCCCCTCCAGGGCCCCCCTCCCACCCTCCCCGCCATTGTCCCAAACAGTTCTTGCTCCTCCTCTTTCTCGCCATTGCCCCCCCCCCCCCGCCTGCTTGCAGGACAGGTAGAAAGCCAGGGAGCTCCGTGGCATCTCTTGCTCCACCTTCTCACCACCTCCCTTATCTGGGCCAGAATGAGAGGCAGGCAATTTAGCAGGTTGCAATGGTGGAGAGGAGAGAGGAGCAAGTCCAGGGGGCTTTTGTCAGTGGGCCCCCGCCCCCGTGCCTACCCTTGATGCCAGCCCTGCCCCTGGCTCACTTTGCAGACTCCATCAACCCTGGGCAGTGTTCAAGAGACCTGTGGGCTACACTGTTGCCATCTGTCCAATGCCAACAGAGCTTCATTTAAGGGCACTCTTGCTTATGCTTCCATTCCTCTTGCAATTTCCTCCGGCTCTCCCAAGTCCTCTCCCCCCCCCCCGCCCCTCTGTGATGAGAAAGATCTTTTTTTCCCCAAGCAAAAGCGTAATTAGCCCTCCAGAATGTTGTGTGTTCAAACTCTTCAACCCTCCAGATGGTGCTTTTGGAAGGAGAGCTCTTGAAACGAAACCTGGTACCGACGTAAGGATGTATTCCAGCTCAAGGAGCGCATGAGCCTCCGTGGCACAAAGGTTAGGCACACCACTTGCACGCAGCGAACGCGCAGCCGCTCTGGTTTCCCACCTGCCGTTCGTTCGGGAGCCCTCGGTAAGCAAAATGATCAAACGGGAGCCAGAAATAGATCCCAGCAGTGATCTACTCCGCCTGCATAGTGGAAGACGAGGAAAGGTAGGGACTGAGCTGTAAAACCCAGCAGGATGAAATCTTCTCCTTATCCACAAATACTGAATAAAAGCTGAGCTACAATACTGCTGGGTGCTCAGCAGGAGACAGCTTACTGTCTTTCAGTTTTAGACTTCTCCTTTGAGTTCCAAGTGAGGCAACTCGGGCGCGGGAGATGAGTTTGCTCATTCAGCTGAGGAGTGTGCCATGATGGGAGGCGAAGTCGCGAATGCACCCATTTTACAGATGGTGAAATGGTTTGTCTAAAAAGCCACTCTGGCTGGACCCAGAATTTTAGCCCAGGCCCTCAAACCAGAATTCAACGTGTCTCTCTTCTTCCAAAGGGAAACATGCAGACCGAAGATAAAATCTCCATGCAGGTCCAGCTAATACGAAATCAGAAGGGAAAAGCGAGACGCAGAATTTTGATTTCCAAGAGCAGATGAGAGAGTTGAGCTCCGCAGGGGGTCAGGGGAAGTGGGAGGGGGGCACTGCTTGGATCACCACTCAAGGGAGGGGAATGTGCCCTGTTACCAAGGCAACCCAGTTGGATGCTCCCCTGTTTAACCACGCTGTGGGGATTTCATTGCCTGCCTGTTGCCAAGGCAACAGATGGTATATTCCCTGCCTACTGCACCTTCTCTGACTCCTTAACTGTGGACTGGGGATGCGAGCACTCAGGTACCACCCCCTGTGGGTGGGTGCTGGATCTACACATTGTGCAAACACGTCCGCCATCACTTCTTTCCCTAGCACCCAAGGAAAACAATGTCCCTAAAGAGTGGGGCTCTTTTGTAGCTTACGCAAACGTTCACCAAAATGCAAACACCCTATTTAAATGCCTGTAGTTTGCCCTGCACTGGCTGCCCTTGAAAAGTGTTCATAAACTACACCTGGTACAAACTGCATCAGCCGAAGTAATCTGTGGTGCTCCCTTTTTTTTTAGCGCGTCATTCTGATCTTACTTAATTTTCACTGGCTTCCAGTTCATTTCTAGGCATGGGTCAAGGGGCTGGTTGTTATGTATAAAGCTCTAAACAGCCAGGACCAGGATGTTTAAAGGACTGACTCCTGGATGCCTGCTAGTTACATTCAGTTCTGGAGCCTCTGCCCTGTGTTCCACCACCAAAAGAGATTTGATTGGCTGAGATGCATGACAGGGCCTTTTTGATGGTGGCATCTTGCTTGTGGAACTCCCTCCCAATTGAAGTCAGATTCATTGAACCTTTCGTCAATGATTTTTGGGCAGGCGATTTAAGGTTTTTTAAAAAATTCAGTCAAACTTTGGATTTATTTTACTTCTTAACTGGTTTTGGATTTGTTTTGTTGGCTTGTTTTAATGCTCTAGATTCTGCTTTACAGAAATTCATTTATAATTGCGAACCGCCACAGGGACCCCTTTGAGAGTCAAAAGATGACTTTATAAATAAAGCAATATTTTGTTACGGTCATTTGTTGTGTTTTCCACATCAATCTGCCGGAAAGGGTGGGGTGGCCTTCACAGGGCATCACCCATCAAACCCTGTGCGTAGGAGATAATTCTGTTGCATGTTTCTCATCTCAGTGTTTCTCTACATGAATTGAAAGGGCACCCTACAATGCTCTCAACACTCAGTTCTGGCTACAGTAGCCATTGACACAGTAGCCATTGACATAGCCTTGCAAATAAGCCTACCAAAGTTACTAGCCTGCGAGAAGAAGGAGGAGGAAAGAAAAGAGTACAATTGTGCTTGAGGCTGTCAAAGGAGGGACAGAGAGGCCATGGCTAGACCAGGCCTATATCCCAGGATTGTCCCAGGATCATCCCTGTGCATCCAAATGACACACAGGGGAGCCGGGAAGCAAGCAGGGATGATCCCTCCATTTGCCTGGGATAATCCTTAGGACTAGCTAAGGCCAGAGTTGCATGTTTATGCTAGGCATGAAGGAACGGGGTTTTTTTATGCTGGACACAGAGGAACAACAGAGCGTGTCATCCCACTCACTTGCCTGCATGCAATTCCTGGGACTATCAAAGTTTAAGTTGGCATGCTAGCTTTCAGGAAAGCTTGAAAGGATGTTCTCAGAGAAGCAGCCTGAAGCTCCAAAGTACCCCCAGGATTCTCTGGAATATAGTTTGAACACCACTGCATGGTGCAATGCAGATTGCACAAATCACAGCTGTTCAATAACAGCTAACCAAAGTCTCCCATTTCCCAATACCCTCCTTTCCCCTTTCCTGGGGAGAAAAAAAAGGTAGCAAAACACAAATACGGAATAAAAACCTGCCTCCCCTCCCCTGCTATAGCTTTCTCCACCAGAACTCCATCAGAACACGGAGTTTGTATCAAAGCCTGTTGTGCAGTTTTGAGCCAGAAGGTCAGCGATCAGGAATTATTTTTAATGACATGCCAACGCCGAATGCATTTGTGATTAAACCAAGTATGCTGCTTTAAAGAGCAACCGGGCAGGTTACTGGATTGAAGGGACCAGAAGAGAGAAGATGACAGGTGAAGCAACAGCAAGCAACTCAACGTGCTAAAATGGCAATATTTTACACCCAAGGATCTCCAGGTTTTGCTTTAATTAGCTGAATACTGTATCTACAGCCTGAGAGCACTGGTATAGTTTAGCCAGACTGGATATTACAAATCTTTAAACAAAATCCAGAAGCTTCGTCCAAACTGCCTGAAATTTGAAACACCGTATTTACATATTAAGTGACATACCCTGGCCCAATTGGAGAGAAATCTGTTCAGAAGTGGCCGAGATATAGTATTTCTTTTTTAAAAAACAAACAAACCCATTTTTAAAGCATTTTTCCTCTCCATTTCCAAGCATTCCTTGCCTATTCATGTTTGGTTTTCCCCATCCCTTTTTAACTATGTCCAGAAATTCAAGGAAATAGTAGAGCTGTTTTGATTTTTGCCTAAAAGAAAGCTGCCATTGTATATTTATTAATTTTAGGATGATTTAATACCTCAATGCAAGTTTAAATGCCTTTTCAGTTACTGCCATCAAATCTTATAGATTACTTCCAAAAAAAACCAAAAGAACTTGAGGCAGCTTCCAACAATAATACAGCCGAACAATATATAAACTGTGTAGATCAAACACTACACAAAACAATAATCGTGGAAAACAGCAGTTAACATAAACCCAGGAATCAAATAACAAAACCTTCAGTTCATAAAGGAAGGATCAACATACGTGCTCAGTCCTGTCTACGGAGGTCCTAGATGGGACCTTTTCCCTAAACAAAAATGGTTGCTACAACAGTGGGAAGTCAATTGTAGAAAAGTTAGGGGAAGTATGTGTCGTATTTACAAGAGAACAGCCGTCTGTTTGAAGAACTATTCAGTCCAAATCCAGTTTAAAAGGTGAGCAGCAGGAACTTTGAAGCTGTCCATCATCAACTGTGAGCACCTGGACAGCTCATCTGGTCACCGACTTCTCTGCTCTGGAGAGATGGGTGCCTTCTATTTAAATTACTGTGTGCAATTGTGGTCACCTCACCTAAAAAAGGATATCATAGAGCTGGGAAAAGTGCAGAAAAGGGCAACTCAAATGATCAAGGGGCTGGAGCATCTCCCCTATGAGGGAAGGTTACAATGCTGGGATTGTTTAGCTTGGAAAAATGGAGGCTAAGGGGAGACATGATAGAGGGGAACAAAATTAGGCATGGGGTGGAAAATGTGGATAAGGAGACATTTTTCTCCCTCTCTCAAAATACTAGAACCCAACAGAGTCATCCCATGAAGCTGACTAGTGGGAGATCCAGGACAAATAAAAGGAAGGACTTCTTCACACTGCCACGAGATGGCCACCAATTTGGATGGCTTTAAAAGGCGGTTGGATCAATTCCTGGAGGAGAAGGCTATCAACGGCTACTAGCCCTGATGGTTGTGTGCTATCTCCAGTAATCGAGACAGACGCCAGTGTGCACCAGTTGCTGGGGAACATGGGTGGGAGGGTGCTGTTGCACCCAGGGCTGGTGCCAGACTGTTTTGCGCCCTAGGCAAGGTGAGCTACTTTCATACACACACACACACGCCAACTTTGATTTTTAAGAACATATGTTTCCTGGAAAAAATAAGCACAAAACTTGAAACTGCTAAATTTATTTTAAAGTGCAAGAAATACGTCATGCCAATTATAGCAAACAAATGGGAAAGGAACGTCTATGGGTCTAAAACGCATTATTTAATAGGAATATCACCTCCAAATCATCCCCAACTCTCACACGTGTGGACACACACACTCAGCATCACTCACTCCAAACAAACACACGCATGAACACATGCATTCACTCAAAAACCCCACGCACCGCATTCACCCATACATATTCTCTCTCTCTCTCTCTCTCTTTCTCTCTCCCGCAATGTACAAGTGACAACCCTAGGAAAAGTTCTGTGTGTTCTATTAGGGAGGGAAGTTGAGAAGGAACAGGGCAGAGAAAGGCGATTGCAGCTGCAGGACCAAAGGGAAGTGTGGGTGGGTTCATGGAGACATAATTGTTAGTGAGCACAACACACGAGAGGTGTTGACTTCTTCCACAGCACAGAAGGAAAGGCCGGATGCCTTAACTGGCAATTTCCATGCTATGTGTGGGGGTGGGGGTGGGGGTTGCATGAGTGAATCTGAAAGTGGCTTAACTCTTTTTTTAAGCTGAAGGGTTTTTGTTTTTTTTTCATATTTGAATTTGGAGATATGGGCAAGAACTCGCTGTTGCCTGTTAGTTTACAAGCTGCTTCCAGCAGTGGCTGAGCTACTCAGATGGAGCATTCTAAGTGCTCGGGATGAATGTGTCAGTGATATAAGGATGAGTGAGAGAGCGTGAGCATTCAGTTTCTGTAATGAAAAGTTGAAGCTGGCTCACCTTTACAATTCCTTCACGTGTTTAAAGCAACCTCTTTCTCCCATGTGATCCTGCCAACCCAGGCAAATGTCAGCAGAGGCCCTTCCCTGCCTCAGAGATTTGGCTGGTGGGGACAGGGCCTTTTCAGTTGTGGCACCCTTATCCAAGAGCAGTGGAGGCTGGTGGCTCCGAAGTCAGTGGGGTGGTGAATCCACTCTGGGTTTCAGTCAGAACTCTAAAGGAGCAGGCAAAAACTTTTTTTTTGTTCCAGCAGAGTTGTGGAAACTACTCTGGATTTGTATTAATGTATTGGAATTTATTTTTATTTTTAATCTGTTACTGTTTTTATAATTTTTAAAAATGTTAATTTTACTGCAGGTTTAATTCAATTTTAACTTTTGTAAATCTAGATGTATTTATTTTAATTGTACATATTTTAATGTTGTAAACTGCCTTGAGTCCCAGTACTGGGGAAAAGGTGGGATATTATTATATTTGTGAACCGCCCAGAGAGCTTCGAATATTGGGCGGTATAGAAATGTAATAAATAAATAAATAAAATTATTATTATTATTATTATCATCATCATCATCATCCCCCACACCCAGTTTTGTGGACCCATCAGCTGGTTGTAAAAGTGGACTGCTCCAATGATTTGGATGTGTGTGATTTCTTTGCTGCCTGCCTTTTGTCCTTGGCACCCCTTGACTCAGCAGTACCTTCCAGGCAGGTTCCCCACTCATAGAACCATAGAACAGTAGAGTTGGAAGGGGCCTCTTAAGGCCATTGAGTCCAACCCCCTGCTCAATGCAGAAATCCACCTTAAAGCATCCCTGACAGATGGTTGTCCAGCTGTCTCTTGAAGGCCTCTAGTGTGGGAGAGCCCACAACCTCCCTAGGTCATGGGTTCCATTGTCGCACTGCTCCAACAGCCAGGAAGTTTTTCCTGATGTCCAGCCGGAAACTGGCTTCCTGTAGCTTGAGACCATTATTCCATGTCCTGCACTCTGGGATATTCGAGAAGAGATCCTGGCCCTCCTGTGTGTGACAACCTTTCAAGTACTTGAAGAATGCTGTCATGTCTCCCCTCAGCCTTCTGTTCTCCAGGCCAAACATGCCCAGTTCTCTCCGTCTCTGCTTTGTTTCCAGACCCCTGATCATCCTGGTTGCCCTCCTCTGAACCCCCTCCAGCTTGTCTGCATCATTCTGGTCTGCACTCCCCAAGGTTCTGTTGCTCTTTAATTACATCTGGAGTTTGCAACACAGAAGGCACTGCTACAGCATGGATACAATCACCGGAGCAATATCCATCACAGGGCCTTGCAAAGCCGGTAACACGTACTGTTCTTTGTGCAGCTCTGGGAGGACCAACTTATTCAGTAATAAATGAGACATCTTATTTCTTCTCAAGCTGTTGCCTTCCCCACCGCGTTTTAGCAATTACCTTGCATTTGCACTCGCCTTCTGTTTTCTTTGTCATTATTATTAAATAGATGAAAAGAACTGAGACATTACCTGGGGACCGAAGGAATATCCAAATTTAATTTTCTCGCCTGCGCCTTTTAAGGTATTGGTGATGAATGTGTTTTCATTACAAACAATACCAACAATCAGAGGTGCCGTTTCAACAAGTGTTCCTTCTTCTGTTTTGAGAAACTAGCCTGGGTGGAAACAACTTGGCGATAAAAAAAGGACTTTGGCAGAGACGTTCATCTGGATGTCACTGGAAGTAGCATTGCTGGCTGCAGTCCAAAGATATGCAAAGAAGAAATGCAGGCATTGCAGAATGTGAGTGTTGAAGGCATCAGACCACCACCCCGTCCCTGCCAGACACATACATGTGCATGCATACACACTTCTGACCCCATGTGATTCTGGGGGAGAAGTGCTGCTTCTAGGGGAGAAATGCTGGGCCATCAAGGGTGAGCTATTCCACCTACTCCCCTCCCCCCCCCACCTGGAGACTTTAAAGCAAGGCTGGAGCTGAAGGCTGGGGAGTGCTGCTTCTGGGGGAGAAATGCTGGGCCATCAAGGGTGAGCTATTCCACCTACTCCCCTCCCCCCCCCACCTGGAGACTTTAAAGCAAGGCTGGAGCTGAAGGCTGGGGAGTGCTGCTTCTGGGGGAGAAATGCTGGGCCATCAAGGGTGAGCTATTCCACCTACTCCCCTCCCCCCCCACCTGGAGACTTTAAAGCAAGGCTGGAGCTGAAGGCTGGGGAGTGCTGCTTCTGGGGGAGAAATGCTGGGCCATCAAGGGTGAGCTATTCCACCTACTCCCCTCCCCCCCCACCTGGAGACTTTAAAGCAAGGCTGGAGCTGAAGGCTGGGGAGTGCTGCTTCTGGGGGAGAAATGCTGGGCCATCAAGGATGAGCTATTCCACCTGCTCCCCTCCCCCCCCACCTGGAGACTTTAAAGCAAGGCTGGAGCTGAAGGCTGGGGAGTGCTGCTTCTGGGGGAGAAATGCTGGGCCATCAAGGGTGAGCTATTCCACCTACTCCCCTCCCCCCCCCACCTGGAGACTTTAAAGCAAGGCTGGAGCTGAAGGCTGGGGAGTGCTGCTTCTGGGGGAGAAATGCTGGGCCATCAAGGGTGAGCTATTCCACCTACTCCCCTCCCCCCCCACCTGGAGACTTTAAAGCAAGGCTGGAGCTGAAGGCTGGGGAGTGCTGCTTCTGGGGGAGAAATGCTGGGCCATCAAGGGTGAGCTATTCCACCTACTCCCCTCCCCCCCCCACCTGGAGACTTTAAAGCAAGGCTGGAGCTGAAGGCTGGGGAGTGCTGCTTCTGGGGGAGAAATGCTGGGCCATCAAGGGTGAGCTATTCCACCTACTCCCCTCCCCCCCACACCTGGAGACTTTAAAGCAAGGCTGGAGCTGAAGGCTGGGGAGTGCTGCTTCTGGGGGAGAAATGCTGGGCCATCAAGGGTGAGCTATTCCACCTGCTCCCCCCCCCCACCTGGAGACTTTAAAGCAAGGCTGGAGCTGAAGGCTGGGGAGTGCTGCTTCTGGGGGAGAAGTGCTGGGCCATCAAGGGTGAGCTATTCCACCTGCTCCCCTCCCCCCCACCTGGAGACATTAAAGCAAGGCTGGTGCTGAAGGCTGGGGAGTGCTGCTTCTGGGGGAGAAAAGCTGGGCCATCAAGGGTGAGCTATTCCACCTGCTCCCCTCCCCCCCCACCTGGAGACATTAAAGCAAGGCTGGAGCTGAAGGCTGGGGAGTGCTGCTTCTGGGGGAGAAATGCTGGGCCATCAAGGGTGAGCTATTCCACCTGCTCCCCTCCCCCCCCCCCCACCTGGAGACATTAAAGCAAGGCTGGAGCTGAAGGCTTTTTTTCCTTTACCTGGTTTGTTTTGCTGTACATGCGTGTTTAGTATATTTTGAATATTATTGTGATATTGTTGATTTGTACATTGTTAAATATTGTTGTAGTTTTTAATTTTTGTAAACCGCCCAGAGAGCTTCGGCTATTGGGTGGTATAAAAATGCAATAAATGAAAAAAAAAATGAAATGAAAATGTGATTGCTTAAGCTGCTTTAAGAACACACAGAATTGTTGTTCTTGTTGTCTTCTCTCTTTTCTCACTTGTGGCAGTTTTTCTAGAGGGACATGATGGACTTTGCCAGGTCATGCTGTCATTTAGTGATTCAGGAATTTCAACATGTTTTAAGTATGACTGTTTTCTGGACGTTGGTGGGGATGCATTATTAGTATTAGTATTTCTTCGTCAGTTTTCATGGCAGAAGCCCTCCCAAGGCAGCATACAACAATAAGGCACATAAGCATTAAGATATTAAAAGGGATAAAACCACAGACACTATAAAAACAAAACAAGAATAAAAACAGCAATAAGACCAACAATAAAAACAGTATAACCAAATAAGATAAAGCTTATCTTATGAGTTATGAGCTGTCTCATGCACCCTTAAATAAGCATCAAAACTAGGATAATCATTTAGAGTTTGATTTTTAAAAACAGACAAGCTAGAAGCTCTTTCTGGTTTAACTTGTTTAAGGGCAACTGTGGGCTGGTTGTGAATTTTCAGAATTTAACATACGCTCCGCTTCAGCAGGGCTTTCAGTATTGAGATGCCAGTCCAGTCTTCCCCAACCCTGATGCCCTTGAAATGTGTCGGACTATAACTCCCAGAATCCCCAGTCAGCCGTGATGGGAGTTGTAGTCCAACACATCAAAGGACATCAGCTTGAGGAAGGCTGTTCTAGTCTACGCCTTCTGCTTGGTTGATGAACCTGTTCAGACAGCACACTAAGGCCACAGCTAGACCTAAGGTTTATCCTGGGATCATCCAGGGTTCACCCCTGCCTGAGCACTGGATCCCCTGTGTGTGACCTAGATGAACAGGTTTGACCCCTGAACGATCCAGGGAAAAACCTTAGGTCTAGCTATGGCCTAAGTCATGGTGGTTAAGCATTTTTGAGCTAAACCTTATGACTTAAAATGTCATGTGAATCATTTCTAACCATGGTGGCTATATAACCACGGTTTAACAAGCTTGCTAACCATTTGCTACAAAAGGGTTAGGGGCCTAACTATAGCTTGGCATGTAGTCTGAACAGGCGCAATATAGCATCAAATCCTCACAAATAACATTTTTTATTATTATTTTTGTGATATAAGAGAAATAGCAGATCCAATCCGCTATGTTCTGTACTGTTCTGTTTACAGAGATCCCAGGGAAAGAGCTATGAATTTTGGTGGGGTGAGGTGATGAAGACCACCTGCAGTCCGTGAAAGGTGACCATATGGAAAGGAGGACAGGGCTCCTGTATCTTTAACCATTGCATTGAAAAGGGAATTTCAACAGGTGTCATTTGTATGCATGCAGCACCTGGTGAAATCCCCTCTTGATCACAACAGTTAAGGCTGCAGGAGCCCTGCCCTCTTGGCAAGATACAAAAGAGGGCAGGGTTCCTGCAGCTTTCACTGTTGTGATGAAGAGGGAATTTCACCAGGTGCTGCATGCATACAAAGGACACTTGCTGAAATTCCCATTTCTGTACAACTGACAAAGATACAGAAACCCAGTCCTCCTTCCCATATGGTCACCCTAAGACCATGTGTTGCCCACCCCTGTTTTACTATTGGACTAATCTCATCACTGAAGAAACCACCTTCCCCCTCATTGTTTTCCACTGGGGGGAAAATGCCTCTATATTGTCCCTGTTCATTTGCCGGTGTTGGAGATATTATTGAAAAGGAACAACCACTTAAAATGATACACGATAAAGCGGTTTGGCTGGTTATCTGTGCGTCGGAACTCTGCCAGTTTATGAATAAAGATAGACTGATTTACATATTTATTAGATAGATTTTAGAATAGCAGTTGTTTCTTTGACTTGGTTCTGGCTCAATGCCGGGGAAAGTCTCTCTTTCTTTGTATAGGGAAATGATGTACCAATTGCCTTCCTGGATCGCATCAGCTAGCTTGTTCTGTCACCTGCCAGGTGCCTGCAGAAGCTCAGCGGGGCATGAAGGTGACAGCTGCCTTCCCTCCTTCTCAAACGTATCCTGAATTTTCCAATTTGCCAAAACTTCCATATGTGTTCACAATTCCACCACATATGAAAATAGGTCCCAGTTTCCTGGCATCCTCGCCAACATAACGCGGAATATTTCTCATCAATTGGATTTAACTTTGTTGGTGTCAAATACCACTTCCATACGAATTTATAAACATTTTCTTTTATTCTTACCGACATATTTTTCAAGATACGCTGATTCCATTTCTTCTCCCAACTCTACATGTTTATCTGTCTTGTTATATCCTGATCCCATATCATTTTAAAATGCTCTTGCTGTTCTCCCATTTCCAACAATATTTTATATATTCCACTCGTTATACCCTTACTAACTATATTTCCATCCTTGCCCTCCCTTTGTATAATTATCTTTTCAAACTCTGTGTATTCTCTACACTCTTTATTCTCATTTATTCTCATTTGTCCATTTCCTTGTCCTTTGTTCTAATTGTATTATCTCAATCCAGGAAGTTTTCCTCCTCATAATATCTGCTTTATTTGTTCTTTACTATCCATCCTCCCCATCCATTCCTTTAATTTAATTATTTTCCTTTTCCTCAATTCCTTTTCCAATTCCTTCTTTAAGTTCGCTGGGAAGTTTCCCACCATTACCACTGGGGTTACGGGGGGACATTGTTGACATCAGTTTATCTTTATACTTTGCCCAAATCTCTAGGATGTTCTTCATCATAGGGTTCTCATTTTTTTTCCAAATCACGACTGGGGAAGGCAATGGCAAACCACCCCACTACAAAGTCTGCCAAGAAAACGTCAGCAATGTATTATTATTTTTTGAATGTACACCTAGAAATGTATTGTGTGAATGAGAAACATGGGTTTGGCAACATGATCCAGAGATTATAGAGGGTTCAGGTGACTTCTTATACACATGTTGGAAGAAGGTGCCCTTCGTGTGTGCCAATGTATGGGAACAGAGCTCCTCCATAGAATCATAGAATAGTAGAGTTGGAAGGGGCCTACAAGGCCATCAAGTCCAACCCCTGCTCATTGCAGGAATCCACCTTAATGCATCCACCACCCCTCATATGGATAAGCCTTATGTATGTGCATAGAGTGCCTTCACATGTGGATGGGGGTAGTGGAGCTGACTCACACTGTGCATTGTTTTTCAGATCATGTGAGTATCGTCTGAACCACCCTGTAATCATCACAAAACAAGGATATGCTACCACTCCCTGTAAAGGTACATCTGGTCTCCAATGCAGTTCTGCTGCCATGTAATGTGTGAAAACGCCTTTAGCCACAGTGAGGAGAAGCCCCAGCACATTCCCTACAAGTGGGGAAGTGATTTCCCCTCTGGATAATGGATTCTATTATGGAAAAATACACAGAGAATTGACTCTTTTTTGCCAGCTTCCCAGATAGGCATTGTATTTCAGGATATTTTCAAGCCTCTAATTTTGGCGTAATTAGGTTCCAGCAAGGGGGTGGGAGCTGCCAGGGTGGGCGGGTGATTGCAGGGTGCAGGAGGTCACTTTTAACAACTAAGAAGGGAGTGGATGAATTAGGCTGTTGCTTCCGAACCTCTGAGCCTTTGGCCTCTATTTGTTGAGTTTGCTTGCTACCGCCTTTGATTTGCCAGAGCCACAGTGCACACCACAGGTAAGGGAAGACGTGGGAAATTCATTCAAAGCTTACACAAAGAGGCAAACATCAAAGAATTGGTTCTGCGAAGTAATAGTTCCTACATCAGCAATCAACTTTTGTCATGCCACCAGGTGGCAGATTCTTGGATGGGTGAAGATGAACCAGTTTCCCTGAGAGGCTAGATTTCTATTGGTTTGCTTGCTTGTTGATCTGTACTATCCAATAGCTGAGGTTCTCTGGGTGATTCACAAAACAAAGGTTTAAACCGTAAAACGCATACCTAGAATAAAACGAGGGAAAATCCAAAAGCAAATTACAAACTGCCACAGAGTGAAATCAAAGCAAAGCCAACAGTGGATGACAGCAGCAGTGGAAAGTTCCCAAAAGCACCAACAACACGTTTTTAAACTGAAAGGCCAAAATGCCTGCAAGAATGAAATTGCTGGCAAAAAAAGAAGTGTGTGTTAGACTAAAATACATGCAAAATGCACATTTTAGGAGTAATGTGCACAAAAATGCTTATGAATTTTTATTCAAACTTTATTTATAAAACCCTCAAAGTTTGGGATGCACCAAACTTAAGCTTCGAAAAATGAGGAAGCAAAAGTGACGGATCATCCAACCCTATTTCTCACTCTGTCATAGTTATTGGGAATAGGCTACCAGTTCAGCACTAGGGAATGGTATATTAATCCATTATTCCTTTCCATTAATATTCATGGTAAAATATGTCTCTCCTTTAAACTATAGTAATGCCGGTGTTCCCCACTGCATCTAGCACAGTTACAGTTGTGAATAATCCATAGCGGCCCCATTCAGAAGACTCCTTAAATAGGGTGACCATATAAAAAGGAGGACAGGGCTCCTGTATCTTTAACAGTTGCATAGAAAAGGGAATTTCAGCAGGTGTCATTTGTATATATGGAGAACGTAGTGAAATTCCCTCTTCATCACCACAGTTAAAGCTGCAGGAGCTATACTAGAGTGACCAGATTTAAAAGAGGGCAGGGCACCTGCAGCTTTAACTGCTGCGATGAAGAGGGAATTTCACCAGGTTCTCCATATATACAAATGACACCTGCAGAAATTCCCTTTTCAATACAACTGTTAAAGATACAGGAGTCCTGTTCTCCTTTTCATATGGTCAATCTACCTTAAACCATGGATTTAACCATGGTGGTTAAGCCAGAAAGCCGGGCTGTGTTCAGAAGACACCTTAAACCACAGCTTTAACCATGGTGAATAAAACAAAAGGCCTTATTCACCATGGTTAAAGCCATAGTTTAAGGTGTCTTCTGAACATGGCCTGCCTTTCTGGCTTATCCACTATGGCTAAAGCCATAGTTTAAGTTGACTTCTGAACAGGCCTAATAACATCTACATACAGGCACCCATCCTGCTGCATTGTCTGCGATGGATTATTCACACAGTCCACCGCATGCATGCCACGCCTCTGCCCAAGACCCTCGTATTCCCACGTCCATTGCGTTCCTGTGTCCAGAATGTTGCCTCTCTTATTACCTGTGTGTGATTGAGGAAACGCGATAACATCTTATATATAACAAAAGGCGCTAGGAACCCTAGACCTTCCCCAATCTCTATCCCACATCCGTTCTTTTCATCCCGACTGTTCATTTTATTTGGGAGTTTTTACAGCCTTCTAAGTTCGAGAGTATTGAACATCGAACAAACCATAATTTCATTCAGAGCATAATCCATGGCATGCCATTGCATAGCCAAGCCGCGGAGACACATCCCCGGAACAAATCCATCATTCCACGGCCCTATCTTCAGCTACTAAAAATAGCATGCAACATACAGTTGAGCTCTCCTGCTACTAGAAGCTGGATGGTAGAGGAGGAAGCACTTCGTGACATGTTCAATTTGTACACTGCTTTACAATTGCCATTTTCTTTAAAAAAAAAATAGCAATGGAAAGAAGAAAGCCGGGGAACTTCACCTTTTCCCCTCCCCTCCCCAGTGTTTGCTTCTGAAAGAGAAACTCCAGTAGGGAAAGTGCAATGTTCCCCGGACTTCTTTTTATTTTAGTTTATTTTTAAGAAAATGAAGTCTGTAAAGCTGTCCAACGCTGGAAATGCAGCGAAGCAGGCCGGGGCCCGTATCACTCAAACAAACCACTCAGGATCCGAAGCGTAAATGGAATCGCACGAAGTTTGTAGGAAATTCACTAAGCTGGCACATCGTTTTAACTGTTTTAATTGTTTTACTGCTTTTAAATTATATATTGTTTTAACTTGGTTCATGGTTTAATTTGTTTTTAGCTGTGTATATTTACTGTTTTATACTGTATGCTTTTATCTGTATGCTGTCCTGAGACCTTAATGATATAGGGTGGGATACAAATGTTTTAAATAAATAAATGGAGAAATCCAGAACACAGATCACAGGGATTCACGTGCCCACATTCACACCTGTGAAACATTGAAAGCGATCTGTCTTTTTGGGTGCCATTGTCTTTTTATGCCATCCACCTCCGAGATGCACGGTACTTTCATTGGGGCCAGCCCTACCATTAAGCAGACTGAGGTGACCACCTCAAGCAGCTGATTTGGGGTGTTATAAAAGGGCAGCACATTGTTAGTTATTTAATGTATTATTATTGTTTGCTGCCAGGGTCAGGAAGAGCGGTTATGGGTTTTTCTGCATTGGGTACCCTGACTTTTCAGATAGGGTACTCTTAGATCCATCTCTGTCGCTGGAGGCTCAAGTGGCCACAACAGCTCAGAGTGCCTTTTGCCAGCTTTGGCTGGTTCGCCAGCTATGGCCTCTCCTGGACAGGGACAGCTTGGCTATGCTGGTACAGGCATTAGTAACCTCAAGACTGGCTTACTGCAATGTGATCTATGTGGAGCTGCCCTTGAAGTAGCTCCGGAAGCTGGAGCTAGTGCAGAATGCTGCAGCTCGGCTGTTTTCTAGGGCTGTGCTCCGCTTCGCTTTGGGGCATAGAAGCGATAGCGAGGTGGCCTGATTCGCCTCCAGAAAAGGTGGAGGAGAAGCGAGTTGGGGTGCTGCGGATTGAAGCGAAGAGGATCGCTTCGATCCGGAGCTCCAAACACAGGTAAGTGGGGGGGAGGGGGACTCATCTGGCACTGCCAGTGCCGCCGCAGTCCCTGCGGTGATGGCAATGGAGCCAGGGAAGGGGGCATGGAGGAGGGAGGCTTACCTGTGTCCATTGCGGTCCGTCGTGGGCTTCAAGCGAGGCCCCGGCTTCAAGCGGAAAAGGCTGCGGCCTTCTCTTCCACTTGAAGCCGGGGCAACGGACTGCGACAGACACAGGTAAGGGGGCGGGGGGGTTGGCCTACCTGGCAGCAGTGGCGTCCATGCAGCGGTGGTGGAGCCAGGTAAGGGGGCAGGACGCTTACCTGCATCCATCGCGGGCTTCAATTGAGGCCCCGGTTGAAGCTGGAAGTGAAGGCCGAGGCCTCTTCCGGCTTCAAGCCGGGGCCTCAATTGAAGCCCGCGATGATGGACACAGGTAAGGGGTTGGGGAGGTTGGCTTACCTGGCGATGGTGCCGCTGTCCATGCGGTGGCGGCAGAGCCGGATCTCACTCCGCGGAGCGGGGGACGGGCGGATTGGCTCGAAGAGGATCGACCCGATCCAGAAGTTCCAGATTGGGCCACGAAGCAGATCGGGGGGTCCGTGTACAGCCCTACTGTTTTCCAGGCTAGCCCCTTTCCAGCATGTAAGACCACTGCTGAGGGAACTGCACTAGCTGCCTATTCACTACCAGGCCAGGTTTAAGGTTTTGGTACTAACATACAAAGCCCTAAACAACTTGGGACCAGGATATCTGAGAGAGCGCCTTCTCTCCTACCAACCTGCCCGGTCACTGAGGTCATCCGAGGGCCTGCTCCTGGTGGTTCCACATAGACCCATCCTCTCAATGGAGTCCACGAGGGAGAAGAGCCTTCAGTTTGGTAGCCCCCCTCCTGTGGGATTCCCTGCCTCTGGAGGTCAGGCAGATGCCAAATTTGTATTCCTTTCAGCGCCTCCTGAAAACGTTGTTGTTCCAGGATGCTTTTCCTTACCCCAGCGTTCTGGCTTCGCTTCGGCGCCCACCCATCCGAAGTCAGGGATGCTTTAGGGTGGATTCCTGCATTGAGCAGGGGGTTGGACTCGATGGCCTTGTAGGCCCCTTCCAACTCTGCTATTCTATGATTCTATGATTCTATGAAGTGAAACCAGGATGCTGGAGTGTGGGGGCGGGCATGGCTTCGCTTCAGCTGGGTGGGCGCCCAGACGAAGCAAAGCTAGGATGCTGGGGCAGGCGGGCGGCTCGGGAACGGCGCACCCAGAAGCCGCCCTCTCAGAGCTGCTGTGGGAGAGTGGCTTCCAGGTGTGGTGTTCGGCGCCCCCCTCACCTTGGCGCTCTAGGCGGCCGCCTGAGTGGCCTTTATGATAGCGCCGGCCCTGCCTAGGCTTAAGAACCCACAGAAGTTTCCTTGGATCCCGGCAGAAGTTGTCAAGTGTTGCCAGCGACAAATAAACATCTGAAGGCCCAACTGTCATTACTGCAAAGCAAATGTGAACTTGTTAGAACCTCGAGCATCATTTATTGTTCCCCAAGTTTATCACCCTTCTGGTACTGCGAAATGCAGAATGCCGCCAACGCTGTTCACCCAGGCTCTGTTAATGAAAGTGCTGACTTACATCTGGGAAGGGCTGCCAGAAGGCTATTAAATCGGACCATGACGCTTGGTCTTGATTGATGACCTGCTGCAGGACGCTGGGCTGCCCTCCCCCGCACCCCACCCCCACGCAAAATTACTACTTACGAAGGTCATCCCGAAATGCTTTGTCAGCTGCCTTTTGTTCGGAGCAGAACTGTGTGAGCTGAGCCAACTACAGGTGGGTATTCCTCAGGGAGATCCCACGTGAGGGAGTCTATTTATGGCACGAGAGAAGAAATGCTGGTGAGCCTCAACACAGCTTTGACAGAACCAGGCACCAGTGGTGGTGTCGTGGCCCTGCTGGAGGACTCCTCCTCAGAGGAACAGCTGGAGGCACCAGAAACCCAGGGCACCCCAGACCAGGGACTGCCAACAGACCCACAGGAGCCTGAGGCTTTGGGGAGGATGCTTGCAGGACCACCCGTGACAGGAGGAAGGGATTCAGAGGCAGAGGCTGAACAACCCCCTGACTCCCGGGAGCGTCGTCAACTCAAGTGATAGTGCTGTAAGGCTGCTGTGCGAAGGTGCGCAGGCCTCCAGAAAAGGTCTCGTGAGGAGAAAGTGACTCCTCAGGAGTAAGGCTCTGGGAAGGGAGGCTTGATTACAGCAGCTGAGCTCTGGGTGGGGCCCAGCAGGCTTTAGGCTTAAAAGCCTTCACGGAAAACCCAGCCAGCCTTGCAGCAACTTCGTCCAATCCTGCCTTTGATCTTGCATCGTGACCTGTGATGGATGCCCTGTCTCCTGATCTTTTGGACTGTCTAACGGCTCTGCTTCTGGGCTGTATAATGTACCTGAATGATTTACCCTGTTTGACCTCGTGCTTGTTATCCTGACCACCCCTGCTTGTGCCGCCGCCTGTTCCTCTTCTCTGCCTGGCTGCCTATGTTCTGACTTCTGCCTGGACTGAAACTACCTCTGCTGTAACCTGAACCCGCCGGCCAAACCTCTGTTGGCTTGACCATTTTCTGACTCCGCTGCATTTAAAGCTTGCTACGGCCAAAGCAGGATAGCCGTAGGGGTCAATATTAGGGTGACCATATGGAAAGGAGGACTGGGCTCCTGTATCTTTAACAGTTGCATAGAAAAGGGAATTTCAGCAGGTGTCATTTGCATGCATGGAGGACCTGGTGAAATTCCCTCTTCATCACAACTGTTAAAGCTGCAGGAGCCCTGCCCTCTTTTGTATCTGGTCAAGAGGGCAGGGCTCCTGCAGCTTTAACTGTTATGATGAAGAGGGAATTTCACCAGGTACTGCATGCATGCAAATGACACCCTTTTCTATACAGCTGTTAAAGATACAGGAGCCCTGTCCTCCTTTCCATATGATCACCCTAGCCAATATTGATCTTCAGAGGCTCCTCATGACCATCCATAGCCACACCCCCAAAAAGAGTCCACAGATGCAGGCAGCTGTGTTGATCCACGTTTGTGCATGCATATGTGCATGTGTTTGTATTATGACTTTTGTGAAGCTTCCAGTATCAGAGGCAGTATGCCTATGTACAGAAATTGTAGGGGAAGGTGGGTGGGGGATGCTGTGGCACTCATGTCTTGCTTACGGGTCTCCCATTGATTGCTGGTTGGCCGCTGTATGAACAGAATGCTGGATGAGATTGGTCCTTGGTCTGATCCAGCAGGGCTCTTCTGAGATTCTTATATGGTGACTGTATGGAAAGGAGGACCAGGCTCCTGTATCTTTAACAGTTGTAATGAAAGGGAATTTCAGCAGGTGTGCTTTGTATGCATTCAGCCCCTAGTGAAATCCCCTCTTCAGCAGAACAGTTAAAACTGTGGGAGCTCTGCCCTCTTTTGTATCTGGTCACACTAGGCAGGGCTCCTGCACTTTTACCTGTTGTGATGAAGCGGGAATTTCGCCAGGGGCTGAATGCATACGAAGGACTGCCACGACACAGGCTCTGAACACCAAGCTTGGCCGCGGCTACTCCCTGCTCAAGCCAAGCCCCACCGCTTGATACGCCTGAGGCAAGGGACAAAAACTACCTTCCTCCAAACTACATGGAGAAAGGGGTTAAATGGAAAAGGATTTCTATATATAAAATAAAACACTGTGAGTTATACGTGCTGAGGTGAATTATTGTCAGAGTGGGTGCTAAATGTGTAAACCTTAGATGATAAATGCCAAACAGACATGTGGGATTTTTATGGTAGTTAAAAACAAAATAATTAAAATTTATTTTTAAAAGTTCACAAGTTTTGTTTCAAATAACAACATTTAAAAACCTTTTTGAAACCTTTCATCCAATCCTTTCACTCATTCACATATGCGCTTTCCTTTTTCTCGCACAATCAATCTTGAGCTTTCTTTATTATCAGTATTGATTAATATACGTCAACTATGTGCACACCACACTCCAAAGACACCACTCTCTACACTGAACCTCCAATTTCCCAGAACTTAAGTACCCGAAACACAGAGAGCACTAAAGACTCTAAGAGTACCTAAAAGTCTCTTCTCAATCGCCCCAGTCATTCCCTTATATATCCTCCTCCTCCCCCCTCCTAAGATATTCAATCTCCCCCCACTCAGGCCAACATTCTAAACTCACCACAGACTTACAAACTCCAGACATACATTTGGGAACTGACTTGTGGGGTGTAACGCCACAACGACACCTGCTGAAATTCCCCTTTCAATACAACTGTAAAGATACAGGAGCCCAGTCCTCCTTTCTATATGGTCACCCTAGTTCTTATCAGATGGCAGAAGTCACACTGCATTCATCACACTGCAGCCCCAGTCACCACTGGCTCATTTGCCTCAGCCCTAGCCCTGAATTTACTTATTTACTCATAAAATGTATAAACTGCTCTATTTGTACAACATGTATAAGCTGCTCTATTTGTAGAAAAGATTCCCAAGTGGTGAGCAATAAAGGGGGGGAATGAAAATAAATGAAAATACGAAGGAATAGCCACATTTAAAATCAGCTATGGGCTCATCTAGTGTTGACACAGACGGGGAGCAGTGATTCTCCAGAACTTCAGGCAGAAATTTTCCCAGCCCTGGCTGGGGATTGAATTTGGACCTTTGGCGTGCAAATCAAGTGCTCCACCATTGAGCCACTCTTGTAGGCCAAATATTTGGAGGGCCGCAAGTTGTCCCTCATGCACTGAAAGCAATGCCCAGCCCGACCAGGCTGCCTCTTCAGGAGATGCAATGTCTAGCCTGGGTGAGCAGGGTCACTTCAGTGTCTGGGACTCCTTCACTGTCCAGGGAAATACTCTGACCTGTATGCCTGGTTGTTCACACACCTGTGTGCAGGTGTGCACAGTGTGGCAGCTTTCTAGTTCTAGCACTGGTAGCTCAGGACATAATACCGTCCTTCGAAATGAACATATGTTGCTGGCTCGGGCTGGCTGTTGTCATGCCTAGTTGCCTTGTATCAACAGGTCAGATGCAGGACCCCTGGGAATGGTGGCCAGCCCACCATTTCTGGGAGCCAAGTGAAAGGAAGGCATGTTGAAATGGATTGATCAAGAGGGTTTTGAACTAGTATTTGTTTTTGTGATGGTAACTGAAAGGAATCACGCAATTGTAAAGTTGGAAGGAACTTTGGGCTTTCTTTTGTCCAACCACTCAATGCGGGATCTGCAATGGAGGATGCAACTACAGCATTCTTGAGAGATGGTTGTCCAGGCTCCGCTTAAATGCTTCCAGGTAGGGCGAGCCCACCACCTCCCAAGTCGATCTGTTCCACAGTCTAACAACAAAGACACAGTAGAGCCTAGTGTAGGGTGACCATATGGAAAGGAGGACAGGGCTCCTGTATCTTTAACAGTTGTATTGAAAAGGGAATTTCAGCAGGTGTCATTTGTATAGATGGAGAACCTGGTGAAATTCCCTCTTCATCACAACAGCTAAAGCTGCAGGTGACCTGCCCTCTTTTAAATCTGGTCATTCTAGTATAGCTCCTGCACCTTTAATTGTTGTGATGAAGAGGGAATTTCACCAGGTGCTGCATGCATACCAATGACACCTGCTGAAATTCCCTTTTCTACACAGCTGTTAAAGACACAGGAGCCCTGTCCTCCTTTTCATATGGTCACCCTAGCCTAGTGGCCCCAAATCTGCTCCAAGTTTCAGTCAGAACTCCAAAAGACCTATTCAAGGTGCAAAAGTATGTTTAAAATTCTGTCTGGTTCTGTCTGAAGCCCCGTGACATTGGAGCTCACAATGCTCCCAGGCATTTGATAGCACATGTTCAGGATTTTAACAGTCCTGGGATTGTTAACATTGCTTATAAGTTTTGCATGTATATTACTACAGTATATGTACATAACTATGTTGTATTTTAAAGGATTAATCTTTGTAAACAGCCCAGAGAGCTTTGATTGTTGGGAGGAATGGAAATATAATACAGGGAAGGGAAGGGAAGAAATTATTTTTTCTGAATTTAAGAAAGAAAAACACGGTCTTGGGCGGTCTGCAAGTGAAGGATAAGTTTTGCTGCAACTCCCCCCCACCCACTCCTAGAATCCCACTAAGGAAAGGATGGGGGAGAAGACACCAAACCAACTTCACTGTGGCTTTTTGCCACCAATCTGCTAAATGAAACACACTTTAGAAAAGAATGCAAATTGCGGTCTGCGGCTGCTGCATCACCAATGAAATGTTTGATGTTTTGGAAATGGCATCAGCGTTCACATCACAGATTTTTGTTTGTTAGTTTCTTCCCTCAAGGAAAAAGGACATTGACACTGAGTGAGAATGAAGGGGGCGTAAAATGAACATTCACTCCTCGAGGCTCTGAATCTGAAAAAAGGCCTGCAAGAAACCTCTGTGACTCTGACGCACAAACACCCTGTGTGTTTGCCCAATGGAGTTTGAAGAGGGGTGTCTAAGGATGCCCATTCAGTTCAAGTGTGGTACTTGCAAGAGCTTAGCTCTCAGCCCAAACAAAAGGCATGCGCTCCCTCCACTGTGGTTGTGCATCATGGCTGTGCACAACCACCTTGGCTGTGCAAGAGCTTAGCTCTCAGCCCAAACAAAAGGCATGTGCTCCCTCCACTATGGTAGTGCAAGAGCTTAGCTCTCAGCCCAAACAAAAGGCATGTGCTCCCTCCACTATGGTTGTGCAAGAGCTTAGCTCTCAGCCCAGACAAAGGGAATGTGCTCCCTCCACTATGGCTGTGCAAGAGCTTAGCTCTCAGCCCAAACAAAAGGCATGCGCTCCCTCCACTGTGGCTGTGCATCATGGCTGTGCACCCTCCACTATGGTAGTGCAAGAGCTTAGCTCTCAGCCCAAACAAAAGGCATGTGCTCCCTCCACTATGGTAGTGCAAGAGCTTAGCTCTCAGCCCAAACAAAAGGCATGTGCTCCCTCCACTATGGTAGTGCAAGAGCTTAGCTCTCAGCCCAAACAAAAGGTATGTGCTCCCTCCACTATGGCTGTGCATCATGGCTGTGCACCCTCCACTATGGTTGTGCAAGAGCTTAGCTCTCAGCCCAAACAAAAGGTATGCGCTCCCTCCACTATGGTAGTGCAAGAGCTTAGCTCTCAGCCCAAACAAAAGGTATGCGCTCCCTCCACTACGGCTGTGCATCATGGCTGTGCACCCTCCACTATGGCTGTGCAAGAGCTTAGCACTCAGCCCAAACAAAAGGTATGCGCTTCCTCCACTATGGCTGTGCATCATGGCTGTGCACCCTCCATTATGGCTGTGCAAGAGCTTAGCTCTCAGCCCAAACAAAAGGTATGCGCTCCCTCCACTATGGCTGTGCATCATGGCTGTGCACCCTCCACTATGGTTGTGCAAGAGCTTAGCTCTCAGCCCAAACAAAAGGTATGCGCTCCCTCCACTACGGCTGTGCATCATGGCTGTGCACCCTCCACTATGGCTGTGCAAGAGCTTAGCACTCAGCCCAAACAAAAGGTATGCGCTTCCTCCACTATGGCTGTGCATCATGGCTGTGCACCCTCCATTATGGCTGTGCAAGAGCTTAGCTCTCAGCCCAAACAAAAGGTATGCGCTCCCTCCACTATGGCTGTGCATCATGGCTGTGCACCCTCCACTATGGTTGTGCAAGAGCTTAGCTCTCAGCCCAAACAAAAGGTATGCGCTCCCTCCACTATGGTTGTGCAAGAGCTTAGCTCTCAGCCCAAACAAAAGGCATGTGCTCCCACCACTATGGTAGTGCAAGAGCTTAGCTCTCAGCCCAAACAAAAAGCATGTTCCCTCCACTATGGCTGTGCATCATGGCTGTGCAAGAGCTTAGCTCTCAGCCCAAACAAAGGGCATGTGCTCCCTCCAACCAGGGATGTGCACCAGGAAAACTTGGTTCTAATAGGCAAGCTGTCTTTCAGGGAAGCTTGTCTGCCATTGCCACTTCTTCTAATTGAAGAACCCCTGATATGTCACCAAGGACCCCAAGGGTTCTCTGGAGCACAGTTTTACAGCCACCAAATTAGTCAAGCCATCACATGCTTCACTCTCCAAAACAAGCGACAGGGTGTTTGCTGAGAGTTTGCAATGCTAGTTAGTCCTGAAGCCGGAGCAAACAAACCAAAGCCCCTTGATCAACATGGATTGTTTGCAGACCAAACACTATATAATTACTCTGCTGCCGTTAACATTGCACTGTGTATCTGCAGCTTTGTTCTGGATCAGCAAGAAAGCCAGACTCCGGAGAAGAAGCTGCCGTGCCTGGATCACCAGGGTGAGTCCTCTGGTGCGCGTGGTGAAAGCACAGCTGGTTTTATGTCTAAAACCCATCTGTGGGCCGAAACAGACATTGCTTTAAATCTGTGCCTAGCAGCTATGTCCTTTCTTCCATTTTATTCTAGAGTAGGCATAGGCAGCCCGATTTGGATCATGACCCTTGTCAGAGGGGGGCAGGGGGTTAAGATCCAGATTGGATCTTACACTCCAAAAGAGAGGACTGTAAAGTAGGAACATGGTCACCCTGTTAGCAGTTCTGCAGCCTTATATCAGATGCTTGAGTAAAAGGGGCTAGTTGGGATTGTGTCCACCATTCCTGTTCCCACCCTCTACGCCTTTGGTGAGAGGTCTGAGCAGGTCTTCTCTATTAGGGTGACCAACTGTCAGGGTTTCCCCGGATTTGTCCTGGTTTTTGTTCTTTCCATGGTGTCAGGGGGGATTTTCTATAATTTTCAATAATGTCCTGGAATGACACACCTTCCCCTTTAAGGCTGCCATTAGCATGGCAGGAGGGAATGACATGCTTTCTTGAGGCACATCATTCCCTCACCCCGAGCTCCAATTGAGGTCTTAAAGGGGAAAGTGGGTCATTCGTGGACATTAGAGAAAAGGCCCCAATTGGAGTGGATGGTGGTGGTACAGAATGAAATCCTTTCCCCTCCTCCACTCCAATCGGGTTCTTTAAGGTGGCGGGGGAATAACGTACTTTCTGCAGGACTCAGAAAGCTGCTTCCCCCCACACACACTAGGTGTCCTCTTTTTCGGTTTCCCAAATATGGTCACCCTATTCTCTATGCATTGCTGGCGAGCCAGTGTAGTATAATGGTTAGAAAGCTGGACTGGGACAGGGGAGACCCAGGTCCTAGCCTCCATTTTGCCATGAAGTTCACTGGATTACTTTGGGCTAGTCATAGAATCATAGAATCATAGAATAGCAGAGTAGGAAGGGGCCTACAAGGCCATCGAGTCCAACCCCCTGCTCAATGCAGGAATCCACCCTAAAGCATCCCAGACAGATGGTTGTCCAGCCGCCTCTTGAAGGCCTCTAGTGTGGGAGAGCCCACAACCTCCCTAGGTCACCAGTTCCATTGTCGTACTGCTCTAACAGTCAGGAAGTTTTTCCTGATGTCCAGCCGGAATCTGGCTTCCTTTAACTTGAGCCCGTTATTCCGTGTCCTGCACTCTGGGAGGATCGAGAAGAGATCCTGGCCCTCCTCTGTGTGACAACCTTTCAAGTATTTGAAGAGTGCTATCATGTCTCCCCTCAATCTTCTCTTCTCCAGGCTAAACATGCCCAGTTCTTTCAATGAAGGTTTGATGAGGCCTACAGAGATAAATTTAAAAGGAAAGGCCTTAGAGGATTGGGGTTTTCTGTTGGGAGAGGGTATCCCTGAGAGGAGTAGTTTCATTTCAATGGTTAAAATTAATTTCCCCTGTTAAGTTTCATTTCTTCAAAGTTGAAACAGTACTTTCTGTTTTGGGGGGAAAGGGGTATAAAAGAGGGAGAGAGCCAGCCTGCCAGAGAGAGCAGGAAAAGACCACGGGCTCATCTACACCAGGCAAGATATTCCACTATGAAAGTGGTATGAAAGCGGTATATAAAAGGCAGGAGCCACACTACTGCTTTATAGCGGTATTGAAGTGCACTGACAACTGTTCGGACCCATTGGCACATACCATATACTGCTTTCATACCACTTTCATGGTGTTATATCTTGCTTGGTGTGGATGTGTCATGGGCCCCAATAGTTGTCAGTGCACTTCATTACCACTACAAAGCAGTAGTGTAGATCCTGCAGTGCACTTCGATCTCACTATAAAGCAATAGTGTGGCTCCTGCCTTTTATATACCGCTTTCATACTGCTTTCATAGTGGAATATCCTGCTTGGTGTAGATGAGCCCCAGAGCATGATGAAAGAGCAGAAAGAAGCAGCCTAAAGAGATAAACACAGCTAGGGTAAAAGAACTTGCATTTTGCATCTTTTATTTTCTTTTAATGCCTTTGTATCATTCAGCTCTACTAAATAAATATTTATAAGTCACTTGTTTTAATATACTGGTATTATATATATATATATATATATATATATATATATATATATATATATATTGTTGTGTTAAGCCACAAGTAGTGTCACTCACCCCATGGCTGCAGCCTAAACCCCATGTTACTGAGAGGTAGGTTGGTAGTCACCCAGAGAGGTAGTCACCCAGTGAGCTTCCATGGTTGAGTGGGGACTAGAACCCGGATCTCTTGACTCCTGGTCCAATACTCTAGCCACTACACCCCACTGGCTATTATGTTCTTTTGGAGTTTTTCTTTTCTGTTTCTGGAATATTTGCCTCACTTGGCACCTAGTTTACTGAGCTTTAGATACCTGAGATTATTGTCTAAATAATCCACGTTTAACGGATTTATACTGGTGGGTTGTTATTACCTGGTATATTTTTATTGCTGCTTTTTATTTCTGAATTTCATTTTTAGGGATGTTTTTAACCAATGTGAGCCACCTCGAAAACTGTTTTTTTTTTCCTAAACCCAACAGTATGCTTGCCATTTCAAATCGATGAAATTTTAAAACCTGCTTGAAAAACAATTTAAAAATGCCTTTGAACATTTAAAGCCAGGTTTTAAATTAACTCAGTAATTTGAAGAAAAACTGCTGATGTTCAGCCGTAACCAGTTCTCAGCCCTTTGGAGAAGGTTTTAAATAACTGTGAAATAAAATAATATCTGAGCCAATCGTTTTGGCTTGGCTTCTGTTCCATCCCTAGCTAGAACAGGCTGGTGGATCAAATTGAATAGGTTGCATGGCTTCCTTCCATTCCCAAGCGCCAGGAAACGGAGAGAGGAAACTGTGAGAGCTTATTCCACTCACTGTAGGCAGATGAGGCTTTGCCAGAGAGACAGAGAGAGAGAGAGAGAAATGCAAAGCAAGCTTGTATAACTAAGAATGCAGTTGACTCTGTCATTATTTGCATCTTCTAGGCTAAAAGGGACAGTGGATGAAATTTAGTTGACACCTTGATTGATCTTCCCCAAATTCATTGCAATTCCTTCTTTTCCTTGCAAACTGTTTTGGCAAGGGTGTTCTGGAATATCCTGAAGAGGGTCGGTGGGTGATTCCTTGTGGAAAAATACATGGAGAAGCAAAGTAGTAACCTACAAGGTGAACGAGGTGCTCCCCAACTTCTCGTCATGCCGCTGATTTCAAGAGAAAGATTTGGGAGGCCTCGTCGAAAGCAAAGGATCCCCAGAGAGTGTCCCCCCTTTTCTTGGCAGGGGAAGTATTTCTGCAATCATTATAATAATGTTCAGGTATCCTTACAACAACCCTGCAAACTTGGTCAATATTAATACTGGCTCAGAGAGGCAGTTTTAGACTCTGGACTTCGTGGCCTGAGCCCTCGTATTATTTAGGGTGACCATATGAAAAGGAGGACAGGGCTCCTGTATCTTCAACAGCTGCAGGAGCTATACTAGAGTGACCAGATTCAAAAGAGGGCAGGGCACCTCCAGCTTTAACTGTTGTGATGAAGAGGGAATTTCACCAGGTTCCCCATATATACAAATGACACCTGCTAAAATTCCCTTTTCTATGCAACGGTTAAAGCAAGGGGGAAATGGACCCTCCCAACAAGTATATCCCCCCCTCTCATGCTTTTATTAAGCTATAAGTTTGTTGAATGGTTTCAAAGGTTCAATGAGGCTTCTTTTTTTAGGCCAACCACTCAGTCTCTGGCCTATTACAAATTTACAGACACAACACATGCAGACCCACAACTCCAGGGATCTTTATTGTCATAAATTACACTCAATTTCATTCACAATCCATATGTAAATAGTCTCTCTCTGTGTGTGCGGGCATGCGAGTATACAACCAATTCCCAATGTCCCTTCACTCTCTAGTATTTAGAAGCGACAGACACCAGGGCAGGGTTAGGCAAGTGAGGTTTTTCAATTGAGTTCTCTGGAAGAGCCAGTGTGGTGTAGTGGCTAGAGTGTCACACTGGAAGTCGGGGGATCCGGGTTCTAGTCCCCACTCAGCCAGGGAAGTTCACTGGGTGACTTTGGGCCAGCCGCAGACTCTCAGACCAACCTACCTTACAGGGTTGTTGTTTTTGTGAGGATAAAATGGAGAGGAGGAGGATTATGTATGCTCCTTGGAGGAAAAAAAGGAGGGATATAATTGTTATACACTTTGGGGGATAAAAAAGAAGAAACGAATCCCCCCAAAAGTGGACACAGATATGGGGGAGGGGAAGGAAGAAGCAAATGCTAATTTACGCTAAAGATGTGCATTTTTGACCAATTACCATAATTGGAATAGACATGCAATGCATTTCATCATAGTCCAGAGGCTAAATATTGCTGTCCAAATATTGCTGGGCAACTTCATGGCCCCCCTTCCAATCTGTGTCCTCTTAGGGTTCTTTATCATTTAACCAGAATTTGGGCTAGACAGTCCTCCAAATAGAGAATACCTTCTAATACAGGACTGTCCTCTATAGACCCAGGGCTGCTGTAGATACACTTGGAACAGAACTAGGCTTGCTTTTCACTCACTCTGCCCAGGGCATTTCTTACACCACAGATGCCCTTGAATGTGCCTTCTTTTACTTTCTTCCGTGTACCTGCATGGCTTCCGTTTTTAGGGTGACCAACTGTCAGGATTTCCCCGGGTTTCTGTTCTATCCTGGGTGTCAGGAGGGATTTTCTGTAATTTTCTATAATGTCTGGAAATGACACACTTTCCTCTTTAAGGCTGCCATTAGCATGGCAGGGGGGAAATGATGCACTTACCAGAGGTGCATCATTCCCCACCCCACTGCCTTAAAGAGGAAAGCGTGACATTCCCAGAAAGGGCATACCAGTCACGCCAAGGAGGTGGAATCTACAACTGTGGGCCACATGCTACTGAGATCACTGTTAAAACTGAGACCTCAGAGAGGATCACTGTGGGAGGGGAGGTTTTAACCTCTCCCCAGCCCCAGTGATCCCATCTCAGGGGGCAGGGGGTTAAACCTACACACACCTCCCTGCAGAGATGGGGCAGGGGGAAGTATGTATGAATGTATGTATGTATGTATACGCATATATTGCTGGGCATGGAACTAGCAAGGGCCCTTTTCAAGGAGGAGGAGGAAGCCCTCCTGCCCTCCTCAAAGTGCCCCCCTGATAAAGCCAGTAGCTGGTCAGGGCTTTTGATGCACAGCTGTGCCTGCAAAGGAACGTGCTTTCTGGGAACCTTCGAAAAATGGTTCCCCATCTTTCAGCCAGCGGATGGGAAAGCCAGCCTGAGCTCAATTCCACATCTCCCATGCAGTATTCTACTCGCAAAAGCGACGGCTCCGTCAAGGCCCTTGTCAGTGGCGGCTGAGCTAGCAAGATGAAGATTTAATTAAATGTATTCTGGCACAGTGAGAAGAAGAGGAGCTCAGGAATGGGGCCAACTCTCTCCTGCGAGGAACTGCATTCTGCAGGGGAAACGGAGCTCATCCCTAGTTTCCCTTTGCCGCTTTCATTATGTAATATCCTTGGTTCCAACCGTGAAGGACTAAAGCTAACACAGGGCTGTTAGGCAGGCAGGGCTGCACATACGTGGGCAAGGTCAGGCAGCTCAACCTGCCTGCTGGTTCTCCCAGTTCCTTGGGGGAAGCACATTTTGGGCTGCACTACACAACATACCCTCATTTTTTTCTTTTAATCCAAGTCCTCTCTCACTCAGTAACCCAGTTCACATGTAACAAGAAGCCACTGTGCGTGAATTTCGCTATGGGGGTAGGGGGTAGTTGAAGTTATAGGCAACCAATGCAAGTGGGCCAGAGTCAGTCTGGGGACAGGGTGCTGCGCTGCTTACTTTCCTTTAAAAAACAAAGAGGTGTATGCCTGTGTATGTGCTCTCTTATTCAGAGAGAGAGGGAGACTGATGCCAGCTGCTACTTCTTCCCACTACCCCAAGGTGCTGGCCATGCCGATGTAACCTTCTGGGGAGGGGGGGGGGGGAATGGTGGACAGCAAGTGTTAACAGTCTCTCTCTCTCTCTCTCTCTCTGAGACTTGGTTCACACATAACAAGAAGCCACTGTGGGTGAATTTCCCCACAGGGCTTCACGCTATGGCTGGCAGTTGCCATTCTGAATACTGGGGCATGGCGGGAGCGTGGCATTGCTGGTTGTTACATGTGGATACGGCTTGGGGCCAGGCTATCTGAAGGAACGCCTCCTCCCATATGTACCTGCCCAGACCCTAAGGTCATCCTCAGGGATCCTTCTCCGTGAGCCCCTGCCAAAGGAAGTGAGGCAGGTGGCTACCAGGAGGAGGGCCTTCTCTGCAGTGGCACCCCGGCTGTGAAACGAGCTCCCTAAGGAGGTTCGCTTGGCACCTACATTATATGCTTTTAGACGCCAGGTGAAGGCCTTTTTATTCTCCCAGCATTTTAACAGTCTATAAATAAATGTTAACTTGGTGTTTTCAATTTGTAATTTTGCATTGCTGCTGTTTTTATCTGGTTGAGCTTTTATATTGTATTTTATATTATGGTTTTGTACTGTTGTTTTATACTTTGAATGTTTTTAATTTTTGTGAACCGCCCAGAGAGCTCCGGCTATTGGGCGGTATAGAAATGTAATAAATAAATAAATAAATAAATAAATAAATAAATAAATGTGAACCTGGCAAGAGTGGGTTTTGGGGATTGTTAACAATAGGGTGACCATATGAAAAGGAGGACAGGGCTCCTGTATCTTTAACAGTTGCATAGAAAAGGGAATTTTAGCAGGTGTCATTTGTATATATGGAGAACCCGGTGAAATTCCCTCTTCATCACAACAGTTAAAGCTACAGGAGCTATACTAGAGTGACCAGATTTAAAAGAGGGCAGGGCTCCTGCAGCTTTAACTGTTGTGATGAAGAGGAAATTTCACCGGGTTACCCATATGTACAAATGACCGTTGCTGCAATTTCCTTTTCAATACAATGGTTAAAGATACAGGAGCCCTGTCCTCTTTTTCATATGGTCACCCTATTACCAATTCTCCCCCCCATAACCAAAATTGCCCCCTCCTTCTTTTGCCATCCGTGCATAGAGTGGTGAAATTGTGAGGGTCTTTACAGCCTCCAAGCGGAAGTGGCAGCTGTCACATCTGTCCTTGAAGGCAGGGCTGGGTTGAGGGTTTTCCCCCCCACCATTATCATTTCCTACAGCATCCTGGAGTGAGAGGCAAGTCAAGAAGTAATCAACATTCCGCAGATGATAACGGTGCCCTTCGTATTCACAGAGTGCTCTTCGATGTTTTAGTTGTCATCCAGAAGGGAAAAAAAAACCTCATTGAAAGCACCCAGCAACTGCAATGGAAAATATCTCTTTGGACATTTTCCCCTGCATGTATTTCTTACCAAGGTATCTCGAAAAATAAATTTAAAAAAATAAAAAATAAAAATGCCCTTGAGATACTGCAGGTTATAAGAAATGTCTTCAGTGCACACCAAGCAGCTGAAGACTTCAATGCTGGCTTGTCGTCTCAAATACAGTTTCTTCTGCCTTGATGCTACAAGCTCTTTCCACTGAAATCATAAAACTTTTTGACACTGTAACTCAGCAGACGTAATAGCTTAAGCATATCAGGCAGCAAAACAACAACAGCAACAACCCCATAAAGCAAAACATATCAGGAGAACAAAGCTTTCTTTTCAGCAGAACTTAGAGAGCGGAAATAAGAAACCATCTACACCAAGCAGGATATTCCACTATGAAAGTGGTATGAAAGCGGTATATAAAAGCCAGGAGCCACACAACTGCTTTATAGCGGTATTGAAATGCACTGACAACTCTTGGGGCCCACTGACACATACCATATGCCACTTTCATAGTTTTATCTCCTGCTTGGTGTAGATGTGTCCTGGGCCTCAACAGTTGTCAATGCACTTCAGTACCATTATAAAGCATTATAAACCATTATAAACGCACTGACAACTGTTGGGGCCCACTGACACATACCATATGCCGCTTTCATAACACTTTCATAGTTTTATCTCCTGCTTGGTGTAGATGTGTCCTGGGCCACAACAGTTGTCAATGCACTTCAGTACCACTATAGAGCAGTAGTGTAGATCCTGCAGTGCACTTCAGTACCACTATAGAGCAGTAGTGTAGATCCTGCAGTGCACTTCAGTACCACTATAGAGCAGTAGTGTAGATCCTGCAGTGCACTTCAGTACCACTATAGAGCAGTAGTGTAGATCCTGCAGTGCACTTCAGTACCACTATAGAGCAGTAGTGTGGCTCCTGCCTTTTATATACCACTTTCATACTGTTTTCATAATGGAACATCCTGCTTGGTGTAGATGAGCCCCAAGAATTGGTGGGAGTGTATTTTATAGACCAGAAATAAAAGGGTTATTTAATATATAAAAGATTTTGGGTCTCAATTATATGTCTGCTGTGGGCTTGAGCAGTGGGTTGAGTGGGTTGGCTCCTAGTTCCATATTCCCCCAGTTCGTGACTAGAGGGCTGATTTGAGATGGGATTCATGTGGCGGAAGGCCAGCCCGTCTGCTCTCCTCCTTCAAACATGGCCTCCGAGCAAGTTCTGTTGCCTCACATGACTAGGGTGACCATATTTGGGAAACCAAAAAAGAGGACACCTAGTGTGTGTGTGTGTGGAAGCAGCTTTCTGAGTCCTGCAGAAAGTACGTTATTCCCCCGCCACCTTAAAGAACCCGATTGGAGTGGAGGAGGGGAAAGGATTTCATTCTGCACCACCACCATCCACTTCAATTGGGGCCTTTTCCATAATGTCCACGAATGACCCACTTTCCCCTTTAAGACCTCAATTGGAGCTCGGGGTGGGGGAATGATGTGCCTCAAGAAAGCATGTCATTCCCTCCTGCCATGCTAATGGCAGCCTTAAAGGGGAAGGTGTGTCATTCCAGGACATTATTGAAAATTATAGAAAATCCCCCCTGACACCATGGAAAGAACAAAAACCAGGACAAATCCGGGGAAATCCTGACAGTTGGTCACCCTACACATGACACTTCTGCACCCAGGGTGATAGCTAGAAGGCCCAACAGCACTACTGGGTGCACCGTCTTTGGGTCACGGGCCTCCAACTGCTGAATACGGCACTATTTTCTGGACCACTGGTTAGGAAAAGGGAACTTCAGACAATTGAAGCCATGATGAAATAGTGATAGGTGATTAAAAAAAAAACATACATAATAGGTGATTAAAAAAAAACATACAGACCAAGGGTCCATCTAGCCCAGCACTCTGTTCACACAGTGGCCAACCAGCTGTCGGCCAGGGACCAACAAAGCAGGACATGGTGCAACAGCACCCTCCCACCCATGTTCCCCAGCAACTGGTGTATATAGGCTTACTGCCTCTGATCCTTCCTCCCTTCAGTTTATAATTGGGCTCAGTTTAGACCAATTACAAAAGAAAATTGGATTCCAGCATGCTCCAAATGACATCACTGGGAGTGCAACAGGATCCAATCACTTCCCCAATTTCCCTTGCCTGGTGGGTCTTGCGGCTTCAGTGACAGCAGGCAGGAAGTCTCTCTGATGCATTCAAGGATCATTACATTACCCAGTTTGCTTGATGCCTGGGCTGCTGCCATAGCAGAGTTCTAGACATTGAGAGTGAGGTAAAGAGAAAGCAGAAGAGATCTCTCTCTCTCTCTTCCTTCCACTCCCGGAGAAACAACCCACCAGGTGGGTGGGATGGAGGCATTCACCCTTGGCTCAGCTAAAAATCTGAGCTGGAGAACTCAGAGGTTACAATTTGTGCAGCATTTTTAAATATCATCATTATTATTATTATTATTATTATTATTATTATTATTATTATTGCATTTATACATGATCCTCCTCCTCCTCTCCATTTTATCCTCACAACAATCCTGTAAGGTAGGTTAGGCTTGTTGGGAATACTGCAACGTCATCTGCGAGCTACAGGAAGAGGGCAGTGCTGCAGTTACTTTGTGGGAATTTGGGCAAAACTAGCCCTAGAATCTCTATAGCCTTCAGTGCGTATTTTCCTGTGACTGGTTTCCTGCTCGTCCCCTTCCTTCCTGCCGCTCTCTGCTTTCCTCCATTGCTGGGAGTGCATGGCTTCCCCCTTCTCTCGCCTGCTGGTGCGATCGAACAAAGAAATGGACTGAACAAACCCTTTTGAAACTCTGTGCTTCGCCTGCATTTGTATGTACAAGGATAGAGTAAACTCTTACTTCACTAAAGAAAGGTGTGACATCTTTTTTAGCCTTTTGTGTGCATGTGGGACTGGTAAAAACAAATCCTGTTCTGCCTTTTGTTTTCCTCTGCCTTTTTAACAGGAGGCACAAAAATGCATGTGGATTTTTAATGAAAACGTCAAACAAAAACATTATCAGCGTGTGGGCCGAATTGATCCAATGGACTCCTCTAAATGAGCAATTTATTACATGCTCATGATTGGCCACTCACAGATGTTTTTGGGTCCATTACATGATGTCATAAACAACCAGGATGTCACCCACAGTATCCCCTGGAAATCCTGGTATGAAAAGAACTACTTTTAAAGTGGTAATAGCTGGGGGAAAGTGGGATCTTCCACCATGAGATGGCGATGTCTCAACAGAAAGGGAGAGGGGAAGTATTCAATTCAAAACACGTGGTCACCCCTCTCCACTCATGTAATGCAGCCCAGAACAATCATGCCAAAGAATGAGGAAACAAAGCCCCAGGTCAGCATCATGATTTCTCTTAATGTAGAGCTGCTCTAAGACAGGAAAAAATGTCAAAGTTCAGAATGAATCGAATTTAAGATGAGAAAGATGAGAAACCAAACCGGAGGGATTCCTCTATTCCTAACTCCAGGGGCTGGGCCTTCCAAACGGAGATCTTTGTCAGCCATGCTATCTCAGATACTGTCTTAACTGAGGATGCCTGGGATTGAACCTGGGATTTTTGTATGGAAAAGCATGTGCTCTATCTCGGAGCTATGGCTCGTGCACAAACAATGTGCACGCATACTCCATGTAGGGCTGTTGTTGAAGACAGTTTGGAAACTTGAATTGGTACAGCACATGCTTGTAGGGACCAGGTGTTCCGATTATAGTATACCAACACTGTACCATCTGAATTGGCTGCCTATTTGTTCCTAAGTTCAATTTAATGTGCTGCTTTTACCTTTAAAACTCTTAATGGTTTGGGATCCAATTATCTGAAGGAACATCTGCTCCCACATGAAGCTGCCTATGCCCTGAGATTGGCTCCATAGCTCTGCTCCAGCCTGCCAACAAGAACCATCAGATTGATGGATACCGAAGACAGGATCTCTTCAAAGGTGGTCTCACATCTCTGGAATTCTTTCCCTGGGAAGGCTGCATGGTCAGAAGAACATAAGGAGAGCCCTGCTGGATCAGACCAAGGGTCCATCTAGTCTAGGGTGACCATATGAAAAGGAGGACAGGGCTCCTGTATCTTTAATACTTGCATAGAAAAGGGGATTTCAGCAGGTGTCATTTGTATATATAGAGAACCTGGTGAAATTCCCTCTTCATCACCACAGTTAAAGTGCAGGAGCTATACTAGAGTGACCAGATTTAAAAGAGGGCAGGGCACCTGCAGCTTTAATTGTGGTGATGAAGAGGAAATTTCACCAGGTTTCCCATATATACAAATGACACCTGCTGAAATTTCCTTTTCAATACAACTGTTAAAGATACAGGAGCCCTGTCCTCCTTTTCATATGGTCACCCTAGTCCAGCAGTCTGTTCACACAGTGGTCAACTACAAGCAGGACATGGTGCAACAGCACCCTCCCACCCATGTTCCCCAGCAACTGGTGCACACAGGCTTACTGCCTCTGATACCGGAGGCAGCACATAACCATCAGGACAAGGGTGACCATATGAAAAAGAGGACAGGGCTCCTGTATCTTTAACAGTTGTATTGAAAAGGAAATTTCAGCAGGTGTCATTTGTATATATGGGGAACCTGGTGAAATTTCCTCTTCACAACAGTTAAAGCTGCAGGTGCCCTGCCCTCTTTTAAATCTGGTCACTCTAGTATAGCTCCTGCACTTTAACTGTGGCGATGAAGAGGAAATTTCACCAGGTTCTCCATATATACAAATGACACCCACTGAAATTCCCTTTTCTATGCGACTGTTAAAGATACAGGAGCCCGGTCCTCCTTTCCATATGGTCACCCTAGAGTTGAGCTATGTGTGGCAGCGAAAGCCAGCGAAGCATGTAGAAACAACCAATGGCTTGTGTTTCTAACTGGCTGTTCCACTTCTTACCAACCAACTTATTGTAATGGTTTCCCTGGGAAGACAGACAAGAAAGCAAACACTAGAAACCAGGAACCCGCATCCCCCAGTGGTGATCACGACATTACTTGGCAGGGCCGAAATTGCAAGGAAGAAGAGTCAAGTGGAAATGAAGGTACCAAAAATATTTGGATGTGAAATATATAAAAGTTGCATGAATTAAGACAAATGAAAAGGGCTGAGATAAAGCAGGAACTCTATGGGCTTCCAATAAATCATACTAATTTGCTCTTTATGTGTTAAATTGGGGTTTACATATAAAGTTACAGCCATAATTTGTCTAGCTTTCATAGAACAGGTAAGTTGGTCAGAGGACTTGTAAACATATTTATCCATTCTTGCTATTTTGGGAGCCAAAGTTTAAGCAAGCAGAAGTGATAAACGGCTCCTTTCAAAGTCATTAGCTTATGCCTCGGAGGTGCTGGAGGCAACACCTGAGCTTTAATTCTGGCTGAGAAGAAGCGAAGGAAGAGGTGTATAAATCACCTTGAAATGCAGGGGATGAAGGGCTGACGTTATGCAACCGAATTAGTCAGCGGCTGAAGACTCCTGCTGAAGAAAGAGAGGACCCCTCACTAACAGTACTTAAAATATGGAGGCAGAAGATGTTATGAGACACATTAACCCCAGTGCTCCTAAAGCTTACCTCTTTCCTTCTGAGTAAAAGCCTTGGAGCACCCATTATCATCTTAGGATGATATATTTATTTATTTTATTTTATTTATTTATTTATTTATTACATTTTTATACCGCCCAATAGCCGAAGCTCTCTGGGCGGTTCACAAAAATTAAAACCATCATAAAACAACCAACAAGTTAAAAATACAAATACAAAATACAATATAAAAAGCACAACCAGGATAAAACCACGCAGCACAATTGATATAAGGTTAAAATACAGAGTTAAAACAGTATAATTTAAATTTGAGTTAAAATTAAGTGTTAAAATACTGAGTGAATAAAAAGGTCTTCAGCTGGCGACGAAAGGAGTAGGAGCCAGGCGGACCTCTCTGGGGAGCTCATTCCACAACCGGGGTGCCACAGCGGAGAAAGCCCTCCTCCTAGTAGCCACCTGCCTCACTTCCTTTGGCCCTACCTGGACAGAGATAGCTTTGTAATAGTTACTTGTGCTCTGGCAATCTTCTCTGTTTTGATTATTCCAGTCTGGAAACTTCAACTGGTTCAAACTATAGTGGTTGGATCTCTAAGTGTGGTGAGCCAGTAGGGTGTAGTGGGTAAAGTGTTGGGCTGGGAGAGCCGGGTTCTAGTCCCCACTCAGCCATGGAAACCCACTATGTGTCCTGCTTAGGCTGTAGCAAGCTGTAGATGTTAGTGAGGCTCCATGTAGCAGAGTCATCATGCCTACAAGTGTTTAGCTGATGGGGTTCAAGTTATAGCAGAGGTGGTCTCAGTGCAGGTACAACACAGTCAGACAGACAAGAGGAACAGACAGCTGCAGCAGGAGGAATAGTCAGGATTGCAAGCAACAGGTCAAACACAGTAAATCTGTCAGTTACACAATCCAGAAGCAGAGTTATTAGGCAGTCCAAAACGTGAAGCAAAGTTTCAGCCACAAGAAATAATAATAATAATAAGACTTCTACTGTTACTTTCTACTGTTAGTTTTACCCTACCCTGTGCCTGCTTACCCTACCCTGTGCCTGTTTGCATTCTCTTCCCCTCCTTATTGTTTTACTATGATTTTATTAGATTGTAAGCCTATGCGGCAGGGCCTTGCTATTTACTGTTTTACTCTGTACAGCACCATGTACACTGATGGTGCTATATAAATAATAATAATAATAATAATAATAATAATACCATTTCAGCAGGTGTCATTTGTATATATGGAGAACCTGGTGAAATTCCCTCTTCGTCACAACATTTAAACTTGCAGGAGCTATACTAGAGTGACCAGATTTAAAAGAGGAAAGGGCATCTGCAGCTTTAGCTGTTGTGATGAAGAGGGAATTTCACCAGGTTCCCCATATATACCTGCTGAAATTCCCTTTTCAATACAACTGTTAAAGATACAGGAGCCCTGTCCTCCTTTTCATACGGTCAACCTACCTCCCACCCATGTTCCCCAGCTACTGGTGCACACAGGCTTACTGCCGGATACTGGAGGTAGCACAGATGGGCTCAGATGCTGCACTAGGACAATATGTGGCATCTTTGCTAGTTCCAGGCACTCCATCCTCCCCACGTGGATTTGGGCCTGAAAGACCAATGAAAAGTATAGATGCTTGAAGGGTAAGTTGTAAGCAAGCGCAATTTCACAACATTATTACGATCACAGGGCACATCTGTGAACGCATCAGCACGAACTTCCGATTTCCTGGCTTTGTGGAGCTTGAGTCAACATGAAAAGACTTAACTCTGGCCTTAAACCAGCAAGAATTTTATGCTCACAAGAAGCATTAAAAAAAATGCTAAAGGAACAGGAAGCACTTTTTCGGCACCCACAAATAAAAGCTGAGTAAGTATCTTCAGCACATTTGTAGCATTTTTCCTCACAGATGGATTATCTCCTTGTAGGAAAGTTGTAATCTCTGAAGCAATCCGCGCCCTGCTCCAGCCCATTATATCAGTTTCAGCCCTGTAAATTGAGGTTAATTTAGATGTTTAAAAATGCACCTCAGCTGGAATACTGTCAGCTGTTTTCAGATCTCCGTCTTGAAATAAATTTAGCCTCTGAATTCCCAGAGAGAAGAAGAGGGTTGCCATGGTAACCACAGCCTACCATATTGCCACTGTATAATCGCCATCATGGAGATTCAGGAGAGAGGAGCAGTCAGTTTTAGCACAAGAGAAATGTGTCATTTTTAGAATGATAATCATAATAAAAAAAAGTTATATTTTTTGCAGTGAGAAGACATTTCATTAAACGCTTGTGCCGACTGGTCCCTAAAGGTCAGGCACTGGACCCCTCCTTCTCCAATCATGATCGTTCTCAAGAATGAGAAAGAAGGAAGTTGGCTTAAGCAGGAAGTCGCAAAAGTGATCAATGACTTAGATATGCAAGGTATAAAAAATAATCTGGGGCCGCAACTAATAGGTAACAACTTTATACTGCAACTTTATTTTTAAAAGTTTGTTTTATTTTTAAAATATTACGCACCACTTTGGTTCTGGATCTGAATTGCGTCTGGATCCAGATTGCGTCCGGATCGATCTGAAGTGGTCCAAAGTGGGTTGGATTGATCTGAAGTGCTTTGGATTGCTTCGGACGGTTCCAGACAATTCAGCAGCCCTAACAGAGATGGACGGACTCCTGCTCCTCCACTTGAGCTGCCATTATTACGGAAGATGGGGGCTCTGTATTTTTGTAGATCTGATGTTGCGCAGAATGGCAGCTGTAAAGGGCCATGTCCGGAAATGACCCTTTATGGCCACTTTTGTGTGCAACATTAGATCTACAAAAATGCAGAGACCCCATCTTCTCTAAAAATGGTGGCTTGCATGGAAGTCGGGTGGTTGCAGGGAACAAGCAGATGTGTCTAGTAGGTCCCAGACTGGGTTTGGGAGGGGTGAGTCCTATGGACTCCTAGTCGGGTGCTCATAACATCCCTAATGGATGGTCAGCCTTGCACCTGCCTTTCTGGGTGCCTGCAGAGCAGCTACTTGGTAGGTGCCTGGGAAAATGGACATCCAAATGATTCAGAAGTCTGAGGCTGGATTCAGATCTGGAATTCAGAATCTACCCTAAAGCCAGAGCTCAAATCTAAGGTTCACTGGTGATTGCCTTCTCCCCGTCTCCCAAAAATGTCTCGTAATACAAACGTTATTGTAAGATTTCAAACTGCCTTTCCATTTTTTAAGAAGTGCTTAAGGCAGTGGACATGTAATTTGATATAATTATGTTAGCAGAAGCCAATAAAGTGAAGCAGGAGTAGAGAAATGACCAATAACAGTCCTATTTATTATTGCTAGTAACCTATGTTTTCCAGCAGACCTGGAATGATGTCCTTTGTACATCTCTTAGAAACGTCATTCATAGAAGTGATTAATAACTATCCTCAAATAAGTAATTAAATAGATGCTATTTACTTCAGGTAACTAGATATACTTCAATAGTTTCCTAGGGTGGTTTTCTAATACAAAAGCAATCAGCAGAATTAAAAGCAACACAGAGAGGTCTTTGCCCTGTGCCAAAATGACATCATGGTAGGTGCTGGGTGCCCCTATCTGGCGGAGGGCATTCCATATTTGGGAAACCAAAAAAGAGGACACCTAGTGTGTGTGTGGGGAAGCAGCTTTCTGAGTCCTGCAGAAAGTACGTTATTCCCCCGCCACCTTAAAGAACCCGATTGGAGTGGAGGAGGGGAAAGGATTTCATTTTGCACCACCACCATCCACTCCAATTGGGGCCTTTTCTCTAATGTCCACGAATGACCCACTTTCCCCTTTAAGACCTCAATTGGAGCTCGGGGTGGGGGAATGATGTGCCTCAAGAAAGCATGTCACTCCCTCCTGCCATGCTAATGGCAGCCTTAAAGGGGAAGGTGTGTCATTCCAGGACATTATTGAAAATTATAGAAAATCCCCCCTGACACTATGGAAAGAACAAAAACCAGGACAAATCCGGGGAAATCCTGACAGTTGGTCACCCTAGCCTATGGGCCGAAATAAGGCATGGCTATCCAGAGTCCACGAGAGGAATGAGCTGGTCTGAAGTTCTGCACTCCTGAAATAAGCCCTTTCCTCTTTCGCCACACTGTGAGCTTTTCCATACAACTCATTTATTGTGCGCTTGTCATTCCTTACTTGTGGTTGTTTATGGATTCCTTAGGTGATGACATGATCCTCCACTTCCATTTCTGTTTTTTAAGAACATTTTCCTAGGTTTTTTTTTTTTTTTTTTAGAGTGGGGGAAATGGAGTATTGTTCATGAAAATGAAAAAAATGTACCCTCCTACTTGTGGAATTGCATTATTCCACTATAACACAGCACCACCTAGAGGTTATGTAGCAGAAAAGCAGGAAAGGAAATTCTCTTTGTGTAGAGCTCAGATCTCAATTCTGCAAAATTGTGTAGTGTAGAAAAGCTCTATAATAAAGCACTGTTATTAGATGTTACCAGCAGGGGTATTTGGGTGTGTGTGTGAGGAGGAGATATAGGACAGGGCAGCAAAAGCAATAAAGAGTCTTGTGGCACCTTAAAGGCTAACAAATTAATTATGACATAATCTTTTGTGGATTCTGCTGAAATCAATCAACAAATAAAATATTAATTTCAGCAGCACAAAATGTTATGACAAAAGCTTTTGTGTTTTGTGCTTCTGAAATTAATGTTTTATGCTGCCGTTTTTCTCATCTGTAGATTGATGTTTTATATTTTGTGGGTAGGGTGGTTATTGTTTCACTGGAATTACATAGCCTACACTGGAAATACAATGCATTGAAAAGCAGTATATTAAAAATTGAAATGAACACAAAGAGACTTCATGCATTGAAAGGCAAATCCGTTGGTGAAATGGCTGCCAATTGATTCACTAGTTTTATGCCTTTTATACAAGAAACTCAGATGCACATGGTTTTCCTTCCACCTTTTTAATCTCACAACAACCCAGTGAGGCAGGCCAGGCTGAGAAATAGTTTCTGGCTGCAGAGCTTCATGGCTGAGTTGGGATTTGAGTTTGGGACTCCCTGGCCCAAATCCAACACTCTACCACACTGATACTGTTCTGCTTATATTGAAAAGTTTTGCTTGCATGTGTTTGGGATTAAAAGCTTACAGCAAATAGCAGGCTGGGAATTTGCAGCTACTTTCTGAGGGCCAGGCAACTGATAAGACAAACACAGAACATAACTGAACAAGGGGAAGAAATGGGAAATAATGCCTCCCCTCCTCCCCTGGACAAAATGAATTTATTTTTTGCCTAGATACTGAGATTTCACAGTGAAGCTGCATGCCTCTCCTGCAAGCGCTTCAGCTGAGGGCAGAAGTTGCAGTCGCTCAGCTGGAGATTAGGAAGAGATTTACTCTGTGGGAATTTGAGCATTCTTCCCTCCTGCTTGGATTTAGCTGTGTGCAGATAATCACCCAGAAATTTGGAGGCTTAGGCAAAACTTGTCTAAACAAACTGCTTCATAGAATCATAGAATAGCAGAGTTGGAAGGGGCCTACAAGGCCATCGAGTCCAACCCCCTGCTCAATGCAGGAATCTACCCTAAAGCATCCCTGACAGAGGGTTGTCCAGCTGCCTCTTGAAGGCCTCTAGTGTGGGAGAGCCCACAACCTCCCCAGGCAACTGATTCCATTGTCGTACTGCTCTAACAGTCAGGAAGTTTTTCCTGATGCTCGGCTGGAATCTGGCTTCCTTTAACTTGAGCCCGTTATTCCGTGTCCTGCACTCTGGGAGGATCGAGAAGAGATCCTGGCCCTCCTCTGTGTGACAACCTTTTAAGTATTTGAAGAGCTTCACTATCAACACCAACATCACCACCACTCTGCTTTGATCTGCATACCCTGTACTGGAAATACCTTCATTTTCTCATGGAATCATCTTTTCTGGTTCTGCTTTGAATAAGATGCACAAAAACACTGCAGCGTGAAGGATGAATGAACACAGCCTGCAGAAGCAATTGCAGCTGTGGTTAATCCTTTTCTTCCTCTGTTTTCCTCCAGGCCAACAACTTTCCTCGCCTTCAGTGGGATTTGGGGCTCCATTAGAGCAAGACATTTGTGATTTTTCATTTCCAGAATGAAATTTGCTGGGGGTGGGTGGGTTGTTTTTTTGTTTTAATCTGCTATCTATCACTTCTTAGAAATAAAGGGTGTGTAACTCTGACCTTTTTTCTTTTGTGACTTAACAAAGCCGCCTGGAGCAGTATTTATTTATTTATTTATTGCATTTATATACTGCCCCATAGCCGAAGCTATGGGGACGGTACAAGTAGATAGTATTGGAGGAGGGAGAGGAGAGTTTGGATGCCCGTAATCTAAGGGAAGATTGCCCTAAATTTCCTTTTCAGAAAGAATCTTTCTCTCAATTTTTCAGCCGTGGAATCCTGGTCAGGGAAGCCAACAAGAGATCAGATTGGATGACAGTGTGAGTTAAGAATTTAATGAGGAGGGAAATATAATGTGTTAGAGAAGACTTATCTCAGCCAAGAGAAGAGATAAATGGATGAGAGGTATCCATTACACAACTAAATAAGTGTCAGCCAGAAACAGTGCGGACACCTTCAACCAACCTTGCTGCTTTACATGAATGCATGAGAAATTGGTTCCTTTTTTGATGAGAAATCAATAAAATCCAGAGATTTCTCTATAAATGGGATAGAAAGAATTTGATATGATGATGATGATGATGATGATGATGATGATGATGATGATGATGATTGTCCTTGGAGAAAGCAAAATGGACAGATTCATCCACCCAAGCATAGGGCTTTCAGTACTTAGCTCTTAAAAATCTAGCTTTAAATCCCTCTGTAGTCAACCATATTTGTGGTGCTGAATTTGGGTCACCATTTTTTCCCCCTGATGGGCTCCTCACCTTTTTCAGCTACATGGCAGGCAGGTACAACACGGTCCTCTCCATGCTGGGAATTTGGCTAGTGCAGGTGGGTGAGAATTTTGCTCCGTTCACTGCTTGGTAAGAAGTTAGCAGCATTTTATTATAAACAGGATGGAAAGAACCTGGGATATTTTTTTTTAAGAACGTGTAAGAAAGCAAAACCAACAGATTGGTTCATCTCTACTATTTTAATCTCAGGGTGTGGGGTGGATCGTGAACAAGTTGGGAGCCTGGCTCTCCGAATGGGATCTTGTAGCCATTATTCACACATCCACCTGTAGAAATGGTTTGGAGGGTTCAGCTACTACTGAAAGCAGTAGTCTACCTCTTTGCAGATGTGGGCAAGAGAGAGTGCGTCCCCCCCACACATGCATAGCTGCAGTTCCTCAAGTACCCTCAGAAGAGGAAATAACTATAAAACAAGAGAGGGGCTATTATGGAATGCCCTTGCCATGGAATGTCATCTGGCGCTAAGGATCTCAGAGAAATTCGAAATGGATTGAAATGAGTTTGGATTTCTTGTGATCCAGTCTGTGGAGTCCATGTTGAGCTGTTTATCTGCGGGTCAGGTGGGATCCATGGACATGTTTTTTTTTTAAAAAAAAACCACAAAATTCATGTACATAAATTCATAGACAAAAGACAAGTTAGACAAAATACGTAACGTGAATCACAGTTTCACACAGCTCAGAAATTAGAAGACCAATAAAGGAAAGGGCCAAAAACTCGAGAAATAACCAAAATTTAGTAAAAGTATGTTCTTTGCACAGTCCCTGTCAGAGAAAACATGAGAGTGCAAAAAAGTGGCACCAAGAAAAATACGAAAAATATTACGAAAAATCTGTAAAATGTTACATAAATTCCGTACTTCTTGAACTTGCCCTCAAATTTGCATTTTTCAGTACGAATCTATTTATATAATTTTTGAGACCGGGGGGTGGGGGGTGGGAATCTGCTTGTGAGGGTTTGCAAATGACAGAGCAGAAAACTAGTACAACCTCATAAGGCATGGATTAAATAACACCCAAACATTCCTAGCACCAACGCTGATGTCATTCTTGCGCCAGTCAGCGGTGACCAGGGGCTCCTATGTCAATGCGGTAGTTACATCGCTCCTTGAGACTTCTGACTGGTTCTGAATGAAACCCGGAGCGGATTCATTGCCCCACTGACATCGGAGCCACCAGCCTCCACTGTTGCCAGGTGACGACATTGTCATTTAGGAATCCCACTAGGAACTAGTGCAGTGATGCAGAAAGTTATGCCCGGGGGCAAAATCTGGACCATCTGGGGTCCCAACCTTCTTCTTCTTCTTCTTCTTCTTCTTCTTCTTCTTCTTCTTCTTCTTCTTCTTATTATTATTATTATACCGCCCAATAGCCGAAGCTCTCTGGTCGGTTCACAAAAACCTAGACCTCTGAGGTTCCACAGATAGCGACGTTCTGCCCCCCTGATTGTTTTCTCGTTTCCCAGCTACGGTGCAGTTGAAATGCCTCTTTGAAGGCTGAGTTACCGGCACAAAGAGCTTTAAGATGAAATATGCCAGTAGTTTTGGTATTTTGGGTCCCGCCCCTTTTTTGCCTTTGGCTCCGCCCACCACAGGAATGCGGCTTCTCTGAAATGAAGTTCGGCCCATGGGCTAAAAGAGGTCACACACCCACACACACCCACACACCCCTTTGATGGTTTTACTCACACTGCTCTATTTTTATGCCGGCTTTTTTGCTTTTATGCTGCTTTTTTTGGTTTAAGACTGTGGCTTCAGACTGACTTTTGGATCGTCCAAGCAGCTTCATGGCTGAATAGGGATTCGAACCCATGGCCAAAGCCCAGCACGAAGTCCGTGATTGCCTCTTTTAGCACAAAGTTGAAAATTAAACCAGCAAGCAGCTATCCTGTAATGAATATTCCTTAGTTGTTCAGCAGGACACCCCCCTTATGATCTCTCTCTCTCTCTCTCTCTCTCTCTCTCTCTCTCTCTCACACACACACACACACACACACACACACACACACACACACACACTCTACTAAGCAACTCCTGCACATAAAATTTACAAGGCTGCTTGGAAAATCCATTTGAATGAAACATTATATTTAAGCAGTAGAGATAATTGTCTGAAGGAATATTGCATTTAGTATGACAAAGCACTTGCTTTAAGAGTGCTGGTGCTTTCAGGTGTAATCTCTAACTAAGGACTTCTCTACATACAATGTGTGTGTGTATATATACAAAGAGGCAAAGGGGATGCAAAGAGGGGAAATGGTGCAAGGGCTGCTAGCGGATGGCAAACCAATCAGCAGCTGTTCCATCATTAGTTTGCCGTTAATGATCCGGAATAATGAAGAGTGAATTTAAACATGCCGCAGTTGGCTTGACAGCCATCAGAACGCTCAGGTGCCCTCTGGTTGGGACCGGAGAGGGCAAAGGAGTGTAAATAGCAGAAAGAGGAAAAAGCAAACAAGCCATGCAAGCGGGTAGCCAGATGGGTGGGAGAAACAGGCTATGGAAACGAAAGCTGGAGATGGAAGCCAGGGAGAGGAACATTTTCAGAAACTGGCTGGTGAGGGGGGTGTAAGCAGCGATATAGTCAAAGCAGGGCCTGGACCAAAGGCAGGTCTGATTGGGCACTTGTCAAGGGTCCGCACCCCGGCAGGACTGCAGTGACCAGAACCCCCCTGGACTTGGGGGGATTCCACACGTCGTACCGAGGGCGCTTCCATGCGCCCCCAGTGCGCCCCCAAAGCGATCGTGTAGCTTGCCTTTTCGAAGAGACGAGGAAGAGGCGTCCTTGCTGCCGCCGCTGCTGCCGCTGCTGCTCACCTACCTCCTCGCCGGCCAGGTCGGAGAGCTCGGCGGAAGAAGGCGGGGTCACCCCGCCTTCTTCCGCCGAGCTCTCCGACCCGGCCGGCAAGGAGGTAGGTGGGTGGCGGCGGCGGTGGCAGCAAGGACGCCTCTTCCTCGTCTCTTCCCAGGCAAGCTACACAATCACTTTGGGGGCGCACTGTAGCGCCCTCAGTACGACGTGTGGAATCCTGGCCTTCACTATTGCAACCTGCTTGTTCACCTGACTCTTGCTCTGGCCCAGACAATGGCAGTGAGAAGGAGGAGCAAGAGATGCCACGGTCTGCTTGCTCACTGTTTTTTTTTTTTTCAGTAAGTGGTAGCAATGTCGAGAAAATGGATGAGGAGCAATAGCAATTGGTGGCAGCGGTGGGGAGAAAGTGGGCTTGCTGAAGGAGGAGATCTATTCAGGGTATCCTGCACGAGGGCCCTCCAGAATCTGCAGTCAGTACTGCTATGGAAGTATCTTTAAGGGCCCTGCTATGCAACAGTCTGGTTGCCCCTCTGATACCTGCCTGGTGTGGTACGGTCCCACTGGACCTGGCTCTCGTTGGTTCCGTCTCCGTGTGTGCACGGTAGAATGAGTGTAAGGCTGTCTGTCCTGTTCTGGCTTGCTAAAATAGCTGTGTGTTTCGATGTGTTGTTAGTAATACAGGGAAGCTATTTTTCATAGAATCATAGAATAGTAGAGCTGGAAGGAGCCTATAAGGCCATCTAGTCCAACCCCCAAAGTTGGACTCGACTTGTCCGACTTGTCTCTGTTGAGTGATGACCTGTGAGCTGAACTTATTGGGGCGTGGGAGCCTGAGTAAGGACTCCACCACAAGCAAAGAGGAAATATTATAAGAGCCATTAACTTGGGGGTGGCCCATGGGACACAGCGAGGAATACATGGCAGAGTAACTTGCAGAGACACAGGGGCTGTCTAAGTATTCTGGAAGCCCTGAGGTGGCTTCGCACCGGCATTGCGTCGATTCTACAGCACAGCAGCCACCGCGGAGCCACCTCGGGGCTTTCCAGAGAAGCTCCAATTTTTAAAAGTCAGGGACTTACCCTGACTTTTCAGGATGGAGGTGGTGAACACGGCCCTTCGGCTGTCTAACCGCGCTCCATCATCAATGTGGAGGTGTGGCCTTGTCAGAGAGATCATTGCAGAATTGGGGGGCCACCACAAAGAAGGCCCTTTCCCTTGTTGCCATCTTCCGAGCCTCCCTCGGAGTAGGCACCCGGAGGAGGACCTTTGATGTTGAGTGTAGTGTATGGAATTTAAAGGAAGAAAGAATAAAAGAAAGAAGGAAAGAAAGATCAGTTACTTACGGAGGTTGTGGGCTCTCCCACACTAGAGGCCTTCAAGTTGCAGCTGGACAACGATCTGTCAGGGATGCTTTAGGGTGGATTCCTGCATTGAGCAGGGGGTTGGACTCGATGGCCTTGTAGGCCTCTTCCAACTCTGCTATTCAATGATTCTATTATCTTTAAGCTCTGTAAATCAGAGCTTAAAGATAATAGAATCATTTTGCACATGTTAACTAAGTTATAAGCTGTAGCCTAGCTACAGTTATCCATGCTCTGATAACCTCTCGTTTGGATTACTGCAATGTGTTATACGTGGGGCTGCCTTCGAAAACGGTCCGGAAACTTCAACTGGTACAAAACAGGGCAGCACGCTTATTAACAGGGACTGGCCGACGAGACCACATTACGCCAGTCCTTTTCCAGCTTCATTGGCTGCCAGTCCAGGTCCGGGCCCGATTCAAAGTGCTGGTATTAACATTTAAAGCCCTAAACGGCTTGGGGCCAGGTTATCTGAAGGAACGCCTCCTCCCGTATGTACCTGCCCAGACCCTAAGGTCATCCTCAGGGGTCCTTCTCCGTGAGCCCCTGCCAAAGGAAGTGAGGCAGGTGGCTACCAGGAGGAGGGCCTTCTCTGCAGTGGCACCCCGGCTGTGGAATGAGCTCCCTAAGGAGGTTCGCTTGGCACCTACATTATATGCTTTTAGACGCCGGGTGAAGACCTTTTTATTCTCCCAACATTTTAACAATCTATAAATACATTTTAACTTGGTGTTTTAAATTTGTAATTTTGCATTGCTGCTGTTTTTATCTGGTTAAGCTTTTTTATTGTATTTTATATTATGGTTTTATACTGTTGTTTTATATTATGAATGGTTTTAATTTTTGTGAACCGCCCAGAGAGCGCTGGCTATTGGGCGGTATAGAAATGTAATAATAAATAAATAAATAAATAAATAAAAAATCATAGGTGGGAATCCTTTTTCAGCCAAAGAGCAAAATGAAATTACTGTGAAGCTCTCGGTGGCCATATCCCAGTGATGGACCATGGCTGAAGGCAATGGGGTGGAGTCAAATGGCGAAAGAACTGCTTAAATGCTTGGAAGCCACCCCACCATCTGTGGTTATGGGGAAAAGGAATGTGGCCAGGGCAAGGAACCCTGGACAGCTGGATCAGGACCACAGGATAAACAGATTGGGACCCTCAGGCCTGAGGTTCTGAAAGCCATTTATCAATTCTGCATTTGACGTCGTCGAAGCAGTAGAACAAATTGAGCTTGGATGAGAAAAGAAATATTATGTAATTGCCTATCTTCCAAAATTGTGTTTATTTCATGATAAAATGTTTTTCTCCCATGACTTCAAAGATTCTGGAAACGTTACATTTCTAGGCAAGGGAGACCCAACATTGGATCCAGCAGAACTCTTCTTATGTTCTTATCCTAAACTACCCAGAGAGCTTCGGCAATTGCACGGTATAGAAATGAAATGAATAAATAAATGTATTCTCAACACACATCAGCATGGGTGTCCACCTGACCAACACTGAGCTGACAGAACTGATGATGGCACCGCCCGTCCTTGACTGAGTATAAAAGCTGTGTCGGCACTGGTTATGAATGTTTCAGCATAACTAACCTCTTTCTCATTGGAAATTTCCCTGTGCCTCTTAGCTTGCTCATGTGGAATTGGGTTATTCCATTGCACTTGTTTTCAAATGTGCTAGCAGACAGTGACGTGTCCATATGAACGCAGGAAGCATGTTCTGGGTAATGGTGTGGAAGGACATACAGTGACCTCTTTCTCGACAGCTCCTGCTCAGAAACCAAAGAAACAGATTACCCGCAGCCCAAGTAGATGTTTGTAAAGTAGACATTGGCTTTTATCTATACCATTTTGACTACCATGGCTTCTCCAAAGGATTTGGTGAAGGTGCAGAGATACCTACTTTCTCCTCTCACAACAACACACTTCACTGGACTCTGTGGAGAGAAGAGAATGGGTATTGATCCAATTTAAACCTATGGTGTAGCTGCTAATCTGTAGAAGATTTTGTACCTGGATGCTCTCAGTCAGGAGTCCAGGGCTGAAGCCAGGAATATGGTTCAGTGGACTTTGACCTGTCATCTGTGACTTGACTCCACCGCAGAATCCGGAGGTCAGATTCATAGAAATTGAAACTCATTTGAACCTGACATCCCTAGTTGCAGCCGCCACCATTTATGTCTCTGCAGGATAGGCAGCCCATGGTCCGAGGAAGGGATGCTCTTCCCATAAGAATGAGCAGCTCCTTGGCACATTATTTGTGCTCAGATGAGGAAGTCTTCCTAGAAAACAATTTTTTCCAGGAAGTGCCAGAAGCAGCCTACTGTTGGTGCCTGTCTGACCTCCAAGGACATAGAGTTTCAAAGAGAAGGAGCCACCACACTAAAGGCTCTTCTCCTGGTGGACTCCAATCGGGCCAAAGGTCCACATGGAACCACCAGGAGCATGCTCACTGATGACCTCAGTGACTGGGCAGGTTGGTAAGGGAGAAGGCGCTCTCTCAGGTATCTTGATCCCAAGTTGTTTAGGGCTTTTTACGCTAGAACCAAAACCTTAAACCTGGCCCGGTAGCCAGTAGGCAGCCTGTGCAGTTCCCTCAGCAAAAGAGTTATATGCTGAAAAGAGGCACTCCTGACAACAGCCAAGCTGCAGCATTCTGCACAAGCTCCAGCTTCCAGAGCAGCCTTAAGGGCAGCCCCACATAGAGTGCATTGCAGTAATCCAGCCTTGAAGTTACTAATGCCTATGGCCAAGCTATCCCTGTCCAGAAGAAGCTTCAAGGCCACATGAAATACATCCACTAAGGGTTGTACCCAATGTTATTCGTACTTAGAGTAGTGGGAGAGGTTGTACTTTGGAGAGCGAGAAGAAATGACTGCTTGTGGAACCTAGTTTCCATAATATTACAAGAAGTGTACATTTTCCCCATAGGGGCAAAAAGTCCATTATAGGGGGGCGGCAGAGCTGAGCTCCCCCTTGTCTGATCTGCCCCAAATTTTGCACGTAGTTATGGTAATTTGCTAGGGGATACTAGGTGTGGTGCATAAAGAGCTTATTATGGGATGTTACGGAGGAAAGGATTAGCCGCCCATGTCAACAGCTGTACTGCTGGCTTTCCCTCAGCTGTTTTCACTCAGGCATGAGCGGGCAACTCTGAGTTGGCATGCATAATATCTCAGAGGTCCAAGCATTCAAGGTGCTGACTGATAAGTCCGGATCCCTGTGGTTCAGCAGTCACGTGGGCTTCCCAGTGGGTTCCTGCCCTTCATCACTTGCCACACATGCACTGATCCCATCGCCCAAGATACCTTGTGGTTTGAAATAGGGCTGGTGTTATGGTTGGAAAAACGATTTCCCAGCTTTTGTGTGTTCAGTTCAACCATAACTCACGAATCACGGTAAGTTTGGCACTGATTCAGTCTCATATGAGGTAAGAGAAGCGTGAGTAGCAAACTAAGTCTAGAATTATCATCTACATTTATGATGATACAACTTGTATACATCGATTTTCTGCTATTTTACGAAGTGACTCTATACTAACATTTTAGCCAGATAAATTATTGAGGACACTTAGAGAAGGCCCAAAATTTGAAGTGGTCATTTCTTCACACAAGATGCCGAGAAACATGTACAATTCTATAGGAGACAGACCTGAATACATTCAGGAATGTATATCAACAAAAAATAAGAATTGAATTTAACAGAGGAAGTACCATCAGAGGTGCGGAAGTGGATATGAAAATAGCTGGGGGAAAGGTAATAACGGCCGGGGAAGGCAACGGCAAACCACCCCGCTATAAGGCCTGCCAAGAAAACGTCAGCGAAAGCTGGCGTCCCTCCAAGAGTCAGTAATGACTCAGTGCTGGCACGAGAGGTTCCTTTCCTAAACAGCTAGCATGAATTTTAAGAAAAATGTCAATACAATTCTATTTCAGTGGTATTTAATTCCTGCTAAACAGAATTTATTCAAGAATGAGTACTATCTCTTGGAGATGTAGCATGTCTCAGGCAGACCCATTTCATATATTTTGGTTATGTCCTAAGATAAGATTTTATTGGATGGGCCTGTTCAGACTTATTAATCCATGGTTACGCCGCTAACCCTTTTGCAGCAAATGCGTACTGAGGCCTGGTTCAGACAACACGCTAAACCATGCTGCTTAACCACAAAATGGTTAACCATTTTGTGGTTAAGCAGCATGGTTTAGCGTGTTGTCTGAACCACGCCTGAGTGTGTTTAAACCGTGGTTATGTAGCCCCCATGGTTAGGAATGGTTCACACGACACGCTAAGGCATGGTTCACACAACACGCTAAACCATGATGTTTAGCTCAAAATGCTTAACCCACCATGGCTTATCACGTCATCTGAACAGGGTCAACACCTATTCTAAATGAAATCAAAATATCATGGGATATGAGCTACAGTTTCATGTGATTGTTATACTATTATGCTATATTAAAAATATAGTTTTATTTGATGATAGAAGAAATGATCATTCATTCATTGACTGCTGCCTGCACAGCCATAAGCCGGAAATGGAAAACAATCAATCCTCCTACTATTGATGAATGGCTATTAAATGTACGGGGTACAGTGTACATAATTAAACGCACAAAAAGAATCAGAGGAAGAGAAGAGAGCTGACAACATAATCAATTCATCAAGGAGTGGAGTTTATTATGTACTAGAACAGTACCGTTCAAAACGCTGCACAACCATATTCATCATTAGGAATATTATAGAATATCAATTGTTTAGCACCATCATCTATTCAAAGCCGTACTTATTTCCGCAGGCATTTGGACATGAATTATGGGCTGACTGCTGCAGGCTGATTTTGTGGAGTTCATTCTGGGGCGGGGGCAGTGTGGGGGGGATGTGCACATGGTGGACGAAGAAAGATTTCGGCATAGTCTTGTTTTTAGATAAAGTTTTTATGCTGCTTATTCTTATTGTATTATTGCACTGATTATGGTTTATATTGATTTTGAGTTTCTGTTATATTAATTATGGATGTTTGTATTTGTGTGAATGTGTAAGTCACTAGAAGACTGTGTTTTGTTTTTGCTTTTACAGTGGGAAACAATGCATTTATTATTATTATTATTAATAATAATAATAATAATAATATACTGTTATTTATTTATTTTAAAAAAATTCTTTCCTGCCTTGCAGGGCAAAAGCTTTCCCAGTATGGCATACAACTATAAAAATACATAAAAACTAATGTATATTTGTATGTAAAGAATACTTCTGGGCAATTTACTTTGCTTATTTACTGTTTCTTTAATTATTTTACATTACTTTTTATGATGCAAAGATTAAGCTTGTGTTCCAAGGTGACCCTTAATTTGTGGGAAATAGCATTTTATTCTGTTCTTTGCATCTAAAAAGTCGAGGAGCAGGAGGAGGAGGAGGAGGAGGACTTAAAGCAGAGCTTTCTGCCACAGAGATATTCTGTACCATCCAGAGATACAAATGCTTAGCTATTTGATGCACTGAATTAACAATCCCCCATATGGACTCAGAAATTAAATCTGTCACCACACAGTTAATGGTAACGTGTGTGTGTGTGTGTGTGTGTGTGTGTGTGTATGTAAGTCATAATTATAATCTGTATCTGCAGAGCTCCATAGATAAAAATAATAAAAATAAAAACGGGGGTGGGAAGGAATGAGGCAGCCAGAGGAGGACATAAGAGTTACTGGGAGAACTACGTCTCCTCCCTCTCGCTGCCCATTCCTCCCCACCCACCTCCATTTATTTTTATTTTTATGATCTGTATCTGCAGAGCTCCGCAGATATAGATAATTAAATTTAAAAAGGGGGGGAGGAACAGCCCATTCTTCTACTCCCCCTGTCTTTATTTTTTTTTACTTCTCCAGAGGCACAGGGCCGCCCATGGCGACCAACCAGGGGGCGCCATGGAGTCTGCTGCCAAAAACATCCCAACATTTTTGGAGCGGAGTTTCCAGGGTTTGTCCTTGGACGGCTTCACAATGGCAGCTGCATCATGTACAATGAAATGAAAATGAAATCTTTATTGCTAAAAGCGATAAGCCATCACAATTCGACATAATAAAAACAAGTAAAAAGATAAGCTAAAATAAATAAATTAAAAATGGATAATTTAAAGTAAAATGAAAATAATGAACACAAATGGAATATAGAGATAAAAATCACATTAACATACATTAAGAATTCATGAGTGGGGAACTCGATCAGTCCATATACCAGAACAAAATCTCCAGCTTCCCATTACGAAACGTGTTGGGAGTCTTGGAGCCTCGCTCTCAACTTATTTGCAGCTAAGGCGAATTTTGCAACCAGATCAGTAATAAATACATTATTGCCAGCCAGCAATATACAGATTTGCTCAAGGGAAGTTTGATCAGAAAGATACCGAAGAATGTAATTGAGAATTTTTTGTCTAGGGGATGTATATATAGGGCATCGCAACAGATAATGTCGAATGTCCTCCACTTCCCCTCACTCACAGATGCAGAGTCTCTGCACATGACATGCCGCTACTGCGAAGCTACCCCGGCGCAAACCCTTCATGCCGGTGTGCCCGAAGTCTGGATGTAATTTTGCATTGCTGCTGTTTTTATCTGGTTGAGCTTTTATATTGTATTTTATATTATGGTTTTATACTGTTGTTTTATACTTTGAATGGTTTTAATTTTTGTGAACCGCCCAGAGAGCTCCAGCTATTGGGCGGTATAGAAATGTAATAAATAAATAAATAAATAAATAAATAAATAAAAGGGGATCTATATTATTTCTTCTCCCAAGTTATGCTAGGGTGTTAATGAAAGGGATACTACAAGAGAAAAAATACATTAGATGATTTGTGTGTGGGTACAGAAGGATAGATAGATGGATAGATAGATAGAGCCTATGAGTTATAATCTTACTATAAGTAGAATTGTATTGCCCATAGAATTTCATGTGAAATGGTGGCCATCTGAAAGATGCTTGTTAAATGTTCTAATATAAAAATTGCAATTCTGTGTATTTACCCAGGGGTTATTGCTCCCCCATTCCTAAAGTAGGAAGCTCTGCTGTAATTTGGAAAACCAAATACAGATTCTAAGCCAGGCACCTCTTTGCCCCTGGTGAACAGCCTCTTGGTGGAACAAGATGGAATCCATTTCAGCGTCTTGTAGTATTGGATTAGCGTCAGAGAATAGAGTTAAAGTTTTCACGCACTGGCAAATGTTGCGAGAGCTGCCGCAGACACAGCTCGCTCAGAGTTAAGAGGCAAGAGCAAAATGGACTGTCGAAGAGAAGATTCATCTCCAGCTGTCTGCTTTTCAAATGCAAAGAAGTAAATGAGAGCAGAGAGAACCGCTCCACGTTGCTGGCAGGATGAAACACAGGATTTATTTGCTGCAGGAACACAAAAGGAATGCTCTGAAGCGTCCCCAGATCTTTTTGGTAGCAAAATTTGCAGCAGAAATAAAACTTAAAACGAGCCCCATCTACCCGTGCCAGGCAGATTATTAATCCTCCTAGACATGCTTCAAGGTAAAAACAAATGGTCTCTTTCCTCCGCAAGCAGAGAGCAAGGTGAGAACAGCTCATAACAGGTATGGACCCAGGAGGCCTGTTATTATGTGCTGTTATTATAAATATCCCTTATTATACAGCACCATCAATAGATATGGGCCTCTGCAGTGTTTCATAAGCAACGAAGACAGGCTTCTGCCCCCTGGGACCTCACAGTCCAGATTTTGACAGTAGGGGTTGCAATGCGGAGAGGAGAGAAAATGGGAAGGAAGCAAAGGATGAAATGGACCAAATGCAATTACACGGATGTATAACGCAATCCCAGACATACTTACCAAGCAGTAGATCCCACTGAACACAGTGAGACGTGTTGTATAAGATTGTGTTCATTTCAGTTAAGGAGGACAAAGAAATGAAACCAAAGATTTTATGGGAATTTCCCATCTTTGGGCCTCCTCTTTCTTCCTTTTCTAACAACACTGCTACTTTCTTTGATCACCTTCCCTTCGGCTCCTCCCCATCTTTCTGTAGCCACACCCTTCCACCCTTGAATTTAACATAAGTCTTGTTCAACTCCACTCTCCTGACAGTGAAAAGAAGGTCTCAGCACAGCTTTAAAATGAAATATTTCCACTCTCTTTGAACCATTTTAACTACAGGAAAACATTTAGTTACTAGAAGAAGGCCTACTCCAGACCAGTGACAGATTTCACCCTCAACTGTCCAAGTAAAACAACAGCATCATTTGAACTGCAGTGGTTTACTTTTATCATTTTGGGGTTAAAAATATAACGATTTGGATAAAGCTTTCATACCACTTCATATTATTTCAACAGTAACAATCCCAATATGCAGAGATGAGAAACCTATGGACCTCCAGACGTTGATGAACTCCCACCTGCCACCGGTACTCTGGTCAGGAACCCTGACAGAGCTTGGGGTGGAGTGGAAGGATTCTTTGGGACCTCAGGCAAGTCGTCCCTGCAACAAGACTGCTCAGGTTGCCCTGTGTCTAACGTGGTGGAGAAGGATGCCTGGTGGAAGGATAGCACATCCACCACCGAAGGTGACCACCCCTCTGCCCTATGTGATAACTTTGCTACCTAAGAAGAGCCATGGTGGATCAGACCAAGGGTCTATCTAGTCCAGCATTCTCTTCAAACAGTGGCCAACCAGCTGCCCCTGGGAAACTCACATACAGGACATGAGTGCAACAGCAACCTCCTGTCCATGTCCCCCAGAAACTGATATAGACTGGAAGTAACACACAGCCATCAGGACTAGTAGCCATTGATAGCCTTCTCCTCAAAGAAGTTATCCAATTCCCTTTTAAAGCCATCCAAATTGGTTGCCATCACCATATCTTGTGGAAGTGAACTCCATACTTTAACTATGCACAGTGTGAAGAAGTCCTTCCCTTTATCTCTCACCAATTGGTTTCATGGAATCACCTGGGGTTCTAGAATTTCAAGAGAGGAAGAAAGATGTCTCCCTCTCCACATTCTGCACCCCTCTACCATGTCTATCCTTTCTTGCCGTTTTCCCAAGCTCAACAATCCACGCTCTTGTAACCTTTGTCTTAAAATCCCCCCATCACACGTGACTGCACTGCTCAGTGCCAAAAGAATTCTGGGAACTGTAGTTTTGAGATGGAAATTGGGAATGATCTGCCAGAGAGATCCCTGTCCCAGTTCTCCCAGAGCTAGCAGTTTCCAGAGTTTCTTGGGGAAATCAGCAGGGCCGGTGCTACCATAGAGGCCACTCAGGCGGCCGCCTAGAGCGCCAAGCTAAGAGGGGCGCCGGGCACAGCACTCACGCGCGTTGGCTGTGAGCCGGCCCGGCCTGAGGATTCAGCTGGGCCAGGGCGGGCGAGATGGTGCCCCACGCCCACCCAGCTGAAGCAAAGCCAGGGACGCTGGGGTGGGGGTGGGGTGGCTCCACGTTCGGACTTCCAGAACGCGCCCGGAAGAGAGAGAGAGAGAAAGAATGTATGGGTGAATGGGGTGCAGGGGGTCTTTGAGTGAATGCATGTGTTTGGAGTGAGTGATGCTGAGTGTGTGTGCGCGCGCGTGTGTGAGTTGGGGGTGTGTGATTTGGAGGTGATATTCCTATTAAATAATGCATTTTAGACCCATAGACATTCCTTTCCAGTTTGTTCGCTATAATTGGCATGACGTATTTCTTGCACTTTAAAATAAATTTAGCAGTTTCAAGTTTTGTGCTTCTTCTTTTTTCCAGGAAACATATGTTCTTAAAAATCAAAGTTGGCATTTTTTTGGGGGGGTGGTGGTGGTGAAAGTAGCTCACCTTGCCTAGGGCGCAAAATAGTCCGGCCCCGGCCCTGGAAATCAGTATTGTCGATACCTTTTTCATCTTTCTTTGCGCAGTATGAGAGAGACTGGGGCCATAGCTAGACCTAAGGTTTATCCCTGGATCGTCCAAGGGTCAAACCTGTTCATCTAGGTGACACACAGGGGATCCAGTGCTCAGGCAGGGGCGAACCCTGGAGGATCCCAGGATAAACCTTAGGTCTAGCTGTGGCCTGGTGCTGCAATGTTTCCGGTGGATGTGAAAAAGTAGTTTATTGACTCCTATTATTTATCAGCTGCCTTTCGTAAGCCCTCCCAAGCCGACAGACAATAAAAACATTTAAACGATACTATAAAACCAGGTTGTAAGTGTATAGAATTGGGGGCGGGGGGGTTGCCGACAGAAGTTAAAGAATCTTCTGCTTCTTATGAACAAGCCATAAAAAAAAAGTTACCTTGTAACAGGAAAAACAGTCAGAGCCAGGTAGCCTGTTTCTGATATCCAAGCTAGGTTTCAGGTCACATTTGTGAATAAATCAATCTCCTCACCTGGGTTTTCGGATACATCCTGGCCCTGGGTGCACCCTCCTCTAATTACCTGCCTTTGAGACTGCAGCCCTTAACAGACGTTGACACCTGACCGCCATTCCCCACGGGATGCTTTCTCATGGACAAGGCAAATGGGTTTGTTTCTGCTCCAGGGAATGACAGCTCCTCACTGTGGGCAGCCGGCCTGATCTCGTGGACCATCTCGTGCCACAGTGAAGGTGTGGTGCAGCAGTGTCACCTTAGCCGGGCAGAGAATTTGCAGAGAAAAATGGGCAAAGATCCGGTTTTGCAATTAAAATCAATAACAGAATGCCCTTCCTCCTCCTCCTCCTCCTCCTCCTCCTGCACTCGCTGCTTCTTCTGCTATTATTGTTGATCCTTCTGTTTGCTGCTACTGCTGCTCTTTCACCATAACTGACAATATTTCCTAGACTGCACCTGTAGGTTCAACACCCTAAGGAAGCCACGTTCTACTTTACAGAGAGGGCAATCCATTGTTTGAAAGCATCCTCTATTTCAGGGGTCTGGAACCTAATCAGCAATCACCCAATCATTGGGTGGTTTCCCAACTTTTGTCCAGTTCCACCCACCCCAATTCTAAAAGGCTCCTGTACTGCTAGACAGAGCATTAAGCTACACTAAGCTGGTAATTTTTTTGGTATTTTTGGCCCCTATGGCTTTTGCCTGCCCACCACTGGAATGCGGCCTGAAGAGCTTCTCTGAAATTGAATTGGAGGAAAGGCTGACGGCTGTCCAGTCCAAGTCAGGTTTACAGAAAAAGAGCCCTAACATGGGAGATTGCAGGTCTCTTGAAGTTGCCCGTCCACAGTGAGTCGCTGGACAGCAGCCTGAGTAGTAGCAGAGTAGGAGGAGAAGGGGCGCATTGCTTTTTTGGCCATGGCAGTGCCCCATGTAGGCCTAACCTACACCAAACAGGATATTGTACTATGAAAGGGGTATATAAAAGGCAGGAGCCATACTGCTTTATAGCAGTATTGAAGTGCACTGACAACTGTTGGGGCCCATTGACACATGCCATATATCACTTCCATGTTGCTTTCATACCACTAGATCCTGCTTGGTGTGGATCCTGGTACGAAGGTACTGTTAGCGGGTGGTTCATCTGTCCGGCGAGGTGATGTTTGCCCTGTCCTGGACGGGGTTGCACTCCCCCTAAAGGATTGGGTCCGTAGTTTGGGGGTGCTCATGGATCCAGAACTGTCACTTGAGGCACAGGTGAACTCAGTGGCAAAGAGCACCTTTTATCAGCTTAGGCTGAGATACCAACTGCGCCCTTATCTGGACAGAGATAGCCTAGCTACAGTTATCCTTGCTCTGATAACCTCTCGTTTGGATTACTGCAACGCGTTATATGTGGGGCTGCCTTTGAAAACGGTCCGGAAGCTTCAGCTGGTACAAAACAGGGCAGCCCATTTACTAACAGGGAGTGGCTGACGAGACCACATTACGCCAGTCCTTTTCCAGCTTCATTGGCTGCCAGTCCAGGTCTGGCCTGATTCAAAGTGCTGGTATTGACATTTAAAGCCCTAAACGGCTTGGGGCCAGGCTATCTGAAGGAACGCCTCCTCCCATATGTACCTGCCCAGACCCTAAGGTCATCCTCAGGGGTCCTTCTCTGCGAGCCCCTGCCAAAGGAAGTGAGGCAGGTGGCTACCAGGAGCAGGGCCTTCTCTGCTGTGGCACCCTGGCTGTGGAATGAGCTCCCTAAGGAGGTTCGCTTGGCACCTACATTATATGCTTTTAGACGCCAGGTGAAGACCTTTTTATTCTCCCAGCATTTTAACAGTCTATAAATAAATTTTAACTTGGCATTTTAAATTTGTAATTTTACATTGCTGCTGTTTTTATCTGGTTGAGCTTTTATATTGTATTTTATATTATGGTTTTATACTGTTGTTTTATACTTTGAATGTTTTTAATTTTTGTGAAACGCCCATAGAGTTCTGGCTATTGGGTAGTGTAGAAATGAAATGAAATGAAATAAATAAATAAATTTCAGGAGTGCAAAGTCCCTGAATTGACAACCACTTAGATATTTAAACGTCCATGAATAATCAGGTTGTGTTACTCTAGTCTCTGAGGATATGAGGATTAAATACAAGGTTGGGGCATGGTTTCCCCCCCCCCAATACATTCAGCATAGAATCATGGTACTGAGATGGTTGAGGAATCATAATTTGAGAAGGAACTCAACTGATTTTTATAAATTTAAGGTACTTTTAAGGCCTGTGGTGTCACAAGCCATCATAAAATGATAAAATACAACATCACAGCATTTAATAAAATGCACAATCACCATAAAAAATATCATAAAAGACATCAATGGGAGACAGTAGCAACAGAATAGCAATAAAACAGTGATAGTGATAAATGAGAACAATCATCCCAGCATATTCTCATTAGTAAACAGGGTGACACTGGTTTGCTTCCTAAAATATACCTGCTGATCAAATGAGATTCCTCTACAGGAATCTACAGAGAGCTCCGGCTATTGGGCGATATAGAAATGTAATAAATAAATAAATAAATAAATAAATAAATACACCGCTGCCATACAGCTTTCATTGTACAATATCCTGCTCGGAGTAGATTAGGCCAGAGTGTCAAGTGGCCCCTCCATGTACATTTCAGCCAATCAGAAAGAGGCTAGGAGGGAGGGGGCTCTGCCTGACAACTCTATAGCGGTAAACCCTCCAGGTCCCTCGTTCTGCAGTGTGCTCTATCATTGAACTTCAGCCTGTGCCCTGGTGTGCTTGCCTGTGGTCATGGGTGTCTCCTCTCTCCCAAAATGCAACCTTGAGAGCTGAGGAGGTCAGTCACTCTGATGTCAGTGGGGCGGTGAAACCGTTCCGGATCTCAGTCAGAACTCTAAAGGCGCTCTCCAAGGGGCGTGCAGCCTCCCCTGCACTCAAGGTGGCATTTTTGGGGAAAGGAGGCAGCTACGACCTAGGGCAAATGCACTACAGCAATGGAGCACCAAGGGCCCTGGAGGGTTTGCTTGCACCTTCGAAAGCTCCTTCAGAATTCTGACTGGTTCTGACTGAAACCCGGAGCAGATTCACTGCCCCACTGACATCGGAGCCACCCACCTCCACTGCTTGAACAGGGAAGGTGTGGAGGGCGAGCGCCTCTCCTTCGGCCTCCCCACTCTTCCATAGCCTACGAAGGCAAAGCTGGGAGATGGAGATAAGGCCCGGAGTTAAAAGGCTTGCAGATGGCAGTTGCTGTAAAACAGCACAAAGGATTCTTTAATTAAGTCTTCCTCTCCCCACTGATTAAAATTCTGAAAAGATTAACCCTGGCATTCATACTGTACCAGGAGTACAAATCATAACAACTGCATCAGGACTGACTCAAACGTAGCTTATTATTCTGGTGAGGGCTGGATTATACAGTACGTGCATGTTGAAGAGCTAGGAGGCCGTCAAAGCCTGACTCACGAAAGATGCCTTCTCCTAGAAGACCGAGTGGAAGGAAGATCATCAGCAGGCACTGTCTTCCTATGGGAAGACATACCGTATGATGCTTTGCAAAGACCATAGGGAAGGTTTACGCTCAGGAAGGACGGATTCAGTGGGGGGTCCTACACAGTGACATTGGCATGGCAGTGGTAAAGGCCGGACCGTTTAGACGAGGGGTGTGTAAGTTCAGGAGGCACCTTCTGTGGCGTTACACCCCACAAGTCAGTTCCCAAATGTATGTCTGGAGTTTGCAAGTCTGTGGTTTTTTAAATGTTGGCCTGAGTGGGTGGAGTTAGAATGTCTGAGGAGGGGGGAGGAGTGATATATAGAGGAATGACTGAGGGGATTGTGGGAGACGTTTAGGTACTCTTAGGGCCTTGCTAGCCCAGGCGTTAGCCCGGTGCAAGGACTGTGCTCGTCCCTGTGCATCCAAACGACGCACAGGGGGTCCCAGTCTCAGGCATGGGTCACGCCGCCCTGGCACCACGCTAACAGGAACCGCTGGTAGTGCGGTTCTTCCCGTGGCCCCAGCCTCAGGTAGCCAGGTCCGCTGCTTTTCCTGGCTACCGGATTTACTCGAGTAGCCAGGAAAAGCGGCGGACAGGCCGCAGCACTCCACAGGAGCGCTGCAGCCATCAGGGCTATGGTGGGGACATCGGGGGGATTGGACTTTGTGGGTGGGGTGGGGCGGATGGGGACGGGGCCTGGGGGGTGGGCGGGGGATCAGACTTTGTGGGTGGGGGGGCAGACAGGGACGGAGAACGGGGCCTGGGGGGTGGGCGGGGATCGGACTTTGCGGGGGATGGACGGGGATGGAGAACGGGGCCTGGGGGGCGGGCGGGGGATCGGATTTCACAGGTGGGGGCAGATGGGGACAGAGAATTAAAAAAACAAAAAACCCTACTTACCCTTTGTGGCTCCTGCTGCTTTAAAAACAATTAAAAATGGCGGACGCGACGGCTCTCCTTCAGAGCTCGTCGCAGCTCCTGTCCGAATAAGGGCGAGATCTCATGTTATCCCTAATGCGAGTTCTCCCCTTCTCTCCTCTGAATTATTACACAGGTCTAGCAAGGCCCTTAGAGACTTTAGCCATCAGTGCTCTCGGTTAGTTAGTGCTCTCTGTGTGTTAGCTCTTGGTGTTTAGAGTATTTGGGTCTGGAGAATTTGAGGTTCAGAGTAGAGTGGTGTCTTTGGAGTGTGGTGTGCAGATAGTTGATGTATATTAAACAAGACTGATAATAAAGGAAGTTCAAGAGTGATTGTGTGAGAAAGGAAAGCATGTATGTGAATGGGTGAAAGGATTGGATGAAAGGTTTCAAAAAGGTTTTTAAATGTTTTATTTTGAAACAAAGCTTGTGAACTTTTAAAATAAATTTTAATCATTTTGTTTTTAACTACCACAAAAACCCCACGTGTCTGTTTGGCATTTATCATCTGAAGTTTATACATTTAGCACCCGCTCTGACAATAATTCACCTCAGCACATATAACTCACAGTGTTTTATTTTATATATTGAAATCCTTCTCCATTTAACCCCTTTCTCCACATAGTTTGGAGGAAGGTGGTTTTTGTCTCTCGCCTCAGGCATATCAAGCAGTGGTGCTTGGCTTGAGCAGGGAGTAGCCTCAGCCGGGTCTGGTGTTCAGAGCCTGTGTCGTGGCACCTTCCCCCTCCCCTGTAGCACCAAATATATTTTAAAAACCAATTAAAATAATTAAATGGTGCCCGGAACAGCTACGGAGAGCCCAAAGGGTAAAATTTTGTTTAAGTTTGCATTAAAATTCATAAATATCTTTGTGCACATTTCTCTAATACATGCATTTTTGCCAAACATGCACATTTTCCTCAGCTGTTTTCCTAATGCACATTTGAACATTGTTTTCTCTAATGCATGCAATTTTACACACATCTTTTGGCCTGGAGAACCCCACTGCAAAATTTGGAAAAGTGTAAATTTTGAGGGGTAACTTGGTTCACATATTGGTTCAAAACTGTGAAATTAGATAAATTTGCATTAAATTGGGAAATGAACAAATTTCTATCCCATCCGCAGACCAACCTGAACCAAACCTAAATGTAAAAATTCTTGGGAAATAAGACTTAAAGATATATATAAAGTTATATCAGTGGTATTACATTCCCTATATGATCTGAAAGATCACATTGTTGGATCAAATCATTGTCGGAGATCCACCATTCTCATTGCAGACATTTCGCACATTCAGTGCAAAACAACATTCCATGCAAAACAGCATCTTTGGACGGAAGTATTGGGAACATGTCAAGAAATTCTGGATGAATATATTCCTAGAATGCCACAGTTGGTACTGTTAAATTGATTTAGTAATAAGAAGTAAAAGAAGAATAAAATGAGTTTGAGAACAATTGAGAACATCATGAAAACAAAAAAAATTGGAAAATCCCCTCCGACCCTCAATTATGGATTGGAGCACGAAAAATTGGTTTCTTAGGTTAATATCTAAATTAACAACAATATTACAGGTTGAGATGGGACAGATGAACGCTGAAAAAACACTGGGGGAAGTTGGTTAGATATTAAAAACAAACACATTCGTTTTTTTTTAATGGATCATTTAATTTATTTTTAAAAAGTAAATTAAATTTTCCTGGTAGATTGGCTTCTACCAGGGATGGTAGCACTAATAATTAATGAAAAGGTTGCAGCATCAAATCGAGGAGCATCATTGGCATCTCGGCAAGTAGATAGAAGACACACTATTAATCACCGTGTGGTGATCCTGCCCCCCCCCCCCAAGGATCGTTGGGAATGTGGCACTTGATTACAGTTCCCTCCTCCATTGCAAGGGCAAGCTAGTACTGAGCGTCCACGGTGAAGAAAAGCAGGGAAGGATGACCCTAGCAGCAATCCCACCACCACTGCTAGGACCACCATCCCCTCTATTACAGGGCCATGCCTCGCTGAACAACTTCAGGGCATGTGATATGGTCACAGGCCATGGGGGGAGTGGCCAGTGACACAGACCATCCAGCACAGAGATGGAGGGATGGAGAAGGGCATGGTGAAATGCTTTATGGCTGACTTCAATGAGCATCACAGCTACAAGTGTGCAAGGGTGGTGTACAAGGAGGAGGTCTGGCTTGACTTGTTGTAGCCCAGGATCTGCTCTCAAACAGTGTGCCAATGAGATACACTATTGTGTATCTCATCAACAATGAGATACACTATTGGAGCACAGCAGTTAGTGGCATAGCTGAGGGGAGGGGCAATCGGTGTTGCATTTTACTCCATATGTTCCAAACTTGGTAGTCAATTCCAAATTTAATAGCAAATTTGTGATCCCGGCTGGCTGCAAAGGTGAGCACTACAAATGAATGAGTTTTGACCAATGAGCCAACTAATTGCAAAAATTAGTGGCATCACTATTAATGGCTGGGACTTGTCAAACAGAACAACTGTTTTGATGTATTTTATTGTTGTAAGCCACCTTGTGAGGGCTTCTGCCCTGAAAGGTGGCCAATAAATGTTTTAAATAAAATATATAAATAAGGACAATCTAGCCAATTCTTAACCAAATTCCAAATATAATTCCAAATTATAATTCGAAGTGCTGGTTTTAACATCGAAAGCCTTTTACAACTTAGGACCAGGGTATCTGAAGGCCCACCCACTCCCACATGCACCTGTCCAAACGCCAAGGGAACCTTTGTGGGCTCTTCTCGATCCTCCCAGAGTGCAGGACACGGAATAACGGGCTCAAGTTAAAGGAAGCCAGATTCCAGCTGGACATCAGAAAAAACTTTGTGACTGTTAGAGCAGTACGACAATGGAATCAGTTCCCTAGGGAGGTTGTGGGCTCTCCCACACTAGAGTCATTCAAGAGGCAGCTGGACAACCATCTGTCAGGGATGCTTTAGGGTGGATTCCTGCATTGAGCAGGTGGTTGGACTCGATGGCCTTGTAGGCCCCTTCCAACTCTGCTATTCTATGATTCTATGATTCTATGGGTAGATATGTTGTGACTGGAGAAAGGGCCTTTCCCCTGGTGACACCTCTATGAGTCTCTATGAGACTCATAGAAACTCTGTGGGACTTCTCTATGAGTCTCTCTCCTGGTAGGCTTGCTTAGCACTAAGTCCTTCACCTAGTCTGCGCCAGTTGGAGACCTTTTTGCCCAGACCTTCTAAACTTCCAAGGCCTGCCAAAGCAGGGACAGAGAAGGCCAAATGTTCTGCACGTAAAACCAAGTTGATGCTGCTTTCACAATAAACCAAAAAATAAAATGACAAGAACCAGAGGCTTTTATCTGTATCTTTTTCTCAAGCGTCAAGATCTCGGGCTGATTACAGCCAGACTGTTCCATCCAGTTCATAATTTACCACCAGTTACCATCAAACAAAACTGTGGTTCAGTTTCAGCAGAAGGAAATATTCAAGAATCCCTGTGGATGCTTCCTTTTGGTCTGCGCGTCAAATCCATTCTTGAAACAGCTGTAAACCCCTCCCTCCGAGACTCCGTCGAGTCTCCAAGAGAATCTTGTTAATTAATTTTAATGAACATCAGACAGTTTGCTACTCTTTTGCACAGCTTTGGGACAAGGGGCGTACTTTTATCTCAGCTAATCAGTAAATTAGCAATCTCCTATTTCATCCATAACCATTCACTAAAGGAGGAGGAACCACTACCCTTAAATGACTGTGATTTTGTGTTAGGCAAGTTTGGTTAAACCAAGAACATTAAGGAGTAACTAAGTTATAAAGGTTAACTGATTTGGAGCTGCCAAGAGCTTCCTGTTTATTATGCCATCTGTGTTCTGCCAGGGTGGATTCTGAGAACCAGAAATGAAATTAAGATAATCAAAAGCCATGTAGTAGCCAGTCAGAGATTTACCTTGTTACAACGTCATGGCTATTTCTTGGCTTCCTCCAATTTTCCTGGTCTGAGCCAGTGTGCGTGTGTGTGTCCTTAGTGAAGGGTTGAGAGAGAGAAACGCATTCTACCAGGATAAAGGGGTAATTGGGGGAGGGGGTCATTCTTACATTAGTAAAATAACAAATGTTTCACCAATCTTCCTGAAATCTTCCTTAATGCCACAGCCTCCCTAAGGAAGCAGAAAGTGCCAGTGAAATTCTCATTCTCCCAAAGCAGATATAAATCATGAGGACAGGATGGAGAATAGGATATGCAGAGGTGACTGTGGGGTTATGAAAAACTGATGACAAACAACTTGGGACCACCTACTTCTCTCTTTTTTTAGAGCAGCCCTTCCCCAACCTGGTGCCCTCCAAAGATGTTGAACTACAACATCCATCATTGCAAGTCAGTATGTTCCTTGTAACCTCAAACATTTGGAGAGCAGCAGGTTGGGGAACATTGTTCTATAATCCTACCAAATACAGGGTCTGCTCAATACTTTTCTCTCTCACACATCTCCCATATACGTAGCAGCACGATTGATGACAAAATGGCACTGTTCATTACAGATCTTGAACCAAAGCATGTGCCAGGCACTTTCTATTTTTGGTCAATATCCTGCCCTTCAAAGAGCCAAAGTTTTCTTCTTCTTCTTAAAATGTGTTTATACAAAATATACTGTTCACTCTCCACAATCTCTCCACAATACATCATCTCATCAAAGTGACAGAGGAGCAGAAAAGGTTTAGTTTGGCTGTCTTGAATTCCTTCCAGATGACATTAGTTTGCAATCCTGTACACTTGGGACTAAACCCTAGTGAACTCAGTGGCACTGACTTCTGAGAAGACATGTACAGGTTTTAAGTGTAAACCAACCATCCCCAGCCTAGCGCTCTCCAGATGTGTTGCATTGCAACTCCCACATTATGTGTTATGGGGAAGACAAAAATCATTTTCATCATTAATTTTAAAAAAATCTTTACACATGAAAGTATTAGGTGCTAGCTCTACCTTTGATCTCACACTACTGAACATGTAAGAAAAATCCTCTATGTAAGCCCCCAAACACCACATATCTGATATTCAATAAACAGGCAACCCATGCCATGAATTGAAAACTAATTTTAATGTCTGAAGAATTGCCTGGATTAGGTATTCAAGTTTCATTCATTGTCACTTCATTTGGTTTAAGACAGTCTATTTAAAGTGGTGCACCTCTTTTGGAGTTCCCTGATGGATCGCATATCTTAATGCTGGAAAACATCATACTTTAGAACAGATGTGGGCAGGAAATAAATCTATCCTGATGTTTTGAACATCAACTTGCAGCATTTGTGATCACTGCCCATGCTGGTAGGGGCTTTTATGAGTTGAACTCCAAAACATCTGGAGATCTACATTCTGCCTGCCCTTGCTCTAGAACACCCTTCCCAAAACTTCCCCTTCCCAAAATTCTCTTCCCCTCCTTATTGTTTTACTATGATTTTATTAGATTGTAAGCCTATGCGGCAGGGTCTTGCTATTTACTGTTTTACTCTGTACAGCACCATGTACACTGATGGTGCTATATAAATAAATAAATAATAATAATAATAATAATAATAATAATAATAATAATAACTGGTGCCCATCAGATGTGTTAGGTTGCAACTGTCAACATGAGGAGATGCTCTAAAACAAGAGCTCTAAAACAAGTGGTCCTAAGTCTTGAGGTTTATATAGTATTTATAAACCCTTTTGTTCACTATACCAGTGAACTAGCAGAATAGCAGCGGGTCTTAACTATGAAAGTCAGCAAAGAACAAATTAACTTCAAGACAGAGTCTGTTTTGTTTGGTACAAAAATAAAGTATTTTACTGATAGAAAATAACACAGTTTATGGCAATACAAATTTACAACAACATACTCACACACTTGGTCATACAGATTACAGCAGGGCTCACAGCAGTAGAGAGGGAATATTTTAATCTGGTTACAAAGCTCCAAAACTCTCTTTATATACACTTCCCTGAACAAATGATGAAACCACTAATTGGCAATGGCAAGACAATTAGACTTTTGCATCATCCCAATAATTCAATAAAGTCCACCTGCAAACTTGACCTTTAAGCTGATTGACTGATGCTGAGTCTTCAGTTTCTTCCAGGTTTTACAGGCTTGTACAAAGATATGGAAATCACAAAAAACCAGTCCTAATTCAGGACTCCAACACCCCTTCTTTTTTGGGTTTTCCACTATTTCACCACGTTACAACATTTGTACAGTTAATCACATTTTTAGCCCTCCCTGAAACCTAACGTTTCACAAATCTCCCAATGTTTGATGGCTCCTAACGGTTTTGTAAAGACGTCTGCCAAATTATTCTGGGACTCACAGTAGACTATGTGTTTTAAACTTTAACAGTCACTGGCTTCACCACTGGGACCTTAAAGTCCTTTATTGCTGGATCAGTCAAGTAACTTTACCACTCACCAGCACCATACTTAGCCTTTTTGTAAATCGCCACACAACTCTTGCTTCTTGGAACTTCCATGATTTTGGCTTACTTCCAAACATCAACATTCCAACGTTGCTTTTCTATCATTTGCACAGCCAATGCCAATTTGAATCAAAATAGCACAAAAATTCTCATCTGACCTCTGCAGAAAAATTTCTCCAGTGCTCCAAGGTTCGAGATACCTTAAGATTCCCTTAGACACTCCAGGCTGAATTTGTTTTACTACATAGAATAAGCACAAAGAGTAAAGCATATGATTTCACAGTAGAGAAAATGACGTTAAAGTCCCTCCCTATCCTGACTAAATTCCTTGGCGACTAGTTTCTAAGAAACTCTGTTTACAAGCGGCTTGCTGTTAAAAACTTCTCCTCAGTGGCAAGTTAAATACTTCTGTCCCGGAGGCAAAAACTTCTTCTCCAAAAACCTCGTTGACTCGAAGACTAAGAATTAGGCTCACAGCTCATATTTCAAGCATGTATTCCAAGCCTATGGGGAGGCACGCCTTTGTTTTGTCTTTGAGACCTACGGGGGATCTGCACCTCCTCCTCCTCCTCCTCTTGCTCTTGTTGCTCTCTGTCTTCTGGCTCGGTCTGAGTTGCTACAGGCGTTTGCCTGCTAGAAGAATCTAAATCTAGTAAAACTGACGGATTATCATGTACCGATTCCCAATTCTGCTCAGCAAAGGAAGCAGATTTTGAGACAACAATTCTTCCTCCTTTGTGCAAAAACCTCCAACTACCATTTTCATAACCAACAAACATCATTTTGACTCCCCTGGGTCCTAGCTGTCTCCTTTGAGCTAAAGGAATATTCACAATTGCATAGGATCCCCAGATTCTGATGTGTTTTAAACTAGGATTTTTGCCAAAAATTAAGAAAAAAGGAATATTGTTAATGGCTGAAGACCACGTTCTGTTGCACAGATAGTTTGCAGCCATAAAAGCTTCACCCCAAAGCTTGGGATCTGCTTTGGCATCCTTCATTAAGCATTCCATTTTCGTTTTCAGCACGCCAATCCGCTGCTCCACATTCCCAGCTTGCCAAGACGCCATGGGATCTGTAAACTTATGAGAAATCCCATGCTTTCTGCAAAAATCAGCAAACTCTAGACTTCTAAACTCGCCCCCCCCCGATCCGAACAGAAGTTCTGTATTTGCCTTTGCAAAGATCTCTCCACCTTTTTAACCCATTCCTTTACTTTGGCTAGACACTGAGACTTTTGCTTTAACAAATATACCCATGAATAACGTGTTTTGTCATCTAAAATGACCAGGGCATATTTAGCTTTCCCATAACTCTCTGGGAAAGGACCAGTCAGATCTAAATGTACTAGACCAAGAATGTCCTTATGTCTCCAGTCTCTTACACGTGGAATATTGGCTACACGTGATTTTGCCAACTTACAAACGGAACAGTCAAGGTAATTCTGGCAATTTTTTACTCTCACGTCTTCAGCAATCTTGAGAGTTTTGCCCAGAGATCTAAAACAAGGATGTCCAAATCTCCTATGGAATAAATGTAGGCAATTGTCATGGGGAGAAATGTTTTTGTAAGTCATAGAACTTGAAGAAATATCTTCCTCTCCACCTTGGCTCTTGTCCAGGAAAAACAAACCGTTTTTTAAACTGGCAGTCCCCTTCAGTTCTCCATGCCTGGAAATAAAACATTTCCCCTCCTCAAAGGAGACAGAGAACTTTTTCTCCATTAGATTTGACACACCTAAAAGAGAATGACTTAAGTTGGGAACAAAAATAGCATTAGCAAAGCTTTCGTTAAGGACAGGAATATGGCAAATTCCTTCTCCCTTCACTTCCTGCTTTGAGCCGTCAGCAAGGAAAATAAATCTGTTAGACGTGACTCTGAAGTCCAGGAAGCTTTCCATTCTAGTAGAAATAACGGAATTACAAGCTGAGTCTATCAGCCAGATAGCTGAGCTTCCGTTTCCTTCCTCCTTCGACATCTTGCTCACTCCGGCTGTAACGAGCTGTGCTGACTTCTTTGAACAAGAAGCATTTTTCCAGCGATGCTCAGAAACTTTCTCAGGTTGTAATCTCACTTTACAGTCAATCTTCTTATGTCCAATTTTGCCACACTGCCAGCAAACAATTGTTTTTTGTGGCTTGTGCTTTTTAGAAACTGAATAAGCAGATTCAGTCTCCTCCTTTTTCACAGTCCCGGTCTTAACCCCTTCAGAACCAGACCATTGTTGAAATGAGTCTGCCTTGCCGTTTGAGCTCACGGCTTCTCTCTTGGAATGTCTTTTCTGTTGTTCTTCTAATAATTTTCCGCACACATAATTCAGGGTTAAATTACGGACAGTCACTCCCTCTAGGGTAGTCACCAACACGTCCCAAGACGTTGGTAAGCTAGACAAAATAATATAAGACTTCATTTCCTCTGAAAGAGTCAAGCCAGCCGATGCTAAACTTTGGAATATTTCTCTCAGCTCCTGCAAATGTTTGCCAATATCTCCAGATTCTTTTAGCATCGTCCTATACATTCTGCGTGTTAAATTTATTCGAGAACCTGCTGTATCTCTTACATATACTTCACGCAATTTTGTCCAGATCACATGAACAGCATCCTCTCTATTAACATAGAATAGCTGATCATTCCTCATACAGAGGATTATGTGGGTTTTAGCTTTCTCTGCATTTCGATTCCACTCTCTCAAATCAGCTGCACTTAAATCTTCACCGGGTGGGTCTGTAACTACTTCCCACAGCCCTTGGTTTCTTAAACTCATTTCAATCTTAAATGACCAAGTAATATAATTTGTGTCTGTGAGTTGTTCCATTTGTGTATTCATTCCTATTTGAAGTGCCATAACTGCTAATTGGTTGTTTTTTCAACCCTTTTGTTATTTGAATTTCCTTTTTGGGAACTGACCGGCTTAACAACCTCAGAATCCCTTTTCAAATTCAAAAATAGCCTTCTATCAGACAGCGTGTGACTTTGCAAGACAAAAAGCTTTACAAAAAAGCCTCTTCCTTTGTCTAAATCCCAACGTTCTTTAGAAAAAGCAACGCTCCAGGGCAATTAGTCAACGCATGGCTTCTCTGTCTTATCAGGTCCTACTGTTTCTCTGTTAAGAACTAGAATTATGTCCAGACTGTTACTGGGCCCATAACCTCTTGAGGTTTATATAGTATTTATAAACCCTTTTGTTCACTATACCAGTGAACTAGCAGAATAGCAGCGGGTCTTAACTATGAAAGTCAGCAAAGACCAAATTAACTTCAAGACAGAGTCTGTTTTGTTTGGTACAAAAATAAAGTATTTTACTGATAGAAAATAACACAGTTTATGGCAATACAAATTTACAACAACATACTCACACACTTGGTCATACAGATTACAGCAGGGCTCACAGCAGTAGAGAGGGAATATTTTAATCTGGTTACAAAGCTCCAAAACTCTCTTTATATACACTTCCCTGAACAAATGATAAAACCACTAATTGGCAATGGCAAGACAATTAGACTTTTGCATCATCCCAATAATTCAATAAAGTCCACCTGCAAACTTGACCTTTAAGCTGATTGACTGATGCTGAGTCTTCAGTTTCTTCCAGGTTTTACAGGCTTGTACAAAGATATGGAAATCACAAAAAACCAGTCCTAATTCAGGACTCCAACACTAAGTTGTTCATCATCAGTTTTCCACAACCCCACAGTCACTTCTCCATATCATATTCTCTATCCTGTCCCCATGATTTATCTGCTTTGGAGAATGAGAATTTCACTGGCACTTTCTGCCTCCTTAGGGAGAATGCAGTGTTAAGACTTGCAAACCTTTAACTCCCAATTTCCCTCCTTTTTGGTGCTTGGTTGAAAGCTCTAGAGCTTTAACATCCTTTTGTAAACCGTAGGTTTTTGCTTAATGAATATGTGTGTGTTATATATACAATGAAAATAACAATGCAATGAGTGACACAAGCTAATGTATGTACACGATACCAACCAACGTAATGATAAGATGAGGAGTTTACCATCTACAAGAGCTGGGTAGATCACAGGCAGAGGGGAGGAATTGTACATTCATCCATTTGGGGGTCCTGGCTGGCAGCAAAGTGATTTATAAATACTTTAAATAAATAGTAAATAATGGGAAAGCAAGGGGAACCTCTGGCCCATGAGCTGAATTTAGATCTCAGAGGTGCCCAATCTGGCCTACAAAGGAACCTCTGCAGACCCTACTCCTCTTCTGGACTCTGCCCACTCCCTTAACACCATCCCCACAGATTTGATCTTTCTCTGCATTTTATCTTTTCTGCACAGGGAAAAGGACTCCGGTGGCACTTGGAGGAGTTCCTCCAAGACTCTTGCCTTCATCTCTTGCCTCCAAGTCTCTTCCCTTGGCTGAGTTTCTTCCTTCTGTGGACTGCTCAACACTCCAAGCGGGCCAGCATGCAGCACGCAAAGGAGGCACCCGACTTTGCTGGCGCTGGATGAGTCACTACTACTCCAAATGTCAGCAGAGCCCTTTTGCACGCCGCAGATCCTCCAGACTGGGGAGGCAAGCAGTGCACAAAGGAAGCACCCAACTTGGCTGAGTTCTTCCTTTTCACATGCCACTTGCTGCCTAATTCAGCCAGTGCTTGCAGGAGCTATTCCCCCAAGGGCTGGCCAAGTCCCATTGCCAGCTGCATGTCATCCCAGTTGGGGTGGATCACAGCGTGCAAATAAGACACCCGTCTTGGGCCGGATCTACACTAGACTTATAAGGTTGCTAGTGTCCCTTTCTAACATGGTTCTCTGTATCGGTTCTCTGTATCACGGGACACACTAGCGTGACTTACGTTTCGCTGCAACGGAACTTCAGGGCACATGGTTCAATCCTTCCGTTGTTCTCCCTCTTCTGTGAGAGCTGCTGGGTTTGCTCCGCCCACTGCCTGCCTCATTCCTAGCCAGCAGTGCAGGGCAATAGTCATAAGCACACACAAACTCACTCCCTCCCAAAACATCTTAACACAAGTCCCAGGGAATTGCCTGAATGCATAGGAGCCAGCCACTTTGCTGAAGCTAAGCTGGGCTGGGTCTGGTCAGGGTTTGGATGGGTGCAGCCCCGTTTTGGACTGGGAGCAGAGCCCCTTGTTAATTTTCCTGCACGGAGCTACAGCGATCCTTTGAGCGCTCCTCAGCTCCTTTGCAAAGAGGGGGGAAATGTTAAAAAAAAATCATAAAAAATCAACCGCTGACCCAATTTGATTCAAATTTGGTATTTAAATTACTTTGCCAATTTTGGTGTCTTTATCTATAAAGCTTACGCAGATGTAAGCATTTGTTTAAAATCCTGCTCCTGCACCCACAGCAGCGGCTCGGGCGAATCTTTTGCAAAAGGAGCACAATTAAGGATGGATGCATGGGACTACTTCACAATCAAAGCAGATTCTAAGGTGGAAAACTTCTGAGTCCTTTGCATGCAATTGTCAGTGATTGCACAGTATAACGCTGGTGTGATTTATCTGCTGTAGCAGATAAGATAGCAAACGGGGCTAAGGAAGGAGAACAGGAAGTGGGCGGAGCAAACCCAGCAGCTCTGAGAAAGGGAGAGGAGAATTACCGGTAGGACGAGGCACGTGAATCTGTAGCCACGCTGGAACTAAGAAATAGAACCTGTAAGTACGACTCATTTACAACGTTGGAGACCCAGGGTCACGTGACGCTATGCATCACAGTAACCCATTCAAAACATTAGAATAACATCAGTGTAGATTCCCACTTGGATGGCGTTTGGAGAAGTGGCTCCTCCAGGCTCCAGAAAGAAAAAAAAAGGGACTAGACCAGTGCTTGGAGGAGTCAAATGGAACAGAAGACACCTTCCAATAGACCACTGTCCTCTATAATGCAGTAGACCTGGCCACCCTAGGTATGGCATGCTCTTTTAAAAAAGCCCTGCCCTGCCTATGAACAGTCTGCTGAATCCTCTCCTTGCAAGGAAGAGAAACACAACTTCCAAATCAACGAGGAACAATACATGCACATTCGAAGGCTATTTTCCCATGTTCAGTCTCAACACTGGAAAGCACTCTGAATTTACATGTCCCAGCTAGAACAGAGGAAACAAATTCAGCTTTAATTTGCGGGGTGGAGGTTCAGCCCAAAAACCTTAACCCAAAAGCAAAGGAGGCAAGTTTGGGAAATGTGGAATTGAAAAGTGTGTGTGCGTATGTATGTGTGTTTTAATTAAGCATTGAATTGAAGCCACACGCAAAATCGCTTGGCGTTTGTGCCCAGGAAATGAAGCTTTGTAACAAATTGTTCTCTGGCTGTTAAAATGCAACAGATTACTGGTTTGATCATAGAATGAAAAATCAACTTGGACAGAGCTGGTTGTGTTGGGGCGGGGGCACGTGAAATGAAGCCTTGTCAAATTCAGAGCAGTTTCTGGTTCTGGGTTCAGAGGGTGGTGTCTCTGGGCACTTGCCAAGGCAAACAACCGTGCAGGGGGGCCACGGCTGACTCACAGAGCCACCTGGCCCTGGTGAGCCTCCTCCTTGGAAACCCTGCCTCTCTAATTATGCAGTCCATGACCAGAGTGAGGAGGTGGATCTGTATCCCCCTCTTGCTCCTGTGTGGTTGTGCAAATTGGGCCTGGATAGAGAGAACAAGAAAATAGGGTACAGTGAAAGTCTGAAGGAACAGATGGACCCACTCCATTTGGCCTGTGAAGCAAACAGGGGCCACATGTACTAAGGCCTGACGTGGAGCTGTCTTTGGCCTTAGTTAGACCTAGGGGGATTCTACACGTCGTACTGAGGGCGCTTCCATGCGCCCCCAGTGCGCCCCCAAAGCGATCGTGTACTTGCCTGGCAAAGAGACGAGGAAGAGGCGTCCTTGCCGCCGCCGCCGCCGCCACCACCCACCTCCCTCCTCGCCGGCCGGGTCGGAGAGCTCGGCGGAAGAAGGCGGGGTGGAGAGCCCCGCCTTCTTCGGCCGAGCTCTCCGACCCAGCCGGCGAGGAGGGAGGTGGGGTGGCGGCGGCAAGGACGCCTCTTCCTCGTCTCTTCGAACAGGCAAGTTACACGATCGCTTTGGCGTCACACTGGGGGCGCATGGAAGCGCCCTCAGTACGACGTGTGGAATCCCCCCTACCTTTTATTCCACGACAGAGGAATAAAATTCCACATCCCGCGATGTGATTACCGTGAGATCCCTCCTCTGTTAACATGTGAGGTGTGACGACCACAGGAGGAGAGGCGTCATGCTCACCAATTCTTTTAAAGCAACAGGAGCACACGAGTGCCAAAAGGTAAGTTTTTTAAAAAAATAATTTAATTTCCCCGCTCCCCCCACTCTACCCCCGATGGGCACAGCGCTCCTGGCTCCGCGTGAGGAATTGCGCAGAGCTGGGGCCACATGTTCCGTGGTCATGGGCTCAGCCCGGGACCGCAGAAAAACTGGGCCCAAAGTGTAGGGCTCTATCCTGGGGCAAGGGAGGGATGACCCCTACCTGATCCCAGGATCCGCTGTGCGTCATGTGGACACACAGGGATGATCCCAGGGTTCGCCCCGGGATAAAGCCCCATCTAACGAAGGCCTTTGTGACAGAGGGAAATGCAAGCAACATGCAAGCAACGCTGACCCTGTTCAGACAACATGCTTAGGCTGCTAAGCCTTTTGGAGCAAATGGTTAGTGAGCGTGTTTAAACCATGGTTATGTAGCTACTATGGTTAGGAATGGTTCACACGACATGTTAAGCTATAATGTTTAGCTCAAAATGCTTAACCACCAGGGCTTAGTATTTCGTCTGAACAGGGTCATTGGTTCATTCCATTGGAAGGCAGTTGTGAAACTTTTGGAGTGACTTGCTATAAATACAAAGAACTTGGCCTCTCCCTGACAGTGCTGGAACGGGATATTTTACAGCCAGAGGCAAAACAGGAGGTCATGCTGTACCGCAGTCAAAGGCCAGTCAAATTATTTTGTTACCAGGAGTAGAAATTCCCATAAGTGCTTCTCCCACTTCCTGGTAGAAAAAGTAGAATAATAATTTTATATATCGTAGTGCAGGGGTTCTTAACCTGGCTTCAGGGGGTCCGTGAAAGTCAAATAAAAAATTATATTCGCTATATTAAGGGAATCACTGGAGTTGATTTTTTAAATTTAAAATGCTGTATCTTTAAATACAGTTCCAGGAAGGGACAATGACCGGACATGAGCTGGAATGCAACACTGTTCCCAGTCCAGCACTTGTTTCTATCAAAATGAAAAGTCGAAATTGATTGGATGTCAAAGGTGGCATGCGTGTTACCTTGTCAAAGACCACTCCATAGTTTCATCTTCTTATTCAAGGCAAACAACCACCTTCTCATTGAAATGAACTTTTGAGCAGAATTAAAGTTTTGTTTTGTTTAATTTGCACATGATGACGGTATTTCATTTTTGTATGGAGTGGCCATTAATTTTTGCATGAAAAAGAGTGAGAAACATGTTTTTTTGTTGAGCTTGTTCACTTTATTCATACTTTGTGTATGTCGTACACTGCATGAAGCAATCAATTTTCAATAAAATAAAATGTATTCATTGCATGCAAAGTTGTGTTTATGTGCTTCTGTGCATTTTTATAGGGAGGGGGTCCATAGCTTTCACCAGGCTTCCAAAGGGGTCCGTGACTCAAAAAAGGTTAAGAATCACTGTTGTAGTGTAAGGCGTATTACTCCAGGTCTACCAGACCAATTTTGATCATTTTTGTTTTAAACTGAAGCTTGAGCAGTGTAGACATGTGGAAAATTTTGACAGTTTTACGAACTTCAATGCTCAAGCTTTAATAGCAATTAATTCCCTCTGTGCCAAACAGGCAGGGTTGAATCCCTGCCAGACGGATGATGGACAGCCCTGCTCAGCCAATCAGTGTGGTGTCCGCAGGAAGCAGACAGAACCATCCGATTGGGGTGTGTGAGGGAGAGTGCATGCAAATTTCAGAGGGGGATTCACTATGCATGAGTGAGGGGATAGAGGGGATAGGAGCAGAGCTACGAGTGCCCATGGCGACAGGACACCAAAGGTAAGCTCAAGGACCAAACCGATGAGAATTTCTCCGAAATTTTCTTCTCTTTTGAATTGCTTTTTAAAGACAACTCCTTTTCGATTAAATTTAACGAGAATGGCAAAATAATGTGGCAGAATTTTTGGGGCACAGCACTAATCTTTGCCAACTGAATGCTTGCTTGTAAACAAGCTTCTCTCAACTAAAATACATGTTCAGTTTTAAGCAGCACTCTAGAACTGGGGAGTGTGAACAGAAGAGCTACACTTAGTCTTACGTTTGTATAATTCAAAGCTCTGCCAAGCATTTTCAGCAGGTGGTGTTAAAATGCGGCAGGAGCCGACTGCAAGGTGTGAGCTAGATAGGTTAATCGCACATGGATGACTTTTTTTTTTTTTATCACACGAAATTTAATCTCCAAGCTCACAGAAGTGGCACCGAACTGAAAAACTGAGATTGAACTCCAGAAATGGAGTCCCTGGAAGGCAAGAAAACAACAAGGTACGGAGGAAAACAAAAATAGCATTTAAAATATTGTTCTCCTTGGCATTTTGTATCTAAAGGCCACAGGTGCAATGCACCAGAAAGTTATCCCTGATGAGGAGCTGTGCGAAAGCCTGGCAAAATGTTCTTTTTAACGGTGGCCATATGAAAACCGGACATGGTTATCGCAGATTCCTGGTGAATAGATGCTGGTTCTTCGGTGGATTAGGAAATGGTTTCGTGATTGGGAGAAATCTTTCAGAGCTTGGAGAAAGTGACACACGTGTCCATCTAAGGGGAGATAAAAGGTTTGGGTATGTGAAAAATAGCAGATTGGAAGAAGCAGAGAGAAGGGTGTTTCCAGCCAAGGCTTTTATCCTGCAATACCCAGGCCTCAAACACAGAATTTTACAGGGGATCCAGACACCAGTATCATCCACTTGTAAACATGTCCCCCCCCCCCACACACATGTTTTCCCACCTCTTCTTCCATCTTGTTTCTTTTGCACAAAAAATAATCCATCCAGGAAGAAAAGACAATAGTTATCTTTTGATGGGTAGCACTTGGAGGCGTCCATTTTGCAAGCACCCAGGGAGAAAGAAAGCACAGCGAAAGTTGGCTGAAGGCACCTTGGGGATCCAGGAGCTCTCTCTCTCTCTCTCGGGATCTGATGTGGATTGGTGGATCCCCTGCACTGTAGGAGTACCTTCAGCATTTGTCTCTGCTTACACTTTTCTTGCATGTTTGCAAATAAAGCAAATCTTTCAAAAATGTCATATGTCTCCAGTGTGCATTCTTTCTCTCTCTCTCTCTCTCTCTCAGCTCCCAAGGAAATTAAAGTTGGGTAGTGCTTCCATTAGACCACCTCCCCCCTTAAACTCTGAGGCTCAAGGGCAAGCAGTGAGGCTGGTGGCTCTGATGTCAGTGGGGCACTGAATCTGCTCCAGGTTGCAGTCAGAAGCAGTCAAAACTCTAAAGGAGCTCTCCATGGTGCTTCTGACCTGGAGCAGATTTACTGCCCCACTGATGTCGGAGTGAGGCTACATAGCAGATATGCCGTACTCGCCTTGCTCCAGGAAAAAAGTAGGGGCAAGTCCCTGCCTTGTTTTCTTGGGAGTTTTGAAGAAAAGCCCCACAATGGCTTTGAGGTGGCTGCTGTGTCATATAATCAATGAAGCGCCACAGCACAGCCAGCCTGGGCTTTATGGCATGTAGAGGCAGCCTCTGGGAAAACCTTGACAGCTTGATCCTGTAGTACCAGCTTCAAAGGGGTGAAGTTTGGCCTGTATTCATCATATTGGGTGCATCGCAGGAAGTAAAACGGGGGAAGGGTTTTTAAGACTGACACAGGTGAGACGTTTGCGTTGGAGACATCCGTCAAACAGCAAGCAAGAGCGGATGCAATACCCATGCAGCAGCAGAAGGAATAATGTAAGTGAGCATTTAACACTTTCCACATCAATTTAAAGGTCAAGCGCTGGCCTCAAGCAAAACTCTTTGCAGTCTGGAAGCTGCAAGCTAAGCATGCATGAGAGAGGACTAAACCTTTCTGACAAGGGGTAGGGGGGCGGGGGAAATTAAACGGCTTTCCTTTGCTCCTCTTATGCATTACTACAGGGGAAAACAAATACCACCTGCTCAGGATCCAGTTGAATGCGTTAAGGCAATGCGGGTTGGGGGGGTGTCAATTCATTCAAATCGCCTGCTGGATTTATTTAACGATGCAGGGGGCTCTTCCAGTTCAAGCCCCATCTTTGCTCACCAGATTGCACAATCCAGCCCCCCCCCTCCCCGGAGGAAAAAAGTCTTTGCCAATCTTTATGCCGGCCTTTTGTGATCCAGCCACAGAGCAGAGAGCAGAAAGATCAAAGACCCATTGATGAGCTTGATGCGCAAAGAGACAAAGATTTTCTGGCTGCTGCTTCTCTCCCCCTCCCTGTTGCTTCCCCCCCCCCCCGCCCCAAGATTCAACCAGACACATTTCCAGTTCATTTAGTCTCAGATGCAGATGGAGAAAAACAGCTCCCATATTTTCCACTCCAGTCCTCCAAGCTGGCTCGGAGCTTACGAATTATGCTTCTTCAGGATTTCAAGGTTTATAGTACTGTAGGTCTGGATTCCTCTAGAGTCACCAGCAGAAACGTAAAGAAACATAAGGCAGGAGGGGCCTTGAAGTTTCCCATTCACTGTTAGCACCTGGACAGCTGACAGGGGAGGAATGGGGTCACCTGGGCCAGATCTACACCCCGTATCAAATCATTCTCTTCCCACCATGGTAATGCTGGAAACAAAGCCCTATGAGGAGAGACTGAAACAACCGGGAATGTTTAACCTTGAGAAGAGAAGATTGAGGGGAGGCATGGAATCATAGAACAGCAGAGTTGGAAGCCTACAAGGCCATCGAGTCCAACCCCCTGCTCAATGCAGGAATCCACCCTAAAGCATCCCTGACAGATGGTTGTCCAGCTCCAGTTATCTAAGCAGCAATACATTGGCCGGTCCATCTGCTTTGGCCTACGCACACCACATCCACTTTAACGGATTGAGCCTGGGACATTGACAAAATGGACTGGGAGACTCAAGAAAATGCACTGACTGCAGAACTAATAAAACCCTGGCACCCAAACCCATGGCCAGTCGCAGTGGCAATAAATTAGTGATTTAAACATATTAGCCTTTCAGCAACCATTACAGTAAACATCCATTGCTCATTTATTGTCCTTTGGCTTGGAGCACTGCTTTTGTAAAGCCCCAGTTTCGAACCAATTTCTTAAGTGATTCTTTTTTTGTAGCCCAACAAGCATAAAGAATGGCCAATATGTACTGAATCATCATAGAAATATATAATTACCTTTGGAAAGGAGACAAGGGGAGATCAAGGGAAGGAAGGAAGGAAGGAAGGAAAAGAAAGAAAGAAAGAAAGAAAGAAAGAAAGAAAGAAAGAAAGAAAGATAGATTAGATGCCTAAATGTTCTAGAGGTACTGTTGCACATACTTTTAAAAATGTAGAATATTAATCTGTTCATAACTTCAGGAAGTATGTGATCTAATGGCCCTGTCTGTATTGTATTTAAAAGATGTAGTACTTATTTCATAGGATCATAGAGTTGGAAAGTGCCATTTAGGCCATTTCCTGACAAGATGCGTGCAATTCATGCAAATACTGCCAATTATCCTTACTTGACTGGCAAAATGCTGTTTACCTTGACAACCCAGATTTGCAGGTTTGCTACTCTGCAACCCAACTGTAGTCATGCCAAAATATGGAGGCAGGGATAGCCGATCCCATTGGAAGCAATGTAATATGGATGCATTCAGACACACAAGGATTTGCATCTGGTTCACACTCAAGTTTCTTGATTCACATTGCAATCTTATTATAGATGTCTACTTAGAAGTATTAAGTACTACTAGTACTAAGACTAGTCGCAATGGCTATATTCTACTTCCAATATCAGAGACAGCATCCTTCTGGATACCAGTTGCTAGGGAACATGAGCAGGAGGAGGCTTGTGGGCGTCCTAGAGACATATGGTTGGTCATTGGCCCCATGGGAAACAGGAAGTTGGACCAAACATCCAGTAGAGCTCTTCTTATTGTCTTCAGTCTCATTGAGTTTATTTTGGCTTACTCCCCAGTACGTAGGTATAACATTGTGTACATATAGGTACATATGTATATTCTAGGATAGGTTGTAGGAATTGGGAATATGTGTCCAAGGTTTTCAGATCTCCTTGGTAGGGCATGCTACCAAATCTCACGGCAGGGCCTCGTTCTTCTGGCATGCTCACGATGAAATTCTGGTTCATTAATTAATGCCAAGCCACGATCACTAGAAAGACTCTCCATCCACCAAGACAATCTCACTCTGAAGTCCATATATTGGGGACAAATAATTGGCAAGAGCATCATCTTCATGTTTCCAAAGGCTGGCCAGATGGATCTTGTTTAGATCCAAGAAGGCAGCCCTTATGTTCTTTTACAGCATTAGGTTGAAACAATCCATCCCCACATTTTGGGAAGAAAGTGAGGAAACATCCCAATCTCTTAGGGTATTGCCATTGGTCTGGGAATTGAGCTGTAAAATATTTTTCTCACCGCTTCCTTTTCTGGCCTGGTTCTGGAATGGGTATAAATCTGGAGAGAACCTAGTTCCCATAGTGTATAGACTATGAACAACCTAGCAGTCATTACACTGGTCTTTCTACCAAATCATCTGACATCTCCAAAGGACTAATGAAATCCGGAGCAGAACAAGACAACCAGAGATGCATTCCCATCAAACGGAGATAATTAAGGTCCATAGTGAAGCAGTCCACTTCATGTCTGCCTTCCTGACTTGAATGTAATCCTCTCTTCCTCCCTAATTCCTCTCTTCCTACACTGGCTCTCCGGACACTAACCACACTAGGATGGAAGGAACATAAGGAGCTGCCTTATACAAGTCCTACCACAAAATATCTAAGGCAAAATATCACAAGAGCTCCGGGGCTCCAGCCATGATGTACGCCCATCATGAATGCAATGTTACAGGCGTGAATGGCATGAATACAGGTGTAAATGGCTTCCAATACGCCCAGGTAAGGGGCAGGGGGCTCACACAGTTGGGTGGGGTGACTGTCCAGATCAGATCAAAGTGCTCCAAAATGCTTCAGCTCAATCCCAATCTTCTTTGGCCCAATCCCACCCTGCTTCGGGAACAGAATGGTACGGTCCGAATAGGCCCGCTTTGGCTCAGAATTTGGATACAGAGCCAAAATGAATTCAGATTTGGAGCCATACTGGGAATTCCACTTAGTGCCACTGTTGCTGCTGCCTCCCTGCCCCTGACCCGACTGCCCGCAATCATGGAAAGAAGTCTGGTGGTGGTAGCAGGACCAAAATTTATGGTTCCGTCCATCCATCCTTCGTCCAGCAGCAGGGCTGGGCGGGGGGGGGGCAGGGGGGCCAGTTGGCATGGGCCTACGAATTTGAGGGAACCTACTCCGAGTCCCTCTGGGACTAGATTTTTCTGTTGTTGATGATGAATTTGCCCAAAGAAAAGCATGTAAACTTAAAGCATTTCTGAATGTGAAGAAGTGATGTCTTATATACATCTTGAATAACAGTGCTTGCCATTACCTTTTTTATAAATCATTCTAGCTCATATGGATTTAGAGCTGATTAAAAATACTTAATGAGCAGTTTGAAATGGGGCCTACATTCCCCATCTGGCCCGGGCCTACTACCAGCTTTGCCCGGCCCTGTCCAGCAGTGCACCTAAGCACTTGTTCACACACTCGCTGGTGCTGTGTGTTCATGACAAAGAGTATCAGGGCCTTATAGAAGCTCCATGGAAGTATTGCTGTGCACGGACCTCCCGAACTGCTTCGTATTGATCCGACCCTCCCCTGCTCCACTCCACGGAGTGGGATCCAGAGGGGCAGATTGAGATTTTGCCCCCCGTTCCCTACTTACTTGCCTCCACGGCGGGCAGCAGAGGCAGGTAAGTGGGGAAGGGGGGACAAAATGGGGGGCAAATAAGCCCCCTCCCCTTCCCCTGGCTCCGCCGTCGTCACCACATGGACTGCGGCGGCAGAGCCAGGTGAGCCTCCCTCCCCCCCACTTACCTGCCTCCGTCGCAGTCCAGCGCCAGCTTCAACTGAGGCCCAGGCCTGGGCCTCAGTTGAAGCTGGCGCTGGACCGCGACGGACACAAGTCAGCCCCCCTTCCCCTGCCCCCTTACCTGGCTCCGCTGCCATTGCCGCACAAACTGTGGCGGTGGCAAGTGAGCCCCCCTTCTCCCCCACTTACCTGCGTTCGGAGCTCCTGATGCAGCTCCCCCGACCCGATTCGGATCCGTCTTTGGCGGAGGCGAATCAGGTCTTTCCGCTCTCGCTTCTACAACCCGAAACGGAGCGGAGCACAGCCCTACTTGGAAGGAGTAGCTGTAAAGCTATCAACAGCAAAGTTGTCATTTTTGGTTGCTGTTGTTTTACCTCCAGTGCACTTATCAGTTACAGAGCTAGACAAAGGGAAAATGGGATTGCAGAAACGGATATCACTCAGTACTTAGCGCAGTGATCAGGATTTGTCTTGTGATGAACAGAGCCAGGTTATTATGAATCTCACTCGGTGCTTGCAATTTAAATTAAAGTTTGCTATGATTTAAGATGCTCTCTTATTTGGAGGGCTTTGCTATTTCCCGGAGGATGAGAGTTATGCCCAGTGCTAAGAATTATTCCCAATAATAAACCAGGCATGAAAGCTCAATAGCGGGTGATTAGCCGTGTATCATGATACCCTCGCTTTACTTCTTGACTCAGAGGTGCCTGCTACATTTCATTGTGATGCCCTTGGACTGAAATTGGGCTTTGCAGCCTGCAGTCATGGTGACTTCTCTGACAGGCCTCCCTTTTTCTGGTCCGGCCCTCATCCTCCCTTGCTCACTCCTGGCTTTGCTACACAAAAAGCTTCTTTGGATTTTAGATTAAGCTGTAATCCATGTGACATCACCACCAGAACTCATCTAATTTCTCATATTCCACGAAGGATGGACAAGCCCATAAATTTCAGTTTCTCTCAGCCCCTCATTTTTCTAATCTTAAGTTTGCTCTGTCCTATCTCTACATCAGTTTGGGAATTCATTTATTTTGTGAATTTGCATGAAAATTCCTCTGCATTTTTGTCTGCTATTTGCCTAATGCACCCTTTATTTATTTATTACATTTATAACCCACCTTTTTTCCTCCAAGGAACTCAAGGCAGCATACATAATACTCCTCCTCTCCATTTTATCCTCACAACAAATACCCTTTAACTGTTGTGATGAAGAGGGAATTTCAGCAGGTGTCATTTGCAGGAGCCCTGCCCTCTTTTGTACCTGGTCAATCTAGTATAGCTCCTGCAGCTTTAACTGTTGTGATGAAGAGGGAATTTCAGCAGGTGCTGCATGCATACAAATGACACCTGCTGAAATCCCCTTTTCCATACAACTGGTAAAGATACAGCAGCCCTGTCCTCCTTTCCATATGGATGCCCTACCGTTGAGTACCAGTTACTTGGCAGCAACAACAGGAAGGGCTTCTGCAGGGATACTTGAAGAACCTGATCTTTGCATACGGGGATACTAACTGACCTCACAATAACATAATTAGAGCTGTGCTGGATCTCCCACCATTCAGCTTCACTGGATGGTCCCAGGTTCTACAACAAGGATATTAAACCTCTTTCACCTCGAGGCCTGAATTCCATTTCAAAGAAGCTGTCAAGGGTAAGCATTCCGGTGGTGGGCGTAGCCATGGCAAAAGGGGCAGAGCCCAAAATACCAGCAACTTTGAGCTTCGAGCTCTTATTGCCAGTCGCTCAGCCTTAGGAAAGGCATTGCAGTGGGAAGAATAGGGGGAAATCCGTACAAAAGGCAGGAAGCCACAAAACGATTGGTTGGCTAGTGGGAAGGGGAGGGGCCAGGAGGAGTGGGGGGCGTGGCTTTCTTGGGAACCCCAAGGTGCCAAAGTGGAACTCTTGTTGGTCCTGATGTGGCCCCTGGGTCTGAGGCCCTGCTTCTGCCACCCTCTTCTAGTATTGTGAGCAAGGGAGGAAAATGCCTCTTGATCTCACTTTTGCCACACCCTGCCTGATTTTGCATCCCTCTATCATGGACACCCGCCCACCCCGACCCCTGAAAAACTCACCTTTGTTTCTAAACTCGAAGGCCCCAGACACCGTCACCTTTCTTCACAGGGGAGCAGCTCCTGCCCTTTGGTCATTTCAGCTGCCCTTTCTTCAGTCATCCCCCCCCCGGGCCGGTGCCAGGCTATTTTGCGCCCTGGGCAAGGTGAGCTACTTTCACCCCACCCCACCCCGCCCCCAGCGTACCCCCACATACTCCCCCACCCCCACCCCAGGTAGGCGGAAACAGGCGGGGATGGAGGCTGCGTTACCTTTCCCTCGCCCCCTCACCTTGCATGATGTACCCAGAAGTGCAACCCGAGGTGACAGGTGGGGCTGTCGACTGGGGCGGGCGCTCTGCTAGACTGGAAGGGCGGCTCCAGGCGTTCTGGACATCAGAATGTGGAGCTGTCTGCCCCGCACACCCCACCCCAGCGTCCCGGCTTGACTTCGGCTAGGCGGGACGCTGGGGGGTGGGGGGGGTGGCGGGCGGACGGACGGTTCCACGTTCTGACGTCCGGTGTGTGCTGGACGTCAGAACGTGGAGCCGTCCACCACCACCCCCAGCATCCCGGCTTGGCTTCGCCTGCGTGGGTGCCCAGCTGAAGCCAAGCCAGGGACGCGGGGGGGCGGGGGCGGAAGGGCGTCTTCGGAACGGCATGCCCGGTAGCTGCCCTCGCTCGGCTAGAGCAGCTCTGGGAGTGGGAGGGCGACTTCCGGGCGCAGCGTTCGGTGCCCCCCTTACCTTGGCGCTCTAGGCATCCACCTGACTGGTCTCTATGGCAGCGCCGGCCCTGCCCCCCTCCCCTGACTAATGTGTGGATCGGGATCTAATTACCCTTTCGATTTTGCGCTTCTCCAAATTTTGCCATGCAAAGTTCTCAGCTCCTAAATCCGAGCCAAATAGGCTTCTGGTTTTTTGTTTTGTTTTTAATGCATGCTTTGGAATTATCTTTACAAGCGCATGCATTTTGAAAAAAATACATGTAGACGTCTGCATTTTGTGAGAAAATGCACTAAAATACATATTTAAATACTATTCATATGCAATGTTTGTGCTTTTTTAAAAAGAAATGAAATCCCACACGGAACTGAGGTGGAATGGGTGTATGCAGGAACGTGGACCAGAACTCAACTGATTTGTTGGCAATTTCCCTTGCTTATTTTCTTTCTGCCTTGGTTGGGAGTTTCCTTCTCAGAGGCATCCAGCTGGCCACCAGAAGTGAGGAGAACAAAGACAGGAGCAGCCTTCCCACCCTGCTGCGCTCCAGATGTTTTGGACTTCAGCTCCCATCAGCCCCTGCCAGCATGGCCAGTGGTCAAGAATGCTGGACTTTGTGGTCCAAAAGATCTGGTGGGTCTCAGTTTGGAGAAAGCTGGGCTAGGTCTTGGGCTAGAAAGGATGGCAGGACCCTTCCTGCTTTTGAGGCAGGGAGACCTTTGGCAGCCAGCCCCCGGCCTCACTTTCTTACAGTACCTTTCTCAAAGCCGAGGAACATCCTCTGGACCTACTGAATGGCTAGAAGCAGTACGCCTTTGAATGCCAGGTGCAAAGGCAGGGGTGGGGGTGGATCTGGGCCCTTCCAAATATTGTTGCACTCCAAATTCCATCAACCCCCAGCCAACGGTCATGGATGATGGTAGTCCAAGGACACTCGGTGGGCCGCAGATTCTCCACCCTCATGCTAGGGCCAAACAAGACGGAGAGATTATCATCTTTTGACTGTTGCTTGTGCTCAGTGCATGGCTTGTATTCAACCCAGCATTTCAACATCATTCCATGTGCAGCAGATGCCCCCTTGTGGTTGGCAAGGTCAATTCGGCGCACTGCGTTGGTGCAATGAGAACACTCGGCAGCTTCATGAAGAGTCAGGTGCACTGTGCTGCATTCACGTTGGGATCATCGTAGAATCATAGAATAGCAGAGTTGGAAGGGGCCTACAGGGCCATCGAGTCCAACCCCCTGCTCAATGCAGGAATCCACCCTAAAGCATCCCTGACAGATGGTTGTCCAGCTGCCTCTTGAAGGCCTCTAGTGTGGGAGAGCCCACGGCCTCCCTAGAAGCTGCCATCTATGGAGTCAGGCCAGTCAGTCCGTCAAGCTCAATATTGTATGCATGGAATGGCAGTGGCTCTAAGACAGGATCCTTTCCCAGCCCTACCTGGAGATGCCAGGGATTGAACCCAGGACTTCTTGCATGGAAAGCAGGTGCTCTGCCACTGAGCTCTGGCCCTTCCCCAGAACAGATGGCCAGTCTTCCCTTTTCATAAGATATTATTTTGCATCAGGTCAGACCCTTGGTCCATCTAGCTCAGCAGTATCTGTACCAGCCTTCCCTGACCTCGTGTTCTCCGGGTGTTTTGGAGTTCAAATCCCATCAGCCCTAGCCAGCATGACCAAAGATGAGGAATGCTGGATGCTGTAGTCCAGAACATCTGGAACTCACCAGGTTGGGGAAGGTGCATTTACACTGACTGTCAACAGCTCTTCGGGGTAGCTCCAGAACTACCTGGAGATGCCGGAGACTGAACCTGAGACCTCCTGTATGCATAGCAGGGGCTGCATTCAAATGATGGGCAGGGCCAAAGGCAGGGGATGGAGCCAAAAACACCAGCTAATTTCATCTTAAAGATCTTACTGCCAGTAATTAGCCTTTGGAGAGGCATTTCAGTGTTTTAGAATGTGGTTGGGCACAACGACTGCACAACATCCAGAAAACCAGCACATGATCCATGGTTGAAAGAAAGTGAGGATGGGTATGTGGACAACCCAGGAGGGCCGGATCTAGACCCTAGGTGTGATGGATCTGGCCCCAGGGCCTGAAATTCTGCACCCCTGATGTAACACAGCCATGAATGCAAAAGCACTCAATACCTTTACTGAACGTGCGAAACGGATGATATTGGATCAACTGATCTGCAACCAGAAGCTACTCGAATTTGAATTGGCAGCCAGATTTTCTGGGAAACAGAACTGCCAAGAGGAATTGGCAGTTCCTCTTGACATGAGAGCACTCTTCAACTACTTAAAAGGTTGTCCCACAGAGGAGGGCCAGGATCTCTTCTCGATCCTCCCAGAGTGCAGGACACGGAATAACGGGCTCAAGTTAAAGGAAGCCAGATTCCGGCTGGACATCAGGAAAAACTTCCTGACTGTTAGAGCAGTACGACAATGGAATCAGTTAGCTAGGGAGGCTGTGGGCTCTCCCACACTAGAGGCCTTCAAGAGGCAGCTGGACAAGCATCTGTCGGGGATGCTTTAGGGTGGATTCCTGCATTGAGCAGGGGGTTGGACTAGATGGCCTTGTAGGCCCTTCCAACTCTGCTATTCTATGATTCTATGATTCTATGAATCCTCCAGCAGGTTTCACACCCGCGTACACAAGCAGATGCTTCCCCCCCTCCAACATTTAATTCTGAGCAAAGTCCATCAGAGTTCCATTATCCAGTGACAATTGGACCAGGCTGAAGCAAAAGCAACATGAACCCCCCCCCTTTAAAAGTCAAGGAAATGAAATCAAAGTATTGGCGTGGAACAACAGGCCATTTTGCAGACAGAATCTGCTCAAAAGAACATCTCAGTCAGACATTCCTATCAAAACCACCACAGTGGATATTATTTACGAGACATACAATGCATAAAGGCTTAGACATGCCTAAAATAAAACACAGAGAAAGAAGGGCAAGGGGATAGGATTGCACTGACATTTGCTCGCGGTCTTTTTATTTGAGGGAAAGCTATTCACTGGGTGAATTTGCAGATAGTAGCTCCCACTGCACAAACCATTCTGATCTAGGTCAGCCTGAACAGACTAGATCCAGGTGGCATTGGATACAGGTGCTTCAACAGACGCTTCACAGAAAGTGAGAGGGACACTGAAGCAAGGCAAGGAGCTCTCTCTATGCAGCCAAGTAAATCCCATTTGTAATCTTCTTCCACGGTATAGGAAAAGGCCTGCACAGCGACGCATATCTCTTCATTGCTGACCTTCAGGGCGGCCCAGGAATCTTCCTTCAATATCGGTGAGGGGACGGCATCCTCCACTCCACCTGAAGGCACCTGGCTATCTTCAGATCCACACAGCACATCACATGGTACACAGGTCTCTCCTCCAACACGTTGCTGCCATCTCTCAGCACCTGCCACCTGAGGCAACTGCTTCACTCTACCTAATGGTAGGGGCTGGCCCTGCTGACCTTGATCTTCACAGTGCGTGCACAGATGTTGTAAGGTTTTATTCCATGCTGGGAAGACACCATGGAATGAAGCTTCACAACATCAGTGCACACAGCAACACAGAGACATGTGCAATGGGCCACTGGCAGACAAGCAGAAGGCCTTGTGAACTTATGAAGGTGTCTTATACCAGACTTACCCAAACAGGCTCCCTCCATACAAGTCAAATCCTGGTTGGCAGAGGTCATCCAGCTGGAGAAGGGTGCCTTATACTGTCACAGATTATTGGTCCTTCTAGTCTGATATTGTTTATCTTTTCAACTGTTTCAGTCCTGGGACCCACCTTTTACCCAACCACGCATTTGGGGGACCGACTTGTGATTTTTTTGAAAACTAGATTATTTGTGTTGTGTTAGTGCTGCTGCTATCAGGCTGCAACTCCGCAGCAGGTCCCAATGCACCAGTTGAAGACCAATGGCCAACGCCAAGCATGAGGAACCTATGACCTTCCAGAAGTTGCTAAACTACAACTCCAGTAATCCCTGAACATTGGCCATGCTGATGGGACTGGTGGGAGTGAAAGTTCAACTGAATGTGATGGGCCACAGGTCCCCCACCCCTGCTTGGTAGCAGCTCACAGAGATCTATACCATGAAAGTCTTCCCCAGTCTTGCTACCAGAGATTCTTTAGTTGGAGATGGCAGGGATTGAAATGGAGATGTTCTACATGTGAACCATGTGCAGTGCTGTCTTCAGGTTTCAGAAGGGCCCCGGAGCAAGACATCTGAGGGGGTCCCTCCCTCCGTGAATCCACTGTCTCACCACCATTGTTACCAGTTACTCTTTCTCCCCTTCCTCTTTCTCATCGTTACTACCACTAGCTTGCTTGACTGACAGAGAGGGAGTGAGCATGTCGGCAGTGGCATCTCCTGCTCCTCCTTGCCACCACCATTGTCTGGGCCAGAGCGAGAGGCAGGTGAGCAAGCAGGTTGCCATGGTGAAGAGGACGAGCGAGTCCAGGTGACTCTTGTCAGTGGGCATCTGATGGGTGTAGGCCCTTGGCAGGTGTCCAACCATGTCTACCCTTGAGTCTGGCCCTGGCTAGGGTGACCAACTGTCCAGATTGTCCCGGATTTGTCCAGGTTTTTGTTCTATCCTGAGTGTCAGGGGAGAATTTCTGTAATTTTCTATAATGTCCTGGAATGACACACTTTCCCCTTTAAGACCACCATTAGTATGTGGGGGGATGATGCACTTTCCGGAGGCCCCTATTGGAGCAGTGGAGGGCCAGGAATGACATGCCCTGGAATGTGTGCTTTCCTGCCCCCCACCCCCCCCCCCCCCCCCGCCGGCTAGGTGTCTTCTTTTTTTGGTATCCCAAATATGGTCATCCTACATGTGCCACTGCCCAACATGCCCTCTACAGAAGGCCCACCCTTGTGGAAAGCCAGATCTTTCTTCTCTCATCCATGAAAAAGCCAGCGGGGGACCCAAACAGCCTTGCGTTGGGAATTCCGTTGGAGGAGCGAGAGGACCGGCTGGCAGGCTGCACACCTCCTCCTCCTGCTTCAGAGGCCGAGTTTTCTTTTTCAAGCACCTCATGATAACAGAACCAGCCTTATGACAGACATATCCACTCAGACCCAGATAGTCCTTCAGACAGAGGACTGTCTGGAATAAATGACCCCCATGGTCACCGTACCCCATCACAGGTCACACAATACTCTACATATGGCAGAGGTGTTGAATCTCTTTCAGTATAAAGGTCGGATTCAATTCCGTAGAAGTTCTCAGGGGCATTTTCCAATGGCGGGTGGGGCTGAATGCAAGCAGGGCAGGCCCAACGTAAAGTGGGTGTGCCCAAAATACTAGAAATACCAGGATATTCTAGCCTGAAGGTCTTACTGCCAGTAACTAAGACGAATGAGCAAAAAAATGTCTTAAAGCCAGTAAACTACCAAGAGATAGGTGGTTGGGGTGAAGGTGTTGGGGCCAGGCTGCCAACCCCATAGGGTCAAATTTGTCCAGCAGGCCTGAGTTTCTGCGGCCCTAATGTATGTTTATGGTCTGCACATGCTGAAGAAGGATGCCTTCCCATTGTTCAACCGCAAGGAAAAGGTTGCCAGTCAGAGAAACCTAGGAAATCTACATTTCATTGTGACCCCGAAGTGACGCGTTTGGTTTGCATTTATTGCAATTTCATTGCTTGACATGAATTTCAAAGTGGCGGACGCATTTGGTGGAGATTGACAGGGAATTACAAAACAGCTTCTTCGTGACAATTGACAAAGCAATTAGAAAATTGCAGGTACTGGGATGGCAATAACATCTATTGAACAATACAGTTGTTCTGTACAGATTAATGCTACAGCCACAGACTCCACTGCTAGCAGAAGGAAGTATTAACACACAGGTGGCAGATTAGGTATGAAGGCGTCCGTACGGGTGCAGGAGGAAAACAGAGATTCAGGTCTGGATTTGGAACCATCCCTGTTCGGTTTTTTTTATAAGATCGGAGCAGACAATATGGCTTTTTGACATCGTCAAAGAGAAGGGGGGGAGAGAAAGCAGCTAGGGCTTTAAATCTCACTGAGTAGAATGAAGAGGAAGAGAATACAGTTCATGCAATTTTACATTATGCATAATAAGTCAGCTGGTTTTCAACTTAGTCTGTCTATGCCCTAAGAGTTATTTGTGTGAGAGGCAGTTTTTCATATGGCACCTCTCTGCGGATGGCTCATTTTTCCTGATTATCATCATCATCATCATCATCATCATCATCATCATCATTTAAACAAGGAGATCATTGTGAATGATGGAACTCTCAGCAGCAAAATTTCCACCAAATTTTAGACAAACCAGTAGATAAGTGAAACATTTGAGGAAAGCCTTTTGGTCCAGGTTTGGATGGTGCGTCAAGGTGCATCATGGCTTCCATCTCTTCTCCTTCAGCATCCTCATGGACAACAGCTCAAAGCAGAGCTCAGCCGCCTTTGTGCTACCGACAGGCACCCAAGCCCGTCCCGATGGCACCCGGCAATGGGGCTGCGATCCAGTTTTGCCCACAACCACAAAACGGGGCATATTCCATTCTTGCCCCCTAACATTGCAGGCCAGCCTGGATCGCTTGAGCAGGAGGCAGCCAGAGCTGTGCGAAAAAGAGAAAGAGCCTCCTGAATTCTCAAAGTTGGAGGTGTTTCCCACCCCGCACGAATATAATGACAACCTTTTTTCTCCTTGGCTGAAGATGCAGATTCAGGCTATACCAAATGACAACTTTTGTTGAGTGCAGTTCTCTGGATCGGGGGGAGGGGGGGGAATGAATTTTAAATGGCTACCCCCCAAACTGTGCTTCACAGTCTCCCAGTAAGACAGAAATATATAAGGAACACTGACATTTCATTTCATTAATATGGCTATAATACTGGTAAATTCCTGCAGGTGCCGTATAATCTATGCCCCCCTTTCACTCTATTTACACTGCAGGTTATGTACATATTTGGTTTCAGGAATCATTCGATACTCAGCGAACAAAACTTGAATCAAATTATTTAGACCAAAAACAACAAGAAGAACGATGACCATAACACGTACCATCTACTAGTGGAAGTACCCTCCAAATCAATGCATTTGAAATACTGTCTAGCAGAGTAAACTAATGTTAGCAGCTGCCTCTCTCACTAGGGCCCTGTTGCAATTGCTGCAGTTAAAATACCTGAGGGAGGGGGGGACTGGAACATTTCTATTTTGCTTGATAAATAACTGGGTGAGAAAGAAACAGAAGCACTTTTTTTTAAAAAAAAAAAAATATGAATTGATTTTTAAGCTGCCTTTCAGGGCAGAACCCTCTCACATTCAATCAAATATAGGCTAGAATTTTCCATTAATGAAACTAAGGTTGCAATCCTCTACACACTTACTTGGGAGGAAGTCCCACTGAATTCAATAGGACTTATCTCTGAGTAGACACATGTAGGATTGCACTAAAAGTGACTTCAGCAGGGAGTTGGACTAGCTGGCCTAGAAAATCCCCTCCAAATCTCTGATACAAGGGCCAAAGCTACACCAAGCAGGATATGACACTTTGAAAACACTTTGAAAACTGTATCTGGAGTGTGTTCTGGGCCCCGACAGTTATCAGTACTGTTATAAACCCTTTTAAAGCAGTAGTGTAGATCCCGCCTATGTACATGTGAGAGCGGGATAAAATAATGTCATATTGTTTTTAGACCACTTGAAAGCCTGATCTGGAGAAGAGGCTAGGCCTGTGAAAATAGGCTGTGTTGGGCGCTTCAGTTTAGGTCCTCAAAATGCAAGCCCACCAAAAGTTTAGCCAGTGGTCGCTAGCTTTCCAAAAGCCTTACCCCTGAATACACGGTTGGTTTGTGAGCTTTCTTGAGGTCTTGCTGCCATTGGCAAAGGAGCTTGGAGTGACATTTAATTTAATTTAATTCCCTGTTGACAGTTGCCTAGAAAGCTATATAAAGGTAGACGTGAAGCCATTCAGCCGCGCTCCAAGAGGGTCACTTCTCCACTCCCTACGATGCACATACCTACATATACATGCATGATCACAAAACAGCTGCTTCTTGGTGTCTGAAATATTCACACACATTCAGCAGGAAGATGGGACTTCACCCCCCACCCCACCCCCAGAGTGACAGCCTTGAAGCAATGAGCAAAGCTCAGGTGTATATGTGTGTAGCCTGGTCACATGGGCTCCATCACCCCTGCACAAAGTTCCTAGAACTAAGGTTTTAAGATTATCTCAGTGGGGCGCCCCCTTCCCCTGCCGCTCCCTCCCCCAAAATCTGAGGTAGGGGCAGAGACATTTTGGCGGACGTTTTGCTTTCCTTCTAAACATGGGCTCCTTGCTGTTGGTTGACGTTTCGTTCCTCCCTGTAGCAGCTCACATCAGGACTTGGTCTCGGGTCTCGGGCAGCCGCAGGGCAAGGAGGCCTCCGCCGACCAAAGCGGAGGAAGCCAAGAGGATAGGGATCACTTTGGTTATCCCGACGAAGGAGGCAAAGATAGAGTTCCCCAAGATGGCCCCAAATTTGCAGATCCCATTGAGAATGCCAAAGGCCGTGGCTCTGTGGGGGAGGAAGAAGATTTCAGAGAACGTTAGGGATACTACAAATCCAAAAGGCCAAGAGCATCAGAGTTTAACACATCTTCACTAGGGGTGTGCATTCACTGAAGGCTCAGCTGAATTGGAGCCCGTCTACACTTGTCTAGATGAAACGTAACAAGTTGGCAGAGATGACGTCAGCAGTCACGTGATGCTGTTGTTGTTACGTTTCTTCTGACTTTTAAAACCGTTCCACTTTCTGTTAAAATCGTTTTAAAACTAACAATGTGCCCCAACCTTTCGTTGTTTTCAATGCCGTCTTTCAAAGTCATGTCTCGTGACCATGGTCTTTGCTTCCTGATTAGGACAAGTGAGGGCTTTTCTAGGGGAGGGAGAGCTGGCACAACGCGACGAGGGGGAGGGGGAGGGGGAGGGGGAGGGGGAGGGAGGGCGGTGAAAGAGGGGACAGAGGCTTAATTTTTTTTAAAAAAATGCTTATCTTTCGGGGCGCACGTGGCCCCTTTAAGACGCTGCAGGGCTTCCCTCGTCCCTACGCGTCGCCCCACCTCCCTGCCGGCTTATCCCGGCAGGTCTAGCTCAGAGTCACCGGAAGAAGGAGGTTTACTTCAGAGCCGGTATGAGCATAATGAAGAACGTTCTAAAGAAGAGTGTGCCGGGGTAAAACGATAGAAGAAAAAGTATTTCGATTGACTGGGCTCAAGTTGCATTTTGTAACGTAGCAAGGAAGGACGCAACAATGCACTTAAACAACGGTGTAATGAATGGTGTAGATCCTGCCTTGGTCCCCTTGGGACCAGAGAAATAGTCCACAAGGAACGTAAGAGGGAACTAAGTGCATCCTTTCTTATAGATGCTCAAAATGTAAAGACTTCTGTTGCACAAAAGCCCTGGAGCCTATTCTTCTGAAACTTGGCAGCACTGATCCCTCGGAACAGGCAACTGTCCCTGCAAATTCCATCCAATTCTGCCACAAAGTCAATCAGTTTTAAAAATCAAAAAGAAATTGTTGTTTTTAGGGCAGTTCCATTTTTAAAAAATCAAAATATAAAGGTGCATATCTCACAAAGCACTGCACCTATTTTTCTTAGATTTGGTAGGTGTAATCCCATCCTAAGGGGCTTCTATGATGTCATTTCCCCCCCCCCACACACACACGATAAACCATGGGAGGCACAAAGCCTCATATTTCTAAATCTCAACTTGGGTTCTGACCCTGAGCGTAAGCAGCATTGGGACATTTTCTGATGTGCCAAATTGGAGTCCGAGTACACAATTATTATTATTATTTTATTATTTATTTATATAGCACCATCAATGTACATGGTGCAATGTACAGTTGCGAGGGCTCAATTGGGTCCGGGAGTCTGATAGATTCCCCTGTGTCTGGACCCCTGGACCCTGATTGCCTAGCCATGGGGTACTTGTGGACATGCTCGTCGAGTGCCTTGTGCCTTGGAGAGCAGCCAGTTAAGCAGCCCCCCCTCCAACTGACGAGCCACCATTGTTGCACAAAATGGCAGCTGGGGCATTTCCAGTAAGGTCACATTGCATAAATGGCAGCCGTAAAGTGGACATTTCTGCAACAATACAGCTGTAAATGGCCACTTTACAGATGCCATTTATGCAACATGACCTTCCCGGAAGTGCTGAGCTGCCATTTTGCACAAGACAACCTTCCCGGAAATTCCCGATCTGCCATTTTGCACAACAGTGGTGGCTTGTGACAGGGCAGTGTGCAGCCCCATGGCCTCATCGGGCACTCGAAGAGGCCAGGAGAAGATCACATGCTGCCCGCAGGCTGGGACAGGCAATGGCAGCTCATCAAGGGACTGCCAAGATCAAACCAGGGTGACTTCACCCATCCCTATGTTCAACTCAAATCTTGTGGTTGGTACACACCTCCCAGAACATGCCATACTGTCAACCATTGGAGCCTTCCAAATATGATTCACGCACACAACAACACAGGTCAGTTGGAAGCGTCACCTTTTATGGGTTGGGTAAAGCTCCACAGTGATCACATCCAGGGCATTCCAGGCAGCAATGCTGGTACCACAAAAGAGGCATTGCCAGCCAATCATTGCTGACTCACTGTTGCCAAAGAACAGGAAGAAGCAGCACACAGCAGAGATCAGCATGGAACCCCCTGCAAGAGAAAGATGGCAGAATGGGTGGAGGGAAACAGAAGTCTTGGAGCTAGTTCAAATGGATAGACATCCTTCTGGACTGGACCACTTCAGAACACAGAATATGTTTTATGTACACCAGTTGCTGGGGAGCATGGGCTGGAGGGTGCTGATGTACTCATGTCCTACTTGTGGGTTTCCTGTGGGTAGCTGAGCAGCCGCTGCATGAACAAATTGCTGCCCTAGACGAGCCCTTGATCTGATCCAGCAGTGCTCTTCCTATGTTCTTATGTGTGAATGAGAACTCCTCGTTCATGGAAGACTGATGTTAATCTCATCAAAAAGGGTTAAATTATGGTAGCGGGAAGAGGCTACTTCAAACTAAAGATGGCTAATTTGATCTGGAATTGTTGAATGACCTCAGTGAGGGTTTCTTCTTAAAATTCTTCTCTGACTTCTGCCAGGAGTTGTGTTGCTTTTTATTTATTTATTTTTATGGTGAACAAAAGAAGCGCCTTGCTGCATCAGACTGAAGGCTTATCTAGTCCAGCATTCTGTTCACACAGTGGCCAACTGCTTGGCCAGGGACAGCATCTCATGGTTGGCTGACAGGAGTGACTGGGTAGGCAGAAATAAAAAGCCAGCCAGCTGCCCGGGCAAGTGAGAAAGTGGCTGGCTAAGCGGTAGTCAAAGCTCTTCATTACAACAGTTAAAGCTGCCATTTTGATCACATACATGAACCTACCCATACACTGCGCTCAACGTCTAAGGTCCTCCTCCGAGTGCCCACTCTGAGGGAAGCTCGGAGGATGGCAACAAGGGAGAGGGCCTTCCCGGTGGTGGCCCCTCAATTATGGAATGATCTTCCTGATGAGGCTCGCCCGGTGCCAACATTGTTATCTTTTCAGCACCAGGTCAAGACTTTTCTCTTCATCCAAGCATTTAACAACATATGCTAAGTTTGTTCTTTAATGGACCCCAGAACTGTTGTTTATTTATTTATTTATTTATTACATTTTTATACTGCCCAATAGCCGAAGCTCTCTTTAATCCAGTATTTAAATGGATACTGTTGTTTTATACTGTTGTTTTTATATATTTGATGGTTTTAGATTTTGTATACTTTTTAATGTTCACTGTTTTTAACTTTTGTAAACGTCCCAGAGAGCTTCAACTATAGGGCGGTAGATAAATTTAATAAATAAATAAATAAATAAATAAATAAATACAAAAGAGAGCAGGGCTCCTGCAGCTTTCACTGTTGTGAGGAAGAGGGAATTTCACCAGGTGTTGCGTGCCTACAAAGGACACCTGCTGCAATTCCATTTTCTATATGCCTGTTAAAGATACAGGACCCCGGTCCTCCTTTCCATATGGTTACCCTAGTTCTATTAGTAGTTCTTGGAGTGTCTGATCTGAATACAGCTGGGTAATAAATGACAGAAATCTGCGGGAGGTACTGAGGCCGTGGATGCCCACAGTAGGAAGAAGCAGCAGGACCTCCTGGTAGGCACAGGATGGGGAGAGTGGTGCAATTTGGCGCTCTTTCTCACACCACCACTTGCGGCCCAGACTTCCTGGTTGAACCGCGGGCTCAATTGAAGAAGCCGAGGGACCGCGAACGGAGGCAGGTAAGGCCCCCCTCCCCCTTGGTCCCTTACAGGGCTCTGCCACCGTCGTCGCATGGGCGGCGACGGCGGCAGGGCCCGGTAACCCCCCCCCTCCTCTCCCAGCCTTACCTGGCACCTCTTCCCTCCACTGTGGCGCTCCGATTCGGAGCCGGAGCTCCGCGGCGAAGAGGAACGGAGTATGGGCGGAGCGGCGCGGAGCGGGCCGATCCGAAAATTTTGGATCGGCCTGCAGGGCAGAGCGGGGGGTCCATGCACACCCCTACTATTAAATACTTGTTAATTTTACCTTTAAGGACACTTTCCAGCAATTTACACAGAACCAGACATTAAGCTAACCTGCCTGTAATTTCCTGAATCTTCCTGGATCACTGCCTTTTTGAAAAAAATGTGGGGTTATGTTGGCCACTTTCCAGTCCTCTGGTACAGGATATGTTGCACATTTTTGTTAGAAGATCAGCAATTTCACATCTGTGTTCTTTAAAAACTCTTGAGTGGATACAAATCTGGACCAGGCAATTTGTTTGTTTTCTATTTGCCCATAAGATCTACAACTTCCTCACTGGTTGCCTTAGTTTCTCATATTCCCTTCCTGAAAATATCAGTGCAGGCCTGGGTATCTGCCCTACATCTTCTACAGTAAGCACAGACACAAAGAATTTATTCAGCCTCTCTGCACTTTTAGTAGCCTTTGTCATCCAGGGATCCAATTGTCTCCTTAGTCAGTTTCCGGCTTCTGAAGTGTGTGTGTGTGCATGTTCGTATAACTGTTGGTCTTATTCATTTATTTATTTATTACATTTGTATACCGCCCCATAACCAAAGCTGTCTGGGCGGTTTACATAAGATTAAAACATATAAAAACAATATACAAAATTTAAAGCTACAAAAACATACAACATACACAGAAACATACATTTAAAACAGCTATAAACAGCTTCAAAAACAAATCAAGGATCAGTAAAGCTCATCACATATTGCTAAATGCCTGGGAAAAGAGGCAAGTTTTAACCCGGCACCAAAAAGATATTAATGTTGGCACCAGGCGGGCCTCGTTAGGGAGATCATTCCGTAACTGGGGGCCACCACAGAAAAGGCCCTCTCCCTTGTTGCCACCCCCTGAGCTTCCCTCAGAGTAGGCACCTGGAGAAGGACCTTAGACATTGAATGTAGTGTGATTTGCGAGATGCTCCTCAAAATCCTTTTTTGCTTCCCTTATTGTCTGCTTGCATTTCTTTCTGTAGGTTTCTGTTCTTTTTTGCTCTTCTCATTTGGTTGGGCATGGGGGCATTCAACCATACAATACTTCACACCTGTATTCTGAATAATATATAGTCCAAGGAGGCCTACAAGGTGCAGTTTCTGCATGTTTGAACCGTGAACACAACACAGCAAACTAGCGGAGGCATTTGGCCACGCACACGTCTCTACGTCATCCACACCCACTCACCAATCATCTTGATCCTTCCTACTTTGTCCATCAGAAGGGCAGAGACGATGTTGCCAGGCAACACTGAGAGGCTACCCAAGAAGCTGACCAGGTAAATGAGGAAATCGTTGTCTCGCTCAAAATCCAGATGGCATCCCTTCTTCTCTTCCAAGGAGGTGGAGTTCTCCCATCTGCAGTCAATGAACTTATGCTTGTAGAGGTCTGAGGGGGGGGGAAAGACAGTGCATGGAAAATCATTGGAATGGTGAGCCTGAGGTATAGCAAACCCCAACTTCAAGTATAACCTAATGGGATCTGAGCTGGTGGCAACTGAACAAGAAAGAGAACTTGGAATTGTGGTGGACAGCTCAGTGAAAATGTCCACCCAGTGTGCGGCCGCTGCAGAGAAGGCAAACTCCATGTTAGGCATTATAAGAAAAGGAATTGAGAATAAAACGGCCAGTATCATACTGCCCTTATACAAATCTATGGTGTGACCACGCTTAGCAGACAGTGTACAATTCTGATCACCACGCCTAAAAAAAGGATAGTATAGAGGTGGAAAAAGTGCAGAAAAGGGCAACTAAAACAATTAACGGGCTGGAGCATCTCCCCTACGAGGGAAGGTTACATCAACTGGGATTGTTAAGCTTGGAAAAGAAGAGGCTAAGGAGAGACATGATAGAGGTGTACAAAGTTATGCATGGTATGGAGAACATGGACAGGGAGACATTTTTCTCCCTCTCTCAAAATACTAGAACCCGGGGTCATCCCATGAAGCTGATTGGTGGGAGATCCAGGACAAATAAAAGGAAGGACTTCTTCACACAACACATAGTTAAATTATGGAACTCACTACCACAAGATGTGGTGATGGCCACCCATTTGGATGGCTTTAAAAGGGGGTTGGATCAATTCCTGGAGGTGAAGGCTATTAATGGCTACTAGCCCTGATGGTTGTGTGCTGTCTCCAGTATTCGAGGCAGTAATTCTGTGTGCACCAGTTGCTGGGGAACATGGGTGGGAGGGTGCTGTTGCACCATGTCCTGCTTGTTCATCCCTGGCTGATGGCTGGTTGGCCACTGTGTGAACAGAGTGCTGGACTAGATGGACTTTTTGCCTTATCCACCGTGGTTAAAGCTGTGGTTTAAGGTGTCTTCTGAACAGGGCCTGGGTTTGAATCCCTGTGGATTCAACCACATTAGGATTGAATTAGGGTTGCCACCTCTTTTTCCCCCTCTCCTGAGTAGCTCCTCATATTAACAGCTCCATAGCAGGCAGGAACACCATGGTCTTCTCCGTGCTGTTCCTGTTCCCGTTGAATTTGGCCAGCATAGATGCGTGAGAAGTTATTTTCAGTTTGCTTTTGATCAGAATTTATCAAGTAACTCTCATGGACACATCCACAAAATATCTCCCAAAAGCAATATCAGGGAAAGGCACCAGGAAAATGATAACCAGGCACCAGTGGCAGGAGTGTTCTTGTATATTACATAAACCAGGCCCAAATCTTAATGCTAAAAATCATGACTTCTCCCACATTCTCTTCTGCCCCTTCTACTTTTTCACAAACAGAAATGACCACACAAGACGTACACGCATGCAGATGCACTTTGCAAACACAAAACGTTCGTGCTCTTCCATGTTACCTGTGTTGTAGAAGAAGGTTTTTATAATGGTGCAGTTTTTGAAGAAGGTCTCGCTAGACGTTACATCTTCGAAGTAGCATTCCTCAAACACAGAGTCTTCGAAAGTCACATCCCTGAATCTCATTTTAATGAACCTGAAACACGGAGGGGAAGCTTCAATTGAGATCACCTCATATCCCTGACCTTTTTCTCAGGAAAGTGCACAACGTAGTAGTAGTAGTAGTAGTAGTAGTAGTAGTAAAGCTGTATTGTTTCAATCAATGGCTACAACAAGCATAATAAAAGCAATGCTAAAACAAATCATACATTCTGCAAGATCAGAAATTTTGCTCTATACATTTGGGCTGTAAGATGACATTCTTGTTATTGCATGTAAACAAAAAGTATATTCTTTCTGAATTGGACCAGCTGGACTTAATCTCAAAAAACCAGTCCAATCTATCACTGCCATCAGAGCCTTTAACTACTGGTTCAAGACTTATTTTTCCCCTCCAACCAGGGGGGGGGGAATCCGCATGTCGTTCTGAGATCGCTTCTAAGCGACCCCAGTGCGGCGTGAAAGCGAGCGTGTAACTTGCCTTTTGAAGAGCCGACGAAGAGACGTCCCTCTCGCCCCCGCCGCCGCCACCCATCTCCCTCCTCGCCAGCTGGGACAGAAAGCTCGGGGGAAGAAGGCGGGGTGGAGAGCTTCTTCCGCTCTCAACCCCGCCTTCTTCAGCTGAGCTCTCCTCGCCAGTCGGCGAGGAGGTCTGCGGGTGGCGGCAGCAGCGGCGGCGGCGGCGGGAAGGACGTCTCTTTGTCGGCTCTTCAAAAGGCAACTTACACGCTCACTTTCATGCCGCACTGGGGTTGCTTAGAAGCGATCTCGGTACAACGTGCGGATTCCCCCTAGATTACCTAAATTGTGTCTTTTAGAATAAATGAGAGCCAATTCATCAAATACATCATCTTGGTTTCAGAAACTGATTCCTCAAATTCATTATTATGTTTTTTCTTCTCAATACTTTACTACTTAGAATTTAGCTCATAGCAAAGAGGTCTTTAAGGAGAGGGGCTCTCCCACACTAGAGGCCTTCAAGAGGCAGCTGGACAACCATCTGTCATGGATGCTTTAAGGTGGATTCCTGCACTGAGCAGGGGGTTGGACTCAATGGCCTTGTAGACCCCTTCCAACTCTACTGTTCTATGATTCTATGAACTCTTGGTTAATTTTAAAGCAGCAATCTTAAGCTTCCCATGTTCTGTCCACAAATTCAAAAGTATTCACTGCTGGAAAAGTTGAAGAAAAATGTGAATTAGAAAAATATAAATCAGAAATGTAATTTTATGCAGGCGTCCCCAACCCCCGCTACCTCCATTAAATTGGTTTCGTTGGTAGAGTGCCTCTCAAAAGGGCCAGGAAAAGTAACAGGCGTATGAAGTGCTTTCTCTCACATAACCACTAGGTGCCAGTATGTCCGAAGGTGAAACTTGGGGGCTATTAGGGATGTACACAGATTGTATTTTTATTGGATTTTGACCCAAATATCCCCATTTGCACCCCCAAACTTGAACACATTTTTTTTAGGAAAAGCACTCATGTTCTCAGCCTTGAAATGGTGGGCAGCAACAATGAACACTTAAGAAAAAAATAGCACTTTAAAAATGTACATTTTGGAGGTATACTCGTTTTCCCATGTTAATCAATGGGAAGGGAGTGTGCAACTGGGCGTGCATTTTAAAAATGCACACTCAAAGGTGCCCTTTTCCTACTCAAAGAACTCCTCCGCATCCCGTCTGCACTCTGCTCGCTGGACTCCTCCTGGCTGCCTGACTCTGTCAGGTGCGTGAGCCAAGCAGCCGGACAGTTGGTAGGTGCCCATGGAGAGCTCACAACTTTTTCTCTGATTTTGCACATAATCTCAGCCATAATTGTGCTATTTACGGCCGCGATTTTGTGCAAATTACGATTTCCGTAAATATTTCACCTGCAATTTTGCGCAAATAAAAAATATATGGCCTTTTAGGCCCCTTCCAACTCTACTATTCTATGATTCTATAAATATGTAATAAATACATAAATAAATATTGATGACACAATTGGCAAAACACTCCCCTGCGCCATGCTGGAAGTAAGCAGCTCCCAGGCAGGAGCTACACTACTGCTTATAACGGTTTTGACAACTGTTCAAGCCCAGGACACATTACATATACAGTTTTCAAAACGTTTTTAAAGTGTTGTATCCTGCTTAGTGTAGATCAGGCCCACGTTGATATTCTTCCCGCAAATGGGCACATGGAGTTTTTCACAGGGGCAAGGAGAACTCACTTGTCATTGTAATACGTCCCATTCCTGTGGATCTGATTTTCCAGGGTGAAGTTGAAGGTGATATCCTTGACCAATTCCTGGTCGAAGATTTTCACACGAGACTTGTACTCTTCCTCTTGGTAATAGCGGATCATGTCGGGAAACCAGACGATAAGGCCATAATAACTGCAAGAGAAACAGAATGAGAGAGAGAGGAATCGGACCCTTTCTTAGGGGTCCCTAAGAGGCCCTTCATTATTTCAGTATGGGAGGCAGAAGCTGGTTGGTTGTCTGAGCATATCCTCATGGGTCGAGTAACGCAGGGGGTGTTCACAAGCTAGTTCTACTGAAAGATCTACTGAAAGATCTTGAGATGATTGCCACCAATCTTCAAGGACTTCCGACTTCCAATTGCTAAATTTATTTATTTATTTATTGCATTTATCTTCTGCCTTTTTTCCTCCAAGGAACCCAAGGCGGCATACATAATCTTCCTCCTCCTCCTCTCCATTTTATCCTCACAACAACCCTGTGAGGTAGGTTGGATTGAGAGTCTGTGACTGGCCCAAAGTCACCCAGTAGTTTTCATGGCTGAGTGGGGTCTAGAACCCAGATCTCCCGACTCCCAATCCGACACTTTAGCCACTACACCACACTGGCTCTTAACAAGAGCAACAACAATCCCGCCACCACCACCAATTAGGCTGCTGAAACGGTTGGTGGGGCATGAGGGGACCATGTACGAAAGGATTGCAACATCACTTCTGATCCCAAAACCAAATTCTTGGTCTGAGCCAAATGTTCAGAGGCACCCTGTTCCTTAATTCTCCTCATTGTATATCTACCCTGAGCCACTATCTGGCACCCAAGTCCAGTTGGGTAACCTGAAGGACCTCTGGTAACATCCAAGTTAGATTACTGCAATGCACTCTGCGTGGGGCTGCCTTCCAAGGTGGTTCAGAAGCTGCAGCTTGTGCAAAATGCGGCAGACAGATTGATAATGGTTGATTGATAATTGGTCCAAGACCAATTCCGGGCCACTTGCACTGGCTGCCTATACGTTTCCTAGCTGAAATCAAAGTGTTGGTTTTGACCTATAAAGCCTTACAATATCTGATGGTGCACCTCTCTCGGCATGGACTGACCCATACACTTCTCTCAACATCTAAGGCCCTCCTCCGGGTGCTTTCTCAGAGGGCAGCAACAAAAGAGAGGGCCTTCTCTTGTTGAGCCCTACCCCTGCGGGGGGGGGGGATTTCAAGAGGATCGCAACCCACCAGCCGTGCATTATGGCCTGCAGATTGTTTGACAATTTCCCCAGCTCATCCCTGAATTCGTGCAACCCCTGGCAAGCAGATCTTTGCAGTAGCTTCTCTACTCTACAGAGCCTCTGCAGGTCTAGGTGGGTAAGAGCAGCCTCAGAAAACGATAGACTTATGGACAATCCAAGACACGTACCTTAAGGCCATTGAAAACCACACAATAGCCAGGAACAGTGTGTTCATCCTGTACTGGGCTGTCAAGCAATACACCACATTGTCTATCACCTGGAAAACCCAAAGAATTTGTTACCAAAAGAAAAAAAGAGAAAGGTAAGAATCACTTCTAGGGATGTCGGAGGCACCTGACTGAGTCCGGGAATCAGATGGACTCCCATGTGTCTGTCCACCCTCCCAGACCCAGGCCTCCATCCTCGTCCAGAGCCTCCGTTGTGCGCAACAATGGAGGCCCTGTAAACTGTGCATTTCTCCCGTTGTGTCCATGGCTGTCGTAAAGGTGTGAATGGAGCATTTGTGCCTTTACTCTTGTATAAATGGGGCCTTTAGAGCCGGTATTTACGCAGTGCAAGAAATATGTAACTTCTGGAGCGAGGGCAGATGGCTGCCAAGTGCTTATCAGGCCTCACTGAGTCTCAAAAGAAGCTCGCGTGGTCCTGATGAGCGGGGGGCAGACGGTGGCAGCAGCAGGACAAGCGTCCGACAAGCCCATCGCTACATGAGGGAGCTTATGGTTCTAACGGCCATGGCATACCCCAAACCAAAAATAAACGCCTTGCTCCTTGGCAGAAATGAGAAATGGCTGCCAGGTTTTATTTCGGTTCTTATTTTTATTTTCTACTGCAGTGTTAAACTTTTATATCATATTTTACCATGCTGTAATTTAGGGTTTAAATTGTTGTGAATGCCCCAGAGAGCTTCAGCTGTTGGACCATATAGAAATGAAATGAGTGAATGAATAATTTCCTATGGGTGTTCTGGGCTCCACAATTCAAGAAGGACGCAGACAAGCTGGAGCGTGTTCAGAGGAGGGCAACCAGGATGATCAGGGGTCCGGAAACAAAGCCCTACGAAAGAGAGACTGAAACAGCTGGGCATGTTTAGCCTGGAGAAGAGAAGATTGAGGGGGGACATGATAGCACTCTTCAAATACTTCAAAAGGTTGTCACACAGAGGAGGGCCAGGATCTCTTCTCGATCCTCCAAGAGCGCAGGACACAGAATAACGGACTCAAGTTACAGGAAGCCAGATTCTGGCTGGACATCAGGAAAAACTTCATGACAATGGAACCAGTTACCGAGGGAGGTCGTGGGCTCTCCCACACTAGAGGCCTTCAAGAGGCAGCTGGACAACCCTCTGTCAGGGATGCTTTAGGGTGGATTCCTGCACTGAGCTGGGGGTTGGACTCAATGGCCTTGTAGGCCCCTTCCAACTATGATTCCTTCAGAAACCCAGTATAGATAATGAAAGAGGAAGTCCGTCTGTCTGTCTGTCTGTGCCATAGCAGCAAGTTCATGAAACTTAGACACCTGAAAACTGGTGTTTTCATCAAATTAACATCTTTAACAAGTTGACAGCCTCAGATGAAACCCAATGCTTGTTGATTAATAAACTGTGAAGCCAAGAAAGGTTGCCATTGAACGGATTATTTGTTGCGCACGGGGTGGAGGAACGTAACGACAAACCTAAGCCATACAGTGCTGGAGACTGTGCCTGTATTCAGTAGCTCCTGTCCCCGTACCTGTTTGAAGGTGGTCGTGGCTCTGACAAAAAAACGCTGGTACCATGTCCCCGTTGAGCTCTGTATTTCAATGAACTCGTCTATCTGCTTTGGAGTTTTTATGTTGGCCACCTGCATGGGCAAAAACAAGCCAACATTTTCAGCTCTTCACATCACCCAAGTGCATCCTTTTAAGGCAGGGATTTAGTCACTCCACAGAAATAGTCCAATGAAGGTTGGGGTCAAAGGGCCACCTGAACCAACATGACTTGAACCCCTCTAGAAACCAAAAATACCTGTGCAGCACAATTCAGTGCATTTTTACTTGGAAGCAAGACCCACTGGGTTCAATGGGGCTTACCTCCAGATACACGAGTAGAAGACTGCAGCCGTAGACACCTCTGGGTGATTTGCTCGTTTGACATGATGGATATATTTGGACAAGGTGCCCAACCTATAGCAACCCTGTGCAGCCATCCCCCTTGCTCTGTGCCTCATTCACCTTATTCTTGCTGGGGTCTTGTGACATCCCCTTCACACACACACACGCACATACACAAACACACTCGTACACACCAAATATTTGGCTCTCCATGAATGGATGCTAAAAGAGGCAGAGAGAGAAAGTATCTGTGCCAAAGGGAGAAGTATATTTGGTTTCAACATGGTGCTTCCATTTAGCTACCATCACCAGGGAAGCAGAATTGCAGAACATCTGGCCTGCAGAGGTTTCACATCTGGCCTGCTGAGCCTCTTTTGGGTTCTTCCAGGGGCACAGGGCTTGGCCTCTAAGCTCCACCCCCTGGAGGAATCCCCACTGTTCCCTCCAATCTCAGATCAGGGATGCAGGCAGCAGGGGTCTCATCCAGTGCCCAGTCACAACATCTGGCCAACAGAAGGCCTGGTGGGCCCATCATCACCACAACACAGTAATGCACCTCTGCAATAAAGGCTAAGCATACTTTAGAAACAGGTTGCTACATTAGATGGACCTTTGAGCTCATCCAGCACGCTTCTCTGTCTTAGGCTTTACCTATGAGTGTTTATTGGGCTTGATAGTCAAATGAAACCTCCATGTTCAGCAGCAGTAAACGTCTGGATAACAGCTGCCAGGGAGATGCAAAAAGCAGAGGACGGCTCTTGCTTGTGGGCTCCCAGAGCCATCTGGTTGGCTACTATGAGAACCTAGATGGACCTTTGGTCTGATCTAGCAGGGGTCTTCTTATGTTCCCATGAGCCTATAGGGTTTGGAGTTTGCTGTCTTCTTGAGACTCTGGTACCATTTAGTTGTAAGAGTGCTAAAATACCAGCTGGTCAGCGCTCTGTCTGCAAACTCAAGAATTACCAGTTTCTAGAGTAGCCTCCCGGCAACGTGATTCAACTCCCATCATCTCCAGCTGTTCTGGGATGGTGGAAGTTGTAGTTCAACACATATGGAGGGCATCAAGTTGGCAGGGAGGCTGCTCTAGAAAGAAGGGTCTAGCTTTCCTGCCAGAGGATACCAATTCAGTTTTTCTGTTTGGAAAGAAGCGTGAATTTCAATCTGAACCTTGACGAAAAATAAAGAATGAGGGTAGCATTCAAGTCAACACTAGCATGAACATAAATTGTGTTGCTTTAGCGTAAGTGACCTCTAGTGCAATGCCAGTAGTGCTAGCTGGCGTGTTGGGTTTCCTTGGCAAACACATTGTGGTAACTAATGCTATGGGTGTTGCACTAAAGGTCTCTTACACAAGCGCAACACAATCTACAGTAGCAGTGGCACCAACTTGGATATTGCCCTCTGTCTTGAAGGTGAATTTGTGTGATTTATTTTTTAAAAAACGAATTCCCCTTTGAATGCTTGTCCCAACCCTACTACGGAGAAAGGAAAGGAAAGGAACCTCTCGTGCAAGAACTGAGTCATTACTGATTCTTGGAGGGACGCCAGCTTTCGCTGACGTTTTCTTGGCAGGCCTTATAGCGGGGTGGTTTGCCGTTGCCTTCCCCGGCCATTATTACCTTTCCCCCAGCTAACTGGGTACTCATTTTACCGACCTCGGGAGGATGGAAGGCTGAGTCGACCCGAGCCGGCTGCCTGAAACCAGCTTCCGCTGGGATCGAACTCAGGCCGTGGGGAGAGTTTCAGCTGCAGAAACTGCTGCTTTACCGCTCTGCGCCACACGAGGCTACGGAGAAAGAAAGCTATTTCTGGGAAGTGGCCTCACTTACCGTAAACACTCTCTCTGGCTCCCCTTTAGCCCTCATATTGGTGTCATGGATTTGCTTGAGGATCATCCAGGCTTCATCATGTTTCCCTATCTAGAAAAACGAAAGCAAAGGAAATCAGGAACGCCGCATCATCCTGGAACTGCGTTACGATCTCAAGTCAAGCCTGTTCCCACCATTATGCTATGACCCTATTGGAAGCCACGTCTGTTTGATAGCCAAGGACAGTGCAGTAGAATGGAGCTATAGCCAGGGATGCAGAAGAATTTCATTGCCATTCATTTAACACCAGGACTTGCCCTATTCAAAACACATGGCTGTTTTGCGCGAAAACCTCACACCTTCCTGAGCTTGCGACCACGTTTGCCAAATGCATACTTTAGGGAAGTGGGTGCTTTAAAAATGTGCATTTTAGAAAAATGCACATTTCCATACTTTAGTCATTTGGGTGCATTTAGAACATTTAGGTGCACATTTTAAACAAATGTGCCCCTAAATGCACATTTTCCACATTCGAATGACAACAACAAAAGCTTGCAATTGAGAATGAGACAGGCCGAGCTTCAAGGTGCAACTCTAAGAACCTGATGGGCTCATGCCCGGCTTATTCTCCCGGGCCAAGTGATGGCTGATCTGCTATTAGAGAGGACCAGCTTCCGTGATGAGCTGAGTGAGATGCAGTTGCTCAGGCCCAGTCCCTTACTTCAGAGGATTTTGGTGGGAGCTTATGTCATATAATTCTTATATGTCCTTATAAGGACAGGAGGGCAGGAAATGCTGTTCTTCCACATGGACACTGGCACAGTTCAGACAACACGTTAGTCAACACAGGCCCCGTTCAGACAACCTACTAAACCATGCTGCTTAACCACAAAATGGTTAACGGATTCCGTTAACCATTTTGTGGTTAAGCAGCATGGTTTAGCATGCTGTCTGAACCAGGCCAATATCAGAATCAGAACTGAACTGGCAAAGCCTTTCATACAAAAATCCACTCCTGGTTTCTGCCCACCCCACCCCACCCCTATCAGTATAGCACGTTGTGTAAGATTAGCTGGCCACCCTCACTAGTGTGGGCCAAATAGCTTCCCATAGCATCTGGTGCCGCTGTCTATGCCTGAAGCTGCACAAAGCCAGGGACTCATCCAGTCAAGTTCCTTTCTCCATGCTGAGAAGAGGCACAGAGATTTTTCTCTCCTGGCATGGAAAGAAAAACAAGGGGGGAGTCAATCTTCCCCCCACCTGAAAACTCTGCTGTCCTGGTCTAGAATTTCCATCACGTAAAGTCAGCACTTCAAAGCCCATTCCTTACCTCCAGCAAAAACCGTGGGCTCTCTGGCATGAACTTTAGGGACACAAGAGACGCAATGCAAGGCAGAGAGCAGATCACCACAAAGACCCTCCAGCTGTGGAAGTGGTAGCTGGTGCCCATGCTGAATCCCCATCCTAGAAACAAGAGAGTGGGGTTCAGATTAATGCAGAAATGGAACGGAATTATGGGTAAAATATGCAGAAGTGATCTCATCCTTGGAAACTCCAATGAGAAGGACCAGAAGTAGCGGAGCAGAGAAAGACCTCTGTCTCCCTCAGACTCTGGACGGCCTCCACCCATCAGAGCAGAGAATGGCTCAGTTCACATAACACTTTTCTCAACAGTGGTGCAACAGCTCCACCATTAAGAAAAGTGTGGGCTGGAAGGAAAACTCCGCCCCACAGTGGAGTTTGTTTGTTTTTTTGAAGGACGCTCCACCCTGAATCTCCACACTGTGCAGAGGGGAGTTCTTGCACAACCGTTGTGTTCCATGTTTTCCGGAGGACTCCGTGGAGTTTCCTGTGGAGTGGAGTGGAGTTTCCCAGTGGCCATAGAGTTCTCTGGCAAGAGCAGCGAAAAGAGAGAGTGCCACTCTAGGAGAGCCGGCGGGATTGTTTGTTTGTTTGTTTTTTGCAGCAAAGGCTGATGGGATACCATGGGGAGGACTGGGGGAGAAGAGAGGGTGGAGGAATGCTGCATTGACTTTTACTCCACACCCTCACAACAGTGGAGTAGGAACATGTTGTGTGGAGAGTACCATTGAGTGGAGTTTTCCCACTGAGTAGAGAAAAGTGTTGTGTGAACTGAGCCAATGAAAAAGCTGTCAATTCTTTGGTCTCAATGGCCAGGGCCGGTGCCAGACTATTTTGCGCCCTAGGCAAGGTGAGCTACTTTCACACACACACACACACACACACACACACCCAAAAAAATGCCAATTTTGATTTTTAAGAACATATGTTTCCTGCAAAAAAATAAGCACAAAACTTGAAACTGCTAAATTTATTTTAAAGTGCAAGAAATACGTCATGCCAATTATAGCAAACAAATTGGAAAGGAACGTCGATGGGTCTAAAATGCATTATTTAATAGGAATATCACCTCCAAATCATCCCCCCCAACTCACACACATGCGCGCACACACACACTCAGCATCACTCACTCCAAACAAACACACACATGAACACATGCATTCACTCAAAGACCCCATGCACCCATACATTCTCTCTCTCTCTCTCTCTCTCTCTCTCTCTCTCTTCCGGGCGTGTTCCGGAAGTCCGAACATGGAGCCGCCCCACCCCAGCGTCCCTGGCTTTGCTTTGGCTGGGCGGGCGCGGGGCGGCATCTCGCTCGCCCAGGCCCAGCTGAATCCTCGGGCCAGGCCAGCTCATAGCCAATGCGTGCGAGTGCTGCGCTGTGCCCGGCGCCCCTCTTAGCTTGGCGCTCTAGGCAGCTGCCTGAGTGGCCTCTATGGTAGCACCGGCCCAATGGCAAACAAGGATACAGGGTGGGGGGAAGCCACCTGGATCTAGACAGGGTTACCGTAATGTGGGATGATGCTCCAGGCCATGATAGAGGCGTAAAGGCCACCAATCATCCAGAACATGCAGAGCCAGCTCAGGTGTTCCCCTCTCTTCTCACGGGAGAGGAATTCAGAGAAATAGGCAAAGACAATGGGGAGAGATCCTCCGATACTGGGGGGAAGAAAAAGGAACGGACAGGAAGAGTACAACAACCAAGGTCTCACCAATGTAAAACTTTATGCAGGTTTCTTAGCAACACACAGCTACAGCCTACATTTTGCATACATCCTGTGTGCCTCCATGCATCCCACAAAATATAGTAAGGGGTGTGAAATTCAGCATTAAAAAAAATGTTCCTCTTCTTAAAATAAATATAAAAAGCAAGTTTCTAGCCCTTTGTGACTTTTTGTCCTAATAGCAGATGCACTGGGATACCTTGACGTAGCTACAGCTGACAGAGGCAAGGGGCAATCCCAGAAACATCATTGTTGCCCAGAAAGAAGGGTGTTCTCCTCAAGATCTGACAGACTGGGGAAATGGACCGGTGGGGTGTCAACTGACGATATTGACTTGGCTAAGCCCTACTGCAAGAGGGCTGCTTGCTTGGTGAGTTTATAGCTGACCAAGAAAACACGCAAGTATCTTTCTGCATGTAAACATGCATGTAACTCCTCTCATTTTAATCCTGAAAAACTAGCCCCAGGCAGTGGTGGAATGGAGCTATGGGAGCAAAGCAAGGGGTTCGTTTATTTATTTACAATTTATTACAATATTTATGTACCACACCATATCTATGCAGAGTGGTGAACATAGGTATAAACAGTAAAAAAGAAATAAGTTTAATAAAGAAAATTAAAATTGTTCAATTTAAAAGAAAGGACCAGAAAAACCGTGGCTAGTCAGTTGAGGAAGGCTTCTCAAAATAGAGTTGTTTCCAGGAGGTGCCAGAAGCAGCCTAGTGTTGGTGCCTGCCTGACCTCCAGGGGCAGAGAGTTCAACAGAGAAGGGGCCACCACCCTAAAGGCTCTTCTCCTGGTGACCCCTTCTCTGTGGAACTCTTTGCCCCTGGAGGTCAGGTGGATTCCAGTCGGGGCTTAGGTCCATGTGGACCACCAGGAGCAGGCCCTCCAATGGCCTCAGTGACCAGGCAGGTTGGTAAGGGAGAAGGCGCTCTCTCAGGTATCCTGGTCCCAAGTTGTTTAGGGCTTTGTACACTAGAACCAAAATCTTAAACCTGGCCCAGTAGCCAATAAGCAGCCTGTGAAATTCCCTTAGCAAAGAAGTTATATGGTGAAAAGAGGCACCATAAAACAGCTGAGCTTCTTCGTTTGGCTTTAGTTCCAGTTTCTGGAATACCCTTAAGGGGAGCCCCACATAGAATGCATTGCAGTAATCCAGTCTTGAGGTTATTAATGCCTATACCATTTTGATTAAGAAGGTGATGCCACCTATTCGAACTGCCCTATTCTTTCTGAGCTTACCTGCAATTCTCACAGTAGCTGGAGTGGAGGGGGATTTTTCCAGCAATAACATATTGTTGTGAGCTATCCCATGCACACATATAGCACACACACACAGTTCAAGAAAACCTCCCAGGCTGCAGAAACACTCCTAGGCTGCTGCAAGCAAGAACAAACAGGACTTTTAGAGCTTTAGAAAAACTCTGTTCCTGCTTGCAACAGGTTAGAGCCCTTTGCAGAGAGGCTTCCTGCCCAGCAGGAGTGCCTGATTGCCTCTCTATAGAAAGTTTCTATGCAAAGTGCACTGTACTGCTGCAAGCAATAAGAGAGTTTTTTTAAAGCTCTAAAAGCCATGTTTGTTCTTGCTTTGCAGAGAAGCTTCTGCACCTGGGAATGCTCCCTGAATGCCTATGAGAGAGGGTGAGGTCACATAGTTTCCTGGGACTTCGCTACCAGACTGGAGAAGCCTCTCTATAAAGAGTTATGGGCTGCTGCAAGTGCAGGTGATGCCCCATAAAAGAAAAAGAAAAAATAGGCAGAAGATCCTTCTGCCTCTGACTGCTCTTGAAAAGGTACGTGAAAATCCTGTCCTCCTCTTCAAGGAGAAAGCTATTCAAAATTCTCACTTCCCCAGCCTCTTTTGCTTGAATTTTTTTTTCATCCCCCGTCTCAAATGCCAAAAATGGAAGAATCAAAACATTCGGCACAGCACTAATATGCACATATAGATAAACATCAACACTGCTGCTTGCATTTCTGGACTCTCCTTAGGGGCATGGCTATGATCAAAATTCATCACTACACCTCTGGCCCCAGGTATCAGAAGGGTAGGAAACCATGGAAGGAACACAGCTATATGATGACCATATGGAAAGGAGGACGGGGCTCCTGTATCTTTAACAGTTGTATAGAAAAAGGAATTTCAGCAGCTGTCATTTGTATATCTGGAGAACCTGGGGAAATTTCCTCCATCAAAACAGTTAAAGCTGCAGGAGCTATACTAGAGTGACCAGATTTAAAAGAGGGCAGGGCATCTGCAGCTTTAACTGTTGTGATGAAGAGGGAATTTCACCAGGTTCTCCATATAAACAAATGATACCTGCTGAACTTACCTTTTCAATACAACTGTTAAAGATACAGGAGCCCTGTCCTCCTTTTCATATGGCCACCCTACTATATGATGACCATATGGAAAGGAGGACAGGGCTCCTGTATCTTTAACAGTTACATAGAAAAGGGAATTTCAGCAGGTGTCATTTGTATGCATGCACCTGGTGAAATCTCTCTGCATCACAACTTTAAAGCTGCAAGAGCCCTGCCCTCTTTAACATCTGGTCAAGAAGACAGGGCTCCTGTAGCGTTAAGACGGGATTTCAGCAGGTGCTGCATACATACAAATAAGACCTGCTGAAATTGCCTTTTCTATACAACTGTTAAAGACACAGGAGCCCTGTCCTCCTTTCCATATGGTCACACTACACAGCTATCAAGTATCAGATGGTCTCGCCACCATGAGGACACCCTAACCCTTTCCTGCAGAGAGTGCTATACCCACCCGAAACCTGAGATAAGGCGGCAGAAGAGAAAGAATCCATAGCCCTGAACAAAGGAGGAGAGGAACGAGAAGGCAGCGTTGATGGAGAGCGATATGATGAGGCATTGCTTCCGGCCCAGTTTGTCCGCCAGGCCACCCCACAAAATGGCCCCCACCATCATGCCCATGTAGACAATCAGCCCTGCAGGAGAAACAGAGACAAGATCTATTAAACGAAGAAACAAAACAAGAGGCAGATCCATGTTGCCTGCACCAGATTTACAAAGTGAGAGTCAGCGTGGTGTAGTGATTGGAGCATCCTGCCCCAGCCTGGTGCCTTCCAGGTGGATTGGACTATAACTCCATCAAATCTGGCTAGAGGATGCTGGGAATTGTAGTCACCAGGTTGGATAATGTTGGACTCGGGTTGGGAAGACCTGGGTTCTTGTCCCCACTCTGCCATACAGCTTAGTAGGTGACTTTGGGCCAGTCACTGACCTAACCTACACCAAGCAGGATATTGCACTATGAAAGTGGTATATAAAAGGCAGGAGCCACGCTACTGCTGTATAGCAATATTGAAGTGCACTGACAAGTGTTGGGGCCCATTGACGCATGCCATACACCACTTGCATACCGCTATGTCCAGCTTGGTGTGGCTCCTGCCTTTATACTGTTGCGACATGCGACATCACGGGCATGCGACATCACGGGCATTGTGCCCGTCGTGGCTGCCATTTCTTTTTTAAAGGGCCAAAAAAATTAAAATGTAAGGGGGTGGGAAGCCCTGACCCCGCTCCCCACCCCACCCCTGAGGGCCCTGGACTACTCCTCCCCCCGATCCTGTCTCCTTCCCTCTGATGACTGACGCTACTCGCGGGAAAGAGGGAAGAAGCTGGGACAGGCGCCCACACTGCCCGTAGTCTTCGGGATTGTCCCGGCACTGCATGTAAAACTGGGATAACTGAGGTCTCACACAGGGATGATCCCGGGATGATCTGGAAAAATGGCTGGTGTAGAAAGGGCCATAGAGTGAGATGTTGAGTGGGCACAGAAAAATAAATGTGTGTGTGCCTGTGTAACCCACATTGATTTTGGTGATATAAAGGTAGGCATGACTGTGCATAGAACCGCAGCCTCCCGGAACGCAGGACACAAAATAATGGGCTGAAGTTACAGGAAGCCAGATTCCAGCTGGACATCAGGAAAAACTTCCTGACTGTTAGAGCAGTACGACAATGGAACCAGTGACCTAGGGAGGTTGTGGGCTCTGCCACACTAGAGGCCTTCAAGAGTCAGCTGGACAGTCATCTGTCAGGGATGCTCTGGGGTGGATTCCTGCATTGAGCAAGGGGTTGGACTGGATGGCCTTAGAGGCGCCTTCCAACTCTACGGTTCTATGATTCTATGAATTCACTTCTGCTGTGAGGTTCTATTGACACTAGGGGGCAGGAGGAGCTGAGTCATTGCCTGACAAACTATCACTACACAGAGAGACAGGCCAGAATGGCTGTGATATTCCAGCAGCCTAAGCAGCTTAGGAGTGCACGTGTGTGCCGTACGTGCTGCTGACCACAGGGCAGGAGCTTGATGTCTTAGTCCCACTAACTCATCCCAGCGCAACTGATGCTGGAGAGGATTTGGTGGGGTAGAGGAGGAGAGTTTGTGCCCCACTGCTGAAAACCAGGAGGTGGAAGTTAAGGAATGCCACAATCTCTCTGGGAAGGTCCCGTGATTGGCTTGCAAACTATGATCTTAGGTGATTTAGATTATACATTAAAAAAAAAACGTTCAGAGCAATTCCAATTGCTCCTGGAACACTTTTCAATAAAAGTCTAGACTATTTGGAGAGAGACAATATACATTGTGGTTCTCAGAAGAACCAGAAAAGTGCAGAATATATCACAGAATCATAGAAAAGCAGAGTTGGAAGGGGCCTACAAAGCCATCGAGTCCAAGAATGGGTGCAGAATTTAACTTCCTGAGAATCTCAGCTTTACTTTTCTAAAGCAAGCAACTAGTCCTTATGGCTACAAAGATACATTTGAAAGTGTGCAAACAGTCGCTGGCAAATATTTATTTAAGTCTGAATAAGATTTCCAAAGTTGTTTAGTGTGGGGATATAAATCTGGGTGTCCACACACCCAAACCCCTGGTCCTGGAATATATTTGCTAGAGGGTCCTTTTGATGTGTGTGTACGTGTGTGTTAGAGAGGGAGAGAGGGAAGGGCCAAGATGCCCAAAACACACCGGGTGCTACCACGGCCTACTTGAAAAATCTCACTGCCACAATTTCGGCTCATTCATACCCCTTAAGGTCTTTGCGATTAGTAACTGAGAGGCAGGGGGGATGTTGAGCAGATTACATCACTGAGGAGGGTGGATTTGTTCCAAAGTCCTCCATTTGTCCATTTCTATTAGTAGGGTGACCATATTATTATTATTATTATTATTATTATTATTATTATTATTACTATTAATTTATATAGCACCATCAATGTACATGGTGCTGTACAGAGTAAAACAGTAAATAGCAAGACCCTGCCGCATAGGCTTACATTCTAATAAAATCATAATAAAACAATAAGGAGGGGAAGAGAATGCAAACAGGCACTGGGTAGGGTAAAACTAACAGTATAAAGTCAGAACAAAATCAAGTTTTAAAAGCTTTAAAATTTTTAAAAGTTTTAAACCATATGGAAAGGAAGACAGGGTTCCTGCAACTTTAACAGTTGTATAGAAAAGTGAATTTCAGTAGGTGCCCTTTGTATGTATGCAGCACCTGGTGAAATTCCCTCTTCATCACCACAGTGAAAGCTGCAGGAGATAAATTAGAGTGACCAGATTCAAAAGAGGGCAGGGCTCCTGCAGCTTTAACTGTGGTGATGGAATTTCACCCATATATCCAAATGACACCTGCTGAAATTCCCTTTTCAATACAACTGTTAAAGATACAGGCGCCCTGTCCTCCTTTCCATAGGGTCACCCTCCTTAAGCCATTCTAGCTGAGCACAGCCGCGCTTAGCATGACCAGATACAAAAGAGGGAAGGGTTCCTGCAGCTTTAACTGTTGTGATGAAGAGGGAATTTCACCAGGTGCTGCATGCATACAAATGACACCTGCTGAAATTCCCTTTTCAATACAACTGTTAAAGACACAGGAGCCCTGTCCTCCTTTCCATATGGTCACCCTAATCTCTATAATCCTACCTTCTACTGGCTCTGAGTTCAGTTCTCATGACTAGTTAAATACCTGCAACTTGGAAAAGACAAAATGTCTCAAATAAGCAAATGTTCCCACATGACCGGGGAAAAACAAAAATGCACCATTCCACAAGATCCTTGATTGGCCGAGAAAACCGACCAAAAGTCACTTTTTGCAGTTGGCTTGCTTATTTTCCCTAATGGCAAATGAAGAGTAGATTTATCTCCTCCCAACCCTGCTAAAAGTGTTTTGCCAAATTAAAAGGCAATGCAGCATTACCAAAAAAATAAATAAAAAATTCACAAAAACACAGGATGATTTTTGCAACAAAAGCCTTGAAAGCTCCTGGTAATCAGACCTTAGAGGAGTCCATAAATACTATCATTTCTCCTAATCAGAATATAAGCAAACCCTTCGCAGTGAATCACACAGTATTTAGCGTTTTCAGGCGCTTGGCTGCAAGCCAACCCTGGTTCTTTTTCATTTATTCATTATTCAATTTCCCCCCAAAGGGGATTGTTATTCAATGGGTTGATCGTGCATGCAAGTAACACACGCACACAGACGCGCGCACACTCTGTATAGAGCATACTCCACAATGGAGTTGTAAAAATCCAATTAACAGCTGGTTCATAGGGTATCTACCTAATAGGGCTCTTCTTGTGATCACCATATGGATTATTGGACTCTGGGGATTGATTGGCAACTGGCAGCACTCACGCTGCATTCAGGCCTTTGAGGGACGCCATCTGTCGTCTGCCCCCTTGTCCCGCCTGCAGTCACCAACACCCACTGCCCTTTGCTGCTTCCTGAATATGCTTGAAGGGATCAGAGGGATGGAGAGGAAGAGAAGAATGGCGGGGCACTGGGCAATAGGGCCAGTCACAGGAAAGCAGGAAGTGGGGCAATTGGCACCAGGGATCCAAGACATAGGCATGCGTAAGGAGTGTGCCCAGGCACACCCTAATATCTCAAGCAGTAAGCGCCGAATTGAGGGGGCATAGAGTAGGGATCCAGAGGGGGATCTAGACACAGTGGGAATGGTCCTCCAACTGCCTTCCATCTGTTCCACCACCGTGTCATAGAACCACTTCCTCTGAGAGAGCACTGTTGCTCTCGGAAGCAGGAGCAAAAGGGAATCTCTCTGCTCATAGCCTCTCTGCCAGGAGCCACACGTCAAAAAGGCCAGGAGGAGGGCCCCCGAAGGCAAATATCATTTCGTAGGCCCTGTCTCTGGCCAGTGTCACCACGTAGCCCCACCAATGCTGGGGCTTGAGGAGCGTCTCCTCATTCCCCCCCCCAAACGGCCCTCCCGTGGTCGGGCAAGCCGAACACAGAGAAGGGCATCAGTGTCTACAGTCTTTAATAAATAATTGAATAAAAATAATGCCCTTTATGACTGAGTACTCAATAAATGTTCAACTTTAAAAAATAAATAAAAGGGATTCCCCTGTTGCGCACCCTAATGGGATGTGCTGCGGATGCCTATGTTGGCTGAATATGAGCCAACAGTGCGATATGGCTGCAAAAAAGGCAAATGTTATTTGGGGCTGCATTAATAGAAGTATAGTTTCCAAATCACGTGAGGTACTGGTTCCTCTCTATTCGGCCCTGGTTAGGCCTCATCTAGAGTATTGTGTCCAGTTCTGGGCTCCACAATTCAAGAAGGACGCAGACAAGCTGGAGCGTGTTCAGAGGAGGGCAACCAGGATGATCAGGGGTCTGGAAACAAAGCCCTATGAAGAGAGACTGAAAGAACTGGGCATGTTTAGCCTGGAGAAGAGAAGATTGAGGGGAGACATGATAGCACTCTTCAAATACTTAAAAGGTTGTCACACAGAGGAGGGCCAGGATCTCTTCTCGATCCTCCCAGAGTGCAGGACACGGAATAACGGGCTCAAGTTACAGGAAGCCAGATTCCAGCTGGACATCAGGAAAAACTTCCTGACTGTTAGAGCAGTACGACAATGGAACCAGTTACCTAGGGAGGTGGTGGGCTCTCCCACCCTAGAGGCCTTCAAGAGGCAGCTGGACAACCCTCTGTCAGGGATGCGTTAGTGTGGATTCCTGCATTGAGCAGGGAGTTGGACTCGATGGCCTTTTAGGCCCCTTCCAACTCTGATATTCTATGATTCTATGATTCCAGAGGATGGACCTTCTGTCTTTCTCCTCTGCCACTCCAGCAGGGTTCAGCCTCGTCACCCTGACGTCCACCCTCCCACCTCCAGCAACGGTGTACACTATCATCACTTGCAAACAAAGACCAGCAGGGAATCAAAATTCATCCATGTCCCACAAATACAGCCTATTGGAGCATTGTTATTATTATTTATATTGATACTTATAAATTAGGAGGGCCAACGTATTTTGCCACCCCTTGATCGTTTATGTAGAGGCTCAAGTACTTATACATGAGCTGGTGGAAAGCCCTGTCCAAATCTCACCTCTACCATGAACCCCCGAGGCAGACTTAAGCAAAGGCAAAGCAAGGGCTCAATAATCAAGGAGATGCTTTGCATGCAAAAGTCCCCAGGTCCAATCCCGGGCATCTCCAGGTAGGGTCAGGAAAGACCCCGGCTTGAAAACTGGGAGAGCAGCTGCTAGTCAGTGTAGACAGGACTGAGCTGGATGGACCAAAACTTGGAAGGTGTCTCTATACCAAGGAAAAAACCCACACCAATACCAGGTGTGGGAGATGTGCTGGAGGTTGACAGCATCATGTAACAGACTAGCAAACTTCCATGAGTACCCAATCATAAGCATGCAATGAATCGCTCATGTAGAGAAGCTCTGATTTGGTCTAGGGCTGCTCCCTAAAGTTACTTTACAGAGCCTTTGCCCAGTCTCAGTTCTCCATTATACGGTGAGAAGTACTGTGTTTCGATTTAATTTTTGTGAACTGCCCAGAGAGCTTTGGTTATTGGGAAGCATAGAAATGTAATAAATAAATAAATTAATAAATAAATATTTAAACAATATGAAGGAGAAGGAGCATTGTTATTATTATTTTACATCGATACCTATAAATTAGCACGTACAATTTCCTTGCAAATTGGTGTCCTCCTTTTTGGCCATTCGTAGGTGTCCACCATATAACTGCAGCATGTGAAATAAATAATCAGTGCCCTGGCATTTATGCGCATGTGCACTTCGAAGAAGATGAGAAGTTCTAATACACACATGAGCACGCACGCACAGAAAGAGGGAGGGGCGGAAGAGATCTAATTTCCATAGATTCTGGGGACTGAAACCTGAAAAGTAGCAACTCACCCTAACAAGGCAAAATAGGAACAGGGGTTTCATAGGGGCAGCAATGCACTGGGGCACATCATTACCTGATGGCGACCCCCACCAGTACCATCAGGAAAGTTCATGCATCCTTCCTGAGCTCCTGCTATTGCTCCCAGATTAAAAACAAATGACCAGGACGGGTAAATTGCTTTCCGCAGAGGAAATCCATCTTGCCAGCTGTTCATCCAAAGCTTCTTAAAAACAGACGCTCCTCCCACCCACTCTCGCCCACCCCACCCCCACCCCCACCCCCACACATAGGCCCTTTCTACACCTAAGGATTATCCCAGGAAAATGGAGGAATCATCCCTGCCTGCTCCCGGGATCCCTGGCGTGTCATTTGCATGCATAGGGATGGTCCCGGGACAATCCCTGGAAAAAAGGCAGGCGTAGAAATGGACCATAGATACAGAAATGTAAAATGGTGTTTAAAGAGATAAAAGAAATTTTAGGAATGGAGATTGAAGAGACACCTATAGTGGCGTTGTTATCAATGGTATGGAGAATTGAATTGTAATCAAGAGACAAAAGAATTGATAAGGAATTTGTTAACAGCAGCAAGATTAATGATATCTAGGAACTGGAAGGTTCAAGGGGATTATCATATAGAAGACTGGTATAAAGAAATAGGGGATATTGCTATTAATGATAAACTAACATGTAACATAAAAGTTAGAAGAGGAATGATAAAAACGAATGATTTTGAGGGAATATGGAAACAGTTTTTAGAATTTGAATTATTAAAGGGGAGAGGGAAAACACCCCCAGAAGAAGTAATGAGATTTTGGAAATATGAATAAGATCCCATGGTTGGAGGGAGCACATTTATGTTAATTATGATTATGTTAAGAGAATTAAGTTAGAATATATGTTTAACAAATTGTTTACTTAGTATTATTATGTATTATGTGGTATTGTTTTACATTGTATTGTTGTATTAAAAATAAAATAAAATAATAATAAAAAAGAAATAGATACAGAAATGTATCTGGCCCAGCTCTCTCATTTTGCTTTTAACAAAAGCTATATCGTCATTATAATGGGAAAATGCTTTTGGGAAATCTGTGTAGGTAGCAGCTCAGTGGGATGGAGCTAGGGGGAGCGTTTGTCTTGAGCTGCAACTCCAAAGGACCTGAGGGAGCCCTTCAGCCTCCATCCCATTATTCCAAGCAGTTAAGGACGTGCCACCTGGTGATAACGCAACGGGTGACTCAAACCTTAAGAGCAGAACAAATCATAGAATCATGGAATAGCAGAGTTGGAGGGGGCCTACAAGGCCATCGAGTCCAACCCCCTGCTCAATGCAGGAATCCACCCTAAAGCATCCCTGACAGATGGTTGTCCAGCTGCCTCTTGAAGGCCTCTAGTGTGGGAGAGCCCACAGCCTCCCTAGCTAACTGATTCCATTGTCGTACTGCTCTAACAGTCAGGAAGTTTTTCCTGATGTCCAGCTGGAATCTGGCTTCCTTTAACTTGAGCCCGTTATTCCGTGTCCTGCACTCTGGGAGGATCGAGAAGAGATCCTGGCCCTCCTCTGTGTGACCACCTTTTAAGTAGTTGAAGAGTGCTATCATGTCAAGAGGAACTGCCAATTCCTCTTGGCAGTTCTGTTTCCCAGAAAATCTGGCTGCCAATTCAAATTCGAGTAGCTTCTGGTTGCAGATCAGTTGATCCAATATCATCCGTTTCGCACGTCAATACTTTGATTTCATTTCCTTGACTTTTAAAGGAGGGGGGGGTTCATGTTGCTTTTGCTTCAGCCTGGTCCAATTGTCACTGGATAATGGAACTCTGATGGACTTTGCTCAGAATTAAATGTTGGAGGGGGGGAAGCATCTGCTTGTGTACGCGGGTGTGAAACCTGCTGGAGGATTCATAGAATCATAGAATCATAGAATAGCAGAGTTGGAAGGGTCCTACAAGGCCATCTAGTCCAACCCCCTGCTCAATGCAGGAATCCTCCCTAAAGCATCCCCGACAGATGCTTGTCCAGCTGCCTCTTGAAGGCCTCTAGTGTGGGAGAGCCCACAACCTCCCTCGGTAACTGGTTCCATTGTCAGGAAGTTTTTCCTGATGTCCAGCTGGAATCTGGCTTCCTTTAACTTGAGCCCATTATTCCGTGTCCTGCACTCTGAGAGGATCGAGAAGAGATCCTGGCCCTCCTCCGTGTCACAACTTTTTCAAGTACTTGAAGAGTGCTATCATGTCTCCGCTCAATCTTCTCTTCTCCAGACTAAACACGTCCAGTTCTTTCATTCTTTGAGTGGACCCAGATGGGCTCAACTGAGGGAGAGGCAGCTGCTGCCATTTTAATTCCCACAATGCCCCAGAGGAACACTATGTCAGGACACTGAGAGAAATCACAAAGGGGCTAGACCCAGCTGCCTGGCCAGGCTTGGAGCGCAGGCCAGGAAAATTAGCAGAAAAATTAGCAGAGGGAGCAACACTAGGCTCTGAGTCCATGACAACATCTCTAAGGATCCTGTGTGCTGACATCAGTCCAAATCCCACTCCCTTAAATGACTCTCTTTCTGTTTCACCTTTTAATGTCTTCTTCCTCCAAGGACTAAGCCAAAAGAGATCCTTCTTATGCAGGCTGACCTATCTGGAAACGAACCAGTCGTGTTTCCTTTTCAAAAAAAATATGTCTCGAAAGATGGCCGCTCGACGTTTTTGCCAGACGAACTGTTGAGTCAATGCTCTTTGTGTGAAACGGAGGTAAGAAATACGAAGCCATGCATGGCTAGCAATCCAAAGGGGACTTCCGTGATGCTACAATCATCCGAATGCAATCCTGCCTTCCCTTTGCTCTCTTTATAGACATGCTTCCGTTGATGAACCCTGGGCTAAAGGGGTAATCCATCTCCTTTTATGCTTTGCCAGGTTTTATGCTACCAGTGATTCAGGAGTCCTTTGAAGCCTTAGGCGGAGTCCACAATGATTAAAAACTAGACTGCATAAATCTACAGGGCCGACGTGTTGGCAACTCTGTGCGCCGTTCCGAAGGGATAACACAGAGCAAGAAAAGGACTAGGAAGGGGAAACTAAACAGATTAAGGGGCCCAGGCAACCTCGCTTTGAAAAACAGAAAAAGGCAAAAGCAATGTGAAAACTTTGTTATTCAGAAGAAAGGGTGGGAGAGAGATGCTGCTGCTTTATTATTTATTGACTTTGTTCTGCTCGGCCAAAATATATACATTTTTCTCCACCTTAAAGCATACTTGACAGATGGTTGGGCAGCTGCCTCTTGAAGGCCTCTAGTGTGGGAGAGCCCACAACCTCCCCAGGTAACTGGTTCCATTGTCATACTGCTCTAACAGTCAGGACGTTTTTCCTGATGTCCAGGCCTTGAGAGTTGGGTACTCAGTCTCCCTTATGGGTTTGCGAAATGGCATTCTTTTAAAGATGAGCATTCTTTCAACTCACTGAACGTGCCAACTTTCTATTTCAATTTCCGGTGTGTGTGTGTGTGTGTGTGCAGTAACTACAGCAAATCTATTTTCACACATTAATAAATATTCAATATTTAGCCATGGAAGCGACCCTGCAATTTCGGCCATGTGCCATGAAAAAGACAAAATGTTTACTGTGAAATGTGTCCTTTTTTTTTCTGGAGAAAACACACACACATACCTATTTATAATATTAGGCCATCTGCTTTCTTGATTTATTCAAGTCCCTGGTGTATGTTTGCCTATACTGTTGATACGTAGGACAACCTGGTGCATACATTGTGCTGACTTTGGCGGTCAGCTTTTGTGGGGAAGGGGCATGGGGGAGCATTGCCCCTCATTGATTTTATTCCCTAGGGAGCAAAGTGTGGCACTGTTGAAATGATTGTAACAGAGAGATCAAGGAGTTCTTCCTGGTTCTCAGAGAGGACCAGAAATTACTATTCGAAAATAGCCGCTCCTTGTTCTTTCTCTCCCGGTACATGTCATCAGGCATGGGATTCCAGCCCAATGGCCTTTGGTTCCTGACATTACATAGGGTGACCAACTGTCAGGATTTCCCCGGATTTGTCCTGGTTTTTGTTCTTTCCATGGTGTCAGGGGGGATTTTCTATAATTTTCAATAATGTCCTGGAATGACACACCTTCCCCTTTAAGGCTGCCATTAGCATGGCAGGAGGGAATGACATGCTTTCTTGAGGCACATCATTCCCCCACCCCGAGCTCCAATTGAGGTCTTAAAGGGGAAAGTGGGTCATTCGTGGACATTATAGAAAAGGCCCCAATTGGAGTGGATGGTGGTGGTGCAGAATGAAATCCTTTCCCCTCCTCCACTCCAATCGGGTTCTTTAAGGGGGGGGGAATAACGTACTTTCTGCAGGACTCAGAAAGCTGCTTCCCCACACACACACTAGGTGTCCTCTTTTTTGGTTTCCCAAATATGGTCACCCTACATTACACCAAACTCAATTCACATTAGACGTTTCCCCAAACAATTATATAACTGCATGTAGAATTGTGTAGACGAATTTGGCTCTACAGACCAGTCCTAAATCCTGGAAACACTTCAAATGCATTATCTCAGTAATCCTTACAAACAACTTTGGAAAGAAGACAAACATTAATAATACACATAAAAACTGAGGCTGAGAGACCATCGTTTCCCAGACCCATGCAGCACGTTCATGAGATATAGTCGCTCCAGCTCATAGCTCATGCTTCCAACCATCATGTTATACTACCCCCAGCAAACCAGTGGTTTTCACGATAGCCAAGTTTCTCCAAACACCACCTTGATGCTCAGTTCACCACGTTTCCTGTGTTTGATTGTGCTATTCCTTTTTAAAAAAAATGTTTGAATGAGAAACATGCACTTTTTTAAAAGTGCGCATCCAAATGTGTGCACAGAGTAAAGCATGAAAATGTACATTTGGGAGGAAATGCGCATTTTTAAAAGTGCACATTTTTCAAACATGAATACAACTTCAGGAATTTTCAAACATCTTCAGAGAACATGTGCTCCTGCTCACGTTCGAGATTGCGAATGGGCCAAATTTGCATGATTTGTGAACTTGCATGAAAGAAATTCTCATTCATCCCTACGACAAATATTTCCGTGAAGGATGATCTATCTGTAAGGGGAAATTTGGGGAAATGACCCACCTAACATCCCTTTTAGGGTTGTGCACTGCTCCATTACGGATCCCCGGATCTGGAGCGGGCTGATCCGGACCTCTGAAGTCCGGTTCCAGTTCGGATTGGGGGAGGTCCAGATTGGCGCAGAGTGGATCGGAACAGTCCAAAGCGATTCAGACCATTCCAAAGCTCCGGACCTAGGTAAGTGGGGGGGAGGGGGGCTTACCTGGCACCGCCGCTGCAGTCCGTGTGGCAATGGCGGCAGAGCCAGGTAAAGGGGCGGGGGGCTTACCTGGCTCCATCGCTGTCCGGGCGGCAGCTTCAACTGAGGCCCAGGGCCCAGGCCAGAAGCAGGCCGCAGCCTGTTTCCGCCTGAAGCCTGGGCTGCAGTTGAAGCCGCCACCCAGACTGTGATGAACCCAGGTAAGTGGGGGAGACGGGGGGCTTACCTGGCTCCGTCGTAGTCTGGCCGGCAGCTTCAACTTGTTGCCCAGGCCTCAGTTGAAGCTGCTGCCTGAACCACAATGGACGTCGGAGCCAGGTAAGTGGGGGTGGGGTGGGGGAGGGAGCTTACCTGGCTCCACCGCCGCCGTAGTCCGTGCAGTGGTGGATGGCGGGGCCAGGTAAGGGGGAGGGGGCTTATTTGGCCCCCATTTTGTCCCCCCTTCCCCATTTACCTACTACTGCCGTCCACTGCAGAGGCAAGTAAGTGGGGAAGGGGAGCAAAATGGGGGCCGAATATCGTTCCGGACTTCCAGATCTCGCTCCGGATCAGGTTCCAGAGCAGCTTGGGTAGGGGGTGCACAGCCCTAATCCCTTTAACTCATTCAGTTTTGACTCCCAGTGGGTGCGGCCTGGAATAGGCGTGGGGGCGGGATTAAAGAGTGAATACAGACTGTGAAAACTATTGCAAACTATTTCAAATCCCCTTCGCCTACAAAAGCCTTGTGCGTTCCAGATGTGATGGACTACAACTCCCATTGGCATCTGCCCACTTAGACAATGCCCTTGCTGGGTGGGGTTGATGGGACTTGTAGTCTGACCCACCTGCAGGACACCAGGTCAGGGAAGGCTGTCCTACACCACCCCACCCCTCCTCATGGTATGTCGCCGAAGAGAAATGGGGGCTCACCTAGCATCCCTTTGTTGGAGCTTGACAAGCACATGTCCTTTTCAGCACTGGGCAGGACAAATCCAACCACAAACACTTCCACCCCATCTGCCATCAGCGCCAAGCCAAGGACGATGAAGAGCATCCACTGGAAACGCCCGTGGCTACACTCCTCAATGATGTTCTCGTACTGGTGAGCCAGCTGCTCCTCGTCTTCCATCTTTTCCGCCATAAGTTCAGTGTGGTCCCTAAACTCATCAGGCACCCCCGGGGATTTCTTCTTCTTTTTGGCCTTGATGTCGTCCGGGTGAGGGATGCCCTGGTACTCTCCTTCGTAAACTTCATCATCTTCATCGTGGCCTTCGGTGGCATCACTCTGAGCATCTTCGTCTTGCCCATGCTCTTCCCCTCTTTGATAATAACCATCATTGGGAGCATAGCCTTCGTAGCTGCCATCTTGATATCGGTAGTCATCCGAAACCTGGTTGACCTTGTTTCTACGGTCATCATCCATTTTGACGTGCAGGTATACAGTTAGATTTATTTATCACTGGGGGTATTTATGTTGTAATGGATTCTGTTAACACGTTTGTTGTTGTTGTTGTTTTAAAAAAACACTGTCTAATTTGTCCAGTTAATTATACAAGCATAACTGCTCCTCTGGAAACACACGATGCATGATAAATGCCAGAATTCTGAGGAGACTTTGTGGCAATGGTGTGTTTTTTAAAATTTAAGTTCTATCCTCCCCTGCTAAACATTGCATAATGTTTTGGATCTCAGCACTGCCCTTCCATCCTGCTTGCTTCCTTCAGCCAGCAAGAGACGTCAAAGGCCGCTACATGAGAGGTCAGCAGCTCTGTATAACCAGGAGCTAGTGCGGCTTGGCTGGTTGGTTGCTTTCCTGATGCATTCTGCCGCTGAAGGTCTCGCCCTGCGAAAGAAAGAAAAAGAAGCAGCAATGAAATGACTTGAAAAGCAGAGGAGGGGAAAGGGCCACACCAGGGCCGAATCTACATTACTGTAGCTGTAACATTTCAGATAGCTCTGGATGACGTCTGTGATCACATGATGTGTTCCTTATAACGTTATACAGAAAGGTTTTGTACCATTTTACCTTTCGTTGTAACACTTCAGCGTTGTTAGACTTCTTTCAATGTGCTCCATTGTTATGAAGTCTTCTGTGTCGCATTGCAAAACTACTGTCACATGATCCCTCACCGGGCTTCCTGTCTGATGTCACTTCCTCTACGCGCCTTCAGTAACCGTTGTTAGAACTGGTGAGTGGAATGTGTTAAATCTTTCTCGTTTTTTAAACATTATTTCCGTGGCATTACATGCAACCTACCTCGGGTAAAAACTTTTTTTAAAAAAAAAAAATTATTAAAGGATGCGCATATGCGCATTTCTAATTTAATTTATTTTTTAAAAAAAAATTAATTAAATTAGAAATGTGCATATGCGCATCCTTTAATAATTTTTTTTAAAAAAAGTTTTTACCCGAGGTAGGTTGCATGTAATGCCACGGAAATAACGTTTAAAAAATGAGATAGATTTAACACATTCCACTCACCAGGCATCCCTACAATTTCCTCAAGAGACAGACAACTCCGACAATCCACAAACCACTCTCTCTGAAGAACTCCCGCCACAAAGATTTGAAATTAAGAGCATGCGCATAAAGGAATGTTAGCTAGAGCGGCGCGGAAAATACGAAAACAAGGAAGTGGGAGGCGCAGAGAAAGGACAGTCTGGGAATTGCAAGGATCACAGAAACGAGAAGAAGAAACAACACAGATGACGGGGCAACGAACAGTGTGCTCAGCAACAACGTTACAAGAAAAGGTAAGTAACACTACTGAGCAACGGTATACAAGGTAGTGATACAAGTTACAACATTACAAAGGCTCAGAAAAACTGATATAAGTAGAAGTGTAGATCCACACCGGGCTGCGTTTCCTGGTATATTCGTTTTGCATGAAGAAACATGATGTTTATGGCATCTATGCAAACAGGTATGTCTCTTATATCAGGGGTGAGCAACCCGGCACCCTCCAAATGTTTTGGCCTACAACACCCATCGCCTCTGCCCAATGGTCTGCCTGGCTGGGGCTGATGGGTATTGTAGTCCAAACATCTGGAGAGTGTTAGGTTGCCGCCCGGGCAAATGGGTTGTGCACATTCTATGATTCTGCAATCAAGTGTGGCATTCTGTTAGGGAGAGGGCAGGATTGATCATCTCAAAAAAGGAAGGATGCTTTTAGAAGGACACCAACCTGCCTGTGAAACTAGATGCGGAAACTTGATGAAATCTCAGAAGGCAGAAAAAGAGTTGGGTAGGATTTCAAGGGGTGGGTGGGGAAGGGGGTGAGATACTGCTTCAGTGCCTTTCGTGGCTCTCAGTCCTCCTCATGAGTAAGAGAAACAGATGGGGAAAAGTAAATAGATGTCACTAATAAATACATTTTCGTGTGCACTTTCACCTAATGTACAGATTTTTATATGCACTTCGTTTATATGCAAAATTCTGAAAAGTGCTAATTTCAAAGGATAACGGAGTTTCAGTTCACGTATGGGTTCAAAAGCGTGAAATTGGGTACCTGTGCATTAAAATGCTAGACAAATGAACTTCTCCCCCATCCTTAGGCCCCAGGTCCCTCTTCGGGCATTAGGGATATGCCACATCAGCCTTTGTGATTGGCAGGCATGGACAGCATGATGCCCCTGGATTGGCCAGGCGTGGCATAAATACAAATACTAGCAACATTGGCTTCTGCTCTTGACTTGCATTGGGCATCTGATGCCGTAGCCACTGGCTTCAGGGACTTTGGAGCCAAAGAACACACCATCTAGATCCAGGTATATCCAGAGTCCTGCTACAGCCTGGCCCTGACATGGAAGTCTGTTGCATAAACCACACAGTAAATATTTCTGCAATACTCAGACGCTTTGCAAAGCATGTGTGCATGCAAAGAAGCCACAAAGATGGCAGTACTTACTCTCGGTTGGGTCCCTCAACCAAGAGTAGATCCGGGCTCTGGCATGTACTCAACCATGCCATCCACTCCCACTGGGCATGAGCACCAATTGCAGTCTATTTGAATTGATTTCTAAGAAATACATTTTGTTTATGCTTTGGCATTCTAGACGCACAACGGTCAATTACAGCTCCCATTTCATTACCAGTGTCCCAGCGGGCCTGGAAATCCTGAATTTCAATCAGGCTGGTGAACAATTCTAGAGAGCGAATTGCATGGAAAACTGAGTAACAGCTTCTCCACTGGGGAGGGAAGAGGAAGCACACAAACAATTTATAACTGCAGGGAGGGGGGGAATTTGCCTCTCTCTCTCTGGAGCGTGCAGCCCTCCGCGTGAGGAATGTAACATTAGTTAATGAGCTGTGATTCCCTCCTTTGCTTCTACTTGAAAAACCAATAATCTTCAGGATTCTCCTGCAGTGCCTGGAGCAATCTATTTCATTTAGTTGAAATGAAAAAGGAACAGACAGTGGTATGTTTTGACTTTGCGTCTGCAATGTTTTCTGCTCTCAGTTCAAGTCCATCGCAAGTTGTTTTCTGCCCCTAACATTGACCCTTGTAACTTTACTTGCTCTGTGGTTCTGTGGATGGATTTGATGGCAAAAAATAAAATAGCTCCAAGTAATAACATTTTAAAGAGAGGGAGGGAGAGAGATTTGTTGAAAGAAGCAGGCTGCGAAAGGAACGTCTCTCCTGGCCTTTAAAGAGACAAATTTAACCTTTGGTTGTTTTCTTCTTTAAAAAAGAGAGGATTTCCTGGAATTTAAATGGACAGCTTTGCTTTTTAAAAACGAGACAGTGGGATTTCTCAACACACAGTTTTTCAAAAGCTAAAGAAAGGACAGGTTCTGTTTCTGGAAGCACGATCAGCTTGCTTTTTCTTTAGATCCAGAACACTGTTCCATCTGTCCACCTCACTTGTGCTATCATTTCTGCTTCTGTCTCCAAAAGGAGTTACCAAGAATCATAACTGTTGTTAACATGCAGAGTAAAAGGAACCAGCTACAAACCGAGTTCTGAGTGAAAATCTTTAAAACACAGCATGGAAACCCTCAGCTACACAGCAGAAGAAATCTAATACGAGTACAACTGCTTGAGAAGCAACTTGGGGCAAAAAATAGATATCCGAAAACAAAAACTGGGCTGCAGTTGGAAAAATACGAATAAAGACAGAGCCCAAAGACTACCCAACTGTCACCTTTTCTGCTATTATATGTAGTGTTTGTTTGTTCACTCTACATATAATAAGATTACTTAACTGAAGGTTTATCTGATGAAATCGCACAAGATGAAACAAGATTTTACCGGACTCCTGTCATAACAAGAACGTTATTTCTTTTTTGTATATCAAAAACACATGAAGCCAACAAGGAGTTTTTTCCCCATTGAATGTATAGGAATTCTGTTATGTTTATATGCAATTTGTTGTGTTTATGATTCTATTTAATGTATAGGAATCCCATTATGTCTATATGCAATTTGTTAAGATTATGATATATCACTTTGAGTGTTAATATAATTGGCTATTTTGCTTCAAATATTTTTTGCTTTAAAAACTTTTACAACTTCAATCTGTATTTGGTATAATAATTTACGGGAGCATACACAGACACCTAATGCTCTTTTGGTTTTTGTTAATATATATATAATATATATATCCAAACTTCAAATGTATACTGATGGAATCAGAGTTCACACTGAGTGAAACAGATATCATAGAATCATAGAATAGCAGAGTTGGAAGGGGCCTACAAGGCCATCGAGTCCAACCCCCTGCTCAATGCAGGAATCCACCCTAAAGCATCCCACCATGCTAGCTGGGGAGTGATGGGAGTTGTAGTTGTCTGCGGAGAAACTAAATCGATCTCATGTGACAACGCCATTCATTTCTGTGTCCTCCATGATGTGTTGCCAACAGTGGTCTCCCCCAGCCTGGTGCCCTCTGGATGTGTTGGACTGCAGTTCCCATCACTGGCCATGCTGGCTGGGAATCATGGGAGTTGCAATAGAGGCTGGTGGTTCCAATGTCAGTGGGTGGTGACTCCACTCCTGGTTTCAGACAGAACTCTGAAGGAGCTATCTACAGTGCTTTGCACTGAGTCCAAAACATCTGAAGGACAGTAGGATAGGGAAGTCATTGAATGGGATTTTAAACACTGAGCTCACTCTTGGGACTTATGGAGACTTATAGATTGCACATTGTTGCAGTTTTCCCCTCATTTATAGTTTGAGGCTTCTGGGCAACATAGGCCTTTGCTAGACCAAGGCCATAGCTAGACCTAAGGTTTATCCCAGGATCATCCCAGGTTTGTCCCTGCCTGAGCGCTGGATGCCCTGTGTGGCACCTAGATGTACAGGTTTGACCCCAGGACAATCCTGGGATAAACCTTAGGTCTAGCTATGGCCCTACTGTTAAATCCGCGACAGAGGAGGGCAGAGCCCGCGATGCAACTATCGTGGGCTGTCACGGTGATCTAGACATCACACGCAACAAGCTCAAGAAAAGAGCCGTCGCGTCCGCCATTTTTAAATTTTCTTAAAGGGGTGGTGTGCACTAATGCTCATGCGCTGAGGTAAGGTTTTTTTTTCAAAATTAACTTGATTTTCCCGCTCCCCCCACCCTGCCCCCAATGGGTGCAGCACTCCTGGGGAATGCTGCACCCTATGCACGGCTTCTCCTGGCTACACGTGAGTAATTGCGTGGAGCCGGGAAGAGCTGCAGAACGGGCCACATGCTCGCAGTCACAGGCTTAGCCTGAGACTGTGGGGAAAACCAGGGCCAAAGGGTAGGCTAATATCCCAGGGCCAGGCAGGGTTGATCCCTGCCTGAACCTGGGATCCCCTGTGCATCATCTGGACACACAGAGACGATCCCAGGTATCACCCCGGGATATAGCCTGGTCTAGCCATATTGTCAATGATCCATGACCAGAAGACCATGTTTATTTATTTTTTCAAAAACATGCTCCCACCCATTTAAAAAAAAATGCTTCCTTGAGGTCCAATGTTTTAAATTTCTATCTTGGATTTACTTATTTATTTTGCAATGGTCACAAAATTGCCCCGATAGATCATTCCTCTTGGAAATCACAATGCCTAGCTCTCTGACATCTGCTTGATTGGTAGGAGCAATCAGTCCGGCTCCTGGTGTATCGACCAGATAGCAAAGAACTGCCACAGTCTACTGCAGACAGATTTATTATTAGGGTTGATATTGGGGGCAGCTTCCTGAGTACTTCACTAAAGCCCAGGCATAGGGAATAGATTTTACATTTGCAAGTCAATGTTTTGAATATCATCTAAGAGAATTTTCTTTGGTTGCTGTCAGATTCAAGAGTGAAAATATAATACTCACCTAATACTCTAGTGGTGTTTAAGAAAAACCACAACCACAACAACCGAAAAAGCCAAAAAGTGATCTGATGGATGTGGTATTGCATGCCATAAAAATTCTCGGTGGGGCTTATTGAGTGAGCTACACATGCCATCTATCCTGTATTAGTAGCTGAGAGATGCATTTCACAAGAGCTGCAAGGCATTTGAAGGGCATTGTGACCATATGGGCTGATTTCAGCACCATGGACAGTGCCTGATACCCATCACTGGGGAAATGTGTCAACAAAGTGGGGCAACTCTCTCAACTGAGTTGATTTTCAAGATACTGTATTATCTCCCCTGCCACAATATTCACATCTCCACTTGGCTCAAATTATAGCCTAAGAAGAAGTCAAGGAAGATGCATCTTTGGCAAGGTAGCAAAGCCAGATGTGGGAAAGGAGAAGAAGGTAGGAACATATTAGAAAAATGACTCAATGAATTATTTAAGAAACCATTTCGCTACCAAATATATCACTGCAGAGGTTATTTTGCCTGAAATGCCAGTCCCTAGCCAGAACGGACGTTTATTGATTGCCATTCTTGTGTTGGGTGTGCGTGTGTATCACAAGTATAATGAGGCAAATTACTCTATTGTTTCATTATAGTAATCTGTTTTCTGGGAGGACAAGTGAGCAGAGCTGAGAGTGAATAATTTATCTTTCAAGCTACAGGCAATCAAGCATTTATCCTTCAGAGAGAAAGGGTTGTCCCCTACACATACTCAGACAGACACACACACACACACACACACACACACACACACCTCCAGCAAGATTTGGGGTTACAGAGGGAAAACATAGCTCCCATTTTGTGGAAAGGCCATCAATGTTCTTCCAAGTTTATATCAAATGGTCCTGAAAACATGTAAAGCAGATTTGCATTATTAAACAAAAAATAAAATAAAAAGGCAAGTCTCTCAAATTTGTGAGATTGCACCCACGATTCTAGAAAATGCAATTTATTTATTTTTTGCAGATTTCCACTGATTGAGGTGGATCCCCACACTCTCACCCACAGGGTTGGTGAATCCATTGAAGAGAAACAAGTATGTTCTAAAATATTTGCCCCGACCCTATAAAAGTATCAAAATTAGGGTCCTTCATGTGTAGGCAAATGAAAAGATCAACAAGTGCATTTTGCAAGGAAAACAGAATTTAGGGAAATCGCAATGCACCATTATGAACCACCATTCACAAGTAGCTAAAACCTAGCTATTTTATGTGATTATTCATGTCCTGAATTAAGCTGCATCCCAGGATCCTGTTAACTGTGTTGAGACGCCACTGCAATGGTGGCTGGTGACTCTGAAGTCAGTGGGGTAGTGAATCCGCTCTGGGTTTCAACCAGAACGAGTCAGAGCTCTAAAGGAACTCTTCTAGATGTGAAGGTCCTTTATCCTTTGGATCACTCCTTTAGGGTTTAGCTGGTTCTGATTGAAACCTGGAGCAGATGCACCACCCCACTGACATCAGAGCCACCAGCCTCCACAGTTCCACTGACAGCATGATGCATGCCTAACCATGTGCAATGTGCCTTGTTGTACGTTATGACAAGTCCATTGTTGCCAAGGAAACTACACTCACTAATATATGTTTGATGGTCAGGTGCTAACATTTTCAGTTTCCCTTTAATGGCTTATAATGTGCTTCAGACATCAAAGTATTATACAACAATAGTGAAAGAAAAGAGAAGTCACAAACAACTCATAACTCCACAAGACAGATTTCATACAAATAAGATGCAAAGGGATTTGGGGGCAGTGGGAACACCAGCAGGACTGTTCCTCCAAGGAGATTCTTTTTTAACATTGGAAAAAGACTATACTCCTGCAATATTATATACAATTATCTGGGAGTAAATCCCATTGAATTCAATGGGGCTTACTTCTAAGTAAACATGTATAGTATTGCACTGTAAGAGAATTTTTTCTGTGGTTGCTGTGGGACTCAAGAGATTTGTGAAGAACAAAAATAAAAAAAATAAAGCCCTAATACTCCAGTGGCACTGTGTCATATGCAATCACACACACACACACACACACACACACACACACCCCTACTGATGACATGTGTTGAATAGTATGATTTGTTTCTAAGGCCAATTCAAAGTGCTAATTCTAGTTTATGTGCTGGGATCAGGATATTTGAAGGACCACATATGCCCTTATAAGGATGCCCATATATTAAGATCCTCAGGTGAGGTCCAGCTCTCTCACCAAGCACCATCTGAAGTACTTTGAGTAGGAACATGTGAGAGGGCCTTCTCAGTATTGGCACCCAAGCTCAGGAATTCACTGCCCTTGGAGACTCACCTGACTCTCTCCTTGCTTTTTTTAAGACAAGATGTTACTTTTAGGTCAGGATGCTACTGTTCAGGTGAGCCATTACAGTGGCTGACCATCCTGGGTGGTTTTATTCTATCATGTCTCCCCACACTTGCCTTTTTTCTAAACTGAACAGTCCCAGATCCTGCTGTAACCTTCCCTCGTGGGTGAGATGCCCCACCCCTTGCACATTTTTGCTGCCCTTTTCTGAACATTTTCCAACTCTGCAATATCCTTCCTTAGGTGATATAGGCCTAAAATATAGTATTTTAGTTTAAATATAGTTTCAATAGTATAACAAGTTCATGCAATTGTTCAGCATAATACAGTGTTAGATGGGAAGACATGATAGCACTCTTCAAATACTTGAAAGGTTGTCACACAGAGGAGGGCCAGGATCTCTTCTCGATCCTCCCAGAGTGCAGGACACGGAATAACGGGCTCAAGTTAAAGGAAGCCAGATTCCAGCTGGACGTCACGAAAAACTTCCAGACTGTTAGAGCAGTGTGACGGTGGAATCAGTTACCTAGGGAGGTTGTGGGCTCTCCCACACTAGAGGCCTTCAAGAGTCAGCTGGACAACCATCTTTCAGGGATGCTTTAGGGTGGATTCCTGCATTGAGCAGGGGTTGGACTCGATGACCTTGTAGGCCCCTTCCAACTCTGCCATTCTATGATTCTATGATTCTATGTCCCCCCCTTTGAGCCAAAATATCACCATAGACCACAGCTGGACCCCCCCCCAAGGTCATCTGGCATTTCCTCAGGTCCCCAACATCTGCTGCTTCCAAAAAAATCAGGGGGAGACACTCTAGGAATGGCTCTTTGGTTCCTGCAATAGAAGCTTCATTCCTAGAGCATCCTAGGTAGCAGAGTGTCCTAGGAAGACATCCAACCAATTCTATCATGCTTCAGTTTGATGGAGTGATTGGCATTCTCCCATTGCATTCTGGAATCCAGAACAAATAGCATAGAGGGGGAAGGTGTAAAAATCTCACGATCTCACCTTCCTATAACTCTTCCAGGAGATTGATATTCCACATCACTTAACTAAAATGGCACTTGCTTAATTTAAAAACAGCATTTTGCAATAAAATAAGAACTTCTCTCCCACCCACCCTTTTTTTTTTGCTTTAGGAATGTTTGTGTTTAGAAAAGAATAACAGATTTTTAAATCTGATTTTTAAGTAATTGTGGTATTTTTAAAACTGACATTTTAAGAGTGTGAATGCTTGAAAAGGTTAAGTAAGAACATTATGTGCAAGCAAGAAGTTAGCACAATGTTCCTGCAACGGATGATGCAAACCACTCACAAGGTTCTTATTGGAAGGAATATCTGCAGCCAAGTTTCAAAACCAAACTGATGTCTGGAAGCCTTTTTGAAGTATTTACCACAACTTATCCCTGCATTGTCTGAAAAACTCCACTTTGCAGGATAAACACAGCCAGGGCCCAAATTATAACCTATATTCAATAAATAGCACTCCCCAAGCTGATTTCCCCGCACATACACATTTCACCAAGTGGTCAACAAAAACATTTCCCAAGCTTCTGATAGGGAAATACTCTTCCCCCCTCTCAATTTAAATAGGAGCCAAGGTTTTCCTTATGGCTGAAAAGGTTCGGTTTTACCATGTGCACAGCTGAGAACTGCAACAAGATGTTGCAATATAGAATTCTCTCATTCAGGTATCCAGCCAGCCAGGCATAACCTCTCCCAGAATATTCCATATCACCCAATCTCCCTCTTTTTTTCTTTTCTTTTTTCTATCTGGAAACCTAATCACAGGATTACCTTCCTGTGTCAAGTAAGAGAGGTCCAGAAAAAGATCTGGAAGGAGGACAGGTCAGAGGACTGAATTCCACAGCAGGTAGCCTCCTCTGTGCCTAGGACCCACCCACCCACCGTATCCGCATTCATGTGACGTTTTTCCTGTGGTGCACTACAAGTTCTTTCTGGTAGTCCTCCAATGCAATCCTGCACACTCTTTGGGAAGTCCCTGGAGGGAATCTACACGTCGTTGTGAGGGCGCTTGCATGCGCCCCCAGTGCGCCCCCACAACGATTGTGTAGACGGAGAAAGAAGAGACGGAGGAAGAGGCGGAGGAGGCAGTGGCTGGGGAACCGGCCGCGTCCTTGCCGCCACCGCCTCCTCCGCCTCTTCCTCCGTCTCTTCTTTCTCCGTCTACACAGTCATTGTGGGGGCGCACTGGGGGCGCATGCAAGCGCCCTCACAACGACGTGTAGATTCCCTCCTGTTCTTTAAAATGTGTAATTGATGGGCCAAATCACAGAAGGGTGGGTAGAAACACCCCTTCCTTAATTTGGGGTGGTGAATTTTTACACTCCTCTCATGCCTGTCTGTTTGTTTCTGTTTTCATATGTATTGGCTGGATTTTGGCCAGTTTTACATTTCCATTAAGTGCTTTCATCTCATTCTATTTTTTCTTTCTTTCTTTCAGAGTCAGGAAGCAATGTCATCAAGACACTGGGAATCCAATCAACTAAGACCCTGTCCCCATCACCCAAAACAAAACAAAAAAAAATCAGCCCCAAACTTAGTTTGATAGCTCAACAAAAAGGACAGTTTGGCTTCCAACTGTCTCTCCTCTCCTGCGACAGCCAAGGCAAGCAATTTCAGACCCCTGGTTACTTGGGGGTGCACAAGAAACCCCTCCAGGTGAGGAAATGTGGGTAAATCAGAAGAGAGCCAGATCCTATCTGGTCAATATCCCAGGCTTTTGACATCTCATAAATGACTTGTTTTGGTATTTGCTGGCAAGGGTGGCGGTGGAATAATCTAGGAATAACCATTTTTGTGTGCTAGGTACTTCTGGACTTAGTTGCAAGGCTGGGGCTGAGAAATCTAACATAAGAACCTAAGAAGAGCCCACTCATGTTCCCTCGTAACTGTGCATAGGAGCGAACTGTGCTAGTAGCCATTGACAGCCTTCTCCTCCAGGAATTTCTCCAATCCCCCTTTTAAATTTATTTATTTATTATTTGTTACATTTTTATACCGCCCAATAGCTGAAGCTCTCTGGGTGGTTCACAAAAATTAAAACCATAATAAAACAACCAAAAGGTTAAAAGCACAAATACAAAATACAGTATAAAAAGCACAACCATCAAAACTAGTGGAACCATCCGAACTGTGCATAGGAGCGAACATATAGCCGTCAGGGCTAGTATTCATTCACAGCCTTCTCCTCCAGGAATTTCTCCAATCCCCCTTTTAAACCATCCAAACTCTCCTTTTTTCAGAGGAGACTTGCTCCAGCCCCTGGATCATCTTAGGCCGTAGCTAGACCTAAGGTTTATCCCAGGATTGTCCTGGGGTCAAACCTGTTCATCTAAGTGCCACACAGGGCATCCAGCACTCAGGCAGGGACGAACCTGGGATGATCCTGGGATAAACCTTAGGTCTAGCTATGGCCTTAGTTGTCCTAGAACTGGCTTGGAGCCTCTTCATAAATGCCCACTGCTCTGTCGGTTTTAAGAAATAAGAATGGTAGCAACAGCAGCTTTGCCAAAAGCCGGCAATAAGAAACCAATCACTCATGAATCTGAAGATCATAGCTAGGACATATGAGGGAGAATTAGCCAGGGAATTTCAAATTTAAACAGAGTGGGGCTGATGTTTCCTTTTAGCCTTCAGTTTACAGGTGTGGCTTACTGCTACCTATTATTATTATTATTATTATTATTATTATTATTATTATTATTTATATAGCACCATCAATGTACATGGTGCTGTACAGAGTAAAACAGTAAATAGCAAGACCCTGCCGCATAGGCTTACAATCTAATAAAATCATAGTAAAACAATAAGGAGGGGAAGAGAATGCAAACAGGCACAGGGTAGGGTAAAACTAACAGTATAAAGCCTGCCGCAATGGATTCAATTTGGATTGTATGATGAGGCATTCACCGTCCACTAACAGAGTATACAAATGCCTCAAAAGAAAGGGCTCGCTTTTCTCTACAAAATGTAACAATAGTTTTGCAAGAAGGTGATAAATCTCTTTTCCCACCCCCCAGCTGTAACCAGATCCATCAACTGATGCATCCATCTAGCAGAAAGGCAACATCATCTGGAAAAGCGTGGGTATTTTTGTTTTTAAAGGTCTCTCGACAGGAAGGGCATCGGAATGGCCCTGTTCTGTTCCTGTGTACATGCTCCTTTCCTTCGCAGCGTGATTGATTTTCAGGAGGGAGCCTGTGGCTATGGATCCCAGTGAGGGCTTCCCTGCAGTATGACATCATGGAAAGAGAGAAAGTTGGCCTGGTTCATGAATTGAGTGGATCATTATTCTGGTTGAGTAAATCCACCCACATGGCTCCTGCTGGCTGCTTTTTTTCCCCACCACTTCTCCAGCTCAGCCTCCGCCCCACCCCCACTCCCTGCAGGACCTATTTAAGACTGCATTCTTCCCAACCTCATCTTAAATCTGCCATGATAAATGCCTTCTTCTGCTCCTGGCAAGGAGAAGGAGCTCCATGGCAAATCTCTCTCTGCGTGTCTATCTATTAGGGTGACCGTATGAAAAGGAGGACAGGGCTTCTTTATCTTGAACAATTGCATAGAAAAGGCAGCAGGTGGCATTTGTATGCCTGCAGCACCTGGTGAAATCCCCTCTTCATCACAACAGTTAAAGCTGCACGAGCCCTGCCGTACAGGGAGCTTTAACTGTTGTGATGAAGAGCGAATTTCACCAGGGGCTGCATGCATACAAATGACACCTGCTGAAATTCCTTTTTTTTTATACAACTGTTAAAGACACAGGAGCCCTGTCCTTCTTTTTGTATGGTCACCCTAGATTATCGATCTTCAGTCTTTTCAGAGGGTAGCCATGGTAGACTATTGCACCAAGAATGACAAAAAAAACCATGTAGTCCCTTAAAGCATTCTGACATAAGGTTCTATGCACTATAGCTCACTTCATCTGAAAGTTGTGGTTTCTAACCCCCCAGATGTTGTTTGCTGATATCCCAGGCTTGGCCTGCATAGGGGTCTCCAGCCCTGCCACTCAGCAATAACTTCATGGCTGAGTGCAGGGACTAAGAATGTAGAACTTACTGCCATGTGCCCCTTATATGGTTCTTCTATGGAACTCACTACCACAAGATGTAGTGATGGCCACCAATTTGGATGGCTTTAAAAGGGGGTTAGAAGAAATTCCTGGGGGAGAAGACTATCAATGGCTACTAGCCCTGATGGTTGTGTGCTATCTCCAGTATCCAAGGCGGTAAGCCTATGTGCACCAGCTATGTCCCCCGATCCTCTTCGCCTCCACCTTAAGGGGAGGCGAAGCACCCCGATCCACTTTTGCTTCTCCGATCCGAAGAGAAGCGAAGCACAGCCCTAACGAGCACATTGTTTTTAATCAAGGAAGCAATGCAAGGGAGGAAAGGGTTAGCAAACATGAAATCTCCCACAAGTCCATATTCCCCATCCAATTAGCGTCCCCTCCCACCTCGTGGCAGCCCACACATCTCTTGCGTTGTGCCTCGCCTGGCCCTCAGTTATCTCAAGAGTGCTACAAGGGTCGGTCGGCTTATTCACAATGGTCACCTCCTCATCCTTCCGAAGAAGCCGTAGGCTAGCCTGCAATGTACTACCTTGCCCTGTGATGTTGTACATGAAACAGAACAGGTAGCAAGAGTCCTAGGGCTCTCCTTGAATTGCAAGATCAGATAGTTCCTATTTTAGACTTTAAGCACAAATGGTATTAAGAGGCAGAAACCGAATCCCCAGGTGACCTCAGCTATGACTCCTTAGAGAATACCACGCATCCAGATCGTGCCTCCTTCCGCTCATCCCAGTGCTGACAGGCTAGAACGAGCACTGCACTCACAGGAGAGTGTGAATCTATTTCATACTGTGCATGTCAAGACAAGAATACTTTCTCCTAGAGATTTGTCCATTGGGTAAGGGAGGCAATTTCATCCCTGCACAAACATACAAAACCAGCATGTCAGAGAAAAAGGGAGAGAAGGAATGAAGGTGAGCTTGAAATCACTCTTCTTGGCATGCTAGCTTTCTATCCGCAGGGAGTTGTTTTGTTTTTGTTTTAATTTGGGAGTACATCTGTCAAGTCTATGGCTGAGAGCAGTTTGAGAAACAAAAGTTCATTTGTCATTTGCAAACAAAACCATCAGCTGAGGCCCTTTTGAGGGACCCACACCAAGTGAAGCAAGGCTACAAAAGAAAGGCCATTTCAGTGATGGCACCGTGTCAGTGGAATGCAATCCCTAAACAGGCTCACATGAAGCCATGTTACGGTCTGTTCAGCGCCAAGTGAAGACCTTTTTAAACTCACGGGCTTTTTAGGCCTTTCTTTTTTAAAAAACGGTGTTAAATTTAGTTTGTTTTCCAGCTAAATTAAAATTAAATTTAGTTTGTTCTTGAGTTAAATTAGGCATATTTACTACTCGGTAGCAGTAAACTGACTGTTCTTGGTTTTGTTTTTGCTGCTGATGCAATTTCCAGCAGCATGGCCGTAGTTGGCAGAATATGTATGTGTGATGGAAATAGGTATTCTTTATATTAGGGATTTATACTCCGCCCTTCCAGAAGATTCCTGGCATTTGTGAGCCTATTACCAGTGTTCAAAGTCCACGCAGTAGTCCTTACAAACAGACCCGGAAGCAGGCCACTGTTATTATGCCCATATTCTAGTCAGAGGGACTGCGGCCAAAAGGTGGCGAGTTTTGCCTCCTAGTGACCATGTGGCTGAGGCGAGATTCAAGCCAAGAACTTCCTAGTAGGGCTGTGCACGGACCCCCCGATCCGCTCTGGATCCCAATCCACAACTTCCAGATTGGGACAGATCTGCCCCGTGCCGATCTGCCTATGGTCCACTCCACTCTGCGGCGGGGATCCGGATCCGGATCAGAGCTCCGTGTTTCCCCCCCATAGACTTGCATTGAAAATCAAATGCCTTTAACTTTTTTACTTTCAATGTTAGAAACCTCAACATTGGCACCATGAGAGCTTATCCATGTATCCACATTCATGGCCAGTTTGAATCAAATCCGAGCATCCAGTGATTTTTGGCGAATATGTCAAAATCCCCCACCCCATTTTCAGAAATGCAAATATCTCTGTCATTTGCCCAGATACAAACTTGAAAATGGGCACCATCCCAGCTTCCACCTTGATCCATATTCACACCAAGTTTCAAGGAAATCCAAGCATGCACTGACTTTTAGCGATTTTTTAAACCTTTTAACCCTCAACCCTAACCCCAATTTCTACATCTCCATCACTTTTAACGTTAGAAACCTCAAAATTGGCACCATGAGAGCTTATCCACATATCCACATTCTTGGCCAGTTTGGATCAAATCTGATCATCCACTGATTTTTATTTATTTATTTATTTATTTATTACATTTTTATACCTCCCAATAGCCGAAGCTCTCTCGGCGGTTCACAAAAATTAAAACCATAATAAAACAACCAGCAGGTTAAAAACACCAACACAAAATACAGTATAAAAAGCACAACCAGGATAAAACCACGCAGCAAAAATTGATATGAGATTAAAATTCAGAGTTAGAACAGTAAAATTTAAATTTAAGTTAAAATTAAGTGTTAAAATACTGAGAAAATAAAAAGATTTTTGGTGAATATTTCAAAATCCCACACCCCATTTTCAAAAATGCAAATAGCTCCGACATTTTTTACAGATACAACTGGGCAGCAATGCCTTTTTCGTCACGAAGAAGGACTAATGAGGGACAGGGCCTTTTTGGTGGTGGCCCCCAGACTCTGGAATGATCTCCCTGACGAGGCTCGCCTGGCGCCAACGCTGCTATATTTCCGGCACCAGGTTAAGACTTTCCTCTTTGCCCAGGCATATGGTGGCACAGCTTAATCACCCACATGTTTAGTTTTTTAACGGTTTTTAATGCTTTATGTGTGTATGTTCTGTGTTTTAGAATTTTAAATTTTGTATACTCATTTTTATCTTAATTTTAGAATTTCTGTAAAGCGCCCAGAGAGCCCTGGCTATGGGAGCGGTATATAAGTGCAATAAATAAATAAATAAATACTAAAAATGTATTTATTATTTGGGGAAATGGGACAAACGTGTATTGTGCTTTACCCAAACTTTATTTGAATGCTTTTTGCACTTAGCAAGCAGTGCACAGCAACACACAGCCACCCCCACCCCAAGCTAAATCCTATCTCCTCCAAAAAACGCAGCTACAGTACAGAACTAACTAACCCTCTGAGAAAGGAAACTGTCTCTGGCTCCCTCTGGCTTAGTCCCCTCCCCTCCAACATTGGGATTGGAGGATGCTTCACATTATCATCATGATTGGAAGTTCAATCTGTCAATCAAGGTGGAAAAGAAGAGCTTTCCCCTCCTGTTTTACCGATTCTATAAAAACTAATAGCAAGCAAACCGCATGACAAAAAATTCTGAAAATCGAAACAAATGACCCCCAACAAGCACTCTCTAAGCACGGTAAGTTTTAAGAATGTAGCTTTTAAAACAAAAAAGTTATATGCGCTTTGTTCTCACAATGCAATCCTATGGCGAAAACCTTCCAACGTGGCGGACGGAGCTCCACAAGGAAGTGAGTCAATCCGCAAATGGACGACCCACCCTGCACTGCTCTGCTCTGCTGCCCCCCCGCCCCGATCCACCTCTGCCTTTAACAGAGGTGAATCAAGCCGATCCGATGCTGCTTCTACGATCCGAAGCGAAGCGGAGCATAACCCTACTTCCTAGAACACACACTCCGCACCTCAGTGCTGTGCCGGCTCTGGGTAAAGCTGCACAGAATGAAGTGTGTTTATCTGGCAATAATCGAGTGAAATTGTTGCATGCGCTTAAATCCACCTCATGGCCCAGTGCAAAAAGCAGGCCTCGTGAAGAGGGCAGCTGCAGCCAGTGCTGATTGGACGCACTCATCTGGTTTTCAGGAGCCCTCCCTTCTCCTAGCCATCTATATTTCATGAAGGCCGGGGGGGGGCTTTGCGGATGGCTGGCTGAACTGGCGCTCCGTCAGCTGTGCCTTTGAAGGGCTTCCGTGCTGCAGGAGACTGCTAAGCAGTTTAAGGTCATCTACTACCTGCAGCAAAGATTGGGTGAGAATTTTGTTTGGTCCATTTTTGCATCAGAATGTACCAACATCTGCAAATTTCTTCATAAATGGGATGGAAAGAAATTGAGCTTTTTTTAAAAAAATGAAGTTGGGCAAAACATGGACATTCATCTGTCTGTATCATTGGAGGCAGGTGGCTCTGATTTCTCAATAATAATAATAATAATAATAATAATAATAATAATAATAATAATAATAATTCCATTAGACATATGGAAGCATCACATCAAAAAAACTATACAGAAAACCTTCAGAAACTGGGCCAACCAAATACGTCCACACCAACACCCATACAGCAGACATACAATACTTAAAACGGGCTCAATTGTCAGGAAATTCCTGAATCAGTAAAAGACAGCATGACTTGGCAAAGCACATCATGTTCATCTAGAAAAACCTGACGAATCACGATACAGGAGGGAGCAGTTGGTGATACCAAAGTGGAATAATACTAAACAGCATACAACTGCTAGTAAATCTAGCAGTTTTTTTACAGCTGGTATATCTTAACAACATTTCAGATGTGTAACATTATTATTATTATTATTATTATTATTATTATTATTATTATTATTATTTATTTATATAGCACCATCAATGTACATGGTGCTGTACAGAGTAAAACAGTAAATAGCAAGACTCTGCCGCATAGGCTTACAATCTGGCCTGGGGATTTATTTATGTCTTGCGGCAACCAGTTGAAGACGGTCTGAGGAAGCAACTGTGAAACAGATTAAAAGAGGCCTGTAATGTTGATTTGCTTTGTTACTGAAAAAAAAACATGTTATGCTGTGTTCAGTTATCGAATATTATTGTTATCGTATCATAGTTATGAACCTTTCTCATGTATTTGCTTCAGGATTGTGTGTGTGTGTGTGTGTGTGTGTGTGTACAGGCTTGTGCTTATTATGTGATTCTTCGCAGTGTAAGTATGGTATTATATAAACATCTATGAAACCCGTTAGCTGACATTGCTTAGATTTTCTAGCAGTTCTGTGCTGTTTAGCATCTAGAAAAACCACGAGTGCAAAGAGAGAGATGATAATGATATGGCTTCAGCACCTTAGACAGCTCCTTTAGAGTTGTGGCTGGTTTTGACTGAAACCCAGAATGGATTCAAGGCCCTACCAAAATCAGAGCCACCATCTTCCATCATCCGTATCCCTCCACTGCCCGCACACACACACACATACACACACACTTGCATTTCTGCCTTGCTTTTCCTCCGAGGAACTCCAGCAAGGCGACAGTCATGCTCCACATTTTATCCTCACCACAGCCCCATGAGGTAGGGTAGGTTTGGCTGAGAAACAGTGACTGGCTCCAGGGAGCGGGACTTGAACCTGGCTCTCCCCAGTGTACAAGGTCGACACTCTGAGCCAGAGGCGTTGAGTCTCAGGCCTGCGGGATGAATCCGCCTTCGCTGATATGCACTGCACAGAACTACATTTCTCCGCCTTGATTTGGTATTATCATTTTTTTTTTTAGACGGTTCCCTTTTAAGTGCTTGGTCCCCTGCCCCCAGAAGCTTACAATCTAAAATTTGACACAAGGGAGAAACAGAAGGGAAAGTGGAGGGGAAACAAAGGACCAGTGTGTTTCATTTGGGGGTATTGGGAACTAGGGCTGTGCAAGGACCCCCCCCCAAACCGCTTTGTGGCCCGATCCTCAATTTTTGGATCAGGCCGACCTGCTTCGGATCGGGCCGATGCGCTTCGGGTCGATCCAAACCTCCCCCACTCTGCTCCGTGGAGCGAGATCCAGAGGGGCGGATCGAGATTATGCCCACCTTCCTTACTTACTTGCCTCCATGGCGGACGGCGGAGGCAGGTAAGGGGGGGAAGGGGGCAAAATGGGGGCAGAATAAGCCCCCCGCCTCCTTACCTGGCTCTGCCACCATCGCCACCCAGACTGCGGTGGCGGCACCAGGTAAGCCCCCCTCCCCCCCTTACCTGGCTCCGTCGCCGGCTTCAACTGAGGGCCAGGCCTCGAAATGGAAGAGCAGGCCGGTTTGCTTGCAAGAGCTCTGAGCTGATCGCTTACAACAGACTTTTAAAATTAGACTCAGACTGAACATGGCCTTAGGGCTGCACAGTCCCCACCCCTAACCCAAGCCAAGGGTTTTACAGAAAAGTTGGATTTTGAGGGTGGATTTGAAGGATGACTGAGAAAGTGGACATAGGAACATAGGAAGCTGCATTATGCTGAGTCAAGCCCAGTTAGCCCAGAAAGGAGTTTGTCCAACCCTACCTGGAGTTGCTGGGGAGGTGCTCTACCACTGACTTAGGGCCTCTCCTCTGCCTTTCCAGTCAACTCACTAGTTCTGCACATGCGTTGACTACTGCGAGTCTTAAAAATAATGAAATCGGCTAGCTTAGGGTGACCCTATGGAAAGGAAGACTGGGCTCCGGTGTCTTTAACAGTTGCATCGAAAAGGGAATTTCAACTGGTGTGCATGCAGCACCTGGTGAAATCCCCTCTTCATCACAACAGTTAAAGCTGTAGGACCCTTGCCCTCTTTTGTAGAGTGACCAGATGCAAACGAGGGCGGGGCTCCTGCAGCTTTAACTGTTGTGATGAAGAGGGGACTTCACCAGGTGCTGCATGGATACCAAGGCCACCTGCTGAAATTCCCTTTTTTATGCAACTGTTAAAGATACAGGCGCCCAGCCCTCCCTTTCATAGAGTCACCGTAGGAAGGGCCTGTATGCTAATACCAGAAATCAATCGGTTTGTTTAAAAGGGAAGGCTGTGCACTACCCATCTATCTCTGCACCTTACAGTCCACAGACTGCAGTTATTCTCTGACAGATTCTGCTTTGCGTTGTGCTCAAGAGTCAGCAACTAGCAGCCTCAGCAGAATCTAACCACTCCTCTCCACTGCCCTTTCCTCCCCTCCTTTCCTTATAGGTGGGCAGAAAAGGAAAATAATATTAGAAAAGATCTAATGTGAAGAATGGGATGCAGAAAACAGGGGAACCCCTTCCAGGCATTGCCTATAATTTATGCTGGAACGGTTTTGATCAGAAAACAGCCAGTGAAATTCAGACACATCCTCTTCAACTCAGAGCTGCCCGCGAGCCCACATTGGGGGTTTTGTTTTATTTTGTTACCAGCCTGCTGCTAATTAATGCCAAACCAAGCGCACAAGATAATTACAGGAGCAACTCTTTTATCTCCTTGAACCTTTCAGCATCACTTCCTCTGACAGCAAACGCAGGTGGTGACTGCCAACATGCCAGCCTCGTTGGCACTCACCACCTGAGTTTAGTATTAGAGGAAATCGGGCTTCTGAGAAGTGAGAGTGAAGCATTTGCGTGCTTTGGGGAAAACTCAAGTACTACAATTATTTACAACAAGAACAACAAGAACTATTTTTGGGGTAGAGGGACCTGGACATACTCAGGACTCAGAGTGGTTGGAGAAGGACACAGAACTAAGAGGTGGGGTGGGGAATTGAAGACTTTAAAGTCACTCCACTGGCTGCCAATTAGTTTCTTGGCGAAGTACAAAGTGTTGGTTATTACCTTTAAAGCCCTACATGGTTTGGGTCCAGGTGAGCTGCGGGATCACCTTCTCCCATACAATCTTCCCTGCACGCTCAGATCGTCTGAGAAGGGTTTACATCAGCCAGCAAAAACTAGATTAACAACTGTTACCCAGAGGACCTTTTCTTCCTCTGAGGACCTTGCGTCCAGAGGACCTTGTGTCCAGTTCTGGGCTCCACAATTCAAGAAGGATGCAGACAAGCTGGAGCGTGTTCAGAGGAGGGCAACCAGGATGATCAGGGGTCTGGAAACAAAGCCCTATGAAGAGAGACTGAAAGAACTCGGCATGTTTAGCTTGGAGAAGAGAAGATTGAGGGGAGACATGATAGCACTCTTCAAATACTTCAAAGGTTGTCACACAGATGAGGGCCAGGATCTCTTCTCAATCCTCCCAGAGTGCAGGACATGGAATAACGGGCTCAAGTTAAAGGAAGCCAGATTCCAGCTGGACATCAGGAAAAACTTCCTGACTATTAGAGCAGTACGACAATGGAATCAGTTACCTAGGGAGGTTGTGGGCTCTCCCACACTAGAGGCCTTCAAGAGGCAGCTGGACAAGCATCTGTCAGGGATGCTTTAGGGTGGATTCCTGCATTGAGCAGGGGGTTGGACTCGATGGCCTTGTAGGCCCCTTCCAACTCTGCTATTCTATGATTCTGTTATTCTGCCTCCCCGAGACTGTGGAATGGCCTGCCGAAGGAGATTCATCAGCTTAATACTCTCTCTCTCTCTCTCTCTCTCTCTCTCTCTCTCTCTCTGTGTGTGTGTGTGTGTGTGTGTGTGTGTGTGTGTGTGTGTGTGTGTGTGTGTGTGTGTTTAAGACAGCCATAAAGACCAGTCTCTTCCAGCAGGCCTACCCAGATGAATTTTAAACCTAAGAATTAAAAATGTTGTGATTGTTATTTTAACATTATATTGATTTCATATGCTCTTTTAACTAGTTTTATGTATTATATTGTATTTAGTGTTGTTCCCCGCCTCTATCCAGAGGGAGAGGTGGGTAATAAATTGATGATGATGATGATGATGATGATGATGATGATGATGATGAAAGCAGGCCTGGCTGGAACACTGAAAGGAGGCACTCCAGACTACAACATTTTGTTGCAGCGCCTAACTTACAGAGAAAAGGCATGCTCACCGTTTACTATTGCTCATTCCTTCACTAGCAAAGAGGATGCAGGAAGGGGAGGTGGGAGGGGCAGTTTGCTCCATTCTTCTGTCACAAATGGATCCCAAATAACAGGGACAACTGTTCTACTGCTTCAAAGCCATCTTCCACTTTGAAGCTGGCCTCTTCTCCATTTCCAGGTGAGTAGAAGTCCCCTACCCCCCTGAGTCCCTCGCCTTCCCCCACCCGCTCGCAACTCTAGAGCTGAACATTTTGTTCATCTGTCTACAGAAATAGAAGGAGAAGTCACCCAGATGTCACCTTCAAAGCTAGGGATGTAGTCATGAAAAGCCAAAAGTGTGGCCATTTATACACACACACACACACACACACACACACACACACACACACACACGTACAGCCAAAGAATAATTGCTTCCTGCAAAATATTGTTCCACACTCATTACTTTCCCAGACGGCAATGAGCTCCGAAGGAAGCTTTTGAACTCTCTGCACAGAGAAAGAACAAACTCATCACAAGAAAAATGCTTTGTGTCGCCCTCTCACCAATTTGCTAGTTTTCTACATGCGAGGTTTCGGGATCGCTTTTTTGCTTTGGCATTCAAAACAGTGAACCACCCACCTGCAATCTGAAGAGGTGCAGCCCAGGATCCCACCATGTCAAGTCATTTGGGGTAATATGTGGGACGGCTTTTTAAGGAGTGGAATTGCCAAAACTGGGGGTGTCAGAGAAATCCACAAGCGATTGAAATAGGTTCGGATTTCTATGATGCCAACTTGTGGCTTCCACAACGGACCGGCTTTTTCCGAGTCGTGCAGATCCCACAGACTCGGACTTGTGCATTAGCACAAGTGGAACCAATCATAGAATCATAGAATAGCAGAGTTGGAAGGAGCCTACAAGGCCATCGAGTCCAACCCCCTGCTCAAGGCAGGAATCCACCCTAAAGCATCCCTGACAGAGGGTTGTCCAGAAGGCCTCTAGTGTGGGAGAGCCCACCACCTCCCTAGGAAACTGATTCCATTGCTGTACTGCTCTAACAGGAAGTTTTTCCCTGATGTCTAGCCGGAATCTGGCTTCCTGTAGCTTGAGCCCATTCTTCCGTGTCCTGCACTCTGGGAGGATCGAGAAAAGATCCTGGCCGTCCTCTGTGACAACCTTTTAAGTATTTGAAGAGCGCTATCATGTCTCTCCTCAATCTTCTCTTCTCCAGGCGAAACATGCCCAGTTCTTTCAGTCTCTCCTTATAGGGCTTTGTTTCCAGACCCCTGATCATCCTGGTTGCCCTCCTCTGAACACGCTCCAGCTTTTCTGCGTCCTTCTTGAATCGTCCATCCCTCAAAAAAAATAATCCAACTGTCTCAATGAGTGGATGCCAAAATAAAAGACGCTTGACCATCCCTGAAAGATAGACGGGATGGATCTAACAAAATCTGTACAACCCTCACCAAAGCCTGGGTAGGATGGGGAAGGAAGGCCCAGGTCCTGCTCCTCCATCGGTCTAGATGGAGCAGGCCCATGGCCAAGAGCAGCAATTCCCCAGAGGTCTGGTGTGCTGAGTGTTAGATTTACACCTGGGAGGCAGCTGGGAACAGGCAGGTGCTTCTAATGAGGTTCTGGTTCAAAGATAAGCTTTCCTGGAGACCCGCCTAAACGCAGGCAGCGGCAGCAAAAAACAGCAGTGACCCCCACCTACTTCCCTCCACCGCTTTCCACGGAGGCATTTGCAGACATTAACATGCCGCCCTCCCCCCCACCCCCAGGGAAGAGCTTCATTAGTGAAGTGCCTCTGAGAGGCCCCCGCCAGCGTGCCTCTCCCTCCCTCCTCCCTGCTGTTCCTGCCTACACGGTACAAGCCAGCTGGTGCTTTCCGTTGCATGGTGCCATTTAAATATTGAAAGGATTTTTCATCCAGCACTGGCAGCGGAGTGGGGGAGGGAGGGGGGAGGGCGAGCTGCAGGAGGATGAGTGAGGCCTGGCTGAGGTTGCAGCATGCAACCTGGAAACACTTCTGTCTCCGTCGTAGGTCTGCAGCTGCCAGTGGAGGCTGGCGACTCTTATTGCGGTGGGGCAGTGAATCCGCTCTTGGTTTTGTTGAGAACTTTTTTTTGGGGGGGGGGAGGTTTCAGCACTTTGGATAGCTCCTTTAAAGCTCTGTCTGGTTCTGACTGAAATATAAGGAAAATAGAAGGCTGTGGTTTGAAAACAACAACAGTTACTTACTTACTTATTACATTTCTATACCGCCCAATAGCCGAAGCTCTCTAGGCGATTCACAAAAATTTAAACCATAATAAAACAACCAACAGTCTAAAAACACAACTACAAAATACAGTATAAAAAGCACAACCAGGATAAAAACCACGCAGCAAAATTGATATAAAATTAAAATACATTGTTAAAACAGTAAAATTTAAATTTAAGTTAAAATTAAGTGTTAAAATACTGAGTGAATAAAAAGGTCTTCAGCTGGCGATGAAAGGAGTACAGTGTAGGCGCCAGGTGGACCTCTCTGGGGAGCTCATTCCACAACCGGGGTGCCACAGCGGAGAAAGCCCTGCTCCTAGTAGCCACCTGCCTCACTTCCTTTGGCAGGGGCTCACGGAGAAGGGCCCCTGTAGATGATCTTAAGGTCTGGGTAGGTACATATGGGAGGAGTCATTCCTTCAAATAACCTGGCCCCAAACTGTTTAGGGCTTTAAATCTCAATACCAGCACTTTGAATCGGGCCCGGACCTGGACTGGCAGCCAATGAAGCTGGAAAAGGACTGGCATGATGTGATCTCGCCAGCCAGTCCCTGTTAGTAAACGGAGAGTGATCACACTCAAACCACAAGGATATCAAAATAGCTTTCATAGATGAATATTTCAGAATTTTTTACGACTGTACAAAATACAGGCACATCAACAATATTTAACAAAGCCTGCAATATCAACATCCAATATACATAGGTGATCTATTCACATGAAGCGTCTTTTATATAAACAGTAGTCCGGTACTATTTTGCTGTTTCGAGGGTTCTTCCTCAGTATAACGCTGAAAAGTAATTCAAAAACACCATACTCAGCATTTATAAGCAATAAGATATTATTATGGAATGCAAACAAAGCAGAAAATATTGGCCTCACCCACTAAGTTTACAGAAGAAGCCACGGTTACAATAGAAAGAAACCCACCAGGGTTTATCTAAAGAAAAAATAATGAAAATTTATCATTATAAACAATTCACAATCTCAGTAAATGACGCACAGCCATGCTGTAAAAACTATCTAAGGTTACCACCATATCATTCTCGCTCTTGGGTTTGTTGAGAACTTTTTTTTTGGGGGGGGGGGAGGTTTCAGCACTTTGGATAGCTCCTTTAAAGCTCTGTCTTGTTCTGACTGAAAGCCAGAGCAGATTCACTGCCCCACTGAAATCGGAGTCACCAGCCCCCACTGCCAGCTGCAAAACAGGAAGCGCCCTTCTACTGCATCAGAGCCTTGGTCCATTTGGCCCAGTCCTGTCGACACGGACTGGCAGCGATGGCTCCCGAGGGTTTTTTCAGCCCTACCTGGGGATGCCGGGGTTTGAACCTGGGACCTTCCGGATATTAAGCAGCTGTTATGCCATGAGTCACAGTCCTGCCGCCAGTGCAACTGGAACTACACCTACCCACCCCTAATATACACACACACACACACACACACACACACACACAGAGTTTTCCTCCAGACACAGAGCCACTCTCCTGTTGGCCCCAGTAAGCCAGAGCAAAGAGATCAAAGAGTCCAGCTCGTTAAAATAAAACAAATCAGTGTTTCATATGTTAATGGATGCATCGATTCTCTGTTTTGTTGCTCAAAACGACAAGCAAACGAAAATCACATATTCATCCCAACACCGTGTCGGGGATTGATGAGAAATGTAGTCCCAAACATCTGGAGGGGACCAGGAAGACTGAACATTTATACAGCTGCTGGGGCCAGTGGCGGCTGGTGGCTCTTATTTCAGTGGGGCTGTGAATCCATTCTGAGGCAGGACCTACCCGACTGCTTCGAAACAGTTTATATCAGTATTGACAAGTGTTGGAGCCCAGGACATGCCCCATATACAGTTTTCAAACTGTTTTCAAAATGTTAAATCCTGCTTGGTGTGGGTCTGTCCTGGGTTTCAGTCACAACCCGTCAGACCTCTAAAGGAGCCACCAAGGTGCTGAACCGATTTTGGGGGTTACAGGTGCAGGGAAAATAAATCAATGCCAAAAAACATTGAAATAATTTTAAAACAAAAGGAAACAATCAAATAGGGTGTCATCATGCTATCAATTACAAACCATATTTTATTTATTTTTAATTGGATTTGTTTGTTTACTATGTCTCAAAAAGGGTTGATCTGATGATAGACACAATTAGAATATACTCTATTCAATTTAATGCAATAGCTGAATACAATCCTGCAATAAAAGATAAAGAAAGCATATCAAAGTCAAGGTGGAGGGAGGATTTAAAATATTAGCAGACCTTAAGGAAGTCGTTTTGCAAATGTAACCATCCTAAATTTCGTTTGGAAGCAGCAGAGTGATCCAATGAAAACCCTCAAGCAATAATATGTATATCATTTAACAACCCCAAATTTGATTCCTGAAATTGGCTTAATTCAATGAGATCTGTCACAAGAGAGCAGCCCTGTTCACATGACTGGATGAGAGATAGTGAATGTTTGGAAGGAGACAAGGGATCACGACAGCCAAACCATTCGCCTTGACGGAATCATTCACCCAGACAGCAAACCCATTTGCTTTCTACACACCAGTGGCAGTGTGTGTGTGTGTGTGTGTGTGTGTGTGTGTGTGTGTGTGTGTGTGTTGAAGGGGAGGTCCTACCAACACAGTTCTGTTTCACACACGAGTTCGGCGTCCCCTGTCTGCTTATGTGAACGGAGCTGAGAGAATTCAGGACTTTGGAGAGCAGAGGATTCTCTAGCTCACAGTCCTCACTCTGGCAAGAATGGTTTTGCTTTGCTTTGGTTTTTTAATTAGTTATTATGGAAAGTATTACCTAGCTGCAACAACTCCGAAATGCGAATAAATTTGCTTTTTATTTGTTTTGGGGTTTTGTCTTGTTTTTCAATTGCCATCTGATCTGTTTATCCTATAAGGGCATTGTATGATACGTGCATCAAGAAAAGAAATAAAGATGACAACAGATTATTCTTTTTAAAAACCAAGCCTGTGACTCCGTTACATTTACATCGCTTCCAAACACAAACAAGAGGTTAGGATGAAGGTGGATGAATCTTTCAAGAAACAACATTTTTGATGTGTTTACGTGAAATCATCTCCAAGCTCAGCATGCTTCTTAGAAACCCTGTCAGATGCTGTAAAATTAGAATATCCTGGAAGGAGAGGCTGTGTTTTAGATAGCCTGCTCAGAATAATAATTATTTTAAAAAGAAATCCTGAGAACCACCCATGGGGAATGTATGGCTGGTTTAAAGCTTCTCTTCATTCTACACAGCTAAAACATTAAAATAAGATGAGCTTGAGGGTGTGGCTTGGTTAATCAGCTAATTCAGACATCTGCCTTCATAGATAGATAGATGTAGATATAGATATTCCTAAGTAGCACATTAGGTTAATTGTCTTGCCATAGTTAATTATAAGATGATAGTCCTGAAATGTCTTAACATACAACGGAATGCAAAAGGAAAGGTGCCATTTAACACAGTGGAGACTGGTGACTCCGATATCTGTGGGGCGGTGAATCTGCTCTGGGTTTCAGTCAGAACCAGACAAAACTCTAAAGGAGTTTTCCAACTCCTGACTGGCTTTGGCTGAAACCCAAAGTGGATTCACTGCCTCACTGACATCGGAGCCACCAACCCCCACTGAATTAACATCAGCTGAGACAGCTGGATATTCCATTCCACTCCCCCCTCCCACCTGGTCTCCCCTCCCAGAGTTAGGCAGCATTCCATGCCCATGGAGCATGCTCAGTCCTGATTGGGCTCTTTGGGGAGGATTTTCCACCCCTTGGGGCTGTAGCCAATGCTGTCTTTGCTTTAGTGCAAGGTGGGGCGTTCAATTTTTGGTGACCCTCCTAACCTACTGCAGCCTCCCATGCTCTACCCCATACTGTTCCTGAACATCCCTGAACCTGCAGGAGCAGCTTTTTCGATGAGCCACAAAACTCAATGTGCAGAAGTGACCTTCCCGAGTGGAAGGCCACCAATGGGCACAGCACTTAGAAGTTTCCCCTCAAAAGATAGGTGTACTTTTGCAAAACTTGAGCTTGCCTTGAGCATGCTGCTACCACCACCACCCTTGTGTGTGGATGGTGCAGTTTTGTCTACATACGGATCCAAAGCCAGAGAATTGAGTTCACTAATATATAGGATCAAGGCCGGCATCAGGCATCGGCATGGTTGGGCACCTGCCAAGGGCCCAAACCCGAGCAGGGCCCCACTGAACAAGAGCCTTCCGGACTTGCTCCCCCTCTTCACTGTTGCAACCTGCTTGTCCACCTGCCTCTTGCTCTGGCCCAGACAACAGTGGTGGTGGTGAGAAGGCGGAGCAGGAGACGCCACGGCCTGCTGGCTCCCTGGCTCTCTGCCTGCCAAGTAAACAAGTAGTAGCAGATACGAGAAAAAGGATGAAGTGCATGAGCAGCTGCCAGCAATGGTAACAAGAAGGTAGGTGCTCTGAGGGAGGGGTCCACGGGGAGTGTCTTGCCGACAGGACCTCTAAAACCTGGAGCCAGCAAAACACCTGGAGCCCTCTGTCAGGGATGCTTTAAGGTGGATTCCTGCATTGAGCAGGGGGTTGGACTTGATGGCCTTAGAGGCCCCTTCCAACTCTACTATTCTGTGATTAATGATTCTAGATGGTGGTGGTGGTGAAGATGACAATATAGGAGATGAGCTGGGGTACATTTCAAATTTAGGTTTTATAAGCATCCATTGTCGTTAACGAAATTGGAGTACTTTTAGGATGCAATCCTATGCTGATTAAAATAGAAATAAGTCCTACAATTTATTTTTATTTATTTATTGTATTTGTATACCACCCCATAGATGAAGCTCTCGTGGCTGGCTTGGGGGTCCTGGGAGTTGTAGGACTTCTTTCTGTCTAAACACACGTAGCAGCATTGCAACCTTAGAGTACAATTGAATGTGAGATGGTAAACAGAAGCCAGGTTTAGAAAGGAAGAGGTTGGCCTGCTTGGTAATAACATGAAAGTCTGTCTGTCTGTCTGTCTGTCTGTCTGTCTCTCTCTCTCTCTCTCTGTGTGTGTGTGTGTGTGTGTGAGAGAGAGAGAGAGAGAGAGAGAAGTCAACTCCACAGACCTTTGCTGGAGTTACTAAGAAGCTATGGAATCTAATGGCATGTAATAGCTCAGGTGAAAACGTCAGCCGTAAAATGTTTGCAACCAACAGCTTCTGTGAGGCAAGCAAACAGACAGCTTGGCTGGGATTAAAAGAGGAATGCTTCCAAAATCCTCCTTGTCCATATTGATTCCCAGATTTTAGGGTTATGGTTTTGCTTCCAATGTGGAACTGGTGAATGAAGAATTTGACATGGTTCAATTGTTCTATTCCTACTTTTTTCTACAAAGGACTGTCCAGGTTTGCCACAGGGCAGAGTTCCTTTGCGTCTTGCATCACATGCACACAGGCTTCCAGTGTGCATAGGTACGTTGATAAAATGAGCGAATTGGTAAAACACTGTGCAAGAAGACCTTTGAGGCAACCATGCATAGGAACGCACATCAATATTGCTGCTGCTTCTTTTTTTGCAAGTGTTTTATCAATGTACAATCCATACTGGTAATATTGGGAAGGGGGGGGGAAGCTGCAGTAAAACTGGAGGAATTGTAAGCTGCAGCAAGGTACATATGCACCAATTTGAAAATTAGTTTTTAGGAAATCTCTTCGTTAAACCAGAATTTGAGGAGTGAAATGCAAGGCTGAACTAGAGACAGATGGATCAGAGTGCGGACGATTTTCTCATCTTTAGAGTACATCTAAAGTAGAAATCAAAAGTGGCAGCTGGCTGGAGAAGGCAGACTGGAAAGTCCAAAAAGTAGAAGAAGACACAGCTGAGAGGCCAGGATTTCATGGCAGGAGGGTTGGAGAAAGCAGAGAAATGAGGCAGACACAGCCTCATACAGAGCTAGGGACATTTGAGCTATCTGCAACAGATTCAGATGGGTTCAGATTTCTGTGAATCAGACCTGCAGATTCTGCACCTGACCAGATCACGCATACTCTGTGGACTTGCAGAATACAAGCATGCATCAGCACTAATTAGTGCTAAGTGCACACATGCTGATGCACATTAACGCTGATGCAGACTTGCACTAATGTGAAATAGCACAATGGTGGTAATTGTGCTAATGCACACTTCTGCAAGTGCAACGAGATTGTCCTCCATCCCTTTAAAAAAATTCCAATTGCATCAATGAGTGGAAGATGGAAAAAAGGATACCTGACAATTTGTGAAACACAGATAGAACGGATTTAATAAAATCTGTACAGTTCCTTCCACATCCCCCCAAAAAACACCCTGCTCCCATTAGCTCTAGGAGGGGCAACCTGATTTGGCTTGCTGTTATTTAGAGCTGTAGATAACTGAGAGCCAAGTTTGTTAGGTTAACCTTAGAAAATCCCAAACCACAAGCCCAAAAGCCCTCACAAATTTTTGTCTGGTTTGCCCATGAGTGCATGTCTCTTAAGAAACAAATATAAAGCATCTACAAGGACTACGGAAGTAGCATGATAAACATGCTCCCTACAAGCTATTGTCAATTTTAAAAGCTGTACAAAGCAACTATCCAGGTCAAGAAACAAGCTGATCTAAAAGAGAGATGGAGTCTATTGTGTCAGGCTACTTTGAATAAGGACACTAGGGGTGGATCTACACAGCGTCGTGAAGGCGCTTGCGTGCGCCTCCAGTGCGCCCTGAAACTCACTGTGTAGATCCAGGCCAGAAGAGGCGGAGGCCCCGCATCACCCCTCGCGGGGACGGGGCGAAAAGTTTCCGGGCTCTCTGGCCGCATCCTTGCCGCCTCCACCCACCTCTCTGCCGGCCTCCTGCTGCCAGCGAAAGAGCCACCCGGGTCGGAGAGCTGACAGCAGGAGGCAGGCGGGGAGGGGGGCGGCGGCGGCAAGGACGCGGCCGGAGAGCCCGGAAATTTTTTGCCCCGTCCCCGCGATGGGCGATGCGGGGCCGCCGCCTCCGCCGCCTCTTCTGGCCAGGATATACACAGTGAGTTTCGGGGCGCACTGGAGGCGCACGCAAGCACCTTCACAACGCTGTGTAGATCCCCCCTTAGATGTTTTTTGGAATCTGGTGTCTAGAGCTTTATCTGATAGCGTAGCTCCTGACTGTTGTATTCTGACAATGGTATGGGAGAACCACTTCGCTGAAATCTTCCTCAACCCTGATTGTGTAAAGCTATCCCCAGTTGAAGAGTTAGAGGATCTACCCTAGCGGCCTGATTGAAATCTGTACATCGCTATACAGAGCCTACGAAAAGCAATGTATTTCCATCAGGACAGAGTGGACAAACACGATTGCTCTGGAGGCTACGGAGTTAGCCACTACTGGAGTTAGCCACTCAAGTTAAAAAGACCACCTTCTCCAATGCCAGCCTGCCCATGCTTCGAGAACACCCTTGGAAGTCTTTCTCATATGCCCGCCAATGATATCAATTTGGTTGGCAAGCGCAACTTATAGGGTCTTTTCAGTAGTGGTCCCATCACAGTTAGTTATGTACCTTCAAGTCGGCTTCAACTTAATTTATTTATTGTGTTTATATACCGCCCCATAGCCGAAGCTCTCTGGGCAGTTTACAAAAGTTTAAAACATTAAACATTAAAAACAAATATACAAAGTTTAAAAACATAAAAAGCATAACAAAACAACAATATCCTTATAAAGATAGCTATTCTGGGGTCCATTAAAAACAAACAAACTCAGCTCATGTTGTTAAATGCTGTTAAATGCCTGCGAGAAGAGATTATGGCAACCCTATGAATCAGCAACCTCCATTTGCATCTGTTGTAAACCACCCTATTCAGATATTGTAAATCCATGTCCATATCTTACTTTATGGAGTCAATCCATCTCTTGTTTGATCTTCCTTTTTCCCCCTCTACTTTCTGTGGTTTTTTTCCTTCTAAGGTGCACACCTTATCATGATGAAGGGGTTTGAGAGTGACAAGGAAGCTGAGAGCCATGCCGTCAGGAGTCTAGACAAAAGCAAGACCCCTAGCAGGGTCACTCAAGGCTAGGGTGACCATATGAAAAGGAGGACAGGGCTCCTGTATCTTTAAAAGTTGTATGAAAAGGGAATTTCTGCAGGTGTCATTTGTTTATATGGAGAACCTGGTGACATTTCCTCTTCATCACAAGTTAAAGCTGCAGATGCCCTGCCCTGTTTTAAAATGCATCATTAACTGTTGTGATGAAGAGGGAATTTCACCACGTTCGCATGCCTACAAATGGCACCTGCTGAAATTCCCTTTTCTATGCAACTGTTAAAGATACAGGAGCCCTGTCCTCCTTTTCATAGGGTCAACCTACTCAAGGCAGAATGGTCGAAGTGGAGTCACCAGACTAAGATGCATCCAGACGCAGAAGAAAGCACTGGTAAACCACCTCCGAATTTCCTTACCATGAAAACCCTATAGACAGGTCCCATCACAAGATTGGTTTAATGTCATGTTTATGGCCTTGCTGGTTTTAAAGGATTTCATGCTGGATGGATTGAGCTGGTTAATTTTTATGATTGCATATTGTGTCTTTAAATTGTAATTGCATTGACTTTTCCCTTGCAGAATGCCTCCTTGTGGAGGCATTTTAATTAATTAATTAATTAGTGGTGGGTGGGTTCCAGAGGCAGTAAAATAAAGATTCTTCTTCATAGGGTTTTTTCCGTTTTCATAGGGTTTTTTCTTCATAGGGTGTTTTCCAGAGGCAGCTTTGTGCATCCAGCATAAATTTACAGAATCGCCATCCTGGATTCAAATTGCCTTTCTCCCCATTAGAGAGATTGTGCTACAAGATGGCATCATCCAACCACCCCCCACTCTCACTCCAACTCTACAACACCAACACCCAGCACAAAAGGCAGTTCTAAATTGAGGCTGGAGGCAAAATCTCTCTCTCTCTCTCTCTCTCTCTCTCTCTCTCTCTCTCTCTCTCTCTCTCTCTCTCTCTCTCTCACACACACACACACACACACACACACACACACACACACACACACACACACACACTCTCCTTGCTCCTGAAAGTGTGGTCTAATTGGGCAGGTTCAGTTTCACATGAAGACAGGGGGAAGGAAGTTACAAGGTTCCCTAAATCTATCTCATGCATAAATAATGCAACACACTGCTTTAAAGAAATGGTCTTAATTAATCCTTCAGCTTTCTCAAGACGTTTCTAATTAAAAAGGAAGTGTCGAGCCACCACCGTGGTGCCGTAAATCTGTCCAACTTGCGGTGGTTCTTAGAGAAAAGTACAAAATGAATTTTGAAAACCCAGTCCCCGTGGCTCCTGTCCTTTTCCTGGCAACTACTAGCGAAAGCAATTGGAGCTTTTTTAGTTTGGAGTGAGAAAAACAACCAAGAATGGAGGGGCAGGGGGAGACGCAATGCTGTGGTCGTATCCAGCTTAGACTATTGCACCATGCTCTGCGTCAGGTTGCCTTAAAAGAGTGTTCAGAAGTTGTAGCTGGTGCAAAATGTAATCAGGAGCTTGCTTACTCCGGTGCAATTCAATTTGCATTTTTAAAATTTTATTCTTAATGTTTTTATGGTAAATTTCAACAAAACAAAACCATAAAATAAGGAGACGGGAGAGAAAAAGAAAAAATATGTAAGTACATAATCCAAATGGCACAATGGCCATTCAATGTAAGCAAGTGTAAAGTGATGCATGTTGGAGAAAAAATCCCAACTTCAAGTATAATCTGATTGAATCTGAGCTAGTGATCAAGCAAGAAAGAGATCTTGGTTTTGTAGTGGACAGCTTTAGGGTGGATTCCTGCACTGAGAAGGGGTTGGACTCGATGGCCTTATAGGCCCCTTCCAACTCTACTATTCTGAATATATCAATTTCAGTTGATGCAGATTACATATATACATAATGTACAGATTTGTATCAGACCACTTGGGTAGATCCTCTTAACTTTTCAACTGGGGATAGCTTTATACAATCAGGGTCGAGGAAGATTTCAACGAAGTGGTTCTCCCATACCGTTATCAGAATACAACAGTCAGGAGCTATGCTATCAGATAAAGATATAGATATACAGCTTTCAAGAAGAAAAAGAAATATATAAATTTTAACAAAAGCAAACCAAACATCCGTGTATGTATCCATCTGTGAGTGGCATCTGTATACCAACCCATTCAAATGCTGAAACGTCATCAGGTCCTCAGTCTATTGCATTATAAGAGGTGGGCATTTATTCTTCCCACATTGTGATATCAGTCTTTTAGCTGTCAAAAGGGTGCAGAGAAACCATTTATGCTAACCATGCACTAACTTTCAAGACGAAGGTTTAAGTGAACAGGTATGTCAATAAATATTAAAGAATGTTCCAATATAAATTTCATGGGTATAATAACTTCCTCCCAAAAAGAGGCAACTATTAGAAATTGCCAACACATACGTTTAAGAGAAGCATTAACAATATTATACCTCCAACAATTAGCCAACCTAGACAAACACTGACTAAAGAGTCATTGTGGCATCCAAAAGACACAGAAGAAGAGGTTTTTTCCTGAATAAGACATAACCTGAGATCCATAGACGCTTCTCAATCCTCCCAGAGTGCAGGACACGGAATAGTGGGCTCAAGTTACAGGAAGCCAGATTCCGGCTGGACATAAGGAAAAATTTCCTGACTGTTAGAGCAGTATGACAATGGAACCCATGACCTATGGAGGTCGTGGGCTCTCCCACCGTAGAGGCCTTCAAGAGGCAGCTGGACAGTCATCTGTCAAGTATGCTGTAGGGTGGATTCCTGCATTGAGCAGGGGGTTGGACTCAATGGCCTTTTAGGCCCCTTCCAACTCTGCTATTCTATGATTCTGATACAGAGGCTAAAGCAGCGATCCATTGATTACGCAAAATGGGACAATCCATTTCCCTGTGTATCTTATGTACTTACCGATAATACATATTTATAAACATGGATTGTAGGTCAATATAGGTGATCGGCCTGAATAAGTATTTCGATCTGCATTAGCTCCCAGCGTGTTTCCAAGTTCCAGGTTCTTTCCAACCCTTAGTTTGTTTCCAAGGCAAAAACACTCTAGGTCCAGTCTGCTGTCCAGTCTGCAACAAGGAAATCTGGGCCACTTGGGGCCCTGCGAATTTCCCCAGAGCCTTACCGCATGTGTCAGATTTCACAGGGCTGCTTTCCCCCATTTTCAACGGCATGATAAGCTACGTAAATTGAGTTGTTTACAGTATTTGGAGTGATAAAGCACTTCCTTCTATGTAAACAGGCACAATTTAATTAGAAAGATGTAATCTATGCTGCAATCTATGCAAGTTATGACTGTAATTTTCCCATGATAAGCTAATGGTGGTGGCCACCATTCTTGAGGATTCAACCTTATTTAAGTCTGCAGTGGAGTTCTGCACCATCTTTAGTCCGAGGTGGGCAGAAGGTAGTGTTCTATGCCCACCCACCAATAAAGAGGTCTGCCATGCAATCTACAAAGCTTTATTTAGTAAATGGACATCTCTTCACACCTGACGGGAGTGTCAAGGCTAGGAGCTATCCTGTAAGCTTAGTTAGCGTAAAAAAGCAAGGCAATTGCCTATCAGCTAAATTAATGGTTCCCCCCACCCCACCGCCATGCTCTCCTTCAGGGACGGTCTTTAAGCTGTAGCTTCTGCTGTGGGCCTAGCTACCGCCTTTCCTGGACAGGGACAACCTAGCCACAGTAGTGCATGCACTGGTAACTTCCCGATTAGACTACTGCAATGCGCTCTATGTGGGGCTGCCCTTGAAGACGACACGGAAGTTGCAGCTAGTGCAAAATGCAGCAGCTAGACTGCTGGCAGGTATATCATACAGAGACCACATAACACAGGTCTTAAAGGAGCTGCACTGGCTGCCTATACGCTTCCGGTCGGAATTCAAGGTGTTGGTAATGACGTTCAAAGCCCTAAGTGGCTTGGGACCTCGATACTGGAGAGAGCGCCTCTCCTTATATATGCCTGTCCGAGACCTTAGATCTGTTGGAGGAGCCCTTCTCCGCATCCCACCAATGCAACATGTACGCTATGTTGGGACAAGGGAGAGGGCCTTCTCTGTGGTGGCACCCTGACTGTGGAATGCCCTCCCCTTGGAGGCCCGACTGGCACCAACATTGACTGCATTTCAACGCCAAGTAAAAAACATAGCTTTTTAACAAAGCCGTTGATGGTTAAACTCACTGGCACATTGTTTGAACTGCTTTTACTGCTTTTAAATTATATATTGTTTTAACTTGGATCATGGTTTAATTTGTTTTTAACTGTGCATATTTATTGTTTTATAGTGTATGCTTTTATCTGTACGCCGCTCTGAGATCTTAATGATATAGGGCAGGATATAAATGTTTAAATAAATAAATAGTCTAGCAGACTGCCTCCCACGTCCACCCACTTGACCCTCTGGTGGACTCTGGGATCTTTCAGTTCCCATGCTTCCCTCCCCCCCCCACCCAGCAAAGACTGAGTTCCCAATGAGGGGGAGGGGGTGATGATCTCTGACCCTGGTCTTTGAAAAGCTCCTGGAAAGATTCCTCTGATTCCTGAAGAGTCTCAGGGAATTTCTTCCCCCAGTTCTTCAGCCTCTGAGTACAATTCAGGATCCACACCTGGGAGATCCTGACAGCTAGATCTCCAAATGATTTGAAGTAAATCAGAAAGGGGATCCCTTGAGGAGTTCAAGGCTTGCTTGGAGTCTTCGGCTTGTAGCCAGAAGCTCTTGCCTCAATCTCCCGTGATGCAGTTACTGCTTTTGTCTGTTCTGCAAAGCCTCATGTTCTGGACTCCGTTGACTTGATTAAGAAATTGGAAACAGAACATTCCATCAGGAGGATTCTGATTTGTAACAGCATGAGCAGCAAAGCAATGAACGGGCAAAGGGACCGGAGTAGAGGTGAAGCCAGCAGCTTAAATGCCATTGAAATGAGCTTTGAAGCAGCTGAATAATATTGTCCTATGGGTTGTGCCCTCAGGAGATAGAAGCCTCTTAACTCAGAGGTTTCCACTATCCAGTACTCAGCCGATCTGCTCTTGGCAGGGCAGGGCGAGCGAAGGAGGCAATTTTTGCAGTTCTATCCTCTCTGTTTGGCTTTTTTTCCCTTTTCTTTAGAAGGGCCTCTGAGCAGGCGCAGGCCTGGGGTTGGAGAGGCCTACAGGTAGGGTGACCATATGAAAAGGAGGACAGGGCTGCTGGATCTTTAATAGTGGTATTGAAAAGCAGCGTGATTACAATGCAGGACGGAATGGACCTTGTGCTCATTGTTTACTTCCTGTTTGAAAGCAGCAGGTCAATGCAAAGAGGGTTCCCTGAAGGTTGAACCTTTGGAGGATGGATTCAGGATCGCCTAGGCCAGGGCGACCATCCCTTTATCCTTTTGTGAATTAGGAGTGCTGGAAGATCTTATTTTAGGGTGACCCTATGAAAAGGACAATAGGGCTCCTGTATCTTTAACAGCTGTATTGAAAAGGGAATTTCAGCAGGTGTCATTTGTATATATGGAGAACCCAGACTAATGTGTGGATCAAAACACAGCCTTTGGATTCCTCACTTCTCTCAATTCTGAAATGCCGTCCCCAGCTTTAAAAAAAAAATGCATTCAAAATGCAGTATGTTAGGGGAAAATATGTACAAAGATGGCTACATTAGGAAAAGCCAACGTTAGAATTGTCATCTTTTCAGTGTCGGGTCAAGACTTTTCTCCCAGGCATTTAGCAATATGCAATGAGCCTGGGTCTGGTTTTCGGCTCATTGTTTGTAAAGCAGTTATAGCGGTTTTAAATGTATATGCTTTTTGCACGTTTTTGTGGTTTTTAATTTCTGTATGTTGTTTTTAAGTGTTTTTACCTTATGTGAACCAGAGAGCTTTGGCTATGGGGCAGTATACAAATGCAATAAATAATAATAGTAACAATAAAAAGTGTGTGCAAAACGCACATATTAGAGAAAGTTGCATGCGAAAATAAATGCTCACTGTCTTGCAGCTCTTTGGGTTTTTATTATTTATTTATTTATTTATTTATTTATATAGCACCATCAGTGTACATGGTGCTGTACAGAGTAAAACAATAAAATAGCAAAACCCTACCGCATAGGCTTACATTCTAATGATTCACAGGATGAGGAAAACACTGGGCAGCACAGAATTGTATACCAGTGGAACTGACAAGATCCAGATATGGACAGATTTGTACATCCCTAATGTCATTAAGCTTCTACAGGCGTGAGATTTAACACAGCATCGACTTTTTCCAACCTTCCCTGTGTGGCCATGTGGGCTGTGGCTTTCCCTCCCCTTCTGCTGCTTTTCTTTGGCAGGAATATTACTTCCACCGGTGGGAACAGAGGCCATCTGTTGCTGCCAAACCCAATGAGCAGCTAAAGTCAATCCCTGCTTTCAAATAACTAAATGGGAGAGATCGCTTTACAAAGCAATTTTATCTCCCTTTGACTTTAGTGCATCAGTACATGCACACTCTTGCTCTCTCGCCCGCTCTCACTCTTAGGATGGCCATATGAAAAAGAGGACAGGCCTCCTGTATCTTTAACAGTTGTATTGCGAAGGTAATTTCAGCAGGTGTCCTTTGTAGGCATGCAGCACCTGGTGAAAATCCCTCTCCATCACCACAGTTAAAGCTGCAGGAGCCCTGCCCTCTTTTGTATCTGGTCACTCTAGTTTAGCTCCCGCGGTTTTAACTGTGGTGATGAAGAGGGAATTTCAACAGTTGTCAAAACCATTATAAACTGTTTTAAAGTAGTAGTGTAGATCATGCCAGGAGGATCTGGTTTCAAGCTAAAGAGTAATGTATATATCCAATGAACCAATAAGAAAATTCTACAGCTGTCAGATATTCTCAGTGGGCTAGTTAAATAGAAAAAGTGAACTTACGCGCTGTGGGATTGTATTGGAAACGCAGACGACTAGTGTATTTCGAGGAGATAGTGATATGATATAATCTACTTTTATGCCTGCTTCTCCTTTCAGGCCTGGACCTTCAGGCCTTGTAAAGAGTTAAAAACAAAAGCTTTCAATATTTTAGTTAAATGTTCTGGTCCTCAAGGCCACATCTGTCTCGGGATGGTACGGCCTTGGAATGCAGGAGTATCTCAGCTTGGCTGCTGTCCACTCGTCTTCAGTGATTGAAACCAGGGAAGGTTTCAATCACAACCAGGGAACCATGAATGTCGGGACCAGCTCAGAGTCAGAGCTGTGCAGGATCATGATGTGGGTTTGCTAAACTAAAGTCACTGCTTATGTGAAAACATTACTGTGAAATATTGTATGGAATCTCCACTGCTCAAAGCATGGGGGACGCAAAAGACATTTGGGACTGGGGGGTTGCCAAAGGTCCAGAAACACACACACACACACACACATACACATACACACTGTTCTTGTATCCTGAACAACAGAGACCAGCAGCTGACATGTTTCTCCGTGCAAAATAAGCCGATCACTTCTCAATCAGAATTGGAAAGACATCGCCCCCCAAAAAAGGACAATGTTTGGCATGAAATTTCCATGGGCTAATTTTCTATGTGTATATGCAGAAATAATAATTATAATCTACATAGAAATCTCATCATAGTGTGGAAGGCAGTGACCAGGTGACCCTCGTAACTGCCGTCCCAGGTGCTACTAGCTGTTGACGGGTGACCGTTCTGAAAGCTCTTTATCTTCAACTGGGATTGGACAGGGCAGCTCTTCCAAAAGAAGATATCTTCAAACAGAGGATAGGCCTCTGTAAAAGAGGACACATGACCACCCTACAAGATACATTATTAGCTGCCCGTGTCTGCAGATGAGATCCCAGGAAAGCCAACAAATATTTGGAGCATATTTCTTGGGGAGCCGGAATACATTTGGGGTGAGGGATGTTTTTAAAAACACAGCATTGGATCATATACCTCATGGTTGGGGCCAGTATTAATCAATATGTATGCTTAACACATATTGGTTAATCCAGATATGGATTTATTTATTTATTTATTCATTTATTACATTTTTATACCGCCCAATAGCCGAAGCTCTCTGGGTGGTTCACAAAAATTAAAACCATAATAAAACAACCAACAGTCTAAAAACACAAATACAAAATACAGTATAAAAAGCACAACCAGGATAAAACTACGCAGCAAAAATTGATATAAGATTAAAATACAGACTTAGAACAGTAAAATTTAAATTTAAGTTTAAATTAAGTGTTAAAATACTGAGAGAATAAAAAGGTCTTCAGCTGGCGACAAAAGGAATACAGTGTAGGTGCCAGGCGGACTTCTCTGGGGAGCTCATTCCACAGCCGGGGTGCCACAGTGGAGAAGGCCCTCCTTCTAGTAGCCACCTGACTCACTTCCTTTGGCAGGGGCTCACGGAAAAGGGCCCCTGTAGATGATCTTAAGGTCCGGGCAGGTACATATGGGAGGAGGCGTTCCTTCAGATAACCTGGCCCCAAACCGTTTAGGGCTTTAAATGTCAATACCAGCACTTTGAATCGGGCCCGGACCTGGACTGGCAGCCAATGAAGTTGTAAAAGGACTGGCGTGATGTGATCTCGCTGGCCAGTCCCTGTTAGTAAACGGGCTGCCCTGTTTTGTAGCAGCTGAAGCTTCCGGACCGTTTTCAAAGGCAGCCCCACGTATAACGCATTGCAGTAATCCAAACGAGAGGTTATCAGAGCCTGGATAACTGTAGCTAGGCTATTATTATTATATTTATTTATTGATTGATTTATATAGCACCATCAATGTACATGGTGCTGTACAGAGTAAAACAGTAAATAGCAAGACCCTGCCGCATAGGCTTACATTCTAATAAAATCATAAGGGCGTAGTTGGTATATCAGCCTAAGCTGATAAAAGGTTCTAGCACGTACTGCTGCTGGCGTGGGTTCTGGGTTCAAGGGAGTGGGGAAGACAAACAGGAGTTGGTGACTGAAATCCATATATCCAATAAAAATTAAAAACAAGAAGTGTTAAGAAAGTGCTATTTTAAAAAATAAAATAATAAATCTAAAAACCTCATTAGCCAGACTCTTGGCTTCTTAGCCAAGGCCTCTTGTCCTTCTTAATGTAAGACTTTCTCCACAAATGAAGAGCAGTGTGCCCAGCAATAAAAATGGATTTGTCACGTGTGTGTGTTTTTCTCCCAGGAGGATTGAGGCTCAATCTCGGATTCTCACATTTCATCCTAATAGCACTGCCTGTTCTTCCCATAAAAGGGGGAATTGGCCATAAAGGTGATTTGTGAGCAGGAATGAGAGTGAGGTGATACCATATTTACGAGAGATTTTCTGCCCGGGTGAGGTCAACTCATTACCCAAGAAGGAGAATCATAGAATCATAGAATAGCAGAGTTGGAAGGGGCCTACAAGGCCATCGAGTCCAACCCCCTGCTCAATGCAGGAATCCACCCTAAAGCATCCCTGACAGATGCTTGTCCAGCTGCCTCTTGAAGGCCTCTAGTGTGGGAGAGGCCACAACTTCACCAGGCAACTGATTCCATTGTCGTACTGCTCTAACAGTCAGGAAGTTTTTCCTGATGTCCAGAACTTGATCATGGGAGGTTTAGTTCTGCGTTCATACATTGAGAGAGTATTCACATGACATGGTTCTTCCTTCCTAGCAAGGGTGTTGCGGAGCCTAGAACACAAAACTTTCCCCCAGAGCCTAGGGTGACCATATGAAAGGAGGACAGGGCTCCTGTATCTTTAACAGTTGTATAGAAAAGGGAATTTCAGCAGGTGTCATTGTTATGCATGCAGCACTCGGTGGAATTCCCTCTTCACCACAACATTTAAATCTGCAGGAACTTTGCCCTCTTGACCAGATACAAAAGAGTGCAGGGCTCCTGCAGCTTTAACTGTAGGGATGAAGGGGGGATTTCTCCAGGCGCTGCCTGCATACAAATGACACCTGCTGAAATTCCCTTTTCTATGCAACTGTCAAAGATACAGGACCGCTATCCTCCTTTCCATATGGTCACCCTACCAGAGCCCAGAGTGACCATTGGCACTAATTGAAGTTCTGTTTTTCAGTTTAATTGCCATGCAACTGTTGAGCAGGGTTAACCCTTCCCACATACTGTAACATGCACGCACACAACACACACATCCCAAATACCCCCTGCATGGTAATTTGGCACGGGGGGGGGGGAACTATTAATGCCAATAAAAATTATTTTTGTCTGAACTTAATTCCACGTGGGGTGAAAGTGGTGAAAGGATTCGTGGAAAAAAACTTACCAGCCTCTCTTTGGTTTTTGTGCATTTTTCCGCACCTGTTCACAGCCATTGCGAATTAATTGTAAGTGAAATGTAATGATTGACTTAAGACTTCCTGGCATCGGGGTGCAAATTAAAGAATTCGCTGTATTTGGTGTGATTTGGAGAGGAAAAGAATGCTCTGCCTTTGCCGGCTCTGAAATTTTAATAAATCTGAGTAATTATTTCCAAACCTGCGTGCATGTATATGAATGACCATATGTAAATTCCATGCAGATTTGTGTCCTATGAGCCTGGAACCCCAATCGCTTAAGTGCTTAGCAATGCCCCTGTGGGCTACCAGCGTAGGCGTACGGATACTGCTTTGCAACCGTCTATGCCAGCTCCAGGTTTTGGAGGTTCTTGGGCAACGCCCCCTCAACAGGCCCCTCCCTCCGTGAGTCTGCTTTCTCATTGCCATGGTGACCAGCTCCACTTGCTCCTCCTCTTCTTGCTCATTATTGCTACCACTGGCTTGCTTGGCAGGCAGAGAGCCAGGAGGCCGTGGCGTTTCCTGGTCCTCCTTCTCACCATCAATGTTGTCTGGACCAGAGTGAGAGGCCGGCAAACAAGTAGGTTGCCATGATGAAAAGGAACAGCCAGGCCAGGGGGCTCTTCTCAGTGGGCACCGCCTGGATGATGGGTCTCTACTTCCCTTGCTCGGCTTCGTCCATTTTCTTCTGCTGCCCCTTACGCCTGGAACGCTCTTCCAGAACATTTGAGAACTACAAGTTCAATCGCAGCTTTTAAAGCTCAGCTAAAAACTTTTCTTTTTCCTAAAGCTTTTAAAACTTGATGTTGTTCGGACTTTATACTGTTAGTTTTACCCTACCCTGTGCCTGTTTACCCTACCCTGTGCCTGTTTGCATTCTCTTCCCCTCCTTATTGTTCTACTATGATTTTATTAGATTGTAAGCCTATGCGGCAGGGTCTTGCTATTTACTGTTTTACTCTGTACAGCACCATGTACATTGATGGTGCTATATAAATAAATAAATAAATAATAATAATAATAATAATAATAATAATAATAATAATAATAATAATAATAATGCCCAACTCTGCCTCCCCTTGATGCTGGCCATCCACACCTACCCTTGATGCCAAATTGCCAGCTGTCAATCCAGTAATCCTGCCTGTTCTTCTGACGCTCCAATGAAAGGCTGCAACCACTGCACCATCTAAGCAATTTTACACACACACACACACACACCTGCCTTCCTCCCTGTGGGGCAAAGCTATTATTTCTGCCTGGGTCTTAAAGCACCAGATTGCAAGCAGAGAGAATTTGCTGACATTGGCTCTTTAACTGTAATATTCTTAGGTTGGGCCGTAATCTCCCATTGGGAGGGGGGGCATATAAATAGCCTAAATTAAACAGAACTGTACCCTATATGCCTTCTACTGAGTCAGACCACTGGTCCAGCTAGTCCAAAGATTCTCAAACTGGTCCCCCAGACCAGGGCCGGTGCTACCATAGAGGCCACTTGGCTACCTAGAGTGCCAAGGTAAGGGGGGCGCCGAACGCCACACCTGGAAGCCGCTCTCCCACAGCGGCTCTGAGAAGGCGGCTTCCGCGCGCGCCGTTCCCAAGCCACCCACCCGCCCCAGCGTCCTGGCTTCGTTTCGGCTGGGCGCCCACCCAGCTGAAGCAAAGCCATGCCCACCCCCCCAACTCCATCGTCCTGGCTTCACTTCGGATGGGTGGGCACCAAAGCAAAGCCAGAACGCTGGGGTAAGGGGGCGGGTGGCTTCGGAACGGCGTGCCCAGAAGTCGCTCTCCCAGACCATTGGTGATCCAAAAGCTTCAGTTATATTTTCCAAAGAAAACCTGTGGAACATTTGAGAATATCTGTACTTGACCATGCAGTTGATTATTATTACCGTCTTCATCATCTATAATATATTATAAATTTCAACAAAACAAAACAAGACAAACAAAAAAGGCAAGTGTGACTACATACTTTAAAGGCCTCTGTTTCGAATATTACAACATTCTAAAAAAAAAAAAGGAGTAAATTACCCATAAACTTCAGTAAAGACAGACCAAATATCCAAATGCAAGTCCATTCATGAATGGTGCCTGTATACCACTCTTCTAAATGCTACTAGTGTTGTTAGGCCGTCAATCCACAGCATTATAGGGAGTGAGCTTTTATCTTTCCAATATTGCAGTGACATTTTTTGGCAGTCAAGAGAGCGCGAAAAATCTATTTATGAAAAATCTATTTACACTGATCACGTGTTACATTCCAAGAAGCAGGTACATAATTCAAGATAACATGTAAGAGAGCTTTCCAATACAAGGTTTATCCATCTGATAACGTCCTCCCAAAAGGAGGCAACTATTGGGCATTTCCAAAGCATATAAATAAAAGTAGCATTAAATATATAACACCTAGCAGTTGATTCTTATTATAATTATTTCTGATAACAGATACTGAGGTCATTTTGATCAGGGCTAGATTATTGAACTGGCTAGCAAGGACCTGGTCTAGGGCCTGTGATTTTTATAATGGCCCCATTCAGAAGAAGCCTTAAACCATGGCTTTAACCACAGTGGTTAAGCCTGAAAGCAGGGCTGTGTTCAGAAGACACTTTAAATCACAGCTTTAACCATGGTGAATAAAGCAAGAAGCCTTATTCACCTTGGTTAAAGGTGTCTTCTGAACACAACCTGGCTTTCTGGCTTAACTACCATGGTTAAAGCTGTGGTTTAAGGTGTCTTCTGAATGGGCCCAATATGTTGCTGGTGCAGTTTCCTAATTTCGCCCCTTAAAAATAATGAATTCAAGGGGCACTTCAGAGCCATAACACGGTACTGGCTTTGATGATGGCAGTGGTGCTAGGGTAGCCATCTGACCTACTTACAGAGGACAGTTCTCTGTTTGAAGGCATTGTCCCTTTTGTAGTCTGGGTGTTGACTGAGGAAGGGCAATTTCAAGGATCCCACTGGGGACAAGATGGAACCTTGAGGCACCCCCTAAACTGTCATGATTCCAAGCCCTCCTGCCAAGATGTGAGAGGTCTGCCGTGTAATCCACAACGCTTTATTCTGCAAATAAACATCTCTATTCACATCTGAAGGAAGTGTGAATGCTAGGAGCTATCCTCTAAGCTTAATTTGACTAAGAAAACTAGGCAGTTGCCTTTAAACTAAAATGGACAATTTCCCCACAGTCCAATGGCCATTTTACCTCAGGGAGGGTGTTTTTGGAGAAGTTTCTGGCGAGTGGCTACCCTAAGGGTCCGCCTTTCGCCTCCTCTCAATTCCGCCCACTTGACCCTGTGGTGGACTCTGATCCGTTGACTCTGATGTCCTTTCCCATTCCAACAGAGGCTGCATTCCTGGGGCAGGGGGGAGGATGGTCTCGGAGCTGTCAGCATTCTCATGGATAAGCTCCTGGGAAGATTCATCCTTGACTACTGAAGAATCTTGGAGAATCTTCTCCCCCACATCCTGTGTTGGCTGGTAAATTTCTGGCCCTTCTTCTCCTTCAGATTCTGAGTCCAATTGACCTCCCAAAACCTCTTCCCCCATATTAGGGAAAACAGGCCTGATCCTGTCACAAGCCAAAGGCTACAGGGTGGAACAGAAGCCCCCCAACACCATAATCTGAGACCAATCCTCTACAAAGGGCCATCACAACACGGCACCCTCCAAGGCAGCCCAGAAAGGTTGCATGGTAAATGTGAACTTTCTTCCAGGGAAAGGGAGGTGGGGGCAGAGAAAAGGACACAATAAATTTACAAGTCAATTCACTGAAGTGCAAGAGTTTTAAAAATGCTCATGTCTTATCACTGAGATTGGATTCTAGCCGGGAGGCAAAACTCCTGTTCAAAACTCCTTTTATCCCAAAGTTTAATTTCTTTCCCCTCCCCAATACCACATATGTGTGAACAGGTTTAGGCTCGCCTAAAGGGGAGGGAAAGGCACTCTGTACATGCCCAAAGGCACTCTCCTTCAGGATCATTGTCAACAAGGCCATTCCCAACAAGTGCTGAGATTAACCCTTTCAGATGACACACTAAGCCATGGTGGTTAAACATTTTGAGCTAAACATTACAGCTTAGCATGTCGTGTGAACCATGACTTAGTGTTTCGTGTGAACCATTCCTACCCGTGGTAGCTACATAAACACACTCACTCACTATTTGCTGCAAAGGCGTTAGCAGCTTAACCATGACTTAGCACGTTGTCTGAACAGGCCCGTTGTGATTCAAGCCTGTTCCACTGCTATTAAGCAGAACTAGCTACATAACCCATCCATCATGTCCAGCCCTAGGAGAAAAGCAGCACAGAAGACGCATGTTGAGGTACCCAGTAGGTGCATAAAGAAAGAAAGGGCCCATTGTGTAAAGTGGGGGGAGAGGAGAAGAGAATCTAAAGGAGCGAGAAGAAGAGAATCTAAAGCAAGCAGGAGAAGGGTGGAGAAGCCGCAAGCTGTCAGGTTCAGCTCCTGAACAACGTCACAGCGATGCAGGCAGTCAACGTCTCCGCCGACCACCAGCCGGCTCAAGCTTTAATGAGGCAGCTATAAATACTGAGATGGGCTTTCTGGACAGCTACTCCCTGCCACACTAAAAGCACTTGGGATTTCTCATTTCCTTTCAGAGTCGGCTCTACAGGAAAGGAAAAACAGCAAGAGGAAGGGGGCAGCGTGCTCATCTCTACAGGAACATCACCTGAACTTTGAGCACCAGTCATGCTTCATATCTGAAAATGTTGCCAGGGCTCACATCTCCTCAGCGGGAAGTCAATTCTGACCTTGGAGCCCTCAACCCTAATCCCAGATGTTTGGGGGAACAAATTGTGAAGCAAACACACTGTGCCTATGTGCAGAAGCACTCCTCAACCAACAGTGCCTTGCTTCTGCTCCCCCCCACTGTAGAATCCAAGACAGAAGTAAGCTCATTATTCTTATTTTTAAGGTGGCCAGATGCAAAAGAGGATGAGACTGCTCTGCCTGTAATAGTTGTGCATTGAAAACTGCTGAAATAACTATTAAAGGAGCAGGAGTCCTGTCCCTTTTTGTATCCACCCAGCCACCCTGCCTATTCCATTCTATGCTGAACAGCCATCTGTCAGGGATGCTTTAGGATGGATTCCTGCATTGTGCAGGGAGTTGGCCTTGATGGCCTTGTAGACCCCTTCCAACTCTGCTATTCTATGATTCTATGATTCTACTGTATGGTCAGCAAGTCTCACTCTGTTTCACTCTACTCAGACTGAGTAAATATGTGTCTACTCAGATGTAAGACCCATTGAATTCAATGGGACTTATGCCCAGGTAAGTGCGTAGAGGATTGCCACTTTAACCTTTGAATACTACCACTACACACACACACACATACACCACGCTATATCCTGTACATTTGAAAAGCACACTGGGGAAAAAATATCTCAAAACCCAGTTAAATAGGAGCCCTAGCTTCCATGTTGCATAAATAACGCTTGAGTAAATCCTAATGCAGTCTGTAGTGTCTTAATTGCTTCATGTTCTATCCCATTTTTAGTGCAAGAAAATGTTGCTTTAATTATTTTAGCAACCTTGAGTCATTACATACCTGCAGGTGAATCTGCCATTATTAATAAGCCAAATTACATAATTTAGATTGCTGAAATTACATATGTCGCATCTGGAGTAATTCAAGGCTTTGCCAGTGATAGACAATAAAATAAAAGCGCTGAAATTGCAGCACTTTCAAAATATTGGTAAGCTTATGATATGGAAAAACACAAAAAAGAGAGAAAGTTCTCAGGATGCTATAAACAAATTTATCATAAAAAAGCCCAATGGGTTTCGGCCTTCTTGCTTTTTATTTAGGGTGACCATATGAAAAGGAGGACAGGGCTCCTGTATCTTTAACAGTTGCATTGAAAAGGTAAGTTCAGTAGGTGCCATTTGTATATATGGGGAACCTGGTGAAATTTCCTCTTCATCACAAGAGTTGAAGTTGCAGGTGCCCTGCCCTCTTTTAAATCTGGTCACTCTAGTATAGCTCCTGCAGCTTTAACTGAGGAAATTTCCCCAGGTTCTCCATATATACAAAGGACACCTGCTGAAATTACTTTTTCTATGCAAATAATTTCTGAAAACATTGTTACAACGACTTGAAGAAGGCCTAATTAAAAGCAAGAGGCCGAAATACACCAGGCTTTTCTTCAATAAACGTTTTTATAGCATCCAGAGACCATTCTCCTTTTCTGTGCGTTTCATCTTGGGTGCTCACCCACCTTGCATCCTTACGAAGCAGGTAGTCAACATTTGCGGTTCGGACAAATGAGTTAAACACCCAATCCACCATATGAGCAGATAGAACAAGCCTGTAGATTTGTCACTCACTTGGTCACTTGTGGCAAGGAAGAATCTTCTCCGGTCACCTAGGTAGGGCAGCTTAACAAAATGTGGCTATTTCCCAACCCATCTCTTGTAGACCACAGAGACCTGTGTGGTCAGGCAGGCCAGTTATGGGTTGGTGGACTATTAATTTGGTCAACTTTTGCTGGGCTGAATGCAAAGCACCTTCGATAGCTCCTGTAGAGCTCTGACTGGTTCTGAGTGAAACCCGGAGCGGATTCACCGCCCCACTGACACCGGAGCCACCAGCCTACACTGGCTGAATGCACAGTCATACAAACAGAAATATTGCAACACTTACTGGGGAAAGATCATTGTATGCATTCCCTACAACCAAATGCCCCAACATGCACACTTTTGATCAAACCAGCAGCTAGTCATTTAATGTTACTAATTTCGAATTAGACACAGCGTCTTCCTCCCACATACGTTTATTTCTGTGGAATACTGGTAGTCCGTACATTTTTTAAAGGACCCTTTTAGCCCTTTCCTTTAAGATTCATAGATGTTAACCCTTCGCCATCGTTACTGCTTCAGAATCAGTGTAATTAGATGGTCTCCATCTCACCCTTTTCCCTTTGTCTCATATCTTATCTTGTAAATGATGTCCTTGGACTGGTTCCTTTAAAAAAACAATGTTGCCAACATAAATGCAAAGACTATTAAGCCAGAACCCGATTTGAAGCAACCACTCAAGGGATTAGCAAAACCCAGCTGCTTGGTAGAAGCGAGGCTTCCCATTAAGGTTTAATGTAACTGTACTATAAGCCTTTAGGGATACCAGAAAGCAGGACATTGCAGGAGCATTGCTGAAAACCACATCCAGTACATTTTTTCCCTGTGCATGTTAAACCATGAGAGTTGTATGTGCTTTGTAGCAATGGGCATTCAGTGGAATGTGAATAGTTATTTGGGGGATGTAGATATAGGTATATCTCTCTCACACACACACACAACTTGCTATTTCACGGATAGCCCATAACAAGAGCAGAAAGATCACCGTTCTGCCAACCTCAGACACAAGATGGGCCAGATCTCATTCATTTTGATGAGACCTGAGCAAAGGTCACTGTGGGTGAATTATTGTGCCCAATGTCAAAAATTCCGCAGAACCAATTCATCATAAGGCAGTTCTAGGATCTGGAGGCAGAGGTGCTTGGAGCCAAGCCAGGGGGCTATAGCTTCCCGCTTGGCTTATACCTGGCAGGGCTCTCCTTGAGACAGGCCTTTGCCAGCTCAAGAAGCCCACGCTTTTTAGATTTTAACACCCCCTCCACTTCAAAAAATTAAATCACCCAACTTCATTTCTGATGAAATTGCAATATATTTGCTCCAGGTTCCCTTGGCTGTAGGTTGGGTCAGAAGCCTTTTACAAATGCTACCTAAATCCAGCCAGTTCACTGTTTGTAGAATTGATGGTCTAAGACAAAATCTCTTTCCCCCCCCACCTGTCCCCCCCCCCCCCCCGTTCATTGTAAGTTTCATTAGATTGACATTGCTACATGCTCATTTTCTGTCTCTGGCTTCCCCAGGACTTTTTCCTTTGTCTTTTATATTCATGCCATGGAAATCAATTCTACAGAAAATACAAATCAGCCTGAAGGGTAGAAAGTTCGTGGTAAAAACAAAACAAAAAAAACTTTAAAGGTTTTTCCTTCCTTCTGAACTAATATTTACTACTGGCCTTTGTCCAAGGCTGATCTGGAGCAAGACATGTGCAACAAACCTCCAGTTGGCTAAGCACACCCAATTGCAGCAATAACAGCTTAGAAGTCTGGTGCTGATATTGAAATGATACCCAGATGTACGGTGCATTGGGGGGAGGGGGGGAGGAGAGACACGAAACACACCCATCTGCAACCTTTCTAGCCGTCCAGATAGACTCCAAAGCTCTTTGACTGAATTATCAGAACATCCTCCGGCCAAATATTTGCTCTGGGCACAGGTGAACCTTTGCCACCTGAAAGGATCCTGTAGACTTTAAGATCTCTGATCTCTCCTCCTCAGACATGCCTCCCTGGTCCCAGCCTTTTCCGCCCCTTTTCTCTTTCTCGACGCCTCCTCATTGCTGCACTGGAAGCTGGACAGGCAACAAAAGTAGGGCCAAATCCCCCCCCAAAAAAACCCGGAAAAAGGAAGGAAATGAGTATGAAAGAGTCAAAAGAAGAAATATTTCTTACCAGAAGTAGCAAGTGTTTCATTCCAGACCAGCCGATCATCTGATCCTTCGTTCGCCACTCTTTCCTCCCTTCCTCTGCTTTTGCCTCCTGGCCGCTAGGATGTGGCAGCCAGGAGGAATTAGGAGGAGCAAATGGTCTGGCAAGCCGAGAGGATCAGCCCACTGGGGACAGGCATCCAGGTAAAGCGAGATCAGCAACGAGGGAGTCCATCAGCTAGCATGAGAGAGACAGAGAGACAGAGAGAGCCTCTTTCTCTCTCATACACACACCAACAACAAAGCTGTAGGGGAGAAAGGCAGGCTGCAGGCAGAACAGATGGGAGGGGTGGGGGGGGAGGGAATGCGAACACAACAGATGTGTTGACTTTAACTTATACAGGAAATTGATGATGCTCAGCACCGGGCGGGGGTGGGGGGCAGCGGAGGCGAGGGCAGTGGGGAGACAATAGTCAATATTCAACGGGGAAGGCGTTTTTGCGCACCAGGCGTCAGTGTCTCTTTCTCCTCCCACATTCTGGCCTTAAAAAAAAAAACCCCACAACCCAGCAGTAACTGCATGGGGAAACTCCTTGCTAGGGATGAGATCCTGAGCCAGTAGGAACTCCGCCCTTCATCTCAGCCATTCGCCATGTGAGAAACGCGAGTACAGTCTGTGTCCAACGTTTCGGCAGATGGCACGCTCAGAGGGTCAAGGGAGGGCTGCTTGAAATGTCATCCTCTCCAAGCCCCACCCCTCTAGGGGCATGGCTCAGCACAACTGAAGGAAGCCAAAGCACAAGATGGCGTCGGGGACATTGGTACCGTCCTGCCTCCCTTCTTCCTGCGCTGACTCCTCCCATGCAGGGTAGACAAGAGAGGGGGGAACGGACAGGGCCGGCACTGCCATAGAGGCCAGTCAGGTGGCCACCTAGAGTGCCAAGGTAAGGGGGCACCGAAGGCTGCGCCCGGAAGTTGCCCTCCTACTCCTAGAGCTGCTCTGGCCGAGCGATGGCAGCTTCTGGGTGCGCCATTCCGAAGCCGCCCTTCCGCCCACCCCCACCCCAGCATCTGGGGGAGGGGATGCTGGGGTGGGGGGTGGGAGGGCGGTCAGATGACTCCACAGATCCATGGATCTGGCGGATCCGGCAGATGCGCCGGATGTCAGAATGTGGAGCCATCTGACCTCCCCTCTCCCAGCATCCCCTCCCCCAGTGCGCCAGACATCAGAACTCTGGTTTTCTCGGGGAGTTGGGGCGGCCCCTTGTGCACTCCCCCCCCAAAAGAGGGCACAGATTCACATGAAATATGCATGTGCTGATTTCTATGTAGAGATGCACCTTTAAAAATAAGGAGTATAATTTAAATAGGGATGCAGTTCACCTCAGAGTCTGAACTGTAAAGGAGATATTCAAAGTCCTGAACCCAGATATCTCCTTTAGAGTTCTGACTGAAACCCAGGGCAGATTTAATACCCCTCTGACATCGAAGCCACCAGGTTAGATTTATGCCTATCTTTGTCACACACATAGGGAGTTGTACCACCCTCTAAATTACCTCCAGGAGTAGAGTTTGTGTAGCTAGGGATATTAGCAAGTTGACTTCTTTTGTTCCTATGTTTATATTCTTTATATTCATCCTTGATTTCCCTTGGCAACCCTAGCCTTTGCGCCCATGAATCAATAAGGGTGCTATCCTATGCATGTTTAGAGAGAAAAGAGTGATACAACTCCCAGCATGCCCCAGACAACCATACAGAAAAGTATAGGATTACGTCCTAAGCCCCATTTTGAATATCCAGTGCGTTTTGTGGTGAAATCCTGTCCTCACAGATGGGGATGAGGAGAAGGCTTTCCATAGCTACTAGTCTGATAGAAGGCTATCCACATGCTACCTCTGGTATAAGAGACACTAAGCCTATGTGCACCAGTTGCTGGGGAACATGGGAGGGAGGGTGCTGTTGCACCATGTCCTTCTTGTGGGCCCCGGTTGACAGCTGTTTGGCCACTGTGTCTGATCCAGCAGGGCTCTTCCAATGTTCTTATGGGTGTATGAGAAGTTCGCTTCAGTTCATTTTAACGCAAATTTATCCAATTCGCACCACCGAAATCCAAAAGTGGGACTCGAACAAACCTGCAATCATTTCAGAGCTTGTGATGCGACTTGTGGCCCTACCATAAAAGAGTTTGACAGAACACGTCCACTTGAAAAATGCATACGAAAAAATGCAAACATTTGAAAAATGTGCCTAACTGAAGCATACGTTTCATGGATGAATTTTCATTCAGAACGGGAAGGTGGGGGGAATATGATGCAGACACAATTTACAACATGCTTTGAGGTGGAATTCAGAGGACAACAACTTTGAACTTTGCTGATTTGCACAGAACTCCCCCCCCCCATACCTTCGCCTTCACCTTGCTTGCTGTGTTCAATTGTATCAAGATTAAAAGTGCTCAGAGCCCAGCCAGGGGAATATGGCAAGCAAGGAGTGATGGCAGACCTCTGGTATAATTGGTTATTTATTGATACTGGCATGCCTGCTAAGAAATAGGGAGGTGGTACTCATCACACCTGGTTCAAGCACATTGCTGCAGCCACCATTTCTCAGGTGACAGCCCCCTTCCAGTGGTGGCTGGTGGCTCCGATGTCAGTGGGGTGGTGAATCCACTCTGGGTTTCAATCAGAACCAGACAGAACTCTAAAGGAGCTATTCATGGTGGTGCATTAATGATGGGTCCAAAGTGCAGCACTTTGGATAGCTCCTTTAGAGTTCTAACTGGTTCTGAAGGAAACCCGGAGTGGATTCATCATCTCACTGACAGCGGAGGCACCAGCCTCCACTGCTCCATCCCCCAGATCCCAGGAAATTGAAATTTCAGTCTTTAGTGCACAGACATGTAAATAACTGCCCATTAAAGCTAGGGAAAGAATTTAGTATTTTTACATGCCTGTAGACATTGTCTGATCCTTAGCTCCCAGACTAAAGTGGAGGCTGGAACGTAGCTATTCACCGAATTTCACATTCCTCTGAACGTTGCAACTCCGTTCTCAGCAGGCTTAAACTTATCAAAATATGGATTTAATATTTTCCAGAGAAAAATACGCATTGGAATATGTGTTTAAAATTATGGCAGAGTTCAAACGAATCCTTACTGAATTATAAAGAAAGAGGTGTTAGAAGTTGTTTAACAACAGAATAATAATGGGTACTGTGTGTAATATACATTTTATTGGGGGGAGTAAGCAATGTATCCGTTATTAAACAAAAAGTGTTACGTACTTATTTGGGAATTGCTTGTATCAAGATTCCCACCCACCACCCACCCCTTAAGGGAATTGTATTTGATTTTTCTTGCTAAAACCTATTCTTAATTTTTTGAAAATTCCTTTAGAAATTATGGATATAAGGATGTATTTTGAGACTTTAAAAATAATAATAATAATGTACAAATGGAACAGAACTGTAGGTAAAAAAAACATGTTCAATAGTCAGGACATTTCTGAATCAGTAAAAGACAACATGACTTGGCAAAGCCCATCATGTTCATCTAGAAAAACCACCACAAGCAAGAAAAGAGAGATAGATGATGATGATGATGATGATGATGATAGCAACCCTGTTACTTTTTTTAAAGTTTCTTTAAGAAGGATGAACAATTGTCAGCCACTGTTACAAAATATACGTCATGCCAATTATAGTAAACAAATTGGAAAGGAAGGTCTATGGGTCTAAAATGCATTATTTAATAAGTCTGGCGTGACTTATAGCAGAGTTGCCTTATATAGAGAAAGTGTGGCAACATACGTCATTTAGTCTTGGAGGCAGTAAACACAGATGAGAGCCAGTTTAAAAGAAGTTCAAATCAAATTAGGGTGACCATATTCCAGAAACCAAAAAAGAAGACACCCACGGGGGGGGGGGGCTGGAAAGTGTGCTTCGGGATTGCCTTGGGAAAGCATGTCATCCCCCCCTGCCACAGTAATGGCAGCTTCCATTAGCATGGTGGGGGAGAATGACGTGTTTTCCAGAGACCCCAGAATGTACATTTCCCCCTCCTTAAAGGTCCCAATTGCAGTGGAGGAGGAAAAAGTGTGTCATTCCTGCACGCTCCAATTGGGGTTTTTTCTACAATGTCCAGGAATGACATGCTTTCCCCTTTAAGGCCCTGATTGGAGCAGGTGGAGAATAACACACCTCCAGAAAGTGCATCATTCCCCCCACCACCACCATGCTAATGGCGGCCTTAAAGGGGAAAGTTTGTCATTCCCGGACATTATAGAAAATTACGGAAAATCCCCCAACACCCAGGATAGAACAAATACCCAGACAAATCTGGAGAAAACCTGACAGTTGGACACTCTATTTTATTGGTACTTTTATATTTATTTTATTTATTACATTATACACATTTCCAGAGAGGGGTATCCAGCACTGTTTAACTATAAGCAACCCCTAACACTGGGTGTTTCATTACCCTTTCATTACCCTTCCTATTATAATGTAATACATTTTCTCTCTCTTTATTTATATTGTATGGGATCTCTGGCTCTTGATACGGCTTAGGGCCTCAGCATGTCTTAATCCAGCCCTGCACGACCTACTTGCTCACTGCCTATCAAGGAAGGAAGTGGTAGCAATGATGAGAAAGAGGAGGAGGAGGAAGAGGAAGAGCAGCTGGTGACAAAGGCAGTGAGAAATTACACTCACTAGGGGAGGGAGCCCATGGAAGGCATTTGTCCAAGGACCCTCCAAAACCCTGGAGGTGGCATTGTATGATAAGCCTCAATGCCATCCATAGACGTGCGCAAGGGGTGTGCTGGGTGTGCCCAGGCATACCCTAATATCTCAAGCAATAAGCACTGAATTGAGGGGGCATTGAGTAGGAATCCAGAGGTGGATCCAGACACTGTGAGAACAATCCTCTGACTGCTCCACTGCTCCTGAAGCACGCCATTGGTCTTGGCAGCAGGAGCGAAAAGGAATCACTCTGCTGGGAGCCATGCTTCAAAGAGGCCAGTGCTGGGACTTGAGGAGTGTCTCCCCTCCCTCCACCACACCTGCAATGGCTCTCCCGCGGTTAGGCAAGCCGAACGCGGAGGAGGGCATCAGCGTCTACAGTGTTTAATAAATGAATGAATTAAAAATGTCCTTTATGATTGAGTAAACGATTGCCTTTAAAAATAATAATACAAATACAATTCCCTGGGTGCGCACCCTAATGAAATGCGCTGTGCACGCCTACGATGCCATCAGCAGCCGAGTTGAACTCAGGGGCCCGTCCGCACCTGGCCTTCCTAGCCGCGGTCTCCCCTCTTCCAAATGTGAGTTTTCAAACATCCGTCTCTTCCGTGTCGGCCTTATGGAGCGGGGGAGGTCTGGCGAGGAGTTTAAAGGGCTTAATCCCCCAAGCTAGATAATTCGGGGAAAGAGGATTACCCGCCCTGTGAGCACTGCCCTCGCCTAAATATAGACAGGTCCCGCCTTTTCATTTCCTCTCCTCTAGGCACGGAGACGTCTCTCTCATGCGTGCGCACTCACACACACACACCTTCGCTTTCTCGTTCTTGTGTGGCAAACAATTCACGTCTATATCCTAGCCTGGATCTGGCCTGCTGGATCTGGCCACCCAACACCATTTCCTCCCGGCCTGGGAGGCCCAGGCCATTTTCAGTCAAGAGCGTGGTAAACGCAAGAGCTCTTAACATTTCACAGAGGAGAACAGGGCCATGCTTGAAGCCCTCCCCATTCTCAGTTACAACTACTTTGCATGAAAAAGAGCCGGTGTAGTGGCTAAAGTGTCGGACTGGGAGTCAGGAGATATGGGTTCTAGTCCCCACTCGGCCATGGAAACCCACTGGGTGGCTTTGGGCCAGTCACAGACTCTCAGCCCAACCTACCTCACAGGGCTGTTGTTGTGAGGATAAACATGGAGAGGAGGAGGATTATGTACACCTCCTTGAGTTCTTTGGAGGGAAAAAGGCGGGATATAAATGTAATAATAATAATAATAATAATAATAATAATAATAATAATAATAATAATAATAAGGTGGGAACAGGGGCAATTTGCTCCAGGAGCCTCAGAAAGCAGGGCCCCGCCCACCTCAACTCCTGTGCATTCTGTTAGGCCCATCTTGGACCTGCCACGTTGCTCTCCAGAGCACACACACACAGGCACTTGTAGAGGGCCGTGGAAGTTCCCCAACATCATAGCAGCTCCAGGCCCCACATACCAGCCTTCCTCAACCTTTTGCCCTTCAATTGTGTTAGGCTGCAAGCCCCATCCTTCCCAACCAGCATGTCAAATAGGAGCAATCCTGGGTGTTGGCAAAGTTCTCTGAGTTTGAAGCTGGAAATGAACTTTGGGGGCTCAAAGCTTTCCCAGCCCCCAAATTGTATTCTGGCTCAGATTAATTGCAGCAGCTCCTGGGAGAACTACACTTCCCACAGTCCTGCGTGCTTTGCACCCCGAGGTGTTCGTATCCAGAGAAGGAAGAAAGGGAAGAAAGCCGCATCCTCTGCCCTCCTCTCCCCGCACACCTCTGCTGCTGCTGCTTCTGCTGGTGCAGTTTGCAAGGGAAGGGAAGGGACCGGCCTGCTCTGCAGGGGCTGAGGCTGGTTGAAAGAGTTTTGGGGGACCATGACAGAAGCCAAGGATGGGTGCGAGCATTTTTCCTGGCCCTCAGGTTGTCTCAGAAGCGTGATCTGAGGTTTCGTGATTTTATGGGGTTCTGGGCTCCATAATTCAAGAAGGACGCAGACACGCTGGAGCGTGTTCAGAGGAGGGGAACTAGGATGATCAGGGGTCTGGAAACAAAGCCCTATGAAGAGAGACTGAAAGAACTGGGCATGTTTAGCCTGGAGAAGAGAAGATTGAGGGGAGACATGATAGCACTCTTCAAATACAAGGCCATCGAGTCCAACCCCCTGCTCAATGCAGGAATCCACCCCAAAGCATCCCTGACAGATGATTGTCCAGCTGCCTTTTGAAGGCCTCTAGTGTGGGAGAGCCCACAACCTCACCAGGCAACTGATTTCATTGTCATACTGCTCTAACAGGAAGTTTTTCCTGATGTCCAGCTGGAATCTGGCTTCCTTTAACTTGAGCCCGTTATTCTGTGTCCTGCACTCTGGGAGGATCGAGAAGAGATCCTGGCCCTCCTCTGTGTGACAACCTTTTAAGTATTTGAAGAGTGCTATCATGTCTCCCCTCAATCTTCTCTTCTCCAGGCTAAACATGCCCAGTTCTTTCAGTCTCTCTTCATAGGGCTTTGTTTCCAGACCCCTGATCATCCTGGTTGCCCTCCTCTGAACACGCTCCAGCTTGTCTGCGTCCTTCTTGAATTGTGGAGCCCAGAACTGGACACAATACTCTAGATGAGGCCTAACCAGGGCCGAATAGAGAGGAACCAGTACCTCATGTGATTTGGAAGCTATACTTCTATTAATGCAGCCCAAAATAGCGTTTACCTTTCTTGCAGCCATATTGCACTGTTGGCTCATATTCAGCTTGCGATCTACCTTCCAGCGAGCAAGGAGGGGAGGAGACCAGACGGGCCAGGATACGAGATATCCTTTCCCCCACCCCACCAAGTGCTGAAAAGTCCATCTGGTGAAAATTTATTTATGTTATTTATTTACTTATTGCATTTCTATACCGCCCAATAGCCAAAGGCTCTCTGCTACTCCTCCCACTTCGCTGGCTTCGGCCTGGCGGAGAAGAGGAATCCTGGAAGCTTCCCAGCAGCAAAGACATGATCGATTGGGTTGCATCCTAAGGCAGCTCCATAAAATGTTCCATAAAATGTAAGCCCGTTTGGCTAGTTGGCCCCAGCTTTATTGTGCCACTTGCCCAGCTGTGGGGGTGGGGGGGATATATTGCCCCCCCCCCGTGGGCTGCTGCCTGGAGAACAGGGCAGCTCTTGAGAATACCCAAAGAGTTGGTCGTTCCTATCCTACCCTATCCCTTCTGACCCTCATTCCCTACATCCATAGCCGTAGCCTGGTCAAAACCTGGGGGAATCTCCTTATCCTCCTGCTCTGTCTCCCGCCCTGGTCTTGTTCCTTGCGAGACTTTAAAGCCACTGTGACATTAAACTGCTCATTAGCACCAGAGTAATTCTATAATCTCTTTTGCAGAGGGAAAATGCTATCAGAACATTCAGTTCGTGATCTGGAAAATTAATTTAGGACACTGCCAACATTCAAACGTGGGCCTCCTGGGCTCTGCCTCTCTGTTGGATTTCTTAGCATTATTGGGATTTCATGCCAAGCCAAGAAAGGAAGAGACTGAAGGGGAGGTCGAACAGTGTCTAGGTTCACACACCACTCAGTTCTGATGTGGAGTCCAGATCAAGTTATGCTCCTTTCCCTCCATCTCTCCAAATGCCTTTGCTCAATAAACTTCTTCTGGACAGATGGCGTGGCAGGAATACTGCAGCACAACAGGCAGCAGCTTAGGCGAGGTGAACTCCAGGGGCAACAGCCCTCCGGAACACTTTCAAGGGGGACTACTATGCTTTCCCCACAAGCTAGACCAGGGGTGGGCAGCTTTTCTCCTACAGGGGGCCCCTGGGTCATGGGGAAAGCCCATCGGGGGCTGCAGCTGATGGTGGGCAGACCTAGAGCCAAAGGCGGTAGAAATTGCAGCACTGCAAGATTAGAGTTCCCTCTTTCTCTGTGCCACTCCATCTCTCTCTCTCTCTCTCTCCCCCCTCCCCCATGTCCCTCTCTGTGACCCCATCCATGTGTGTGGCGTGTGCACGCCATCCCATCCCAACTCATATCTTTCTCTGCGCCACCCCATTCTCTCTCTCTCTCTCTCTCTCTCTCTCTCTCACACACACACACACACACACCATCTGTGTGTATGCCACCCCATCTCTTTCTCTCTCTGTGCTACCCCATCTCTCTCCCCCCTCTCTCAGTGTGTGTGTGTGTGTGTAGTGTGTATGCCGCCCCATCCCAGCTCATCTCATCTCTGTGTGCCACCCATATCTTTCTGTGCCATCCTATCTCTCTCTCTCTCTCTCTCTCTCTCTCTCTCACAAACACACACACACACACACACACCCTTTCTGTGTGTGTGCGCGCACACCATCCTATAGCTCTCTGTGTGCCTCCACACCCCATCTCTCTCTCTATGATCTCCCACCCCATTTCCCTCTCACTCACCTTGTGCCACCCCACATGACATTAGGCAGAGGACCCCATGCGGTTTCATCCCCCTAGACCTTAGAGACAAAAAAGTGTCCATTCTTAGGGTGACCCTATGGAAAGGAGGACAGGGCTTCCCCAATCTGGCAGCCTCGAGATGTATCGGACTACAGACTCCATCATCCCCACTTAGCACTGGAGCCACAGTCCCACACATCTGGAAAATGACAGGAAGATAATGGTTGTTCTATATAATCACTGACTTGGTTTGCTCTGAAAGAGGAAAGCATTAATCAAAACCCCTTTTGACTGATATAGGTCACACACACACACACATACTGGAGATCAAGGCGTAAGAAATTGTTTCATATAGCTGCTGTGGCCCAAACAGTTATACCCAGCCTGTCCCTGCCTATCATACAAACTCTCAAACACTCACACATTTTCGAATTTGAGCAGGAACATCAAAGACCAGAAATGAGAGCCACACCTGAGACATACCAAGCCAAGAAGCGGTACCTGATTCTCTGCGCCGGCAGTTCCTCTCTGCCGCTGATGGGACAAGCTGCAGTTTTTGACTGTAGTTATGTTTTCTAGATAACCTGCCGTAGCGAAGGCGTAATTTTAAGAACACAGCTTGAGCCAGGAGATGAGCAGTGAGGAATATGTCTGGGGACCCATTCAATACCCACACCTACCCACAACCCTCATTCAGATCAAAACAAACCTTGCAGAGGGCCAAGCAGAGAATGCATCATCCTGATATATTTCCACACCCACGCACTCCCACGCACAGCCTGTCTAGATGCTGTTTTCCCCTAATAAACCCTTTCTAGAGTTGTCAGCTGAATACTTTGAAACTATACTTGCAAAAAACTACACAAACGTTGTCAACAAGCCTACTGTGTATGCTTGTATATGATGGACCCAAGGAAGAGAAAAGCTTTTTAGTCTAAATTGCTGTTTGAGCTTCAAGTATTCTGGAAACACATATCTGGAGGAAGCCATTATTTTAACTTGCTTGTGGTTGCAAATGCATTGATCCAGCCAAGCTATGAAAGCTTTTGGTATAGAGTCTAGGGTGGCCATATGGAAACAAGGAAAGGGCTCCTGTATCTTTAAAGAAAATTCCCTTGAAAAGGGAATTTCAGCAGGTGTCATTTGTATGCAGGCAGCACCTGCTGAAATTCCCTCTTTATTGCAACAGTTAAAGCTGCAGGAGCTATACTAGAGTGACCAGATACAGAAGAGGGCCGGGCTCCTGCAGCTTTAACTGTTGTGATGGAGAGGGGATTTCATCAGGTGCTGCATGCATACAAAGGACACCTGCTGAAATTCCCTTTTCAATACAGTTGTTAAAGATACAGAAGCCCTGTCCTCCTTTGCATATGGCTACCCTAGTTAGGATCCATGTTTTAAAGAGGTTTCCCCTTATGATGCCAAACCCCCACCCTGCCCCAAAAAACCCAGATATTTTGGAGATGCATTATACCATTTGCTGTTAGCTTTTGAGAATGATGATTGGTGCATGGCAAAAAATAACAGATCATTTTAAAAGAAATGGGTCTTACCTGGGAGAAGAAATTAAAAGTTGTTGCTCAAGGAATCCTAGCTGGCTGTTTTGTTCAGCTCAGGAATTTCAAGCAACTAGAGGGAATCACTGCATCGGAATCTCCCCTCCATGCAGTGATGCAGTCCTGGCAAGTGCTGCATCTTAATGAGGTGCGGGGTGGGGGGGGAATCCCAGCAGAGGAATGGCAGAGCTGGGGATCAGATCTGCCTCTTTTGTGCCAGCAGAGCGCAAAAGGTGAGGGTGCAGGTTCAGGCAGAGAAAAAGGCTGACCCAGAGAAAGTGGGGGAAAGTGTGTATAATTTAATTAGGGTAATATACACTAAACTAACCAGCCGATTGCTTCAGTATTAACACGTTTACAAGAATGCTCTTGACAGCAATGTTGGTATAATAATACAAACAGAACACATCTGTCATGTATAGCCCTACTGCTCCTGTATTGGGAGCAGGTGATGCAGGTAATCAATCAGAAACAGATTCAGACTCAGAAGATGCCGAGCCAGTGGAGGAGGAGGTTCACACGGGAGAGGCTTCAGCTGCAAATCTGCCCCCTCCAGAGTCTGTCTCTTCAAGGCCAAATTCTATGCCTTCAGGGAACAGGGAGTCAACTTCCGGGGGTGAGCATTCAGAAACCTTACTAGATGCTAGGAATCGCCAGAAACAAAAATGTTCAGCGAGGTTAGCGGCAAAGAGACAGGCGGACAGATTGCATGAGAAATCGCCCACGCATCAACCACCTTGAAGTCATGGATATTTGAAAAGCCTTTTCTTTTCTTTGAACGGACAATTGTCTTGCTTAGTTTACATAGTTTTTGCCTAAGGGGGAGTTTCACAGAAGGTGCCTAGTTTGTGTTACAGAAGTGTTTATTGCTTGCAATAAAGCTTTGTAAATTGCCAAGCCCTTTGACTCATTCGTCTCCCTGAGAAAGCTGGAGCTGCTATAGTACACAACAACATCAAAGGCTCCTCATTGCTATTTTGCCTAGAGTGACCATGTGGAAAGGAGGACAGGGCTCCTATATCTTTAACAGTTGTATAGAAAAGGGAGTTTTAGCAGGTGTCATTTGTATGCATGCAGCACCTGGTGAAATGCCCTCTTCATTGCAACAGTTAAGGCCGCAGGAGCTATACTAGAGTGACCGGATACAAAAGAGGGCAGGGCTCTTGCAGCTTTTACTATTGTGATGAAGAGGGGATTTCACCAGGTGCTCCATGTGTGCAAAAGAGACCTTCTGAAATTTCGTTTTCTATTCAACTGTTAAAGATACAGGAGCTCAGTCCTCCTTTTCATAGGGTCACCCTAAATTTGCCAGTTCTTTAAGGCAGGCTCCCCTAAACTGGCACCTCCAGATGTGTTGGCCTCAAGGGCAACACATCTGGCCTAATTTTTGGACTTTTCTATTCTTCCTCCATCCTTTCTCATTGTTGTTGTTTGTTTGCTTTGTGTTTTGTTTTGGACCACTTAGCCTGAGTTCTGGAGAACTCAAAACAATGGTCCATCTTGAGGGCACCAGGTTGGGCAAGGCTGCCTTACATCAGGAGTCAGCAACTTGTGGGGCTGTAAGCTACATGAAGACCCCCACTACCATATCTGGGCCAACCTGGGGGGAAAAAAACCCTTAAAAACCATTTTTTTAATGGGAAAATGGCATTTGTAGCTGCTACAGAACACCCAAAAGGCCAAATTTAGCTTGTAAATGATCTAAACATGACCCTTTGGCCACGCTGTAGCATCTAGTGTTGCCAATTTTGTTCATATATATTCAGGCCACCCAACGGCCCATAGGAGAGTCAAGGGAGCTGAAATGGCCTTAGGTTGCCTAACCTTGCCTTAGATTGTGAATCCCGAGGGGAAAGCACTTTTCGTTTAGGGCTTCCCTACATCAGGCATTTATCATGCACTCATCATTCCCTACTCACGGTTGCTTATAGAGTCTTTATATGATGTCATGACCCTCCTATTTTGCTTCTGTGACTAGCCAGCACTTTCATCAAGTTGATTTAAGGTATGGAAAATGCAGCATTTAATTGTGAATGCAAAAGAAAGCACACTTTCTTCTTGTGTATTTGGCTTTTCCACTAGATGATAATGCCACCTACAGGTTACGTAGTGGAAAAGCAGGAAAGGAAACACTCCTCATGTAGTGCTCGGAGCTGAATTCTGCAACAAAGCCAAAAGTAGATACAGGGGATAAACAGACAATTAACAGCCTTGTGTAGAAAAGCTCTTAGAGAAAAAATACTATGTGCTGCTCTGAGCCCATGGGATAGAGTGATAAAAAATCAATCAAATTGTTCGACTGATTCTTTATTTTGGATTGGTTTTGGAGTTTTCTCCTTGTTTCTCTCTCCCGTTTTGCAATGAGCTTTGGTTTTAAGCCAATGAAAATGGAATATGTGTGTAACTTCCAGGAACCAGCTTGAGGCGTCCCTCTTCCATCAATGAACTAGGCATGAACTAGGGCTGCCTTTGAAGACGGTTCGGAAGCTGCAGCTCGTGCAAAATGCAGCGGCCAGATTGATTTTGGGAACCAGAAGGTTTGACCATATAACACCTGCTCTGGTCCACTTACACTGGCTGCCTGTATGTTTCCGAGCCCAATTCAAGGCGCTGGTTTTGACCTATAAAGCCTTACACGGCTTGGGACCACAATACCTGATGGAACGCCTCTCCCGATGTGAATATACCCAGTCACTACATTCAACATATAAGGTCCTCCTCTGGGTGCCTACTCTGAGAGAGGCTCGGTGTGTGGCAACGAGGGATAGGGCCTTTTCAGTGGTGGCCCCCAGACTATGGAATGATCTCCCTGACGAGGCTCGCCCGGCACCGACGCTGATATCTTTCTGGCGCCAGGTTAAGACTTTCCTCTTTGTCCAGGCATATGGCGGCACATCTTAATCACCCACATGTTTAGTTTTTTAACAGTTTTTAATGCTTTATGTGTGTATGTTCTGTGTTTTAGAGTTTTAAATTTTGTATACTTGGTTTTATCTCAATTTTAGAATTTCTGTAAACTGCCCAGAGAGCCCTGGCTATGGGAGCGGTATATAAGTGTAATAAATAAATAAAATAAATAAATAAATAAAAATGACCCAGAAGCATTTAGAGCCAAGCTAGGTCAAAATGCGCCTGTGGGTTGCTGCAGTTGTGGATCCCTGGTGTGAACTGGGAAGGTAATGTAATTCCACCCATTCTGCTTTCCCTCTGTGGCAGGGAAAGGCAACCTGGTGCCCTCCAGATGTTTTGGACTACAATCCCCATACTCCATGCTCATTGACCATGCTGGCTGAGGCTTATGGGAGTTGTAGTCCAAACCATCTCCAGAGCACTGGATTAGCTCACCAGAAATGGCCTCAGGGCCCTGTGGGAGTCTTCACTGATCCTGTAAAGATGCAAACCCTGGATGTGGGGGCCACGGAGGCTGTGGGCAATTGAACGGGACTGTAGGGGGATGGATAAATTCCTGCAGGAGAAGGCTATCAATGGTTACTGGTCCTGATAGCTTTGTGTTACATCCAGTAATAGATGGGGTAAGCCTTTATGCACCAGTTGCTGGGAAACATGGGTGGGAGGGTGCTGTGGGTCCCTGGCTGACAGCTGGTTGGCCACTATGTGAGCAGTATACTGGACTTGAAGGACCCTTGGTGTGATCCAGCAGGGCTCTTCTGAGGTTCATAGAATCATAGAATAGTAGAGTTGGAAGGGGCCTAAAAGGCCATCGAGTCCAACCCCCTGCTCAATGCAGGAATCCACCCTAAAGCATCCCTGACAGAGGGTTGTCCAGCTGCCTCTTGAAGGCCTCTAGTGTGGGAGAGCCCACAACCTCCCTAGGTAACTGGTTCCATTGTCGTACTGCTCTAACAGTCAGGAAGTTTTTCCTGATGTCCAGCTGGAATCTGGCTTCCTTTAACTTGAGCCCATTATTCCGTGTCCTGCACTCTGGGAGGATCGAGAAGAGATCCTGGCCCTCCTCTGTGTGACAACCTTTTAAGTATTTGAAGACTGCTATCATGTCTCCCCTCCATCTTCTCTTCTCCAGGCTAAACATGCCCAGTTCTTCCAGTCTCTCCTCATAGGGCTTCGTTTCCAGACCCCTGATCATCCTGGTTGTTCTTAAGGTGCTGAGCAGATCAGCAGGTGGGTGCAACATGCCATCCCTTTTCCTTATTTGAGAATATCATGGCCTTCTGTTGCACGGTCTCCCATTGTCACCAAAGATCACGCAGCTCACAGATACATGGACAGTGTGAAGATTTGTGCCACCCACGCTCAGCACCGCTAGCCTTTTACGTCGCTTGTGCCAGACATCCCATCAGCAATAATCTCTTTGGCTGGCAGGTATCCAGAGCTTTGCTGCCTGCTGAAATCCCTCCTGGAACATGGCCTTGCTGCGTCAGCACAGCAACGGATAACGTATCGAGGAGGGCAAGGTGAGGCAGCAAGAAAGAGGGCTTAAGGGAGGCAGAGGAAGGAGGCAGTACAGAACCCAGGTGCGATGCATGGCCTTCTTTGTTGTGTTCTCGGTGGGATCCCCCAAAATGCAGGAGCCAGGCTGAAGGCTTGTGACATACACTGGGAAGTGCTCCTGCAGAAGCTCCCATGCGAGTTCACCCTCTGCCGACATACAATTTTTGCCGCCTCATGGCCATGAGCAATTCAATTATAAGATTGCTCTCTGATCAAAGGCAAGCTGTCTGAGTTTAGACCAGAGACCTTTAAGGGGCACAAGATGACTGCTTAATGCTTATTAAATGTGAATGACCAAACCTGCCAGCCAGTTCTTTCTTTGGCTGCTCCCCTGGAAAGTGGGAGCCATTTTAACCCCAAAGGATCTCAGAGCAACTTACAAATAGCAGCACTAAGCCCCTGAGGCTTACGATGTAAAGGACACGACACGCAAGGTAAAAGGGATGGGGAGGGAGAAGGAAAGAAGCAAGCTCAGGCATCAGTGCTTAGAGTTACGGTTCTTATAAAGACCAGCTGAGATGGTAGTTTAGGTAGCCAGGTGGAATAGCTGCCATTAGGTGGCCAGTTGAGGGATGGCCAAAGGCCCTAGTCCCTCAGCAGGGCAAAGAAACAGCTCCGCTTCCCTTCTCTGCCTCTGCCATTCTCCTTGGACAGTTTGCCTTTCTTTCCTGCCATTGGATAGCACTTTGGAGAGCTCCTTTCAAGTTCTGATTGGTTCTGACTGAAATCCAGAATGGAATCACAGCCCCATTGAAAATGGAGCCATCAGCGTCCACTAGCACAAGGTATGAGGAAAGCTGATCTGGGAGATGGGAACTATTTTGGATGCCCGGTTCTCATCACCAGATATCTGCTGGGTTGTGAGAATTGGCTGACCCCTAATGCCAGAGCTGGGCCCTAGGCTGTCCTAGTTAGGCCATTGCTTGGACCCTGAGGCCTCCGTGTCTCGCTTGGTGCCCTCTAGCCCCCAAACGCTGGGTCCATGTCAGGGCCTAGAGACCCCTCAGCTTGCTGTGTCCTTCCCAGCATGGACTGAGCCCTCTTGCACTCTGTACCCTGAGAGAGTGTTGGGAGGCAGCCATGGCCGTGAAAGCTGGAAACAGCCCGGCAGGCTTGGGAACCAAAGGCCCCACCACGGGCTCAGTGTACTGGAGCCTAAAGACCACCTAATCAGGGGCCTAATTCAGGATTAATCCAGGAGGCCTAAAAGAGCTGTCCAAAGTGCTGAACTCTATCCCTCAAATGAGTCAAGCAGCTGAATAGCTCCTTCTGGCTGGTTGTAACTAAAACCCAGAATGGAATCTCTGCCCTACTGAAATTGGAGCCACCAACTTCTCCTGGTGTGCTGGACCTCCTGTCTGGGGATTTAATGAGGGCTACACCTATTCCCATCTTGTATGTTTGTAAAAAACAAACAAAAAAACCCTCAAATATTCCAAAAACACCATAGTCCCTCCTTCAAAAGGAACCCAAGTCCTGGTAAGTGCTGTCCCTGGAAGTTCTCACAGGTCAGAAAAAAGGGGGACGTGAGCAATGTGAAGCCTGCAGGATCACACTATATGGTGCAACCATCTTGATCTGCACACCATCTTCCTATTTCTCTCTCTTTCAGTGTTGGGCTGGGAATCGGGAGATCCAGGTTCTAGTCCCCACTCAGCCATGGAAACCCACTGGGTGACTTTGGGCCAGTCACAGACTCTCAGTTCAGCCTACCTCACTGGGTTGTTGTTGTGAGGATAAAATGGAGAGGAGGAGGATTATGTACACCGCCTCGGGTTCTTTAAAGAGGAAAAATGGTGGGATATTTATTTATTTATTTACTTATTTATTGCATTTATATACCACCCCACAGCTGAAGCTCTCTGGGTGGTTTACAAAAGTTAAAAATATAAATGCAAGAAATAAGAATCAGAAATGTACTTATTTATTTATTATTGCATTTCTATACAACCCAATCGCTGAAGTTCTCTGGGTGGATCACAAAAGTTAAAACCATCAGACAAAAGTTAAAGTATAAAACAAGCAGCATAAAACAAACAACAGTATAAAAACACAATAAGATACTCTATAAAAGCACTATATACTATATACTATATAAGTACTATATACTATATACAATAGTATTTGAACAATTTCTTCTTGCATGTGGGCGTGGGGTTAATAGGGATGTCGAAAAAATGCACAACGTGATCCAACGAGTTTGGATTTTTATGAATCTGACCCTTTCATTTCACAGCAGACCAGGTTTTCCTGAGTTGCACAGATGCTGCAGACTAGTGGGGGGAAAAACCCACTTTCCAGGATTTTGCACAAATTTAGTCAAATAATAATAATAATAATAATAATAATAATAATAATAATAATAATAATACCACCACCACTGGCCAAAAATGTGCCTGTCCCACATAGGCTAAAGTATGAAAATTCACATTTGGGGGGGGGGGGGTGATTTGCACATTTGGGGGGATTTCTGCACATGTGAATTTGTACAGCTGTGAATTTGCACAAATTTGGGAAACTGGAAAAATCCGATTCCTCCAATGAGTGGATGAAAGCCTAAAAGGGACATGACAATCTGTGAAATGCAGATGGAAAGGAACATATATATATATATATATATATATATATATATATATATATATATATATCATAGAATCATAGAATAGCAGAGTTGGAAGGGGCCTACAAGGCCATCGAGTCCAACCCCCTGCTCAATGCAGGAATCCACCCTAAAGCATCCCTGACAGATGCTTGTCCAGCTGCCTCTTGAATGCCTCTAGTGTGGGAGGGCCCACAACCTCCCTAGGAAACTGATTCCATTGTCGTACTGCTCTAACAGTCAGGAAGTTTTTCCTGATGTCCAGCTGGAATCTGGCTTCCTTTAACTTGAGCCCATTATTCCGTGTCCTGCACTCTGGGAGGATCAAGAAGAGATCCTGGCCCTCCTCTGTGTGACAACCTTTCAAGTCCTTGAAGAGTGCTATCTCAGAGGTGACCAAGGTGGGAGAACTGCGTCAGCCTCAGGCTGACCAGGTACCACCCTGGATCCAGGCCAAGGCGGGCTGAATTGTCCTTCCTTGCCTCGGATTCAGGAATTTGGCCCAAGGCAGTGCACAACCCTAGTATCTAGGCATGGACGGACTCACCCACGTCCAACTCCGTCGGGTGCCTGCCAAGCTGCTCATGACACTGGGCGAGCTTCTTCACGGCACGATGAGCACCCACTTTTAATGTTGCATAAATGGGGCCTCTATAGCTGCTATTTACACCACTTTGAAGGTGCGCAGTTTCTGGAGCTGCCATTGCTGTGCACACCTGAGGCTCCGGACGAGAGCAGGCAGCTGCCGGGTAGTCTCTGAGCTGCAGCCCACTCAAAAAGTGGGCTGGTGAACACTCTGTGAGCTGGGTCCAGTGGGGCAGGCACAGGGGAGTCCACCAGATCCCCAGACCCAGTTGGGCACCATTGACATCCCTACTGCTATCATGAATCTCAAGACGATGTTTATTTATTTACAATATTTATATACCGCTTCCCATTCAAAATTTCGGAGCAGTGTACAAGATAAAATGAAATGAAAAGAATAAACACACATTAAAATAGATCTTTAAAGGGAGCAAAATGCAAAGTGAACCGTGGCTGGTCATCAAGGGAAGGCTTCCTGGAGCAACGACATGGCCATCTACAAGGTCCTGTTGAAGTATGTCCTCTGCAGACTCAGGTTACTCACGTTCTACGGTGCACAAGTTGCGGGGACCTTTAAATTCAGGGTGTCACACAATTTCACCCTCTTCAGCACACACACACGCACACACACACAGGGCTCAAAAAGAGTAGTATTCCCTTCATCAAGCAATATATATGCACACAGGCACCCACACATACTGTTGGTGCTAGCAACACATATAGCAAAGGTGGGGGACTTTAGGCCCAAGGGTGAAATCTGCCCCCCAGAGGCCCCAATCCATCCCTTCCAGGTTCCCGGAGTCCCACGTCCCCTTTCCCCCCCTAACCACTGACCCTTCCCAGCTCTAAACTACACCCCGGGAGGAGGGTATATTTTGGGCCCAAATCCTTTGGCTTTTGGCCCTGCCCAGCTTACCAGACAAGGGCCAGGAGTCCATTTTCCTTCTTTCACTTCTTTTTCTTGGCGGCTGGGTCTGCTGCGGAGGAATCCATCCCTTGCAGCCACCCAAAACTTCATTTCCTAAGAATGTTTCTGAGCCCCACTTGTGGCCAAGAGGCCTTTATGAGAAATTAAAATGGCTAGAGGTTCTTGCTTTCCTTTTATTAACCAGCTGCTGGTGAGAACATTTGTTCATTAAAAAAAAAGCCAACCGGGAGGGGTGGGGCGTCTTGGTAGGTGCCAAGCAAGAGACACCATATTGCCTATTCTTGCTCTAGACACTTGAAAAAGCCTTTAGGTTTGCAGGGAGATTTATTATCCAGCTGGTTGTTCAATATTACTGCACCTAAAGGGCTAATTTCCGCTGAGTCAACCACAGGAATTTCAACCTGCTTCTCCTCAGAGGAACGAGAACCCAGGTATTTTCTTGCCCTTCACAGATAGTTCAGATGCAGCCATTTCCTAACATCACCCACTGCTTCAAAATGGGGGCTGCTGAGGTGGTTGTCTCCACTGCTTTCATCCACCAGGACTTAAAAACATCAGAAGAGCCCTGCTGGATCAGACCGAGGGTCCATCTAGTCCAGCACTCTGTTCACAAAGTGGCCAAACAGCTGTCGACCAGGGACCCACAAGCAGGATACAGTGCAACAGCACCCTCCCACCCACATTCCCCAGAAACTGGTGTATATAGGCTTAACGCCTCGGATACATAACCGTATGTATCCGAGGCATTACCCTGATGGTTATGTGCTATTAACTGTAGCACATAACCATCAGGGCTAGTATTTTATTTACCGTATTTTCCGGCGCATAAAACGACTTTTTAACCCAGGAATATCTTCTCAAAAGTCGGGGGTCGTTTTATACACCGGGGGTCGTCTTATACACCGGAAAATACGGTTTATTTATTTATTTATTTATTTATTACATTTCTATACCGCCCAATAGCCGGAGCTCTCTGGGCGGTTCACAAAAATTCAAACCATTCAAAGTATAAAACAACAGTATAAAACCATAATATAAAATACAATATAAACTCCAAGGAGTTTGCCTCTGCAAGGAGCGTGCATGGGGGAGATCCCCAGCCACAGCAAGTGGCTGCGTGGAAGGGGGTGGCGGAGGAAGCAGGCTGGAGACACGCGTGCTCACACACACACACACACACACACACACACACACACGGACACACGAGGCAAACAGTTGCTGGCAGCGGAGGACGAAAGGGGAGGAAGAGGAGGAGGCGGCAGTGCGCGCTGCGTCCCGGCCTTTCCCGTGGGGAGGGATTTCTCTCTCTCTCTCTCTCTCTCTCCTGACTTCCTTTGAATTCCGCGATCCATTGTCCTCCTCGCTCTTGCTCAGGGCTGCTCAGGCGACCGACACACACACACACACACACACACACACACACACACACACACACGCCTCCTCCCCCGCCTCTTCTGGGGACGATTAAGGTACATTCTACACGAGCGTTTTCGGGGCGCCCTCAAGTGGCTTCGGGGCGCCTTCGGAACGGTGTGTAGACTCCCCCCTGCTTATGGAATTTCCGTGAGGAGCTGGTTGGCCACTGTGTGAACAGAGTGCCGGACTAGATGGACCCTTGGCCTGATCCAGTACGGTTCTTCTTATGTTCTTAGATTAATGCTCAGTCGCTTCACAAATCCACAGTTCCCCATGACTCCTTGAAGCAAGTTATGATCACTCAGTCTGCATATATTTGCCTCTGCTCCTTCCCCCGCTTCTATCCTCAGTGAAGTTGGGTGGAAGAGGAAGGCAAAGCTCCCCCACCCGGACCTCTTCATCCCCTTAACGCCGATGTGGACGCCTGGTGAGCAACTGCAGGAGAGTGGAGAGGAAGGCGGTGGGATGTAAATGCCAGAGATCATAATTTAAGGCCCAGGCACCTTTCCAAGTTTGTTTGTTGCATTTTTTTAACGTCATACATCCCACTAGTAGCTCCGATGCTAAAGCACTAGCAATGATTAACATTTTGCGATTATTCTCTAAAGCCCCAGGACTGCAGGCATCAATGTGGGTAGGTAGGAAGGTTGAACAGAATAGGTGCATGAAAAGAGAAAGGTTCTGACCCCAAAATCTATTTTCCAAGGTCCTGGATCTATTTCCAAGAGCACTGGGCATTCATTGGTGCCAATGGAAGTTCCCCCCGCCCCAATCTTATTTGCCATGAGGCTAAGGAAGGAAGAGCTAACCCCCCTCACCCCACATGTGGCAAAAAAATATTGGGGGCTGGGGGCTTCGTTTCGGTGGGGCTGTGAATCCATTCTGGGTTTCAGTCTGAAGCAAGCAGAACTCTCAAGGAGCTATTCAAGGTGCTGAATCGATTTTGGGGCTAGGGTTCAGCACCTTGGATAGCTCCTTTGGCTGGTTCTGACTAAAACCCAGGATGGATTCACAGCCCCACTGAAATCAGAGCCACCAGCCCCCACTGGTTTTGCCCCATCTGGAGTCCAACACATCTGGAGAGCACCAAATGGGGGGAAAGCTGTTATACTCTGTGTGGCTTCAGGACTGCTTTTGCATTTAATTATACTAGATAGCAATACGCATAGCAAAGAGTCAGAGAATGGGGCTGGTGGGACGCGAGAATCTAGTTGTTCTCTAGGGAAGAAGAGAACACAACTATGCAAAGCCAAGCTCCTGCTGGCCTGTGCAGGACGGCTCAATTCGCTTTTCCTCACATCACTGAATTTCCTCAAGCTATAACTCTTTGAATCCCATTAATGCTGCTGGTGAGCGAGATTTGCTGTACTCAGCGTGACTTGCAGAGCGACGAAGCAATGCCACCTGTAATTAATATTTTCCTGGCAGTGGCTCTGAGCTCGTGCCCACGGTCTTCCCCATGCCCCCACTGTAATGTCACTCAGCTGACAGTTGCCGAAGAAGAAGAAGAAGAAGAAGAAGAAGAAGAAGAAGAAGAAGAAGAAGAAGAAGAAGAAGAAGAAGAAGAAGAAGAAGAGAACAGGTGTGGGTGGGCGGGTGGGTGTGCACGCACGTGCATATTCCCTCACCTTCTCTCTTCCTTCAATGCCAAATAAGCCCTTAATGCGTCCTTACTTACACATCCACTCCAGATGACGCTGCAAAGCTGCCGACTGTGTTAACCTGGGCCTTTGACATCCACCTGCCTTTGAAGAGGAGAGCAAACGCACCTAGTTCCTCCAACTCCATCCCTGCATGGCTGTGCACCTGCCCATCTTGGCAAGGTTTATTTTGCAAAGAGCTTGTGCAGTCTGTGGCCGTAGCTAGACCTAAGGTTTAGCCCAGGGTTGTCCTGGGGTCAAACCTGTTCATCTAAGTGCCACACAGGGCATCCAGCGCTCAGGCAGGGACGAACCTGGGATGATCGCAGCTTTTAAAGCTCAGCTAAAAACTTTTCTTTTTCCTAAAGCTTTTAAAACTTGATTTTGTTCTGACTTTATACTGTTAGTTTTACTCTACCCTGTGCCTGTTTGGTGCATTCTCTTCCCCTCCTTATTGTTTTATTATGATTTTATTAGAATGTAAGCCTATGCGGCAGGGTCTTGCTATTTTCTGTTTTACTCTGTACAGCACCATGTACATTGATGGTGCTATATAAATAAATAATAATAATAACAATCCTGGAATAAACCTTAGGTCTAGCTACGGCCTGTGTCACAGCCCGAGACCTTTCCTCCTGAGCTTCCACTCCACTTGCTAGGTTTTCAGACAAGGAGGTAGTTCGCCATTTCTAAGGCTGGGCAAATCTGTCAAGTTCGGGGGGTGGGTGGGAAGGAGAGGGGATTAGGTTGCACAAAATACCTTACCTATCTGCTGTGTTCTCTAATGCTGCTTGTTTCTTTTCCAACACTCTCAGAGGTGAGAAAAGATTTTCTGAAAAGAAGCAACACTGACCCATCCCTCTCAGCACAAATAAGGGCAGGAGATTTGGGGTTGCAGCCCAGCATGAGTGAACAGAGGTCCCTAAAGCTGTCTATAACCATATTGGAGTCAGAGGATTTCTCCTTTTCTCTCTTGTTCAGGAACAGGGGCAGGAGGCATAATCTGGAGGATTCCTGTCAATTATGTCAGACAGATGTCAAACGCTTCGTAGAAAGCATGACTGTAAAAGAAAGAAAAGTAGAAATAGAAGCATTCAGTGTTCCGCTGCAGGGGAATGAACTGTGTAAGTGTTTGCTGTATGTCAGCTGAAAAAAAGAGGCAATTAGAGCAAAAACGTGCGTCGAAAACACACAAACTATGCATATTTCATGACCCTGCCAAAGCCCTCGCTTATGCTGCAGTGTGCGGCTGCCATGTGATGCATTAAATATGGCGCAAGGATGCCTCCCTCTGAGCCTGGGAGCTGGAAGAGGCGGGTGGTTTCAGCCAAATGGAAAATGATGCCACTGAACTCAGGCAGCCAGTAAAAATTAGCAGCCTTTTCCAGATCGTAAGGAAGGATGGAAAAGAACTTTCTATACTGGCTCAGAACAACAAATGTGGCCTTCTCTTTGGGTCCACAAGTGAGATAGCTGGACATGGATTCTTGTTCCTCTTTTATTTGCATTCACTGTAGTCAGTGTAGGCTAGTGGCTCCGATGTCAGTGGGGTGGTGAATCCGCTCCTGGTTTTAGTCGGAACCTGTCAAAACTCCAAAGGAGCTGTCCAAGGTGCTCCTTTTGACTTCTGATGGGTTGTGACTGAAACCTGGAGTGGATCCACCATCCCACTGACATCAGACATGGATAATTCCTTTGGAGTTCTGACAGGGTCTGACTAAAACCTGGGCCGAATTTACATTACTGTAGGTGTAACATTATAGATAGCTCTGGATGATGTCAGTGATCACGTGATGTGTTCCTTATAACATTATACAGAAAGGTTTTGTACCTTTACCTTTCGTTGTAACACTTCTGCATTGTTAGACTTCTTTCAATGTGCTCCATTGTTATGATGTCTTCTGTGTCGCATTGCGAAACTAATGTCACATGATCCCTCACCGGGCTTCCTGTTTGATGTAACTTCCTCTACTTGCCTTCAGTAACGATTGTTAGAACTGGTGAACGGAATGTGTTAAATCTTTCTCATTTTTTAAACATTATTTCCATAGCATTACATGCAACCTACCTCGGGTAAAACCTTTTTAATATATATATATATATATATATATATATATATATATATATATATATAAAAGGTTGGCATCTGTGTGACAACCTTTTAAGTATTTGAAGAGTGCTATCATGTCTCCCCTCAATCTTCTCTTCTCCAGGCTAAACATGCCCAGTTCTTTCAGTCTCTCCTCATAGGGCTTTGTTTCCAGACCCCTGATCCTCCTGGTTGCCCTCCTCTGAACACGCTCCAGCTTGTCTGCATCCTTCTTGAATTGTGGAGCCCAGAACTGGACGCAATACTCTAGATGAGGCCTAACCAGGGCCGAATAGAGAGGAACCAGTACCTCACGTGATTTGGAAGCTATACTTCTATTAATGCAGCCCAAAACAGCATTTGCCTTTCTTGCAGCCATATCGCACTGTTGGCTCATACTCAGCTTGCAATCTACAACAATTCCAAGATCCTTCTGGTTTGTAGTATTGCTGAGCCAAGTATCCCCATCTTGTAACTGTGCCTTTGGTTTCTATTTCCTAAACGTAGAACTTGGCATTTATCCCTATTAAATTTCATCCTGTTGTTTTCAGCCCAGCACTCCAGCCTATCAAGATCACTTTGAAGTTTGTTTCTATCTTCCAGGGTATTAGCTATCCCACCCAATTTTGTGTCATCTGCAAATTTGATAAGCGTTCTCTGCACCTCCTCATCCAAATCATTAATAAAAATGTTGAAGAGCCCTGGGCCCAGGACTGAGCCCTGCGGTACCCCACTCGTTGCCTCTCCCCAGTTTGAGAAGGTTCCATTGATAAGTACTCTTTGAGTCCAATTCTGTAGCCAACTGTGAATCCACCGAATAGTTGTTCCATCTAGCCCACTTTTAGCTAGTTTGTTAATCAGAATGTCATGTGGTACTTTGTCAAAAGCTTTGCTGAAGTCAAGATATATGACGTCCACAGCATTCCCACAGTCCACAAGGGAGGTTACCTTATCAAAAAATGAGATCAAATTTGTCTGACAGGACTTGTTCTTGACAATCTTTACTACAATCAGCTCCACTGATTGTAGTAAAAGTGTCGCCTCCCCCAATATACACTTCAAGAAGAAATGGGGAGTCTAAGAGTTATATCAGGTGAGCATTTTATTGCTCACAGCCTGCTACACAGTATGTGGCTTTACAGAGCACTAACACATTATGCAGAGAGTGTTTCCAAAAGCCAAAGAATGGACAAATATCTAGAGGTAAACCGAATGGCTACTTCCAATTCTTGGGGGTGGGGGGGTGGGGGGTTACCCACCATTCAGTATTTTGCCTCCAATTTGGTATCAAGTATGTTGTTCAATAAACCCACTATTTTAAGCTGGGGGTGGGAGTTAAAACAATTTCTACCCTTCTGACCCTTTACCCTAATCATCCACTTTCTACCATCTGAGCCAGTATAAACCACTAGGCTTTGCTCCCTTAGTGAGCAATAGCCACCAGGTTCTGTATTCCGACTCAACAACACCCTGAGCTTTTGTGTTGCATGACTGTATCAGTTGTTTTATTGCAGGACGGAAGAGGTATCATATAAATGATGATGTAAGTAAATTAAATCAGTAGCGTGGACACTGATGATGAATCACTAAAAAAGAGGAAACACATCACCCAAAATGAGGACAAAAGAGGACACTGAGTTGCATAAAAATTGCATAAACTAATAATAGTTATTATAATTTAATAGAAATGCAGTACCTTTCAACATAGTGTGGAAGACAGTGACAAGGGGACTTTTAAATCAAACTTGGACTGGAAGGTCCTTCAAAGAGAGGATACCTTCAAAACAGAGGACTGTTCTCTGGCAGACTATCAAACAGAGGACACATGGCAACCCTAAATCCACCCCCAGATCTGCCAGACCCTCCCTAGGCTCCACCCCCTGAGTCACTGAAGCTCAGCCCAAGCACTGTCCCCCTGGCCAGAGAGTTTCATCCTATCAGGCAGGGAGAAGACATCAGGCAGGTTGATGGAGAACCAGGGCCAGACGTGGACCAATGGTCTGACTCAGTGGAGGCTTGTGGCTCTGATTACGGTGGGGTTGGGCATCCATTCAGAACCAGCCAGAATTCTAAGGGAGCTATATACAAGGGACTGAACTGATTTTAGCGCTATGGTTCAGCACCTTGGATAGCTCCTACAGAGTTCTGACTGAAACCAAGAATGGATGCACATCCCCACTGAACTCAGAGCCACCAGCCTCAACTGGTCTGACTATAAGGCTTCTTACACACAGGCTAAGGCACAGCAGAATGAAGCAGGAATGAGATGGTGGGGTCCAGAGGCTATGGGTTAGACTGTACCACTCCAGGCTTCATGTGCAGGCATCACATTCTTAAAATCCTTCCCTAAATTAAACCAAAAAATACCCCTCTCGGTAAGTAGAAAATTAGTACAGCAACTACATGTAGAGCCAGGATGCTCTAATGCAGAGATGCAGAATCTCTTTCAGCCTGGATACAGGGAGCGCTTTCCAGTGGTAGGTGGAGATAGAGGGGAAATTGGGGGAAAGGGGGGGGGGCAAAAGACAAAAGAGAAAAAGGCCAGCACAGTGTAGCATGAAGCTCTTTCAGTCAGTCACTACATTTATTTATTTATTTATTTAATTAATTAATTACATTTATATACCGCCCCACAGCCTAAGTTCTCTGGGCGGTTCACAAAAGCTAAAAACAGTAAACATTAAAAATATACAAAATGTAAAAACCGTCAGAAACATAAAAACAACAGTATAAAAACAGCAGCAGTTCCCTTAGAGTTCTGGGGTCCATTAAAAAACAAACTTAGCGTTCAATGCCTTGAAATGCGCGGGAGAAGAGGAAAGTCTTGACCTGGCGCCTGAAAGATAACAACGTTGGCGCCAGGCAAGCCACATCGGGAAGATCATTCCACAGTCGGGAGGCCACCACCGAAAAGGCCCTCTCCTTTGTTGCCATCCTCCGAGCTTCCCTCGGAGTAGGTACTCAGAGGAGGACCTTAGATGCTCAGCGCAGTGTACGGGTAGGTTCATGTCGGGAGAGGCGTTCTATCAGGTATTGCGGTCCCAAGCCATGTAGGGCTTTATAGGTTAAAACCAGCACAATGAATTGGGCTCGGAAATGTATAGGTGGCCTTTGAAGAGGTATTTCAACCTCTCAGAACAGGTAAGAAACTGCACAAAAGCCAGGAGACACACACACCCCAACAATTGGGGGGAGGGGTGGTGGTGGAACCAATGGAAGAAGGAGGGGTGGCCATATGGGGAATCCCCATATTTGCGGGGGCCCAGGCTTGCAGTCCCCCACCCCTGTGAGCATCAGGTGGTCCTTCCACCCAGCTGCTTCAGAGGAAGAGTTGAGCACAGAAGGCCCTCTCCGCTGCCTTGGCTGTGGGCAGCTGTCATTGGGCTCCTCCCCACCCCAGGACTGTCTCCTGCAGTTCCACTGTGTAGTTCCACACACGTAACATTTAGGGAGACGTTGTCACCTGGAAGAACATCTTGGCCTCTCCCCTCCCCAACTCCGTTGCCCTTTTGTGTTGTGACTCCGAGACGGTAAACCATTATTTTCAACTGCGACGCGGCCTCAGTGGTTCGGCACAGAGAGGGCACGCCAAGGTGGCGGTGGTGACCTAATGAATCCTTCAGAAAAAGAGCATTCACTCCTTGCAGTCAGAAGGGATGCTGTTTATTCAACCGCATCAGGACGGGACTGTCCCGCCTCATCCCGCCGCAGATAAATAATGAGCTGTCTTTGAATACCGTTGAAGGTTTGGAAGCGATGTTATGCCAGTCCAAGGACATGGAACGGCTTGCAAGAGCTGAGTCCCATCTGGCTTCCAGGCTCAGAACAACTAAATTGCAGACTTTCCTGCCACCTGGTGGGAGATGCAGCTGCAGGAATGAGCAGAGGGAAAGATCAGCGGATATTGAGAAGCTCGGCTAGGATGACTTCTGTACGTGCCTTTTGTAGGCATCACGCTAGCAGCTTGTTCTCAAAATGATTGTTTTGTTTGTTTGTTTGTTTGTTTGTTTGTTTGTTTACATACCGCTCCATATCTAAAATAGATTCTGGAGCAATGCGCATAGGAATAAAACAGTAAAAAGAAAGAAGAATTAAAACAGCAAATTTAAATTGTTCCATTTGAAACGAAAGGCTAATAATAATAAAAAAAAACAGCAGCTTGTCCATGGAGGAAGCCTTCGTGGAATAGAAAATTCTGTTTTCAGGAGGCGCTGGAAGCAGTGACCTCCAGGGGCAGGGAGTTCCAAAGAGAAGGGGCCACTACACTCAAGGCTCTTCTCCTGGTGGACTCCAATCGGGCCAAAGGTCCATATGGAACCACCAGGAGCATGCCCTCCAATGACCTCAGTAACTGGACAGGTTGGTAAGGGAGAAGGCACTCTCTCAGGTATTATGCTAGCTACCCGTCTTTATTGAAACCACAGTTCATGATCTCTGTGTGCTTTACTGTAATTTGATGAATAGGAGATGCCACCATGTAAGTAGGAAAACCATAGGAACTCCAGGTAAATGCAAATGCCTTCCTCACCTCCAGGTCACCCTTCCTTGAATTTCAGGGCATCATCAGATGAGCATTTTATCGTACACTTGCTACTGGCTCAGGTCTCAAAGACCATATTCTCCCTTATGAGCCCGCCTGTGCTTTGAGATCTTCTGGGGAAGCCCTACTTTCAGTCCCACCATCTTCACCTGGTGGGAATGTGGGAGAGGGCCTTCTCAGTGGCTGCTCCAGTGCTCTGGAACTCTCTTCCCGGGAAGCTAGGCTGGCTCCCTCCTTGATGGGCTTTCGAAAGCAGGCTAAAACTTCTTTGTTCCAGCAGGGCTTTGGTGAATAATTTGGGCCTCCGACTATGTTAAGGACTTGTAAAATTGTCAAGTATTTTAAATATTTAATGTTTTTATATTGTAATATATTTAACATATTTTTTAGCTTTTGTATATTTCTTTTCATAGGTTTTAAAATGTATATGTTTTAAATTTTGTAAGGCTGCCTTGACGCCCAGTATTGGGCAAAAGGCGGGATATAATAATAATAATAATAATAATAATAATAATAATAATGATGATGATGATGATGATGTTCACTTACAGATGTTTGTGCATACTTTAGACAGCAAAGGGAGATCTGGGAGATCTGAATACTAGTCCCCACTCAGCTACGAAGCTCATTGGGTGACTTTGGGCCAGTCACAGACTATCAGCCCAACCTACTTCACAGGGTTGTTGTGAGGATAAAGTGGAGAGAAGGAGGCTCATGTGAGCCACCTTGGGTTGCTTGAGAAGGAAAAAAGGTGGGATATAAAAGATAAGTGGAGATGATTGTGTTTTCACACTTGGACTGTGGTCTAATCTACACCAAGCAGGATATTGCATTATGAAAGTAGTATGAAAGTAGTATATAAAAGGCAGGAGCCACACCAAGCAGGATATAGTAGTACATGAATGCAGTATAGAGTATGTGTCAGTGGGCCGCAACAGTTTTCAGTAAACTTCAGTACCACTATAAAGCAGTCGTGTAGATCCTGTGGTGCACTTCAATACTTGCATACCACTTTCACAGTGGAATATCCTGCTTGGTATAGATTAGGCCTGTGTGTGTACCAAATGTCCCCTTGTTAACTATGGCAGAAGTTTTTTTGAAAGTTTTAGAATACACATCAGCTATATGCAAACATTCATTGCAATCATGGGAGGCAAATACAAAAACATCCCAGCTGACTGCCTCCTCGGTCTCATTACCCAGCACTGGTTCCACCAGCCTCCACATTTTGGAGGGCAAAAGTCTGATGCAATTATCTAGGCTCCCTGCATGCTCCAGAACTTAAGAATCCTGTGCAATCGGGGTTCTAAATCATGCAGAGAGTCCACACAGCTTTAGCAAGCTCCCTGCTGATGATGTTTGCCCGACAACGGCCCTGTTGACAGGATTTCGGGTCTTCCAGGTTACAGCAGAGTTATCAAGAATGGCAAGAGAGCAAAAAACCAGTGAAGTGGCGGTGGATGAACTGGAAGACGGGAGGAACCAAGTGGTCCTGGCAGCCAGTGGAGGGCATTTTCAGTTTCTGCCGTTGCAGGACCAACTGTACAGCACATTTCCTTGGTAATCAATAGCCAGGGCCGGTGCTACCATAGAGGCCACTCAGGCCTAGAGCGCCAAGCTGAGAGGGGCGCCAGGCGTGACGCAGCACTCACGCGCATTGTCGGCTGTGAGCCAGCCCAGCCCAGCCCGAGGATTCAGCTGGGCTGGGCAGGCGAGATGGCGCCCCACGCCCGCCCAGCTGAACCGAAGCCAGGGATGCTGGGAGGGGGGGGCTCCACGTTCAGACTTCTGCCTGGAAGCCGCCCTCCCAGAGCCGCTCTAGCTGCCTGGAAGCCGCTGTCCCAGAGCCGGGAGGCCGCTGCCGCCAGAAGAAGAAAAAGCACGTGGCAAGCTCGACCCTGGCCCAAGCCAGCCTCTGCCTTACTCCCGAGGAAAGGGCACCAGGTCGCCTTGCCTCTCTCCTCAAACAGGCCGCGATGTCCAGGCAGGCGGGCAAGCGGGACTCCCTCTCCCTTCCCCCAGGAAAGCTAGGGACTTGTGGACTCCTCGCAAGGCAAACTCTCCTGCTTCCCGATCCTGTGCGTGTGGATCAACGCGACTTGCATCTGAGAAAGCGTTGCACCGGGAGGCACCAGTGCGGCCCAATCCGCCTATGCCTCCTTACTTGGAAGCCTTCTTCCCCCTGGCTCTAGCACCTGGGGGTTATCAGGGGCTGCCTAGATGTTAACTCATTTCAGCTGTGGGAAAGAATGTTGCTAAGATGTGGGTCTTGCTCCTGTTGGGAGGGGTCACCAGAAGCCCGGGAAGGGCATCGGTAAGTTGGCCTCGGTCATGGGTAGGGTAACCATATTTGGGAAACCAAAAAAGAGGACACCTGGTGTGTGTGTGGGGGGAAGCAGCTTTCTGAGTCCTGCAGAAAGTACGTTATTCCCCCGCCACCTTAAAGGACCCAATTGGAGTGGAGGAGGGGAAAGGATTTCATTCTGCACCACCACCATCTACTCCAATTGGGGCCTTTTCTATAATGTCCACGAATGACCCACTTTCCCCTTTAAGACCTCAATTGGAGCTCGGGGTGGGGGAATGATGTGCCTCAAGAAAGCATGTCATTCCCTCCTGCCATGCTAATGGCAGCCTTAAAGAGGAAGGTGTGTCATTCCAGGACATTATTGAAAATTATAGAAAATCCCCCGACACCATGGAAAGAACAAAAACCAGGACAAATCCGGGGAAATCCTGACAGTTGGTCACCTTAGTCATGGGGCCAGGTGGTCGAAGAAGGGATAAAAAGTCCAGTGTCAAGGAGTCGTCATCTTCCTGACTGGACGACACGCGTGTCAAACGGAAGATCAGGTCCGGCAGTCAAAGGGGGCTGCTCGGAGTTAGTTAGGTTTTTCTTATGTTTTAAGTGTTGGGGTATCTTGGACAAGGCAGCCGCCGCTGCGGCAGGGTGGTGGAATGACTGATGGTTTTATTGGGGTAATGGCTAACCTTTTCTCCCTCAATTTCCTTTCTCACTCCTTTCTCCCTCACCCCCTTCCCCCAACCTTCCCTTGTCCCCTCCGCTTAGCTGTTACCGACCAAGGCCTTACATGTTAGTCTTAGTGGTGTTAATAAACCTGTTTTGGTCCCTAATGTGTGCTTGTGCTTTATTCTTGGAACATCTGGCTCTTCCCGGTTGTGGACAGGGCTAGGGAGGCGGGTTGCCTGGGAGCTTGGGACGTTTGGTCCAGGAGCCTACCTTGCAGGGACAACAGGTGGACCCTGACATCCGTTACAGCTCATACACAGACATCCAGTGGGCTGACTTCACGGGGGAGTGCCTGCTGGCTGGAGGCATTGTGAGGTCCTTTGAGGCGTCGTGGCCAGGATGCTCAAAAACAGTCATTTCGGCCAGCTAAGGAGGTTTCAGGTGCTTGATCTGCAATGTGCCCCAGGCCGCCTCATTAAACGCTGGGCCTGTCTGTGATGTGGGCTGGCCCTCGGCCATCCCCTCCTTGAGCGTTCCCGTTGAGGGACATCTGTGCACTTCTTGCATTGTTTTTGCTGTTGTTTTTCTCTTTTCTTTCTTTATAGAACAGAAAATAGAACAGTCCCCATAGAATTGGGGTTTAATCAGCTGTTACAGAAATCTTGGTTAATACAATTTTAGGGTTAGGGTTAGGGTTAGGGGAATCATTTGTATTGAAGCCATTTGCCCAGGTTCCATTTATTCCATTTCTTCAAGTCTGTAATCATAGTTTTAATAAGGGGGGCATCATTTATTTTAAACTATTTGTTAATTTATCTAAAGGAAGTTCTACAAATTAGTCTTCCCATGGTATGGCTAATAAGGTATTGATGGTTGGGGTGAACGTTGTATGACATGATAGTAGATTTTTCATAATTAACTTCTCAACCTGCCACTTGTCTGAAATTTTCAAGTTCTTCCTTTAGGTTAGAAACTGATTGATGTGGGTCCCCCAGCAGAATTATCATGTCATCCGCATACAGGTTCATCACATGTTCTTCACACCCTCCTCTGTAGCAAGCAAAGGGTGGCTTCCTTATCAGCCCTGCTCAGGGTTGCTTTTGGCTCTGAGGCTTGCGCCGCCTTTTCATCTTCCTCCTGCACTTCTCGCTCCTCATCGTCGTCTGGCTTAGCTCGCGCCCGTCTTTTCGCCGCCACCGCGTCTTTTTGCGTGAGCGCCCCATGCGCCTCCTTTGCAAGGGCGGTCACTTGAGGCACAGGTGAACTCAGTGGCAAAGAGCACCTTTTATCAGCTTAGGCTGATATACCAACTGCGCCCTTATCTGGACAATGAAAGCCTAGCTATAGTTATCCATGTCTGATAACCTCTCGTTTGGATTGCTGCAATGCGTTATACGTGGGGCTGCCTTTGAAAACGGTCCGGAAGCTTCAGCTGGTACAAAACAGGGCAGCCCGTTTACTAACAGGGACTGGCCGGCGAGATCACATCACGCCAGTCCTTTTACAACTTCATTGGCTGCCAGTCCAGGTCCGGGCCCGATTCAAAGTGCTGGTATTGACATTTAAAGCCCTAAACGGTTTGGGGCCAGGTTATTTGAAGGAACGCCTCCTCCCATATGTACCTTCCCGGACCTTAAGATGATCTACAGGGGCCCTTCTCCGTGAGCCCCTGCCAAAGGAAGTGAGGCAGGTGGCTACTAGGAGGAGGGCTTTCTCCGCTGTGGCACCCCGATTGTGGAATGAGCTCCCCAGGGAGGTCCGCCTGGCGCCTACACTGTACTCCTTTCGTCGCCATCTGAAGACCTTTTTATTGACTCAATATTTTAACACTTAATTTAAACTTAAATTTAAATTTTACTGTTCTAAGTCTGTATTTTAATCTTATATCAATTTTTGCTGCGTGGTTTTATCCTGGTTGTGCTTCTTATACTGTATTTTGTATTTGTGCTTTTAACCTGTTGGTTGTTTTATGATGGTTTTAATTTTTGTGAACCGCCCAGAGAGCTTCGGCTATTGGGCGGTATAAAAATGTAATAAAATAAATAAATAAATAAATAAATAAATAAATAAATAAATAAATAAAGCCCCGCAGCAAACCAACGAACGAACGAGCGACCGAACCCCCTCCCCGCGTTCGGCCACGGGGAAGACCCCCCCCCCCGCCCTTCCGAGGGGAGAAGCGCCCCCTGGCGCCGCGTCGAGCCCCGCCCGGCTGCGCCCCCCAGCCACCCCCCTCCCCGCAAGCTGGGCGGCCGTGCCGGGGGGCGGGGGTGTCTCGGAACGGGGTTCGGCCGCAGCCAGCCTCTCCCGAGCAATGGCTCACAGGCTATTCTTAGCCCATTTCCCACAAGCCCGGCTTGGAGGAGGAGGAGGAGCAGGAGGAGGAGGAGGGAGGAGGAAAAAGCAGCAGCAGCAAGGGGAGGAGATGGGGAAGCGCTGTGCCCGGCTCTTCGCCGCCGCTGCCAGATGCCCAGGATCTTAGCGAGCCCCGTTCGGATCCCGGCTCCGGCTGCAGCCGAGCGGCGCCTCCGGGCCAAGCAGGCGATGCTCCGGCAGTGACAGCGGGGAGGCGGCGGCAGGGAGCATGGAGGACGACTTGGCTTCCGAGGATGATACTTGTAAGGAGGAGGGAAGGGGGCCGGAGAGGGAGGGAGTGAGGGAGGGATGCTGGGGGGTGGGGGGGTCGCCACTGGCGCCGGCGCCGGCTGCGACCCAGTTGGGAGGGAGGCCTTGGCCGGACGCCCACCCAGTGGGGGCTCCCTCCAGTTCGAACAGCAAGTCCGAGGGGTCCCTGCCTCGAAGCACTTACAGTCTGGATTTCGGCAGCGAGAGGCGCAGCCAAGAGAATGGGGCGAGCGAGCCAGTGGGGCGGGAGCGGTGACTCGAGCTCGGTTTCTTTGGGGTGCCCCACCGAGGCCGTGGCAAAAGCCAAGGGCGCGGTGCCTTGCGAGGAGCCGGCGCCGGGAAGAGGTCTGCTGCAGAAAGGGGATTGGGAGGGGCAGCTGGTCTGGCAGGGGGAGAGAGGAGCCCGCGGGCTTCTGCCTACAGCCCATCAGCCTTCTCCGCTCACTTGAAAAGGGCACGAACCGCAGTCTCTCTTGCAGGAGCTCAGCCCTGCCGAAGACCATAGCCAATGGGCGGTAACACTGGGAGCATTGGCTGGGGGATGATGGTAGTTGTAGTCCAACAATGTGGGGAGCATCCAGATGGGGGAGGCTGTTTAAAGGCACAGGTGGGCAGAAAGTAGATCTCCAGGTGTTTTGGACTGCAACTCCCGGAAAACACCTGCTGGGAGTTGTAGTACTTTTTTTCCTGACTAAACCTGCATAGGATTGTGACCTAAATGTTTCTGTGCATTGAATGCCTCTGAATTTTGTTATTAAAATAGCAGCGCTGTGAGAGCAACCAGAATCGGGAGAAATTTAACCGCTTCCCTCCCTGAAGCTGCTATTTGCCATGTTCATCTTTTCATCAGGTCCATGAAATTGAGAGAAGGGGGATGCCCCCCCTCCCTTCCTGTGTGCTGCAGTCTCAAACCTGGAATTGGATCTAGATATAGTCATGCTTAGTGTATACCCACTGAAATCAATGAGAGTTAATTGTGACTATCAAGCACCATTGATTTCAGTGGGTGTACTCCAAGTATCACTAAAGCTGGCCGCACCAAACCCTGGTGCGTTAAATATAATATTGTAAATTAAATATAAATTAAATATAATATTTAAATAATATTTAAATTATATTTAAATATAATTTTTGTTATATTTAAATAACAAAAATAAGATACATTAAATGCTTGCACACACTGAATATATTGTTTAGCATGGTCTTTAGCTACACCACAGCACTGAAATCTGTTTAGGCAATTATCAGAAGGATACATTCCCAAGAGCACACAAATCAAACAAGAGGAGTTCAGACACAATTAGCACCATGTGTGAAAATGCCCCGCGTCCAATCAAAATCAAAAGTTTTCTGATTTTCACTTTTAGCTTACTGTAAATGTGTTTTTTGATTATTATTGGTTTTATGTTTTTATATTTTGCAAGCTGCTTTGAGCGACTCCTTTTTTGGAAGAGAAAAGCAGAGTATACATTTCTTAAATAAAACAAATATGTGTGATATATATTTTTTACTCCCCACCCACCTGCAATCTGCTTTAGAAACTCTCATTGGTTGAATTCTTACCTATCCTGCAACTGATTTTTTAAAAAGACCCACAAGAATCCTGTAAAGAAAATAAAGGTAGAAAGAAAACTCTTCTACTGTGTAAATACACTCAGATCCCTGCCCTGCCATTGTGGTTATCTTTAGGGAAAGTGCTATTTATATTATACATAGTTTAGTACAATATATAAACATTGGTGATGGGTCACACTGAGAGATGTGCAAACTGACCTTTGTTGATAAGCATTTCTTTCTGAAGGCATTAGTTGTTCAAGTAATACTTTATAGCTTAACAGGAAGGAGCAGAAACATGAAGAGTGAATCAGGTCTCTGCTCTGAATAACCTTGAACATGTCTTTCAAGGCCCATAGGTATTTATTTATTTATTTATTTATTTAGAATTGGTTTTTTTAATGCCATAGATTTCTATGCTACCTTTCCTGGCTGACAATTACACTGTGAATATGTGTTTTTTTATATATATATATATATATATATATATATATATATATATAATGCAAAGATGACTGTGGGGTTAGAACATGCTCCGTTTTCCTAAATTCCAATCTCCCCCACATTTATGTCAACCATGTCTGCTCTATGGGCGAACATGGTCCCCTTCGGAACAGCATCACTTCCTGACAAGTGGGACTGGAGGAAAGGCAGGTGCGCACGGCGACAGCATCTCAATACCATGGTTTTGGAAGAAAATTGCTGACCATGTCTTTCAAATTGCGAAAAATCCATCTATTGCTGTTAGCAAAGATGTTCCACCAAATTGCATGAGGTACTCATTCCTCTCTATTCGGCCCTGGTTAGGCCTCATCTTGAGTATTGCGTCCAATTCTGGGCACCACACTTCAAGAAGGATGCAGACAAGCTGGAGCGCGTTAAGAGGAGAGCAACCAGGATGATCAGGGGTCTGGAAACAAAGCCCTATGAGGAGAGATTGAAAGAACTGGGCATGTTTAGCCTTGAGAAAAGAAGACTGAGGGGAGACATGATAGCACTCTTCAAATACTTAAAAGGTGGTCACACAGAGGAGGGCCAGGATCTCTTCTCGATCCTCCCAGAGTGCAGGACACGGACTAATGGGCTCAAGTTACAAGAAGCCAGATTCTGGCTGGACATCAGGAAAAACTTCCTGACTGTTAGAGCAGTACGACAATGGAACCAATGACCTAGGGAGGTCGTGGGCTCTCCCACCCTAGAGGCATTCAAGAAGCAGCCGGACAACCATCTGTCAGGGATGCTTTAAGGTGGATTCCTGCATTGAGCAGGGGGTTGGACTTGATGACCTTATAGGCCCCTTCCAATGTTATTATTCTATGATTTCACTATGAATTGGGCTCAACAAGCGCCTACAGTTGCACCGACCACCATTTCTACACCTACCACAGCCACAGAAATGGCTGCAAGGCTTCCTCTGTCCACAGAACAATCCAGCCTCTCCATCCACCACAGTTATAGAAATGGCGACCTGCTGTCTCCGTGTGCAATGCAACCCATGCTGCAGCTTCTTCATGCACTCCACCTGTACATCTGAATTGGCTCTTGTGGCTGCTCATTTCATGTCAGCTGCTAGCAGTGAGTCCCTGTTCCAAAAGACGGATCTGGGCCTAGAAGCCCAGCTTCCATGCATAATCCCCTGAATTGATAGGATTTCAATACCCAGAAGGATATCACTGAGTTGGGCAAACAAAATTATCAAGGGACTAAAGCAACTCCCCTAAGACGAAAAGTTACAACAGCTAGGACTGTTTAGCTTAGAAAAAAGGCAACTAAGGGAAGACACATTAGAGGTGTACAAATTTATGCGTGTTCTGGAGAAAGTGGATAGGGGGACATTTTTCTCCCTCTCTCACAATAGTAGAACCCAGAGGGGTCATCCCATGAAGCTGGCTGGTGGGAGATTTAGGACAGATAAAAAGGAAGGTCTTCTTCACACAGCACAGAGTCAAAGTATGGAATTTGCTACGCGAAATATAGTGATGGCCATGAATTTGGATTTTTTTCAAAAGGGAACTAGACAAATTCATGGAGTTGAAGGCTGACAATGGCTACTGCTCCTGATGACAATGTATTACCTTGAGTATTGGAAGTAACAGACCTCTCAGTAACAATTGCTGGGGCCCACTTATGCCACCCTCTGGAAATGGCCGTGGACTATTATTGTATCCGTTCCGGTTCCCAATACAGCCATTTATTATGTTATTCTTTTGTTTCATGAAACATTACTTTTCTAAGACTGGGAAACTTTATACGAAAACATAAAGTTGTGAAAACGTTTCTTCCCCACATCTTTGTCTGCTGAAGAGGCTGCCTGTTGGGTCCTTGCATGAGTCACTGCTCTGGAATTGTTCCTTCCAGTGAGGCTGTACCAGGCCTCGTAATGCTGTTTTCAAACGTGTCCTAGTAGAGACACCCAGCAGAATGATCCACCCTCCGAGTCTAGATGAAAGAGCTGGCCATCTGTTCAGTCAGACACTCCTTGTGCTCAGCAACGCACACCCGGTTTTCTGTGGAATTTAACTTCCGTGCTTTATGTAATGTTCACCACTCTGCCGCAAAGATCATCTTCTTGGCTCGCCGCTCTGACCATGTTACTCCGCTTCTGAAATCTCTTCATTGGCTTCCAATTCACTTCAGAATCCAATATAAACTTCTCCTGTTAACCTTCAAAGCTTTTCACGGTCTAGCTCCTTCCTATCTCTCCTCTCTCATCTCACACTATTGCCCCGCTCGTGCTCTTCGCTCCTCTGATGCCATGTTTCTCGCCTGCCCAAGGGCCTCTACTTCCCTTACTCGGCTTCGCCCATTTTCTTCTGCTGCCCCTTACGCCTGGAACGCTCTTCCAGAACATTTGAGAACTACAAGTTCAATCGCAGCTTTTAAAGCTCAACTAAAAACTTTTCTTTTTCCTAAAGCTTTTAAAACTTGATGTTGTGCGGGCTTTATACTGTTAGTTTTACCCTACCCTGTGCCTGCTTACCCTACCCTGTGCCTGTTGGCATTCTCTTCCCCTCCTTATTGTTTTACTATGATTTTATTAGATTGTAAGCCTATGTGGCAGGGCCTTGCTATTTACTGTTTTACTCTGTACAGCACCATGTACATTGATGGTGCTATATAAATAATAATAATAATAATAATAATAATAATAATAATAATAATGTACCAGACAATCCTTAATGCGTCCTTTTCTTCTTCTTCTTCTTCCTTCAAGTGCTTCTTTCGGAAAAAGAGTTCCACGACGCGGCCAAACGAAACGACACGGCACACATGGGCGTGCTGATCAAGAGAGGGGTGGACATCAAAGCCAAGAATAATGTAGGTGCTAGTTGTGTGTTTGTGCGTACGGTGATAATCTTTCAGGCACTGTACCGCATCCTCCCCCAGAATCGAAATCAGCCTTCCCCAGACTGATACCCTCCAGACGTGTGGGACAGTAACTCCCAGCTATAGCTAGCTGGGGAATATAGAGAGTTCTCATCCAGCACAACAGATGGAACTTACCGTCACAGGATGTGGTGGTGGCCATGGGCTTGGGTGGCTTTAACGGGGACAATACTAGGTTGACCATATGGAAAGGAGGACAGGGCTGCTGTATCTTTAATAGTTGAATAGAAAAGGGAATTTCAGCAGGAGTCCTTTGTATGCATGCCGCACGAGGTGAAATTCCCTCTCCATCACAACGGTTGAAGCTGCAGGAGCCCTGCCCTCTATTGTATTTGGTCACTCTAGTATAGCTCCTGCAGCTTTAACTGTTGGGATGAAGAGGGAATTTCACCAGGTGCTGCATGCATACAAAGGGCACCTGCTGAAATTCCCTTTTCAATACAACTATGAAAGACACAGGAGCCCTGTCCTCCCTTTGATATGGTCACTGTAGCAGACCCTATCTTCTAACAATCCCCTGAGGAACGCTTTTGAATGAAGTACAGGCCAAAATGCATCGGGCTTTGTGAAAATAAACATTTTGCATCCTGAGAACCTGTTTCTCCCTTTTTCTGTCTCTTGCTTCAGGCGGTGTAATGTCTTAAGATGGCCTTGCCTGGACCTAGGCCTGTTCTCCCTTCTTTTCCCCCTGCTTAATCCAGGTTTTTTTTTTTATTTAGTATGCAGTTGGGGGGAAATGTGCACTTGGACATCTGATAATGTGCAGTTGAAAAAAAATGGTGAAAAAAATTAAGACACGTGTTATGTGTATGTGTTTATTAAGAGCTTAACAATAGACAAAGTCAGGGATGGGATGTAACACAGAATATATAAGGATGCAGGCGAAAGAGCCCTTGATGGTGTGACTGATGTTGTTGAGTCCTGTGACAGTCTTGCCTGAATAGATGTGGGGGCAGAGTTGGTACTTGGGTCTATTGCATGGCCTGGTCCCTCTGTCTGTGTCTCTGTCCTGTGTACTGTTGCTGGTTAGCATCCGCTTCAGGTTGGGAGTTGGTCTGTAGGCCAGGACTGCTCTGCCTCCCAAGTCTCGTGAGAGCGGAGTGTCTGTGCCGATGATGGGTTGGAGTTCACTGTTGATCCGTTGCAGTGGTTTCAATTGGGGGCTGTAGGTGACAGCCAGTGGTGTACTTCTCTTGGTCTGCCGTCCTTCCTGGGCATCCTTACGGCCCTGTCGATCTGTCTTTAAGTTTAAGGTGTTACTAGTGTTGGTGATCATCTGTCCAGTTGTAAAAAAGAAATAATGTGTTTGGCTAGGGCGGGAGCATCTGTCCAGGCATTTGTGCAGCTGGAAAATTTGCTTTAAAAAAAAAACCCCGGCTTAATCTCTCCCTTCCTTTCCAGATAGACCGGACGGCTCTCCACTGGGCCGCGGGAGCAGGGCATGAGCAGGCAGTACGGCTTCTCCTGGAACATGATGCCTCCGTGAATGACGAGGACAACGTAAGGCCCGGGCGGCACTAAAGTGTGCACAGTTGCGAAATGTGACTGGCTTTAAAACAAAAACAAACAGCGCCAATAGTTCATAGAATCATAGAATAGAATAGCAGAGTTGGAAGGGGCCTACAAGGCCATCTAGTCCAACCCCCTGGTTGGTCATGGATTGATTGCAGTTATTTGTATTTATTTGGGGCAGTGTCCAATTGGACACTAGCGCGAACACCAACTGCATTGTGCTAGAGTAAGTAGGGTGACCCTATGAAAAGGAGGACAGGGCTCCTGTATCTTTAATAGTTGTATTGAAAAGGAAATTTCAGCAGGTGTCATTTGTAGGCATGCAGCACCTGGTGAAATTCCCTCTTCATCACAACAGTTAAAGCTGCAGGCGCCCTGCCCTCTTTTAAAACTGGTCACTCTATATAGTTTCTGCAACTTTAACTGTTGTGATGAAGAGGGAATTTCACCAGGTTCTCCATATATACAAATGACACCTGCTGAAATTCCCTTTTCTATGCAACTGTTAAAGATACAGGAGCCCCGTCCTCCTTTTAATATGGTCTCCCTAAGAGTAAGGGACCCCCAGGGCAACACCAATAGCATTAGCTAGTTCAACAGGCTCCCTTTACACCAGTGCAATGAAATTTATGCTACCGCGAGGGTCCAGTTGGATACTGGCTTATATACATTATAAACAAATAATCATTATAAACTCCAAATATGAATATACGTTCCTACATATAATAATGACTTTACTGATAAATAGAATTGATTTTTTTATATAATGATAAATAATTACAGATAAATAATTACAAATAAATAAATATTTGGGCATTTGAATGATAATTCCCTCTGAGGAATTACTTTATTTATTTATTTATTTATTTGTATATATGCGTATCCCGCCTTCCTGCCTGACAACAGGGCCTTCAGGATGGCTGATAAGCAAAATTAGTGCATAATGAACATTCAGGGATGTATCTAGATTTAGGCATACTGAGAGTAGACCTATTGAAATCCATGGGGCTTAAATTAGTCGTGACTAACCAGCCTGATTTTATTTTAGTTTTAAAGGCCGTGGGGAGTTAGGGAGGCCCGAGGTCAGTGTGGGGTGTGTACGGTGATCGAAATGTGCCTTCCCCAGTCTGCTGCTGAGGCTGTTGAAACAGCTACTCTGCTTGGGTTCCCTACTGATGCTCTTCTGATTTGTTGGATTACAATTCCCATCATTCTCAGAGCAGTCCTGGGAATGGTCCCTGGCTACTTAGTTATCCTTTGCCATATCTCTGATGGCAGCCATTTTGTGGTGGTGCCCAGGACAGTTTCTCAAATTGCCAAATGGTGACTGCAGCCCAAGAAATGTTTGCCTACTGCTGCCCTAGGGAATGCCCCACCCCCTCTCCAAGGCAAAGACGGGCAACAAGTATGTACGTATTGCCATTTTATTGCAGAATCAAGATGATATTTCTTCTGTCTCTCTCTGGCTTCCCAGTTTGGGATGAACGCACTGCTTTTGTCCGCTTGGTTCGGTCACCTGCGCATCCTTCAGATCCTCGTCAATGCTGGTGCCAAAACCAACTGCGTAAACAAGGTACGACCGCGTCCCCAGGCCTCCCATGTTAGCAGCTCAGTAGCAGCCAAGGTGTGACAGGAAGTCTTGAACACAGAAAGCATGGCCATGGGCTTCTTTACGTTAAGGGGAAATTGCGTTACTTACCGGGGCGTTTGTACTTCCTGCTTTTTGGCGCAATTGTTATGGGCTTACTTACATGGTTGGAGAGGGGCCACCACGTGGTTTGGATTGAATACTTCCTGACAACAGGGACATCTAGACTGTGCAATTGCCCCTATTGAACTCTAGATAGAAATCATTGACCAAAGCTGTTACTGCATTCTTGGGACAACACCCAGGCCAAAATGTTGACCGGTCAGGATCTAGGAAGCTGATGCTGTCCAGAGGTAGATGAAGCTGCCAGAAAATTACCCACTCAACAAACATTTCTACACACACAGCACACACACACGCCACTAGGGTGATCATACGGAAAGGAGGGCAGGGCTCCTGCAGCTTTAACTGTTGTGATGAAGAGGGAATTTCACCAGGTGCTGCATGCGTACAAATAACACCTGCTGAAATTCCCTTTTCAGTACAACTGTTAAAGATACAGAAGCCCAAAATTGTCTTAGCATGGGCGGAAAGAGCTTGGGGACAACACACGGCAAAGGTATGAGGAAATGGCCGGGCAAATAGCCTCCAAAGCGTGGGGGTTCGTAGATCAGAGCATCAAGTCCTCCTGTCTTGGCAAGCAGTGTTTGTTTATGGGGTGTGCCTGTAATCCTTTGCATAAAAAGCATACAGCGCTGGGAACACAAGTCTGTCTATGTTTTGTAATGAATAACGCAGAAGAAATTAGATATTCAATGACAGATGTTAAGACAAGCACAGAGGTCAGGGACTTCCTGCAGGAGTGGTTTTCCACCCCCAAATTGGCCCTGATGGCTGCAAAGGGCAGGAGAAGGTCACACCACTCCCAGGCGGAAGAGCAGCTAAATTCACCCAAACGGACGGCTGCCTTATCATTGGACACTTTCATTTCTGGAATCCACATCTTGAATCTGTGCACCACTCTTTCCTCTTTTCTTGAAGGAAGGGCGTTGTTCCAAGTTAAGTAACTTGCAATACGGTAACTAGTTCTGCTGTGGGCAGGAAACACTTTGATATGTGAAGGGGGGGGGGTGATCAAAGTCTCCACCTGTCCCCCATCAAAATGGCCTACTGCCAAATCTCATTTGTATAGATGCTTCTCATTCTCATCTACTTCCGTCTCTAAGTTTGGTAATCGAAGAGAACAGACAGATTGCCTCGCTCAGGGGACTGCAATTGACCCTGGGACACCAGTTGCTGATCTCTTAACTTACCATTTAACAACAGAAGCTGTTAGTCATGTCTACCTATAAAGCTGAAAGTATGTTCGTGGGTTTGTATGTCCAGAAATGTTTACCCACTTGGAGTTCAGGTACAACCTTAAAACTGGGCACACAGATAGGTCTTCCTGTACACTGATCAGAAAAAAAATCTAACATCCAGGCCACAACTAGACCTAAGATTTATCCTAGGATCATCCAGGGTTCGCCCCTGCCTGAGCACTGGATCCCCTGTGTGTCACCTAGATGGACAGGTTTGACCCCTGGACGATCCAGGGATAAACCTCAGGTCTAGCTGTGGCCCCAGTATTTCTCGGTTTTAACTATTTTTAATTAATCAAAAATAAACTTATGTTGACACAACTCCCAGCAGGCCTACAAGTCCAAGCAACTGAAGGCACGCTGGGAGGTGTAGGCATTTGGTAGGTCTCGTGGGATCACCTGTGGCCACGTGGGCGATTTTGTGAGTTCGCTGAAATGGCTGCAGTTCGAATTAGACCTTCAGCGGAGCGGGAAGCATCCTCTGACAGCTGTTTCCCTCCACTCCTCGGCGATGCGAATCCTCACTGCTCTTTTGAGTTGTAGCATTGAAAGCATGAGGAGGGAAGCGCTTCTCCGAGGACGCAGACAGCAGGCCTAAAACACCCAGCAATCGAATGCATGCTGGGAGACGATAGAGAGATCTTGGGGGATCACGCATGGCCACATGGGCAATCTCGCAAGATCTCTGAAAACGCAACATGCCCACGCATACTTTAGCTGGAGCTGGTCACTGTGGCGTTACACCCCACAAGTCAATTCCAAATGTATGTCTGCAGTTTGTAAGTCTGTGGTTTTTAGAATGTTGGCCTGAGTGGGTGAAGTTAGAATGTCTTGGGAGGAGGAGTGATATATAAGGGAATGACTGAGGGGATTGAAAAAACTTTTCAGGGAGACTTGTTAGGGACTCTTAGAGTCTGTAGTGCTCTCTGTGTTTATGGTACTTAAGTTCTGGGAAATTTGAGGGTCATTGTAGTGAGTGGTGTCTTTAGAGTGTGGCGTGCACGTAGTGGATGTATATTAATCAATACTGAGAATAAAGAAAGTTCAAGAGTGATTGTATGAGAAAAAGGAAAGCGCGAATGTGAATGAGTGACAGGATTGTATGAAAGGTTTCAAAAAGGTTTTTAAATGTTGTTATTGGAAACAAAGCTTGTGAACTTTTAAAAATAAATTTTGATTGTTTTGTTTTTAAACTACCACAAAAATCCCACGTGTCTGTTTGGCATTTATCATCTTAAGTTTACACATTTACCACCCACTCTGACAATCATTCACCTAAGCAGATATAACTCACAGCGCATTATTATATATATATTAAAATCCTTCTCCATTTTAACCCCTTTCTCCACATAGTTTGGAGGAAGGTGGGTTTTATCCCTTGCCTCAGGTGTATCAAGCGGTGGTGCTTGGCTTGAGCAGGGAGCAGCCACGGCCGGGTCTGTTGTTTAGAACCTGTGTCGTGGCAGCCACGTCCTCTGACAGCCACTTCCCTATAGTCACAGAGAGATTTGATATGTATCAAATAACATTTTTTTCAGAGACCCAAGCAATGGTGGGTATGTGAGCTAGTCATTAACTAAATCAGTGCTGGGCAGGAGGAATTCAGGATTTACCGGTAGAACGCTGGGTGATTTGCAGTAGATCGGCAAGGCTTTCTGACTCCCAATTGATGAAGGACTCCCTGTCCGAAACGTTGAGCATGTTTGGATACAAATAATAAAAAATTATTATACGAATTATACGAATTCTCTAAGCACCAGAGCTTGTCTCTTTTGCGCCCACTCCCAATTGTTTAACAATAGCAACAACAAAACAACTGTCCCTGAGCTAAATTATGCTGCTGAAATGGAGAAATCAGTTAGGGATGGACATAACTAAAAGTGGATTTTTTTCTAGAGCTCGGTTCCGTTCTGGTACAAATTCCTGCGATCAGAATAATTTAATTCTAAGTGCATGTCTTTTGTACCAGGCTCCAATTGATGGGTTTCAGGGTTCTAGTAAAAGCAGAATGGATCCTGCAATCCTGAGATCTACCCGTCCCTGTTCTAAATCCACAACATTCCCTGTCTTATATGGTAGCAGAAAAGCAGTGTGTACCAGATTAAGCAAGAGTTTTAAAAATCCAGTTGCTTGCCTCCCCTCTCAGGAGCTGAAAGCTGTTCCCTTATTTTTTCCAGAATGGACGCAACCTGCTGCATTGTGCAGCCCAGAGAGGCCATATCAAAGTGATTGAATTTGTCATGGAGGACCTTGAAGATGTGCGGTTGGATAAGAAAGATAAGGTGAGCAAGCCACAGACCAGTCGAAGCCAGTGGTTTTTCCATGTTGCGTACTTAGGAACCCTGAGGTTCCTCAATGAGATGAACTGGAATGAATGACAGGCTTCCCTGCCTGTTGTGTTTATCTTGCCGTGAGTGATCTGAGAGCGTGCCCAAGAGCCAGGCTCCCCAATCTTTTTGGCCTAGTGGACGCATTCAGAGGGAGTGTCATGGCTGCCACGGCACCTTGCCCATTCATAGAAAGGCTGCCATTGGCTGCCATTTTATGGTGACCAAATTTCATTTGTCATTTTACAGCATGCCAAATTTGGCCTGGCTGCCAAATGTAACTTGGCCAAGGACCTAAATATAGAAAGAGTTGGGGGGGTCTGAGCCCCAAAACACAAAACCACTCTTATGAACCCAAAGAAAGACGGTGCTGCAGGGGAGGGGCAAAACTTCACTTTGCAGCATGTCAGCCTCCCAGTTAATGCTTTAATTAAAAAAAAAAACCTTCAGAAATAATAATTTCAAAAAAAGATGGGGCAGGAAGCCTAGCAGACATCATGAGATGTGTCTGCACCATGTTGAATACCTCATCCCTAGACATGGGGTGGGGAGGTGGAAGTCCCTAAAGGGCCGTGTTGCCTCCCACAGGTCAGATGACATCAGGGGGCGGGCCTCTCCCTCTCAAAGCCACTCCCTCTGATAATATCCGCCCCCTTTCACTTTCTCTGTGCATAGAAAGACACAGACCGGTTGCTCCGTTGCCTCTCTCCGCACAGAAGGGGACTCAGCTGGCACCCAGAAGAACAGCTTCTCCAGGCATTGGCTGAGTGTGAGGAGTTTGCCTGTTGCTCCCCTCCTCCCATGGGGGAAGACGAGGGAGCAGCAAAGTGGACTCAGCCGGCTCTTCAAGGCACTGGCTGATCTCCAATCGGGGAAGCCAAGCAAGGGGCTAAGGCAAATAAGACGTGGCCTTGAGGAACGCTGCTTGAGAACATAAGAAGAGCCCTGCTGGATCAGACCAAGGGTCCATCTAGTCTAGCATTCTGTTGACACAGTGGCCAACCAGCCGTTGGCCAGGGACCAACAAAGCAGGACATGGTGCAACAGCACCCTCCCACCCACCCTCCCAACTGGTGCACACAGGCTTACTGCCTCAGATACTGGAGGTAGCACATAACCATTGATAGCCTTCTCCTCCAGGAATTTATCCAACCCCCCTTTTAAAATCATCCAAATTGGAGGCCATCACTACATCTTGTGGTAGTGAATTCTATAATTTAACTATGCGCTGTGTGAAGAAGTCCTTCTTTTTATTTGTCCTGAATCTCCCATGGGATGACCCCGAGTTCTAGTATTTTGAGAGAGAGAGAGAGAGATGTCTCCCTATCCACATTCTCCACACTGCATAATTTTGTACCCCTCTAACATGTCTCCCCTTGGCCTCCTTTGAGGCTGTGGCACAGTCGCCCTCTCGCCCCTCTCCCTTCTTGGAGTAGGAGGGGCCTTGCCAAAGGCCTCCATAGGCTGAATGAGGTGACCTGGTGAGATGAATTCATCCTACAGGCCAAAGGTTCCCCATTCCTGTCCTGGAGCACTTCCCAGAATCCTCTGGGACAGTGGCAGGATCTGCACAACTGCTTTATAATGGTATCAAAGTGCCCCGAGAACCGTTGGGGCCCAGGACACATTCCACATACTGTTTTCAAGCCGCTTTCAAGGTGTTATATCCTGCTTGGTGTTGATCTGGCCAGAGAGGCTGCCCAAGGATCCAGAACTGTCACTTGAGGCACAGGTGAACTCAGTGGCAAAGAGCACCTTTTACCAGCTTAGGCTGATATACCAGTTGCGCCCTTATCTGGACAGAGATAGCTTAGCTACAGTTATCCATGCTCTGATAACCTCTCGTTTGGATTACTGCAATGCGTTATACATGGGGCTGCCTTTGAAAACGGTCCGGAAACGTCAACTGGTACAAAACAGGGCAGCAAGGTTATTAACAGGGACTGGCCGGCGAGATCACATCACGCCAGTCCTTTTCCAGCTTCGTTGGCTGCCAGTCCAGGTCCGGGCCCAATTCAAAGTGCTGGTATTAACATTTAAAGCCCTAAACGGCTTGGGGCCAGGTTATCTGAAGGAACGCCTCCTCCCATATGTACCTGCCCAGACACTAAGGTCATCCTGAGGGGTCCTTCTCCGTGAGCCCCTGCCAAAGAAAGTGAGGCGGGGGCTACCAGGAGGAGGGCCTTCTCTGCTGTGGCACCCTGGATGTGGAATGAGCTCCCTAAGGAGGTTCGCTTGGCACCTACATTATATGCTTTTAGACGCCAGGTGAAGACCTTTTTATTCTCCCAGCATTTTAACAGTCTATAAATACATTTTAACATGGTGTTTTAAATTTGTAATTTTGCATTGCTGCTGTTTTTATCTGGTTGAGCTTTCATATTGTATTTTATATTATGGTTTTGTACTGTTGTTTTATACTTTGGTTTTAATTTTTGTGAACCGCCCAGAGAGCTCCAACTATTGGGAGGTATAGAAATGTAATAAATAAAATAAAATAAAATAAATAAAGGCAAACATGCAGGGCTTCTAACCCGCCAACGTAGAGAAGAATTTCAGAAGCTAGAAAGCTTTAAAACTGTTGGCCTTCCTGATATTTTCAGCAAAGCTGGAAATACATCAGTGCACCATTGGCGATAAAATTCTCCTGCAGAAGCCCACTGAAATGAAATCATGGCCACATTTTTGTATGGCACCTACTGCCTCGTTGGCCTAAAAGTGAATGTGAAGTAGCAGCAGCGGTCATAGTACTTCCTCTCTCTCTCCACCCGTCTTCTTCCTCTCCTTAAAGATGGACAGAACTGCATTTCATTTAGCTGCAGAGAACGGGCAGCTGGAGGTGGTGGAGTTCCTGATTGGTTCCGGTTGTAGTCGCAGCATCAAAGACAAGGTAGGTCAAGGAACTGCCGCTCTGCCCTGTCAAACGGCTTATGTTCTCGGGTCCTCTGTTTTATGTGGGCGTGTTTTCAATGCTTTCAGGGTCTGTTGACCCTATCGTTCAACGGAGGGTCAACTAGACTGACCCGCAGTTTATCAATGCCTTGGAAAGATGCCACCAACTGTCCTACTCATTGGACGCCCAACGAGGAGGACAGCTCTCCCTCCCTCTGATTTATGTTCTCCCGTCCTTTTATTTATGCTGGGTATCACACTGGTTTGCAGGAGAAGAATACAGCCCTCCATTTAGCTGCCAAGAACGGCCATGCAGAGGTGTTGCAGAAGCTCATAGAAGTGGGAATGAGCCTTGATGAGACAAATACAGTGAGTGGAAGATTATTATTTTTGGGAAAGGGGGGATTTACACTTGAGGAGCATCCACTGCAAATTTAAATCTGGTTCTTTACGGAGAACTTAAACCAGCATGCCCCTACCTGGTGCCTTCCAGTTGTGTTGGACTACAACTCCCAGCATTCCCATGAGGGGAGTTGCCGTCCAACACATCTGAAGGGTAACGGGTTGGGGAAGAAGGACTTTAGCCATTTAATAGCCAAAGCATCTGACCCCCAGGCACAGAGTCTTGTTTTCCACGCCATCGTCTTTACTCCTCCTGGTTGTCACACGGAGGAGGGCCAGGATCTCTTCTTGATCCTCCCAGAGTGCAGGACACAGAATAATGGGCTCAAGTGACAGGAAGCCAGATTCTGGCTGGACATCAGGAAGAACTTCCTAACTGTTTGAGCAGTACGCCAATGGGACCCATGACCTAGGGAGGTGGTGGGCTCTCCCACCCTAGAGGCATTCAAGAGGCAGCTGGACAACCATCTGTCAGGGATGTTTTAAGGTGGATTCCTGCATGGAACGGGGTTGGACTCCTTATGGGCCCCTTCCAGCTCTATTATTCTATGATTCTCCTCTCTGTGGTGCTGCATCTTCCTCCAGCCCCAGCTCCAAACTGGGATGCTAGCAAAGTTATCTTGTGAGAATTGATAGGGAGGAAGTGGATCGGGAGACATTTTTCTCCCTCTCCCATAATACAAGAACCCCTTGGGTTTACATTCCATGAAGCTGATTGGTGGAAGATCCAGGACAGATAATAGGAAGGACTTCCTTCACACAGCACATGGTTCAACTTTGGCATTCATTTCCACAAGGCATAGTGATGGCCACCAATTTGGATGGCTCTAAAAGAGGATTGGACAAATTCATGGAGAAGGCCATCAATGGTTACTAGTTACTATGCCTATATGCTACCTGCAGGATCGGAGGCAGTATGCCTACGTACACCATTTTATTTATTTATTTATTTCATTTCTAAACCGGCCAATAGCCGAAGCTCTCTGGGCAGTGCACAAAAATTAAGGCCATGAAACTCAGTTAAAAATACAAAACTTCAACCACAACATAAAAACACAATATAAAAATTCAGTACTGTACATATATTGAAAGATATAAGACCGTTCCTGCTTGCAGACTCACAATTAAATAGTCATGATACAAAAGGAAAAAGGGATGGGGAGGGAAGAGGAAAGCAAGCGTTGGAGCAGCAGCTCCTTCTCTGGCCGAAGGAGGGGGCTCCGCCTTTGAAGTGATGAATTAGAAGTGCAACAAGAGTTCTCATTTCCCTCTCCCTTCCCAGGAAGGGTTGACCGCCCTGCACGGGGCTGCCGAAGGAGGACATCACAGCTGCGTAAAGCTGCTCCTGGAAGCCGGCTGTGATGTCCATGCCCAAACTCAGGTAAGTGGATCCCATTGGAAGAGCGTGATGTCCATCTCAGTTCCCAGGCCGAGAAATATTTAGCACAGCTGGTAAGAGGTTGAATAACCAGGAAGCGTCGATTTAGTTGAGGCAATCTGGGACCACATAGTTGAATTCTACCTGTGTTGTCTGACTGGTGTTCTCGCTGTCTCTCAGAAAAAGATGACCGGCCTTCATTACGCTGCACTGAATGGCTATGAAGATATGGCCAGAACCCTTATTGACGCAGGAATCCAGACAGATGCACTGAATTACGTAAGTGGCTCATTTTGTCAGGCCACGTCTGGAGCATCCTGGCCCCTCTGGAAGCAAGGATGAGAGCTCATCCATTCGGTCGAGGTGGACTTCTTCTCTTGGAGTCTTACTCCACGTTAAATAAGTCTGGAGAGATCTGCAGCCAAAATGTTGACAGTGTAGTTCAAACCAGGAGATGAAATTCCACCACCCTCCAGCTCATCCTTGGTCTCTTTCTTCTGCATGACCTGACAGCACATGAGGCAGCCACATTTCTGAAGCTAAGCAGACCTGGGTTTGGTCAGTGCCTGGATGGGAAACCTCCTGGGGAATCCCATGTTCACCGCCATAAGTTCCATGACAGAAGAAAGAGGGGGTGGGTATAAATATACTAAAATGAGCTCTTTGAACCTGAGGGGCCTGCAGCACAGTAGAGAGGAGATTTTGCATGCAAAAGGTTCCAGCAGTCCATTCTTGGCACCTCCAGTTTCAAAGGCTGGGAAATGTCTCTGCCTGAGAAACTGAAGATCAGCTACCCGTGAGGAGACACAGGTATGGGACTTCTTACATGAGGCAATTATCATGTGCTCGTAATGGTTCACTTACGGAAGTTCATGGGTCCTTTTCATGACGTTGTCAATCTCCGGTGCTTCTCTCGTTGTATTTTAAGTTTATTCTGCGTTTTTATAAACCGACGAAAATGCAGTAATAAAATAAGTGTGCCAAAAACTGCCTTTAAAGATGGTTTAGTTCAAGAATCCTGTGATATCCTGCAGCAGCATCTGTTGGCCATCTGTATTGCCCCCATTGTGAATCCGGAAAGTCGAAGTTCCAGTAAGGCAGTGGGATTTCCCTTAATGTAGAGAAGCTCACCGCATGCGTCTTTGCACGTTGGTTGACTCCCTCTGCCTCCACGCTCTCAGCCCTAAAGTGTGTTCCTTTCTGTGTTCCAGACCATGCCCGTGGAGCAGATGAAGCAGGAATGCTTTTGCACACCTGCAGGGTGCCATTCCTGTTCATTCCACTGAGTAACCGTAACCCACTGCCTTACCTGGGGTGCTTCCAGACTGAGGGCTCCTAACACTCCTGTGAACCGCCCAGAGAGCTCCGGCTATTGGGCGGTATAGAACTGTAATAAATAAATAATCAAAACGCTTTGAGCATCTATTCCACCTTTCCCTCCTTAATGGATACTTTGTGGAAAGGAGAAAGATGAAAGAAGCAGTGGGAAAACACCGGGGGATTGTGTTGATGACGATGACGGCTCCCTGTAAAATCCCGCGAATGAGTCTGGGCAACGGTGTGATAAAAGCCTCATCTGGAAGCACCTCTAGACTTCAGAAGCAGAGCTTCCAGCTGCAAGGTTACAACTAAGAGCATTTTTGCATGAGTGATTTATTGCACGCTCATGACTGGCCATTCATGGAAGTTTGTGGGTTCTTTAGATGACGTTCAGGACGTCTTCCGTGCTCCCCCCCCCCATTCTGCTTTCAAAAAACACAAAGATAATCAGCTATTTTAAAATTGCGCAAAATTGGCCCTGTGTAAAGTTAGTGGTGTAATATAGTAGCACCATTAGATGGCACTTTTTCATTGAAGTGAATGGAGCACGCAGAGAGAGGAAGTATTTGATTCAAATCACATGGCTGGACGTGTAATTGTGCCGATTGGAATCCCAGAAAGAAAGCAGAAACAGAAAGCCCTGGTAAGGAAGTGGGGTTTTGTTTTAAATATAGAGAAACTCGAAGATGCCAACCTTTTGCCTTAAGTTCTTTGCAAAAGTATTAACATTGCTTCTTTCCCCAGCAAAATGCATCAGCTATGCACATTGCAGTGCTCCAGAACCATCCAGCCCTCGTTAGACTCCTCATTGACGCCGAGTGTGACCTGGATATCCCTGATAATGTAAGTCATTTCACTGGGGCTACCAACCGAATGAGGATCTCATAAAATGCCACTTCTGGGTACTTGCTGGAGACATAGTGCAGCCAGTGCAGGCATTTTACATAACTGAGGGCATTTTAACGAGATTGAAGAGTATCGGAAGGAAGTCCTTGAACTTCATAGAATCCTAGAATAGCAGAGTTGGAAGGGGCCTACAAGGCCATCGAGTCCAACCCCCTGCTCAATGCAGGAATCCACCCTAAAGCATCCCCGACAGATGGTTGTCCAGCTGACACTTGTTAAAGGAATACCAACACAAGCCTTGGATTATACACCACAGACTGTTCAATGAAATGACTTGAGAAGTTGTGTAAAAAGGGGAAATAGAATACTTGTTAGTAACATTAGGGCTTAATCTACACCAAGCAGGACATTGCACTATGAAAGCGGTATATAAAAGGCAAGAGCCACAGTACCGCTTTATAGTGGTATTGAAGTGCTCTGACAACTGTTGGGGTCCATTGACACATGCCATATACTGCTTTCATAGTGCTATATCCTGTTTGGTGTGGGTCCTACTTTTTATATACCACTTTCATAGTGCAATATCCTGTTTGGTGTAGATTAGGCCTCTTCAAATACTTAAAAGGTTGTCACACAGAGGAAAGCCAGGATCTCTTCTCAATCCTCCTGGAGTGCAGGACATAGAAGACTAATGGGCTCAAGTTACAGGAAGCCAGATTCCGGCTGGACATCAGGAAAAACTTCCTGACTGTTAGAGCAACAATGGAACCAATGACTTAGGGAGGTTGTGGGCTCTCCCACACTAGAGGCATTCAAGAGGCAGCTGGACAGCCATCTGTCAGGGATGCTTTAGGGTGGATTCCTGCATTGAGCAGGGGGGTTGGACTCAATGGCCTTATAGGCCCCTTCCAACTCTACGATTCTATGATTCTATGCTAGGAGAGCTAAAGATGGGTCTAGAATCCTACCTTAGACAAATGAAAGGACCATGAGCTCTGCTCAGTTCTGATATTCAAAAGAAGTCCCTGGGCTCAGAATTCTGTCATTCTAAGCATGGGTCTTTTGCACCAGGTTTCAGCTGGTGGATCTCAAGAGTTCCAGTAAAAAAAGGGAAGTGGATCCTGCAAGCCCGAAGTCTACGCACTACTTCTCTCTATACGATGATGCTTTGCCTACTGATTCCCCCCTCCCAAACCCTGCAGCATCACTCGGTAGGGTTATATGGCAGGTGTGTGGGCTGTGCAGCCAGGAAAAATCTTTGCACCATTGTCAGACAGCGCGAGTGGGCAGCAAATATCGAGGAACCGAAAACCTGTTTGTTTGTTTTCTGGCAACTCTGTGCAACTTTGAAACCTGGAGAAGTACATCTACTCTTGCTACAGTTCATTGAATTTATGCATTATACATCATAACCGCCCTTGTTTTCATTCCCTGGACTTTAATATCGCCCTGGCGGCGTTACTAGGCTTTTAGTAATGCCACCCCCTGCCCCGCATTCCCACACCTACCCTGCACTGGGATCTGACCCTAACTACGCCCACTCCCTTAATCCGAACTGAAGTCACCACTGACAGATGAACAAACAAACAACCGTGGTGACCTGGGAGCAGTGGAAAAAGTCGCCATAAAACGACACATCAAAAAAGCGCAATTTTGCCAGGAATAGAGCAGTGTGGCAGCGAGTTGACAGCCGCTTCATATAAACAACAGAGCGCCACCGCGCAGCCACGGCGTGGTATATAGAGCGTATATACAAGCCCCTACTCGGTCGTGTTGACATTCGCTTCTTGTTTTCCATTTGTACCCAGAGGCAGCAGTGTCCCCTCCATATTGCTGCAGAACACGGAAGACAGGACATTGCTGAGATGATCCTTATCGCCGGTGTGAACTTAAAGCTAACGGACAAGGTAAATGTCCTTCGTGCAGGAATCCCTTTAAGTAGGATCCTGGATGTGTGCAGACTTTGCCTGGTTTTAAGTCTACCTTTCCTGCCAGTTGCAGTCAAGAGGTTTCCAGAATAAGAATGCGTGTGGTTCGCACATGGGTCCTTGAAGGGGAGGCTCTTTTGATACAGAAAAAGCAAGCAAGGAAGGCCAGCAAAGGAAGACTTCTATCCACCAGGAGCTGAGCAAGTTCCAGTGGCTCAGCATCCCCGTGCCCTTGCCTCTGATGGGGGGCCGTCTGGAAGTTGGCAGCTCGAGGACAATGCTAGAGGGAATCAACCAAGAAAAGGCAGGGAACTTGGCCCGTGTGATCCTAGCACCCTGCAGAAGCGCCCTGTTTCTGCTCCTGCTGTAGTCTTAAATGTCATTGTATGATGAGGTTTTGCTGCGAGCCATTTCAAGATCTACGGGGGCTGGAACCAGGATACAGGTGATCCAACAAACCAGCAGGCAGCTTGGAAAGAAGTGCTGATTCGTGCATTCAGATCAGTACATCAGTCGATTGCTCTGAGCTCTTGACGGCTGATAGCTGAATATATACAGGCTGACTCCTGGAAAAGCTTTGTGTTTGGGTGGGTGGGCGTCCGTAATGGGGAAACTGTGAAATCTGTGATGGCCCATTTCCACATGCCTGCCCCTGCTTGTTGCTATTTATATCTGAATGGGTGCAAGGCACTTTACAGGGTACAATAGGGTGACCCTATGGAAAGGAGGACAGGCTCCTGGCTCCTGAATCTTTAACAATTGTATAGAAAAGGGGATTTCGGCAGGTGTCATTTGTAGGCATGCAGCACCTGGTGAAATCCCCTCTTCATCACAACAGTTATGTATTTTATGTTGTTTTTAATTGTGTTGTACCCCGCCTCGATCCAGAGGGAGAGGCGGGTAACAAATAAATATATTATTATTTATTATTATTATTAAAGCTGCAGGAGCCCTGCCCTCTTTTGTATCTGGTTACTCTAATTTATCTCCTGCAGCTTTAACTGTTGTGAGGAAGTGGGAATTTCACCAGTGGCTGCATGCATACCAATGACACCTGCAGAAATTCCCTTTTCTATGCAACTCTTAAAGATACAGGAGGCCTGTCCTCCTTTCCATATGGTCACCCTATTCATGCAGCCCCTGGTGAAATTCCCTCTTCATCACAACAGTTAAAGCTGCAGGAGATAAATTAGAGTAACCAGATACAAAAGAGGGCAGGGTTCCTGCAGCTTTAACTGTTGTGATGAAGAGAGAATTTCACCAGGTGCTGCATGCATACAACTGACACCTGCTGCAACTCCCTTTTTTATACAACTGTTAAAGATACAGGAGCCCTGTCCTCCTTTCCATATGGTCACCCTAGGGTACAAGAGCAGCTTCTTCCCAATTTTTTTACACAGGGGAGACAGGAAAAGGGAAGGTTCTACGGGTAAACAGGGAAGCCGTGTCCAGTTGTTTCCACTGCATGTGGTCAGGCTTAGTTGCAACAGAGCGCTGAGACAAGGCGGCTGTGCCAAAAGCTTCACAGAAAAGGTGGGTTTTGTGGAGGGACTGGAAGGAAGTCCGAGAGGTGTCATCTCTCAGGTGTCCTGGGAGGCAGTTCCAAGCCTACGGGGCAGCAAGGGAGAAAGGGCGGAGCAGGAGACCTTGAGACGGCGGAGGAGGGCGGAATGGGAGAAGCAACCATCACGGGCCGGGATGCTTCGGGATAGAAGAGTGGAGTGAGAAGGGGAGGGCGAGGCCAGGGGGGGCTTTGGAGGCCAGGGGGATGCTGGAGCGGACAGGAAGGCAGGGCAGGGGCTCAAGGAGAGGCGTCACGTGACCAGAGGGAGGGGAGCGGTGGATGACTGGGGCAGCAGAGTGCTGGGTAGAGGTGTGGGGATCCAGGTGAGACACTTCCCAGACTAGATAGCAGAAGCCTGCACACTCAAGATATAGCAGAAGTCAAATAATTTAAGAAAGTGGTAAATGCTGGTATTATTATTGTTCTCTCTCTATTCTCGCTCGTGGCGATTTTTCTAGGCGGACCTCACGGGCTTTGCCAAGTCATGCTGTCTCTTACTGGTTCAGGAATTTCCTGCCTATTAAGCCTGTTTTAAGTATGTCTGCTTTCTGGATGTTGGTGTGGATGTATTTTGGTAGGCCATTTTCTGAAGGGGGTGTTGTTGTTATTATTTCTGAAGGTTATTATTATTATCTTGTATTTATTGTATTTGCATTCGTTGTATTTATTTCATTCTTCCTCTCCTCCCTTTCACTGCAGCAAGGAAAAACATCCCTAGATATTGCTGCCCGTGGGAACCACATCAACCTGGCTGATATGATCATCAAAGCTGATAGGTTTTACAAATGGGAAAAGGTAGTTGGGCGTCATATCTGCCATTCAAAGTGCCTCGCCATAGCCATCAGACTAAAGCCATTTTGGAATATTCCCAAATACTAATTGCTGAAGGGAGTCAGCAACAGAATGTCAATAAACAGCGCAGGCTCTGTGAAGGAAGGGAAAGGTCAGTTTGGCTTGGAAAAACCTCACATGGAGGGTAGAGATGAGGGAGAGGAGTGCACTGTTGGCGAGAAGGCGGAAGGGGGTGGAAGCAATGGTGCCAACAAGCCAGGGACCAGGTAAGAGGTGGAGGAAGGTGGAGGGAAGCCCGAGGTTCAACAAAAGGAATGGGGAAAAAAGCTGACAAAAGGATTAGCACCAGTGTACCGCGTGAGAAGAAAGGGAAAGAGTAGAGAGTGAAGTGAAGAAGGCAGAGGACCAAGGGAAGAGAGGGGCAAGAGGCCGCACTGAGTTGAAGAAATGAAAGGCCAATGAAGTGGGTTTGGGGGGAAACCTCACACAGAGCTTAGGGACCAAAAATGCTGTACCCTCTAGAGCGGGCTGTGCAGTCTTCAGACTTAGAATCACAGAATAGTAGAGTTGGAAGGGGCCTCTAAGGCCATCGAGTCCAACCCCCTGCTCAATGCAGGAATCCACCCTACAGCATCCCTGACAGATGGTTGTCCAGCTGCCTCTTGAAGGCCTCTAGGGTGGGAGAGCCCACCACTTCCCTAGGTCACTGGTTCCATTGTCGTACTGCTCTAACCATCAGGAAGTTTTTCCTGATGCTTAGCCAGAATCTGGTTTCCTGTAACTTGAGCCCATTCTTCCATGTCCTGCACTCCAGGATGACTAAGAAGAGATCCTGGCCCTCCTCTGTATGACAACCTTTCAAGTCCTTAAAGAGTGCTGTCATGTCTCCCCTCAGTCTTCTCTTCTCCAGGCTAAACATGCCCAGTTCTTTCAGTCTCTCCTTGTGGGATCTACTTCATTTTTTCTGACAACCCTGAGATCCACCAGCAGGGGTCTGTTCCAAAAAACATGGACCTAGAATTAAAGAATGCTGAGCCCAGGAATTTGTTTTGAATATCACCACTGAATGCACCTCATAGTCCCTCCGCCCGAAAATCCACTCCTGATTTCCTTGCACTTTCTTTTCAGCAGGATAATTTAGTATGTGGAGTGGGAAAGAGTCATTTTGTTGCTTCTTCTGTTGGAGGAGTTAAGGGTCAGAAATCCTTGCTGATCTCCTGCAAATTACCCAGAGATCTACCAATAGATGATGATGATTTGTTTATATAGCACCATCAATGTACATGATGCTGTACATAGTAAAAGAATAAAACAGCAACACGCTGCCCCATAGGCTTACATTCTAATAAAATCATAATAAAACAATAAGGAAGGGAAAGGAATGCACCAAACATTCACAGGGGATCCATAGCTATCTTCTGCCCATCCAGGTGACCTGCGGGATCGCCTTCTCCCGTACAGCCTGCCCCGCACACTCCAGCCCTCTGGGCAGAATTTATTTCAGTCAGCGAAAACTAGGCTGACAACCATTACCCAAAGGACCTTCTCTTCTGCCACTCCCAGACCGTGGAATGGCCTGCTGGGAGAGTTTTGCCAACTTAACCGTCTTCTTGAAATTAAGAAAGACATAAAGACTTATCTCTTCCAGCAGGCCTACCCAGTTGAATTTTAAGATGTCTGGCTGTTATTTTAACAATGTATTAGTTTTACACGTTTTTAATCAGTTTAATGTATTTTTGTATTTGATGTTGTTCCCTGCCTCGATCCAGAGGGAGAGGCACATAAGAAATAAATTTAAAAATTATTATTATTATTATTATTATTATTATTATTATTATTATTATTGAGTCAGGAAAAGAGGTTCATAACCCATTGATTCTATGTTTCCCAACCCCATCGCACAGAGCTTGAGATCAAATCTTCCCCAAAAGTAGGAGAATGATATTCAGACAGTAAATGCCATCCTTTCCACCCCCACCTCTCCTTTTGTTTAAAGCCTCTGAAGTTAGCAGTGAAACAAACCTTGACATTTCTGCAGGATAATCTGAACAGTGACTCCGACTCGTGGGTGGCCAAGCACTTAACTTTCAAGCAGGACCACCGCCTTGAGACTCAGCACATCCGCTCAGTCACGTGGCGGCTCGCTACGAAATACCTCAAACCCGGCGAGTGGAAGAAGCTGGCGCATTACTGGAAATTCACGGAGGCGCATATCAGAGCAATTGAACACCAGTGGGCAGGTAGGTTGCCCGGCTGGAGCATGGTCCCATGGACGTGTTAGCGCTAGGCCAGAGTTCCCCATGGAAGTTTGCGAGCTCTAGCCAGATGGTCTGCAAAAAGGTTGCAAAACAAAAAAACCACCTGCCTATACTTGGCCCTGCACTTGTGGGTTGTTCTTCTGAAGATGGAAATCAAAGCCATTTGATTTCAAACAGGCTAAGCTTAGGGCCCATGATTTTCATAATACAGTACTGGTACCGCCTACTAATTTTTCCCTTAAAATTTCCCATTAAAAGGGTCCCTCTCAGTGGCCTGGCCTAGGACACCTTTACCAGTTTTTTTTTTTTTTTAAGGAAAACTATAGTAGACGGTACTAGCACTGCGTGGTGAAAATGGTGTTCGCCAACTTTCTGGGATAGTTTGAGAGATGGTGCTGAGGGCCTCAACGGGAAGGATGAACTGGAGAAAATCACCATGCAACTCCCTCCTTCAGCACCAGTAGAACTCTGATGAGTGCAAGTCTGGATCGAGCCTCATGAGTGCTTTATTCAATTAAACTTCCAAAGGGTACGCTACACTCAACATCTAAGGTCCTGCTCCAGGTGCCTCCTCCGAAGGAAGCTCGGAGGATGGCAACAAGGGAGAGGGCCTTTTCAGTGGTGGCCCCCCAATTATGGAATGATTTCCCTGACAAGGCCCAACATTGTTATCTTTTCAGCACCAGCTCAAGACTTTTCTCCCAGGCTTTTAATAGCATATGTTGAGTTTTTAACTGACCTAGAATAGTTGTTTTAAACGGATATTGTATATAGTATGTTTTTATGGTTTAAAATCGGTTTCTAATGTTCAGTGTTTTTAATGGTTTTGTGAACCGCCCAGAGAGCTTCGGCTATTGGGCGGTATAAAAGTGTAATAAATAAATAAATAATCTTTGTAAACCACCCAGAGAGCTTCGGCTGTGGGGCATTATATAAATGTAATTATTATTATTAATAATAATAATGTTTTGACAATGCCTTAATATATAAAGTGTATATTATAATGAAAGAAGGCCAAGCACATTTCAACTAACTGTCTTCATCAGTGGCCGGGGGGGGGGGGATCATTTGGCCTGAACTCTAATATATAAAGCTTTGGAGGACTGAATAAATCCATTCATGCAACTTAAAAGTACATCCCTCCTCAGTAAGTGAACATTTATTCAACAATAAAGTGGTCAAGAAGGTTAACTAGAGCTAACAATTTAAATAAAAATGCACAAGTTATCTTTCTCCACTTTCCTTGAACAATTTCAAGGTTATGTGTGAGTAGTAGAGGTATATTTTCCCTTAATTTTGGTTTTTGTTGTTGGTTTCTCCAAGTCCAGAGCTCAACTCCTCACCAAAACCCCCAGCCTTTAACACACCTGTCATGAGACAAAAGTTTAATATTTTACCTGTTCTTATTTTTCAGGCACCAAAAGCTACAGGGAACACGGTCACAGGATCTTGTTAATTTGGCTTCACGGCGTAATCATGGCCGGGGAGAACCCAATCAAAGGACTGTATGAAGGCCTGGTGGGCATTGGGAGGAGAGATTTGGCAGGTAAAACAACTACCTGGGCTTCCATCTTGCTTTGGATAAAATTTAAGTTGAACCATCAAGCCCAGGGGCAGCTTAATTTTATGCTGTGGCCTAAATCCAAAGAAAGTTCGCCACATTGAAGTCCCACCAGCTGGGATATTGTCAAAGTTATCTGAGCTCGTCGTCACAGAAAGGTTAGACCATCTCATGTGTTGCCTGAGGGGCTGCCTTTGGAAGACCAGTCAGATCTTCCGTCTGTCCAAACTGTAGTGCTGTTGACCGGGTCACCCGAAAAGGTAGATACTACACCGATCTGCAAAATCCATGTTGGCTTCCAGTGCTTTTCCAAATGCTATCACAGTGCTAGTTATGACCTATTAAGACCTAAATGGCTTGGACCCAGAATATCTGAAGGATCTCCTCCCATACAAGCCAGGACACTCACTTTTGATCTACTGGGGCTTTTCTTCAGATTCCATCTGAGGTCAGGAGGGCGGTGACTAAAGACAGAGTCTTCTCTGTTGTGGTGCCCACGAAATCCACATTGTCAGCACTTAGGCACCAAGGAAAGAGACCTATTTCTTAGTTATTTGGTTTTAGCTCCTTTTTAACCAGTTGTTTTTTGCATTTACTCCCCCTGCCCTGCTATATTGCTAGATATTATCACTTACATTATTTTTAAACTTGATTTTATTGTAATTAGAGCCCCGTGTGGCACAGAGTGGTAAGCGGCAGTTACTGCAGCTGAAACTCTCCCCACGGCCTGAGTTCGATCCCAGCGGAAGCTGGTTCTCAGGCAGCCGGCTCAGGTCGACTCAGCCTTCCATCCTTCCGAGGTCGGTAAAATGAGTACCCAGCTAGCTGGGGGAAAGGTAACTGCGACTGGGGAAGGCAATGGCAAACCACCCCACTACAAAGTCTGCCAAGAAAACGTCAGCGAAAGCAGGCATCCCTCTAGGAGTCAGCAATTACTCAAGTACTTGCACGAGAGGTTCCTTTCCTTTCCTTTATTGTAATTAATGTAAGTCACCTTTTGGCAATAGCGGAGTATACGCATTTTAAGAAATGAACCAGCACTATTGTGGCATAATTTAAACCCGCTTCACTTGTTGCCGATATATGCAATCTGTGCATGGAAATCATGAAAATACGACCCCACCCTTGATGACACATGTAATGCTGCCCCTCCCCCTTTGAAATACATGCATTTAGCAGGATCATAGAATCATAGAATAGTAGAGTTGGAAGGGCCCTATAAGGCCATCGAGTCCAACCCCCTGCTCAATGCAGGAATCCACCCTACAGCATAAAGGATGTCTGAAAGGGGTACTTAGTCATGTACAGCTGTACATGTGTTCCATCCAATCAGGTCCCTCGTGTGATTGGGAATACCAATCATGTGCAGTACCTATGCACATATAGTTGTACACAAGGAGGCGCCCTTTTGCAGATATTGGGCTGGTTCACACCATCACCACAGCCCACCGTGGGTTATTTAAGCCACGGTGGCTTACACCATGTGCCAGTGGCCATCTTGAATATTCAGCCCCTGGCTGGGGGTTGCCATGGTTTGCTGTCTCTTTTGAACCTGGGCAGCATGGGTTGTTGGGAGGGGAAAACAACCTTGCCATGAGTTATTGGAGGATTGTTTCCCCCTCTAGCAAGCCAAGCCATGTTGCCTGGGTTCAGATGACACAACAAGCTATGGCCAGGGCTTGAAAAGGCAAAATTGGTGCCCAAAGGCACCATGGTTGAATGTAGCTGAAACAAGCCATGGTGATCATACAACCCAGGTCATTGTATTGAACGCACATTAAGGTCAGGGCTGTCAGCAAAATCCTACTTCCCTCTTTGTCTGTTTGGTGACTGCCTGTAGAAGGTCTGATTAGGGCTTTAGTTGCAACTGGAATTCAGCGTGACCAACTTCCTGTAGTTTGGGGATTATGTATTGAGAGAAAGGGCTTTATTAATGACCAATTGCCTACTAACAGAGAACGTGCCCCATAGTAGGGACAAAGAAGAGCAGGCAGAGATAATTTATCTTGCTTAACCATCAGATCCCTATTGTTACAGAAGAGTAGAACAAACAATGACTTAAACCTGCTCTTGGAAAGAATTAAGATCTTTTGTTGGTGCCTACTCTAACATGGATGGCTATCGGGAAAGCTGAAGGACAATAACCTCCATCTTGTTTTTAAACAGAAAGCATCAGGAAACAGGCAAATGCAGACTCTACTTCTCCAAGAAGGTGCACTGCAATGTGATGTCCGAAAAGGGACAGGAAGGCCCTGCATATGTTACCACTTCGGAAGTTTAAGTTGGCATCAAGGGAATTGAAACTTTTAAAACCATTGGCCAAAAGGTATCCATAACCTCTAAGGGCTTCTTGCCATAACAAGTGGCAACTTTTTCCACTGGCCAGATTGCAGCATTTATTCAAAATCAGGTAAATGCGAGTCATCTATCAGTTGTTTCTCGTTGCAGCAATGCATTCCGACAGAAAAGGGGGAAGGGGCTTGGTGCACTGTTTCCTCAAATGTGGCAACTAAGAAAGGAGGTATACAACTCATTTTCCAGGTCTGAAACTAAAGCTGCACTCTTAAACTTCCTTACAAGTAAATTCCATTAAATCCATAGACTTTACTTTCGGATATGTGCGGTCAGAGTGTAAAAGGGCAGGCTGGAAGAGATCACTGTGAAGTACAGAATCTGCCATTCTTCTGCAGCTTACCTGTTTTGCGAAATGCATTGCGGTGGCCCGGCTATAGAAAACATTTGATTAATTTTCACTAGAAAATTATTGCCCTTCATGTTCCATCGTGCAAGGGTGCATTTATAAAGGCATTTCATACACTCTTCCCTTGCCAAACAGGTGCTAGTGATCCATGGCTATTTTCACAGTGTAACTAGTTTACATCCTATTCATGTAGATATAATTTATTTTTAAAAACAGAAAGAATTGTCATGAAGGTGCATTTTCCTCTCAGCCCATCGTCCCTTGTGCACATTTCATTGGATGTTTTGCTTACTTGATTTCTTCTTCTGCCCCCACCACACACACACACACTATGGGCACAGACCAGTTGAAGTTAAACACTCAAGCCCCATTGACTCCAATAAGGCTGATTAAGATAGCTGTTTCACTTTGGTTGGATTGTGCCCAAGGTTCTTAATTGTCCTTGACAATCCCCTTTTAACTATTTTTTTGTTGACTGCAGAGATACTGGCACAGTTCAGACAACACGTTAGTCAACACAGTGTGAAAACTCCACTCAGCGGTTGAGTTTTTGGGAGGTACTCCCCACGCAACATGTTCTAACTCCACCGCTGTGTGACTGTGGGCTACCGTGGAGTTGAGTAAAAGGCAACATGACGTTTGATTGACAGTTCCTCCACCCTCTCTCCTCCCGCAGTCCTCCTGATGGTATCCCATCAGCCATTGCTGCAAAAAAAACCAATCCCAGCCGCTCTCCTAGAGTGGCACTTGCTCCTTTCGCTGCTTTTGCCAGGGAACTCTGTAGCCAGTGGGAAAAGTCAACTCAAAGCAACAGAAAACTCCATGGAACCCGCCACACAACGGTTGTGCAAAAACTCTCCTCTGAACAGTGTGGATATTCTGTGTGGAGCGTTTTCCAAAAAAAACGCCATCGTTGTGTGGAGTTTTCCCTCCAGACAACAGATTTCTCAATTGTGTAAAAACAGCACCGTGGAGTCCTAAAATTTATTTATTTATTGCATTTATATCCTGCCTTTTTCCTCCAAGGAACCCAAGGGGGCGAACAGAGTCCTCCTCCTCCACATTTTATCCTCACAACAACCACCCTGTGAGGTAGTTTGGACTGAGAGTCTGTGACTGGCCCAAAGTCGCCCAGTGGGGACTAGATCCCGGATCTCCCGACTCCAAGTCCAACACTCTAACCACTACACCACAATGGCTCCATTGAGAAAGGTACAGCATACATTAAAGCAGAGCCTGTCCACCTGTTTTTTAGTGCATCTTTCCTGTTAACTCTTGAATGGCATCTGTACTGGTACAAGATGCAATTACACACACACCTGGTGCACATGCGTTGCATATTTTTTAGGCACAACACTTGTCAAATGTTACAGGAAGATGCAACTTGCCAGCACCTTTTCTGCAATAAATGAAATAGCAATCATGTCAACTGAAACCCTGCACAAGAATATAGTTCCTGATAAACACCGGGCAGCTACTGTGTTCGCTCTAAACAGCAGTTCCGTACTTTTTCAGAGCGATACCCAAATGTGACTGGTTAAATGCACCCTGTTTCTGTAGGGGGAGGAGCTTATTCAATTCACGTGAAGATTAGCAGGGAAGGGTTGATTTAAGCCTTCATGCTAAGTTAAGGGGAAACTAATTTACAACAAAGCCAATACTTTTGTAATCCATGTTAACTTCTTGTTTCGTACACCTCAGCTATGCACATGGAGATTAGCTGGAGGGCCAGCATCTTCTCTTTAGCATATAGACAGCTACAAATTCACTACAGGGAAAGTGTGTCAACTTCAGATATTAAGATGCTCTGCAGGTGGACAGTCTTCAAAACAGCACGTGCTTTTCATTCAACACTGGCAGGATAGTGGCTGTGCGTAAACAATGACAGTACACTTTTCTTAAAATTGTCATGAAGTTTTGTATTTTTTAAACAGTGTTTAAGCATCTGATTTTCAAATAAACGATTTTTTCCCTTAAGCAATTCATGTTTTGTTTTGTATTAATTAAGCGAAATCCGCATCTCTCATCAGAACCTGAAGTAGCTTCTGCACCAGAAACCCTGGGTCGATTGAACTACCCTATTTCTTCAATTCTAAGACACACTTTTCCCCCCATATAAACATCTCTAAAAATGGGCTGCGTCTTAGAATCTCGGGTGTGTCTTAGGTGTTTTTTTTCCTGTTGGTGGTACTGAAATTAGGGTGCGTCTTACAATCGATGGTGTCTTACAATCGAAGAAATACGGTACTCACATGTTATATATTTTGGTGCAGAAATGGAAGACTGTCTTTGGGTATTAAATATCTGTGTAGAGCTATGAGGACAGATCCGTTATCATAATACCTTTTTCAACTGAAATTTTATTCAAAAAATGTAGATAGCAATGCAATTTTACCAAAACAAAACAAAAAAAGTATGCTTTGATCTCAAATGAAGTCACTAACTGGCAACAGTATATAAAGAAAAGTAACAGCAACATTGGCACTTCAACATAGTTTTTTAAACTAAATAATCAAATTATAAATGAACTTTCAGACATCCATAATTTGCTCATGATACACAAACACCCCTCTCTGCATGGAGATATATATATTTATATTAAAAAAGATTATATTCTTTAAGAACACAATAGTGTGAAGGCTTTGGTAGCAAAAGTTTGTCTTAGATAGTTGTTGTTTTTAAATGAGTCTTCTAAAGTTGCATCCTTCGCTTTGATCATCTGAATTTAGCTCGTGAATAGTGATGCGACCCAAGTGTCCATGGGTGTATTTCATTTAATGAAATTGGTCCAGCTTAGTTTAAGGACACAGTTCTAACCGGTTTAGTTGTAAGGAAAACAAGAGACTTGAAAGATGCAATTGTAAAGGAAGACTGCAAGAAACAAAGGAAAAGTACAACCCTCTGAATGAAGCGATTCCGCAAGTCCAGGAACTACAATGGCTGCTTTTCTTGCTCACTGCTAGCTTGGAGCTTGGCTTTCTGGACTTCAAGTTCTTCCGCACTGACCATGGACGGGTCAATTGCAGCGTATCGGGTTCCGTGGAACTGAAGTAAATGTACCTATGGGAAAGATGAATAGCCAAAGTAGTACGGACTCACACTTCCCCAACAGATTTAAAGCCCTGCTCAACCCATGCGGAACTACAGCCAAATGCAGCTTCCTGTGTTCAGCAATGGGTACAGCGCTTATACGAAAGCATACGTGGCAGTCTGGAAAAATGTTAAAAGCTCTCCCAGAGCCCTCACCAACAGCATAAGAACATCAGAAGAGTCCTGATGCTGGATCAGACCAAGGGTCCATCCAGTCCAGCACTCTGTTCACACAGTGGCCAACCAGAACAAGCAGGACATGGTGCAACAGCACCCTCCCGCCCATGTTCCCCAGCAACTGGGGCACACAGGCTTATTGCCTCGAATACTGGAGATAGCACACAACCACCAGGGCTAGTAGCCATGGACAGCCTTCGCCTCCAGGAATTTATCCAACCCCCTTTTAAAGCCATCCAGATTGGTGGCCATCACCACATCTTGTGGTAGTGAGTTCCAAAATTTAACTATGCGCTGTGTGAAGAAGTCCTTCCTTTTATTTGTCCTGGATCTCCCACCAATCAGTTTCACGGGATGACCCCAGGTTCTAGTATTTTGAGAGAGAGAGCATAATTAGAAATATCTGGTGTGTCTAGAACACAGGGGTGGGGTGGGGCAACCTTTTTGGGACAGTGAGCACTTCCCTGGAATTTTGAGGGAAAGTTGTGGATGCTCTCACAAAGAGTGGCCTTGTCCATTCATAAAATGGCTGCCATTGTGAGCATGGCCGGTGGGGAAATACCCATTTCCCAGAAGATGAACTGGCAAGAGTTAAAGAAAAGTAACTTGCCCAAGAACCGAAGTACAAGCCAGAGGTTGAGGCTGAGCTCCAAAACGCAAACCCACTCTTTTGAACCAAAATGAAAATGGCACTAGAGGGCCTCACTTTGCCATGTCACATGCCAGCTCCCCAATTAAAAAAAATAATCAATAATTTTAAAAGTCTTAATAAAATTGAAATAAGGAGGGGGTAGGGAGCCTGGAGGGTGCCCCAAGACTGAGAAGTGTCCGTGGACACATTGGTGTCCGTGGGCACCACACTGGAGACGCCACATCTAGTTGGAACCAAATGGACTCCGCAGTCACTGCAAATGAGGGTCATTTGGAAGTGCCATGGAACTTTGACATGGTGTTACCCGTTTATTGGGGGTGGGGGAGGAGAAGGACATCCATTTTCTCAGAGTCCTGTCACCTCTCTCTCTGCCCAATTAGAGAAAGCCCTCTCGTCACTTTTCTTTTCTCCCATTCATGCAACATGTCTGCCTCTAGCAACAGGACATTGCGGGAATTTAAGAAATAACAACCTCTACTTCGCTCAACTGGTATCTCACCAGCAAATACAACACCACTGTGTTCATATAAAGCTCTCCTTCCTATCACTCACCACCCCGACAATGCAGGCAAAGCTTTGCATTCCCAACCTAGCGCTGAGAGGAGGAGAAAAAATTAAGGTGTAGACTTACTTGGATATAGAGATTTACTTCAGCGCTTCTGCAGAGATAAGGGAAGTTGCCCCCCGTCTTGAGGTGGGCTCTCCTGGCATTGGGATACAGCTTATACATCTCTTCCTTTGCTTCAGTGGAAAGAGCACTCTGGTCAAATACCTAGAAAAGTCAGTTGATCAACACTAACCATCTTCTGCAATCCAAGGCAATCCAGTGTGGAGTCTTGTCTCTTTAGAAGCTTGGCCGCGGAATTCAGTTTGAGGACATGCCTCTGACTGCAAAAGGCCCCATGAGAATTAGGTTTTCCCTCCTTTATAGACTCCAACCATGTTCTCCCAAAGCTGAGGTCACTGCCAGGCCAACGAATTTGGAGATATCTACAGCGGCTGGGTAACTTTTAGAACTGCTAAATGTCTTGTGTGGGCCCTGCTCTTGCGCGCAAAGACCAAGGGAATGAATGAATGAATGAATGTAACACATCTATATGAAACTATAATGGCTGGTTGCTAAATACAATAAACTGGTAATATGGCTACGTACTGCAATAATTTAAGTGAAGGAATGCTGGGGCAACAGTGAGATTTGGGGATACAAGAGAGAGGTGGCCCTGCCCACCCCCACCCCCCTTTCCTGCCTTTCCTCTTCATTCTTTTTCCACTTGTGTAAAACCTGGGAGTGTTTCTTTTCTTTGTCTGCCTCCTTCTCTTCCCTCCACTGTTCAGCCACCTCCCCCACCCCCAAAAAATCAGGCACTCTGTCGAAAATAATATCGTTGGCACCTGTGAACGGATTTGCAAGGGGGTGACCAATATAGTTTATTTTTCCTCGTTTCATTCTTTCCCCTCCACCAAGTAAATATTTTGCTTGAGCGCCTTATATTCTCCTCGTTGTTCACTCTAGATTCCCTGGCGTCTTCTCCTCCAACTCTCAGGAATGATCAACTCTACTTTCTCCCTCTATGGAAGCAAAGCCAAGTGTTCTGAGCACAGGGACAAATACATTTCAAGTGGGGGGGGTTTCTATATATGTTTATCATTTGAAAATAAAGGAGAGAGGGAGGGAGTTTCTGAGGACTGTATTCACTTGAACATCCTCTGACGCCAACAGCAATCATATGCATATACTCAGAAGTAAAACTACTAGATAGCATGACTCATAGTAGGGCAGCAGGAGACTCCAGCCCATGTTGTCATTTCGTAACCATTTCTGCCCCCACCTCGCCCCCAGGTGCCATTTTGCAACTGGCTCTGGGTGATGATGGATCTCAAGGCACTGATACACACACACACACACACACACACACACACACACAGAGAGAGAGAGAGAGAGAGAGAGAGAGAGAGAGAGAGAGAGAGAGAGAGAGAGGCAGCTAGACGGGCCGATATTCTGGGATCATCCCTATGCGTTCACATGACACATGGGATCCTGGAAGCAGGGAGAGATGATCCCTTCCTTTCCCCAGGATATCGTCCTACACTTCTAACCCGCTTTTTCTGCGGTCTTGGGCTGATCCTGAGACCACAGAACGTGCAGCCAGGCGTCGCGGTGTAGTCCCAGCTCCTCGCGAGTAAATGTGAGGAGCCGGGAACTGCACATGGAGCGCAGAGGTCCTCAGGAGCTCTGTGCCCATCGGGGGTGGGGGTAGCAGGGAAAGTAATTTTTTTTAAAAAAAACTTACCATTTTTCGCTCATGCACTCCGTCCGGTTTAACAACAACAACAACAAAATGGCGGGCGCGATTTCACGAGCCACGTGTAGACCAGGGTGACGATCTCGCGATCATAAAATCACGAGATCGTCGCTGTAAAACCCCATGGTCTAGCTGAGGCCAGAGAGAGAGGCCATGGTAAACCAAGCGTATGCCCACTCTGCTCTACATTCTCTTTTTTTTATGGAACTTCGCATCATCATGGATTATCCTCGATCAGTGCTCTCCGCCCCGCCCCGCCAATTCCAATCCCACATCACCCAAATGCTAAGAAAGATACTACTTACATCCATGATAGTGACAGGAATGTCTCTGATTTTATGAGGTTCCACGTAGGAATTCTGGCAATTGAGAGTAAGTCTTGAAGCAAGCTCACTTTGGCCCAGGGTTTCCAGCTTTCGGAAATTTAAAATAGATAAAAACATCGGAAGATTATGAATTTAGCTTGAAATGGGGCAGTAAAGAAATACCCACAGTATGCAATAAGCTCATTTATTAAAAGCATATTTTGCTTTGCTTTTCAGCTAAAAAGGCTCCCACAGCAGCTTTAAACATGAGCTGGAAGTCTGGGTTGTCTCTCCCCGGGCAACCCAGAGTACCGTGTTCAGACATCACAATAAACCATCCCTGGGTTGTTTAACTCAGCGGGATCAGACAGGTGGCCAAGAACCAGCACACTCACGTACTCCCACTTGTCTTCTCAACAACCTACGTTTTGTTAAAATGCAAACCAGATCAATAAAAACAAGACTGTCCCCCTGCCTCTAGACTTACAATGTAAAATACATAACAAAGAAGAAAAAGGGAATGAAGAGAGAAGAAAATATCCAATATTAGGTGTGTTTTCAGCATGCAAAACTTTAGAACCAAATCACACAATTATCTGTTTGACATTTAGGAATCCTTACCCTATCAACCATGAAATCAATTCCATCAGCCATTTCAGGGTCGACAGGGCCAGACGCGAAGTTACCAAGAACTATTTTCTTCAGCATAAAAGCAGGCAGTAGCCAAAAGCTGAAATGATATGAATATAAGGCAATTTTGGTCACTTTACCCTGCCTCCAGGAGAAACATTGGATTGTCATGTGAAACATTACATACAAAGCTCTGGTTGTATTTCTTGTTTGCACGTGCACACACACACACAGAGCACTCCCTCAAAATTAAAGCCTGGACTTGTTAATAGTTTGCATTAACATGATCAAAGAAGGTTTTATTCTACTAGAGCAGTACGACTATGGAACCAATGACCAAGGGAGGTTGTGGGCTCTCCCACACTAGAGGCCTTCAAGAGGCAGCAGGACAACCATCTGTCAGGGATGCTTTAAGGTGGATTCCTGCATTGAGCGGGGGGTTGGACTCAATGGCCTTATAGGCCCCTTTCAACTCTGCTATTCTATGATTCTATGAATGCAGAGAGCATTTATGGATTCTAAAAGCTAATTCTGCAAAGCGGAGCAGTACTTGGTTTAAAAACAAAACAGAAGACAGCTTTTCAAAGGCCAAGGTGTAGTTGCTATTAGTTTGCTTATCCTAATATTCATAAACGATAGACAAGGAATTATATTTTAGCTTTACTTTAAAAAAAAAAGAAGCTATAGCAGATATGTTTTGTCTGCTTCTCACCTGTTTGCTGTCCAGGTCTGGTTGAAAATTGAGGTATCACTGAAAGAGTTGCACAGAATCAGGGACTGGACCCTGGGAGATTTGTGGGTGTATTCGGCAAATTTCTGAGCAAGGAAGCCCCCCAAAGATGCACCAAAGAGGTGAACCTAATTTAAAAGCAAAGATGCCTTAGACGAATTCCGCTAATGCTTAATTGTGTTCTATTAATAGTAATAAATATGTTATTTATTATATTTTAACGTTCAAAGCACTTGAAAGCTACCTAGAATTCTCACCACACTGAGGATGGAAAGCCAAGAGGGTGCTTTGCCTTGGTCAACATGGTGAGAGTTCATGGCAGGAGATTCAAACCAGGGAATTTCTGCTTCATACATCACTCTCAGCGACTACGTTCTATCAGCTCTCAGAGTATTTATACAGAAATAAATGACTCCAAATAAAATTATTTCCTCCCTCATCACCTGACATTTTCTGAAGTCTTATCAATTATGCTCAAGCACAATTGTACTCACAGAAATAAAGCAAGCTCTGTTTGGTGGAAATACATACATTATTTATTTATTTTTTGGTAAACCACCCTGGGCCTTTTTTTGATGAAGGATGATATATAATATATATATATATATATGGCTCTGCAGAGGCCACCAGTGAGGGAGGAAGAAGCAGCCAGGCACCTCTCCACCATGCCTGGGTCCAGCTCCAGCTGAGAGCCCCCTCCCTCCTGCTACCAACTGTCTCTGCAGAGGCCACCATGAGGGAGGAAGCAGCAGCCAGGCACCTCTCCACCGTGCCTGGGTCCAGCTCCAGCTGAGAGCCCCCTCCCTCCTGCTACCAATTGCAACTGCTGAACTTTCCAACTAAGATTGTAGTGCCTGAATTTGCTTTCCTTTCCCCCCTCCTCCTCCTCCCTCCCAATCCCCTTTCCTTTTGTGTCATGTCTTTTAGATTGTAAGCCTGTGGGCAGGGACTGTCAAGAAATACTTTTGTAAGCCGCCGTGAGAGCCTTTTTTGGCTGAATGGCGGCATAAAAATCCATAAATAAATAAATAAATAAATAAATAAATAAATAAAAATATCCCAAGTACCCTACAACTACCAGCATGCCCCAGACAGCCAGGCTAAGCATGCATAGGATTGCACCCTACAGTATTTATTACAAGTGGGCCTGAAAAGCTACGAAATTGATCCGGAGTGTTTCTCCCTTTGATGGAGCAATTCATGTTATTCTTAATAAACTCTAGGCTTTTTACCTAACATTTTTACTGTAAGCACAGGCTATTTGTCAATCTCAGGGCACTAACTTTATCCAGCTGAAGATGGTCTAACAGTTTTCTGAATCCATCGCAGAACTCAAAAATTTCCCAGTAAACTGGATACTGCAACTGAAATAATTAGAAAGGTAGGTTAACTATGGAAAAGATAATCAGAAGTATAAATACACAATTTTAGCTTCCTTGCACCTTTTGGCACCTGTGGCAGTGGCAACTTCGAAGCCAGCTGGCAACTTAAGAGATGCATTTGCATCCTAAATGGGGAAATAAATCCCATCTTGTGCTAGGGAGCAGGGTCCTATAATCCCAGCTCAACTGAAATGCTATTGTTCTCTGATGAAAACTTTAATACAACTCCTGGCCAAGTCTGGATTTCAATGTTTAATTATTTGCAGTTTTACCCACTGCCCCCCTAAAATTCTTTAAAGGCAGCAGGAAAATTAGAATACAGTTGCTCACAAAGAACAGCACTGTTGAACCCAAACATACTTCGGAGGAGAATTTTGTAACACGTGCTTGCAGGCGTCAGTCATGTTCGACGTTTTCAGAAGTTTATTCATGTTCTACATTGTGATCATTGTCACAAGGTCTCGGGGCTCATTATAATAGCCCAGAGATCATAAGGCTCTAAAATGCAGCCCAATCAAGGTTTTCCAACCACTGGTTTAGTGAATCTCCAGTGGAAGAGAGTTCCAAGAAGCCTAGCTCCTATGTATGAAATTGGTACTTGGAACCATAATAGAAGAATGTCTGTGATCAGCCTTCTATCACTACAGGCTGAGGAGAAGCAGAAAGATCTCCCAAGGTATGCACAACCCACACTTTTAGGCCATTTTTATAATGGAATCGCCTGTATTCATAATCTGAATCGCCAAGAAGGATTAGATGGTGCTGAGAAAAGACATCTTGCTACAGAGGTATGATTTCCCATTGAAAAGAACACCAAGGCTGAAGCAAACTGAAAAGTCAGTATCAGTGTTCATATTATGTTTAAGAGACATACGCATACAGGCAACGTAGGCACACTAGAAAAAAAATATCTATGTGCAATTTTAAAAGGGACAGAAGCCGGGATCCTGAGATGAAATCTAGCTCATTTCATATGGCCTTAAGAACACATAAAAAGCTAGTTTTAAGTTTAGGTTAGGAATCTGCTTAAATTATAATTATTATTATTATTTATTAATTATTATTATCTTTATATTTATTCATATCCTGCCTTTTGCCCAAAGCTGGGCCTCAAGGCAGCTTTACATAATTAAAACATATACAATTAAAATCTACAAACAGAAATATACAAAAGTTAAAAATATAACTAAATACGCTTCGATATTAAAACATTTAAAATACACATAACAATTTTAAGAGTCCTATGCATAGACAGAGGTCCAGACTATTAAGGCCTCCCGGAACAAAAAAGATTGTGCCTGCCTCCAGAAGCACATCAAGGAGGCAGCCAGTCTAGCTTCTCTGGAGTTCCAGAACCCTGGAGCAGCCACCAAGAAGGCCCTGTCCCGCGTTCCCACCAGATGTGCCTGTGATGGTGGTGGGACCGAGAGAAAGACCTCCCCCTAAAGATCTCAAAGCATGGGCAGGCTTATATGGGAGAATACAGTCTTTCAGATAACCTGAACCCGAGCCGTATAGGATTTTATAGGTCATAACAAGCACTTTGAATTGTGCCTGGGGAAAAACTGGAAGCCAGTGCAGCTGTTTTAACAGGGGAGTTGTATCTACAAGCAGTGGCCACAATACCTCATATCTTATCAGCTCCTGTGACTTTACTTTAAGGCAAGAGATGTGAAATAATTATGTACCGTAGTGGCAAATTCAGATGGAGTTGTGTTGAAGATACTCACAGCAATGACTCTGTAGCCCCATCCAGATAAGGCTAAGATCTGCTGAAAGAACACATCTGCAGTTCCGCTGACGGGTGGGAGAAATATAAGAGGGCACCGGATATTCCGGGGTCCTGCATCATAGAGTGACCAAACTTTACTGTCATCGTCATCTACTATAATCTGCAAAAACAATTTTAGAGAAGGAAAGATGATCATTCCTTAGCAACAGCTACCTTTGATGCAGATAACTGTATTTGTACAGCCACTGTGAAAGGTGCTCCAAGTCCATTAGGTTTTCCTTGAACCAAGCCTGTCTTCTATTCTTTCCTCAAAAAGCAGTTTTTATTAAAGCATGGAGGTGTTTGCTGCTTACGGGAAGTAACTCTTTGGATCCAGGCCTACGTTCTTTTACCAGCTACTCCAAGTAGCTTTGAGCGAGACACTTGCATACTTAGTACGGCATTTCTATAACAGGATTATTCTGATAACAACATGGCCAAGTATAGCGTATGAAATGTGGCATTTTCCCCACATGAAGATTGTGCTTCACCACATCTGGGAAATTTTCTGTAACATGTGCTCTCAAATGCGGTGAACTTGAGAGAGACCTCAGCAAGCACTCCCCACTGACAGTGGCTATTACATAACATCATACAACGAAATATGATTCACTGTATTATCATTATTTTAAATCCTTGTTTGCATCCACAAGGATTGGTGGTGATATATGCTAACAACCACCCCACAAGACACCAGAAACCACTCCAGAACATCTCTTAACTATTTCACTTTGCAAGTAAAAAAGCTTTTAAATGTAGCCTCAATTTGTAGCTTCTGATGTTTGCACTGCCTACCAACATTATCTCGAAACAGAATCACAGCTGTGAAAGATAATCAACTGCTTTGCTAGCTCTATAACTGATACCACATAACCTGCCAATACAAAGTATTATCCACAAGCAGTGGACACAATACCTCATATTTTATCAGCTCCTGCGACTTTACTGCAAGGCAAGAGATATTAAATAATTATGTACCGCAGTGCCAAATTCAGACTGAGTTTCAGAAGCGTTTTAAGAAAATAATTTCCTTCCCTTCTCTCTGCCACAACTACTATTAGACTGCTCCTGATAGTATAGTTTTGGATCCAAAAATGCCACTTTGCTGAAACAACACAGGTCGTAGAGAAGTTCATGTACCCAACGCAAGCATCACTTATACCTGCTGTCTGAAAACAGGATGGAAATAAATCACGTGAGCATCGAGACATTCTACTCTGAAACAGAACCAACATCAAGAACACATGCAAATCTCAAATATTCAGAAGTCAAACTCTCCCTGCTTCCTCAATTCTTACAATCAAATCATGGGACTGAAAATACATGGGGTGGGGGTAGTTTTGTCCTTGAGGGTTCAGAGGACAAAAACCTCACAGCCAACTTCCTTTTCTAGACACTGTGGGTTAAGCAACAAAACAACATGGCAGACAAGTCATATCCAAATTCAATCAGTGTTGAGAAGTCACTAGGATGAGACAATTACTGGTTTATAAAGGTATGCTCTTAATGCAGTCACTTTAGGCAGCAAAACATTTCCCATGCTGCTATACTCAGATGTAAACCTATGTCTACTCACAAGCAAGCCCCACTGAGTTCAATGCAACTCGCTCCCAAGAAAGTATATATAGGATTCCAGCCCAAATTAAGTGTTCCATTTTGATGGCATTTTATTTTAAACATTATTCTGAAGATGAGGAACAACTTTCAAAAACCTGTAAGAAGAATATTAGAAGTGCTTTATTTTTGTTCAAATACACCGATGTGCATTCTGTGCCTACTTTATTCGGAAATGCACAATGCAATAGACGCCAATTCACAGAACAGTTTTGACAAGATTTAAAAGCGGAAGAGGGGGAGATACGGTAATTAAAATCTCATCACGGTTGAGGAATATGAGGAACACGAAGTTGTGGAAGATTTCAACAAAAGTTTGTGTTTGTTTTTGATTTTTAGCACTGCCAGGATATATTTGACTCCAACTACTGACAGAAGTTTAAAAACATTACATGTTTAATCTCAATAAGATCGTTACATAGTATTTTGAAATATGAATAAGGACCGTCCTCATCCTGTAGAGAAGAAGAAGAGGCGGAGGAGGCAGCAGGAAGGCAAGGACCACCTCAGCCCACGGCTCTAACTGCACTTCTCTTGAGCCATAGGATCTTAAACAATCAACTCCGTGAGATTGATCCTGATGGGCGGTTTTGTTTAATTTAACGTTGATTAGAGTGGTTTAATTAATGTATCTTTATCTTACTTGTAAGCTGCCTTGGAAGGATTTCTATCTTGAAAGGCAGGATACAAGTCACGGTAATAAATACATAAAGGCTCAGTTCAGACAACATGTTAGTCAAGGCAGTGTGAAAACCAGGGTGGATTTGATTTAAATCAATTTGATTTAAATCATGATTTAAAACGCGATTTAAATCACTACTCAGAAAGACTCGATTTAATCATGTGACTTCCCCCCCCCCCAAAAAAGTGCACTCTATTCATTGATTTTTTTGAAACTTAGCACTTAAGAGGTAAGAGGTTGATTCTGTGTACATAGATTTGCAATGGAACAATGGGATTGTGAACTCCGCAGACACAAATTCACAGTTTTGAGAACTGTAAAACCAAGCAGCTGTGATAATATCTTCTAGATAGAAAAATTGCCCAATAAACTTACAGAAACCTCTGGAAGATCCATTCACAATGAATGGATGAATGGAATTCATTTACCCAAAAATTTAAACACTGCATGAATATACAGCCTCATGCTACATAATTAAAAACTAATCCTTATTTCATGATGAATAACCTTTGGACTATAATGTATCTTAAATAGAAAACTACCTTTGGATAGATGTTTCCTCAAAAATCATTTTATTTTAAAAAAATCAAATTTAATTTAAATTTTAAAAAGATTAAAAAAAAACAACCATTAATTTTTATCCACCCTGGTGAAAACTCCACTCAACAGTTGAGTTTTTAGGAGGTACTCCCCACACAATATGTTCTAAGCTCCACCACTGTGGGCTACCATGGAGTTCATAGAATCATAGAATAGCAGAGTTGGAAGGGGCCTCCAAGGCCATCGAGTCCAACCCCCTGCTCAATGCAGGAATCCACCCTAAAGCATCCCTGACAGATGCTTGTCCAGCTGCCTCTTGAAGGCCTCTAGTGCGAGAGAGCTCACAACCTCCCTAGGTAACTGATTCCACCGTCGCACTGCTCTAACAGTCAGGAAGTTTTTCCTGATGTCCAGCTGGACATTTGATGCAACATTTGATTGACAGTTCCTCCACCCTCTCTCCTCCCCCAGTCCTCCCCATGGTATCCCATCAGGCATTGCTGCAAAAAAAAAAAAAACAATCCCAGCAGCTCTCCTAGAGTGGCACTCGGCTCCTCTTGTTGCTCTTGCCAGGAAACTCTGTAGCCAGTGGGAAAAATCAACACAATGGAAAACTCCATGGAGCCCTCCACACAACATGCAACACAACGATTGTGCAGGAACTCTCCTCTGTACGGTGTGGATATTCAGTGTGGAGTGTTTTCCCGTCAGACAACACATTTCTCAACAATGGTGTAAAAACACCACTGTGGAGTTCTAAAACTACTGCAGAGAAACGTGTTGTCTGAACTGAGCCAAAGTCAATGACAAAACCCTCTTTAAATGCCCATTTCATTAACTCAGTATCAAGTTTGCAGAACTTTTATTGCTGTAAACAGTAACAAAAATTCAGCTTTCCCTCCAACTCTACCGTTCAACGTCTCTGTTGACATTTAAAAAGAAAAATATTTCAGAAATCCTTAGGGATGGTTAACGGGATGTCTTCAGTCTACATAAAGAGCTGTACTTGACAGAGCATGTGAAAGATCACATGCTGCTAGTAACATTTTACAGCTCACCCAAAAAAGAAGAAAACAAATCCACCACCGGAGTCACTGACCAGTATCTATTTCAATTTTGATTATTATTTATTTATTGCATTTTTATACCACCCAAAAGTCGAAGCTCCCTGGGCAGCTCACAAAATTTGTTCATAAAAATGATGAACAAATGTTCGTTAACGTTCTGTTTGTTAACAGGATCAGAGTCTTGGGTTGCAGACAGTATGCCCACTGAACAAAAGCACTCGTCTCAGTTTGAGAGCAAATATACTTGATGGGAGGTGTTAGCTTCTGTTCATACAACGATTTTGATTCCTGCAGTGTTGCCACGAGATTTTGCCTGTACTTGTCACACAGCCAGAACTAGTCTCCTGTGTGCACACTCACATGGCAAGGTCACCACATTCTACGAAAGTGCTCATTTTCTAGACACCCTGTACTTGGGGAGTAGAGCGCACGCCCTGCAGTCACGAGGTCCCAGCTTAATTCTTGGCTTCTCCAGGTAATGCTGTGAAACACGCCTGCCTGAATTCCTAGGGAGCTATTGACAATCAGTGAGCTACATGGACCAGTGGAATGACCAAATGAAAATTCCTGTAAAAGTCACTTTGATTAGTTTCCAATGGCGAAAACGGCGGCCTGAACTGTGCCAGTTTTAAGACGATTTATGCATTATAACACTATTCTGCAATACTCTTCTTCCAATGAATGTACTAGCTATGCCTAAAGATGTAGAATTTCTGGAAATTTTGAGGCGATTTAAAAAAGGGGGAGAGAAATTTTGGGAAAGTTGAAAAATAAGCAATCCTTATTTTTTTTAGAGCTTTTACAGATCTAAACTTATTTTGTTATTTTAAGACAGCCTTCCCCAATGTGGCACCCTCCAAATATTTTGGAATTCGGCTCCCATCAGCCTCAGGCAGCGTGGCCAATGGTTAGGAACGCTGGGCGCTGCAGCCCAAAACATCCAGAGGGCACCAGGTTGCAGAAGCTGCCTTTCTGTTCCTAAAGACTTCTCCCATTAGGTCTTGTCGCTTTTTAAAGAGCTGGTGGGTTCAAAAAAGTAAGAAGGCGGCATCCAGGATAACTGTTGTAATATCATCTTTGATTAAGCCTGAAATTACACGAAGATGAGAAAATGCATTTGTTTTGAGGCCTCTGCCCCCACCGTGCTCAAGTTTGATACCGGTATAAAAAGACTCCTGCTTTCAGAAACACATGTTCTTCCTTTTGCAACCAAAAGCAGACTCATTCTCTTCCTCCCTGCCCGCCCACCCAACAATATCAGAGATGGGAATGAACTACGTAGGGTTCATTCAAGCCTTCTGCTGGAGAAATTTCCTTTTCCCAAACAAGGCACAGCTGATTCACAGTATGGCAGCTGGGTGGCTCAAGGGAGTCATAAGATGCCTTCCCAGTCCTGCTATTCACCACAATGAACTCTTTCACCCAGATTTTGAAAGTTCAGGAGAAAGTTTGCCTTGTGGTCAGCTAAGTAAAGTTCTTTATTGTGTCTTAGCAAATTGCCATTATACACAAACACAGAATAAAACACTATACAATTTAAAACTCCACCAACAAATCATTAAGAGTTGAATAGCTTTCCATTCAGTTTTTGGACATAGTGGGATGTATTTGTAGAGCACTGATGAGGAATTTGGAAGTTCTAAAGGATACATACTTCTCAGCATCAGACAATAGGAAACAAGCCTTAATAAGGGATGTCCTTCCCTTGAACTATCTTAGCGATGAATGTATTTGGTTCTGAGATTATTATACAAAGACCATTCTAGCAGTACATGAATAGTATCTTCAGTTGATGGAGAATTGCAACTGCATACTCTATCCTTTCACCCAGATTTTGAAAATGCAGGAGAAAGTTTGCCTTATAGTTAGCTAAGTAAAGTTCTTTATTGTGTCTTAGCGAATTGCCATTATACACAAACACAGAATAAAACACTATACAATTTAAAACTCCACCAACAAACCATTAAGAGTTGAATAGCTTTCCATTCAGTTTTTGGACATAGTGGGATGTATTTGTAGAGCATTGATGAGGAATTTGACAGTTCTAAAGGGTACATACTTCTTAGCATCAGACAATAGGAAACAAGCCTTAACAAGGGATGGCCTTCCCTTGAACGATCTTAACAACGAATGAATGTAGTTGGTTCTGAGATCATTATACAAAGATCATTCTAGCAATACATGAATAGTATCTTCAACTGGTGGAGAATTGCAACTGCATACTCTATCATTTCACCCAGATTTTGAAAATGCAGGAGAAAGTTTGCCTCTGATGTGGTTAGCTAAGTAGCAGTTATCTGCATTGCTGTCATTCAGATGGATGAGCTGCATATTAAAAAGGAAGGGAGGGATTTCACAGTAGAATAAAGTCTGCTATTTGGGGGGGGGGGTAGGGTTGAGAAAAAGAGGGGCTAGATTTCTTACAACTTTCCCCTCTTCTGGTTCTTCCCCCAACCAGATGGCTCCTGCCGGCCTTACTAGCTTGCCCTCAGGTTTGGTGCTGCTGAATGCCAGGTCAGTCCAAAACAAGATCTCCCCCGTCCATGTTCTGATTGTGGATGGAGGGGCCAACCTGATATGTATCGCAGAGACCAGGGTGGGTGAACTGGGAGGGGTTACTCTCCCCCAGCTTTGCCCTCCTGGGGTGGGTGGGGAGGTTTGCCGTGGTCTATAAAACATGATCTCCCTCTCTAGGCTTCCTGTCCATTCGAGTGCAGGTCTTGAGTGTCTCTACTTTGTGTTGGGCACCCGAAACAGGTTAGGGATTCTGCTGGTGTACCGTCCACCCCACTGCCCATCAGTCTCCCTGCCTGAGCTGATGGAGGTTGTCTCAGATTTGGTGTTGAGGACCCCCAGTTGCACTGGTTACTAATGTGTTTCCAAGCCCAGTTTAAAGCACTTTAAAGACTTGAATTATGATGAAGTTTGGTCTTTTGCTGCCTTTATTACTGCATTTTTTAATTATTATTATATGTATTTTAGTGTTACACACTGCCTTGGGAAGGCTCCTGCCCTGAAAGGAGGCCTATAAATATTTTAAATAAATTATATAAATAAACAAAAAGAAAAGCCATTATGGATCAGACCAAAGGTCTCTCTGATCCAGCATTCTGTTCCCACAATGGCAAATCAGGTGTTTACAAGACTCCCACAAGCAGGACACAAGCACAATAGCACCCTCCTGCTCATGCCTCTGATACTGGAAATATTGCACAGCTAACATTATCAGTAGCTGTTGATAGATTTATCCTCCATCTGAATTAGTGGCTATACCTTGCGGTAGGGAACTCAACGGTTTAACTTTACACTGTGCAAAGAAGCACTTCCTGAATTTCCTGCCATTTAGCTGCATTGGATTATCTTGGGTTCTGAAAGAGGAAGACCTATCCACTTTCTCCACAATTCATATGATTTTATACACCTCCCTGCTTTTTTCTAAGCTAAACAAACCCAAACGTTATAACCTTTCCTCATAAGAGAACTGCCCCAGCCCCTTGATAATTTTGGTTGCTCTTTTCTGCACCTTTTCCAACTCTACAAGATTCTTCTTGAAGCAGAATAACCAGAACTGTACACAGTATTTCAAGTGTGGTCGCACCATAGATTTGTATAAAGGCAATCAGGTTATGGCATTTTTATTTCCCCTGCCTTTTCTAATGACCCCCAACATGGAATTTGCTTTTTTCACATCTACCACACACCACAACTCCAAAACCCCTTTTCTGATCAGTCACCACCAACCCAGATCCCATCAACATATATGTATTTATTTCTGCCTCAAAGTGTCTTATTTTACACTTCCTTACATTGAACTGCACTTGGCATTTTGATAACCATTCCTCCAGTTTGGAGAGATAATTTCAGAGATATTTGCTGTTTCTTTTTAGTTTAACCACCCTAAATAATTTGCGGTAGCCCACACACTGGGCTACTTCGCTATTTATCCTTAACTCCAGATCATTTACAAACACGTTAAAATGCACTACTCCCAATACAGATCCTTGGGGAACCTATGGTTTATAACTCTCCATTATGAGAACTGACCGTTTATCCCTAATCTTTGGTAAATGCTTAAGGAACAGAAAGTAATTTATAAGAGGAACTTTCCTCTTATCCCAGGACTTCTAAGCTTGCTCAGGAGTCTTTAGTGAGGGACTTGTGAAAAGCCTTTAGAAAGTCCCGGTAAACAATGTCTACCGATACCCCAATCCACATGCTTGTTAATGCTGCTTTGTAAAAAATTCAAAATGTTTTGATATGCACTGCTGGTCCTGTGCCCCACCAAGCCGCTTCTACCTCATAGTGAGGGAGACCAGAAAACTGTTTTTCAGTTATAAAGCTTATAAAACCTTTATAGGCACCACATGATTCACGCTCACCTCATAATCAAATTGACAGGAGGAGAAGAGGTGAAACAGCTAAACAGCCTTGTTTTGGTTGCAATAAGGAAGAACACAAGCTTCCTGAAAGAGGACTTTTAAATGTTATAAACCTGTACCTAGCATGATTCTCCTGAAATAAGGGCAAACAAGATTTTGTTGAAGCTTGGATCTGTGAATCTCTGCTCTCAATCATTAGAAGCCATACAACAATGCAGTTCATGATGCATGACAGGCTATACAGCACATGCTTAAATACAAACCACAGATCACTCAAAAGCATTGCACAAAACGGCACACATATAACACGGACACACAGAACTTGGCTGCCTAAGGATATGAAATATGCTTCCACCTCTAGGGTCTTGTTTACTACACTCCCAGTTTGCAACTGAAGTGCGGATTCCACAGCGTTAGAAGCCCTCTTACATACACGTCCTAGAGCTAGCTCAGTGTCAAAGAGTAAATTAAAGACAGACCTACCTTTTTAAGAGGAACTGTACTTCTGAACCAGTTATAGTCCGGAGAGATTTTAATCTCTCCCATGATGATAACGAACCCACAGTAAGAAAAACCTGAAACACACAAAAGAAGTGTTTCACATGAAGAATGCAAGTTTAAAAACATAGAAGCACTTACATATTCAAGGGATTCAACTGCTAAGTTTGTTTCACACCCACCCACATTATGCACACATAAGGCAACCTACACAATGTTGTGCATGAGTGTGTGTGTGTGTGTGTGAGTGAGAGAGAAGGATGGAGTGATCATTCATTAATGTACCAGACTTACAAACCAAATCTATATTTTCACATCCCAGGGCCTAGGAGCTTCCTCCCTAGAGCTTAACCCTCTTCAAACCTCCTGCCCATCCCCTGGACTCTCAGTGAAGTACACCAGTGGATTGTAAACTTTTTTACACACACACCTGTTTCTTCCAGGGAGCTTAAGGGTGCCATCCTATGCACTTTGAGATCCTGCAACTCCCAGCATTCCCCAGTCATCATGCTGAGAGTGGTAGGACTTATTTCTCACTAAACATGCACAGGACGCTGCTCTAAAACCAGAGCACAAACCTTCCCCCCCCTACACTCATTTCACCATCACAACAACCCTGTGAGGTAGGGTAGTCTGAGAGACAATAACTGGCCCCTATTCACTCTGTTTTTAAACCCAGGTCTCTCCACTCCTAGACAAGCACTCTAACCATAAACCCACTCTGACTCGTGGCTACTACTACTACTTACTATAATCACTATTATTATTACTAATATTAATGGCAATAATATTAAGCATAAGAACAGAGCCCCTTCCCCACCAGACCTTCTCTTCGCCCCCTCCATCCCTTTTTGTTTTTAAGGCTCTGCACCAGACACCACCACCCCACCTCCAAAATCTATATATCAATATGAAAATCTATAAATCAATATAAAAATCTATATATCAGCAGCACAAACTTCCTTTCTCAATAAAGGTAGGCAACATGCCCAGGGGGGAGGGGCCTAGCCCCCCTCCCCTCCCCTCCCCTCCCCCTCCCCCTCATATACCGGCTTTTGTCCTCAGGCACGGGGCGGACGGCAGGGACGACTAGGCTGCACCCCTCCCCCTCCGCGAGACCCTCTCCCAGCCGCCGCTTCCTGGTCTCGCGGCGCCCTAAAGCCACCAGCCAAGCCCCTCCCCCTTTCCACTTCCCCGAGTGGGCGGGACCCCAAGTGGCACGCCAACCGTTGACGTCACACGTAAAGGGGCAGGGCTTCGGGCATGGACTGTGAACGGGGCTCCATGACGACCGAGGCGGGAGAAGGAAGAGCTTCTGTTGTCTTGGGTCACGTGGTGTGTGTGTGTTTGTGTGGTTTAAAAAAAAAAAAAAAAGCCGGACGCGCACGCGCACAGAGGCTGCATAGCTGTCACAACCAAGTCTTGTGGGCCCTCAAAGCAGACTTGCCTCCCCTGATCTGGTGCACGTCAGATGTGTTAGGTTACAAATCTCAGCTTCCCCGCAGCTGCGGATGCTGGGAGTTGTTGTCCAACGCTCCTGGAAGGCTGCCTTAAATACTACCTCCTATATGCTAGCATAATGTTTTCGTGGACTATCGCCCGCTTCGTCAGGTGGAGGGTGGGCGATAGATCACGAAAATGTATGCTAGAATAAGTATATGCACCACTTGCTGGGGAACATGGGCGGGAGGGTGGAAACCAAGCCCTGCTTGTGGGTCCCTGGTCAACAGCTGGTTGGCCACTGTGGCCGTAGCTAGACCTAAGGTTTATCCCAGGATTGTCCTGGGGTCAAACCTGTTCATCTAAGTGCCACACTGGGCATCCAGCGCTCAGGCAGGGGCGAACCCGGGATGATCCTGGGATAAACCTTAGTGCTGGACAAGATGGACCCTGGGTCTGAACCAGCAGGGCTCTTCTTACGTTCTTAAGTGTTATACAGAAAAGAAGTCCTACCACTCCATAGAATCATGGAATAGTAGAGTTGGAAGGGGCCTACAAGGCCATTGAGGAGAGAGCTTCGGCTATTGGGCGGTATAAAAATGTAATAAATAAATAAATAAATTGAGTCCAACCCCCTGCTCAATGCAGGAATCCACCTTAAAAGAATCCAATATAAACTTCTCCTGTTGACCTTCAAAGCTTTTCACGGTCTAGCTCCTGCCTATCTCTCCTCTCTCATCTCACACTATTGCCCCGCTCGTGCTCTTCGCTCCTCTGATGCCATGCTTCTTGCCTGCCCAAGGGTCTCTACTTCCCTTGCTCGGCTTCGCCCATTTTCCTCTGCTGCCCCTCATGCCTGGAATGCTCTTCCAGAACACCTGAGAACTACCAACTCAATCACAGCTTTTAAAACACAGCTAAAAACTTTTCTTTTCCCTATAGCTTTTAAACTTTGAGTTTGTTCTGACTCTATACTGTTAGCTTCACCCTTCCCGGTGCCTGTTTACACTTCCCTGTGCCTGTTTGCATTCTCTTTCCCTCCTTATTGTTTACTACAACTTTATTAGATTGTAAGCCTATGCGGCAGGGTCTTGCTATTTACTGTGTTATCTGTACAGCACCATGTACATCGATGGTGCTATATAAATAAATAATAATAATAATAATAATAATGGTTGTCCAGCTGCCTCTTGAAGGCCTCTAGTGTGGGAGAGCCCACCACTTCCCTAGCTAACTGGTTCCATTGTCATACTCCCAGCATGCCCCAAACAGCCATGCATTTTTAGACAGAAAAAAAGGCCTACAACTCCCAGCATGCCCCAGCTAGCATGGCTGCTTGGGAAATATTGGGAGTTGTAGGACTTTTTTTCATTCTAAATATGCATAGGATCGCTAAATTAGTCTTTGAGGTGCCACAAGACTCTTTGTTGGTTTTGCTGCAATAGATTTAACACCGCTGCTTACCCCTCTGAGAATTATGTGGCTTTGGTGTAACATGATTAGTTTACGTTATTACATTGATACATACCCTGCCTTTCCTCCAAAGAGTGGCCTTACAGGTTTCTCTTAACACACCCCTTTTTTAATAAAAAATATAGTTTTTATTACATTATTGTTAATACAAACTACAATTCTACTTGCATGTTAACCTCTGCAATTATAGTTTTTTCAGAAAGGATAAGACATGCTGGTATAAGGCATATTTGAGTTATTTCTGCATTGTATGTTGTTTCTGTTCATCCATGTCTCTGTGCATCTGGTTTATTTACGTACTTGCGTGTCATCACATTCATCAATGCTCCTTTTAACTTTATAACTGTAACTGTGTATACCTTAAACTTTTTACTCCAGAATAGTTCTCTTGCAGGACTAGCTTCTTGGATTTATTGGGGATACTGTTAAGGAATTTGTTTGAGGGTCCCATGTGAAGTTCACAGCTGACAGAGAAAGTTATTCTTCTGACATATTCCAGTCGGTGTGCTTTCTTCTAAAATTCAGTTTTTGCCTGCTGCCGCCCAGAGGTGAAGATTAATATATGCCCTGTGTGAAAATGTTAGATGTGTAAAAACCAAAACAGGCTGAACCAGTTCATTTATTTAAAAAATTGAAGCCAAAAAGAGTGGGATGTGTTACTATTTGAGAACAATATTTTAGAACTGAATATTATACCTTCCGATATTATTTATCTTATTAACCCTTTAAAATCCAGAATGCCAATTTCTGAGCTAGCCAAGCCAACGAAATTCACAATTCACACATGAAAATTCCACAGAAACTGTGTTCCAGAGAGGTTTCTGTAGTCAAGAGAACAACCAAGGACTCGTGCGACCCAGCTAGCCAAACCAACGAAATTTACCAGTCACACATGATTAAATGGAAGCGATCAAACTTCCACAGAATCCACATTCTGGTACCTGTTCTGGGCAATAATCTGTATTCTGGGAAGCAGTGTACCAACTATGGAATGAGCCAAAAGAACCAAAATGGCCCAGAACGTACACTGAATCTTTCCAAGACAGTAGATTTTATTTATCCACCCTTGTTCCTCTTGACTCTGCTTTATAACAGTTTTATAGCTCATTAAAGCAGTTAAAGCGCTTTTCCTAACAGCAACGTCAGCTTCTGTAACGCCAGCTAGCAGCACAACCCACGACGCGAAGAAGTCGGCGAGCGCTCAGGCACTACAACTCCCACCATGCATTTCTCCGACGTGAGGCTCCGAGACGTTCTCTCCGCCCTCTGGCCTTTTTTCACGTACTTCTGCGGAGCACCTGGACTACGCATCCCAGGAGGCAGCGCGCGCGCCTTGCCGGCCCTAGCGCCCCGAGATGCGGCGCGGCGCATGCCGGGAGCCGTAGTTCAGCCGCGTTCTTTCGGGGCGTGAGGTAATTGTGAGGGGTGGTGGGAAGGTTGACGCCACATAGGGCGTCGAGCGCTGAGGCGGTGACTGTCGGTGGGGGTCGGCGAGAAGAAGGCCGAGAAGCGGCGGCGGGTGTTGATTCGACGCGGCTCCCGGCTGGAGGGAGAAGGAGGAGAGGAGGAGCGCGGACATGGCCGCTTGTAACACCTGCGCAGCGGCTGCGCGGCTCCTCAGCTCCTCGCTGCCGTCGGCGCGGAGAGGTAATGGCGGGGGTGGGCGCCCCCTTCCCCTGGGTCGGGGCCCAGGCTAGGTCCCCTCCCCTGCCCTCGCGTAGGCAGGCCTTGCCCCTCAGTAGGCCTTCGCTGCTCCCCCCTCAGGGCCTAAGCCTTTTCCTCCCCTCACCGCCACTTTACATACTAGGCTTCCTTCCCCCCCCCCCCAAAAAAAAACCCCACCCCCCCTCCCCTTAGCAGTGTTATGGATGTAGCCTGAGTGCCTCAGGGAGACCCCTGGTTCCCACCTCCCCTCCACCCCAAACACACTCGGTGGCTTCAGTCAGGCCCCTTATCTTGTTTACTAAATCCACCTCTCGCCCTTCTCAGAGCAACAGCCGCCTTCGGCTGTTACAGCAAGGAGAACTATTATTATTATTATTGTTGTTATTATTATTATTATTATTAATTTATTTATTTATATAGCGCCATCCATGTACATGGTGCTGTACAGAGTAAAACAATACAATAGCAAGACCCTGCTGCATAGGCTTACATTCTAATAAAATCATGATAAAGCAATAAGGAGGGGAAGAGAATGCAAACAGGCACAGGGTAGGGTAAAACTAACAGTTTCTTTTTAAGCCGTGTAATTCCAGCTAAAAACAACAGCAAAACAACACAGGGACCCAAACTGCTCCCAAACTTGCAGTGTGAGGGAATAACAGTGCTAAATCTGCCTGACAGGGTTTATTTATTTATTTATTACATTTCTATACCGCCCAATAGCCGGAGCTCTCTGGGCGGTTCACAAAAATTAAAACCATTCAAAATATAAAACAACAGTATAAAACCATAATATAAAATACAATGTAAAAGCTCAACCAGATAAAAACAGCAGCAATGCAAAATTACAAATTTAAAACACCATGTTATTTAAAATTTATAGATTGTTAAAATGCTGGGAGAATAAAAAGGTCTTCACCTGACGTCTAAAAGCATATAATGTAGGTGCCAAGCGAACCTCCTTCAGGAGCTCATTCCACAGCCGGGGTGCCACAGCAGAGAAGGCCCTGCTCCTGGTAGCCACCTGCCTCACTTCCTTTGGCAGGGGCTTGCGGAGAAGGACCCCTGAAGTTGTCGTTAGAATTTGCTGTAGTGGTTGCTATAAATTTTATTTATTTTTTTATTTATTACATTTCTATACATTTCTGGACAACCCTCTGTCAGGGATGCTTTAGGGTGGATTCCTGCATTGAGCAGGGGGTTGGACTCGATGGCCTTGTAGGCCCCTTCCAACTCTGCTATTCTATGATTTGATGATATACCGACCAATAGCCGGAGCTCTCTGGGCGGTACACAATATTTATTTATTTATTTATTACACTTATATACCGCCCCCATAGCCAGGGCTCTCTGGGCGGTTCACAGAAATTCTAAAATTAAGATAAAAACGAGTATACAAAATTTAAAATTCTAAAACACAGAACATACACACATAAAGCATTAAAAACGGTTAAAAAAATCACACTAAACATGTGGGTGATTAAGATGTGACACCATATGCCTGGGCAAAGAGGAAAGTCTTAACCTGGTGCCTGAAAGATAGCGGCGTTGGTGCCAGACTCACTAAGGATGCAATCCTAAGCTTGCTTAGACAGGAAAAGTCTTAAGACTCTCGTGCTGGGAATTGTAGGATTTCCTCACCCACCCCTGTCTAAACATGTATAGGATTGCGCCCTAAACTAACTACAAATCCTAAACGCGTCTTACTTTGCAACAAGCCCCACTGAGTTCAAAGGGAGTAAATGTGTAATTCAACATACAGTGTATATAGTATACACATTTACCTGGGAGTAAGCGCCATTGGACACATGCATAGCAACTCCTGAAGAACAAAGGCCCAGAGCTGGGACTGGACATTTCTCTGTACTTGAGCAGACATGATGCAGATGTGGCTTTTCAATTGCTGCTGTCTTTTTTCCTTGCTGTTTTGTTTTTATTGTTTTGTTTTATTAGTATTGTGTTTAATTTTGTTATGACTTATTTGTTCGCAAACACCCTTTGATTGTTCTCATAGAAAGGTGAGGTGTAAATGTCTAAATAAATCAGTAACTTACAGTGTTTAAACTAAAGGGCTGCCAGACCCATGGCCGGACTCATTAGTGGATCCGCCTACACGCATCAATCACTCGGATAAACCTTCCCATGCTCCGTGCTTTTTTTGAGATTCAGGACAGGCAAGCTTACCATTTCATAAAGAAAAGTTAACACTTAAACGTAAAAGTTTTTTTTGACAGCCTACTAACTGAAACCTGTTCTCGCTAATTAATCAGCTGGTTTTGCTGATTAATCTGCTGATGGAGCTTGTTAAAGCTTGTAGCCCTAAATGCTGTTTAGATTTCCTGCCTCTTCTCTCCTCCTCTCACTCTCAACTCCAGTGTAACCCTATACATGTAAACTCAGAGGTAAGTCTCACTGAGTTCAGTTGGACATACTCCCAGGTAAGCATGTATGATTGCAGCCTAAATCACATTTGTGTCCAAGGGAGTCCTACAAAACTACCTCCTGGAGGGGTGGGTTGAGGAGAAGACACACAGAGACCTTTGCAATATTGCTTCATATAGGCCAGGGGTCACATTCAGTACAAAGAAACGTCCAGTCCCCAGCCTTGGGCCTTGCTTCTTCAGAAGTTGTTATGTAAGCTTTTTAACCTGTTGTGCTGGTGCATGGTTTCAGGCTGAAAAGATAACTTCTGCCAGTGAGTTGCTGCAGTCAGATATCAGTGAGGCATTGCTATGATCTGTACAACTCTTGAAGTTCTTACTTGACCTAGAACAAAGAAGATATTAAAATAAACACCTTTGAATGAAAATCTTGCTTGCAGGTGGTTTGGTTAGCCAATACTAAGTGCAGAGTGCTGAGTATAATATTCCTACCTCAATTCTCAGATGATGAGATTCTAGTCCTATGCAGATCTTCAAGCTACGTATAGTGAATGCTTGGTGGAGGGAGTTGGAAACCTGGGTTCTTTTATCATAGGGGGAGTACATATAGTTGAACATTTGCCTGGAGAGTGTGCATGTACAAGTGAACATGTATAGCCCTCACCCCAATGTTCTGTGTAGTTTGAATAACTCCATAGGGCTTCAAAGTTGGAGCAGAGGGACCTTTCTAAAGCTGTCAGCCTGCTCCCTCAACAGGATTCATAGGCCAATGCTATGGATCTCCTTGAATCTTTTTTGTAATTCCTCTTTAGCCATGTCCTACCTTCAGCAGTTCCTTATAACTTCTGTGTGTCTGAAATAAGGTTTGTGTAGATTTCCTTGTGAGTTCTTGACTGGTACTTTCCAACAAAGATCCAGCAAGAGAATTTTGTCCTTAGGAAAATTTTCACCTTGACTTCCCATTCTAACAGCTACCATCCACTAACAATGTCTTATGGGCTGCATTAGAGCAAATTACTAGAGTATAAAATAAAGCTCTCGCTCAAGTATTCTCTGTTGGTTAATCACCCTAATTACTACTCCTGACTTCTTGAGCTGACAATGAACAATGTTCCCCACTGCAATCCTATCCTTACTTCCATCTTTATGTACAGGTAGACATTATTCATATGTTTTCTACCTAGCCTTTGTCTTGCATTCCATAATACTTTAGATTAAACAAACCATTATTAGCTATGCCATAATTATACACTAGAGTTATTGTAATCTTACATATTACTCATAAATACAGCTAAAGTGCATACAAGGAGTTGCTGAACAAACCATTCTGATTGACTTGATAGCTGTGCCCTCTACTAATAGGAGCATTTATTTTTAAGCCTGTGTTTTACCATTACTTACTTTTTCTTACAAAATTGTAGAAGGCAAACTTTTTGGTAACTAAAAGTTGAAACATCCTACATGGCATGTTCTGTGAATGGCTAATCCTGCATTGCTCTTCTCTCAATATGAAATTCTTGTTGTATTTAATGTCATTAGAAGTGAAATGAAATCAACATTAAGGTACAATGACTGGTGGGTGCTTGTGAAAGTGGAAATAAGAGTGTTTTCTCTCAACTGGCACAGTATAGTACAGCCTTCCTCAAAGTGGTGCCTTCCAGATGTTTTGGGTGTCAGCTGTCATCAGCTCCAGCCAGCATGGCCAATAGTCAGGAATGCTGGGCGTAATGGTCAAAAAATCTGATGGGTACCCGGTTGGAGAAGGCTGATGCAGTAGATGTCAACTATATTTTGCCATTATATCCAAACAGCAGGCTGGTTTACACTTAAACTCCAGATCAGAATTGCAAGCTATAGGTTGCAAACTATGGAAGCAAAGCACAGACTGTATAACTGCAATCTTTAGTTTGTGCTAAACAGGAAGTAAAGAGCCCAAGCTTCTTTATTTATTCATTTAACTTGTGGTTTTTCTAAACTCTCCTCTACCCAATGTTCTTTGGGTGGTATACAGTAAGTAATAAATATTTAGTAAAAAGATAAAAACAGCACACCAGAGAGGATTCAGTAACATCAACACAGGTGGTTCTTGGCCCAATCCATTGACTGATGCCTGTTATAGAAGCTTCTTTGCCCAACTGATGCTCCCCTACTTAAAACAAATCTCCCATTCATTTCAGTAAAGTTGTGGTTCCTGTTTATATGCCTTGTCACACATGGGTTGACTTTAATCAGGCTTTTGCCCTGAAAGGCAGCCTAGAAATATTTTCAATAAAATAAATAATTTATGGCTCAGCATATATGAACCTAGATCAGCATATCTCACTGACGTCAAACATCTCCGGCCTTGTTGTAAGGTCACATTTTGGAAAATTGCGATAATGCTGGTGTATTGTTGAAAACATATCTGTTTGCTTTGGCTTTTCCCAACCCATGAGCTATCTTTGTACTTGCCTCATGATATATACGTGTGTGTTTGTTTGTGCATGTGTGCAATCCTTTTTGTTTTGTTTTATTCTTTCGTAATTCACTTCTGGACTTGTTTCAAATGAGAAGTAGTATATAAATGTTGTAAATAAATATTGTTCTTCCTCCGATGCTTGTGCACAACTGCTGTTTATGCTGTGGCAACAAACTTGCTCAAATCCACCTACACCCTGATCCTAAAAACAGTGATCAATACCCAGCGAGAAAGCGCTATGTTGCAAGTGCTTGCTCACTGATTGCCTTTATAGGGGTTTGGTCACAGTCCTTGGTGGAAATAAGATTCAGGTTCCAAATAAATGACCTTAGCTGAGTTGTGGGTAGGTTGTCTATGAATTTGTTGTACAAATTAAAGGGATTTGTTTCTTTTTCAGGTTTTACATGTGGCCGTTCCTGCCTTCCTGTCTTAGGAATAATTGGGACTTTTGAAACTCAGTCGCTAAGGTCTATTCCATTTAGAACTTTTTCAGAAACGCCAGCATACTTTGCTTCAAAAGATGGTGCAAGCAAAGATGGTTCAGGAGATGGTGGAAAGGTATGTAAACATTTTAAATAGGCCTTGAACTGCAAAGAAAGCATTTGGACTACTTAGATTTTCCTTCTTTCAAAACGTAGACCTCATTCACACATACTGCTAACTCATAATTTATTGCCCCGCCCAAGGTTTGTCTGACAGACAACCAAACAAACTGGTTTGTTTTCTCAATCCCTGGGTTCATAGAATCATAGAATTGCAGAGTTGGAAGGGGCCTACAAGGCCATCAAGTCCAACCCTCTGCTCAATACAGGAATCCACCCTAAAGCATCCCTGACAGATGGTTGTCCAGCTGCCTCTTGAAGGCCTCTAGTGTGGTAGAGCCCACAACCTCCCTAGGTCACCGGTTCCATTGTCGTACTGCTCTAACAGTCAGGAAGTTTTTCCTGATGTCCAGCTGGAATCTGGCTTCCTTTAACTTGAGCCCGTTATTCCGTGTCCTGCACTCTGGGAGGATCGAGAAGAGATCCTGGCCCTCCTCTGTGTGACAACCTTTTAAGTATTTGAAGAGTGCTATCATGTCTCTGCTCAATCTTCTCTTCTCCAGGCTAAACATGCCCAGTTCTTTCCGTCTCTCTTCATAGGGCTTTGTTTCCAGACCCCTGATCTTCCTGACCCTGTTTGTTTCCCTCCTCCCTATATCCCAAATGCCTTTGTTTCTCATTAGTACTTCATGTGGACCAGCTCGTTTTTGACCACTCTTGCCTGCTACCTCTGTAGCTGGAGTCACACATAACATCCCATGGTTTAAAAATTGATGTCCCTTTAAATTCTAAATAATAATAATACTTGATTTTGTTCTGACTTTATACTGCTAGTTTTACCCTACCCTGTGCCTGTTTGGTGCATTCTCTTCCCCTCCTTATTGTTTTATTACGATTTTATTAGAATGTAAGCCTATGCGGCAGGGTCTTGCTATTTACTGTTTTACTCTGTACAGCACCATGTACATTGATGGTGCTATATAAATAAATAATAATAATAATAAATTCTGCACTCTCATTGGCACCTGTCAAGGCCCACATCATTACTGCAGGCACACTGCCAATTGCTGGGGTCTCCTGGCCCTGCTGTCATTTACATTCTCTCTTTATGGAAGAAGTGATGAGAGTGAAGAGATGGAGCATCCTCCTCTACTTGCCTTCTGTTCTCCCTCTTGACTATTTCGGGATTGGGCCCAGAGGGTTAGCGCAAGCAAATGGGGAGCAGCGACAGTGGCAAGGAGATGGTGAGCCAACTCAGAGAGGGAGACCTGTTGAGGTCATCTTGCCCAGTCCTCTCTTCTCCTCTCCCCGAGCCTCAAAATCTGGAGTTGGCATGGTTTATAGCATAAATTCTTGCCAACCTGTCAGACTTGCAAAACTCATTTAACTTTTGTTGTCCGTATTAATAAGAAACTTCTTCAAGTGAATGATTACTACTAATCTTTTTGTGAGTTATCCAGTTTCTGACAAGTGTTGGGGAATATTTATCTTTGCTGTGACCATTTGGCTGGAATTTGGCATGTTTGGGTGGAAACAGCATGAAGAACAATTTCAGGGAGAAAGGGAGGGCAAGGTACAAGCAGAGATCCCAACTGCTTGTACGGGGGAGTTGCGTGACGTCTAGCAAATCAGAAAACTGCTGCTGATCTCTAACACTATTTTATTTTATTTATTTCCACTAGAAAAGTGTTGGTGAGGGCAACAGTAAAAAGTCAAGTTCTGGAAGCTCTGGCAAAGGTGGAAACCAGCTGCGTTGCCCGAAATGTGGTGACTTATGCACACACGTGGAGACCTTTGTGTGTAAGTTGTAGCCGGGGGCGTGATGGGGTGGGGCGGGGGCTTCTGTAGATTTGACTTTCAGTTTCTGTGAAATAGTTACATTATTTCCTATGTGGATTTATGAAAACATTGAACTCAAATCTGGAAAAGGCTGAGGTAGCATCCCAAGAAGTGGAGTAAATCCGTGATATCCCCATACAGCATGGATTCATTACATGTTGCTTATGAGTCTTGCCTTAAAGGTGGGCAAATAGAAAACTGTGCTTCAAAAGTATATGTGTAGTACATTTCCCCTCAAAAATGGTTGCCACAGTTAAATGTATTACAAGATAAGTTCCAGGAAGCCCCAATGTTGAAGATCTTATTGTGATGTTTGAAGACCATGGTCTTTCTGACCTATTTCTACTTTCTTAGCGGCTTCAGAGGAATCTTGTTATACTTGCTGTGTGTTATCTGCCTCGTTCCTTGTGTCAGGTTCCATATTGTTGATGTGTTGTTGTTAGGAGCAGGATTTTGCTTGGCATAATTGCTAGGAGATTAGTGGCTTCCCACTATTTTCTTCTTGGGCATCTTCTTTGTCTGCAGCAATTGATATGGACAGTTTTCCTCCACCCAAGGGTGGGGCAAGTAAAAAGGCATTGCAAAGTTTTGAGTGATAGACATTGCACTTTATCACTGCAGATACTGACTCAGTACTAATTCTTGCAGCAAGCAGCTTTCAACATGCCCAAGAAGCAGAGTTAGAATGTGACCACTTTTTTTGATGTTGCATCATGAATATGTGTGTACTTCCTCCTAGTAGTCAGGATGGTTGGAAATAATTTCAGTTATTGGAAAGAGCCTGTTTGTGTGACACCCATAAGCTCACTTGAACTCATGGTTTTTAAGGCAAACTTGATGTGATAGGCCATAGCAATGTGATAATTGCCTCCATTTATTTTATTTCTCACATTTATATCCAGCCCTTCCTACAAGGGGTTCAAGGTGGCAAACATGGGGGTTATCCCATTTTATTTTCACTACAATCCTGTGAAGTAGGTTGGAGTAGGAGAGAAACTGTCCAAAAAATCACCTGGTTTAGTTGTTGGAATACTTGTAACCCTTTCTTTAATAAATCCCCATGATGACTAATAAGACAGCTCGATGGACAGCTCAATGAAAAAGTCAGCCCAGTGTGCGGCCGCTGCAAAGAAGACAAACTCCGTTATAGGTATCAATAAGAAAACTAATTGAGAATAAAACTGCCGTTATAATATTGCCTTCATACAAATCTATGGTGCGACCACACTTGGAATACTGTGTACAGTTTTGGTCACCACACCTAAAAAAGATATTTAGGAGCTGGTAAAAGTGCAGAAAAGGACAACTAAAATGATCAAGGGGCTGGAGCATCTCCCCTAAGAGGGAAAGTTGCAACAGCTGGGATTGTTTAGCTTCAAAAAAAGGAGGCTAAGGGGAGACATGACAGGGGTGTACAAAATTATGCATGGTTTGGAGTATGTGGATAGGGAGACATTTTTCTCCTCCCATAATACTAGAACCCGGGGTCATCCCATGAAGCTGATTGGTGGGAGATACAGAACAAATGAAAGGAAGGACTACTTCACACAGCACATAGTTAAAGTACGGAATTCGCTACCACAAGATGTAGTGATGGCCACCAATTTGGATGGCTTTAAAAGGGGGTTGGATAAATTCCTGGAGGAGGAGGCTATCAATGGCTATTAGCCCTGGTGGCTATGTGCTACTGCCAGTACCCGAGGCAGTAAGCCTATAGGCACCTGTTGCTGGGGGACATGAACGGGAGGGTGCTGTTGCACCATGTCTTGCTTTGTGGGTCCCTGGTCCAGCTGGTTGGCCACTGTGTGAACAAAGTGCTGGACTAGATGGACTCTTGTTCTGATCCAGCATGGCACTTCTTTACATTCTTATAAAAACATAACAGATATTTGAAAGGCTTTATAACTACTCAGCAGCATTGTTTAGAACAGCAGACATATGCAAAGGTGCTTGTCAGAGCTACGCAAAAGCCCTCACTCTGGAAGAGGGCAGGAAGAGGACCACCTTGACCTGCTTTCTAGAAACCGATAAGGAAGGAACTTATAGAGTTAAGCTTAATGGCTGCATGGAGAATAAAACCGAGATCTCCCACACACAAATCCAAGAATAACCACTTTTCCCATACCAGCTGTCATTCCCTAGCATCCAAAGAATGTGGATTCTCCAATTCTTGTTTTTTTGCTGGCTCTTCCTATTTATGGAATCATACCTGAAAACTCCACGTGGATATTGAAGTCATGCACCAGGTACATAGTTCTTATAATAAAGAAAAAAAAATAGGGAGGCAATTAGGAAATTGAATATTTTGCCGTTCTGTGCAATATTTAATGCTAGCTGCAATGTTTAATGCTGGCTGTTAGGAAATTGAAGTACTGTATTTGTCAAGTCCTGCATACATGCATGTGTCTAGCAACCTGACGCTGGAGATAAGCGTTACATCAGAACAAACTCTGAGACTAAATGTCCTCTTGATGTATGCTTTGCATATGTTGTTATCACAATAATAAGGTGAGGAGATGAAAAGCAGAAAGGCTTCTTTCAACCATTCTGAAAGTTTTTCTAAGTGTGTTTTAGACTGCTTGTTAGAATGCAGGGTTAAAATTAAATAATAATTAATTAATATATTTCTTACAAGCCTCTCCCTTTGGATCGAGGTGGGGAACAACATTAGTACAACAATACAATATAAATCAAATACATTAAATTTATTAAAAGAGCATTTAAAACCAATGCATTATCAAAATAACCATCATCTTAAAAATTCTTGTTTTAACATTCAGCTAGGTAGGCCTGCCAGAAGAGGCTAGTCTTTAAAGCTGTCTTAAACTCAGAGAGAGAGTTAGGTTGATGAATCTCCTCCAGCAGGCCATTCCACAGTCAGGGAGTGGCATAAGAAAAGGTCCTCCGGGTAACAGTTGTCAGCCTAGTTTTGGCTGACAGAAGGAAGTTCTCCCCAGAGGACCTGAGTGTGTGGGGCGGATTGTATGGGAGAAAGCGATCCAGCAGGTAACCTGGACCCAAACCATGTATGGCTTTAAAGGTAATGACCAACACTTTGAATTTTGCCCAGAAACTAATCGGCAGCTAGCGGAGTGAGTTTAATGTTGCGATAATATGCTCACCCCTAGATGTACTGGTGACCAACCTGGCTGCCATGTTTTGAACTAATTGAAGTTTCCAAATTAGGTACTGTAAAACTAAATGTTACACATAAAAAGCCCATTGAAATAAACATATCCTCAATTTCTGGCAAAAGACACACAAAGGGAGATGATGAATTTCAATTTGAAGGGCACTCCTGGGCCGCTGTAGCCTGCAGGCTTGCTCACTGCTCCTGATTGCTGCAGTGCTAGTGCAGCTCTGGGGACTTGTCAAAGTGGCCGAACGTATATATCACAGCGTCCAACCCTCCCCAAATGGCAGCAAGAGCGGGGTGGCGTCGCCGCACCTTCTGTGTGAATAAATGTGCTAGCATAACTCCTGGCCGCTGAAAGGGTGGGGGTCAATAATCCTGAATGGCGTTTGAGCCGCAGAACACTGGAATTGCTAGCTTCAAGGGCCGCGTTTTATAAGTAATGGCTGCTGACTGTAGAGATAGAACTAAAATGTCGGGAGCAACTGCCGGCTCTCTTAGCGCAAGGACTGCTGGGATATGGGGCAGAGCATTTAGAGGACTCAGGTGCTCATCTAACAGGTTTGTGGTTAGCACGTGGTTAAGGAAACCAGGAATTGGACAGGGTTAATGGTGTAGCGTGCAACCGTTCCGCTTGTGCTTAGTGCTAACCGCCGAGAAGCACGGTTCAGCTAACCACAGAGCCCTCAGTGTCATCTGAACGGGCCCACTATGGCTTAGCATGTCATGTGAACCACGACATAGAGCGTCATGTGAACCATTCCTAACCATGGTGGCTACATAACCATGGTTTAAACACATTCACTAAGCATTTTCTGCAAAAGGGTTTAGCGTTTTGTCTGAACAAGCCCAAAGTGTGGGTTTCAGTAGATCAAAACCAAACTTGCCTGGCATTTGATTGTGTGATCTCAGTTTTTTTAAAAAAAAAAAACTGTAGAAGTGCAGAGGTCTGAAACAGCATTTTTCACGTGGCCAGCCTTTTATGTGGAACAAGTCATGCAGCACCTGTATGGGCCTGAGGGCTTTTCAGGACAATGGCAGGAATTGACACTGCCTCTTTGGAACTTAGTTTTATGTCTGGCTAGAGCTCTGCAATATATAAGCATCTTGGTATTTATTCTGAAGACAGGAGAGGTTTGTTTGTTGGTTGGTTGGTTAGTTTTCTTGCTCCTTTACTGCTTTGTCTCCAGAGGGCTTTTTGTAATTTGAATCTTCACAGCAAGGCCCAACTATTTCCAATCTAATTAACACAGTATCTGCTGCAACCTCATGCTGCCTTGTTCTAAAAACCATCAGGCTCAGCGACAGAAATGACCGTTTCATCAGTGGAGCATTGATGTGCTTGGTTCTGGCACTATAAAGAAATGTACACATAAATGGGAAATATGATGCTGATGGCAAAACTCCTGATTATTGGGTTTGTGGCTGTACACTTGGATCACAGACATATAAAGGGCTACTTCAAAATTCAAATATGTTTTTACTGCCCGGAAAAGAGAGGAGCATAGAGAAGGGCTCACCACTTTCTGAAGCTCTGGCTATGTATATGTTGCAGCCGGACCTTCAAGAAGGAAGCAGCAGAGAGCTCCTGTGTCTGTCTTGCTATTTCTTTTATAAGTAAGAGAGAGGGATAAAAGGGAAGGGGTGTAGACCAAATCTCCAAGATGTAGTTCCCTGTATTTCCATGGAATGGAAAATCAATCCCCATCAAATCTATGCACAGAGATGAGTTAATTAAGGTCCAAATTAGACAAGACCAGGGCAACTTCATTTGTGCATCTTTCAGTGCTTTTCTCCACAATCCAACTCACTTTGTAGCAGGCTGGGAGGGAAATAGTTCGAGCTGCAGGACTGAGGCAAGTTTGAAGATGGGGCAGACATTTTTCTTGACTGACGATTCTCCTTTTTTTGTAAGAGTTCCCCCCCCCCCCCCAATGAATTAAAGTAGGCTGCCACCAAAGGTTAAACTTAGCCTGAAAAATCCTTGGGTTGTCTGGCTATTTTGGGGCAGGTGAGAGGTGTTATAAGCCCCACTGAATAGGATCCCTCCCATCCCTAGGGGGGAAAAATTGAAGGATCTTTAGTTTACTTTCCCCAAACCCAGAGGATACACACATCTGCAGAATCTCATGAAATGCCCTTAGAATAAAAGGTTACATGAAGAAAGCTTATTTGGGAAAGAATGTTTTGATGCAGCAGGAGAAAAGGAAGGCAACTAATCACACATAGGCCTTTGCTAGACCTAAGATTTATCCCGGGGTCATCCCTGTTCATGTAAATGACACACAGGATATCCCGGGAGCAGGCAGGGACGATCCCGGGATAAACCGTAGGTCTAGCTAAGGCCATAGATTTTCAAATATAAAAGCAATATAGTCAATCAACTTCGCTAGTTACACTTACCAACTTGAGTAGAATCTTTGGTGTTTAGAGCATGTGTTCCTTGCAGAAAAGATTATCTGAGAGAGCCTCTGTCTTTGCAGAACATCTTTGGTGACTTGATTTTCATAGTTCCAAAAAACAAAACAAAACAGAAAACAGTGATGTCAGACATATTTATCATTATTTGAGATGAATGGAATACCTAGGTGGAGTAAAATTTGGGGCAGTTGTGAAACAAGCTAATTTCTAGTGTAAGTGATCAAAGCGGCCAATTAGGAATTACTTAGTAAGATGGTTTCGCCCTCCTAAAGGTTTTGGATTTTCATAATAAGCAAACTAGCCAGTTAGACTAGTTGGCTGTTGTGAAAAGGAGTTTGAAAGGAGAACATGGATTGGAACTAAAACCAAGGGCACTAGAAGGCACTGTTGGTTTATACTGGAATGTAGGAGTTTGTCACAGGAGGGTTCAGGTTTGTGGGCAGATCTTATTGAAAAAATTATGTCGTCCAACCAATTACTGGGGGAATTTGAGGCCAAAGATATGTCAATATAATCAAAGGTGTTATTCTACTTTTGTTTCTCTGTATCAGTTATATTCCATGCCCCACCTTCCCACCACCACTAAATTGTTGCTGCTTAGAACCAGATCACATTGCTATCACATTTCTGTTGTTCAATCATCCCATGATATTAATTAAACAACAAAATAGAAAATGTAATTTTTGAGGAGATAATGTGGCTTAAAACAAAAAATGCAATTTACCCTTTGCAATTCTTTTCCTGCTTTTCCTGCATCTTTGAAACTCAACAACACTTATAGAATATAGGAATATAAGTTGTGCAACAACACAACAGGAATGTGAAGTTCCACGTGAGAGTTTGTTTGGTTTCGGCAGCACATTTAAAATAGAAATAAGAAACTGAAAATATCGGAAAAGGCTAGTTGGTGAATATGCAGTTTGGAAATGTGTTTCTGAATAATAGGTCTTCTGTTTTGAGGGAATGTCCCTGGGCCCTCCTCATAAGCACCTTCAAAGTTAATTTTATATTGGGAAGCATATGTAAAGGTCTGGTGTTAGATTTCTTCCTGGAAAACTGAAAGCAATTGCTGTCCTCCTCCTGTTAGAAGCTTTGGACTCCTGGATTGAGTTACACTTCACCTGCCCAAAACATTTCCCAACATACTAATATCCTGGGAGTCAGTTTGGGCCATTTTACATCTGGCATGCAAGATTATGGGAGTATTTACTGCTCAGTCAGTACAAACAGTAGTAGGGAGGTTTTTCCTCTTGGATTGAGAGTGCAATACCCACAAGTGAGAGCGCGTAGAGTAATATTGACTAGATAGTTATGTTATATTTGCTTAATAACTTGGCTTTTAATGCTTTATGTGTGTATGTTCTGTGTTTTAGAATTTAAAATTTTGTATACTCATTTTTATCTTAATTTTTTAGAATTTCTGTAAACCGCCCAGAGAGCCGGTTTACAGAGGGCGGTATATAAGTGTAATAAATAAAATAAATTTGCCGTCAATGCTTTTTGTTTTATAAAAGCCTTCTTAGACATGCAAGAGAAAAACCTGATGTTGCTCCTTTATATTTCAGGGATGTCTTGTAAAGTTGGAGTTTTAAATAGAAAAGCTTGCGTGTGGGTGGGGGGGTGGAGGGGAACTACAGACAAAGTTAAGTTTAAATGCTATTTTGTTGTAAACGAACTGGCTGATATGTGCTGTACTTTAGAAGATAAATTGAAGCACACAAAGAAATCTCTAAACCATTCAATTTGGTTTGACTAATGTTAATCCACTCTAGCTGAGTTGTTGTGAGATGACGCTTAACTCATTTGTTTTTATGTTCTTTACAGCTTCTACCCGCTTTGTGAAATGTGAAAAATGCCACCACTTCTTTGTTGTGTTGTCAGAAGCAGACTCCAAAAAGAGCATCATTAAAGAGCCGGAGTCAGCAGCTGAAGCTGTGAAGTTGGCCTTCCAACAGAAGCCTCCACCTCCACCCAAAAAAGTACAGTGTCTTAATTTGATTGGACTAGAGCTATTTTGTTAGGAGAGGGACCATAGCTCAGTGGTTTAGCATATGCTTTGCGTACAAAAGATACCCTGTTTGATCCCTGATCTTGCCAGGTGGGGCAGGAAATTCTGCCTGAAGCTCTGGAGAACCACTGCCAGTTAGTGGCAGCAATACTGGGCTAGATGGACCCTTGGTGTGACTCAGTATAAGGCAACTTTCTATGTTATATTGTGGCCCTCCTGCACATTTCGTCTGAAGTGTAGAATGCACTTTGTAAACTTAAACATAAAGGAAGATTGCAGTTTTGTGACTGTTTCTGCAATGTCCAACAAAATTCTGTTTCATGGGTTTTATTGTCCCCTCAAATTTACTTAAAGGCTTAATACTCTATGGGGAGGGAGTTCTTCAGAATGCTACCGTTAGCAACAGGGCTGTTGATACAGTTCACACATATAAGCCCTCAAACACCTTTCAACACCCTAGTTTGTCAGCTCCTGGAAACAAGCTGCTCTGTGGGTGAGTGGAGACATCCCGAGACCTCACTACTTTAAAAGCAGGTAGTGGGAGAAAGAGACTATCATTTTTTGATAGAGATTTATTTGCAAACGCCGTAGTGTGGAATCTTCCATCATCTCACTGGAAGTGAGTTTTAATTGATCGTATGTATTAATTAAGCAACTTCTGATACTGAGGATCTGTTGGCTTCCTCCCCTCTCCTGCCAGATCTATAACTACCTCGACAAGTATGTTGTTGGCCAGTGTTTTGCCAAGAAGGTCCTTTCAGTTGCCGTGTACAATCATTATAAGAGAATCTACAACAATATCCCTGCCAATTTGAGACAACAAGCTGAAGTTGAGAAGCAAAGCTCCTTAACACCAAGAGGTTTGTATATCTTTTTATATCATATGTGTATATTGCCTAGCATTGTCATTCATGCTGTGTTTTTTTCTTGTGATCCTGGTGCAAGTAGGTGTTAAATAGTATGGATTCTATTTTAATCTTAGTATTGGTGGTTCGCCTACACAAACAGATCACTGGCACCCAAAACAATTTCCTAGGTTCTGCCTGAATTTTTGCATGAACACAGTTGTGTTTTTAACAACATAATACTTTTCGTTTGCTTTGTTCATTTAAAGCAGCGGTTCTCAACCTGTGGGTCGGGACCCCTTTGGGGGTCGAATGACCCTTTCACAGGGGTCGCCTAAGACCATCGGAAAACACGTATTTCCGATGGCCTTAGGAAACTGTATTGACTGAACTATGTCATGTATCATCTTTTGTATTATTAAAGCTATTGTTATGTATTATTTTCATTAGCAAACCATCCCATGACAATGGATCGTGTAGAGAAGAACGAAAATAATTTTATGGTTGGGGGTCACCACAACATGAGGAACTGTATTAAAGGGTCGCGGCATGAGGAAGGTTGAGAACCACTGATTTAAAGCGTTTTTATCTCTTCAGTCGAAAAGGCCCCCAGAGCAGCTTACATATAATTGATACCACGAAATAGTCCCTGCCCACAGGCTTACAATCTAAAAGACGCAACATGAAAGGAAAAAAAGGGATGGGGAGAGAAGAGGAAAAAAGCAAAGTCCAGCACCAAAATTCTTAAAGTTAAATGAAACTTCTTATAACTTGAGGAGAGGAGGAGCCCAGTAAACTTGGTCTTTTCAGCAGAGCTAATGGAATGGCCCCGCTTTTCACCTTCCTCTATTGCAGCCTGATGAAGATATTTATTTCTAGATATTTCTCTTTTAAAAAGTGACTTTTTCTTAGATATGTTTGAGTGCATTCATACCTCAATGTTCAGTACATGAAAATCCCAAGGTGGGATTCTGTCAGGTAATGGGTTTGAACAAAGTGTCTTCATTTAAGGAATCTTTGGGTCAGAATTTGGGTTAGAACCTATAAAGCTCTATATGGTTCGGGTCCAGGTTATTTGAAAGAACGTATTCTCCCCTTTGAGCCTGCCCGTACTTTGAGATCTTCTGGAGAGGCCCTTCTTTTAGTCCCACCTTCTTCACAGGCACGCTTGGTGGGAACATGGGAGAGGGCCTTCTCGTTGGCTCTGGAACTCTCTTCCTGGGGAAGCTAGGCTGGCCTCCTCCTTGATGGGCTTTCGGAAGCTAAAACTTTCTTGTTCAAGCAGGCCTTTGGAGAGTAATCCAGCCCTCCATCTATGTTAATGTTTTATAATTTTGTTGTGTATTTTTTAATTGTTTATGGTTTTGTTTCCCCCCCCCCCCCATGTATATTTTAAACTTTGTAAGGCCGCCTTGAGGCCCAGCATTGGGCAAAAGGCGGGATACAAATAAATATTATAATAATAATAATAATAATAATAATAATAATAATAATAATAATAATAATTAAATGGGCTCGTGTATTCTTACTTGGACAAACAGTTCAGCTAAATTTTATTGCCTTTGACCCTGAGTCTTACCAAAGTACTTACAAGCAAGGCCAGAGGAGCCATTATCTGCTGGACACGCTTACTATTATTAGCAAGTAAATATAGACCAATAAAAACATTCAACCACAAGGAAAGACAAACAAGAATGCAGTAATGAGTACTATGCATGGAACAAATTAAATGCTGTAACTCTCCTGTGAGTGTAGGAGGGGTGATCACTTTCCTCATCCGGTATCAGTGTGAATAAATCCTAATTAATTCACACTTTAAAAAAAAGATTATAATAATAAAATTAACTCAATGTTTAAAATGTATTAAGTATACTTACTATAGTACAGGAGTACAACTTTGGACAGGCCTGTAAAAACCCCAATATTAACATTCCTGTCCCGTCTCAGACGTCCTGCCTTAATGCCTTACTGGGCCTCTCGTGTCACATGGCAAGCTCTTTTTGAAATTCAGTGAAGTTTCAAAAGCAGCTGCATTATGATTTAACCGGAAAAGGTCAAACTTTCTATTGGTTCGTAAGACAGGTGCCTGTGATCCATTTAATGCTGTTAAATATCAGTAAGGCTCGTTTAAAGTATAATTTTTCTGTAATAAGAGATGAACGCGATTCACTTTGTTTCTGAAACAGGGTTAAAAAGGAGGCTGTTACAAATGACATGATACTTAGGTGTGGCTTTTTAAAAGAGTTTCATGTCTGAGGCTGCAATCCTGTGCTCATTAACCTGAGAGCGTGTCCCCTTGCACGTGTGGCTTTCTTCTGAATTGACATGAGTAGGACTGCACTGCAAGTGTAGGGGAAGAGCCTTCATCGTGGTGGCCCCCTCCTATGGAACTCCCTGCCACTGGAGGTCAGGCAGGCGCCAAATTTGTATTTCTTTCGGCGCCTCCTGAAAACGTCATAATTCCAGGAAGCCTTTCCTTAATGACCAGCCACGGTTCATGGTTCACTGTACTTTTTGCTTCTTTTAAAATCTATTTTAAAGTGTTTTATTCTGATTTTATTTTATCTTGTACAGTGCTCCAAAATTTTGAATGGGGAGCGGTATATAAATATTGTAAATAGATAAATAAATAAAATAAGTTTAGGGCTTTTGTAGCAATTGTTTTTCTTATTCATATATCCCCTTTTAAAACTCTAAATGTTCATCTTACTCTTTGGCACAGCTATTTTAATATAAGCTTTAATTCTTCTGTCTTTTTTTCTTGGAAGGATCAGAAATAGGGGAGGCTGTTAAATTATGAACACTTGCTAATGTGGGGTATGTTTTTTCTTGTTATAAGTGAAACCTATCACTCCACAAACCAGTATTCAGAAGAGGGCAAGAGGTGAAGAAAATGTAATTCTTTTTAATCTGTATATTGTATTACTGTTTTCATCCTCTCTCTCTCTTAGAATTAGAAATAAGAAGACGGGAGGATGAGTACAGATTTACAAGTAAGTGGTCTCTCCTCATGTCCTCCTCTGTAATATCTTTTTCTGTATTCAACCACGAGCAGCAATTTAACTGTGACTCTATTTAAGCAGTAGGACAAACTCAGCCTGCATCCATTTCATAAATAGCCACTTAGACCTAGTTCTTACAGAGGTGGTAAACCTGCATTCATGCTGCAGGTGGGGCTCATTGTGATGGAATCCTCCGTCATGAGAAAAGATTCCTACACATAGGCCCATTCAGACGTCACGTGACACCGTGATGGATTAGTAAACTACTCACCATAGCTTATTTTGAAATTAAGCTACTGTTATCCCCCACATGATCAAACAAATAAACTGCTGTTTATAAATACATCCCACAGATCCCTATCTGATGCTAACAATCACCAAGATCCAAAGTTCCCCTTTATTTGCATGTCTGAAGTGTTTCCACACAGGCATGAGTATTTCCCCTTCCTGCTGCAGCTCTTCATATCACATTGGATGCCATTACAGTCCCCTAACTTGTAAACAACTAGAGAGGGAGAGGACCTTGAAAAGCCATAGTGTATGCTGGAAGGCCATGCCTAACTGCTAGGATTCAGTACTTTTCATATGAAACCTTAAATTACTTTAATTAAATCAGTTGCTGTTTGCAATTAGTGTAAAGAATGACTTTAGTTGGCATTGCAAAAGAAGCAAATGAGATATCTCTGAAAGCCATCTTTCATTCAGGCGGGCCTAAATGAAAAGGAATGGGGAAAGGGTTCTTGCTAATATTATTCAGTCATTCAATTACTTCTGGATAGTCACTTCACAATCATTTACATTAACTATCTGACTTTCAAAGAGTTTTGCCCATCACTGTGGCACCTAGGCATTTATTTTGTAATTCATAAATATAATTGTGGGAATTGAAGTTTCTCCCTTCTCATTTTAAATAGAACTTTCCTGAGCTCATTCCAAAATATTTGTTGAAATCTCAGTCCTCTTGTGACATCAATTGTGTGTTGCAATCCTTCCTTCAAATGCTACGATTTCTTATGACTTCCAGGTAGATAGAACAATAGATTCAATTGCATGAAAAATCCGTTAAGCTGTGCATTTCCTGCAGGCTGTGACAAATCATTATAAGTTGCATTAATTTGGTTTTCAACTCAGAAATGTTTTGTAAATTTCAGAACTTCTCCAGATTGCTGGCATTAGTCCCCATGGCAACGCGTTAGGGGCATCAATGCAGCAACAGGTGAATCAACAGATGCCCCAGGAGAAACGAGGAGGCGAAGTATTAGATTCAACTCATGATGACATCAAACTTGAAAAAAGTAATATTTTGCTGCTTGGACCAACTGGCTCAGGTGTGTAGGGCAGACTGTTGAGTAAATTTAGCATTAAAGGTAAATGAAATAAGGGAAGACATGATAAGAGGTGTACAAAATTACACATGGTGTGGAGAAAGCAGATAGCGGCTCAGTTCAGACAACACGTTTTTTCAGCGGTGGTATTAGAACTCCACAGTGGAGTTTTAACACCACTGTTGAAAAATGTGTTGTCTGGCGGGAAATCTCCACACAATGGTGGAGTTTTATTTGGGAAACACTCCACACAGAATATCCACACTGTGCAGAGGAGAGTTCCTGCACAACGGTTGTGTTGTGTGGAGGGCTCCGTGGAGTTGACTTTTCCCATTGGCTACAGAGTTCCCTGGCAAAGAGCAGCGAAAAGAGTGAGTGCCTCTCTAGGAGAGCCACCGGGAGAGGGGAGAGGACGGAGGAACTGTCAATCAAATGTCACAATGGATCTTACTCAACTCCATGGTAGCCCACAGTCACATGGTGAAGTTCGTTGTGTGTGGAGTACCCCCTAAAAACTCAACCATTGAGTGGAGTTTTCACACTGAATTAACTAATGTGTTGTCTGAACTGAGCCAGGGAAACATTCTTCTCCCTCTCTTATCATATTAGAACCCATTGGGGTCATCCCATGATGTAGTGATGACCACCAATTTCGATGGTTTTAAAAGGAGATTGAATGCATTCCTGGAGGATATAGTTGCCAGGGTCTATATACTACCTCCAGTATCAGATGCAAGTGTGCTTATATACACCAGTTGCTGTGAAGGTGCTGTTGCACTCAAGTTCTGCATGGGCAGCTGATTGGCTATTATGTGAACAAAATACTGGACTAGATGGACCCTTTGTCTAATCCACCATGGCTCTTCTTGTGTTCTTAAATAAAGTGATAATGTTTGAGCAAAACTCTAGGGAAACATAGGCTACAAAGATCGCCAGGATGCGTCCTTTAAATTGGCCCAGTGTATAGGGCAGGGTAGTTAGCTTTCAAGTTAAACAAGATTCCTCTTTAAGCAACAATACAGAGAGTGCTTGTTGTTTCTGCCTCACATAGATTTTTGCACAACATATTGCTACCCTTACACTAACAATTCTACTCAGTCCAATTTTTAGATCCCATCTGTCTTTGTAACCAAGGAAAACTGCAGAGGTTGCTCCAAACTGCAACACGCCTGTGCTGTCTGCATTTTGAGTAGTAGCCACCAAAGACTTCTGTGATTTTTGTGTGCAGTGTCCTTCAGTTGCTGTAACAAAGATCATGCCATCTCTTTTAAAGCTTTCAGGCTGAACACGTCTTGTTCTAGCCCAAAATAGAATTCACTCATCTAAGAGCCGATTATGGATTTAATGCATAGAGCCCGTGAGCCATATAAAGTGGGGATTTAACTATTTCCTATTTAACGATAAATGAGTATGTCATGGCTGGCTAATGAGGGAGGAGGGACGCACCTTGAAATCCAGAATCATTGTGATAGCTGAAAAGCAAAATATTGTATGTGCTAACATATATTGCCACATCTAGCTTTATATACATGTTGTTGTTATTATTATTTGCATTTGTATACCGCCCCATAGCTGAAGCTCTCTGGGCAGTTTACATAAAATAAAAACACTTAAAAACAATATACAAAAATTTAAAACCACAAAAAACATACAATATACACATACATTTAAAACCACTATAGCAACTTAAAAAAACTATGAGCCTAAAAAAAATGACCCAGGCTCATTACATATTCCTAAATGCCTGGGAGAAGAGAAAAGTCTTGACCTGGCACTGAAGAGATAATAATGTCGGCACCAGGCGGGCCTCGTCAGGGAGGCTGTTCTACAGTTGTGGGGGCCACCACAGAGAGGGCCCTCTGGTTGTCATCCTCCAAGGTTCCCTCGGGGTAGGCACCCGGAGGAGGACCTTAGATGTTGAACATAGTGTTCAGGTAGGTTCATGTTGGGAAACATGTTCCATCAGGTATTGCAGTCCCAAGCTTAAGAGTTGATAATGCTTTAACCTGCTTTTTGAACAGAATGCAAATAAACTAATGGACTTTGAATCACACCCTGCATAGTAACAAGAACAGATTTTTTAAAAATATAACCATAGATTGGAGTAGTTCATCACAAAAAAGTAATAAAAGCAGATTTGAAATGTGTGCAACATGATTGGATTAAAATAGCAGAGGCTTGCCCAACCTGGTGCTCTCCAGATGGCTGGGGCTCATGGGAGTTGCACTCCAAAACATCTAGAGGGCAGCAGGTTGGGAAATGCAGTATTTCTTACGTGGCTGCTAGTTGGCTCAGGTACCTGAATTTCTCAATATGATCAAGTTTTTTTGCTGGTACAAAAGGAGAGCATGTTGGTAATACCTTTCAGATGAAAATAATAATATTTAAATTGTCTTTAAAAAGCCAGTTCTGTGATGGTTAATAACAGATTTTTCTAAACTAAAACCTAGGTAAAACCCTGCTGGCTCAGACTCTGGCTAAATGCCTGGATGTCCCTTTTGCAATCTGTGATTGTACCACTTTGACTCAAGCCGGCTACGTGGGTGAAGACATTGAGTCTGTCATTGCAAAACTACTGCAGGATGCAAACTACAATGTAGAAAAAGCTCAACAAGGTAAACACAAATATACACCTGGGTTCTTCCTCTACCTTCACTCCCACAAGTGCAACTGAAGTATGTAGTACTCATCTTTTAGGATTCATAATGGCTTTGGAAGCCCACATCAGCATGGTAGTATACTGCCTTGCATACCTTTTAATTTGTTGTCTGTAATATTTGTCTTATTCTTTTATACAAGATTATGTAACAGGCAGCATTTCATAATATTGTCACAGCAACTTGTTCTGTTTTAGACTGTGTACAAATTGTACTGCTTGCACAGTCCAAATGCTCCCCACATTAATTGCCTTTAATTCACAGGAATTGTTTTCTTGGATGAGGTGGATAAGATTGGCAGCGTGCCAGGCATTCATCAGTTGCGGGATGTGGGAGGAGAAGGAGTTCAGCAAGTGAGTATTGAGAGCTTTGCTTCTATCATAGTGAATGGGTTTGGACTACAACACGCCAGTCTATGGTGATTTATTTTCTCAACTAACCCATCACGGATTAGCGTGCCACCTACGCACAATTTTTGCCCTTATTTTTTATGTTCCCGGTTCCGTGTTTGCACAAAAACGGGGCTGGGAAAGTTTCTTCCACTTCCATGGAGCTTGTTCTCCATGCTGAAAATTGGGGCCAAACCCACCCACCCCCTGGACTGGCTTGCCCCTACAGTCCTTGGGGGGGGGGGCTTGGATTCCCCCCCAATTTTTGGCTTCTTTTTGCTTTTGGAGCCCCTTTTGTGCCAGGGTGGGGGGAAACCTCAAAGGCCCCACCCCACTGGGGCGCCCCTTCCCCCCACCCCGCCCCATTTTTGACAGCTCTCAACAGCAAAGTGGAAACAGCTGTCACAACAGGAACTAGACACCAGCTCTCCCCACCTGCATCTTTGGGCAACATGCAGGGCTGCAAGTGGGGTAAGCTCGTATCCATCGGTTTCCTGCTGCTGCGCATAGAGATGTGAAGGCCTGGAAAAAAACCAGAAAAATTTGGGGAAAAAACTTTTTTTCCCCATTTTTTCTGAAGCCTTTTTTTGGTTTTTTCCCAAAAATTGGAAAAATTGGGGAAAAAATGAAGAAAAAATGGATTACGGGACGTTTTATTTTAGCATGATTAGGTGTTCAGATATTTACTTCTCCAAAGGATTTCTAAAAACTGTACAGTATCAGATTATTACAATGTCTGTGCACCAAGGACAAGCGAGTCCTCGGTTGCAAACTGAGACTACAACTCTCAAATGCAAGAGGAAGATGCATTTCTGCCTCTAGGGGGCAGCACTTCCATGGCAGCAGAGACTGAAACTAATACTGATAGCTATAGGTCAGAAAATGAGGCTGATTAAATTTAATGCATGAATCTTGGTCCCCCCCCCCCCCTCATTTTTCTCAGTTCTTTTTATGGGAATGGGGGATTTATGTCTTGACAATGGAGGACTAGTGGAGACATAAATAATTTTCTTTGTTACTAATGTTGGTGGTTTCTTCAGTTGTTTTTTAAAATTGTTTTTTGCCTGCTGCTCATAAACTGGCAGAACCAAAGAGGTTCCTTACAGTTCAGGTGTTCCTAACAGTTTAGGAGCTTGTAGCTCCATTTGTTACCCCCAAAAAAGTAAATTAAATGTGTAATAATTGTTTGAATACACTACTTTTAATATACCAAATGTAATAAATTTATGCCAGACCAACTTGGACATAATTACATTTTATGTTCCTAAAGTAACAAAGTGACTTTCAATCTGTAAAAAGTGCTAATATTGCATTATTTCAATTTTTCCAAAAATTTCCATTTCCCCCCCGAAAAAAACGGGGAAAAAACGGGTTTTTTCCATGTCTTCAAAATTTCTGGAAATGTTACATCTCTAGCTGCACACCTGCGCAGGACTGGGAAACCAAAGCAAAAAAGATTAACCTTTTCCCCCATGTCCGTCAGGGCAGAGTAAGCTATCGGAAAAACAAGCTGCTCTGCGTAGTTTATAAGCCATTGATGGCTTAAAGTGATGTGCGAACCCTCCCAATGAAGCACCTTTGGAATTCTAGACACTCCTGGTTCGCACATAACGACCAACCATAACACATAATTTACCCTTAATTGTTCGGGGCCACACTGAAGCAAGTGAGCACGCTGCCTCCTGCCTGCCCACCCCTTCCGCTTTGCATCTGGTTTATAAAACAACCTAAGAACGGTGTTGTTGTTACTTGTGAACTGTCTTGCTCTGCTTTTTGAGATTAGAATTGTATTTATTTTCCTGAGGCCTGGCTGCGACAGCGTCTTCTGTCAGGTACATATGAAAGTAGAAATGCCGGAAGGAGGACGTTGCTGTTATGCCATACATTGGGGCTGCTGAAATTGATAAGTTTTATATTCTTAATTTTCACATAGCTGAAAACCACATGACCTGCATTGCTGCCACTCACCACCTCTCTTGCCTCCTTATTCCATTATCAACTCCTCTCTCCTCTTCCCATCAGCCTTATGTCAGCTGCCTCTATAAACCTTAATTCCTCCCAGTGCTGACAGATTTCCTGTCGCACTGATTACCACCTCCTGGCAGCCTTCACTGCTGCCCCAGCCACCCTCAACTGGTGCACCCTTTCTCTCTATCTCAGTCTGCCTCTTACTCCCTGGGATCGCTTCCCGTTTGTGGCATTGGTGCTGCCTTATTTATTTATTTATTTATTACATTTCTGTGCCGCCCAATAGCCGAAGCTGTCTGGGCAGTTCACAAAAATTAAAACCATGGTAAGACAACCAACAGGTTAAAAGCACAAATACAAAATACAATATAAAAAGCACAACCAGAAATAAAAACCATGCAGCAAAATTGATATAAGATTAAAATACAGAGTTAAAACAGTAAAATTTAAATTTAAGTTAAAATTAATTGTTAAAATACTGAGAAAATAAAAAGGTCTTCAACTGGCGACGAAAGGAGTACAGTGTAGGCGCCAGGCGGACCTCTCTGGGGAGCTCATTCCACAACCGGGGTGCCACAGCAGAGAAGGCCCTCCTCCTAGTAGCCTCCTGCCTCACTTCCTTTGGCAGGGGCTCATGGAGAAGGGCCCCTGTAGATGATCTTAAGGTCCGGGCAGGTACATATGGTAGGAGGCGTTCCTTCAAATAACCTGGCCCCAAACCGTTTAGGGCTTTAAATGTCAATACCAGCACTTTGAATCGGGCCCGGACTTGGACTGGCAGCCAATGAAGTTGTAAAAGGACTGGCATAATATGATCTCGCTGGCCAGTCCCTGTTAGTAAACAGGCTGCCCTGTTTTGTACCAGCTGAAGCTTCCGGACCGTTTTCAAAGGCAGCCCCACGTATAACGCATTGCAGTAATCCAAACGAGAGGTTATCAGAGCATGGATAACTGTAGCTAGGCTATCTCTGTCCAGATAAGGGCGTAGTTAGTATATCAACCTAAGCTGATAAAAGGTGCTCTTTGCCACTGAGTTCACCTGTGCCTCAAGTGACAGTTCTGGATCCAAGAGCACCCCCAAACTACGGACCCGATCCTTTAGGGAGAGTGCAACCCCGTCCAGGACAGGGCAAACATCACCTCGCCGGACAGATGAACCACCCGCTAACAGTACCTCTATCTTGTCTGGATTGAGTCTCAGTTTGTTAGCCCTCATCCAGTCCATTACCGTGCCCAGGCACTGGTTCAGAACAGTCACTGCCTCACCTGGATTTGATGAAAAGGAAAGGTAGAGCTGGGTATCATCCCAGGGTCATCCAGTGAAGCAGAATGAGGAGAGGGAGGGGGGATTCAGGACAGATAAAAGGAAGCACTTCTTCACATAACACATATTTAAACTACAGAGCTTACAAGCACAAGATGTAGTGATGGCTACGAATTTGGACTGCTTTAAAAAGGGATTGGTCACCTTCATTCACAAGGACTACTCGTCATATGTCACCTAGAGTATTGCAGGCAGTATGCCTCTCCATACTAGTTCCCAGGGAACACAAGCAGGAGGCTGCTATTGCATTCAGTGTCCAGCCTATGGGCTGCCGACAGGCATTTGTTTGGCCAGTGTACCAAGAGGATCCTGGCCTAGATAAGCCATTAGCCTTACGTTCGTAAGTGTGAAAGTGTTGCTCATTCCTCTCTCACTTTTACTTAGGGTTTGTTAAAATTACTGGAAGGTACAATAGTGAATGTTCCAGAAAAGAATTCCCGCAAGTTACGTGGTGAGACTGTGCAGGTCGATACAACCAACATCCTCTTTGTAGCCTCTGGTGCTTTTAATGGTCTCGATAGAATCATCAGCCGGAGGAAAAATGAAAAGGTAAGCCAACAAGAAACTAGAATTCAACTTGTTTTTCATTACTGATAACTAATCCTGCAAAAGAGCAGGGTCATTGTGATGTGAAAAGTCTGGGTGAGGGAGCTATTTATGTTGTTGCTGGCAGGGGCAGTCCTCAAGGGGTGATCCTCTGGGCTTTGACACAAGAGCACCTCCCTATTTTGGCTTATGTGGGGGAGATAGTGGTGGTTAATGTTTTGAGATTCCTCCTGCTAAGCGGAGTAGTACACTTCTGGTGATATGGCCTAGTTGAGAGCTAGGGGCCGGTCAGCCTAAGTGAGAGGCAAGCGACTGGGCCCTGAATGGGAATTCCCTGGCATGCACCACTTGGGTAGGCGGTCCTTATAATGAAGGCGCTTAATGTAACTGTGGTGTTGCATATTTAATTCTAGTGCTGCTGCTTTTGATAGATTGGAGTGATTTGTAATGTATTTTTATCTGTGGCCTTGAGTTATATGGGGTTAACTTGTTGAAACAAAATATTTATGAATTAGTGTTATGCTGATATTATGTAAAGCAGTTAATTGTTTTGATGAAACATTGTGATTTTATTTAATTGTTTTTATGTTTAATATTAATTTAATAGGTTAACTGTTTCCATTGCTTTTTTTTCATTTGTGTGTGTTGGTGGCTTTGTGCAGAACAGAAAACCAAGATGTAAATATTAAAATGGAAAGGTGCTGTATATGCAAATAATTTGGACTCTTTAAAAGCCCACTCTGTTTTATCAATGGCCTTTTAACATTAGGATTTTTTATTTTAAAAAAATGAGGATCTGAGTATTATTCCTTAGGAGCACAATGGAATACTTTAAAAAAAAGGGGGGTTGGGGGAGGATGGGACAGGAAGAGCAAATCTTGGAGGCCCATGACCTTTTGTGTACTTATTTTACCTAAACCACCATTCTTGAATTTAGAGTATACATGAAACAGCTTGAATTAATTGATTCAATCCTCTTTAGGACAATAACCAAAAACCATCAGTCAGACTTTCAGATTAGGAATGTTAAACCTCTTTCAGCCTGAGGGCTGAATTCCGGTTCAAGGAGGCACTCAGGGTCTGCATTCCAGTGGTAGGCAGGACCTGAGGCAAAGGGAGCAGGGCTGAAATCCCAGCATAGTTTTGCATAATGTTCCTGCTGTCAGGAACTAAGGCTTAGGAGAGGCACTTCAACCTTTTAGAATGGGTTAAGAACTGCAAGAAAGCCAGAAATCCACCAAACGATCAGTGGTCAGGAGGGAAGGGGGTGGGGGCCTGGGAAAGGGGGCCTGGCCATTTAGGGACCCTGGGGGTGTGTGGATTGGGACCTCAGGAAGGCCAGTTTTGGCCCCTGGACCTGAGGTTCTGCACCCCTGTTCAAAACAATATCTAGCACATGATTAGACTTGTTTACGGCTAACGTAAAGTATTTTGGCTTTACATGGCGGTGGGGCATTTTGGGGCTTGGCAAAGTGTGATTTGTTGTTTTTTAAACAGGAGTCCCTGTGTGGTCAGCTCTTTCTAAAGAGCACTTTCAAGCATTAGCAAATGGTAATGTATTAATGTAAGAAGGTCATGTGCTGTACCCCATTGAATGAACTATGCTGTGAAACATTTTAGTCCTTCTATTGATAATACCTCACTGGGAAAGCTACGACAATAGAACCAATGACCTAGGGAGGTTGTGGGCACATTGGAGGCCTTCAAGATGCAGCTGGACAGCCATCTGTCAGGGATGCTTTAAGGTGGATTGATTGATTGATTGATTGATTGATTGCATTTCTATACCGCCCAAAAGCCAGAGCTCTCTGGGCGGTTCTCAAAACCGATTCTTGCATTGAGCAGGAGGTTGGACTCGATGGCCTTATAGGCCCCTTCCAACTACTATTCTATGATTCTAAACATTATAGCAGAACTGCAGTGGTTATATTGTCTGCAAAAATAAAACCACAAGGCTTTGCATACAATGGCTGCAGTGCTGGTTTCAAATCCCACTGAGAACCTCAGGGATAAGCCATTCAGCATAACTTACCTCTCTCGGTTGTTTGAAGGCTAAAATGCCACCCTGAGCTCCTTGTGGGATAGATGTGCAACAAATAATACTTGACATCTTTAAAACAGTTTTTGGGTAATGAGCTGGTCAAGAATTCTACCATGTATTGTTGCATCTGTAGTCACACACAGTGCATCTTTCTATAAAGCAAAAACTTCAGTGTGGCTTCCTTCTTAAACGCAGAACGTTTTGTCTTGCAGTATCTCGGCTTTGGAACTCCATCAAACCTGGGTAAAGGCAGAAGAGCCGCTGCGGCTGCAGACGTGGCTAATTTAGGTGGAGAGTCCAGCACGCAGCAAGATATGGAAGAAAAAGATCGCTTGCTACGGCATGTTGAAGCACGAGATCTTATTGAATTTGGCATGATCCCCGAGTTTGTGGGGCGTTTGCCGGTGGTGGTTCCGCTGCACAGCCTTGATGAGAAAACCCTTGTACGGATTCTTACTGAGCCCCGGAATGCTGTGATTCCCCAATACCAAGCATTATTCAGCATGGACAAGGTTTGGTAGCTTTTCTTTTGCTACTTGACACTGTTCAGAGCATTTTTGTGCTGTAACATTCATTTTCAAGAGAGCAAGACTCCCTCATTTAGCCACATTAAAATAGTGGGTTTTTAAATAGTGGTTATAATATAGATGCCTTTTAAAGCTGCGTATGAACAGTACCTTGCTCAAATTTCCAAGAATAAAGTACTTTAAAAAAATTGAAAGGAAGCTAGACTGGCTCCCGCCTTCATGTGTTTTCAGAGATAGGCAAAAACTTTTTTATTTTGGCAGGCCTTTCTGGACCTCCATCTATACCTGGGACTTGTAAAATTTGTTATGTATTTTTAATTTAATATTGAAACCTATTTTATTATATTTTTAACTTTTGTATATTTCTGTTTACAGCTTTTAACTGTGTATGTTTTAATTTTGTAAAGCCACCTTGAGGCCCAGCATTGGGCAAAAGGTGGGAAACAAATAAAAATGATGATGATGATGATGATGATAATAAAACACTTGTCTAAAGGTAACAGAAATTCCCATAGGGGAAAAAACAAATATTGAAATATGGAATATCTAAAAAAGTGTAATTTTGTTCTATATTTTCCAGTGTGAATTGAATGTTACTGAGGATGCTCTAAAGGCAATAGCCAGGTTGGCTCTAGACCGCAAGACCGGCGCTAGAGGTCTTCGATCTATAATGGTAAGGATTTGCCCTCTCCGCACAGCTATTAATCACCTAGGATGTAGCCATTAGTTTTGCATGTAAAAATTCCATTGGCTAGATTGGGGATAAAAGTGTAGGTTCGCAAAAGAGATTTTAGAAATTTAGAGACAGAAAGAGCAAAACGAAGTCTGTTAATGAAGTAACAAAGACGGGACAAGATTCACGGTAGCAAAAAGCACAGAGAAGGAAAAGTTTGCACAAGAAGAGTCTGGAGCAGAATGTAGAGGCATAGTTGCATCATGGAAGTTTCCCTGCGTATGTATGTGTTGTTTAAGTAAACGGGAGCAGCGCAAGAGCGCCGGTCTTGCAGAGCTCCTGTGCAAACCTGTCTTCTTGAGTAGGGTTTGCACAAGAGTATAATTTGCCCATAAGTCATATTTGTCTGTCTTATACGCTGCCACTCGTATTGATTTCCAAAACCTTCCCTTTTGAAGCAGCCATCTCACATTGCCTTGTGGTGGGGCCATTTCTTATTTTTAAGGTGGAGTTAGAAGGAAGTGGCTCCATGGGTGAGTGGACTTCAGGTTGGGGAAACAGCATTATAAGACTCCTAGCAAGTATATTACCTTGGAATCTGAGATTATAAAGCTTTTAGACTGTGTTTAGACACAGGAGTAGTCTACTGCTAGGTATGTCCTGGAACAGGAATTGTGCAGATTGTTGTGAACACAATCTTGAATGACTACTCCATCCTCCACTTCTTAGGAAAAGTTATTGCTGGAACCGATGTTTGAAGTACCCAATTCTGATATTGTATGTGTGGAAGTTGACAAAGATGTCGTGGAAGGAAAAAAAGACCCAGGTTATGTCAGGTAATGTTGGGTTTCCAACACTAGACTGGATTGGTTGCAGAAGTAGGCAAAACACTTTTCTCAATTAGGATCGTTCAGGAAATGTTCAATTAGATAACCTTTTTCTTGGTGGTTATGTTTTGTAGCTGCCTCTCACAGTAGGTGAGTACTGAACATTTGATGCAGAGTCTGTATATGGAGATTGCTAGTGAATGTCAACATTTTTATATTTTCAAAATTAAGACAAGGACTCTGTACAACACACCCAGTCGTGCAAAATGTTTTTTTTTTTAAACTTTATTGTTGGGTTACATTCTATAAAGATTTGTGCTTATTTGATACAGTTTGTCAGGGCTGTTTCCTGTGTGAAACATTTAATCAATTGGAAGTTCCACAGTAATACATTTATTTCTTTGAGTAGAACTTTCCCAGTAGCGTTTAGTATGTGTGTCTGTGTGTTTTCAAGGAGGGATTGGTGTGTTTGCTTTTATAACAGGATGTGGGAGTTGAAGACTGCTTGTGCATTTGAAGGCAGTTCAATGGCCCCTTGGAAGTAGAAGGAATCTTACCTAAAACTTTTTGTCAAAGAGCACTAGCAGTAATGCAAAGCTTGAAAGAGCAGCATACCTTTATTTCCAATAGTAGTAAACATCCTTTATATTTAGAGCTGAAAGTAGCCGTAAGGAATCAAGTCAATCCTCCTACTTCAGGGATTGAGTCCACTTCTGATATTTGTTTCTGGACTAAAAGTTACAAGAAATGAAGAATTTTAAAATTGGCCATTCCTTTATTTCATGGACTCGCAAAGTGAGGATCCACAGTAATGTGAAACTAGAATGCAAATGTCCAGTAAATTATTCTTAAACAGCAATTTAATTTCATAAGAGTTGGAAGGGGCCTATAAGGCCATTGGGTCCAACCCCCTGCTCCATGCAGGAATCCACCTTAAAGGATACCTGACAGATGGCTGTCCAGCTTACTGTTAAATGCCTCTAGTGTGGGAGAGCCCACGACCTCCCTGGGTCATTGGTCCCATTGTTGTACTGCTCTAACAGTCAGGAAGTTTTTCCTGATGTCCAGCTGGAATCTGGCTTCCTGTAACTTGAGACCCTTATTCCATGTCCTGCACTCTGAGATGATTGAGAAGAGATCCTTGCCCTCCTCTGAGTGACAACCTTTCAAGTATTTGAAGAGTGTGATCATGTCTCCCCTCAGTCTTCTCTTCTCCAGGCTAAACATGCCCAGTTCTTTCAGTCTCTCCTCATAAGGCTTCGTTTCCAGACCCCTGATCATCCTTGTTGCCCTCGTCTAAACCCCATACAACTTGTCTGCATTCTTGCCATTGTAGTGATGCTTTTAATCCTCATCATCCCCTCTTCTACTATAAATATCCTGAGCAACATACAACATAATAATAAAATCATGTCATAAAATCTGATGGGAATCAGTGCAAAAAATTCCACTGGGCTGACAAAAGCTTTTTGTGTAAGCCTAAGCACCTCTTTGGATCCAAACTTAGATGTCTGCAAGTTAACATTCCATGTTTAAAGTCTACCATTCATGACTTATCCTTTCTGAAATAACTCTGTTCTATTCATTACTTAAAATATTTGATCTTATTTGCATTTCATAGGGCTCCAGCTAAAGATTCTTCTGAAGAAGAGTATGACTCAGGAGTAGAAGAAGAAAGCTGGGGTCGCCAAGCAGATGCTGCAAACAATTAAAAACTGTCAGACTGTTCGGCAGAAAATGCACTTAAATGTTTTCATTTTTTGAGACTACACTTGGCTTTGCAGCCTATTGATAACGTTGGATCTTTCCTGAATATGATACATGGTCAGAAAATGTTGACAACGCTAATGAAAAACAGATCATGTATTTCTTGTAACATCATATTGATTTATTCAGTGGACACTTGGACTTCAATGATATAATGTTCAAAAATTAATTGTATATTACATTTTGCTCAATTTAAAAAAACAAAATATTTTTTTTACTGCATAAAAACAATTTCTCTCCTGCAAAATTCACCCCTTTCCCCTTTGGCTATCTTGGGGAGGAAATGTTTTGCTCATTTTCCTCCACCGGGAGCACTGCAGAGAGAAGGCGCTACACACCTGTGCATGAGTGGCCTGCAGCACGCTCCCTGTTCCCCCACACCTGACATTTAGATGACTGCAGCAGTACTCCATTGTGAGTATCTTCTCTCAACTTCAGCAAGTGGTGCCACTTTGTGGCAGTGGAAAATAGCTCTTCTTTCTAATAACAGTGACATAGCCCGATCTGATTCTGCGTGACTATGTGAGAACAGTCACTGAGAACAAAGGAAGTTAGTTGAGGGAGGGCATTGAACTACTCTTGTTCTCATCATGTGGCAAAAATTTGACTGGCTGTGTGACGTCGCTGTTACTAGGATCTAGGGACTGTACTTAATATTTTTTTTAAAAAAAAAAGTGCCAGGGCTTTAAACAGCAGTAAGCCAGCATGAAAAAAGTAAGATTTTGAGCATGTTTAGGGAAACATTAGGCCCCTCAAAATCCTGATTTTTTGCAATGGAATTCTTACTGAATAACTTTCAGCTGAACCCTAGCCTTTTCAGTTCTGGAACGCAATGGAGGTATTGCCAGTAGGTAAGGAATTTTACAGTAATGATACTTTACAAATTTGGCATGGAAACTAACATATATAAAAAAATAAAGCTAAGCTATTTCAAATCTCTTTCTCTCCTTCAGTTTGGAGATCATTCAGAATGTGTTAAATATCTCTTCTGCTTGAAATGCAGTAGGTGCTAGAGGTACTTGTTACATTTATTATGGAAGCTACCCTTTTTTTAAAAAAACCACCTGGTTATCAAACGCTTAAAACAAGGACAGTACTTTCTGGTCCACATACTCCACAGTGGTTATTTTCAAACCAATGGGATTGCTCTAGAGTAAATAAGTTGTGGAATGTGATTATATCTTAGAGCATCTTGCGCCACTTTACAAAAAACACACCCCATAATGCAACGCATTCAATAATTCGGTATAATACCAAAGGTTTCATTAATATTTACTTTAATTAAATGTCATATGTAGGTTTTGAAAGGAAAAAAGGATATTAGGTGAACCAGGAACTTGCTGCACCTTTCTTTGAGGGAATAAAGGTTTACAGGAAGAAACAGACCATAGAATATTTAAAATTCTATGCCAATATTTTAATATAGTACATTTTATTGAACGTACTGGAACCATCATGCATCAATTTTTTGGTGCCAGATATTTTTCCCAGCCTACCTTCTTATAACATTAAGAGGCACAAGAAAGTAACGTATAATTGTATAATATTTTTCTTGTAATCAGTAGTCACTGTTTGCACAAAATTCTTATTTAAGTTATAAGCTTAAACCGCTGGTCCTGTATCTTGTTAATTTTAAATATTTTAGCAAAGCAAAGATCGCTTTGTTTTAGAGTTAACTTGATCCTTTAGTAAAGTATTTGTAAAAAATCCAGAAGGACTTGTATGTTTTTGATTCACTTCCAAATTAAAATCTATACCTACGAACATGATGACTTTCCTTTGAGATGTGTCTAAAGTTTTGCTGAATTAGACTGAATGTTGATTTAAGCTGGTTATTCTAAATTAGCAACATGGCCACTAATGGAAAGTGTATATGGCGACATGCTGTTTGATTCTTAACACTTTCCACATCTTTCCTTGCCCTTTTCCTTAGTGTGAAATTGTGGGTTGCTGGGCAATTTAAGTAGCTCTGAAATAAGAATGGGAATTGATGTAATATCTGCCAATGTCAGAAACACAAATTTGAGAGCCAGTGTGGTGTAGTGGCTAGAGTGTCAGTCTGGGAGTCGGGAGATCCGGGTTCTAGTCCCCACTCGGCCATGGAAACTCACTGGGTGACTTTGGGCCAGTCACAGACTCTCAGCCCAACACACTTCACAGAGTTGTCGTTGTGAGGATAAAGTGGAGAGGAGGAGGATTATACATGCCACCTTGGGTTCCTTACAGGAAAAAAGACGGCATATAAATGCAACAATAAATAAATACTCTAATGGTTCCCCAAGATACCTTCAAGCCGAAGTGGAGCAATTGCTCCCTGCCAGTCTATTACTTTCCACTCCGTAGTTTTATGCTGTTGGTTCTGAAGAATACAATGAGATTGGCAGAAAATGAGTGGCGTTAGAATTATGTAGGTTGTGCACTAAGCATTTTTTTTAGCCTAATTCTAGCGGAGCCCAGGTTTCTTAGCTGGGAATGTAGCATTATTTATTTATTACATTTATATCCCGCCTTTTTTCCTCCAAGGAACCCAAGACGGCGTACATAATCTTTGACCCCAGACCAGGTGTTTTGAGTTGGCAAGCTTATTCACAGTGCCATCCTAACCAAATTTTACTCAAATTTATGCCCTCATTCCATTCAAGGGGACCAGAACCTGGCCTACACATCCTGCAGAATGTGTTGGTAGAATATGCACATGGATGATTCTCTTAATTAGAAAAGGGCTAATTTTGTTTTGCTTTTGAACATTTTAAAAATAGTCCTGCTAATGTGAGTTTTAACGCAAACGTCATTCATTATCTCTGTTGCAAGTTGAAGAAGGCTGCGGCTGGGAGGAAATTGCTCACATCCCGTGGTGATGTAGGTTGGGGGTAAGGCTGGAAAAGTAGGTTACGACAACTCTGCAATAATGCTGAAGGTTGGGAATGAGGCTGCTTGGATTCCCAACCCAGGCAAATCCCATAGAAAAGGGTCAATCTATTTCATTGCCCTTCAAGCCTCTTCCCAGGCTGAATTCAGCACTTATTTCCATGCGGAAGCCTTTTGCTCTGCTGGCTTGCATGCAGTTACACTTTTAACGTTAAAAAGGCTTTTTACAACTATGTATTTTAATGAAATAAAACCTCAAGAGCACAGGAACCTCACATCCCTGCTGCTATATGTGTAAGCACACTGGGGCCCAAGGTATGTCTGTCACTTTTTCTAGTGCGATCCGATACATGTCTACCAAGAAGTAAGCCCCAATGAACCCAATGGGATCTGAGGAGGCATGCATAGGATTGCAGCCTTCCCCAACCTCGTCCCTTGCAGATGTGTTGGACTACAACTTACAGTACAGCTGGCTGGGAGGGGAGGAATGCTGGGAGTCGTAGTATACTGCAAGCTTCCCTTCTTTCCCCCCCACCCCGTTTTGCATTAATATCTAGCCTGACGCAGAATTCTGCTGAACTCGAAAGCTTGTTCCCTATATGTTGTGACATTTCTATGCCAGACGTGGATTTGATCTGTGCGACGCTTCCTCCCGCGCTACAGGGGGCGCTGCTCCTTTCCCCTCTTCCCTTCTTAACCGGAAGCCGCGGCCTGAGCGCAGGCTTTGAGGATTACTAGGCCTCAACTAACTGACTGACTGACTTTTGACTGAGTGATGTCTCAGCCGCCGCCGTTCCCCTCACGCTTCGCGGGGCCGCCTCAGCTCCGCTGCTTCCCGTCGACGGGGGGGCCTCCCCCGGGGTTGTTCCGTGGGCCGCCGCCTCAGGCTTTTTCTCCTTCGCCGTTCCCGCCATTTTCGGGCGCGGGCCTACCATCGCCTGCTTACCCGCCGCCTCGGCCTCCATTCCTGCCTCCTCTTCCATGGCAGCAGCCTCCACTCCCGGAGCGGCCTTCGCCTCAATGGAGGCCGGAGGCTTCGCCGTTGTTCGTGGCCGAGCGGCCTAGGCCCAGGCCTGCGCTTGGGCCTGAGGCAGCGGGGCCACCCGGCGGCCTGAGGAGAGGAGGCCGGGATGGCGGCGGCGACGGCAGCAGCAGCAGCGACGACGACCACGGCGAGCAATGGCTGAGCCGCTTCTTGGCGCGTCGCCGCCCCGCAACCGCCGCGTCGCCGCCGCCTCCTCCGCCGCCCCGCGGCTTCGGCCCCAGCCAGGCGGGGCGGGCGGCCGCGGAGGCGCTGCGGCTGGTAGCCCAACTCGCCGCGCTGTGTGGCGACTGGCGGCGGCGGGGCGACGAAGCCGAGGGAGAGGAGGTGGCCGCGGCTGAGGCCCGGCTGGCGGAGCTGCGGGAGGCGGTGCGGCCGCTACGGAGCGACGGGCCCCTGGCCCAGCTGCGGCGCCGGGTGGCGAGAGGCCGCAAGAAGCGGCTGCGGCGCCGGCAGCGGAGAGAGGAGGGCCGCGCGGCGCGCGAGGAGGCGGCGGCCCGCGAGGCCGAGCGCGAGGCGCAGATCGAGCGCTGGCGGGCCCGGCGGGCCCAGGAGGTGGAGGAGAGGCGCCGGGTGGGTTGCGGCCCGAGCTTGGGAGCCGGGCCCCGCTTTTGCAGGCAGGCAGGCAGGCAGGCAGCCTCGCAAGGGAGGAGGACACTGGGTGGCCCTAAGTCATCCCGTCATGAGAAGGAAGTGGCTTATGCTAGGGTGACCCTATGGAAAGGAGGACAGGGCTCCCGTATCTTTGCACTGAAAAGTGGATTTCAGCAGGTGTCATTTGTTAGGGTGACCCTATGGAAAGGAGGACAGGGCTCCCGTATCTTTAACAGTTGCATAGAAAAGTGGATTTCAGCAGGTGCCATTTGTTAGGGTGACCCTATGGAAAGGAGGACAGGGCTCCCGTATCTTTAACAGTTGCATAGAAAAGTGGGTTTCAGCAGGTGCCATTTGTTAGGGTGACCCTATGGAAAGGAGGACAGGGCTCCCGTATCTTTAACAGTTGCATAGAAAAGTGGATTTCAGCAGGTGCCATTTGTTAGGGTGACCCTATGGAAAGGAGGACAGGGCTCCCGTATCTTTAACAGTTGCATAGAAAAGTGGATTTCAGCAGGTGTCATTTGTTAGGGTGACCCTATGGAAAGGAGGACAGGGCTCCCGTATCTTTAACAGTTGCATAGAAAAGTGGATTTCAGCAGGTGCCATTTGTTAGGGTGACCCTATGGAAAGGAGGACAGGGCTCCCGTATCTTTAACAGTTGCATAGAAAAGTGGATTTCAGCAGGTGTCATTGGTATGCATGTCGCACCTGGTGAAATTCCCTCTTCATCACATCAGTTAAAGCTGCAGGAGCCTTCCCTCTTTTAAATCTGGTCACTCTAGTATAGCTCCTGCAGCTTTAACTGTTGTGATGAAGAGGGAATTTCACCAGGTTCTCCATATATACAAATGACATCTGTTGAACTTCGCTTTTCTATGCAACTGTTAAAGATACAGGAGCCCGGTCCTCCTTTTCATAGGGTCGTCCTAACCGCTTGGGGCTTTTCGCATCCTCTGCTTACTGTGAGGTAGTAGGGTGACCCTATGAAAAGGAGGACAGGGCTCCTGTATCTTTAACAGTTGCATAGAAAAGGGAATTTCAGCAGGTGTCATTGGTATGCATGTCGCACCTGGTGAAATTTCCTCATCACATCAGTTAAAGCTGCAGGAGCTATACTGTGAACAGATTTAAAAGAGGGCAGCTTTAACTGTTGTGATGAAGAGGGAATTTCACCAGGTTCTCCATATATACAAATGACACCTGCTGAAATTCCCTTTTCTATGCAACTGTTAAAGATACAGGAGCCCTGTTTTTCTTTCCATATGGTCACCTTAGATTTGACCTCTGGACTTGAGCTTCTGCACCCTGATGTAAGCTGTGCCATATGAAGTTACAGAATTTGGCCTGATGTGGAATTTGCCTTTGTTCTTCACAGATTGTAAACTACTCCAGTCAAGCGCTTTGGCTAGGGTGACCCTATGAAAAGGAGGACAGGGCTCCTGTATCTTTAACAGTTGCATAGAAAAGGGAATTTCAGCAGGTGTCATTTGTAGATATGGAGAACCTGGTGACATTTCCTCTTCACTACAACAGTTAAAGCTGCAGGAGCTATACTGTGAACAGATTTAAAAGAGGGCAGCTTTAACTGTGGTGATGAAAAGGAAATTTCACCAGGTTCTCCATATATACCAATGACACCTGCTGAAATTCCCTTTTCAATACAACTGTTAAAGATACAGGAGCCCTGTCCTCCTTTTCATAGGGTCACCCTAGCTTACGCCAACCGTGCAGTGTAGCCCTCTGTCAATACCGCCAGTTGAAGTGAGGTTTGAGTAAACATGCACGTGCTCCAGCCGCAGTTCTGTGCTTGTTTGCATGGGAGCAAGGATCCTTTGAGCACGGTGGGCTTTGCCTTTGAGTAGACACGCACACCCTATGCACACTTACGAGGCTGGATCAGACCGAGGGTCCATCTAGTCCAGCACTGTGTTCACACAGTAGTCGACCAGGGACTCACAAAGCAGGACACGGGGTGCAACAGCATCCTCCCACCCGTGTTCCCCAGCAACTGGTGTACATAAACTTACTGCCCCTGATAATGGAGGTAGCTTACAGCCATCAGGAATAGTAGCATTTTGAATAGCCAGCTCCTCCAGGAATTTATCCAACCCCCTTTTAAAGCCATCCAAATTGGTGGTCATCACTACATCTTGTGGTAGTGAGTTCCATAAGAGTAAGCCTTATTGAACACAGTGTTAGATGCTTATGATAACATTGTAGTTCAATGTTCTGTACCCTGTTGCGAGTCGGGGGGGTGTTGTGTCGAAGGTGGGGGCTTTACATGTAGGCCGTCATTAATACTGCAGGATAAAAGTGGGGTTGGGTATTTATTTTATTCATTTATTACATTTATATACCGCCCCATAGCCAAAGCTCTCTGGGCGGTTTACAAAAGTTAAAAACAGTGGCCATTAAAAAGTATACAAAATTCAAAGCAACATAGATATATTAGCTGAGTTTAATCAGTTTCTACAGATTATTATTGTCATTAAAGAGATTTTTAATCCACTTTTCAGGACACTGTCCTCCCAAAGCATCTTACAATACCACAAAACACAAGCATACAATTACAATTAAGCACAAAAATGCTGGGAGCAGGAGCAGCTAATGATTTTTAAGCACCAAATGCAGACTGGAGCAAATGAAGTCTTCAGGGTGTTTTTTTTTAAGGCAGCAGTGATGAGGCTATACATCTCTAAATCCCTGGAAAGGGAGTTCCAAAAGTGTGAGCCACCACTGAGAAAATGCTCTCTCTAGTGTACACCAACCTGGTGGGCCAGAGAGTAGAGCTAACACCCCTCGACTTCCAGCATAAGCACAGAATTTACACACTAGCAGCATCTCTTTATTTATGGTTCTCAACACATGCTGGCCACTGAGGAAAAGATGCAGGGAGTGCTGGGCTCAGTAGACACATACGCAAGCATGCCGCTCGCTCAAAATGGACTGCTTGCTGCACAGCCTGATCAACAAGTTTGTTGTCTCAAAATGTATTCTAAGTCTTTTTTGGCCAGTAGCTTATGGTTCTTTCGGATGAGCAATTCCGCTTGGTAGTTGAGGATTGCGGCCTGAGTCAAGGAGTGGAACCTGGGAGCTCAGAACTAAGTAAATTAGGGCAGGGGAGAAAGGTTAGCTCCTATTGCAGGGACGGGGAGGTTTCTACCATGGGCCTGTTACTTTTGTGTGGGTCAGTCACCTGAGGGTGCCTCTGAAAGCATAGGTTGGGTTGGCGATTAGCTGGCTCAATCCACACCTTCAAAGCTCTCCTGAGGCTTAACCCACCCCTCTCTATGGCTGAGTTTGGATGACACACTAATCAACAGGAACAGAACGGGAAACAACGGTTGATCAGTGTGTTGTCCAAACTCAGCCTATCTCTCTGCCAGCTCTCTTTACTCTCTCCCTCAGGTAGATTGTTGGGTGTTGCTGCTAAAAGGAGCATCCCTGCTCTAACGCATCAGAACATTTTCTAATGCAAATGGATTTTTTTCCTGTGCAAATTAACCTAATGTGCATTGGAAATTTTTCCAATTCAAAATTTACTGGAAAACCCACTTTGCTGCTGGGGAGTGTTACGTCGTCAGTTTTCATGCTTATTTTGAATTTTATATATCAAAAGTAGTATGCTACCCTGTTTCCCCGAAAGTAAGACATCCCCCGAAAATAAGACCTACTTCCAGTTTTGCCCCTCGCTGTAATATAAGGTATTCTTCTTCATGGAAAAATAAGACATCCCCTGAAAATAAGACCTAGCGCATCTTTGGGAGCAAAAATTAATATAAGACACTGTCTTATTTTCGGGGAAACAGGGTAGCAACATAAATCTGCATGCAAAATCTTGATGTAGAAAGAGAAAGTCTGATACATGTGGAGACAAATTTGATGAAGAAAATGAAGAAAACCGCTATAATTTGTGCCAGGTTTGGCCCTAGCATCTTTTTTCAATGCCAGAGGATTAACCATTAAAATGCATGAAGTGCAGGTGACTACAAATTCATGGGGAAAGCGGCTATCTAGAGCCGTTAGCCACGTTGAGCACAGCAAAGTCTGAAGACAAACATGGGCTAGAGGAGGGTGCCATCTTGCCCTGCTTGTAGGCCTCTGAAGTATCTGACTGAAGGCTTCCAGACTAGATGATCCACACACACACCCTATCTTGTCTGCTATAGCAGGATTCTTATATTCTTATCTGTGTTCTTAAATGTATACTCATAGATTCTTTCCCTTTAGGAACAGGAACTTAAAGCTGCTGCAGACAGTGTGTTATCTGAAGTAATGAAAAAACAAGCAGACACAAAGCGCATGGCAGAAATTGTGCGTGGCTTAGAAAAGCTTAGGAAACTAAGAAAAGACGCAGCAGGAAGAAAAGGTAAACTATCTTGGACTACTCAGAACTGCATATAATCCTGTGCTTTTTTGTACTCATATATGGTGAAAAATAGCTGGGAAGGCATTTGCATTACAGCCACATCATTTTAGTCAGTTTTGTCTTGCTTTATCTGTTGTTCCTCACTTCTTCTAATAAACTGTGGCTTAGATGTGTGGTGAGCGTAGTGTTTCTAGGTTTTTTATTATTTATTTGTTTGATTAGTACCCTGCCTTTCTACCAAGAAAAATGGTACACAGAATGACAGTTTTTGTAAATATTGTTATAAATACGCAGCATATTTCAATGGAATAAGTTGATGCATCTTGTTCCTTCCTCTGTGCCTTTGTGCAGTGAAACAACCCACAGTTATGGGGACAAAAGGAGCACACCACCAGGCAACTGACCACCCTGTTGCAAGCAAACAGAGTATTCAGATGGGATGGGCAGGGATGCTACCATGGAAAACACTGTTTGTTGTTGGGGGTGCTTACTCTATTTACTTGTATTTCATTGTTTTGTGTAAGTCACCTAGGGGAATCTTCTGGATCCAAACGTGGAATAGAAATAAATTAATATTTGATTTCAGTTGTGTGATGGGTGGTTGTTGTTGTTTTGTACAGGTATTTCTCCACCCCCTGCTGCGGATGAAGCCTTTGAAAATGAAGTCCAGAGCTTAAGGACACTGATTAAAAAGCGCACTGAACTCTATGAAGCTGAAGAACGAGCTTTGCGTGTTATGCTGGAAGGAGAACAGGAAGAAGAAAGAAAAAGAGAAATGGAGAAGAAACAGAAGAGAGAAAAGGAAAAGCTCCTGCAGCAGAAATGTGAAATGGATTCCAAACTGTTTGGAGATCCAGGTCATTTTCAGCATGCTCTCGTGTGTTTGGTGGGGTGTGCACTTGAAATGCAGGGGTACTGTGCTTTAACTGTGAACCCACATTGGAGAAAGTGTATAGTTTTTTAAAAAGTGTGTTTTGCAAAAAGTCTAAGATTAAAATGGTATGAGCTCCTTCCTCCCTTTCTGTTTTTAATATGTTTATGTCATACCTGTGTCTCCCTCAACACCTCCAGTCAGGCTACTGAGTATAATTGTATTTAAAAATAGGGTTTAACATACTCAGTAGCAAATCATTTATGACTTCCATTCTTGAATAACAGATGTTAGCTCTTGTTTTTGTGTTTGAGTGTCTTTTCTTAATTATTACCTTACATTTTACAGATGAATTTCCCCTTGCCCGACTTTTGGAGCCCTTTACACAGTATTATTTACAAGCAGAATATTCCGCACCAGCTCTCATCCAGATCAGGTAAGAAGCAACAGCGTTGCAGTAAATAAAGCAATGTAGGTTATTGGGTTTTATGGTTTCATATGAAAGTTTTGTCAAATCCTGAAAAGTCTTACCTGCATTTACTTAATGATGCAAAATGAATTCTGATCAGAGAAATTTGTTATAGCCAATATTATTCATCTGTAAACAGGCTGCAGTCATCAAAACTGTTGGGGCAATAAAACCTCCCTGGCCCCAAACACTGGAGCCGGCAAGGGCAAGTTCTAGTGTATCTTTCTTCCCATCCATCTCAACCGTGTCCCAAATTGCATTCTTTACTTTCTTCCCATAATTAAAGGGGTGCCATTTCCCCCACCCCCTCATGAGAAGAAGTGAACATTGCTCTTGGAGAAACTGTAGTGGACAGTTTTAACTATTTCATTATATTAAGCAGTACATATGTATTATAAATGAAAATACCTATCACTAACATTGGCTCAGCCTCCGCTGACAAAGTTCCCTTGGGCTGCGACAGTGCATTGCATTCACCCTCCAACCAGGCTTCTGCTATATATGGATCCCCGTTGTACCCTATGCAGCAGCTCGGATCCTTGCGTCCCCCTGCCCTGATATCAGTGGATGGGTTTTTCCCACAGTTGGACGGGCTCGAGGGGATGAAAGGGGCTCCTTGTATCCCCTCGACCCTATCTCCAAATGGATTGGAGTGGTAAGGCACGTGCACATTGCTGGGAATATGCACCCAGGGACGGCATGTGCCCATGCCGGGAAGCACGTGAGGAGCTGAGGGTCGCGCTGCCCCACCAAGGGATGGCATGAATGGGGCTCTCCAAGCGCTTGCCATCACGGGATTATTTCCCCTGCCGATGGAGCCCCTGCTGGGCTACAGCACCCAGGGGTTCTGCTGCTCTTGCCTCGCGACTCTGTCGGCAAGGGAAATTATCAACAGGGCCCGCCACACGACACAATAACCAATGGTTGTGCAGAAAAACAACTCCGCAAACCCTTGTTTTTCTCTGTTGGTTATTTTTTTGAAATAACTAACCGTGGCATGTTTTTTGTCCGACAGACAACACGTTAGTCAATGGGGGACTATTTAATCAACGGTTGATTAACTAGTCCACCATTAGCTAATGTGTCGTCCGAACTGAGCCACTGTGAAAGGAAGGCTTCAGATGAGGATTGAATATGATGCTCATTATGCTGCTTTTCTGTTAAAGGCATGAATGGGATCGCTATCTGGTACCTGCAGATCACCCCGAAGGAAATTTTATCCCACCAGGATGGGTCCTTCCCAGTCAACCTTCCAATGACATCTGGGCCACAGCTGTCAGATGATGGCTTCAAAGTCCCACTGAAGCAGTTGTATGAGTAATAAATCACATTTTGTAAGTCCTTTGGGGTTTAAAACATCTCAGAAATTTGTTGAAAAACAGGGATATGAAGATGGATATGAAAAAGCTGATTCAGAAGACAAATACTGTTTGCAGAAAATGTGAAACGCTTAGAGATGATGCCAGAGGTCCGTTGCAAGTTCAGAGGAATTTAATCACAATAATATTGTAATGGAGCTGCTGTTGCTATTGTATATGTTGGTGTGGAAGGTGTAGCTCTGCACTTTAAATCCAATACACCTTGCCTCAGAATTTTTAAACTTATACAATATTTCTGCCCTGACTTAAAAGGTGGGAAATGGTTGCTGCAAAGTTAACAGTGTTGTTCCAATAGCAGAGTAAAGAATTTGTCATGGGCATGTGCGACAGCACATTTAAGAACCTGTGCTATTAACTGCACCCTGCTAAGGCAAAATGCAGTCCTGAGACCATGTAGCATATGCATCTGTTGAATATTATTGCATGTGTTTTTTATCTGATTTTTCATGGGAAATCAGAGTTAATTATCATGAAGTAACATCAAAGACTATTCGTGAAGCCTTTGGAACTTTATCCAGGTTCTCAAGTTTCAGTTACGTCTTTTTGGACTCTATAGTTATGTTGACCTTATGTGCATTGAGATGTGGCTAATTATCACCTCCTTTCATTTAGTGCTAAAGCACTTCAGATGGAACAATGTGGAGAGAATTAATAGCAGCACTGCCACTTCGTTGATACAAATTGCACCTACTTAGATTTTTCATATGCGCATATGATGTACATACTCAGGAAAGCATTATTTTTCTGTCTTCTCTTAAAGTAGGAAAACTGGAAAAGAGATAGCAACTGGGATATTTTTTGTCTGTTTAATAGCTCACAAGTTAAGTCAAACTAGGGTTCAGTTTTGAATGAACCTTATGCGTCTGTGTCTTGCTTTAGTGAGAGACTTTAATAGAAACCCAAATGGATAAACATTACAAACCAGGATCAAACCATCGTTTGCATTCCCGGTTTGGTGGGCAAGTAAAAAACATACTTTGTTAGTTTGGATAAATGGTAAATTGGTTTCCACGAAAGCAGAAGTATCTCATTAAAGTGGAGCGGGAGAATAATGAGCACAGAGATCATTCATGGAATACCGCACCATGATTTTGTGTTGCATGTGAACCAGCTTTGGCACTTCAGGAGATGAGCATCTAATGTTTCACAACCTTCTAAAATATACTTCATAAACGTAGTGATACATTTTCCATGGATGCTGTGATTTCTAAGTTGCTAAACGTTGGAGGCTGCTCTTGACAACAAAAATAATAATGAGCCATTTTAATATTTATGCTAAACATCAAAGAGAGGATTTCTCCTGGAAAGTTGTAGAGTTGAAGCTGTGTTGCAATCTGCACAACTTGTCAGATTTAAGAGAACTAGAAACCTTTGACAAGCAATTGAATGGCATTTTACACTAAAATCGGCAGCTTGCTACAAAAGTATCTCCAAAATACTTGTGTAAAACAAGTGCCACTTTGTGCTTTGAAACAAAATTGTATTAAAGGGGAGTGGCCCAAATGCAATGTGGTAAATTGTTACAACTGTTGTTTTTAGTGCTATTTAATAAAAAACTCACTGGATTTTATTTGTAATAAATAAATAAATATTTTGCACTGTGCCTGCACCTTGTTTTATTCATTTATAATATATACCATTTGCTATTATAAAATCCCTAAGGGTTAACATTTTAAAAATAGAATATAAAAGCAAGATATAATAACAAATAACTGAAAAAGTTACAAAAAAATTACAATAAACCCAGAGCAGTAGCGTCCATTCCAGGTCAAGAATAGGTGTGGAGGTGTTTAAAACTTGCTACTGTTTCTGCCTCTCAAACCACATGTGGGAGAGTGTTCCAAAGGGTGGGTGCCATGTGTTGTTACCTGATGACATCCCATTGGTCGTGGAACGATCAAGAAGACCTCAGAAGATCACGGGGTGAACTGGGTATGTATATAGGAAGGTGGTCAATTGCTATCCTGGCCCCAGATCATTTAAATTTGTATGGATACAACAAAATGAACATTTCTCTGTAGTGAAGTTCTTTTAACACAGGTATAATATCTGTGGTGCTCCACTGAGCATCCTAATTGTTGCAGTCTGCACTAGCTGTAGCTTCTGAACGAGTCACAAGTGCAGCTCCATATAGAGTGTGTTACAGTAATGTAGCGAGGTTAACAATTCCTGAACCACAGTGGCTAGTGGTTCAGGAATGGGTGTAGTTGGCACACCCGCTGAAGATGCTCATGGGTCCTTGGGGCCAACGAGGTCACCTGAGTCTTCAGAGACAAAGATGGATCAGATGCACCTCCAAACTATTTACCTATTCCTTCAGGGGGAGTGTAATGAAGGGGGAATCTACATGTACAGAAAGCGCCTTTCCCCACCTGTTCTTCATGCTCAGTGTGCATCGAAGCCTCGTGATTCATGTGATGTTTTTTGAAATCTGCCCCCATAACACTGCATCCGACATTACTCTCCGCTGTGAAAGTGCCCCTTTTATCCCGTCTTATAAGGTGTTAACCTGATATTTCTGTTAATGTGTGAATCAATGCTACACTGTTTCCTCCCCGACCCCGTAGGCTGACCATATATGGTTATGTTTCCGCTTGAACTTAGCCAATGGGTGTTCAGTACGCTTTTGGTGCAAAGTGGAACCGTTTTATCTCCCGAGCTTTCCGTGTCTTCACTTGTCTCAATTAAAAAATAAATAAAATCTGGGCACTTTCAAGGATATCATCAGTGAGGACGACGTTACCCCTCTCTGGAACGCCCTGTTGCTGCGGTAGGAAGACATGATTTGATAGATGTGTGACCTGGGGAAATAGAGCAAATCGCAGTAAATGGGAAGAAACAACGATAGGGATTGAGCAGTGTGGTGTGCGAAGTTTTGCTGGGGGAGAAATTATGGAACTCACTACCACAAGTGATGGCCACCGATTTGGATGTCTTTAAAAGGGGGTTGGATAAATTCCTGGAGGCAAAGGCTATCAATGGCTACTAGACCTGATGGCTGTGTGCTGTCTCCAGTATTTGAGGCAATACGTCTGTGTGCACCAGTTGCTGGGGAACATAGGTGGGAGGGTGCTGTTGCACCATGTCCTGCTTGTTCATCCCTGGCCGATGGCTGGTTGTCTACTGTGTGAACAGATTGCTGGGCTAAATGGACCCATGGTCTGATCCAGCAGGGCACTTCTGATGTTCTTATGAGAAGAAGAAAAATGTGCAAGGAGGTGCTTTGAATGCAATGTGTAGATTTTGCCCCAGTCCAGAACAAGTAAACAACCCTGGGAATCATCCACCCACAGAGTCTCTGTCATGTCCATCTGTACAGGATTGTACAAAATAACATACATGTTCTAGAGCAACTCCATTGAATTAAATCGCATGAAATCAACCAGAGAGCAAGCCAATTCATAAGAAGGGCTTCTCACCACAAGTGATTTGGCTTCTTATTCTCTTGGAAGACTTGGTGATACCAGCTTAAGCTCTCAAGCAGATCTAATCATGAGCTTTAGAAAAGTGAGCCAAGCATTCACCTGACTTCCTACGTAAGCACTTAAACATCCCAGTATGGGATAGCTAGCTAAGAAGACCTTACCTCCGTCTACTGCAGGACAAGCACTGCTACGTGGTTTCTTTCTAAGGTATGCTTAACTTTGCATAGGAAATACGCTGAAATACATCAAGTGGCTATTTGGGAGCAGGTCTTTTCATTCGTAGCCCCCACCCCAGTCATGGAAGACCCTCCTACAGAGCTCTGCCTAGCACCAACTTAATTACCTTTTTTATGCCAGGCATCCATTTTTTTCCTCAGGCCTTTTAATCTCTCTATATTTTGGCTGATGTTTTAAAAGATTTTATTTGGGAAATACTTTTAGACTGTGTTGTGTTGCCTGCTGCTTTAATCTCCACTGCTTTTAATTGTTGCTTTTCATTCATTGTTTTGTTACGCTGCTTTTGTTTGGATTTATATGGATTTGGGTTTTATTTGTGTTTTTATTGTATGTCACCCTGAGAGCTATTGGCTATAATACGACTAATACATTTTGGAAATAAATAAGGTGTTCACGATGTGAAAAGTCTCAGTTTAGCTAGAAAGAAAATAGAAAGAAATTAATTTCTTGTAGTTTACAAACTAACATGTCCCAACTCCCATGAAATACAGACTCAAATCTCCATGTATGCCCTTTTTTTCTTATAAGCTTTTTGAAAAGAATTATTCTGTTTTCTAAAACTGATTATATCTGGATAGGAGTTGTAATGCATATTATACCTACCTTGGTGCTGGTACGTTTTTAACTCCACAGCTACATAGCAATGTAATGATATTGATTGTCACTGCTGTGCTATAGTATCAGTTACTGTAATTATAGTTTTGCTAGTCATTTCTGCTTTGCACCTTGGATAGTTCCTTTAGGGGCTGTGACTGGTTCTGACTGAAGCCTAGAGCGGATTCACCATCCCTCTGACATCGGAGGCACCAGCCTCCACTGAAGGTGCATCTTAGTGAAATCTGGTATTTTCTAGTAACAGGTTTCTTACATTTCACCCAAGAGGGAATTTCTAGAAACATTACTTTTCCTAGCACTATGATAATATTTCACACTTCATTAATATAACAGAATAAAGGATGCTGAGGGCATGTCTACGCCTCCCAGCACTCCGGGAGGGAAGTGGGAGGATCTCGCGATATTCTGATTGCAAGATCCTCCCCTTTGGACACACGACGTGCGACACCCCAGGAGGAACCCGCCATTTTTTTCCTACTGAAGATGAGGGCATGGAGTACCTGAACAGCTCAGTGCCCCGTGCCGGTTCCTGCCTTCTTGTCTCATTTATTTATGAGGAGGCAGGACGAAGCTGGGATGGCCACCCACAAAAAACAGTCTAAAAGTTGTCCCCGTTATCCTGGGGCAATGGAGGGGTCATCCCTCCCTGCTCCTAAGATCCCCTGTGCGTCATGTGGATGCAAATGGATGATCCCGGGACAATCCCCGGGATAAGGCATCGTCTAGACATGCCCAGTGTCTCTTGTCCAGCCTTAATTGTTACCACTTCAGATTTTTCTTAGTATGAAATCGTTAGCTGTTGAGTATCTTTTATGGGTTGTGCTAGTTTCCAGATGAAGGCTTAAAAGTGCCATTTGTTGCATATTTTAAAAGGGAAACCATGTCTTAGCATTTCCATTATTAATTTTTTTCCAGTCACCAGCATTCATGTGATTTAAAGTGGTTCTGGATATTTGGGAAGAAACAGCATGGAGCTTTCACTTCATGGCCTTGTATGGTGTTGTTACAACTTCCATCTGAAGTGACTGATAATACCTCACTATAGTTCCATTTCTGAACATCACTTGATCATCTCAGCATGGCTCATTTTGTGCTGCATGCGTTTACATTTAGGTTAGGGCATGTGTACAGTTCTCTCTGGACCTACAGAGAGCAAGTTTGCCACCAATTCCGTGTGCCATTTATGTCCTGGGTTGGGCTGTTCCTTCCTTTCCATTCCTGTAGGAATGGCTGTGAAGTACCTTGCCCTTTAAAATCAAGGGACCATGTGGCATCGGACAGTCCACTCTGAAAGAATCGGAAATAGGATAGTATGCTGTGCTGAGGCCCTGTAATTAGAGTGGGAGTTCTTAATCCTGTATCCTTGGTGAAGCTGAAGGGATGGACTTGATCAGTGCTGAGCATTCTAAAAGAGTAGATGAGTATAATGAGCTGAGTATGGGAAATCACAGTTTCGAATGGGAAGAAGGATATTAGGTGAAGTTGCACCTGCAAAATAACCTCTCAGCCTGTTATTTTAATACACAGAATTGGCAATGCACTACTAGCTGAGATGCATTCCTCGTGAAAGCATAGAGTCACTATGGATGATCGAAGAAAACAATTTTATTCATAATTTTCAGTTGTGCTAGTTTTAATTTCTATCACATCTTTCTGATGTGGAACGAACATCTCCATGACAATGTAAGTACAATAATAATAATAATAAATACAATTAAGCAGTCCAAAACATTGAAACATGTGATACAAAAACAAGCAGACGAATAGTCACTATCGTCATGTGGCTTTCCACAAAAGTTGTGCGAAATAGAAATGTATTTTCAGCACTTGCCTCCTCTTCACCCCTGCCCCATTCGTGACACTTTTATACACCTTGGCTTACGTGGAACCAACTTTCACGTCATCACAACAGATGGTCTAAGCCCTGGCTAAGCTTACGAACACACTGCATGTGGAATGTATTAACAAAAGTACACGTGCAGTAATGTGGCAAACTGCATCTGGCTTTCTCATGGCAGCACCAGGAGACACAATCTTTGTGTTAGACTTTCAGCAATAATGCCTTTGTTGAGATTGTGAACATCAGAACGTCAGAAGAGCCCTGCTGGATCAGACCAAGGGTCCATCTAGTCCAGCACTCTGTTCACACAGTGGCCAACCAGCCATCAGCCAAGGATGAACAAGCAGGACATGGTGCAATAGCACCCTCCCACCCATGTTCCCCAGCAACTGGTAAACACAGGCTTACTGCCTCGGATACTGGAGGTGGCACATAACCAGCAGGGCTAGTAGCCATGGATAGCCTTCTCCTCCAGGAATTTCTCCAACCCCCTTTTAAAGCCATCCAAATTGGTGGCCATCACTACATCTCGTGGTAGTGAGTTCCATAATTTAACTATGTGTTGTGTGAAGAAGTCCTTCCTTTTATTTGTCCTGGATCTCCCAGCAATCAGCTTCATGGGATGTCCCCTGGTTCCAATATTTTGAGAGAGGGAGAAAAATGTCTCCCTTTCCACATTCTCCATACCATGCATAATTCTGTACACCTCTATCGTGTCTCCCCTTAGACTCTTTTTATTCCAGTTGATGTAACTTTCCCTCATAGGGGAGATGCTCCAGCCCCTTGATCATTTTAGTTTCCTTTTATGCACTTTTCCCAGCTCCATAATATCATTTTTTAGTTGTGGTGACCAGAACTGTACACAGTGAACACTAACTTACTTCAATTATATTATGAAAAATAATCAAATGTTTCACTCTGGTTAAAGGTCATTTAAAGAGGAGCTAGAACTCAGAAGGAAGGGAGGCAAAGTGGGTTGTGCTAGATGGGGCAAACATGATGGAATGCTCCTCAATGCCCAACAATTGTCCTTCCACATAGAAAAGTAGGAAGGATAAGTAGAACCTTTTCTTCCTGATGTGCTGCTACACGTCAGGAAGTAAGGGAAGACAAGGATTGTTTTGCGTGCAGACAACGAGCATTCCATTATGTCACCCCACACACACACACACACACACCACCTTCATGCTGAAGTAGTACAGCCTGGACCCAGGTCCACTGGTTCAGTGAGAACTAAGCTTGTGTCAGCAATTGGTTCAAGCATATCAGAAAGCCACTGAGTTGCCCTTGTAGGCTTACCAAGTTCAGACAGCAAAGGCGTCCTCCCTGCATACCCGAAGATTCACCTGAACCCAAGGCTGGACACCTATGAAAGTGTCATGTGAAACTATTCCATCTGAGCTGGGTGTTTATGCCACTATTGGGGTGAAATGACTGTTAGGGTGAAATCAGTTTTAATTGACACTTTTTGTATAGGGTGCAATCCTCCAACAAGTTCTCCTGGGCATGTCACATCTATTCAGTGCTCTCTGTTGTGGCCATTCATTTCAACGTGGTCATGCGCTAAACGGTTTGGGACCTAGCTACTTTAACGACCGCCTTCACCCAAATCACCCTGCCCACACTTTAAGATCAGAAAGAGAGGCCCTGCTCATTTGCCCACCTGTGAGAGCAATTAGGTGGGTGTCCACACTGGAGAGGGCCTTCTCTGTGGTGGCCCCAAATCTCTGGAACAAACTTCCATCAGAGGTCCACCATGCACCATCCTTGCAGGCTTTCAAGAAGGCCTTAAAAACATTTTATTTCCCCCTGGCTTTCCCATGATGTATAATGTTATTGCTGCTGTCGTTGTTCCTGCTGGTGTTACTGTTTTAATTGCTAATTTATTGTGAACATGTTTTTATTGCTTCTAATATTTTGATATTTTATTGCTTTTAATATTTTATGTATTTTATTGTGCTAAGTCACCTTGCGAGGGCCTCTGCCCTGAAAGGCGGCCATGAAATGTTTTAAATAATAATAAAAAAAATTAAATAAATGCAGAATGACTTCTTGGTGGATTGTGTTCAAAGTAACATTGTTATATGAGCCCCAAGAGTGGCATTGAAAGAGAAATCCAAATAAATCAATTTCATCTCTTCTTATTTATTTCTATTAGAGTGTAATGTAACAAGGGGTGCCATGAGCTGCCTGGAAGACATACCTTTCCGAATGACCATAAGCTTTGTAGGCAATTCCGTGGGAGAAGAGGACTTTGTGTCTGCGCCTGAATTTGAGATGCCCAATTGTGCAGAGATCCTGATGTGTGCAATGGTAAATAAGTTAGTTTCTTTCTCATGTAGATCATCATCATCATCACAGTAACAATATCAAAGGTGGTTCTTCCATGTTTCTGATTATTTAGCTATTCTCATTTTCTGGATTAACAGAGAGCATTTCTGCATGAGGCTTTTATCCCACACTTTTACCAAGACTTCTGCTTCCAGTTGTTGTTTTTTGTAGGATTAAGATCAGCTCCTTTATACATCCTTTCCCCCCAGGAGGTTTCATTCTCTGCCTTTCTATATGTTTCATTACTCAACTACTAGATGGCACAATGGTATAGTAGAATTGCGCAATTACACGAGACTCTCATTCCGCCATATCTAAATAATACCAGACTTTCCTTATTAGGGGGGGAAAAACACGTGATCATGGTTGCAAAGCATAGGAGAGGCCTGGGGAAAGATGACATCATGTAAAGAATCCACAAAGCCTAGCAACTTCTTTAACAGGAGTGAAAGCTAGGATCCACTGGCTTTTACCACGTCCTTGTGGGCTGCACAAAAGGAACTTCAGAGGCTCATAGTGCTGTGTGTTTTCCACCTCTGGATTAAAGAATACATTGCATCCTCTTTACCAATGTCTTAAGGACTTGGATCAGACATAAACCCAGTGGAGGCTGATGACTCTGACGTCGGTAGGGCAGTGAATCCACTCCAGGTTTCAGTCAGAACTCTAAAAGAGGTGTGAAGCTCCTTTAGAGTTCTGACTGAAACCTGGAGCGGATTTACCACCCATTGACAGTGGAGCCACCAGCTTCCACTGCATAAAGCCATACCTCAGTGTGGCTAAGCAGTTCCTTTGCACGCAGAACGTCCCAAGTTCACTGCCTGTCACCTCCAGGAAGGGCTGGGAAGGGACTCCTGTCTGACACCTGAAGAAGTACTGCCAATCAGTGTTGCAGACAATACTGAGCTGGATGGACCAAGACTCAGGTTTGGTATAAACAGCTTTTAGTGTTCCTGTAATGCCAAACCATGGTCTGATGTGATGGGAATGAGTTTTAAGGAGCCTCTGACTCACACATCCTCTCCTCTCCTGTGATTATTTCCTCCTTCCTTTCCTGCTTTGGGACAAAGCAGAATTCGCCTCTTTGACCCAAGTGGCGACCTGTAGATGATGCCTCGCCCTGCAAAACCGTGATCTTGGTTTCCAATTCTGGTTTGCTAGGGTGACCATATTTTGGAAACCAAAAAGGAGGACAACATGGTCGCCCCAAGGGGGCGGGTACAGCACCAAGGGGGCGTGCCCACCCAAACATAGCCTTGGTCACATGTCTGATTTTACAGCACACATTTAAGACTAATCTGTTCTGCGTAACATCTTAATGTTAAAATCACTGAAATAAAGAACAAGTGAGAGATTCAATGTATCTGAAATTAACTTCACTCACTCCTACTTTTGTAGGTTTTGCTGTACTTTGAAGCTTTTGCTATACTCTGTGTGTTACATTCTCCCCTTCCCTCAAATATCTTTTCTGCCTGTATCTTCACTCATTGCAAGCTGCTGTTGTTGTTAACAGGGTTTGCTACAGGCCCCAGAACTGTTTCAAATTTGGTATGGCTAAAGCTCTACCTAAAAGCTATCATGGTGCCAACTTTCAGCTCTTTATCTTTAAAAATGACAGTTTAAAAAATAATAATTTTACAACCTCAATTTTTAAAAAAATTCCTAAAAAATCAATGGATGAACAGATCTGTTTCAAATTTGGTATGACAAAAGCCCTTCCTAAGAGCTACCATTGTGCCAAGTTTCATGACTTTATCTTAAAAAATGACGGAGTTATAAGCATTTTTGTTAATTCCCATTAGAGCTGCTCTTTGGAAAAAAATCCGGATTTCCCCTCCCCTCTCGGATTTGCCATCAAAACCCGGACAGATCCGGGCAAATCCGGTCATATGGTCACCCTAGGTTTGCTGGTTTGAATGAAACAGCAAATCGCAGCTTGCCTCAAACTCGAAGCCAGGGAAAGAGAGTGGGAATCTCCAGAGAGTACGTGTAAGCCAAGAGGCTCCCTAAAGGCTTTATTCACATAGCACCAAATAATGGTGCTCTATTTGAACTAATCTAGGTAAAAGCACATATAGGGCAGAAAGAACTTTGCCTAATTAGTGTCAGTGGAGCACATCGCTCCCCAACTCCCCCTAATGTGTGCAAGTCAGTCTGTGACGAATTGAACTTCCCACATGCCCGTTTGAAGTGTGTTTTCATAACATTGCACTGCTTCAGAATGCAATGCTTACATATCTCCTAGGTTACAAATATTGCCAGGAGGTTTCAGGCGTTGTATGGAGGCTGCGTTCGGAAACGGGGGGGGGGGGTGTTGAAAAAACAAGGCAATCCTCTCTCTCCCCACCACTGAGCTCCATGTTCAGTACATTCCCACCAACAGGGAGCATTGTTGTGCCCTGGAGAAGGTTTTCTTGAGGAGTCATGTTAGCAAATCTTCTGCTGTTATAGCTTTATCACTCCAGCATTATACTGTGCAATCACTGCAAATTGCACGCGAAGGACTCAGAAGTTTCCCACTTTATAATCTGCTTTGATTGTGAAGTACTCCCAGGCATCCTGCCTTAATTGTGCTATAAAGCCAAAAGATTCGCCGTATTTAGCCCCCACGTTTTGAGCGTATCTTCTGAGCCGCCGCTGGGGCGCAGGAGCAGGATTTTAAAGAAATGCTTACATCTGTGTAAGCTTTAAAGATAAAGACACCCAAATTGGCACAGTAATAGATATTAAGGGAGAGCTTTAAGCATACCAAATTTGAATTGAATTGGGTCATCCGTTGATTTTTTACATTTCCCCCCTTCAACTCACTTCCTGGGATGCAAAGGATCGCTGTCGCCCGGTAGCAAAAACAACGGGGATAATCCGAGGGAAGCAGGTACAGGGAATGAAGCTTATAGTCAGCCTTCGGAGGGCTAAACTAGATGCTACATTAAGTATGTAGCGTGCAGCTGATCCTCAATTTATTTTTTAATAAGCACACAGGCGCACAATCTGGATCAGGACCACCACATGTGGGTCGGGGAGGTTTAAACTTCCCCACCCAGCCACTTCCCCCCGCAACCCCTCTTGAAGGGGGGCTTTTAAAAAAGTCCACTGATGTCAAGGTACAGTCACAGACTTTGCCAGCATGATCTGCTCCCGAATAGTGAACCGTTGGGATTGGATTCAGTATCATTTGGATGCCGTCATGAGGGATTGGCAGGCTCAAGATCAAAGCTAATTGGCAGCTGACTTCTCAATGGACTTCTCAATGGATCTGCTTTGCAGCTGGCTGGGATTTTAACCAGTCAAAGGATTGCCTGGCTCACTATTCGAACCATATATGCTCTACTGCTGGCAATCCAGTTTTGCAACCGCAGAGAAAATGTGGGTGGTATTTCAAATTGGTTGTACCCTAAAGCAATTCCAAATCGATTTCACCCTAAATTTCAAATTGGTTGCACCCTAAGGCAATTTCAAATTGATTTCACCCTAAATTTCAAATTTGTTGCACATTAAAGCAATTTCAAATTGATTTCACCCTAAATTTCAAATTGATTGCACCCTAAACTTCAAATTGATTGCACCCTAAATTTCAAATTGGTTGCACCCTAAAGCAATTTCAAATCGATTTCACCCTAAATTTCAAATTGGTTGCACCCTAAAGCAATTTCAAATTGATTTCACCCTAAATTTCAAACTGGTTGTACCCTAAATTTCAAATTGGTTGCACCCTAAAGCAATTTCAAATCGATTTCACCCTAAATTTCAAATTGGTTGCACCCTAAAGCAATTTCAAATTGATTTCACCCTAAATTTCAAATTGTTTGCACCCTAAATTTCAAACTGGTTGTACCCTAAAGCAATGTCAAATTGATTTCACCCTAAATTTCAAATTGGTTGCACCCTAAAGCAATGTCAAATTGATTGCACCCTAAATTTCAAATTGGTTGCACCCTAAAGCAATCATCCCTATTGTAGCATCCAATGTAGCTGCAATGTGACTATTCCACCCCTAAGCTTAGCATGTCAGAATCAGCCTTCTACTAGCAATGCACAGTTTAGTTAACTTGTGGTGCTCAGTACCACAACATGTGGGGATGGTTACTGGATTAAAAAAAACCTGTTTATTTGGTTAGATATACATTGTGGGAGAAGTAAAATCACACCCAACATCTCTTAAGGGAGTTCAGCAAAAGTGGGTGAGGGGTATATACACCATCGGGAATCCCTGCCAATTCAAGGATTCTGACTCATGTGTGCAGAGCCTGGGCATTTATAGTTCGTACGTACAAAAGCTCACAGCCTTCCCGAACCTGGTGCCCTCCAGTTATTTTGGACTTCAATTCCCATTAGCTGCAGCCAGCATAAAGATTAGTCAGTGTCATAAATCACCAGCATTAAACTCGATAAGCAGGAGGGAAAATTCAACAAACAGTCCGTGGTTGAAAGCTGAAGTATCTGTCCAAAGCCAGGTCAATAATACTGGAATCAAGAAAGCATAGTCAGGGTCCGGTCCAAACTCATCATAAGTCCAAGCATGATCAAGGAGCTGGTATGCCAGCGACAAAGACAAGGCACCAAGAACAATAGTTGCTTCTCAGTTCTGGCAAGTCTTTTCTGAGGATTGTGGGGATTGGGAATTGTTGTCAGCTGCCCTGGCCTGCAGCAAGCTTCTGCCTGTTCCCGTGAAGGGCCACTCCCCAAACGCATATTTATACTGCCCAACAGCCTAGGCTTTCTGGGCAGTTTACAACTAAAACCATAAAATCCAACTGAAAACTTTAAAATCACATAATACCCAAATAAGTTACAGTCCAAGGAAGGCTTGTTTAAAGTGACGTGTTTTTAGGAGGCGTTTAAAAGCTATTACATCTTCCGCTTCCCGAACCACATGAGGGAGGGTTTTCCAGAGGGTGGGTGCCGCTACAGAGAAGGCCCCGCTGTCGAGGTTCTTTATGAGAACATTCTCTTCGTCTCGGAATGACGAGCAGGGCCTCCTCTGAAGATTGTAAAAGTCACCTGGATATATATGCTCCTAGAGGTATCCTGTACTCAAGCTGTTTAAGACTTAAAACAGCCTTCCCCAACCTGGTTTCCTCCAGATGCCTTGGACTGCAACTCCCATCATCCCTGACCATTGGCAGTGCTGACTGAGGCTGAGATAGCTTATGGTCCAAAATATCCGGAGGGATTTTTTATTATTATTGAATTTATATCCCATTTTTCCTCTAAGGAATCCAAGGCCGCATACATAATCCTCCTCTTCTCCACTTTATCCTCACAACAACAACATCCCTGTGAGGTAGGTTGGGCTGAGAGTCTGTGACTGGCCCAAAGTCACCCAGTGGGTTTCCATGGCCGAGTACAGACTAGAACCCGGATCTCCAGACTCCTCACTTTAGCTACTACACCATACTGGCTCTCACAATGGGATCTAGGTTGAGGGAGGCTGCACGGTAATTAGAGTTTGATTTGTCGCTGGAAACCGCCTGGCTCTATCAGTGTTATCAACCATGTTAGCTAAAGGGAAGTTCCATCTTCAGAAGTAGCATGCAAGTCAATGATGGATGTTTGGGACAAAACAGTGAGGGCTCTTTCCTGTACAGGTTGATTGTAAGCCTCCCAAAACATATGTCTGACCAATGTTAAAAAACAGAATACTGGACAAGTTGTCCATTAGCAATGTCAGGTCTTGAGAAAGGACGGCTTTATTGGGCTCAAATGACCTATCTAGCTTTGAATTTTGATTAGGATTTTGTCTCTCTGACAGGACTTATTGTTGAACTCCTGTCATCTCTGACCATTGGCCCTGCTGGCAGGTGCTGATGGAAGTTGGAATCCAACGAGATCTGGAGGGCCATAGATTATTTAGCTCTCACAACTCTTGCTTGTCTGGCGAGGACGAGAAGATACTGACTGACTCTCTTCTCCTTACATTTTGATAGCACGATTTTTCACTAGAGAAGAAGGTACTCTACTGGATAGAGTCCGCCTCTCAGCAAGAGATTCCCTGGCACAACATGGCCACTGACGTTGTCCCAACTGCTCCCCCCTGCTGGCTCCTGTTGGTGGACTTTAAAGAAAACGTGGCTCATGACAGCAAAGCCAAGGACATGACCCCCGTCCGGAGATGCGTGAGCCTGGGCACCGTCGCTGAGAAAGGTAGGCTGATGGAAGAGGTGAACGGGGACCAGTACCCAGAGGAGCAGGAATGCTCTGAAGGTGAGGAGCCTTCCCCAAATGCCACGGCAGAAAGTGATGGAGAAGAGCCATTCTTAGCTGACACCAAACACACCCCCAGCAGTTTGCCTCGGTTTCTGAGTCTTCCCCAGTGTCGACCAAAGACTTCGCCAGGACTGTCGGCGACCCCGTTGGAGAGCAGCTGCCCCACGCCACCCCTGCTCAAACAGAGGCGATCCATGCTTTTATTTAACAATATGAAAAATGAGCTGGAAGGTGCCAAGAAGAAGTTCTCAGCTTTCATGCACCCTCTGAACCATGCTTCGACGGAACCCACCTTGGCATCCAGAGCTTTCTCCCTCCACCAGCGATCCAGGAGCAGCAAGAACCTGCGGTACGGATCTGCCTCTGATGTCACCCTGGTGGGGACTTTAACCCCCACGCCACCCCCGACCCCTGGCTGCAGCCCACGGCCGCTTACTGCTGCAGGGTTTGTCCCCCCAATCCAGAAGCACAAGCCCACCATTGCGGTAAGAAACGACCCTTCATTCATTCATTTGAATTACTTATATTAAAGGAATTTCTAAGCAACGTACAGAGGACAAGACATGCTGGGAAAGTGTGTTTAGTTAGTGCCATTTCACACTATCATAGGTTTGCAAGGTTTCAGATTTGCACACAGAAATTATGCATTTAGAATAGAACAGAAGAGAAGAGAATATTTATTTCTTACCTGCCTCTCCCTCTGGATCGAGGCAGGGAACAACATTAAATACAAAAATCACAATAAAATGCATAAAACTGGTTAAAAACAAATAAAACTAATGCAATATTAAAAGAACAATTGGACGTGTTAAAAAACGTCTGGGTAGGCCTGCCGGAAGAGATCAGTCTTTATGGCTTTCTTAAACTGGGCAAGACTATTAAATCGACGAATCTCTCCCAGCAGGTCATTCCACAGTCTGGGGTGAGAGAAGAAAAGGTCCTCTGGGTAATGGTAATGGTTGTCAGACTAGTTTTGGCTGACTTGGGGTGACCCTATGAAAAGGAGGGCAGGGCTCCTGTATCTTTAACAGTTGTATAGAAAAGGGAATTTCAGCAGGTGTCATTTGTATGCATGTCGCACCTGGTGAAATTTCCTCTTCATCACAACAGTTAAAGCTGCAGGAGATACACTACAACTATACTGTGACCAGATTAAAAAGAGGGCAGGGCACCTGCAGCTTTAACTGTTGTGATGAAGAGGGAATTTCACCAGGTTCTCCATGTATACAAATGACACCTGCTGAAATTCCCTTTTCAATACAACTGTTAAAGATACAGGAGCCCTGTCCTCCTTTTCATATGGTCACCCTACCTATGAAGAGCTCCTGTACCTTTATCAGTTGTATTGAAAGGGGAATTTCAACAGGTGTCATTTGTATGCATGCAGCACCTTATTTATTTATTTATTTATTTAATTACATTTATATACCGCCCCACAGCCGAAGCTCTCTGGGCGGTTTACAACATTTTAAAATAGTAAACATTAAAAGTATACAGTTTTTTTAAAAACACACACACGCACACATATAAAAACAGTATAAAAACAACAGTATCCATTTAAAAACAACAATTGTGGGGTCCATTAAAAACAAACAACAACAACCTTGTGAAATTTCCTCTTCATCACATCAGTTAAAGCTGCAGGAGCTATACTACAACTATACTGTGACCAGATTTAAAAGAGGGCAGGGCACCTGCAGCTTTAACTGTTGTGATGAAGAGGAAATTTCACCAGGTTCTCCATATATACAAATGACACCTGCTGAAATCCCCTTTTCTATGCAACTGTTAAAGATACAGGATCCCTGTCCTCCTTTTCATAGGGTCACCCTAGCTGACTGGAGTAAGTCCTCCCTGAGTCTGCGGGGCGGATTGCACAGGAGAAGGCAATCCCACAGGTAATCTGGACCCAAACCATGTAGGGCTTTAAAGGTAATTACCAACACTTTATACTTCGTCCAGAAACTAATTGGCAGCCAGTAGAGTGATTTTAAAGTTGGTGTAATGTGGTCACCCCTAGGTGACCAACCTGGCTGCCATAGTTTGAACTAGTTGAAGTTGCCAGAGTAGGCACAAAGGGAGCCCTGTGTACAGAGCATTGCAGAAGTCTAGCCTCCAAGTTACCAGCGTGTGCACTACCGTCTTTAGGTCTTCTAAGTTGGCCTGATCACACAGTGGGATGAAGGCCCTGCCCGAGGCACCAAATTCTGGCTTCCTTGCGTTAGCACCCTCTTCTGTGCTTAGAGGGAGCCGGTGAAATTATGCAATGTAAGCAAATATATGCAATTCAACACCACTTGATTTCACTATACTCAATGAGTGGCAGTTAAGTGTGTGAATGGAGTCCATTGTAAGGCATTGCTTTTGAGGTGACGTGAAGAGCTGGGTAAGATCCGTGTGCAGCATCATGGCTTACTTGGCACACAATTGCCAAAAGTGACGAACCTGCATGAATGAACTAGGGTGACCTTATGAAAAGGAGGACAGGGCCCCTGTATCTTTAACAGTTGTATTGAAAAGGGAATTTCATCAGGTGTTATTTGTACGCCTGCAGCATGTGGTGAAATTCCCTCTTCATCACAACAGTTAAAGCTGCATGTGCCCTGGCCTCTTTTAAATCTGGTCACTCTAGTATAGCTCCTGCAGCTTTAACTGTTGTGATGAAGAGGGGATTTCACCAGGTTCTCCATATATACAAAATGACACCTGCTGAAATTTCCTTTTCTGTGCAACGGTTGAAGATACAGGAGCCCTGTCCTCCTTTTCATATGGTCACCTAGAATGAACCAGCCATTAGATTACTGAACTTCAGCTGGCTGAGGTCACAGCCTGACCTAAGGTGGGTCACACCAGCATCACCATACATGGGGGGGGGTTAAAAAAGGGGTCCCAAAATGCATAGAATCATAGAATAGAGTTGGAAGGGGCCTACCAGGCCATCGAGTCCAACCCCCTGCTCAATGCAGGAATCTACCTCAAAGCATACCCGACAGATGGTTGTCCAGCTGCCTCTTGAAGGCCTCTAGTGTGGGAGAGACCACAACCTCCCTAGGTAACTGATTCCATTTTCATACTGCTCTAACAGTCAGGAAGTTTTTTCTGATGTCCAGCCGGAATCTGACTTCCTGTAACTTCAGCCCGTTATTCCGTGTCCTGCACTCTGGGAGGATCGAGAAGAGATCCTGGCCCTCCTCTGTGTGACAACCTTTTAAGTATTTGAAGAGTGCTATCATGTCTCCCCTCAATTTTCTCTTCTCCAGGCTCAACATGCCCAGTTCTTTCAGTCTCTCTTCATAGGGGTTTGTTTCTAGACCTCTGATCATCCTGGTTGCCCTCTTCTGAACACGCTCCAGCTTGTCTGCGTCCTTCTTGAATTGTGGAGCCCAGAATTGGACGCAATACTCTAGATGAGGCCTGACCAGGGCCGAATAGAGAGGAACCAGTACCTCACGTGATTTGGAAGCTATACTTCTATTAATGTAGCCCAAAATAGCATTTTCCTTTCTTGCAGCCATATCGCGCTGTTGGCTCATATTCAGCTTGTGATCTACAACAATTCCAAGATCCTTCTTGTTGGGGCTAAAGAGAGATCCCAGGTCAGAAAAGGTTGAAGACCACTGCCCTGGATCACAGCTTAGGGATTTAGCTTGATGCAGAATTTTGCATGCTTCAGCACAGTGGACTGGTGGGTTCTTATTTCACAAGAAAGAGAGCCTGAATTATACCCCTACATAAGGACTCTCAAGGAGAGACACACAGCATATTTACATGCACGTGCTGGCATGTTGAGGTATTAACAAGGGACCAGTTGATAAACCTTTGAGGTGTAAATTTCTGCAACAGAACAGCTGTTGAGTCTTTATGGCTGAGCTCTTAGGCCTCCCTCTCAGTGCGTCATAGTGCTGTTCCTAAAACCTCCAAAGAAGATAAGTCCGGAAGCTGCAAGGAGGCTGTGCAGCTTTCTAGATTGCTTGTGTTTTCCAGTCACGTAACCATGCCCTTGAAGAGATCAAGAGTCAACCGGCCGCCTGCATCCTTTCCCCAATGACCTCATTATCCGTGTGTGTGTGTGTGTGTGTGTGTGTGTGTGTGTGTGTGTGTGTGTGTGCCATCCCAATTTACATGCAAGGAGGTTATACATAAGAAATACTTCTTAGAAGGAGGCCCTGGAATCGAGCTATTCAGCATGTCAAATGCCATTCCTTGTAACCCTGCTTAATGACAAGACAGGTCTCAATTTAGACCCCCGTCTGAATTAATCATCCCTAGAATCCAGTTAAGGCTGGTAGCTCGGATGTCAGTGGGGCAGCCAGAACTCTAAAAGAGCTGTCCGGGTCTGCTTCTGACTTATAGGCACCTTCCAATTCTACTATTCTATGATTGAAATCTAAAGTGAATTCACCGCCCCACTGACATCAGAGCCACCAGCCTCCATTGGTAAAATCCTTGTAGCTTCCATGAAGGAATCGTAGTTTTGCATGTAGACTAAGAATTCTGTAGATCCCTATTTTCCTTGAAGTTCGTAGGCCTTTTGACTTCCCTTGAGGGGAGTAGCTGGGATTGCTATCTGCAGGATAGATGTTGAAGCAGTTCACTGAATCAAACTGTTAAACTGAGACCGTGGGATGAGTTAATTCATACAGCCTTGTGCTAAGTATGTATGGTTGGAACAACTACATGTTGGACTGGAACTCTTAAGAACATCAGAAGAGCCCTGCTGGATCAGACCAAGGGTCCATCTAGTCCAGCACTCTGTTCACACAGTGGCTAATCAGCTGTTGATCAGGGATGAACAAGCAGGACATGGTGCAACAGCACCCTCCCATCCATGTTCCCCAGCAACTGGTGCACACAGGCTTATTGCCTCAAATACTGGAGATACCACACAACCATCAGGGCTAGTAGCCATTGATAGCCTTCGTCTCCAGGGATTTATCCAACTCCCTTTTGAAGCCATCACTACACCTTGTGGTAGTGAGTTCCATAATCCAACTATGCTCTGTGTGAAGACGTACCTCCTTTTATTTGTCCTGGATCTCCCACCACTCAGCTTCATGGGATGATCCCGGGTTCTAGTATTTTGAGAGACGGAGAAAAATGTCTCCCTGTCCACATTCTCCGCGCCATGCATAATTTTGTACGCCTCTATCATGTCTTCCCTTAGCCTCCTTTTTTCCAAGCTAAACAACCCCAGTTGATGCAAACTTCCCTCGTAGGGGAGATGGACCCGGGTGGGGAGTGGAATGGGATGTTTTAATAGATAATAGTTCAACTATTTTAGTTTACAGTTCTTTGAGCTGTATTAGTTCTTAGGGTAATTGTAAACGTGTGTGTTTAAGGATATTGTATGGACTTGCCCTGCATCCCTCTTCACTGAAAGGTGATCTAGACATCCTATAAATAAACAATAAAATAACTCATGCTTCATATATAATATGTTATGATTAAAATATATTGAAAATTCAGGGATGTTAGAAGGAAGAACTTCTAGAACGATAGACTTACAGTGCAATCCTCTCTAGGTCTACTCAGAAGGAAGCCCATTGACACAAGAGCGTAGGATTGTAGACTCAACACCTTAACATGTTTTCTGGAAGATAACACTTACTTAGTTTCTATTCAGCTTTTGCCTTTTTTTCCTCTTTTTTGTTTTTAAAGAAAACTGTGTCTCACTTCTTAAAAATTTTCCACCTTGAGCATTCTCAAAACTGTCATTTTGCTTCCAAGTATTTATTTGAAATCCCAAATATGTTATTGAGGAAACTGAAAGACATTTTTAACTATATGATGTTAAACCAAACTAGTCATTCAAATATATATTACACAATGCATATTTTAAACTCCCCGCACATAGAAATCTGACCTCTTGGGGAGAATTTGAGGGTACAGCCTGTCTACTTGATATACAGCTGATCCAACAGCTGGGATTGTTTAGCTTTGGAAAAAAGGAAGGTAAGGGGACACAGGATTAAGCATGGTGTGGAGAATGCGGATAGGGAGACTTTTTCTCCCTCTTCCATAATACTATGTGGAGTCATCTCATGGAGCTGATTGATGGGAGATTCAAGACAGCTAAAAGGAAGGTCTTCTTCTCACACTGCATAGCTAAACTATGGAAATTGCTTCACAAGATGTGGTGATGGCCACCAATTTGGATGGCTTTAAAAGGGGGGTTGGATAAATTCCTGGAGGAGAAGGTTATCAATGGCTACAAGCCCTGATGGCTATGTTCTACCTCCAGAATCAGAGGCAGTAAGACTATATATATACCAGTTTCTGTGGACATGGGTGGGAGGATGCTTTGCACTCATGTCATGTTTGTGGCTTCCTAGTCAACAGCTGGTTGGCCAATATGTGAAGACAATGTTGGACTAGATGGACCCCTGGTTTGGTCCAGCATGACTCTTCTTATGATCTTCTGTCCATAAAACCTCCAAAACAGTTCAAGGGAAGTTTGTTTGTTTGTTTGTTTGTTTGTTTATATGGGGAAGTGTTCAAACATGCACCCCCCACCTTCAGTCCAAAGTGGTATAGTCCAGCCATAGCTGTATCACATGATTCGTCCATCTTTGCCATGCAATTAAACAACTGTGCAGAGCTTGCAGTTGAGTCTCACCAATCAAGTCATAGAATCATAGAACAGCAGAGTTGGAAGGGGCCTACAAGGCCATCGAGTCCAACCCCTTGCTCAATGCAGGAATCCACCCTAAAGCATCCCTGATGGATGGTTGTCCAGCTGCCTCCTGAAGGCCTCTATGGTGGGAGAGCCCACAACCTCCCTAGGTAATTGATTCCATTGCCATACTGCTCTAACAGTCAGGAAGTTCCATTAGATTCAGAGACACATTGGGAAAATGTTCGAGCACTTCACCAGGATGTGAAAACTGAAAAGTGCATCAATAGTACATCAACCATATCCCTGATTCATATATGTGATTTTGAGTTGTGTTAAAAAAAGAAAGAAGGAAGAGTACACAAGTTTCCGGTCCCTATTGTTGTCATATCAGCCTTTGTCATCACCCTGGAAACATAATAACTTCTATTCCAAGCCAGGGTCACTCCAATTTTGAGAGGAGCTTCAGAAAGAGATTAAAACAGGATGTTTAACAAGAAGTCAGAAAACCAAAAGAGGAATTGTTTCGTGTACGGGAATTTTCCTGGCTTCATCTGCGGTTTGTCTAAATGAATTCTAATAAGACCAGGGCTTGAAGAAATTCTTGGGAGTATCCACAATTCCTTTGTGTAATTCCAGAGGAGAATAAGGATCCTTTTTAACATCTAGCAAAGTACCGGATGTCTTCTAATGTTGCCTGAAAATTAACTAACATTAAGCTCTCTCTGTTTATTTGTTTTTTTCCAGTCCCTCAGCCCTTATTCCTGCCTCCCGCCTCCTCCTGGGCTCCAGCGACCTCTTGGTTCCCACAGAACTCATCCTGACTCCACTGCTGACCTGCTCTCGGCACTCAGCCAAGAGGAGCGTGACCTCATTGAGCCGGTTTTAGCCTTGGGTTATCCAATACGCCGGGCAATCCTCGCTCTCCAGAAGACTGGGAGGCAAAGCCTGGGGCAGGTCAGTGCGGCTTGCATCCTTTCTCTTACATGGCAGGAAAAATATCTGTTAGTGCCGTGGATATTCCGTCCCACCACGCACGAATATGGAGGTAACATTGCAACGGTTGTTCATAGAGCAGGCTGGTGGCTCTGATGTCAGGGAGGCAGTGAATCCACTCCGGTTGTCCTGTTTTGAAGCCAACAAGTGCCCTGGTCAAGGCTCCCAGGTGTAAACAAAGAGAGAAGCCAGTCCAGGCCAAGGTCATACGTGGGAATCCAAATAGCGTAGTAGGAGAGGTCAAAAGCAATCTAGAGGTCATTTATCCACAGAAGTCAGTTATACCAAGCATCAAAGCCAGTCTGGGGGTGTCCAGGAGGGTGGTCCAGGTGGGTCATCGAGGGTCCAGGAGTCAGCAAGGTCCAGAGAAGCAAAGCAACACACGGAGGTTGACTACAGCAGAGATCTGGCTCCAGCTGCGATGATTTATAGTTGGTCATTAATGAGCACAGCTGACTAAATAGGTCAGCATGTCGTTTTTAAGGGAGGCCCCACGCTGTGGCCTCTTCTTGCTTCTCACGTCTGAGCCTGCACCGTTCGGAGGGATGAATCATCTCTGGCTCTGCCTCCTGCATTTATAGGAATCCATGAATAACACTGGAGGGGCTAGGCTGCTCTTCTAATGGTTCCCATGGTGAGGGGGCGCCAGCTCTCCGCCTGGGGCTCGCTGTGCTGGCTCTCCCACTCCTCTTGCTCATCCAACGAATCCCCCTCCAGGCAAGTCTAAAGGAGCTATCCGACGTGCTGCAGATTGAACCTGTTATTGATGCAACACCTTGGAGAGGCTCCTTCAGAGGTCTGACTGGTTCTGACTGAAGCCTGGAGCAGATTCACCGTCCCACTGACATTTTTAATTTTTATTTATTTATTTATTTATTTATTTATTGCATTTTTATACCGACCAATAGCCAAAGCTCTCTGGGTGGTTCACAAAAATTAAAACCATTCAAAATATAAAACAAACACTATAAAAGCATGATATAAAGTATCTTCAGGTAATTGACCATCAGTTGCTCCAACAGTACACCTAGACATTGGTTTAGCACCATCACATGAATGAATCCAATGAAAAGAAGAGATACAGTTGGAGATCATCTCCGTGTTGGTGACACCTCACCCCAAATCTCCAGTTGACTTCACTCAAAGCTCCATCCGATGAGCGCTTTACTGCATGCTCATTACTGGGCACTCGCAAATTACTCACATGACGTCGTCTGCCTCTCGCGCCTCTTCCGCCCCGTCTGGCCATTATTGCACTGCAAAAAAACCTCATTTTAAGTCCGGTTGCTGCTCTCTCCTGCCAGACTGAATGGGGCTAATTACTTCCTGTTTTCGGTGGGAGCAGCGACAGCAGAAGCGACAGGAGCCGCACATTTGACTAGATGTGGTGGGGCTTTCAATGTTTTCTTGTAGATGTTTAAAAGCATGGGAGATGAGCGAGATCCCATCAGGAGCGCTATATGAAAAATGCCAGGGTGTTGAGCAGTGGTCTCTCAGCACCAATTTTTGAAATAGGCTGTCCGGCTAGGAATGGATCGAAACTTCCCATCTCCAGCCCAGAAAGCCCATTCAAAAACATACCCTAGTTGATGGTCTTGAAAGCTGCTGAGAGGTCCAGGAGGTCCTCTGTTGCTTTCCTCATCCTGTTCCCATCCAGATGAATGGTCTCCACCTCCCATAATTCCTAGCCAGCATGCTCCTCAGGCTAATGGCCATGCTGGCTGGGAATGTTGGGAGTTGTAGTCCAACAGATTTGGAGGGCACCGTGTTAGGGCATCCTGCAATAGGATCTCTCTCTCTCCCTCTCTCTCTCTCTCTCTCTCTCTCTCCCCTCTCTCTCTCCCTCTCTCTCTCCCCTCTCCCCTCTCCCTCTCTCTCTCTCTCACACACACACACCAGTCTCTTTTGGTGATTTTGGTGCCAGATTGATCGAAATGGATCTAGAAATTCAGTATCATCCAAGATACGGTGACCCTATGAAAAGGAGGACAGGGCTCTTGTATCTTTAACAGTTGTATTGAAAGGGGAATTTCAGCAGGTGTCACTTGTATGCATTCAGCACCTGGTGAAATGCCCCTCTTCATCACCACAGTTAAAGCTGCAGGAGCTATATTAGTAGGGTGACCATATTAAAAGGAGGACAGGGTTCCTGTATCTTTAACAGTTGTATTGAAAAGGAAGTTTCCACAGGTGCAATTTGCATATATGGAGAACCTGGTGAAATTTCCTATACATCACAGCAGTTAAAGCTGCAGGTACCCTAGAATCATAGAATAGCAGAGTTGGAAGGGGCCTACAAGGCCATCGAGTCCAACCCCCTGCTCAATGCAGGAATCCACCCTAAAGTATACCTGACAGATGGTTGTCCAGCTGCCTCTTGAAGGCCTCTAGTGTGGGAGAGCCCACAACCTCCCTAGGTAACCCTGCCCTCTTAAATCTGGTCACTCTAGTATAGCTCCTTAACTATTGTGATGAAGAGGGAATTTCACCAGGTTCTCCATATATACAAATGGCACCTGCTGAAATTCCCTTTTCAATACAACTGTTAAAGATACAGGAGCCCTGTCCTCCTTTTCATGTGGTCACCCTATACTAGGGTGACCAGATACAAAAGAAGGCAGGGCTTATGTGGCTTTAAATGTTGTGATGAAGAGGGAATTTCACCAGGTGCTGCATGCATGCATTCATTCATTCATTGCATTTTTATACTGCCCAATAGCTGAAGCTCTCTGGGCGGTTTACAAAAATTAAAAACTACAACAATATTTAACAATGTACAAATCAACAATATCACAATAATATTCAAAATATACTAAATACACGTGTACAGCAAAACAAACAAGGTAAGGGGAAAAAAGCCTTCAGCTCCAGCCTTGCTTTAATGTCTCCAGGTGGGGGTGGGGAGGGGAGCAGGTGGAATAGCTCACCCTTGATGTTCCAGCATTTCTCCCCCAGAAGCAGCACCTCCCAGCCTTCAATACAAATGACACCTGCTGAAATTCCCTTTTCAGTACAGCAGCCCTGTCTTCCTTTTCATATGGTCACCCTAATCCAAGAGTGCTTGGAATTTCATGATTACAGGATCAGGGATAGGTGCTGAAAAAGGTTTTCAACGGGACAAGTTAGGAAAACAAAGGCTCCCGAATGTTCAACATTGCAGCCAGCATCAATGATGCAAAATAAGACTCTTTACGCACGTTTCTGTAATATTTACAGGGAATAGGATTCACCTTTACTTGGTGCAGAATTTGAGTTTCTTTGGTACTAGCCTCAACTGGCCTTAAAATGATGCTATGGATAGGTTCTGCTCTGATGGAATTTCCCTGCCTTGATCAAAGAGAGATTTTGTCTGCACACTCCAGTTCTTCTGCTGTGTCACTCTGAACATGGTGAGATGCTCTCTCCCTTAATGGGCAAAAATATTTTCTCCCCAGCAGTGGGGTTTAATAAGCAGAAGTTCTGATGGGAACAAATGCAGCGAACAGCTAGTGAAGGGAGAAGCCCTCACTGATAATAAACAAGCAGCCCTTGCATTCTTCAGCCCTCCTTAACAAGGGATGAGTTTTCAGCCAAACTGGGCTGTCTTAGTGTATTTTTATGGCCTTTTGAGCTGGAGGAATACATTAAAGGATGTCTTTCTTTGATCCTGTCTCTCTAGGTCACCATTCTGCCTCCCAACAGCCAAATGCCTCTGCAAAGGTGCCAAAATTAGAGGCTTTTGCCTCTAATTTTGCCTCAGAGCTGCTAATCTTGTGTTTTAGTTTTGTTTATTTATATGCCATTTCTTTTTGACAGGGGATTGTACCCAAAGCGTCTCACCATAAACATCAAATAAATATCTGCATACAAGGCTGTTCCTAATGTTAGTCTAACTTGTCCTGTTGTTTTCAGTGGCTCTACTCTGTGTAGGACTAGCGTGAAATACAATCTGCAGCATCCTAAAAAAATTGCAAGGCATATCAAGCAAATTCAAATAGGATAGAGTTAATAAGACTCTGCCCAAGTATTCTCAAACTAATGCATTTCCAGGTGCTGCTTGCCCTGCGAAAGCAGGTTTTATTCTAGCATGTATACACCGTGTTTCTTCATAGAATCATGGAATAGTAGACTTGGAAGGGGCCTAAAAGGCCATTGAGTCCAACCCCCCGCTCAATGCAGGAATCCACCCTAAAGCATACTTGACAGATGGTTGTCCAGCTGCCTCTATGTGGGAGAGCCCACAACCTCCATAGATCACTGGTTCTATTGCCCCTCTGCCACAGGAGGAGCAAATCCAAATTCATCAAAATCCATTTTTAAACTGGATCAGCCTCAGAAGTCACCTCCATGTAGATTGGGCCTAATTCAGTATTGCAATGAAATGATAATGAGCACATTTAATACATATCAAATAGAAAAGCAAGCCCCCCCGCACTGAACACCCCCTTCTCTAATCCAACCCTTCCTGCAGGCACAATACTTGTTGCGCTCCAAGAGTGGTTTAAATACAAATTGGGATCTTTGGGGCGGGTTCTTCTCAACAAGGGAAGGTGGTGGTTTGCAGCTGGCTCTGTCAATCATGCTGGCTGCTTTGAGACGGACACCTCCTGGCGCTATCAATCAAATGCATCGGGAAGCTTTTCTGCCTTTCCCTCCATAATGGATTTTCTGTGCTGAAAACAAAGACGGAAGAACAGGCTGACATGGTCATCTGGACCACCCATAAAATCCCATGTACAAGGCAGGGCACTTGCACAATAAAAGTCTCGTCTGGAAGCCCCCAGTCTGGCTTTGCCAAGCTGAATCAGTGGCTGAAGATGGAATTCATAGAATCATAGAATAGTGGAGTTGGAAGGGGCCTATAAGGCCATTGAGTCCAACCCCCTGCTCAATGCAGGAATCCACCTTAAAGCATCCTTGACAAAAGGCTGTCCAGCTGCCTCTTGAAGGCCTCTAGTGTGGGAGAGCCCACAACCTCCCTAGGTAACTGGTTCCATTGTCATACTGCTCTAACAGTCAGGACGTTTTTCCTGATGTCCAGATGGAATCTGGCTTTCTGTAAATTGAGCCCATTATTCTGTGTCCTGCACTCTGGGTTGATCGAGAAGAGAGCCTGGCCCTCCTTTGTGTGACAACTTTCATGAACTTGAAGAGTGCTATCAGGTCTCCCCCCAGCTTTCTCTTCTCCAGGCTAAACATGCCCAGTTCTTTCAGTCTCTCCTCATAGGGCTTTGTTTCCAGACCCCTGATCATCCTCATTGCCCTCCTCTGAACTCCCTCCAGCTTGTCTGCATCCTTCTTGAAGTGTGGTGCCCAGAACTGGATGCAATACTCAAGATGAGGCCTAACCAGTGCAGAATTGAATTCAAGCAAGTCCCTCACGTTCATCTCTCGGTCCCTTGACCAACGTCTGCCACGTTCAGGTCTACAGAATGTTGATATTTGTCAACCAACGGGCACATTTTTAGATATAGATCGTTGCTCACTGGTTGCTGACTCCCATGGTTGCTGATTCCTGCATTGAGCAGGTATAGGACTCGATGGCCTTGTAGGCCCCTTCCAACTCTGCTATTCTATGATTCTATGTATGTTTTCGCACAGGGGACCGATGCTGCGCGTGGTATTCAAGGGGAATGCCACTGGGAATTATGCTGTCAGCACTCCAAGAACAATGGGGGAAAGCCCAAAATAACTCTTGGCTTTCGAGTGGCGGTGTGAACTGCTCGGTGTCCTGATGAGACCCTGCCCCACACCCCTTGCATAGCCTTCTATGGGCCAAAACAAGACACCATTTTAAATGTATGTCTAGCAGCGATGTCTTTTTTCATTGTTACTCTAGGGTAGGCACTGGGGGCATTGATCTGGATCTTAAAAGCCCTCCTACTCCCCACGCTATTGCCTTGATTGGGATCTGGGCCCCTGTGTCTACTCTAGAGTAAAAGTTTTTTTAAAAAAAAACCAACCCCAAACCAAGACATAGCTTCTAGAGACACATTTAACATCATGTTTGTTTGTTTTTGGCCCCACGATACACAATGTTTTGGGCTGCCCCATGACCAGAGAGCCAGACCTCAGTTCTGTTGCATCATCTTAATGAGATCTTACCATGGGAAATGCTGGAGGACGACGTAGAGAGATCTTGTCTTTGTGTGTTTCAGGAGCAAAGATTTCTGTCAGCTGAGATATAGGAGTCTTGGGGCCCTTTGCACCTTGGCAGAACAGTTTGGAAACTTTCCCTCTTTATTTGTACTTGTATTTTCCATTCATCGGCAGAGAATAACTTTGTCGATGGTTATCTTAACACATGGGAAGCGGCAGCGTTATTGTTTTTGCCAGAGTTATTTTTATTAAACTTCTTGAAACACCAGCTTAATGTAACCCATTCAGAAGACAGGGAGGAGGAGAAAAATAACGAACAGAGGACACCCAAAGCTCATTTAAGTGTGTATGTGAAGAGTCATGTTTGCTAGGCTGCGGAGAAGGTATGCATTGAACCAGTTACACTGTAAGCATTCTGCAGGTTTCCAGGGGCAGTCTACGTGCCTTGTTTGCCCCGCGGTGGCTGCACGCTGGCTCTGCATCGGTTATACAACGCAGACGCCAACTTGCACCCACTGCGGGCTTTTCCTCAAAGCTGCGAATTTAAAAAGTGGGGGATTTACCCTGACCTTTTGCTTTGAAATGAAGTCACCATGGTCCTTCCACCGTGTGACCTCAGTGTCGAGCTGGGGGCTTTCCAGGGTGGATGGCGACAACGGATAGGTTGCCAGAAGCGCAGGAAGGCTGGGCAAGGGGCTGGATCTGTGAGCCAAATGGCCGTCGGAAAGCCCACGCTCCCTCCCGCCGTGGATGATTTCCCACCACCACGCCGCAGCAGTGATACCACGGGATTTCAAAGCAGCAAAGCAGTGCCGTGAAGCCACACACACCCCGTTGGAATTTCAGTCTGTTCCCCTTCCTGTTCAAAGACGTAAGCCTCAGCTGCTCGGCTGAGCCACCAGTACTTGATGCTGATAAGGAAGTCTTGTCTTTCTCCAGAACCATGAGGACTAGAAAATTGCTTTTTTTTCCCCTCTCCCAGATAGTTACAACTCTTGATTCTGTGTTCAAGACCAAAGACTAGAATCAAAGCGTACTTGATTCTATCGTGTTTGTGATTCTCCTTAGATGGAGGATGGCATAGGGTTGTATCCAATTTTAGTCCTGCTTGGGGAAGACCCATTGAAATGAATGACACGTGTGTTAGACTAACTTTGGATACAGGCTCTATGACATAATTTTAGAGGGTTTGTTCTGACTTCTGGGAGCATCGTGATACAGGCAGAACAGGACACAAGATATTCAGTGGCACATGGAGATGCATCCAATTAAATTTCACTGGATTTTGCTCACACTCACAGCCTACCTGATGTCATATTGGCAGAAATCATGGGGTGGGGAGTTATTTTGCTGCAGCATGTGACTTATGTATTTTATATCATATATTACATTTCTCCCAAGGAGCTCAGGGCAGCGTGCATGGTTCTCCCCTGCCCATTTTATCCTCACAACAACCCTGTGAGGGAGGTTAAGCTGAAAAATGGTGCCTAGTCCAAAGTCACCCAGTGTGCATCGTGGCTGAATGGAGATTTTTGAATCTGGGTTTCCCCAGTCCTAGTGTGAGACTGTAGCACAACCTTCCCTCTGTATGAGCTGGGTGTCAATTTCCATAATCCCCAGCCAATGATGGGGGTTGTAGTCCCGAAACATCTGGAGGGCACCAGGTTGGGGGGTGATTGATCTAAGCACTGCACCGCTCTGCCTCTCAGCCTGCCTTGGTTGTGTGAACGGTCTTGTTCTGTTCACTCCGAAAACACCTTTCAGTCATCCAGCTTGCTCTTTGTGGCTGTGGGGTTGTATGATCGGCAAAGAGGAATCAGAGGGCGAAGAGGCCTGATTTCAGAGGTTGGTTGGGACCTTTCGGATGGAGCTGTCATGTGTTAATTAAACCTTTTTCTTTCCCGTGACAGTTCCTCAGTTACCTCAGTGCCTGTGACAAACTTCTGAAACAGGGTTATGAAGAGGCACAGGTGGAAGAAGCCATGGAAATGTTCCAGAACTCAGAGAAGAAGGTCAGAACCCATCCGCTGCGGAGGAAATATTATCTAGCGTCTTTGCTTACCATGGCAGGTTGTAAACCATAACTGGATGGTACAAAACAACCATCCCTTTATGAAAGCTTGGATCGTACATGGGGCAGCATCTGGCTAGCAAATAGCATCAAAGTGCAGAGCAGGGAGCTCGGGGAAGGCACAGGCAAATACGTAGCGTTCCTGGTTCTAGATCGGGGATGGACAGATGTCCAGATGTTTTGGACTTCAATTCCCAGAAACCCCTGCCAGCATGGCCACTGGTCAGGAATCTTGGGAAGGGAAGTCAAAAACATCTGGAGATCTACTTTCTGCCCATCCCTACTTTAGACCAGTGAGACCACAGCTGGAGTTTTGTGTACAATTCTGGGTGCCACATTTCCAGAAGGATTGACAGGTTAGAACAGGTTCAGTGGAGGACAGGCTGAAGGAACTTGGGACGTTCAGCCTGGAGAAAAGAAGACTGAGGGGAGACATGTGAGCCGTGTACAGGTACATCAAAGGATGCCGCAGGGAGGATGGTCAAGAACTATTTTCCATGGCCACAGAAATTAGGACCTGAAATAATGGGTATAAGTTACAGCTATCTAGATTTTGATTAAATATAAGGAAAAACTTCCTGATGGTATGATCTGTACAGCAGTGGAGAAGTCGAGGTTGTGGGTTCTCCATCTCTGGGAGGTTTTTAAGAAGAGGCTGGACAGCCACCTCTCATGGACGGTTTAACTGGTTTTCCTGCACATTGCAAAGGGTTGGACTAGATTATCCTTGTGGTCCCTTCCAACTCCACAAGTCTATGATTCTAGGATTCCCCAACTTGGTGCCCTCCAGATGTTTTGGACTACTGCTCCCATTTGCCTTGCTGGCTGAGACTTGCGGGAGTTATAGTCCAAAACATCTGGGAGGGTTATAGAGCAGCTTTCATCAATGTGGTGCCCTCTAGGTAGGTTGGACTGCAATTCCCATCATTCCCAGCCAGCTATGGGTTTGGCAGTCCAACAGATCTGCAGGATGCCAGGTTGATGATGGCTGCTCTATAACCAGAACTACTTATCGCCTACAGTTCCCAATGGTCTCCTCTTGAAACAGTCAAGGAAACGCACGGTGTGCTCTCACGGATCACTTCATTTTCGCTTCCTTTGCATTGCAGGCATCAGAATTCCTTCACCTCTTAGTACAGTTCAACGACATGGGCTTCCAGCAAGCCGACATCAAAGAAGTCCTCCTGCTGTGCGAGAACCACAGAGACAAGGCCCTAGAGGAGCTCATGACGCGAACCCAATGAACACAATTCTGGTGCAGCAAGCAGCCCCATTTCAGCTCAACTAATCCAGCACTTTGTTTCCCCCCTTGGCCTGCCAGAGGCCTCCGGGAATCGCACAAACAGAACACGAAGGAGGTGCTGTTGTTTTTCCTTGGCATCTGGTACACTGCTTCTGAACAGGGAAATTCCATCGACTATCAACTCCACTAATAGGACCTCCATCTTGTTTGGATTCAGTTTCAGCGCCTTAACCCCCATCCAGACACTGGTTTATCACTTCCACTGCCTCCTTGGGGGTCAGAAGATGGGAACGAGAGGCAGAGTTCTGTATCGTCTGCTTATTGGTGACATCTCAGCTCAAAACTTTGGATGACCTAGTAGTTTGATATAGATACTGAAAAGCATGAAAGATGAGACGGAACCTTGTGGTACCCCACAAGCAAGAGCCATGGGACAGAACAGTCTTTAATCACTACCTGCTGGCCAGCATTCATCTTTAATAATGGTTGAAAACCCTCTCATCTTTGAATTTTTTGAAACCCCTTTTTTAAAAGACACCGAAGTTAATGACCGTTCCCACATCTTGTGGTAGCAAACATTAGTAGAAGCAGAGTCTTCAAGGTACTGCAAATGAGTTAGTTCTAGTCGCATTACAGGTTCTGCCCACTCTTGCACAACTGTCGAGGAAATGTGTGAATGGGCTGCTTTGTCTGTGCCCACCCTGTTTTGATGTAAGCCCTTTCTATTAGAAATTAAGTTCTATAGCAATTTGACCCAAACTGTAGCTGAAAATATATTGAGCAACACTTGCTCAACCAACAAGAGGTGTTGACACATTAGTCAGAGTGTGAGCCTCCCAGCGAGGACAGGAAGAGTAGTAACCACAAAGGAACAGATGTTCCAGGATTGCAATACCCATCTATGTGTTGTTTTTCTAGTCTTAGCATTATCTGCACTCTGCACATGCATAAATGCCTTGTCTATCATTGGTTACTGTATTGCAAAACTGTATTATGATTGGTTCATTATATGAGGAAGTTCTGTTGTTGCTTCTGGGGATGTTACCCTATAAGTATCTTAGCTTTGCCTGCAACTAGTGGGCAGTCCTTCAGATCCTCTAGGGCAGCCTTCCTCAACCTGGGGCGCTCCAGATGTGTTGGACTGCATCTCCCAGAATGCCCCAGCCACCTGGCTGGGGCATTCTGGGAGTTGTAGTTCAACACATCTGGAGCGCCCCAGGTTGAGGAAGGCTGCTCTAGGGTTTGCCACCTTGCAGCACTGCAGGCTGCTCGTAATAAAACTTTTCCAAGATGAGAGAAATGGTGTCTTGAGAGTCTTTGACCGCCACTCAGCGAACCAAGAGAACCTGCCCTTTCGGGTTCCTCCGCAATTTATAGGGTAGCATCCTCAGAAGCAACAACAGAACTTCCTCATATAATGAACCAATCATAATACAGTTTTGCAATACAGTAACCAATGATAGACAAGGCATTTATGCATGTGCAAAGTGCAGATAATTCTAAGACTGAGAGATACATCCAGTCCTACAGACCAGATGTGGCTAGAAAACAGGACTTCATGCTTGTGCTTGGCTATAATAAGCCGAATACTCTGTGTTCCAATAAGAAACTTTGATTTGAAATAAGAAAAAAACATGTTTCCAAGCAGCAGCAGTAATTCTTTATTTGTCCCACCGCCATGAATGGATTATTGTCGTTCCTTGAGACGGGGCCATCGGATATCTGCTTCTAGCACATTTGTTCCAGCCAAATTTTTTCAAAAAGTACTTGTGTCTCATATTAAAGGAGACCGGGAAAACAAACCTAATATTCAGCTCAATGTAACGGAAGAAAAGAAGCATCCTTTGTAGTCGTGTGGGTACCTGATACAGCACATTTTTCTCGAATAAAAGGACAATCTCCTAGTATGTGCATTCTCTTATTTGGGTAGAGGATGGATGGAAGCCCTGAACAAAGTTTTGATATTGACCAACCTCTTCCCAAGAAATGGGGAGCCTCTTTCAACACAAATTCAATTTGGGGGAGCCTCTTGGGGGGGCATTCTAGCGATGGGGTGTGTGTGTCAAAGGCGAAGGGGAGGGGCAAAAATACAAAAAAGAAAATAAAGTGGTCTTCCTTGCCAGTAGGTGAGCCTTAGGAGAGGCCTTTCAACTTTTTAAAATGGGGGTGGGGGAGACGGCACAAAAGCCAGGAAACAACCCCAATGATCAGCTGTTGGGGGGAAGCAGGAGGGACCAGGGTAGGGTGACCATATGGAAAAGAGGACAGGGCTCCTGTATCCTTAACAGTTGTATAGAAAAGGAATTTCAGCAGGTGTCATATGCATGCATGCAGCACCTGGTGAAATCCCCTCTTCATCGCAACAGTGAAAGCTGCAGGAGCTCTGCCCTCTTTTGTAGCTGGTCACTCTAGTATAGCTTCTGCAGCTTTAACTGTTGTGATGAAGAGGGGGTTTCACCAGGTGCTGCATGCATGCAAATGACACCTGCTGAAATTCGCTTTTCAATACAACTGTTAAGGATACAGGAGCCCTGTCCTCTGTTCCATATGGTCACCCTCGACCAGGGGAAAGGAATGGCCACTTGGGGAAACCTAGAGAGACAGATTTGGCCTCAAGGGCCCAGGTTCCCCACCCCACCCCTGCTCTTCCCTGATGGCCAAGGGTGTGTCTAGACTGATAGGTGCCTGCCTAGCACTAACATTATTCAGCTATTTCACCTTTCCTTCCTTAATGGATTTTCCATGGTAAGAAAGGAGGAGGAAGAAGCAGCAGGAAAACTCACGAGGACTGCAAGGGGAAGACCCAATCCAGACCCCTTGTAAAAGTCCTTAAATGAGGCAGGGTGATGGCGTGATCAAAGCCATCATCTGGAAGCGCCCCAGGTGAGTTGGAGGGAGGCCGTGACCCCATGGGTTCACCTTGCCTGCCTGGTGTATTTTTTAAAAAGGGCCAGCCAGGTTCGTAGCTGACGTTTTGACATGCTTTTCGGACGGAGGGCTTCTAACGCTTCCAATCAAAAATGCTGTGCAGCAGTTCTGTCTCTTCCTCCTCGATGGGTTTTTGGGGGAGAAATAAAAAAGACAGAAGTAGTGGGAAAGCACAGGAAGTTAAATGTAAAAAAGAAAAGACCTCTTTCTCCTGCCCCCTTGGTGTCATGATCTGTTTCTGGAAGCACCCCGGCAAGGACTCCAGGTGTTTCCAGATCAGGATTTTATTACACCATTGCCCTGCATCATTCACAGAATTTTTTGTGGGGGGAAGCAGAGACGACTCCTACTTGAAACCTTCCCATGGGTTCTTCCGCCTTTTTTCTTAACGCAGAAAATCTGTTAAGCAAGACAAGGCAGAAGAGGTGCACAATTAGGGTGACCATATGACCAGATTTGCCCGGATTTGCCCGGGTTTTTGATGGCAAATCCGGGAGGGGGAGGGGAAATCCGGATTTCCCCCCCCCCCAAAGAGCAGCTCTAATGGGAATGAACAAAAATGCTTATAACTCCGTCATTTTTTAGGATAAAGACATGAAACTTGGCACAATGGTAGCTCTTAGGAAGGGCTTTAGTCATACCAAATTTGAAACAGATCCGTTTATCCATTGATTTTTTAGGGATTTTTTAAAAATTGAAGTTTTAAAATTATTATTTTTAAAATCGTCATTTTTAAAGGTAAAGAGCTGAAAGTTGGCACCATGATAGCTTTTAGGTAGAGCTTTAGCCATACCAAATTTGAAACAGATCTGGGGCCAGTAGCAAACCCTGTTAACAACAACAGCAGCTTGCAATGAGTGAAGATACAGTCAGAAAAGATATTTGAGGGAAGGGGAGAATGTAACACACAGAGCATAGCAAAAGCTTCAAAGTACAGCAAAACCTACAAAAGTAGGAGTGAGTGAAGTTAATTTCAGATACATTGAATCTCTCACTTGTTCTTCATTTCAGTGATTTTAACATTAAGATGTTATGTAGAACAGATTTGTTTTAAATGTGTGCTGTAAAATCAGACGTGTGACCAAGGCTATGTTCGGGTGGGCACGCCCCCTTGGTACTGGACATGCCCCCTTGGGAGGCGACCATGTTGTCCTCCTTTTTGGTTTCCAAAATATGGTCACCCTATGCACAATGCCTTCTGGCTGTACGCTAGGAACTCTCCACCTGGAAACAAACTATTTGCAAACCACAGTCTTTCCAGAAGTTGTTAGCAAAAACCATCAAGGGCCTACAGCAAACCAGGCTTTGGTTATAGACTCTCAAGGACAAGTTTGTTGCTCAGCAGCTGTCTTCCTCCTCTGAAGAGATGCCTATGAGTAAGGAGAGAAACTTTTGCAAAGAATAGGAATGGGGTTTTGCTGTTTCCCTAGGGACCGGGCAGAATTAGCTACGCTCATTAGAGCTGCACCATCTGGATTGCATTCAAAATCGTTCCATGCAAAAGAAGAAAAAAGTTTCTTTTGTATGCTCCGCCCTGCAGCTTCCACCCAGGCTCTGAGTTGTTCTGTTTACTGTTGTGCCATTAATTCCCTAACGAGGTTCTATTTATAGCTTGTCTGAACTTGAATTGCTGGGAATATCAAATCCTAAAAGCACGCAGCCCACACAACCTGTTTACATTATCACAGGATATTGAGGTTGTTAACTAAGGTAACGATCCTGGGAGGAGACCCAAGCAGGACTTCCTCGGCGAGTGTTTTCTTGGAAGCAACAGGGCTTAAATACTCCACTCTGCGTTTAAGTCCTGTTGAGTTCAGTTCAACTGGGATTTAAGCATGCTTAACTTTCTTCAGATTGCAGCCAATTTCAGAGGGGGGAAACACGACTCCTCAAAACGCAGTCGAGCTATAGGCATTTAATTCCAACTTTTACATTTCCAGTGCACCAATTGTGACGCCTAAAACACCCCCTTGCTTCCAAGCTGTGTAGGTCAATGTCGAGAGGATTCGTGTTGAGAATTAGAGAGCGCTTAATCCTTCTTAACCTTCAGCAGGGGAAGAGGGGAAGAGCCAGACCTCAATGGCAGAGTGCACACATTGCATGCAGAAAGTCCTAAATTCAACCCATGGCGTCTCCAGGTACGGCGGGGAAAGAATCTGCTCTGAAACCCTGGAGAATCCCTGGGGTTGTCTTTGCCTTGGGGTGGCTCCGAATTTGCGCTGCTTCGATTATATGACGCAGCTGCTGATTTGGAGCCAGCCTGGGGCAAAGAGCCGCAGAGCCGCAGCTGAAAAGTCAGGGACTTACCCCGACTTTTCCTGCTTGAGCGAGGTCAGTGTGGTTCTTCCCTGTCTGTCCTCGCTCGGGCGCTGCACCAGGGGTGTTCCCGGGCAGAAGGAGACCTCCCATGGGTTGCCAGAAGCCGCGGGAGGGGGAAGGGGAGGGGGTGGGCCCAGTGAGCATAATGGCTGACAGAAAGCCCACACTGCCTCCCCCAGTGGGGATTATTCACTGCCACTCCACAGCAGGGATACGCTGGGATTTGGTGGTGGAGCAGCGCTAAGAAAGGAGTCTCCCGTCCCTCGTAGATGAGGCTGAGGCTGATGGGGTACAAGGCAGCTTCTGATGTGGAGCATCGAGACAGATAACAAAATGGCAGATTCTTCCACTCGCCCAGGGGTGGGACTAAAGCAAGGGATGTTGAACATCTTTCAGCCCAAGGGCCGAATTAAATTGCCGAGAAGCTCTCGGGGGCACGTTCCAGGGGGAGGGTGGGGCTAAAGCCAAAAGGGGCGGGGCCAAAATGCCAGCCCATTGTAGCTTAACTGCCAGTCACTCAGCCCTTAGGAGAGGCATTTCAGCCTTTTAGAACAGGGGGAAAGGAACTGCTCAACACCAAGAAACACTAAACAGTGGGCAGTCGGGGGGGGGTAGGGCCAGAAGAACGTGGTCTGGGGGACCATGGATGGTTGGATTTGGCCTGCAAGCCAGAGGCTCAACACCCCTGGCCTAAAGGGGTTTGTCCAAAACACTTCTGCTAAGCCTTGAACACCAAAAGGCTCCATAGTTCCAAAGACCTTAGAATAGACTCCTCCCCCTGAGTGCATAATGCACCCCCTGGGCACTACTGGGCTTCTATGGGGGGTTGGCTTCTTCCACTTGCCAGTTGACCCGAGCTGCTACCTCACAGGAGTGCTGGATTATTTACAGGGCCTGCTAGTTGAGACAAATACACCCAAGACCCACAAAACTTGAAGTAGCAAGAAGAGAGAACCCTGCGACTGATGCTTCTGGGGCAAGCAGTCCGTGAAATCCCTGATCTCCCCTCTGAAGATCTGGTAGCCTCAGCTGCTGCAAAGAGCATTGGTATGAACCACAGTGGCTGTATCCCAGGAGGACTGGAAAAGAAGAGAGGAAAGTTGAACATCCTGAATCCAGATGTGGCGAGTAAGATGTCACTCTCCAAGCAACCCATTTAGTAGAGACTAGATACCTAAGTTGCAATGCTGTGGTCTGTTCTCGGAAGCCTGAGGAGGAAGGTCTGTAAAGAACCACTCCTTGGAAAACCAGCACTCTCCTTTTTGGATTTCCATGTATTCTCCTCTATGGTATAGAGCAGAGTTAGCACCTTGTTGACCGTATAAACCGTATCCCCTCTGATGACAGCCGTGAAGAGGGCCCCTTTGCTGTTCACGTACTGCCCCGGTAAAGAGGTCCACTGCATCGTGGTGAGATTGAAGCAGTCCATCACGCACCGCAAGAAGTCATCGGAAGGCCCGTTTCGCATGATGTAGAGGTTGTCTCTGTGAGCCACCATGCAATGGCCGTAGCTCTGAGGCCTGTTGAGAGTGGAGATGGGGAGCCATTCGTCCTTCTGGGGCTCAAACTCGTAGATGATGGTGGTATCAAGAGGTTTCCATAAACAAACAAAAATGCGCCCCATGGCTTGGGCGCAGGGGACAGCCGCTGCTGCCTGGGGCAGATCTGAAACGAAGCTCCAGGTCTTGGTGGACACATTGAACTTCTCCACTGATTTCAGCGGGGTCTTCTCAAATTCCCCACCTATGGCATAGAGATTATCGTCTTGGGCCGTCAGGGTGACATCGTAGCGGAGCTGCTGAGGGCCGGGGAACTCGCTCCAGCTATTGGTTGCTGGGTCATAGCAAAAACTTTGGTCCACCACCTGCTTGTTGTACCCGTAGACCCCACCCACAATATAAATCTTGTTATCCAGGGTTGCCATCCCCGCGAGGAATGTGCTGGCAGTCAGAGGTAAGCAGGAAAGGGTCCTCCACGTGTTGCTCTCTTCCTCCAGGTAGCAAATGGTTCGCGAGAGGTCCTCCAGGAACTCGAAAGTGGGCGTGTGAGCTCCCACCGCCACAAATGTGCTGGGTATAAGGGACTCCACATAATCCAGAAGGTCCGGAGAGAGGCAGTCCAAGTACTCCTCCAGATCAGAATAATTGTCTCTTATGAAGAGCGCGGCACTATGGAAGAGGTCCAGAAGGCCAAACATGGCCGCTGCTTGGTAGAGGATGATGCAGTTGTCAGAATTGAGGGAAACAATCAAATACCTGGCCAGGGCTCTCACCTGCAAGAAGGCGGCACACTCCACCGCCTTGAGGTTCTCCTCGCAGCTCAGCAGCGGATGCTCTCCCTGCAGGACCTTCAGCGTGACAGCAAAACCCACAGCGCTCAGATCTTGGATCTGGATCTCTTTTTGCGTGCTCTCCTTCATGCCTGACTGGAAGAGGGCGCGGAAGTATTCACTGTGCTCCACCAGAAGGAGCTTGTCCACGGAAAAGAACTCCTCTTCCACGTGGATCCGCACCCTTTCAGAGAGCTGAGACTGCATGACCCCAGTCGAGGCTGGTCTCCTGTGGCCAGGAACTCTTTTCTCGCTAGTCCATCCACAAGTCCCTGGCCGAGGTCGGAGCACCCTGCAGATACAGCGCGGGGATTCCTGTCTTTCTGTATCTGCTTGAGCAGCTAAGAAGCTGCAAACTCTGTCGTATAAATACCCCCTTCTAAAGATAGCTGTGGTCCATGTGACCAGACGCAGTACCCAGGTCTTTCCACAGGCAATTTGCAAACTGATATCTGCAGCATTTGTTCAGTGCGGAGAAGCAGCTAAAATAAAAGCGTCTGGACTTGGCAGATCATTGGAGGTCACCTTCAATTGAAAAGGAATGTGACCTGAGGAAAAGGGCTTTCACACACCCCAGAGAGCATTGCTGGATGAGGCACATCAAAGGGACCAAAAGGCCCTCTAGTCTGACCTTTTGCCACAAGCTAGGAAGATTATGCCCAAAATAGCCCTTCACAGAACATCCCCCAGTAGTGTTTTCATCAGGGCTGTGCATCTCCTCGGGTCCAAATCTGGATCCCGAAGTGAAGTGGTCCTGGATCGGGCTGAAGCAGTCCAGAGTGGGTCATATCAGACCTGAAACACTTTTGGGCTGCTTTGCCGCAATCCAGGGTGATTGTGAGCTGCTGTCCCACAGGACTTGCTTGATCCATCCAACAGCTGCCCTTCCTCAGTGAAAACTGTTATTTTTAAGGAAGATGGTGGCTCTGTTATTTTCTAGATCTAATGTTCAAACTACGGTGGTCATAAAGGGCCATTTTGAGGATGGGCGTCTGCTGGATGGGTCAGGTAAATCCGCTGGGCAGTGGGGGGGGCTCATTCGGTTTGGGGGCAACCATCCAATGGACTCCCAGTTGGCCTCGCACCTGGGAACCCACAACATCCAACCCACTTCAGATGTCCAGATCTTTCCTGATCCAGATCGAAGCAGGTCGAACTGGGCCTGAAGCGGATCATGTCTGATTTGGAAGCTTCAAATTGGTCTCCGAAGCAGGTCAGGGGATCCCTGCACAGCCGTAGTTTTTACATCTTTTAACTGCATGTAATACTATCTGTTGAGGGAACCCACAGCTATCTTCAGAGCCAGCCTTCCCATGAGGCAGGAAGAATTCTCTCCCTCAGGCGGCAAAAGTTCTCTGCCTCAGGTGGATTGTGGGGCCGCTTCACCCCACCAGGAGGGCCACCCCCTCCCCACTGCTGCCACCAGGCCCAGGCTGAAGCAGCCACCCACCCTGTGCCTCACTCGGAGGACCTGTCAGAGGCATAGGGTGGGCGGCTGCTCCAGAGAGCCCTGCTGACCACTTTCTTGCTACATAAAATGACGGAATAGGAAAGTGGACAGTGCAGCTCTCCAGAGTAGCGGACCGATGCCTCACTCTGAGGGGTCCTCAGAGCCAGGCCTCTGCCTGGCCATCCACTGCTCCAGAGAGCCACGCCAGTCGCTCCCTTGCTGCAGCAAATGCAGCAAGGATTTGGAACACCGGCCAGCTGATGCCTCACTTTGGGAATGCTTGGCAAAGCATCGGATGGGCGAGCTCTCTGGGAAGGCCCCTGCCCAACCGGCCATTTCCCTGCTGCAGCAAATGTGCTCTACTTTACGGAGTCTTCTACATGTATTCTGTTTTACAGAGGACAGTCCCCTTTTCGGAGGTTTCCTCTGTTTGAAGGGCTTGTCAAGCCCAACTCTAGTTAAAAGATACAAAACCCTAAGCAGAAAGAGCTAGAGGCCTTCAGGTTGACCGTTTGGCACCTGGACAGGAGACTGAGAGGCACGCTGGTTGGAGATTCCCCACTATGGACAGGTGGGTAGTACTTCTATTTTAATTATTGCAATTATTTCTAAATGGGCATTTATACGTACACATTGGCAAATGGAATTTTATGCAAAAACTTGTTCCCTTTTGTGGCAACGCCTCTGCCCCAAATTCCTATGCTGATGGCACCGCTGCTATGCATGCACCCTGCTACACGCGTGCACCCTGCTATGCATGCACCCCACTGGGTGGGCTTTGGGAGGGGAGGATCGTTAGCAGTGGGAAAGGTGTCTTTGGGGGAAACGTGTGGGTTTTTTTTTATTGAGGAACCTCAAGATTTTCTGGGATATAAGTTGAAACAATACTTGCAATAACCCAGCCTTCCCCAACCTTGGACCCCCCAGATCTGTTGGACTATTTATTTTATTTTTATTTTTATTTATTACATTTTCATTCCGCCCAATAGCCGAAGCTCTTAGACTACAACTCCCATCATACACAGCCAGCCATGTGGGCTGAGGAAGAGGGTGAGTTGTGGTCCAACAGAGCTGGAGGGCATGGCTGCAGTAACCCAACGCTGGATTTCTGTCACTGCAGTGCCTTGCACTTCTTTCATTGCAGGAATGAAGCTCTGTTGTTCCCTGCTTCCCCCTCTCTCATTCCACGAAGTTTTATGGTGTTTCATAAATTTTCCAGTGTTTAGCCTGATGTGTAGGAAGGTGGGTGTTTGCCAGCACCAGAAGAGAAATGAGCAAGCAAAGTGTGATAGAGACCTACTCTTTTCCTTCTCTCCTCCTGTTTTCATCTTTGTCTACTTCCACACTAGTCATTTTCTGTCCCTGTTCTATAGGGTGACCAACTGTCAGGATTTCCCCGGATTTGTCCTGGTTTTTGTTCTTTCCATGGTGTCAGGGGGGATTTTCTATAATTTTCAATAATGTCCTGGAATGACACACCTTCCTCTTTAAGGCTGCCATTAGCATGGCAGGAGGGAGTGACATGCTTTCTTGAGGCACGTCATTCCCCCACCCCGAGCTCCAATTGAGGTCTTAAAGGGGAAAGTGGGTCATTCATGGACATTATAGAAAAGGCCCCAATTGGAGTGGATGGTGGTGGTACAGAATGAAATCCTTTCCCCTCCTCCACTCCAATCGGGTTCTTTAAGGTGGCGGGGGAATAACGTACTTTCTGCAGGACTCAGAAAGATGCTTCCCCCCCCACACACACACACAGTAGGTGTCCTCTTTTTTGGTTTCCCAAATATGGTCACCCTACTGTTCTAGAACCTCAGAAGCTGCCTTATAGTGTGCCAGCCATACTGACCCATCTAATTTAGCATTGTCCACTCAAACTGGCAGCATCTTCCCCATCCAACCTGTGGCCATCTGCATGCAAAACAGCTGCTCTGCCGCCAAACTAGGGCCTTTCTCCACATTCCTAGAGGAAATACAGCATCCTCCTTAATATGTCCCAGACCCTTCCACATTCAGTGAGCTACAGCCCCCCCCCCACCTCCACGAACCAGGAGACCTGCTCTGTGTCCCAGAAATAGAAAGCCAAACAGTCGCATCAATCCAAAGACGCATTTTTGCACGACGAAAGAACGGCCACTGTTTCCCTAAGCAAACATTTCGGCTCCGTCGCGCTGCAAACCCTTCTCTGCCTTGGCGGCAAGCGGTATTCGACCTCTCTCAGGCCTGTTGCTTTCGTCTTACTTTCCGTGATTTATCTGTCCAAATAGCTGGCAAGTGCTCGCTTTAAATAAATAAATAACGGAATAAAATGAAATCCAAGCCTTTGGTGCTGGCCTCGAATTAATTTTAAGTGCAGACGGGATGCGTTGCCGAAACTGAAGGCCCATTAAGTGGTTTCCTGTTGATGCATTTAGATGTTTAAACATGAGCCAGGGAATAAATTAGCTAAAACGAGTTGAAACAAAAGACAAATTGGATGTTGGTGGTTGTTTTTTGGTGAGGGAAGAAGCTATTTGGAGGACCACCTTAGATTAGTAGAGATGGTGCCACCTCCTGGTTTTGAGACCCATGGGGCAAGGCACACTCTAGGGGCCTGATCCTTCATGAGTCTACCTTCTCACCACCATGGTCACCACCGGCTCTTGCTCTTCCTCCTCTTTCTCTAGGATGACCATATTTTAGGGTGACCATATTTGGGAAACCAAAAAAGAGGACACCTAGTGTGTATGTGGGGAAGCAGCTTTCTGACTCCTGCAGAAATTACGTTATTCCCCCGCCACCTTAAAGAACCCGATTGGAGTGGAGGAGGGGAAAGGATTTCATTCTGCACCACCACCATCCACTCCAATTGGGGCCTTTTCTCTAATGTCCACGAATGACCCACTTCCCCCTTTAAGACCTCAATTGGAGCTCGGGGTGGGGGAATGATGTGCCTCAAGAAAGCCTGTCATTCCCTCCTGCCATGCTAATGGCAGCCTTAAAGAGGAAGGTGTGTCATTCCAGGACATTATTGAAAATTATAGAAAATCCCCCCTGACACCATGGAAAGAACAAAAACCAGGACAAATCCGGGGAAATCCTGACAGTTGGTCACCCTACCATATTTGGGAAACCATAAAAGAGGACACCAGTGTGTGTGTGGGGGGGGGAGCATGCTTCCTGGGACCTCCAGAAAGTATGTCACCCCACCCCGCCCCTGCACCAATTGGGGCCTTTTCTATAACGGCTGGGAATGATACGTTTTCCCCTTTAAGGTCATCTTCAGGGGGTCCTTCTCCACGAGCCCCTGCCAAAGGAAGTGAGGCAGGTGGCTACCAGGAGGAGGGCCTTCTCTGCTGTGGAATGAGCTCCCTAAGGAGGTTCGCTCGGCACCTACATTATATGCCTTTAGATGCCAGGTGAAGACCTTTTTATTCTCCCAGCATTTTAACAATCTATAAAAAAAATTAACTTGGTGTTTTAAATTTGTAATTTTGCATTGCTGCTGTTTTGATCTGGTTGAGCTTTTATATTGTATTTTATATTATGGTTTTATACTGTTGTTTTATACTTTGAATGGTTTAAATTTTTGTGGACCGCCCAGAGAGCTCCGGCTATTGGGCGGTATAGAAATGTAATAAATAAATAAATAAATAAATAAATAAATAAATAAGGCCATGATTGGAGCAGTGGGGGGGGGATGACACACACCTCTGGAAAGCACACCATCCCACGCACCCACCCATGGCAATGGTGGCTTTAAAGGGGACATTATTCCTGGACATTATAGAAAATTGCAAAAGAAAAGAAATCCCCCTGATACCCAGGATAGAACAAAAACCTGGACAAATCCAGGAAAAGCCCGACAGTTGGTCACCCTACTTTCTCACTGTTGCTCCCACTTGCTTGCTTGAAGTCAGGGAGCAAGCAGGCTGTGGCATCTCCTGGTCTTTCTTCTCACCACTATAGTTGTCTGGGGCAAAGCATGAGGCTGGTGAATCAGCAGGTTGAACTGGGGCAGATTAGGAGCAAGTCTAGGGGGCACTAGTCAGTGAACCCCCCCCCCGCCCGACCCAGATCGTTGACCCAGGGTGCATTCGCCAGCTCACTCTTTGAGCACCCCACAGCTCAGCAACTCCCCGTCCCCATCCAGACCTACCATCATGCGCAACAACGACAGCTCTGGAAATGGCATATTTCCAAAGTTGCAGAAATGTTGCATGAATGGAGCTTTTACAGCCGCTATTTCTGCATCCTCAGAAATACCCAGTTTCCGGAGGGTCTGGACGAGGGTGGGTGGTCGTGAAGAAGCTCATGCAGGGCCACATGTGGGGATGGGCGGCAGTCTGGGAAATGCCCCATGGAGCCAGACACAGGCGAATGTGTCCATCCCTAGTAGAAGAGGGAATTTCAGCAAGCTGAATGTCCATCGTCTAACCTACACCATTAATGAAAGGTGCAGGAGCCTTGTCCTCTTTTGCAAACTCCACTTGTTGAAAATCCCTCTTCTGCACAATGATTGAAAGTGCAGGAGGAGCCCTGTCCTCTTTTGCATGCTACCAGGTATAGTCCAGATTATTTGTAATTCGGCATGCATCAATCAGAACTCTAAAGGAGCGGCACAGTCAGAACTCTGCAGTGCACCTTGGGCAGCTCCTTTAGAGTTCTGATTGGTTCCGCCTGAAACCTGGAGCAGATTCACTGCTCCACGGACATCAGAGCCACCAGCCTCCACTGGGCTAGCCACAGTTTACATGTCACACAATGGGTTTCTTTAGATTAAGGGGAAATCGCATTTCCTTACCATGGCTTTGCTTCCTGCTTCTCTTGCGCAAATGTAATGGGGCTGTAATACAGCCGGAGAGGAGCGACCACATTGTCTATAATGGAAAACTTTCCCTCCTAGTCCTGAATGGGACAGCACCCTCTAGTGGCTGATTTGTAGCACAACTTCCCCTGTACACAGTAGGAAATCCCGAGATATTTCAGCAGAACCGGGATATCACCGTGTTTTTTTATAATGGAATTACCAGGGGAAGGCATGGGAGATGTGCAGGAGCTTGCCAACGGCGGACCCGCAAACTTCTGTGAGTGGCCAGTCATGAGAGAGTGCCTGATTTCACTTGTGTGAAGAAGCCCAATGACACCACCGCCGCCACCCCAACGTTCTGGGGGCATGTGGGAAATTTAAATGGCAGCTAGACCTATCTGCTTGGGTGCTGCTTAGAGAGCCAGGCTGGGGAAACAAATTAAAGGCAGGCCCAAAGTAGGTGGGCAGTGCTCTGCTAGCTCCTGGTGCCAGCCTGCTGGGGAATGTTTCTTCATGCCCGCTTTTCCCCAGAAGTAGAATGCAAGCTGGAGCAGGACGGTGCCCGGGTCCCTGCAACCTTGCAAGTACGCCTGGATCCCTTTCCCTGTTCGTGCAGCAGCCTGCCTTCCAATCAGTCACTTAGGATCAACCAACGGTGCCAAGGAGACCCAGGGGGTACCTTCACGGCGCCGGATTGGTGCCACCTCCCTCTCAAGCCCTGAATTTGCCCTCTCCCGGGGCGGCTTCGAGTATTCCCAATGCCGAGGAGGGAGCACGAGGTTTACAGGCAGCCATCCGGGTACCAGAGCTGCCTCTGCCCTCACCATCGCTGGTCGCCTTCCACCAGGCACCACCTCCAGCCCGACCTCGGATTGGCCCCGGACTGACGTTAGACGGCAGAAGCACCGTATTGACATTGCACCACTTGGTAGAAGTCGGGGTAAATCCCTGACTTTTTCAAACCGCAGCGTCGCAGGGAAGCCCCGCGGTGGCTACGAAGCTGTGCTTGGGTCGCCTAACCAATGCAGCGCAGTTCCACAGTCACCCCAGGATGGATCTGCTGGATCTGCTGTCTCAGTTCCACTTTAAAAATGAACCCAAGGAAGACCAATGACCTAGGGAGGTCGTGGGCTCTCCCAACGCTAGAGGCCTTCAAGAGGCAGCTGGACAGCCGTCTTTCAGGCATGCTTTAAGATGGATTCCTGAATTGAGCAGGGGGTTGGACTCGATGGCCTTAGAGGCCCCTTCCGACTCTACGATTCAATGATTCTGTGACCAGTCTTTTCCTTCCCTCTGGGCATCTTCTATGTGATTTTTCCCCCCTCCAGAAGGCAAGGCCTCCGCCTCTACCCTGCCCTTTGCTGATGGGAAACCGGGTCCATCAGAGGCCAAGAAAGGCAGCCGCAGCTTTCCTTACAAGGACTTTGGCTGGAGCTCAGCTGGCGAAAGTGAACAGGAGACGGGAGTTCTCTGCCTCTGCCTCATTCATTCAAGTCAAGTCCCAGGGACTCGCAGCGTTGCGGAAGAAGCTGCTGTTTCCCAGTCTCTGAGTGAGAACCGGATTCAGCTTGGCTCCTTCCCTGCTTCAATTTGGGGACCTCGGAGAAGCAGCCGAAAGAGGAAGAGCGTGTGGATGTAACAGTGGCCAAGGCTTGGTAAAAGCTCCTCCTCTGGCAAACTCTCATGGAAAGCCAGCTCTGATTTGAAGGTGAGCAGCTGGTTCATTTTTGCACCTTTCCCTGGGACGGGGGGGCGGGAGGTCATTTTAGGCACTGGGCTTAATGCCACCCCACCCCTGGGTTTCGATGATAATGCGAAGGAAAGGAGGACAGGGCTCCTGTATCTTTAACAGGTGTCTAGAAAAGGGAATTTCATCAGGAATCATTTGTACACACGCAGCACCTGGTGAAATCCCTTCTTCATCACAACAGTTAAAGCTGCAGGAACCCTGCCTTTTTTTTTACCTGGTCATTCTAGTATAGCTCCTGCAGCTTTAACTGTTGTGATGAAGAGGGATTTTCACCAGGGGCTGCATGAATAGGGTGACCATATGAAAAGGAGGACAGGGCTCCTGTATCTTTAACAGTTGCATAGAAAAGGGAATTTCAGCAGGTGTCATTTGTATGCATGCAGCACCTGGCAAATGTACATCAATGTACATTGATGGTGCTATATAAATAAATAATAATAATAATAAAAAATAATAAAAGCCCCTCTTCATCACAACAGTTAAAGCTGCAGGAGCCCTGCCCCTCTTTTGTATCTGATCACTCTAGTATAGCTGCTGCAGCTTTAACTGTTATAATGAAGAGGGAATTTCACCAGGTGCTGCATGCATACAAAGGGCACCTGCTGAAATTCCTTTTGTTAAAGATACAGGAGCCCTGTCCTCCTTTCCATATGGTCACCCTGATAATGTGCATTACATCACTTACTTCAAGATGCAGTAATCCAGCCCAGGCTACCTTGGGGGACCCTCCTGCTCATTCTTTGGAGTAGGGCCCTGGACGTCTGCCCTGAAGTCCTACCCTGGCAGTGCCACTGTTTCTTCCAAAGGCAGGTGCCACCATGCAGGGGAGATGTGTGGCAGACTCAGGAGAAGTCCCAGGGAGTTAAATGGGGGTAAAAAGCCCCATTTAATCAGAGACAGCAAGCAAGGGGCACTTTAAAGAGAGTTGAAAGAGGCAGGATGGCTGCCTTCTTCTCACAGTAGAACTCAGGAGTTCATATTTGTCTCGCCTTGAACAGATTTCTCAGGCTGCTGGAAAAACTCCCAATACCAGTGCAGGCTGGTGGCTCTGATGCCACTGGGGCGGTAAATCCGCTCCAGGTTTCAGTCAGAACTGGTCAGAACTCTAAAGCAGCTCTCCGCAATCTACATATTTACAGTCCCCAAGCTAGGGAACTGAATGCCAGGTGCTGGAAAGGACCATTTTCTACCTGCCCTGCTTTTTAGCTTCTTAGAGTCATCTGACTGACCACCGGTGGAAACAGACCACTGGGCTAGATTAAGCTCGGTCTAACCCAATAGGGTTCTGTCCATGTTCATGTGTAACCCTTTTACAGAATGCAAGTCATCCTTTGCTATCCCGGCCTCTCGTCTCCCCTCTCCCCCTTCAGTACTATTGGATATCATTTAGTATGTATTGTCCTCAGGGCAGAGACTTTCCCCGCTTGCCTTACATGACCCCGTGAAGCACCGTATACATAGATGGTGCTATATAACTACATGAACAATGCTGCTAGCCTATGCTGTTCATCCAAGACATTTTGTTGCCTGAGGAAGAGCAGCAAATGTAGGGTGACCCTATGCAAAGGAGGACAGGGCTCCTGCATCTTTAGCAGTTGTACTGAAAAGGGAATTTCAGCAGGTGTCATTTGTACACATGCAGCGCCTGGTGAAATTCCCTCTTCATCACAACAGTTAAAGCTGCAGGAGCTGTGCTAGAGTGACCAGATACAAAAGAGGGCAGAGCAACTGCAGCTTCAACTGTTGTAATGAAGAGGGAATTTCACCAGGCACTGCATGCTGAAATGACGCCTACTGAAATTCCCTTTTCAATACAGCTGCTAAAGATACAGGAGTCCAGTCCTCCTTTTCATATGGTCACCCTAGCAAGTGCCACCCCCGTCCAGCCAACCAACAGACTGTTCATAGTATCCAAAGGCAGCCATATTAGATTGTAAGCCTATGCGGCAGAGTCTTGCTATTTACTGTTTTACTCTGTACAGCACCACGTACATTGATGGTGCTATATAAATAAATAAATAATAATAATAATAATAATAATAATAATAATAATAATAATAATAATGCTATTTTGGTACATGAGGCAGGCCATCCCATAAGCACCTCTTTCCATCCCTGGCAATAGAAATACAATAATAACAAAATAAACTACTTGCTGTCCTTTAAGGACACCTAAAACCCGCTGCCCGAAGTGACTGCATCACTCTGCCTCATGGCAGAGCCGGCCCTGTAACAACCAAATGTTGGGAAGCCTTCTGTATTGGAAGCAGAGGTACGTCTAGTGACATCTGGAGCTGAAATGCTAGAGGCAGAGGTAGTTATCCATCTGGAGCTGAAGGGCTGCTGGGACACCAGATGCTGTTACAGGAGGACATTTTCTTTGATTTCAGCCTGGCAGCTCTTACACTCTTGTGGTTCTAGGCAGGCTGAGGCTCCCGCAGGGCCGGATCTACACTATTGCTTTAAAGCGCGCTTTAAAGCAGTAGTGTAGATCCGGCCTAGGCTTAACTGCTTTAAAGCGCTATAAAACTGTTATAAAGCGCTTTAAAGCAGTAGTGTAGATCCGGCCTAGGCTTAACTGCTTTAAAGCGCTATAAAACTGTTATAAAGCGCTTTAAAGCAGTAGTGTAGATCCGGCCTAGGCTTAACTGCTTTAAAGCGCTATAAAACTGTTATAAAGCGCTTTAAAGCAGTAGTGTAGATCTGGCCTAGGCGTAACTGCTTTAAAGCGCTATAAAACTGTTATAAAGCTCTTTAAAGCAGTAGTGTAGATCCGGCCTAGGCTTAACTGCTTTAAAGCGCTATAAAACTGTTATAAAGCGCTTTAAAGCAGTAGTGTAGATCCGGCCTAGGCTTAACTGCTTTAAAGCGCTATAAAACTTATAAAGCGCTTTAAAGCAGTAGTGTAGATCCGGCCTAGGCGTAACTGCTTTAAAGCGCTATAAAACTGTTATAAAGCTCTTTAAAGCAGTAGTGTAGATCCGGCCTAGGCTTAACTGCTTTAAAGCGCTATAAAACTGTTATAAAGCGCTTTAAAGCAGTAGTGTAGATCCGGCCTAGGCTTAACTGCTTTAAAGCGCTATAAAACTGTTATAAAGCGCTTTAAAGCAACCCAGCTCTTGGTCCAGGTGTGGTGCTTGTCCTTTGAGGACTGGGAACCAAGAAGCAGAGGATGAAGTCTGCCAGGAGAAGGACAGAAAATTCTCCACCTCAAGAGACGGGCGAGGGTTGGGGGGGAGCTCGTAAATGAGCTGGACGTTTCCTTTTTATGCCTGCCAGCCTTGATTCACCACCACCACCAAATTCCCTCTTATTCTCCCCTTACTTGCAGAAAGGAGTTTCTTCGGCTGGAGGCAGGGGGGTCATTTGAAAGAGAATGGAAAGTGGCTTAGGGAGGCTTTGCATTCTGGATGGACCCGCGTCTCCCTTTTGTCCTGCTCTTGCAGGAGTGTTGGATCTCTTTCGGGTTGAGGGCTGAGTTCAATTGTGGAGAAGCTCTTAAGGGCCACATTCCAGTGACTCCATGGGCCAAGGGAGTGCGACCAAAATTACGAGCATATTTAAATTTAAAGCAGAGCCCGGGGTGAGGTGGAGAGGCAAGTGGGGGAGTGACCCTCCACCTGTCCCCAGCGAACTTGCAGAAGATAGATTCCCCCTCCCCACAACCAGGTCCATGTGCAGCTGCCAAGTACCCTGCCAGAACTTCTGCAGAATATAGAACATCTTCCCCGTCCTCTGCTCTACCAACCCCAGTCCTCTTTCAAACCGCATGTCACCTTTCTGCAGAAACGGTTGCCTTCTTTGAATGTGCTCCTGTGCTGGATTTAGGAACAAGCCAAGCAAGTCATGGCTTGGGGCCTCATATTATGAGGGGCCTCTAAATACGTTGGAGAGAACTAAGACGAAATTGCTCGGGCTTAAATATGTTGGAAAGTCTGGTGTGACTTAGAGCAGAGTTGTCTTATATAGGGAAAGCGTGGCAACGCAGCATTTAGAATTGGAGGCAGTAAGTGCAAACTGGGGTCTGTTTAAAAGAAGTTCAAATCAACTTCATCTCTTTATACACATCTTCAGAGAAGGGTATCTAACACTGTTTAACTGCAAGCAGCCCCTAATTCTATGTGGTACTTGCATGGCCCTTCCTATTATAATGTAATATACTTCTCCCCTCTATTTTTATGGTATGAGACCTCTGAATCTTAATATGGCTTAGGGTCTCAGCATGCCTTAATCCAGCCCTAGCGTGCCCATCAGGGTCTTTCGTAGGCGTGAACAGCTGAGTACGTTCATGATATCAGGGGGAAATAGCGGTGCCGTAGCAACAGTTAATCACGCAATCGTATCCACCCAGTCAGTGAAAAATCCTTGTGTTTATGGCAATGAGCTGCCTTATCATGTGGCCATTTCTATTGCTGACATTTTATGGTTTTAATCAGTGTTTCTCTGGCTGCCGTTTGCCCCTGTCCTGAGGGGACGGGTTGGAAACGAAAGGAAGAGAGGCATGACTAATGATGAATCCTGTTCCCAAGACTGTTTCTTGTTTACCTAGTTGGAGGATGTCGTCCATGTTTGGCAAACCTCGATCTGCCCCCGGGGCAAATGAGCGCCATCCCCACGGCCTTCTCCAAGAATGCAACGTGGCCATCTTGGGATGCCCAGGATCTGGGAAATCCGGTGAGGAGGAATAGTTGTGACCTATGGAGGGGAGGGTTCAGCCCAGCCCCTGACTTTTCTCTCCAAAGGCCGTTTCTCAACATGGTCCCCTCAGCCCAACTATGATGCGCCCCCCTGGCCTTACTCATGAATAGAACTGCTCCCAGGCAAACACCAAAGTCTACCACTTCCAGGCTGGGGTGGGGGATTACTTGTGAGTAGGCCTGCTTACGGACGATGCACTTATACATGAGCATACGTCTACTCAGAGAATGGTCTGAGAACACAAACGGACAGGACTTGTATCAGCCTGCTGCTTGAATCAATAGTAGGGTGACCATATTTGGGAAACCAAAAAAGAGGACACTAGTGTGTGTGTGGGGAAGCATCTTTCTGAGTCCTGCAGAAAGTACGTTATTCCCCCACCACCTTAAAGAACCCGATTGGAGTGGAGGAGGGGAAAGGATTTCATTCTGCACCACCACCATCCACTCCAATGGGGGCCTTTTCTATAATGTCCACGAATGACCCACTTTCCCCTTTAAGACCTCAATTGGAGCTCAGGGTGGGGGATTGATGTGCCTCAAGAAAGCATGTCATTCCCTCCTGCCATGCTAATGGCAGCCTTAAAGAGGAAGGTGTGTCATTCCAGGACATTATTGAAAATTATAGAAAATCCCCCGACACCATGGAAAGAACAAAAACCAGGACAAATCCAGGGAAATCCTGACAGTTGGTCACCCTAATCAATAGGCTTGGGCACTTCCTCGTGATGACATCTGTTCGCTAATTCTCTGGGCACCAACAGACGACTTTACTTAGGGTGACCCTATGAAAAGGAGGACGGGGCTCCTGTATCCTTAACAGGGGTGGGGTGGAGAACCTGGGCCCTTGAGGCCAAATCTGTCTCTCTAGGTTTCCCCAAGTGGCCATTCCTTTCCCCTGGTCGAGGGTGACCATATGGAACAGAGGACAGGGCTCCTGTATCCTTAACAGTTGTATTGAAAGGGGAGTTTCAGCAGGTGTCATTTGTATACATGGAGAACCTGGTGAAATTCCCTCTTCATTACAATAGTTAAAGCTGCAGGCGCTATGCTAGTGTGACCAGATTTAAAAGAGGGCACGGCACCTGCAGCTTTAATTGTTGTGATGAAGAGGGAATTTCACCAGGTTCTCCATATATACAAATGACACCTGTAGAAATGCCCTTTTCAATGCAACTGCTAAAGATACAGGAGCCCTGTCCTCCTTTCCATATGGTCACTCTAACGTTACTGGAGGTTATTATTGCAAGGAGCAGTTGCGACTGCAGTGTTCTTGCAAAGTTGCACGTGTAGCTTCATCCCACTTAACTGTTTCCTTCGAATTATCCCCTACAGCACTAAGCTATCGGCGTTGTTGTTGTTGCTACCGGGCGGCAAGGTCCTTTGGATACCAGGAAATCGGTTTAAGGGGGGAAATGTAAAAAAATCATAAAAAATCAACGGATGACCCAATCCAATTCAAATTTGGTATGCCTAAAGCTCTCCTTAATACCTATTACTGTGCCAATTTTGATGTCTTTATCTTTAAAGCTTACGCAGATGTAAGCGTTCGTTTAATTTTTCTTCAAATCCTGCTCCTGTGCCCCAGTGGCCGCTCGGATGAGATGCTTGAAAACTAGTATCAAAATACGGCGAGTCTTTTGCTTTTACAGCACAATTAAAGCAGGCTGCATGGGAGTACTTCACAATAAAAGCAGATTATAAGCTGGAAAACTTCGGAGTCCTTTGCATGCAATTCGCAGTGATTGCACAGTATAACGCCGGTGTGATAAAGCTCATATTCTGCCTAAAACGCGGTGCAACGTTGCACAGATTCTGAATGCATTCTTGTGCTTCCCATCTAATGACATTGAACCCACCAATCTCCATTGGGCATTGGTGCATCAGGAGCCTTGATCCTGTAGCACCAGCCAAAAGTTCTCCTTTATGCTGTTGGGTTTGCTGGGGCTGCTGCAGCGACCCAGGCCGACTCCAGAGTCAGGGAGCCCCTTTAGAAAGTGCCATCTGGTTGGGCCTTCCTCCTGCATAAGAACATCAGAAGAGCCCTGATGCTGGATCAGACCAAGGGTCCATCTAGTCCAGCACTCTGTTCACACAGGGGCCAACCAGCTATCAGCCAGGGACCAACAAGCAGGACATGGTGCAACAGCACCTTCCCACCCATGTTCCCCAGCAACTGGTGTACACAGGCTTTCTGCCTTGAATACTGGAGATAGCACTCAACCATCAGGGCTAGTAGCCATGGAGAGCCTTCGCCTCCAGGAATTTATCCAACCCCCTTTTAAAGCCATCCAAATGGGTGCCCATCACTACATCCTGTGTTAGTGAGTTCCATAATTTAACTATGCGCTGTGTGAAGAAGTCCTTCCTCGTATTTGTCCTGGGTCTCCCACCAATCAGTTTCATGGGATGACCCCAAGTTCTAGTATTTTGAGAGAGGGAGAAAAATGCCTCCCTATCCACACTTTCCATGCCACGCATAATTTTGTACCCCTCTATCATGTCTCCCCTTAGCCTCCTTAGAGTGAGCATATCCTGACTGTTAGAGCAGTATGACAATGGAACCAGTTACCTAGGAAGGCTCTGGGCTCTCCCACACTAGAGTCCTTCAAGAGGCAGCTGGACAACCATCTCTCAGGGATGCTTTAGGGTGGATTCCTGCATTGAGCAGGGGGTTGGACTCAATGGCCTTGTAGGCCCCTTCCAACTCTGCTATTCTATGACTCTATATGGAAAGGAGGACAGGGCTCCTGCATCTCTTTAACAGTTGCATAGAAAAGGGAATTTCAGCAGGTGTCATTTGTATGCATGCAGCACCTGCTGGAATTCCCTCTTCATCACAACAGTTAAAGCTTCAGGAGATAAATTAGTCTAACCAGATATAAAAGAGGGCAGGGCTCCTGCAGTTTTAACTGTTGTGATGAAGAGGAAATTTCACCAGGTGTGGCATGCATACAAATGATACCTGCTGAAATTCCCTTTTCTATGCAACTGTTAAAGAGATGCAGGAGCCCTGTCCTCCTTTCCATATGGTCACCCTAAATTAGATGAATTCATTGAGAACAAACTCATCCAAGGGCATAGAAGACGTACAGATGACCAAACTAACCTGGGGTGAACCTCTTCATTCTGGGGTCTCTTGATCATCGTGAAATCACGTGAGGTACTGGTTCCTCTCTATTCGGCCCTGGTTAGGCCTCATCTAGAGTATTGTGTCTAGTTCTGGGCTCCACAATTCAAGAAGGATGCAGACAAGCTGGAGCGTGTTCAGAGGAGGGCAACCAGGATGATCAGGGGTCTGGAAACAAAGCCCTATGAAGAGAGACTGAAAGAATTGGGCATGTTTAGCCTGGAGAAGAGAAGATTGAGGGGAGACGTGATAGCAGTCTTCAAATACTTAAAACGTTGTCATACAGAGGAGGGCCAGGATCTCTTCTCGATCCTCCCAGAGTGCAGGACACGGAATAACGGGCTCAAGTTAAAGGAAGCCAGATTCCAGCTGGACATCAGGAAAAACTTCCTGACTGTTAGAGCAGTACGACAATGGAACCAGTTACCTAGGGAGGTTGTGGGCTCTCCCACCCTAGAGGCCTTCAAGAGGCAGCTGGACAACCCTCTGTCAGGGATGCTTTAGGGTGGATTCCTGCATGGAGCAGGGGGTTGGACTCGATGGCCTTGTAGGCCCCTTCCAACTCTGCTATTCTATGATTCTATCTGTATTGTCCTGCCTAATGCAAAAAAAGGGGAGATTTTTCTATGTGTCAGATAAGACAGAGCTGTAAAGCAGCCTCCTCCCATGTGGCTTCCTCCAGGGAATGATGGAAATTACAGTCTAAGCCATCTGGAGGAAGCCACATAGGGGGAGGCTGTTGTAGTAGTAGGACTGGGGATGTCGACAGACAGGGCCGACGTCCCCAAGGTGTGGATGGACTTGCAGCAACCAGCCCCATAGAGTTTTTGCAGGATGAGGTCCCAAGCAGGCTGAAAGTTTATTCCACGTGTGCAAAACTGGGGTCTTTTGGATCAGCCCTAGAAAGAACCTCTCATAGGTACTAAGCAACGCTCTCTTGCTTCTTGCAGCACTGACGGTGAAGTTTCTAACCAAGAGGTTTATAAGCGAATATGATCCGAACCTAGGTAAGGCATCATTGCTCTACTGCGCTTTGTCTTCCTTCAAAATAAGCCATCCTTCTCTGGGACATGGACCAGTCTTGAGGCTTGGAACTAGCCTAGTGTTCTACTGTGGACAGTGGGTGTTCAGACCCCGGGTGTCCTGTCTGGGAATTATGGCAGTTGTAGGGTGACTCTATGGAAAGGAGGACTGGGCTCCTGTATCTTTAACAATTGGATGGAAAGGGGGATTTCAGCAGGTGTCGTTTGTATGCGTGTAGCACCTGGTGGAATTCCCTCTTCATCACAACAGTTAAAGCTGCAGGAGCCCTGCCCTCTTTTGTATTTGGTAAAGCAGGCAGGTCTCTTGCAGCTTTAACTGTTATGATGATGAGGGAATTTCACCAGGTGCTGTATGCATACAAACGACACCTCCTGAAATTACCCTTTTCAGTACAACTGTTAAAGATGCAGGAGACCAGTCCTCCTTTTCATATGGTCACCGAAGGCAGTGGCTGTCCAACACATCTGGAGAGTACTAGCTTGGGGAAGGGTGCTCTGCATTAGCCAGGCCTGGTGGAAATAATAACCCTTTCCATAGAACAGGATCTCTTGACTGCTGCACTGTAGGTCCCCATCTGAGAGCCCCTGAATTGGGGGAGGGGGCACCCAGAGTCCCAACATCATCCCGATAGTACTTTTATGCAATTCTGAGGATAACTCAGAGCTCAAATACGCACTGGGAGGTTTTCAACATGAGGCTGTTAATCTGCTGTATCTCCTTTTGGGTGTGTCGCAGAATTGAGATCCAAGCACTAGATGAGGAGTGTTTCTTTTCCAGCTTTTCCGCTACATAACCTCTAGGTGGCACTGCAGTATAGAGAAATAGCTCAAATACACAAGGGAAATTGCACTTTCTTTCGCCTTTACAATTAAATGCTGTATTTGCCCTATTCTTAAAAAAAAAAAAAAAACTTACTGAGAACACTGGTTAGACACAGAAGTGAACTTGGAGGGTCACAATATCATCTGAAGAACTCATAAACAACCATGAATTGGGAGTAATGAGCACCTGTTTAATGCCTCCTGTAGAAAAGTCCTAGGTTACATGTATAGGCTGCAGCTGAGCCTCATTTTCTTTCTTTAACTCCAGCTAAGCACCCAGGGACCCTGATCCAAACCTTACTTGTCACTAAAAAGGAAAAGAAAATAAAGGCTCCTCTGGCTCTTGCACATGGCATGTAGTTTAGCCCAATAAACAGAAACTGGAGTTTGGAACACCCTAGCAAAGCTCCTCAATTAGCAGCATGCAATTAACACCCGAGGCCGAAGGGCCAGGAGGGGAGGCGTTGTGTGCAACCATCTTAAAGGAGTTTGGTAAGAAGGGGGCGGGGAAGGTGGGCCCAATCTTTGGGCCTCTGGTGGACATTAGCAAGCGTCCCGACTGCCTTCTAGGGAAGAGGCAGGGTTCGTCCGGAAATGTTCCAGAGTATTTTAAGTTGCTGGAGTTCTGCTTGCAGTGTTGTTTTGCCGCTGTTTCAAAACAAACTGCCAAATTTAGAGCACATACCAAGGAAAGCAGAGATGGAAAATGCAGATTGTATTGAAGGGAAAGGGGAGCCTGTTGGGATTTTAAAACCCTCCAGACTTTTCATTTACAGTGCTCTCTTTTAACTTTTGTGGGCTGTGAGATTGCTGCATTTTGAACCAATGCAGATATGTTTAAAAGAAGCACAGCCAATGAGGTGGTGTCCCGGTTTGGATGCAACGGCCGCACCGTATTTTGGCTCTTGGATCTCAGCCTCTCCTTCCCTCTCTCGTGTCATGGCCTTATTTTTTCCCTGATTTACTGGTTCATGGAAAACTAAAGTTTGCCGTTGCATCTGAACTGGGACAGCCATGGTTTGCACAAGCCAAAATTGGAAACCATGTTCAACCATCCTTCTCAATTCTGGTTTTGCACGACCAGGTTCCCCTCTTCCCTTGCAATGGCAAACTATGCAAGAAAGAAAGCTGGCTTGCTTCAGGTTGTACCATCTAGTCCAACGTTGATGATACGACTGGCAACAACCTCCCAGGGCTTCTTCCCAGCCCTTCCTGGATATGTTGGGATTTGAAGCTGGGACCTTCCGTATGCAAATCATGTGCTCTACTATTGAGCTACGGTCCTACCCTGCTATTAACATCCTAATCCAGACCAGCAAAGATAAAATGTGGGGCAATCACAGTTTTAAAACAATTCCAGACCTGTATCTGCTATGGAAAGTGGAATGGAATTCGGAGGGTTTTAAGGTCTGTTTTGTTGTTTATTCGTTCAGTCGTTTCCGACTCTTCGTGACTTCATGGACCAGCCCACGCCAGAGCTTTCTGTCGGCCGTTGCCACCCCCAGCTCCCCCAAGGTCAAGTCTGTCACCTCCAGAATATCATCCATCCATCTTGCCCTTGGTCGGCCCCTCTTCCTTTTGCCTTCCACTTTTCCTAGCATCAGCCTCTTCTCCAGGGTATCCTGTCTTCTCATTATGTGGCCAAAGTACTTCAGTTTTGCCTTTAATACCATTCCCTCAAGCGAGCAGTCTGGCTTTATTTCCTGGAGTATGGACTGGTTTGATCTTCTTGCAGTCCAAGGCACTAAAGACCTGACCAAATGCAGATCCCGTGGGAAGGAGGTCCACAAAGATGGGGCCATCACCAAAAAGGCCCCGTCTCTTGTGCCCGCCAACCTAAGTGGCCTCAGGGACAGGCATCTCTGGAACCAACCTTAGGGCCCAGGCACGTTCATACAGGTAGGAAGTTTGAGAACCATTGTTCCAAGACAAACGTCCCCAACCTGGTGCCCTCCAGGTGAACAACAACTCCCATCATCCCCAACCTGCAGGGTCATTGGTACTGAAATACATCTGTGATGGGAGTTGTTGTCCAGCACATCTGTAAGGTGCCAGCTTGGGGGAAGGCTGGCCGAGGGCATCTGCCCATGGTGTCCAGTTCAATGGGTGAGGAATTAGGGCTATCTTGTGGTTTGTTTGTGAAGGGACAGTTCTCCCATCCCATCCCAATATGGAGGGAGGTCTTCTCCCTCCCTCCCACTCACACCCCATACCCTTTTACTAACCCTCCCCTCTCCTCCCAGCCTGAAGAACTTTTCCCAATAACCTTTGAGACTCTGTTCCTGGCATTCATGACACCTTTGACAAGATGGCTCCCTTCAGGGTCAATGGACTACCTGGCTACCTCCTGAGATCAACAGCAGCATGCCAACGGCTCAGCTTTATAACCCCCCTGTGCCTTTCACAGTTGGGTGAAGGAGTGAAGTTTGGCGAGTGCAGCTTCTCTGCCTGTTGCAGACATGCAGCGTGACAAGCTGCACCCATTCCCTCTTCTACGCAACTTTTAGAGATGCAAAGCAAGGCCTGTCTATCCATGAATTTTCATGGATTCCCTCCAGAAAGCAGCATAAATTTAGGGTGACCGTATGGAAAGGAGAACCGGGCTCCTGTACCTTTAACAGTTGTATTGAAAGGGGAATTTCAGCAGGTGTCATCTGTATGCATGCAGCACCTGGTGAAATTCCCTTTTTATCACATCAGTTACAGCTGCAGGAGCCCTGCCCTCTTTTGTACCTGGTCACTCTAGTATAGCTCCTGTAGCTTTAACTGTTGTGATGAAGAGAGAATTTCACCAGGTGCTGCATGCAGGGGGTTGGACTCAATGGCCTTGTAGACCCCTTCCAACTCTGCTATTCTATGATTCTAGGAAATGACACCTGCTGAAATTCCATTTTCAATACAACTGTTAAAGATACAGGAGCCCAGTCCTCCTTTCCATATGGTCACCCTTACACCTTCTGAACAAAGTCCATAGGATTTTATTTATTTATTTAATTTATTTATTGCATTTTTACACCGCCCAATAGCTGAAGCTCTTTGTCTCTTCTTCTTCTTCTTCTTCTTCTTCTTCTTCTTCTTCTTCTTCTTCTTCTTCTTCTTCTTCTTTTTCTCCTCCTCCTCTTCCTCCCAAAATGCCTTACACCATCTGGACGGTACACCGTTCCATTTAAACCCACAAACCTGCAATTTGTGAAATGTGTTAGCTTTGGCAAGGGTCTTTCTAAAATGGTTATTTTTTTAAAAAAAAAAGAACCAGGCTGGGACCAAACCTTCATGCTCACTTTATCTTGTGCTGCCAATGCTAAATATTCTCAGCATATTTTTCCACTGATTGTGTTCAAGAAGTTGGAACTATTTTTATAAGCCAACATAACAGGAGACAACAAAGATCCGTGAATGATTTGTCGCAAAAGCGAGACGAGATATGAACGGAAGCAACACATAAACTTGTCCAAAGGCATATTAATATTAAAGGGTGAAGTTCACAAATAATATCCTTCCTTCGGGCTCTCAGGTACTGGCTGCTTCCAGATGGAGGACTCTGAGATCCCAGTGATATAGGGTGGGATACAAATGTTTTAAATAAAGAAATAGTGCTAGTAATCCACAGGCATTGTGCAGTTGTTTTCTCTTTTTCTCTTTAATGGGTTTTCCGCATAAGGTAAAAAACAGAAACCACTTTAAGAGGGTCACAAGTAGAAGGGTTACATCTGGACGCCTTGTCGACTTCCAAGAACAAGGCCGGGCAATTGTACCGTAAAAGGCTTATCTGGAAGCACCCATTGTTTCTTCGGATCTTGGCCATGAAGTAGGAAGGCTTTTACCGCCCTGCTTCATTCACAAAAGTTTACAGTGGGTCCAGATGTTGTCGTCTTCCGTTTGCAGCCCTGGGGGGAACAATCCATTGAAGAAGAGAAGCAGGAATGGGTGTGCCACCATGCCTTTGGACTGGCAGTGCTAGGAGCCCTCCGCCTGGAATCCACCACCACCCCATTTTCAAAGAAAGGGAAAGAGTGCTGAAGGGGGGGGGGGCTTGTTTCTGAAGTCTCCGTGAAAAGATTGGCCTGAAAAATATCCCGTTGGGCTGAATCACAGAGCTGTCGCTTAGCAAACAGAAAAGGAAGGGAGGCCAGGAGATGTTCTCAGCTGGCCTGAGAGAGACCTCCCTCTGTTTTGAAGGTCGTCATTGTTACGGCGGCCTCCTGCAGTCCAGACAGGGGGCGGGTGGGGTGGAATTTCCAGCGCGAAGCATGTTGACAGTGGCATGTGTGTGTAGGTAGACCAGCGATTCTGCACTGTGGGGTGCTTCTCCCCCGGGAGGAGCAGGACTCCCTGGGAGGGCCTGGGGCAGGTGGAGCCTGGGGCTTCCTCCTCCTCCTCCTCCTCCTCCTCCTCCTCCTCCAGGCCAAAGAAGCTTCCGCGTTGCAGCTACAGAAATGGCTCTGCTAGGGTGACCCTATGAAAAGGAGGACAGGGCTCCTGTATCTTTAACAGTTGCAAAGAAAAGGGAATTTCACCAGGTGTCATTTGTATATATGGAGAACCTGTGAAAATTCCCTCTTCATCACAGCAGTTAAAGCTGCAGGTGCCACGCCCTCTTCTAAATCTGGTCACAGTATAGCTGCAGTATAGCTTTAACTGTGGTGAATTCCCTTTTCTATGCAACTGTTAAAGATACAGGAGCCCGGTCCTCCTTTTCATATGGTCACCCTAGGCTCTGCTTAACCATAGATGCAGAGGATGTGATGGCAGCTTCTGGGCCACTTGGTCCTGTCTCCTTTTCTAGCTCCCTAGTTTGGCCAATGCCTGAGATCCCCAGCTGTAGCCCCCTCCTAATGCCAGCATTGGATCACTCCTCACAGCCTCATGTGCAGAGCTGTAGGGTGCACATGCCTGGATGCTTATGGCCAGTGGGAGTAGAAAGCAAAGGGCCCGAGTTATGGAAGGATCGTAGCACAGTGGTAGAGCCCCTGCTTTGCACGTAGAAGGTCTCGGGTTCAATCCCCAGCACCTCCAGGTAGGGCTGGAAGTATTCTTGCCTGAAACCCTGGAGAGCCGTTGCTGCCAGTCAGTGTTAGAGAGACGAAGGACCACCTGATTTGGCCGCTCTCTTTGTTTTCTGTTTATCCATGCATCTGGGGAAAGCGATGAGCTGCCAGAGGCTCCATCCGTGTGTCAGGGACAAGAAAGCCGAGATATAATCTTGCAGAAATTCTTGGCAGGTGGCTATTTTGTGTCACGTCCAGAGCCTGAGGATGGGGAGAAGAGGGTTTTCGAGGAGGCAGGAGAGAAAGACTTTGGGAGGAGGCACAAAACTCTGAATTTGGCGTTTGCATTGAAAGGGGCAAGAGCTTAAACTACCTTGACCCAAGAGAAAACATGCAGGCAGTATGTCCAGCCACTTTCTGAATAAGAAGCAAGAGTCCAGTTTTGATGAAGGCCCTTAGAGTCCAGTGGTCTGGGGCCAATCCGTGCAAAGCGCTGGGGCGATCGGCAACCACGTTGCAGTTAGTTTTGCATTGCACTTTTAATGTGACAGAGCCAGTTTGACGTTCGGAGTAGAGCCGTTGGGCCAGTTCAGACAACACGCTAAGCCATGCTTAGGACGCTAACCCTTTTGCAGCGAATGGTTGGTGGATGTGTTTAAAGCGTGGTTATGTGGCCATCATGGTTAGGAATGGTTCACATGACACGCTCAGCCATAATGTTTAACTCCAAGTGCTTAACCACTGTGGCTTAGTGTGTCATCTGAACAGGGTCAGTGTGGTGTAGTGGCTAGAGTGTCAGACAGGGAGTTGGGAGATCCGGGTTCTAGTCCACACTCAGCCATAAACGTTCACTGGGTGACTTTGGGCCAGTCACAGGATCTCAGCCTAACCTACCTCACAAGATTGTTGCTGTGAGGATAAAATGGAGAGGGTGAAGTAGATTACAGCGGCCCCCAACCTTTTTGGCACAAGGGACCAGTTTCGTAGAAGACAATTTTTCCACGGACGGGGGTGGGGGTTTGAGGGGATGGTTTTGGGAAGCCCCCCCCCCCCCAGCATCCTGGCTTCGCTTCGGTTGGGTGGGCGCCTAGCCGAAGCGAAGCCAGGATGCTGGGGCGCGCGGCTTCGGAACGACGCGCCCGGAAGTCGCTCTCTTCTGGCCGGGCGCACCATTCCGAAGCCGCCCCATCCCACCCCAGCATCGTGGCTTCACTTTGGCTGGGCAGGCGAGATGGCGCCCCGCACCCAGGTACGCTGGGGTGGGGGTGTGTGTGAAGGCAGCTCACCTGCACGGCCCGGTTCCTAACAGGCTACGGACCGGGACCGGTCCATGGCCTGGGGGTTGGGGACCCCTGACATATGCCATCTTGGGTTCCTTGAAGGAAAAAAAGTGGGATATAAATGTAATAATAAATACATAATAGAGGAATGGGGCCAGTCAACTTTCTACCTCCACCCCACCAATGTGGGCTGAGTGTGATCTCCAGGGAAGCACTCTGCCTTTCCATGTGGCTGGAGACAACAGATGCTTCTGGCCGATGCTTTTATGGTGCCATTGCCCTGCCTTGTTCACAGGGGTGGGATGGGATCCAGAGAATGTCATCTTCTACTCGAAACCCTCGCGTGTTTCCCCACTGTCATTTTCTTAGCACGGAAAATCTGTTAAGAAGAAAAAAAGATGGAAGAGCTGCATGGTGCCTTCAAGCTGGTACCGCTGGAAGTCTTCCACCTGGAAGCACCCAGAGACATCTCAAGGGCTTCTGGTGGCCACTAAATGCCCTTTTAACTTTCTTTCCACCAGCTGGCTGGACAAAAGGCAGTTTGCAGGATTCCAGTCTGATTTAGCAAGAACCTTAGTCCCTGCTTGCATGTCCCATGAGGGAAACTGCTCAGACTCTGGGAGCATCATCAGGCGAGTGTTTTATCGCACGCTCGTCACTGGGCACTCACGGTTTTTCACAGGTCCTTTTGGCAATACTGTCCATCTCCCATGCGTTTCCCTCCCCTTCCACCCATTTTCCCATTGCAAAAAAAGGCACGGAAAATCCGATTCTTTTTGGCTGTAGCGAAACATACCGCCATTTCCCGCTGTGTGCAGGAAAAGCAGCGGGATAAAAATGCCCATGGAATGGGCCACGTGGTCATTGTTTACTTCCTCTTTCTTCCCTGTGTAAAGAAAGAGGAAGTATTGTGGGACAGAAGTGGGGGGAAAGTGACGGTAGGGAAACTTTCACTTTTCCACATTAATGCTTACCCACTTGAATTATTATTATTATTATTATTATTATTATTATTATTATTATTATTATTAAAATAATAATAATAACTTTTCTCTTGCAGAGGATACTTATGCTTCAGAAGAGGTTGTGGACCAGCAGCCAGTTCTGTTGAAGGTGATGGATACGGCTGACCAGGTAACGGAAGCTGGAGTTGCAGTCCCAAGAGAGATGCACTTTTCCCTTGGAAATAATGCAAAATACCATCGATCACGCACTGGGTTGCTGTGAAATTCATGCATTCCCAACTAGTTTCATACCGGCAATGGGCGTTGCATGCATATGCAAGTTTGCAAATCTCCCGAGAGACACTTGTACCTCAGATGGAGCAAACAAAACTCATTGAGGCCAATGGGACTACTTATGAGTAAATCTCTATCAGTGCATCTGTATTATAAAAGGTTAATGAAACAGCTCCCCCACCCCCCCACAAACACACCACACCAATTTGCTGCATAGGGTAAAAAGACCCCCATCAGTGATGGGACTTTTTATCACAGACATTGTGTACAGCACATAAGGCATCCTCTTCATAGAGAAGCACAAGCTCTAGGCCAACATGAAGACCCGGGATGAATGCATGAGCAGATTTGGACTAATACTGAATATTGGTATTCCACTTCTCACAGAAGTTGTATTTGGTGACATCCACTGAACCAGGGCCTTGCTAGACAAGGCTTTAGCCCGGTGCGAGCCCCTATGCAGGGTATCCCGGACTCAGGCAGGGGTGAACCCTCCCTGGGCCCGGGGTAACCGGCACGGCTTCTGGCCCGGTTTTTCCTGCAGTCTCAGGCTGAGCCCAAGACCACAAGCGTGTAGCCAGGTCTGCCGCTTTTCCCGGCTACCGCATTTACTCCCGAGTAGCTGGGAAAAGTGGTGGATGGGCCGCAGTGCTCCACAGGAGAGCTGCGGCCATCAGGGCTACGGTGGGGACATGGGGGGGGGGGGGCGGGAAACGGAGGCCAGGGGAGATAGGGGGGAATCGCGGCCCAGGGGCGATGGAGGGGATCGGACATGGTGGGCAGGCTGGCGGCAGGGGATCGGACATGGCGGGCAGGCAGGAAGGATCAGGCATAGTGGGTGGCGGGATCGGGGGCATGGGGAGCAGGGAACCCTTTTTTTTAAAAAAAGAACACCTACCTTTCTCGTTGATGCGCTCCTGCGCACATGGCCCCTTTAAACAAACAAAAAAGTGGCCAACACGATGGGGCTTTCCTTTACCCTGTCGGATGTTACGTCTAGCTAGGAGCGACAGCCCGTGCTACTTCTAGCATGGGCTGGCCCCTCTACAGGCCTGGATTCCCAGGTAGGTCTAGCAAAGCCCGCAGTGTAAAAGAACGTCTGCGTTCATCCCGGGTGTTCATTCTGGTAGATAGGTTATGCTTACTTTTGAAGGGGATCCATGTCCTCAATGCCATACATAATGCCCATGAAATGAATGCCATCAGTGACAGAATCTGTCAGGCCTGTGCAGCAATGGATTTGATGCAACTTTTACCTCTATGCAAATTTACTCATGAGCAGCCCCACTGGCCTCTGTGAGCTTACCTACTCCATCTGGGCTGAGTGTACAATTATCTCCCAGGTGATTTGCAATCTTCCATATTCATGCAATATGAAACTTGCAACACCCAGATGATAGGCAGAAATGCATGGTTTTGCATCCCAAATACATCTAGAGGTTCTCTACATGAGCTGTTTATTGCTCGCTTGTGACTGGCCACTCATGGAAGTTTGTAGGTCTTTTACATGGCACCATCAACCTCCAGCACGTCTCCCACACCTTCCCCAGGGATGTCTCCCACATTTCCCCCCAGTAATTTGACTTTTTTAAAAAAAATCAGAGATAATGCATTATTTAAAATGATCGTGGGATATTCCCCGTGTGTAAAGCCAGCATAGTACTATAATTCCACCAATAGATGGCACTGTTTCATTGAACGGCATTGCTGAGAGGGGAAGTTTCCAATTCAATTTCACATGATCACTGTCTAAAGAAGCCAGCCGTAAATGTGGAAAGACTCCAGAAGAAGAAACCCCGGTAAGGATGCAGGCTTTTCCTCTTAATGTAGAGATACCCATAGACTCCTACAAGGGACAGTGGGGAACGGAGAAGGGTGAGGTACTACGCCTCTGAGCTCTAGTATCTCCTAGTTTTGGCTTGCCCACGTGCACATAACATATAAAGCAAATGTATTCTACTTTGGACACTGGAGGTATTGTGCTTCTTTTTTCATGCATTTCTTGAAATATTTCTCTGTGTATCTTGAAGAAAAAAAAAGGTTTTATAATATAAGCTGCATGGGCCAGCCTGGTTTGCCAAATTTGGATGGACGTTTGCCATCCCTGTTATAGAAACAGTTCAGGTAAACAGATACAGAATAAGGTTTCTTTTAAAGTTGAAAACAGAGCTTCTTTTAATTAAAAAAAAATGGAGGGAATAAAAGCGGAGTTGCAGATTAAATGGATAAATGCCAGAGTCCGTTTGCAAGCCTACCTTATTGGAGGAACACAACGCGCTGATCTTGTACAGCTCTGAGAGTTTCTTGGCCCGAGGAAGGCCTCTTCACGTCCTCAGTCAAGCCATACAATGAGCTTTTTTTTTAATGTAGTGCCAACTACAGTGTCTGATTGCTTTTGGTCCACAATGGACAAAAGCTGGAGGAGGAGGCAGTGGCAGGCCGCTGAGATTGGGGCACTTTCCTTAGGAGGAAATGTTAAGGCAGTTTCCCAGAGGTCCTTCGATGGCCACGCTGAGAAACACAAGGCCCAACTAGACTTCAATTTAATCCAGAAGTGTTTTCCTTGTGTTCTTAGGGTGACCATATGACCGGATTTGCCCGGATTTGCCCGGGTTTTTGATGGCAAATCCGGGAGGGGGAGCGGAAATCCGGATTTTTTTTCAAAGAGCAGCTCTAATGGGAATGAACAAAAATGCTTATAACTCCGTCATTTTTTAAGATAAAGACATGAAACCTGGCACAATGGTAGCTCCTAGGAAGGGCTTTAGTCATACCAAATTTGAAACAGATCCGTTCATCCATTGATTTTATAGGAATTTTTTAAAAATTGAAGTTTTAAAATTATTATTTTTAAAATCATCATTTTTAAAGATAAAGAGCTGAAAGTTGGCACCATGATAGCTTTTAGGTAGAGCTTTAGCCATACCAAATTTGAAATAGATCTGGGGCCAGTAGCAAACCCTGTTAACAACAACAGCAGCTTGCAATGAGTGAAGACACAGTCAGAAAAGATATTTGCGGGAAGGGGAGAATGTAACACACAGAGTATAGCAAAAGCTTCAAAGTACAGCAAAACCTACAAAAGTAGGAGTGAGTGAAGTTAATTTCAGATACATTGAATCTCTCACTTGTTCTTTATTTCAGTGGTTTTAACATTAAGATGTTATGTAGAACAGATTTGTCTTAAATGTGTGCTGTAAAATCAGACATGTGACCAAGGCTATGTTCGGGTGGGCACGCCCCCTTGGTACTGGACACGCCCCCTTGGGAGGCGACCATGTTGTCCTCCTTTTTGGTTTCCAAAATATGGTCACCCTAGCATATCCAGCAGTGGCTGATGGCTCTGATGTCCATGGGGCAGTGAATCTGGTCTGGGTTTCAGTCAGAACTCTAAAGGAGCTATCCAAGGTAGCTCCTTTATTGCCTTGGCTGCTTCTGACTGAAACCCGGACCGGATTCACCGCCCCATGGTCATGGGAAGCCACCAGCCACCACCGGATATACGTTGTACGATTTTCTTTCACCTTCATCTCCTAACAAAAGTCAGACATGCCTTCCTCCCAGATAACTTTATTTATCTACTTATTACATTTTTATATTGCCCAATAGCCAAGGTTCTTTGGGCACTACATAATTAAAACATATAAAATTCAACAAGTATCCAAATAAATTTAAAATGTTAAAAGATTTTTTTTTTAAATGCAATATAAAATCAGGTAAGTTACAGTCCAGGGAAAGCCAGTGTGAAAAGGTATGTTTTCAGGAGGCATTTAAAGGATGTTACATTTTCTGCCTCTGGAGGTTTTTCTAGAGGGTTGGGTGGGGCCGCTACAGAGAAGGCCCCGCCGTCAAGGTTCTTCAAGGCGACATTCTGTTCACGAAGACATTCCATAAGCTGATAGGGACTCAAGCAAGCTAATTTGCTCTCCCCCCTTGGTTTCACTTTTTAAAGCATTTATTTTATTTGGCATCCCTGCCTTTATTTCCTCTTTCAAGTAACCCAAAGCACCTTACATGGTTCGTCTCTTCTCCAATTTATGCTCACAAAACCCCATGAGGTAGGTGAGGCTGAGAGTCAGTGATCTGGTTCCATTGTAACAACGACCCAGAGTACGGGCTGTTGTTGAATCGTGGGTTGTCGTTACATGAGAACCCTGCGCTATGGTTTATCTATGGATTTTTAACTACATGCAATCCAGGAAGAGAATCCATGGTTTGTTATTGGGTCATGAACTCTAGATTGTTCCTGGTTAACAATGCATAGTTAAACCCAAGCGCCGCGTTCACACATAATGACAACCCACAATTCAAAACAACCCATGATTCAGTGACAAACCATAATCAAGCCATACTCTGGATTGTTGTTGCATGCGAACCAGGTCAGTGACTGGCCTAAAGTCAACCAGTGAGCTTCATGACTCAATGGGGACTAAAACCCAGGTCTCTCCAGTACACTGTAACTACTGCACAACACTGGCACTGGCTTTCTTTTACAACAGGCTGTATTCTGTAGCTTGTTGGTGTCCACAGAACATGCTCAGTCCTCACTGAGCTGCCCCCACCTCGAAGGGTATTTGCTTTTTTGCTATTTGGTGTGTGTGTGTGTGTAGTATTTTGATCCTACTCTTCATCCAAAAAGGCTCCCACAGCAATTTACCAAAATCAGAAATAAGATTTACAGAAATAAGACTTACAGTCTAAAAGACACAGCACAAAAGGAAAAGGAACAGGGAGGGAGGAGGAAAAACAAAAACAAATTTGGGCACTAGATTCTTAGTTACAAAGTTTAGCAGGTTATGGAGCTTGATCTAAGCACAACGGAAGGGCTGATGCTTCCTCTCCCTCCAGGGACTCCATCAGTGGTACTTAGGAGCTGGAGGGAAAGAGGATCTCAGCCAGAGCTCTATCCAGGCACGATGAAGAGTGCTTCACTGCTGCTTCTGCTTCCTCTGATGGCCAGAGATTTTTAAAGATGTTGTTGTACTTCTGCCAAGACTGGGGGTCTCCCAGGGATGGTGATATAAGTTCCTCTTATTTCTCAGTGACCCTATTTTGGTTCCGTGTCTGCTGGCACAGGGGCACGGAATTTGCTCTCAGAGGGAGGCAGGGATGCTGGTGGCAGGCAACACCGACTGACCATCCCTGCATGGTTTTCTGCTAGGACGCACCTGTGAGCTGCGAGCGATACCTGAACTGGGCCAGCGCCTTCATGGTTGTCTACAGCATTGACAACCGAAAGAGCTTCGAGGGATGCCGGCAGTACTTGGACATCATTACGCTCCACTTGAAAAACGCACAGCACGACGCCCCAGTGCTTCTGGTGGGGAACAAACTGGACATGGAACAGTATAGGTAATTAGAAGCCAAAGAACTGGCTGGCTAGTTCAAATCAAGGGTGTGTAATGGAGCATCCCCTGACACTGCCTGCCTCTCTCTCTCTTGATAAAATAAGTCATCATAAAACCATTAAACGACGATAATCCACACTGCACTACACTCACCATCACTATCAAATCGGCATTACTAATCCAAGCAAATAAATCAAACTGAGCTACAGCCGGTGAGACCCAAAGGCTTGAGCCTTAACTTGGTGATGGAATAAGTTCAAAGATGGCGGCAGCCAGGCCTCCGACGGGTGGGCGTCCCCTCACCAGGGTGCCACAGGTAACAACTCCTTCTCACATCTCCGTGTAATAGACCGGAGCGGTTGCTGGGATGCAGAGACAGCACCTTTAGCAGATGGGTAAATACTTCTTCACACAGTGCATGGTGAAACTGTGGAATTTGCTACCACAAGATGTAGTGATGGCCTCCAAAATTCACCCTCCAATGGCACCGGTGGAGGCATTTTAAAAGCCTAATTGCAGAGTGGGGGGCATTTATTTTCAGGAGGGGTGTGTGTGTGTGTGTGTGTGTGTGTGTGTGTGTGTGTGTGTGAGAGAGAGAGAGAGAGAGAGAGAGAGAGAGAGAGAAAACACATTGCCACAGAACATTGGGGAGGTGTCATTGTATGACACAGAGAGTGTCTTGACGCCGCTTTGCCGCTTGTTCCCTCAAAACCCTGCGGCATCGCAGCTGCGGGGTGGGAATGTCGGATTTCAACGACGGGAAGAAGTCCAGGCTTTCCGGCTGAAAAAGCCACGGCACCAGCAGCCTTTTGACTTGTCAAGACCGCCCTCTGCCCGGCCTTCCTGCACCTCCCACGACCTACTCCGGGCCTACTCCACAGCGAGGTCACCACTGACAGATGGAGCAAAGAAGGCAGTGGCCTCGGAGCGTAGAGAGAAGGTCGCGGTAAATCAGCGACTTTTAAAAAACACCGTTTCAGCGGTGGTGGTGGTGGTGAGACGGTGGTGGATGCAAGTTGGCAGCTGCGTCATGTAAACAACGCCGCACCGACTTGCAGCCACCGTGGGCTAAACAGGGCACATAGACAAGCCCATAACGAGCCAGTGTGGTGTAGTGGCTAAAGTGTGGGACTGGGAGGCAGGAGATCCGGGTTCTAGTCCCCACTCAGGCATGGAAACCCACTGGGTGGCTTTGGGCCAGTCACAGACTCTCAGCCCAGCCTACCTCACAAGGTTGTTGTGAGGATAAAACAGAGAGGACGAGGAGGATTAAGTATGCCACCTTGGGTTCCTTGGAGGAAAATGGTGGGATATAAACGTAATAAATAAATAAATAAATGTTAACGGTAGAGGCTAGTGGCTCCGATGTCAGTGGGGTGGAGAATCGAATGATTAGGAAATAGAAACCAAAGGCACAGTTACAAGATGGGGGATACTTGGCTCAGCAATACTACAAACGAGAAGGATCTTGGAATTGTTGTAGATCGCAAGCTGAATATGAGCCAACAGTGCGATATGGCTGCACGAAAGGCAAATGCTATTTTGGGCTGCATTGATAGAAGTATAGCTTCCAAATAATGTGAGGTACTAGTTCCTCTCTATTCGGCCCTGGTTAGGCCTCATCTAGAGTATTGTGTCCAGCTCTGGGCTCCACAATTCAGGAAGGACGCAGACAAGCTGGAGCGTGTTCAGAGGGCAACCAGGATGATCAGGGGTCTGGAAACAAAGCCCTGTGAAGAGAGACTGAAAGAACTGGGCATGTTGAGCCTGGAGAAGAGAAGATTGAGGGAAGACATGATAGCACTCTTCAAAAACTTAAAAGGCTGTTACACAGAGGAGGGCCAGGATCTCTTCTCGATCCTCCCAGAGTGCAGGACACGGAATAACGGGCTCAAGTTAAAGGAAGCCAGATTCCAGCTGGACATCAGGAAAAACTTCCTGACTGTTAGAGCAGTACGACAATGGAATCAGTTACCTAGGGAGGTTGTGGGCTCTCCCACACTAGAGGCCTTCAAGAGGCAGCTGGACAACCACCTGTCAGGGATGCTTTAGGGTGGATTCCTGCATTGAGCAGGGGGTTGGACTCAATGGCCTTGTAGGCCCCTTCCAACTCTGCTATTCTATGATTCTATCTGCTCCAGGTTTCGGTCAGAACCAGAGACAACTCTAAAGGAGCTCTCCCACGTGTGGAGCTCCATTAGAGTTCTGGCTGAAACCCAGAGCAGATTCTCCACCCCACTGACATCGGAGCCACCAGCCGCTGAACACCAGTTTTCAGTGTTCCCAGCAAGGTTCCCAGCCCTGTGCAGCAGGGTCGAACTTTGGAGCTAGATTTAGGCAGGGACGATGAGCTTCATCCCACATACCTGCTTCCCTCGAATTATCCCCATAGCGCTAAGCTTTCACCGTTGTTGTTTTTGCTACCAGGCGACAGCGATCCTTTGCATACCAGGAAATGAGTTTAAGGGGGGGGATGTAAAAAAATCATTAAAAATCAACGGATGACCCAATTCAATTCAAATTTGGTATGCTTAAAGCTCTCCCTAATATCTATTACTGTGCCAATTTTGGTGTCTTTATCTTTAAAGCTTACACAGATGTAAGCATTTCTTTAAAATCCTGCTCCTGCACCCCAGCGGCGGCTCGGAAGATACGCTCAAAAAGTAGGGGCTAAATACGGCGAATCTTTTGGCTTTATAGCACAATTAAGGCAGGCTGCATGGGCGTACTTCACAATCAAAGCAGATTATAAGGTGGAGAACTTCTGAGTCCTTCGCATGCAATTCGCAGTGATTGCACAGTATAACGCTGGTGTGATGAATCTGTAGAGTAAGGATTTTTTTAAAGTCTTGCCCCTAGCCTAGGGGGTACGGCGGCACCATTTGGTGCTCTGCATCCGATGGCAAAAGGTCTGCACTGCTTTCAGAACTGTTAGGACTACAACCCGAATATATCAGACATGCGTTACAGCACATCAGTTATGCGCTGAACCTGCGCAGTCCTGTAGGCAAGGAGCTAGGCTTATGTATGTGTCACAGTATGGGAGAGTGCATTAATTTCTGGCTACCTTTCCCAGACAGGTCACCAAAGCCGAGGGCATTTCTCTCGCCACCAAGTACGGCTCCTTCTTCTACGAAGTCTCGGCCTGCCTGGACTTCGCATCTGTGCAGCACATTTTCCACGAGGCCGTCCGGGAAGTGAGGCGCGAGACGGAGAGGCACATGGCGGTGCGCCCCTTGTTCATCATTGAGGAGAAGCCCTCCTTGCACCTCATCCCGCCGTCTGCCGTAGCCTCCAAGCACGGCCTGGCCAGCTGTACCTATAACACCCTCTCTACCGTGAACTACAAAGAAATCCCTTCCGTAGCCCAAGCCAAGCTGGTCACGGTGAAATCCTCCCGGGCTCAGAGCAAGAGGAAGGCCCCCACGTTGACTTTGCTGAAGGGCTTTAAGATATTTTAAGGGGCAGCGGCAAGAGGAAACGACCCACTGCCGGACTGCGTTGAACCCCTCGGCCGCCATTTTAAATACCGATGCTCCAGCCTTCTTGGCAGTCCACATGGCCCCTCGTATCACAGCAAAGCATGCTGGGAGAAACAGTAAACGAGGGGGCCAGCAGAGACCCTCTGTGACAAACCATCCAACTGTCCGTTTTCTCGTATCTCTCCACTGGAGCGGCATTTCTACGGTTTTGTTCCTGTGGGTGGCACCACCTGGATGTTGCAGCAGCAGGGCAAAAACCACACACACAGCTGGCTTTGTTCACTGGGGCTAAGTGTTTGGGGGTGCAGTTGTCCCAGGTGCATAGAGGAACGGTGCTGTGGCGTGTACTCTTAGTATACTTTCCTGCTGCCTAGATGAACGATGTTCACCCAAGACAGAAGGTGCCAAAGCTAACACTGGGTATCTTGGAGAAGGAAGACATTAGAGAACAATTTTAAATACCGATGCTCCAGCCTTCTTGGCAGTCCGCATGGCCCCTCGTATCACAGCAAAGCATGCTGGGAGAACAATTTGCAGTTCCACGCTGCGCTTAATAGAGCATCCTCTCTTCATGGGCATCCTGTAACGCAGGGCCCCACAGCAGAGGCAGAAGCAGGTGGTCCTCCTAACCCACCATTTGTCAACATGGTGCCCTCCGGAGGGGTTGCACCACAACCTCCAGCATCCCCAGCCAGCCCGGCCAATTCTGGCTGGATGCGGTAGGGCTTGTAGCGCAACCCACCTGGAGAGCGCCAGGTTGGGGGAAGGCTGTGCTCAGCTGAATTTACAGCCCTGCTCTGAGATCGTAACAACGTCTTTCAGAGATGAGTCTCCACTCAATGGGACAAACTCCGGGGAAAGTGTGCTTAGGGGTTGCTGCTTTTTCTTGCCGCTGGTTTGCAGCTGCAGAGGACAAGTGCTGTTGGAGACCCGTGGCTGCCACACACACCCCATCTCCCATGGCTGGACTGGCCACCGAGCCTAGGAGAAGCACTGGGAGAAAGCAAAAGAGGGTGAAGAGCTTCTGGCGTGCATTCCTGCTCTACTTCCCCCTCCTCAGAAGGGCTGAGGCTGGAGGGAGGGAGGCAGGGAAGGAGGGGGACCTCACTCTGCTCTGATCTCACACTCCCATAAGGGGCCTCACAGTCCCTGGCTCTGCTAGGTCCGGATTGCAGATCGCAGGTCCAGGACCAGCTATCTAGGAGGGGCCCCAAATGGCTCCCTAACAGGTACCTGTCGGCAGAGCAAGGAAGGGCAACGAGTCCCAGGCCGTTGCTAGGCTTACCTGGTGATCCGTGTGGGAAGAGGGGAGAGCCCGCGGTATAAGTAGCGCCAGTCTGCACGTCAGACGCGACGGGCTACAGGAAAGCCCCATCGCGTCCGCCATTTTTTTTTTTACTTAAAGGGCCGGGTGCGCAGGAGCGCACCAGTGACAAAGGTAAGTGTTGTTTTTTTAAAAAAATTAAGGGTTCCTCGCTCCCCCCACGCCCGATTCCCCCCGATTTCCAATCCCCCCAATCTCCCCCCCCCACGATCTCTCCCCCTGCCCTGATGGGCCCAGCGCTCCACCGCTTTTCCCAGCTATTCGCGAGTAATTGCGGTAGCCGGGAAAAGCGGCGGACCGGTCTACATGCCCACGGTCTCAGGCGGCTGAGCTCTCCGACCTGGGTGGCTCTTAGCCCGTCAGCAGGAGGCCGGCAGGGAGGCGGCGGCAAGGACGCGGCCAGTTCCCCAGCCTCCTCCTCCTCCGCCTCTTCCTCCGCCTCTTCTTTCTCGGTCTACACAGTCGTTGTGGGGGCGCACTGGGGGCGCATGTAAGCACCCTCACAACGACGTGTAGATACCCTCTGGCTCAATACTTCACTACACTGGCTGGCTGCAGCTCTTCTGGGTCTCAGGCCTAGCAAAGGTCTTTCCCCAGCTAGCCAAGCCCTGGAGGAGCTGGGAACTGGGCTTGGGATCTTTTGCATGCAAAGCAGGTGCTACCTACATCTCTGGGAAGGATCTGAGAGAGTTCTTGGTTTGCACCAGGGTAAGCGGAGCCACTGAGGGTGCTTTGCTTGGAGGCCTCCCAAATTCTGGAGCTGGTACTGATGATTTCACATGTTCTAGCCCGCTAGGCTTTCCACATGTACAGTTAAACATTCGTCAATTCAGCCTTCTTTGGTGTTGATTCAGGGGGATCCAAATGAGGCTTTTATTGTGCAACCGCCCTGCCTCGTTCACAGAATTTTACAGACAGTCCAATGATGATGTCTTCCATTTTGCAACCCTCCCCATGCTTTCCCAGTGCTTCTTCCACCTTTTCCTTTCCACGAAATTTCTGTTAAGGAGGAGAAGATAGAACAGCTCTTTTGACGGATTGCGCTAAGAGCTGTCTGCCTGGAAATACCCTTGCTCTTCAGGATGTCTGTCTGAATTTTCCCCACGGCCCAAGTTTCCCTATGCAAAGATGGAGAAACAGCCTTTTTGCCCTTTTTCTAGGGCATAAATATGTGTTCGACTGTGCCATTAAATAATGGGAGAGGGCTTTGGGTTGTGTCCAGCGGTGTCATTCCAATGACAGAACTGGTTCCGTCAACGGAACTGGGAGGAGTGGGGTGATTCCCCCTCTCAAATGCAGCCCCCCCACCTCAAAATCTGTTCCAGAGGCCTGGGGAACCCTTCCGATTTTCAGATGACATGGAGGGTTGCGGGAGGGGGGCGGGAGAGAAGGAGAACATCCCATTGCATTAGCGGGATGTTGGATTTTACCCTTAGTCTGTACTCTGCTTTAGAAAAGATATATCTGCACCTAAAATCAGAATAAAATGTGTGTAACTGCAGAATGTCTCTACAGTGACGAGGGGCGTTTTGTAATAACTAGGCAGGGGGGTGGAAGGAATGAAAGGCAGCAGATGGGAACAGAGGGAATGTGTCAGGGTGCGTGGGCATGAACGCATGGGGCGTTCAGAAGGAACAGAAAGGTCTTCCTGCTTTGGGGGTTCACCATGCCTCCATCCCACCCGATGGAAGGGACACAGAGCCCCCTGGTGGTAGAAGAATGGCACCTGCATTTGTCATCTGTGTTCCTGGAGAGATGCCATTTGCCCTTTTGCGCGACGCTTGTGCAATCTCGCAGCAACATGCCATCCCTATCAGGGCCGGCCCTGCCATTAGGCAGAAAGAGGAAAACTGCCTCAGGAAGCGGATTTTGGTGTCATGAAGGTGTTCGTTATTTAACTAACTGTTGTTTTTGATGCCAGGGAGTGGGGGAGAGTGTCACTTGTGCAATATTCTGCTTCAGGTGCCCAAACAATTTGGGCCGGCCTTTAGTATTATTCAGCTTGACTTGAGGATGTGTAGTTGCTAACTGCTCTGGCACAAGCAACGGAATACCTTAAGCTAGCCCCAGTCCTTATGTTAATGAAAGGGACAGTAGCCATGTTGCAGAGTAGCTAGCCTTGCTTTAAGGCATGGGTACAGAAGCATAGGCGTGTGCAAGGGGTGTGCCTGGTGTGTCCAGGCACACTCTAAAGTCTCAAGAAATAAGCACCAAATTGGAGCATTGAGTGGGGATCCGGAGGGGGATCCAGATGCAGTGGGAATGGTCTTCTGACTGCTCCACCACCACGCCGAAGTGTCACCACGAAGTCCCACCAATGCTGGGGTTTAAGGAGCGTCTCTGCATTCCCACACCAACACCTGTAATGGCCCTCCCATGGTCAGGGAACCCGAACACGGAGAAGGGCATCAGCGTCTACGGTGTTTAATAAATAAATGAATAAAAATGATGTCCTTTATGACTGAGTATTCATTAAATGTTCACCTTTAAAAATAATCCTTGGGTGCAGACCCTAAGAAAATGTGCCGTGCATGCTTATGTAACAGAAGTATATTTGCATTGCCCGTCATTATGAATAAAAACAATTGATTTATTTTCATTTCCCATTTTTGGCAGGCCAGACAGTGGGTGAAATAGGGGTGGGTGGCCTTATCTTCTATCTTCAGTTGCACTTCTTCTTAAGAAATTATCTTTAGATACAGTGTTGTGGTTTTGCTCAACTGTTGTGGGAAATATTTTAATAAAGGAAACTTTGGGAAAGCCAAGCGTGGGATCGTCTCTTGCGTTCTGCTTATTGGCACCATAGTCAATTTTCCTTCATTGTTAAGGGTTTGATTTATTCAACCCCTAGGATCCTGAAATAACTTAACACCATATACACAGGCTCATAGTCTCGTACATTCGTTGGGATAACTACCATTTTGGGTTTCATTCTCACAATTACTTGCACAGACTGGAACTCCCAGTTTAACTGAGATATGAACTTTAAGAAAAGATCCACCTTTGAATCAACCAGATTGTAAGTATGCCAAGGTGGTTAAAAGGTGTTAAAGGGTTGCTAATCTGCCTTAACTAATTTGGGTAAGTGCAGGACTTCTGACTTCTGAGGTTGCTTTCACACAAGCCGGCTAACCTAACAGGAAGTACCTCCTTAGTATCTCATAGGAAGCAGTTTTTCCCTGCAGGCTTCAGGTGGGCTGGCATTGGACAATGACCTGGGGGGAATCCGCACGTCGTTCTGAGATTGCTTCTAAGCGACCCCAGTGCGGCGTGAAAGCAATCGTGTACCTGGCCTTTGGAAGAGCCGACGAAGAGACGTCCTTCCCGCCACCGCCGCCGCCACCCGCAGACCTCCTCGCCGGCTGGGACGGAGAGCTCGGGGGAAGAAGGCGGGGTGGAGAGCTTCTGCACCTGCACCCCTTTTTTTAAATTTAAAGATCCTAATCTGCGGAGCTCTGCATATTCAGATGGTGGCTGACCGGTCCCTACCATTTATATTTTATATTTGTTTCTGCAGAGCTCCGCAGATTTAGATGATAAAAATAAAAAGGGAGGGAGACGGACGACACTTTTTTTTAGTTTTTAAGAGCCTAAGATCTGCCTCCGCTGCAAAAAAGTTGGGGAAATGCCCAAATTCTTTGGAGCAGATTTTCCAGGGTTTGTCCCTGGATGGCTTCGCATTTGCGGCTGCGTCATCTGTCCGAAAATGGAAATATGCGCATTTACGGCGGTGTAAACAGCCGTACGGACAAGCCCCTGATTTCCAAACATGTAAACACTCCTGTAATTCTTACAGGTTTCCACTGAAACAAAAACTCTTGTGTGCGCTGCTATACATCCTCTTCAGACGCAGCTGCATACAGGGGCGTAACGTTCCCATCTTTCCACTGGATCATCACCTGTCCCGCATTCTGTGCATTTGGAAGCAGGTTTTCGGCAGGATTGTCTGAGTTGTTACTCTCCTTCAAAGCCATAAAACCTTGCTTCGTTTCTGTCTCATCAGGCTGTTTGTCTTCATACTCGTCCTTATGCAGACATGTGACCTTCCGGTTTCTAAATGGATGGGAAAGAAAGAAAGAAAGATTAGATTAGATTAGATTAGATTAGATTAATTTTGAGGCTGCAGAGATCAACTTGAAAATACATGGGCACTGCCTGGTGAAATTTTGGAAGCCAGTGTGGGCCTAAACAGGGCTTACATAAGCATATGTACACTTCAAGTCTTTCCCCAAAGAACACTGTAGTACAGTGAAGAACATATTGAGAATTCTAGCACTAAATAACTTTAGCCTGCTCCTCCTTCATTCAAAGGAATAGTTTAAGGTTTTGGTACTAGTGTACAAAGCGCTAAATAACTTGGGACCAGGATACCTGGGAGACCGCCTTCTCCCTTACCAACCTGCCCGGTCACTGAGGTCATCCGAGGGCCTGTTCCTGGTGGTCCACATGGACCTATCGCCCAGCTGGAGTCCACCAAGAGAAGAGGTGACCCCCTTTTCTTTGGAATTCCCTGCCCCTGGAGGTCAGGCAGGCGCCCACACTGTGCTGCTTCCAGCGCCTCCTGAAAACAATCTTATTCCAGGAAGCATTCCTTAACTGCTGGGATGCGACTTGGAGCCACTGTTTTACAGTGGCTCCATTCCTTCCTGGATGGATGGACCTAGAAGGTGGTACTGGGGAACTCCTGTTCGACTCCTTGGCCGTTGGCCTGTGGAGTCCCTCAGGGCTCTGTTTTGTCTCCCACGCTATTTAACATATACATGAAACCGTTGGGAGAGGTTATCTGGAGTTCTGGGGTGCGGTTCCACCAGTACACTGATGACAGCCAACTCCACTACTCCTTTCCACCCAATTCCAAGGAAGCGGTTTCTGTGCTAAACCGGTGTTTGTTGGCAATAATGGATTGGATGAGGGCGAACAAATTGAAGCTTAATCCAGATAAGACAGAGGTGCTCCTGGTCAGTCAAAAGGCAGATCAGGGAAAAGGGATTCAGCTTGTGCTGGATGGGGTTACACTCCCCCTGAAGACACAGGTCTGCATCTTGGGTGTACTTCTGGATTCAGCCCTGAGCCTGGATGCCCAGGTTTCAGCAGTGGCCAGGAGTGCATTTGCACAGTCAAAGCTGTGCCCGTTCCTAGAGATGTTGGACCTGGCCACGGTGACACATGCCTTAGTTACATCCCGATTGGATTACTGTAACGTGCTCTACGTGGGGCTGCCTTTGAAGAGTGTTCGGAAACGCCAGCTGGTTCAAAGAGCTGCAGCCTGATTGTTGACCGGGGCTGGTTACAGGGAGCACACAACTCCCCTGTTAAAACACCTCCACTGGCTTCCATTCTGTTTCCGGGCACAATTCAAAGTAATGGTTATGACCTATAAAGCCCTATATGGCTCGGGTCCAGGTTATTTGAAAGACCGTATTCTCCCTTATGAGCCTGCCCGTGCTTTGAGATCTTCTGGAGAAGCCCTTCTTTCAGTCCCACCATCTTCACAGGCACGCTTGGTGGGAACATGGGAGAGGGCCTTCTCGGTGGCTGCTCCGGTGCTCTGGAACTCTCTTCCTGGGGAAGCTAGGCTGGCTCCCTCATTGATGGGCTTACGGAAACAGGCTAAAACTTTTTTGTTCCAGCAGGCCTTTGGAGAATAATCTGGCCCTCCATCTATGTTAATGTCTTATAATTTTGTTGTGTATTTTAAACGTTTATGGTTTTGTTCCCCCCCCCCCCAATGTATGTTTTAAACTTTGTAAGACCGCCTTGAGGCCCAGCATTGGGCAAAAGGCGGGATACTAATAATAATAATAATAATAATAATAATAATAATAATAATAATAATAAGAAGCCAGTTACGATCTTTATTGGTATTGTGTTTTAAAATGAACAATTATAATATGCTGTTTTAATCCCTTTTTTATATTTTTAGTGTTTGGTTTCTTATGTTCACCATTCTGGAATCTATTTTAGATATGGAACAATATATACATATTGTAAATAAATAAGTAAATAAATAAATAGTTCTTGGTGATCTTGGGGAGAGAGAATGGCTTAGAGCTTTATCACACCAGGGTTATACTGTGCAATCACTGCGAATTGTGTGCAAAGGACTCTGAAGTTTTCCAGTTTATAGTCTGCTTTGACTGTGAAGCACTCCCATGCATCCTGCTTTAATTGTGCTATAAAGCCAAAAGACCTGCACTATTTTGCTACTAGTTTTGGAGCGAATCATTTGTTGTTTTCCGAGCGGCCACTGGGGGTGCAGGAGCAGGATTTGATATGTTTAAAGAAAAAATAATATAACGCTTACGTCTGCGTAAATTTTAAAGATAAAGACATCAAAATTGGCACAGTAATAGATATTAAGGAGAGCTTTAAGCATACCAAATTTGAATCAGATTGGGTTATCCGTTGTTTTTTAATGATTTTTTTTTACATTTCCCCCCTTAAACCCATTTCCTGGTATGCAAAGGATCTTAGGAGTGCTGCCGCCCGGGGTGTGATTTAGCTAGCAACAACAACGCCGACAGCTTAGCGCTGTAGGGGATAATTTGAGGGAAGCAGGTACATGGGATGAAGTTACCTAGTCTGTAGTGTAGATAGAGCCACAGAATTCAGGGGTGCTGGTGCACCTGCATAGTTCTAGCTATGTCCACTGATGTGTTGGAATGTACAGCCAAGCCGCCCCTTGCTGCAAAGACCCTCCCTCCCTCCCTGCCCTGAAGTCTGACCATTTCCTTACTTGTTTGCCTTGATACTGGTCCCCAAGAGAACGATGCCAATGAGCAGAACCATAACCGAAAGGGAAAGGATGCTGTAATTCCATGCAGGCACTGGGGAAAATGGCATCATTATTATTATTATTATTATTATTATTATTATTATTATTATTATTATTATTATTATCATCATCATTGCTATATCACCCAACTGCCGAAGCTCTCTGGGCGGTTCACAAAAGATGAAAAATGATAAAGAATCAGCTATACAGAATTTAAAAACATAAAAACAGACAGCATACATAGAGACAACTTACATCTAAAAACAACTTTGAGCTGCCAGCCAACGCTAAAAATAGATTTGGGATTGAATAAAAACTCAACGTATGCTGCTAAATGCCTGGGGAAAGAGGAAAGTCTTGACCAACGCCGGAAAAATAGCAATGCTGGCGCCAGGCGGGCCTCATTGGGGAGATTGTTCCAGAATTCGGGGGGCCACCACTAAGAAGGCCCTCTCCCTTGTTGCCATCCTCTGAGCTTCCCTTGGAGTAGGCACCCAGCAGAGGACCTTAGATGTTGAACATAGTATGGGTAAATACTGGCTGCCTGTATGTTTCCGAGCCCAATTCAAGGTGCTGGTTTTGACCTATAAAGCCTTACACGGCTTGGGACCACAATACCTGACGGAACGCCTCTCCCAACATGAATATACCCGGTCACTACGTTCAACATCTAAGGTCCTCCTCAAGGTGCCTACTCCGAGAGAGGCCAGAGTGTGGCAATGAGGGACAAGGCCTTTTCGGTGGTGGCCCCCAGACTATGGAACGATCTCCCTGACGAGGCTCGCCTGGTGCCAACGCTGCTATCTTTCCGACGCCAGGTTAAGACTTTCCTCTTTGCCCAGGCATATGGCGGCACATCTTAATCACCCACATGTTTAGTTTTTTAATGGTTTTTAATGCTTTCTGTGTTTTAGAATTTTAAATTTTGTATACTTGTTTTTATCTCAATTTTAGAATTTCTGTAAACCACCCAGAGAACTCTGGCTATGGGGGCGGTATATAAGTGTAATAAATAAATAAATAAATAAAATAAATAACTCAGGGAGGCCTTGCTCAGCCCTGCCTCCCACGCCTTAACAGCACATCTCATCCTTTTCTGCTCAGAAGGAGATGCACCTGTTGGATACCTGCCTGTCACACACTGAAGCTTTGTGGTCACCCTTGATTTGCCTGCATAGGAACCTCAGCAGCAGCCAATTTTCACAAAATCTTCCCCTCCCCTTTGTAATATCACAAGGAGTCTCCCCCAAGGTACATATAGTGTCACAGCTACAGACGTGCGTACAAGCAACACACGAAGTTTGCCAAATTCCACTCAAAGCTTCTTCTGCCTTGTGTCTATATTAGACAGTGAACGCGGGGTGTGTTTTTCTTTTTGCATGAAAATTCATGCATACTTTTGTGCACGTTTTCTCCAAGTGTAGGGATCAATTTTGCACATCTTTGAAACGTATGCACCTTCTCCCATTTTTTAATGTACGTCCGTGCTCATTTTCCAAAAGTACACCTTTTCTCACACACATTTTTTTTTCAAATGCATACATGCTGTGGATCACTTTTTGGTCTGCAAATCACATTGGACATATCTACAGACTTCAATCACAGATTGCGTTCTAGTCGGTGCTCAGTCTGGGCAGTGCAAAGTGGGTAAATCCTGATTAAAAAATGAACCGAATGTAATTTCTCATACATTCCAGGCCAGCTGTTCTGTTTCTGGCCTAGATGACGAAGGCCAGCAGCAAAGCTGTGCTCAGATACAAGCTCCAACGTGACGTGAGACACCCCCAAATTGTGATCCTCAGAGACTGCAACTCCTGAGCTAATGGCCACCTCCTCACCAGCAACCCCATCAGATCAGCTGGACAGCCATCTGTCAGGGATGCTTTAGGGTGGATTCCTGCACTGAGCAGGGGGTTGAACTTGATGGCCTTATGGGCCCCTTCCAATTCTACTATTCTGTGATTCTATCCCCAGTGTAGGCAACAAAGATGGAGAGGAGATGGTCCAGGCCAGCAGCCTGGCCCTCTAAATTCACTGTTCTCTAGAAAAAAACACAAAAACTGCTTTTCTACACAAGGCCGTCAATCGTCCATATCTACTTTTAGTTTCATCGCAGAACTTAGATCTGAGAATTCAGATCCAAACAAAGAGCATTTCCTTTCATGCTTTCCCACTACATAACCTCCAGGTGGTCAGGTGATAAAGCAGAATAGCACAAACACAGAAGAGGAAATCACGATTTCTTTCACTTCCATAATTAAATGCTACATTTCCTCTGCTGTAAAAAAAAGTTGCTGAAAGTGCTGGTTAGACGTAGGAGGATCATGTCATAGAGAACCTGCAAACAACCGTGAGGAGGGCAACGCTGAGCATGCCCTAAAGGCCTCGTGTAGAAAAGCCCAGAACCTTATTTGGATTGTAGACCTTTTCAGAGCAGGTTGTGGCTCCGTCAGAACTCTCCAAGGTTCTGCAACTCTGGGCTTACCTGCTAGGCTAGGCTATTGTTGAGCTCGCACTCAAGGCCAGGACAAAATAGATGGTGTAACCGGTGCTTAGGCCCTCACAGGCTACAACTTATGACTACCAGCAGGGGATGGCCAGGTGGTTCAGGGTCCACCTGAAGTGTTTGAATTCGAGCATCCTCCTTAGATAGTCCAGGGAAAGGAATTAAGGGGGAGGACCTAGAAGCAGGTGATGGTGCTATTTTCACGGGGTGCATTTCCAGCCTTTTTTCTAAAGTTTAAACCAAACCCTTCCCCTGGCAGGGTTGTTTCCCCCAGATTTAGTCAGCCTCCCCCCTCCCACCATTGAACCAATACAAGCATAATAAATCTATTTTAGGGAAGAGCCTTCGGCGTGGTGCCCCCCCCTCCTGTGGAACTCCCTGCCTCTGGAGGTCAGGCAGGCGCCAACTTTGTATTCCTTTCGGCGCCTCCCGAAAACATCATTATTCCAGAAAGCCTTTCCTTAATGACCAGCCACGGTTCACTTTACACTTTGCTGCTTTTAAAATCTATTTTAAAGTGTTTTATTCTCTTTTTATTTGATCCTCTACACCGCTCTGAAATTTTGAAAGGGGAGCGGTATATAAATATTGTAAATGGATAAATAAATAAATTTTGGAAACACAGAGGAAAAGAGGACCATTATTTAAGATCAGCTTGGAAAGAGACCGGAGTCTTGTATAATATCTTTTTAAAGCAACAAGAAGTTGCCTCTGAGCTCCGGGCCTGAGTCTCGGGGTCTGTGCCTTGTGAGAAACCGCAATGCTAAGGTCCATTTCCTGGCACTGCTGGGCGTCTCCTGGGGAGAACTTACTGTCATCTGTCCGAAAAAGCCACAGTAGCCCCTGCAGAGCCTCTGCAGGCATCGCAGCGCCTCCATCAAAGTTTGAGATACTTTCCGCGTCATCCTGTGCGGGTACGTTGGTCAGAGCCAGTACAGAGTGTCCGCCTAGGTCTGTGTTCACTGTTGGGATAGAAAATAGCAGAAATGGAGCTTCCCGATCCAGCTTTAACTTTGAGCTACAATGATTATCGGGCGCTAATAATCGGTTCTTTAGCTCCGCATTTAAGGCTGGATCCAGACTTAGTCATGCTTAGTGATTTTAGATTGTAAGCCATATGACAGATGGTCTTGTTTTGTTTTATTCTGTACAGAGCCATGAAAATTGATGGCGCTTTATAAATAAATGAATAAAATAAATAAATAATAATAATTAGAGCAGGCCCCTCTCTAAGCATGACTAAGTACCATTAATTTCAGGGGCCTACCCTAAGTGTGACTACATCCAGATCCAACCCATAGTCTTTAAAACAATTAACGGCGCAATCCTATGCAGCTTTAGACAGGGGGAAAAAGTCCTACAATTTCCAGCATGTGCCAGCCAGCGTTTGTATTTCATTCGTTCGTTCATGCATTCCCTGCCTATATCTACAGAAATACCCCAAGCGGCATACAAAGTTAAAACAATTTAAACAAGATAAAAATAATCAATCATATTTATACTGTTAGTTTTACCCTACCCAGTGCCTGTTTACCCTACCCTGTGCCTGTTTGCATTCTCTTCCCCTCCTTATTGTTTTATTATGATTTTATTAGAATGTAAGACTATGCGGCAGGGTCTTGCTATTTACTGTTTTACTCTGTACAGCACCATGTACACTGATGGTGCTATATAAATAAATTATCATCATCATCATCATCATCAAATACCGTAGGTAGCATAAAAAAAATGTTGAAAACAATTTAAAAAGTTAAAATAATCAATAAAGCCACCCAGCTGCCAGACTACTCTATGTGCAATACTGGAAAAATGCTAGGGTGACCATATGACCGGATTTGCCTGGGTTTTTGATGACAAATCCGGGAGTGGGGAGGGGAAATCCGGATTTTTCCCCCCCAAAGAGCAGCTCTAATGGGAATTAACAAAAATACTTATAACGCTGTCATTTTTTAAGATAAAGTTATGAAACTTGGCACGATGGTAGCTCTTAGGAAGGGCTTTAGTCATACCAAATTTGAAACAGATATGTTCTTCCATTGATTTTTTAGGAATTTTTAAAAATTATTTTTTAAAAATAAGTTTAACATGGCGACCATGTTGTCCTCCATTTTGGTTTCCAAAATATGGTCACCCTAAAAAACGCACAAGTACCATCAATGGAGGAATGGCTGCTGAAGGTTTTGGAGTTGGTGGAGATGGCCAAACTTTCGGCGCTGGTAAGAGAAAAATCGACAGCGTCGTTCGTATTGGACTGGAAACCTCTGATAGAATATTTGCAAGAGTTGCAAAAGAATGATTTATATGTTTGTGGTTTTTACATATAATCTGTGGTCTTAATACATAACACTGGGCTGTCTAAAGTGAAGTAACTGACAACCTGACATGAAGATTGCCTCAAATGGAACGTGACCTTACATGTTTTGCATATGTGTTTTTAGTAGATGTATTGTATTGTATTGTTAGTTAAGTGTGTGATGTTCTGTTATTCTTTCTTTCTTTGCTTGGCTTTTTTTCTATTCCTTTGTAGAAAACAATAAAATTGTTAAAATCCAAAAAAAAACACCACATCACACATCAAAAAACCATCCAGCATAACCACAATATATAACGGTCAGCACTAAGGTCTGAAAAGGGAAGGCCGGCCAAAATAACGCCTGTTTTAAAAACATTCAAAGGAGTCAGCGGGCACATTCCAACCAGCAGGCCATTCAACAGGACTTGTAGGACTTTTTTCTGATCTAATCACACCCAGGAGTGCACCCTAAGTACCTGGACGCCTGCCACTGCTGCCCTACTGCTTTATCTCCTGATAAATGGCTGGACAGTCCATCCTTTGCCTAGTTGGGAGCGCACGATGAGAACATATGAAGCTGCCCATTTCTTGTTCTGTACTGTTTGCTCTGACTTTGCAGCAACTCCCCAGAGTCTCGGGGTCTGTCTATATGTGCCCAAAGCCCCCGCGGTGGCTGAGAAACTGCGCTGCATTAGCTATATGACACAGCCTCAGATCTGCAGCCACCCCGAGGCATTCCCCCGAAGCTAGGCAGGGAAAAAAGTCGGGGACTTACCCCCAACTTTTTCAGTGGGAATGAGGCCACCCCGTCTCTTTCACCATCTGACCTCATTCTGGGGCTGATCAAGGGGGTGATCCTGACAGAAGGCAACCGGGAATTGGTTGCTGGAAACCAGGGATGGAGGGCAGGCACTGGGGGGGGGGGGGAAGGGGGTCTGTGGGAGGGGGGCAGGATCCATTCTGCGTTTGTTTGTTTTGTTCTACAGTAATAAAGGCAAAAAAGCAAAGCACAGCAGCAGGTGACGTTACAGAGCCTGGATCTAATGCAGGTTGCTGCCTCCTGCCTGGGCTTTAAATTTGTCTGCTAAACATCCTCTCAACCTGATCCTCAAAGCTGTGTAACCAGGAAGAGGGTGGGGGTGGCAGCTCCAGTTCCTGGATGACCGCTGGACAGCCCGCGCTCACTATCTGAAACTGCAGGGTTTAGGGAAAGTCAGTGCCAACTTGGCGCTGTGAAGACAGCCCTTCAGGAGGAGATGTGCCCTCTAACTGTACCTGAGGTCCTTTAGCCCCGAACTAAAGATCTGAACCCGGCTGGTGAATAACACCTGTTCTGCTACTGAGTTGTTGCCCATCCCTTCTGTCAGCCATGCCCACCCTGTGCCCTCCAGATGTGTTGGACTGCAAGTCCCATCATTCCATGCCAGCATGGCCATTGCCTGAAAATGCTTTTGCGCAGCTCCCATTTATTCCAATGGGTTTTTGCACCACAGAACTTCCCATCAGAGCGTGCCTGGATAGTACAATTCTATATATGTCAACTCGAAGGTTGCTCCTATTGAGTTCAGTGGTACTTACTCCCAGGGTATAGGATTGCTGCCTAAGTCACTCTGGGTAGTATCCAATGTACGTCCTATGTAGAGTAGACCCATTGGAATGAATGGGGTTTCAGCTAGTCATTACTAACTTCAGTCTCATTCATTCCAATGTGTCTACTCTATGTAGGACTAACATTGGAGTAACTATCCTCTGTGTCTTACAGGGTGCTAAGCTAAGAGTAAAAGAAGGCACTCTTTTAAGAGGGCATTGAGTATTTCACAGGGTCCCTCTATCATTATGCAGAGCAATGAACTTACCATACACCATGAAACACAGGATGGCCCAGACTGTCTTCATGGTGGCTGCAGGGACCCTTTAGACAAGGAGTATAGGCTTCTTTCCAAGGATCTTCAGAAAGAAACTACAGGAGGGAAACCAAGATGCTAACTGACAAATTCCTGATATTTTGAAGATAACCAAAATCATAAGAGGCTGTAGGCTCCTCTAAATGAGTGATTTATTTATTGCACATTCATCACTGGCTGTGCACAAAAGTTTGTGGGTCTTTTACACCATGCCATGAATGACCAGGACACCTCCTGCAGTATCCCTTGGAAATTCCGCCATGAAAAGAACCAATTTTAAAGTGGTAACATCCTGAAAAAGCAGGATCTTCTTCCACTAGATGGCGCAGTCTCAATAGAAGTGAACAGAACACACTTAGAGGGGACATATTCAATTCTAACCATGTGGTCATCCCTCTCTGCTCGTGTAATGCAGTCCATAACTATCATGCCCAAAAGCAGGAAGCACAAATGGCCCGGGTAAGCAACGTGATTTCCCCTTAATGTAAAGACACCCTATATTTGTGTTTTTAGACTATTGGTTGTTTTATTATGGTTTTAATTTCTGTGAACCGCCCAGAGAGCTTCGGCTATTGGGCGGTATAAAAATGTAATAAATAAATAAATGTATCATTCATTTCCCAGCCCCTTCCTCTCAAAACAGCCCAGAGCAACAATCTCCATAAAAAAAACAAAAAAACCCATAAAATTTGAACTAAATTCACAAATCACCTAGCAGCAGAACTAGATAACTACCACCAAGTTTCACTGTAGTCCAAAACGCCTGCCAAAACAGGTATGTTTTTAACTGATGTCAAACTGCAAATAGTATGGGAGCCAGTTGATTCTCTATAAGGAGGGAGTTCCATAAACGGGGAGGCGCCAGCAAGAAGACCCAGTGTGTTAAAAAAAAATACGTGGCTAAGATTGCGCAAACTAGAAATGCAATAGTGAAGGTACGCGTGATGACCAATGCTAGGCTCACCTGCCTAATTCTGTACATATATAAAATGACGTCTCTTTAAAAGATGGAAGAGCAGTGCTAATGTAATCCATAAATGCAGCGATTGCTGTTGTTCCATTCTTTAAAAAGTTAAGATTTTCTGCAGTCTAAAAAAGACACAGCAAAGAACGAGGAGGACTTGGGGGAATCCGCACGTCGTTCCGAGATCGCTTCTAAGCAACCCCAGTGCGGCGTGAAAGCGAGCGTGTAACTGGGCTTTGGAAGAGCCGATGAAGAGACATCCGTCCTGCCGCCGCCGCCGCCGCCACCCAACTCCCTCCTCGCCGGCTGGAACGGAGAGCTCGGGGGAAGAAGGCGGGGTGGAGAGCTTCTTCCGCTCTCAACCCCACCTTCTTCAGCCGAGCTCTCCTTGCCCGTCTGTGGGTGGCGGCGGCGGGAAGGACGTCTCTTCGTCGGCTCTTCCAAAGGCCAGTTACACGCTCGCTTTCACACCGCACTGGGGTCGCTTAGAAGCGATCTCGGAACGACGTGCGGATTCCCCCTTGATGATGATGTCACAGAGAAGCAGCGTGGGTATTCCACTAAATGTGTCCGGGTGAGGCTTTTACGGCAGCGTCTCCCTGTTTCATTCACATAAACTCCATGTTAGGCATTATAAGAAAAGGAATTGAGAATAAAATTGCCAGTATCATACTGCCTTTTTACAAATCTACGGTGCGGCCACACTTGCTGTGTGCAGTTCTGGTCACTACACCTAAAAAGGGATATTATAGAGCTGGAAAAAGGGCAGAAAAGGGCAACTAAAATGATCAAGGGGCTGGAGCATCTCCACTAGGAGGGAAGGTTACATCAACTGGGATCGTATAGGTTGTAAAAAAGGAGGCTAAGGGGAGACATGATAGAGGTGTCTGAAATTATGCATGGTGTGGAGAATGTGGATAGGGAGAACTTTTTCTCCATCTCTTATAATACTGGAACCCAGTGGGGACATCCCATGAAGCTGATGGTTGGGAGATTCGGGACAGATAAAAGGAAGGACTTCTTCACACAGCGCATAGTGAAAATATGGAATTCGCTACCACAAAAAGCACTGATGGCCACCAATTTGGATGGCTTTAAAAGGGGGTTGGATCAATTCCTAGAGGAGAAGGCTATCAAAGGCTACTGGCCCTGATGGTTGTGTGCTATCTCCAGTATTCGAGGCAGAAAGCCTGTATGCACCAGTTGCTAGGGAACATGGGTGGGAGGGTGCTGTTGCACCATGTCCTGCTTGTTCATCCCTGGCTGATGGCTGGTGGGCCACTGTGTGAACAGAGTGCTGGACTAGACGGATCCTTGGTCTGATCCAGCAGGGCTCTTCTTATGTTCTTACATTCTTACTTGTACAGGGGGGTCCAGACAAGGATGTCTTCCAACTGTCTCTCTCCCACATTTCCCCACCAATTCTTTCCATCTTTCTCCTTTCGACAGAAAATCCATTACGGGGGAAAAGATGGAATTGGCTGCACAATGCTTTCTGATTGTTAATGGACATCTGCCATTTGTGAGAACTGAAGGTAGTAATTTGGGGACTTTTGAAGCTGCTGTCAGTAAATGCTGTGCATACTTATCTGAGATAAGCATGAGTCATCATCAACATCAAATTTTGCTGCCAAAACCTCTCGGTTAGTGACCTTCTTAATCAGTTTCCCTCTTGCTACATTCTTCTGGCTTCAGTCTTGTAAGAATACAAAGTTCATGTTTCATAACCAAAAGAGATTGTCCCCGTGATCAGGACAGAAAGAGTTAAAGGCTGTGCATAACTTTACGCGTATGCATATGTGTGACTCCGTTTTCAGAATGCATTTCTGGAATTGGGCAACACTGACCATGCCAGTTCACCCTCAGTGCACAAGAAGACAAACTCAAAAGCTACCTGACTTAGAATCATAGAATAGCAGAGTTGGAAGGGGCCTACAAGGCCATCGAGTCCAACACCTTCCGCTCAATGCAGGAATCCACCCTAAAGCATCCCTGACAGATGGTTGTCCAGCTGCCTCTTGAAGGCCTCTAGTGTGAGAGAGCCCACAACCTCCCTCCTTATTTATTTATTGCATTTATATCCCACCTTTTTTCCTCCAAGAAACCCAAGGCGGCGTAGATAACCCGGATCTCCCGACTCCCAGTCTGACACCTTAGCTAAATATATACTACACCACACTTCCAACTTTTCCCTTTTTGACAGATCCCACTTTTGTATCTAAAACTGGTCTCTGTCTCTCATCAATGGTGAGCAGCAGTTGGCACAGATTGCTGTCTCATTCCTCATTCCCTTGCCTATCTATGCATACATGCATGCAGGGGCTAAATTTGGGACTGGGGAGAGGCAGAATTCCTAGGTCTCAGACCCAGGACCTTTCCACAATGACTCAGAACAGGTTAAGGAACAGTACACAGAAGTGCCTCTGAGCATTAGTAGAGTGCATGATTACCCCAAGGCTAGGGTGACCATATGGAAAGGAGGGTTCCTGTATCTCTAACTGTTGTATAGAAAAGGGAATTTCAGCAGGGGTCATTTGTATGCATGCAGCACCCAGTGAAATGCCCTCTTCATCACAACAGGCACCTCAAAGAGGCAGGATTGCTGCAGCTTTAACTGTTGTGATGAAGAGGGAATTTCACCAGGTGTAGGGTGACCATATGGAAAGGAGGGCAGGGCTCCTGTATCTTTAACATGCATAGAAAACATGCATAGAAAAGGGAATTTCAGCCGGTGCCATTTGTATATGTGGAGAACCTGGTGACATTCCCTCTTCATCACAACAGTTAAAGCTGTAGGAGCTATACTAGAGTGAGCAGATTTAAAAGAGGGCAGGGCACCTGCAGCTGTAACTGGTGTGATGAAGACGAAATTTCACCAGGTTCTCCATATATACAAATGACACCTGCTGAAATTCCCTTTTCAATACAACTGTTAAAGATGCAGGAGCCCTGTCCTCCTTTTCATACAGTCACCCTAACCAGGCGCTGCATGCCTACAAATGACCCCTGCTGAAATTTCCTTTTCTGTACAACTGTTAAAGATGCAGGAGCCCTTTCCATATGGTCACCCTACCCAAGGCACCACACCCATTTTTCACACACATGGGACTGGGGGCAAAAGTTCCAGGCTTGAGCTCCAGCACCTCTCCTTTTAGAAACCAGCCACTGATCCAAAGCACTGACAAACCTCCTCAGTTTCATCCCCCCCCCCACTTTCTAAATGTTTAAGAATTAACTTACCAGAAAGTCTGCCCTTTGTGCTCAGATGAATGGAAGACAGTGTTATGTCAATGTAGCTGTCAGGAGAGGGTGCCCTCAGGTTGTGAGAACCTGAGCACTTACTCTGTTGTTTGTAGCTGCTGGCTTGGCTCACATGCAGTCATTCATTTCCCCTCCCCTGCTGCTGAGAAAAGCTGTATTGTAGAGGGAGGGCATTTTTAAAGTCCTTGAACCTTCACACCCACAGCTCTCAAACAAAGATGAATGAACTCTTCCTCAGCCTGAACCCTGCAGCCTCATCGTTTATTGATTCTGAGAGTTCACAATGATACAAAAAGCCTCTCCTTCCCCTGGAATTAAAAGAGCGACATCTCCGTGGCCACGAAATGAAAACACACCACAAACTTCTCACCACGTAGGTGAGAAGTTAACTTTTCGTCACCGCCGATAACGGTTGTACTTATTTGTAGCACAATTTCCTTCACCGGGTGTGAACAGTTTTCAATGAATGAACAATTTATCTCTTTTGCCAATGGCCATGACGATAAGAAACTGTCAAAATAGAAGATCAGTCCGGTTAAACAACAGCAAAAACACATTAAAAGGGTGGGACTAGAATCTTTTGAAGACAAACGATCTTAAGAAAGATGCAACGATAGAGCAAACGTCTAGGGGGCTGTCTAAAAATGGGGAAAGCCCCTCGGTGGCTGTGGATCTGCGCTGCGTCAGTTAGACAACGCAGGTGCAGCTTCACAGCCACCACAGGGCTTTCTTGCAATGCTGTGTTTTAAAAATGGAGGGACGTCAACACAGCGCTCCTGCCATGTAATGTCACTCCTTGGCAAATCCAAGGTCAACCCGGGGGTGGAGCATGGTGGAAGGTGAACAGCAATTGGTCGCCTTCCACCACGAAGAGGGCAGGGTGGCTCCAGGACCCGGATGGCTGCCCAGAAATCCCATGCTCCCTCCTCGGTGTTGGGATTACCCCCTGCTGCCCCAGGAGAGGGAAAGCGTGGGGTTGAAGAGGGAGGTGAAGCCAATCCAGCACCACGAAGACAGCCCCTTGCACATAGCACATCTATGATTCAGACCTTGGCCTCTCCAGTTAAAAGGATCAAAAAGCAGGTGATAGGAAAGACTTAGAATAGACAATATTAAGAACGTAAGAAGTGCCATGCTGGATCAGACCCAGGGTCCATCTAGTCCAGCACTCTGTTCACACAGTGGCCAACCAGCCATTGGCCAGGGACCCACAAAGCAGGACATGGTGCAGCAACACCCTCCTACCCATGTTCCCCAGCAACTGGTGTACATAAACTTACTGCCTCAGATACTGGAGACAGCACACAACCATCAGGGCTAGTAGCCATGGATAGCCTTCTCCTCCAGGAATTTATCCAACCCCCATTTTAAAGCCATCACTACATCTTGTGGTAGTGAGTTCCATAATTTAACTCTACGTTGTGTGAAGAAGTACTTTTTTATTTATTTATTTTATATCCTGCCTTTTTTCCTCCAAGGAACCCGAGGCGGCGTACATAATCCTCCTCTCCATGTTATCCTCACAACAACAACCCTGTGAGGTAGGTTGGGCTGAGAGTCTGTGACTGGTCCAAAGTCACCCAGTGGGTTTCCATGGCCGAGTGGGGACTAGAACTCAGATCTCCCAACTCCCAGGCCAACACCTAAGCCACTACACCACACTTCCTCTTATTTGTCCTGGATCTCCCACCAATCAGCTTCGTGGGATGACCCCACTGGGTTCTAGTGTTATGGGAGAGGGAGAAAAATGTCTCCCTATCCACATTTTCCACCCCATGCCTAATTTTGTACCCCTCTATCATGTCCCCCCGAGCCTCCTTTTTTCGAAGCTAAACAATCCCAGTTGTTGTAACCTTCCCTCTTTGGGGTGATGCTCCAGCATAAGATTGTATAAGATGTGCTTATGGTCTCTTAATACAGGGGAGTCAAAGAGCTATGTGGGCCAGCCCTGCCCCGTGACAGGCCTAGCAGCCACTCCCCTGCTACACGCCTGTTTGGCACACATGTGAATTGGTGCATCGGAAGTGGAGCCCGCAGTACTCTGCAACTGCCTTCACACATTTCTTGAACACTTGATAGCTTCATCCCACATACCTGCATCCCTCGGATTATCCCCGTAGCGCTAAGCTTTCGCGATTGTTGTTGTTTTTGCTACCAAGCGACAGCGATCCTTTGCATACCAGGAAGTGAGTTTAAGGGGGGAAATGTAAAAAATGATTTAAAAAAATCAACAGATGTCCCAATTTAGTATGCTTAAAGCTCTCCCTAATATCTATTACTGTGCCAATTTTGGTGTCTTTATCTTTACATCTTACGCAGATTTAAGCATTTCTTTAAAATCCTGCTCCTGCGCCCCAGCGGCGGCTCGGAAGATACGCTCAAAAAGTAGGGGCTAAATACGGCAAATCTTTTTTGCTTTATTGCACAATTAAGGCAGGATGCCTGGGAGTACTTCACAATCAAAGCAGATTATAAGGCGGAAAACTTCTGTGTCCTTTGCATGCAATTCGCAGTGATTGCACAGTATAACGCTGGTGTGATAAAGCTCCGAGAGGCTTCATCTGAACTTTAGGCTAATCTGATCTCCAGAACAAGAGATTGAATTTGGTTGCACAAAATGATCTCCAGTTTTTGAGCTATAGACACTTACAAAACTACTCTATTTTCTCTGTACCTCATAAGAGATGACATTTTTTTTAACAGGAGAATAACAAATCTTCTCGGGATATATGAAATCTTTCCCCAACCTAGTTCTCCTCCATAGTGCATGGAAGCTGGGCCAGAGAACCTCCCTGCAGTGCCTCATGTGAATTTTTAGGAAGGGTCCCATTTGGATTTTCTTCTCCATGCACCCTCCTGTGTGTCTCCTGATCCATTTTCCAGTTTTAGTGCTAAAAAATAAATCTCAGAAAAATGGATATGTATCAATATTTGTCAGGTTTTCCTGCTGTGTGCAGGCAAAGTTGCGCTATAAAATGACCACTAGATGGCACTGTCCCATTCAACTGCATTGAGCTGTACAAGCCATGTGGTCAGTGCTCTCTTGCTCGTGTAATTACAGCTCTTTGTAAATGCAGAAGAGAAGCAGGAAGCAGAGCTACAGTAAGAGAACGCGATTTCCCGCCATCTAAAAAAGCTCCAAGACCATGAAACCTAGACACCTGAAACTTGGCATGGATACAAAGGAGCCTTAGTGGTGTGAACCTCAGAATTTTGTTTTTAAAACACATTAATTTTAATGCATTTGAAGCGTGTGATACCGTCTTTGGTCATTTAGGTGGCAGACCTCCCTGCCCAGTCCATAACTTTGCAGACAGCTGTGTATGTTTGCTTGAAGTCTTTACTGTATCAAACTAAGGGCTATTCCAACCCATGTGAAGCCAGGTCCATTCACTAATATGTAATAATGAAGTGTGCATGGGATCATTGGCACACGTTTCCCCAGTGACCATTTTGTTCTCTACTTGTGCTACCGAGCCTATTAAAAAGCCATAGGCAGAGGACCATTTCTAAAAATCAAGCTCTATAGATCCACTCCTCCTTCAAAAATCCCTTTCCCAGTCCAGTAGTTAGAATTTGGTGCAATCAAAGAGCCGTGTAGTCTTGCTTGAAGGATTAAGCCATAGGAATACAGCTAGGAATGCCATTGGTGATATTCTTTTTTCTACCCAGTTTCCGCCGCTCATACTTCTAGAAAGAAGCTGCAATCTGGATTTAGTATATTTATTCTTCTTTATCTGTTCTCATAACTGTTATCTTTACTCTTCAGTGTCTTTGACCTACACTGCCTAGTTACAGAATAACTAGGGCTGTAATCCTACACCCACTTACTTGGAAGTAAGCCCAACTGAACTCAATAAGGCTTACTTTTGAGTAGACATGTATAGGATTGTGATGCAAGCATTATTTAAAAATAACATTGATTTTAGTAGTTCCATCATACACTGTCAGCAAATATGTTTAAAACTTCTTGTAGAAAGCAGTACAAAGGGCAAGCTCTTAAAAAAAGAAAACTGAACTAAGAGTAACAGTGCAATCCTATCCATGTCTACTCAGAAGTAAACCCCACTGAATTCAGCGGAATTTAGTCCTAGGAAAGTGTGTACAGCATTGCAGTTTTAGCATAATTTCAAAATAATCTTGTCTTTGCCCTCTCCTGCGTGAGATCCTTTCAGGTATTTATTTATTTATTATTGCATTTATATCCTGCCTTTTTTTTCCTCCAAGAAGCCCAAGGCGGCATATATAATTCTCCTCCTCCTCTCCATTTTATCCTCACAACAACAACCCTGTGAGGTAGGCTGGGCTGAGAGTCTGTGAAAATCACCCAGTGAGCTTCCATGGCTGAGTGGAGACTAGAACCCAGATCTCCCAACTCCCAGTCCAACACTCTAGCCACTACACCACACTGGTAGTTGAAGAATGCATGCACCATGTCTCCACTCTGTCTTCTCTTCCCCAAGCTAAACATACCCAGTTCCTTCAGCTTTTCCTTATTGGACTTTGTTTCCAGACCCATGACCATCTTTGATGCCCTCATCTGAACCCATTCTTCTTAAAGTGCAGTGCCCAGAACTGGATAGAGTACACCACATGACTGACTCGTGTGGAATAAAGTGGAAAGATTAATTTAGGTGACTAGCAAACTATGGTTCTATTAATGCAGTGCTCTACGATTTCGCTCCTTATCTTCCTCTTACGATCTTAAGCTCTGCTCTGAAGCACCCACACATTCCCTTGGACACTGTCTGGATCTTGTCCTCACTCGGAACTGCTCTGTCCTGGACTTTTCTATTGCTGACTTTCCTCTGTCAGATCATCATCTAGTCTCTTTCAATATCACTCACAATCCCCCTCCTTCACGTCCCGCTTCACGCCCTTGTCGTGACCTGCATTCTATCAACTACGAGGCTTTTTCTCAGTCTTTAGCCTCCTCTCTTCCTTCTGTCTACACAGCCATCTCCTTGGACTCAGCCGTCTCCTCCTTTAACTCCTCCTTATCTTCAACTCTTGATAATCTTGCTCCATCTACAACTCGGATAGTTCGCCCCTCTCAACCCCAACCGTGGCTCACCTCTTTCCTCCGCTACCTTCGCTCTTGTTCCCGGGCAGCCGAACACCTGTGGCGTAAGACCAAGGACCGGGCGGACTTTGTCCACTACAAATTTGTTCTCTCCTCTTTCTCTTCTGCCATTTCACTGGCCAAACAGCAGCACTACTCAACGTTGATCCAGTCAAATGCTAAGCACCCTCAGCGGCTCTTCGCGTCCTTCAATTCTCTTCTGAAGCCTAATCCGCCATCTCTCCCCGCCTCTCTGTCTGCCAACGACTTTGCCTCTTTCTTCAATGCTAAAATCCAAACTATACGCTCAGATCTAGCCAACTCTGCTCCACTTCCAGCTCCTGTCCCTCACCTGTCAGTTCCTCCTTCAACTCTCTCGGCGTTCCCTTCGGTCTCAGCTGATGAATTGTCTAAAATACTGCGCTCATCGAAGCCTTCCACTTGTTCCCGTGATCCGATTCCCTCTCGCGTCTTTATTAATCTTATCCCCGCTATCCTCCCGTCCTTGCTTCACATCATTAATTCTTCTCTGTCCTCTGGTTCATTTCCTTCTGCTTTTAAACATGCTACAGTCTCTCCCATTCTCAAAAAACCCACTCTTGATCGACTATCCCTGTCTAACTACCGACCTGTCTCCCTCTTGCCCTTTGTCTCAAAGATCCTGGAACGTCTGGTCTACTCTCGTTGTCTTGACTTTCTCTCTAATAACTCTGCTCTGGATCCCTTTCAATCTGGCTTCCGTCCTTTGCATTCCACTGAAACAGCCCTTACCAAGATCACCAATGATCTTCTTACTGCCAAGTCTAAAGGCCATTATTCCGTTCTTATTCTCCTTGATCTAACCGCAGCCTTTGACACGGTTGATCACGATGTTCTCTTAGATTCCCTCCATGACCTTGGACTCTGTGGCTGTCTATAACTGGTTCGCCTCCTATCTAGAGGGTCGCTCTTTCAGCGTGTTGGCTAACGGCAGCTCGTCCTCCTCTTTTCCCCTTTCAGTTGGGGTTCCGCAAGGCTCGGTGCTTGGCCCGTTGTTGTTCTCTCTATACATGCTGCCCTTGGGCAAGCTTATTCAATCTCACGGCCTCCAATATCACCTGTATGCCGATGATACACAATTATATCTTTCATCTCCGGAACTTTCTCCAGATGTTCACGATCGTATCTCGGCATGTCTTTCAGATATCTCAGCCTGGCTGCTTCATCGTCGTTTGAAACTTAACATGGCAAAGACTGAATTGCTTGTTTTTCCTCCTAAACCTTCTCCTCACCTCTCATTCTCTCTTACTGTCAACGATGTCACGCTTACTCCGGTCAAGGAAGCTCGTAGTCTTGGCTTTATATTTGACTCCTCGCTCTCCTTTACTCCTCACATCGAGGCAGTAGCTAAATCCTGTCGTTTCTTCCAATATAATATTGCCAGGATTCGACCATTTTTGTCTGTCTCTTCTGCCAAGACTCTCGTTCACGCACTGGTTATCTCTCGGCTGGACTACTGCAACCTTCTTCTCTCTGGCCTTCCTTCGTCTCACTTCAGTCCGCTGGTCTCTGTCCACCACTCTGCCGCTAAGATCATCTTCCTGGCCCGCCGCTCTGACCATGTCACTCCACTTCTGAAATCTCTTCATTGGCTTCCAATTCACTCCAGAATCCAATATAAACTTCTCCTGCTGACCTTCAAAGCTCTTCACGGTCTAGCTCCTGCCTATCTCTCCTCTCTCATCTCACACTATCGCCCCGCTCGGGCTCTCCGCTCCTCTGATGCCATGCTTCTCGCCTGCCCAAGGACCTCCACTTCCCTTACTCGGCTTCGTCCTTTTTCTTCTGCTGCCCCTTACGCCTGGAACGCTCTTCCAGAGCACTTGAGAACTACAAACTCAATCACTGCTTTTAAAACTCAGCTAAAAACTTTTCTTTTCCCTATAGCCTTCAAATATTGAGTTTGTTCTGACTCTATACTGTTAGCTTCACCCTACCCGGTGCCTGTTTACACTTCCCTGTGCCTGTTTGCATTCTCCTTCCCTCTTTATTGTTTACTACAACTTATTAGATTGTAAGCCTATGCGGCAGGGTCTTGCTATTTACTGTGTTATCTGTACAGCACCATGTACATTGATGGTGCTATATAAATAAATAAATAATAATAATAATAATAAAACTCATTCACTTTTTTTGCAGCTGCATTACACTGCTGAATGTTCAGCCCATGACTGACTACAATGTTGAGATCCTTTCCACACGTACTACTACAAAGCCAGGTTGCCTCCATCCCAGCCTCACATGCATGGCAAAATGGTACAGTCCAAAACATCTGGAAGCTGTACATATACCTGTGCGTTTCCCCCTAAATGCAGAACTTTGCATTTGTCTCTGTTACATCATCAATGTTACATACATACAGGGTCTTGCTATTTACTGTGTTATCTGTACAGCACCATGTACATCGATGGTGCTATATAAATAAATAATAATAATAATAATAATCAAAAAACGAGGAAATGCAAGAGCACAAAAGAAGATACAAATCTGCAAAAGAATTGCAAAGGGTGATTTGTGTACATTTAGAAATAATAATTAATTTAAACATAAACACAATCCATCTCACCACAGTGGGGAAGGCTATGTCAAGCTGTCCAGTGTACTTTCCGTCCAGGTGCTCACTATTGATTGGGAACTTCAGGACCCTACTCTCTTTTCTTATGGTTATCTTTAAAACAGATGTGTACTGGTTTAAATACTGATCTTTGTAAACGGGCCAGGTGGCCACCCATCTTCTGGGATGTTAGTTATCCCACATAGTTTTAGTATCATCCACCTTCGGTTTCTTCCAACCCTTCATGTGAGTATGGTTTTCCCACCATCTCTAGATCCACCTGAGTATTGTCATTTAGCCCACAATCTATGAACCAGCCTGTGGACTGCGATAATAAATTGTTACTCTTTTAAGGTGCCACAAGACTGTTGCTTTTGCTGCAACAGATTGCTACCCTCTGCAAAATATCATGGGAGCCTTCCAAATGTTTGCTGAAATAAAAAATAAATCACATACACTAGGGTGACCATATGAAAAGGAGGACAGGGCTCCTGTATCTTTATTGCATAGAAAAAGGAATTTCAGCAGGTGTCGTTTGTATATATGGAGAACCTGGGGAAATCTCCTCTTCATCACAACAGTTAAAGGTGCAGGAGCTATATTAGAGTGACCAGATTTAAAAGAGGGCAGGGCTCCTGCAGCTCTAACTATTGTGATGAAGAGGAAATTCCACCAGGTTCTCCATATATACAAATGACACCTGCTGAAATTTTCTTTTCAGTACAACTTTTAAAGATACAGGAGCCACGTCCTCCTTTTCATAGGGTCACCCTAACATACACAGCAATGCCCACAACCCACTAAGCTGTGGCAATGATATTTTTCAAGAGCTGAGCCTCAAAAGCAGCCACTATTCCACCACCTGTCCGGGAAGGCCCTTTGGAGGAGCAGCAGTGCAGAGGTGCAACAGGTGACACTTCCCCTACCACTAGCATGCCAGTGCTGGGGAAAGCTCGACCTGTTGAACTTCAGCCTGCAGCATGGCTACTGACAGCACAGGAGCAGTGTGCGAGGAGGCGGTGATATAACCCTCCTCCTCCTCCTCCTCCTCCTCCTCCTGCAAATGGGGAGGGAAAACTCCAGGCCCAGGTGGCCTGAGTGGGCCCAGGTGGGTTGCCATGGATACGGCCGCCTGCTGGTTGCCAGGGTTTCTCGGCGAACACCGCCCAGCAATCCCAGAGCACCCCGCGGCGAGCCAAACTCCGCGGCCGCCTATTTAGGGCCCCGCCTCACTGAACCTTAGCTCCGCCCACAGCCGTGCGAGAGGGAGGCGTTGCCGCCACTGCGTCATCACGTCAAGGCGCTGACGCGTGAGAGAGAGAGAGAGGCTTCGTTCCCGGAAGCGGCGGGCCTGAGATGAGGGGAGGGATCCTGCGCGCTTGGCGGGGCGGCTGGAGCTGGGCCCGGTCTCGGTCCCACGCGACGGCCGCCGGGAAGGCTCCGAGGCGGGAGAAGCCCCCCTGGCGGGTCCTGTTCTTTGGCACCGACGGCTTCTCTGCCGAGACCCTCCGAGCGCTTCAGGCGGCCCGGTGGGTCCCTTTGTGGGGGGGGGGGGGAGAAGGAGGGCCTAGAGGTCAAAGGGCAAGCGGAAGTGGGGGGTTTCAAAGTTTTTTTCGTGGCTGGGATGGGAGGGGGGAAAAGACAAGGAGAAGTCAGGGTCCGTGGAAGGGGGTTGTTTGGGCGGTGGGGGGCTTGAGGGAGAAGCAGTGGGGAGAAGTTGGGCAGGCGAAGAGGCATCATAGAACAGCAGAGTTGGAAGGGGCCTACAAGGCCATCGAGTCCAACCCCCTGCTCCATGCAGGAATCCACCCTAAAGCATCCCTGACAGATGGTGGTGCAGCTGCCTCTTGAATGCATTGAGCAGGGGGTTGAACTAAATGGCCTTGTAGGCCCCTTCCAACTCTGCTATTCTATGATTATGAATGGAGGAGGAGGGTGAAAGAAAGAGCCCAGGAGCCTTCCCTCTGCCCTCGAAGGCCAGCATTTCCTGCTCTGACTGGCAGGGGCTGTTTGGCAGGAGCCCTTCCCTTCTCCCGCCACCCATCCTGGAGATGCCGGAGATTGAACCTGGGGCCTTCTGCATGCAAAGCCAGCTTTCAGCCCCAGAGAGAGTCCCCGTCCCCCACACCCCACGTGCCCAAGGAGCTTTCAACAGTGGCCTTGCAAGCACCATGTGCATTGATGGTGCTATATAAATAAATAATAATAATAATAATAATATGCACAGAAGGCAGAGCTGCTGAGGGCCGGCAGGAACATGGGAGGCTGTGGAGAGTCAAGGGCGGTAGAGAGGGGCTGTAGGACAGCACAGCGGCGTGTCTGCTCTGCATCCCAGGTTCAATTCCTGACGTCTCTTGTTCTACGGATCTGGTAATAGCTGATGGGGAAAGACCGCTTCTTGCCTGCGACACCTGGAGAGCTGCTGCGAGTCAGAGTAGGCAATTAGGGTGGCCGGGCCTCTATTTGAAGGGCTGTCAAGTCCAAGGCCAGCCAAAAGATAGCCTTAAAAAGGGGGAGTTGATGGTCCTTGAAGTTACTTATCAACAGCGCTTTGAGAACAGGCCAAGCAAGCACACAGGTCACCTGAACACACACTGCCCGACTATAGATTCCTTCTCAAATTATAGCCATTAGCACATGTAAAATTTATGTGCCTATAAAACACTGGACACCCCCTATGAAACCATCTAGCAAATCTGGTATAAGGCGGCTTCTTGTGTTTCTATGGCAGTGCAGGCATTGGGGGTGATGGCAGCTTGGCAGTGTCCTCAGACTTTCTCTATGGATTCTTTTTTAATTATTATTTCTTGCTGTGGCAGAGAGCCCAGACCAGGTCTGCTTGTAGACCACCTGGAGGTGGTGACTCTGCAGTCCCAGCTGCCGAAGGGACTCCCTGTCAAGAACTGTGCAGAGCAGCTTCACCTGCCTATCCACCTCTGGCCAGATGTAGGTCCATGTGAGCACTTTGATGTTGGTGTGGTGGCATCGTTTGGGCGTCTCCTCAGTGAGGACCTCATCTTGAAGTTCCCATAGTAAGGCTGTGATCACAGAAAGCATTGAGTGTGATATAAAAAGTTAAACCAATCTGAGTTGTATGTTATAGGAAAACCACCTTTTCTCAGTAAGTGTGTGCAGCCTTAGTGTCTGAAACAGGGTCATGTGAGATCCGAAAGCTTACATACTGTCACTCAACAATATCATCAAGTATTTCCAAAGGGGGTAAAATCTTAACAAAATCCTTTCTGGTACTATCTTAACTTCCAGTGCAGGGCTTTCAACATAGAGTGATGCCACTGTACATCCATAGAGAATAGTGGCCTTTTACCAGAAATTTGGGTTATATGTAACTCTTAATCTCTTTCTATCTCTATGGTATTGGCTTCTCCACTTTCAGTAACTGTACTGTACTCAAACCGTTTTGTACAATGTGGTTAAATACAGCTAAGGCTCCAATCTTTTTTAAAAACACTTGTTTGTAAGCTCCATTATATTTGGTTGGATTTGCTTCTGAGTAAGTATGTATGGGACTGTACTGGAAGTTAGATTAAAATGCAGTCAAAACACAATCCAAGCTATTGCAGCATGCTACATCATTGTACTTGTACAGGTTGGAAAACAGCATTTATAAAAAGGCTTGTATTTATTATTCTAAGTACATGGCAGATGATGGAGCAGGCAGCTGCCATGGTTATTCTCTATAAAATGTCTCTGGAGGGCAGATCTGTTCAGATTTTGTTAGATTTGTGGAGGGGTGGCTGACTAGATTAGCCAAACTTCACATTTAAAATTAATTGTTGGAACAAAATTGGAGTTCTTTATTCTCCTTTCAAAGCATTTTCATCATAAACCTAGTTCCAAATAACAATACAAGTCACTAAAAAGGCTACATGAAAGACTTCCTTCTCCCGTACAAGCCTTCCTGGGCCTTAGGATCTTCGGGAGATGCCCCACTTTCAATATCGCTGCCTTCAGCGATATTGTCTTTTAGTGATGACATGAGAGTCTCCTTGGTGGCCACTCCCAGGCTGTGGAACTCCCTGCCAAGGGAAGCTGGCTTTGCTCCCTCCCTCCCTCTCTGGCAGGCAAAGAGCTTTTTATTCAAGCAGGCCTTTGGCATGTCATCAGATGCTATTTTTATTATGTTACTGTTGTGTATTTATTTGTGTTTTAATGCATTTTATTGTTTTTATCAAGTTTTATGATTGTAATTAGCCTTGGCTGCCATTTTTCTTGGTGGAAAGAGGCTACATATCAAATAAAACCATATTGCCACACGCTCCCACATTTTTTCCTTTATCCTCCACGCCTATTTCTGTGACCCTACATTTCCGACTGTTTATTATTAGGTAAATTAACTTATGGAAAAGAGCAAAACACTAGTATAACATGTTTATGCATAAGAAATTATATAGTAGATTAGGTGTTCCTGTTCCATTTTCGTACTGTTTGGCAGTTCTCCTGCATGTTAAGATACCATTTAAATAATAATTTCTGAAATGGTCACTATCCACTTATGTATGTTACAGAGTTACTGGTCCTATTCTAATTTCCAAATGTTCTGATTCAGTGGTGTGCTGAATGTCCATCCCAGCTATCTTCCGAGGTGGCGTGGCCCTGCACCGATAATCCACACAGTGCTTCACGGAGATACAGTTACTGGTGTGACAATTATGCAGATTAGGCCCAAGAGGTACAACACCTATTTCACACAACAGAGTATTAGCGCGAATATCTCCTTTCTAGAAACTCTAATTACATGGATGCTGGGTAATCTTCCCAGTGTTTTAAGTTGCATTGTGTTTCTATTAATGCACATTCAGAGTTTAGGATGATTTCATTTTAAAATCTGGGGTTCTCCAAAACTTGAGACAAACTTTGCTAAGGAGCTACAAACAGTTGCCAAGTAATCATATATAGTCATATATGATTATCTGAGCGCCAGTGCTTTTGTAGCCAAAATAGAACCATCCAGAGCGTGATAAAAGCAAGCGTAGAGGCTTACAGAAGTGCAAAACATCTTTCGGGGGGGGGGGGGGAGAACTGAAGTGGGGAGAAGGACCCAAAACAGCCCAGTAAGTAGTGTGCATGGTCTGGGTACAGAATGCTGGCTGAAGAGAAGCGCTCGACCCTGGTCCCACTTTTTCCTCTTTTAAATCCGTTCAGCAATATGCTTCCCACCCCCAAACCATTATAGCGGTCTTTAGCCTCAACTGTCTTAGTTTAGTAAAACACATGCTTGCAATGATATGTCTGTGTTGCCTTTTTTAAACAACTAGATAAGGTATTTGTTATGTTGCAAAAAGTTCAGTAATACAGCTGTTGTCTACTGCCTCTTAAATAACATGTGTAGCACTCTTGACTGATGGTGGATCTGCAAAACTTCAGATCTAACTCTGAAAGTCTGTTGTCCTCTAGTGTGTAAATATACTTCAACTCTCCTCTGCTCTGTGCTCTCCCATCCCCTCCTCTCATTGATTTGTGAACCCTGCTAGCTTTTCGCATTCTGTTTTTTAACCATGTTTAGGTCCAGGATAAAAAGAGAAGCTTACTGTTATCTATTATGTTCCTAGATTTGATGTAGGTCCAATTATTAAACAGGAAACGTTTGCTGTCCCTGGCCATTGCTCAGCGAAAGAATTGGAGTCACTGTTATCCAAACTGGGTGCAAATATGGTACGTTAATATAGCCTTTTTTTTCTGCGGGGTTTTTGCAGTGGGAATTGTTGAAGATTTTTAAGTTGGTAAACCAAGTGATAGAAAACATATCAACTTTGCGGTACTAGGTCACTGTTAGGCAAAAATATGACAATAGAGAAATAGAGTTCCCTGTACCAGGAATGTGAATGCGGGCTATTGCATTGGTGAGAGTCTCTCTTTCATTTTGTATAGTGTGTGTTTTGGGTTTTCTTCTCTCTCAGCTCATTGATGTTCTGCAAAATTTGCCTGAAAGCTTAAAGAACAAGAGAGAGCAACAAAAGGAAGGAATAACGTTTGGTATGTACTGGGTGTTTTGTGCATGATGGAGTTATTGGTAGTTTGCCTAATATTTCCTGCAGTTTCATTTTACAAATGGGCGAGGGTCTGCTTCTTTTTCCCTCTCATTCTTGGAAATTCCAGGAGCAGCGGCTGATTTTCTTCTGATGGCCCACCTTATGGCCTCAACATTTGGTTGGGGAGGGTACCAAGAGGTAACTCTGTAGTAAAAATGCCTTCATTTGTTGTGGGGGGCAGGGGAGCTACAGTGCACTGCAGTGAATGAATATTAGTTGTGCAGTTGGGTTTAGGTACAAAAAGAAGTTAGAAAGTTTCAAGATGCAAGGCACAACCGTGGACTTTTTCTCTTTATCTGAAAGCTCCAAAAGTCACCGTTGCAATGAGCTGCATCAATTGGGAAGAGCAGCACCCAGAGCAGATACTGAGGATGCACCGTGCCTTGGGATCAATGGTGAGGCCAGTCTTGCAAATAAATTCACAAAAGTTACTAGCCTACAAAATTGAGTGGCCTGCCTATCAACTATATATGCATAAATTTTAAAAACCAGTTTTTTTGGAGTGCAGGGCGGGGGGAACCCTCAGACCTTGGAATAGCAGCCTCAACCCGTCTTCAGGTGCAACAGTCCGTGACGTTATTCTGCTGATATATGAATCAGGGGGGGAAAGTGGGAATTAGCCCAGATTCTTGTCTATATTAGTATCTGAGCACGGAATTGAGAAGCAGGATTATTCTGGAATTATTTAGCTGAAATAAGTGTGAACTTCTCTGCTTATATATCCATTTATCTCGTATATTTATATATTTTGCTGCATTTTTCAGATGCCCCTGCAAACATTGTGGATGGATACGACTGTGAAACTATTAGATTTTGTGGAAGTGGAGACATTACCTGACCTTACTGGTATTTTACGTGAATCTCTTAACGTTCTTATTTGTAAAATGTTGCACAAAGCAACACTGAAAGAACTTCTGTGAAACTAGGGGTTATATTTCCTTCTTTGCCTATTTCTTGCAAATGCTGCAACCATTTCTTACTGCTGTGCAGCCATACAGCTTTGCTCCTCTCTAGTCGCACTGCTTTTGACCTTGAAAGCCTTTAATGACCAGGAGTGAACAAACCAACATACTTAAGAAATCACTATTTGTAATGTATCCCATCACGGGTACCTTGTCTGGGTCGCCCTCTGTCAGTGTAACTGTGAATTCCAAAATCTAAGCTTGAGTGCTTGGAAGCATTGTAAGAATTTATTTAATCTGATTTTAGGTGACTGGGGATAAATGAGGGCATCATGGAGGCAAGCATAACCTAACAATTGCCTGTTGTGGAAAAGCAAAGCGTAAAACATGTATTTTGTGTTCAGATAGGTTAGTGGCTGAAAGTTGGACCATCCCAGGATCGGTGTTCTATCATAAGCAGCGGCAGACACTCGTGATCCGTTGCAAGGTATGTTCCTGCGTGTGTCTTGTATGGCAATTCCCTTCATTTTTCTTAGGTGGATATAACCAGATCGTTCTTAAATTGCTGCGCTGTTTGAAGGGTCGAGAGGATGGTTTGAAAATCAAATTTATATTGAACTGACTTGCCAGTCACCAGGGCTTGGAAGCGCAGACTAGGCGGGGATTTCTTGCTGAAATCCCTGCCTACCCCAACTTCTGAGATTTCGCCAGGCACCACCCACATATTTTTGAGCTTACCTCTGCAGTCTAGAAACATTGTTTGTTTTTTAAACTGAAAATGGAGAATGACAGGCTGCTGAATTCTGTGTTGGAGCCCATCTGTGTGCAGTATGACTGCAGAGTTGCCAGATGTGCTGTTGAGCCCTCCAAGCCTTAAGCCACACCTGGGTATGTTCCCTTTCCCCTTCTAGGAAGGCTGCATTGGAGTCAAAGCCGTTCTGCTTAAGAAGAAGCTGACAGCTGCTGACTTCTACAATGGATACTTGCATCCTTGGTTTCAGCAAAATTCCAAAATGCCACCTGGGATGTGCAGGTTTCAAACGCTCAAGCTGGCCACAGCAAAGAAGACTCCTAGAGGAACAGTGTTGCAGGCGCACAATGCACAGTAGCAAGGAGGCCCAGCTGGACATCCAAAACAACCAGGTGCTTATATAAGCTTGGCTGGGTTGGAAACATCTCAGCATTGTATCAAATGCAGTCTTGATATCACCCTACACAGACATCATTCGGAAGGAGTGGAAATATGGCCAAGAGGGTATAGTTTGGTCACTGCTCCTGTATGAGTCTCCCAAAGGACTTCAGGCTACCTGGTAACCCTGAACGGCGTGCTCATCTTCAGTACTCGGAACTGTTGAAACAAGTTTTCAACCCTGCGAAAGGGATTTCCTGGCAACCTTATCCTGATGGCATGCTGTTCTGGACACAGTATGCATTTTTGTTTTTAAAGTCAGAGTTTGTGGAGTTAACCCAGACAACAGTGGCACTCTTACTGTATTATTGAACAATAAATTATTTTTGTACATATGTTTCTCTGAATGAAAAAGTGATGTGTAATCTGCAAATCCAAAGCATTGCTGTGGCCCACGCTATAGCTGTGACAGGTTAGCATAATGATATCCATGCAAAACCACGTCCCTCACACACTAGAATGGGGATGATTTTGTGGCTATCCAGATGGACGACTCCAGCTCCTGTTATCTCTAACCTACCCACCCCCAGATTGATGGGAGTGGTAGTCTACAACATCTAGAGGGTCACAGATTCCTTATCCCTTCTCTAGAATAACCAAGAAGAGGGTTATGTAGAGAGGAGCAGGCTTGATTTTTCCATGGCTGGGTTTGTAACAAGGAGTGCTTTGAGTTTCAACTCTAGTGGAATCCCAGAGTATACCCATTTATTTTCCTAAAAGTCAGTGGTAATTGCTATCTTATCTGGATGAAAGTAAAGTGCTGCTCTTGCAGACAATGCTGCAAAGAGGCAAAAGCTTCCCTCTGTCTCTGACACTGGCTGCCTTGGGCGTTACTGTCAGGACCCCCATGTGTGTTAAATAGGAATCTCCCATAGTCCAGGACAGACCGTTTGTCGGCCTAGCTCAGTGTTGTCTCTTACGTTCGGCACCAGCTCTTCGGGATCTTGGTCTTCCTCAACTGATCTTGGAGATCCCACATATCAGCCTTGGGTACATTCTGCATGCCATGCATGTGCTCCACAACTCCACTATGGCCTCTGCATGTTGTGCACACATAACATACGGTATACCCCTCCCAGGCTCTTACAATATACAAGTCTAGACACAACCAATCTGCCATAAAGATGAATCTTTTACGAGTTAGGGTTTATAAAATAAGAAGCCAACCCTCCAAATTGTTGGGTTATACCTCCCAGAATCCCCCAAGCAGCTATGTTAGCTAAGGGATTCTGGGAATGGTAGTCCAACACATCTGAAAGGCATCAGGTTGAGGAGGGCTGTACTAGGTGTACTGTATCACCAATAAGCCAGCAGGTGGCACTCTGTGCTTCTGAACCTGACACATGGTTGGGCAGTATTATTTACTACTTGGGTACAATTTTGACTTTTCAGGGAAGTAAAGGACACAATTGAGCTACACTCAAGCTTTTTACAACAAATTTGGAATGATACTGGATGGTGAGCAGCCTTTGCTTATAAAACCATCTCACAATCAACTCCCCAGTCACAGGAGTGATGAATTGTGTGTCTATTTAAGGCCTCCCATTTGGGGGGGGGGGTGTATGGTGTGAGCCACTGCTGTTGTACCATTAAAACTGCATAGTCCCACCTTACAATTCTGCTTCAAAAGCCAGAGTTAAGGGATGCACATGGCCCTTCCGCTGTCCATTTCTAACTGTATGGTCCATGGGCCAAACTCAGCCGTGTCCTACGGAGTCAAACCGATGCTCCATCTAGTTACGGACAGTCTGCCATCAATGGCTCTCCAAGCAGCTGGAGTGAAGCCGGTTCAAACTCCTCATCCGCAAAGCTGAGTGATCTGGAGCTAGGGGGCTTCCACACACAGTCTTCGGGGCGCCCTGAAAGCACTTCAGGGCGCCCTGAAAGTCCTAGCGTAGCTACCTGGTCAGAAGAGACAGAGGAAGAGGCGGCGGTGGCGAAAAGTTCCCAGAAAAGTTCTCTTCCGCCGAGCTCTCCAACCCGGGTGGCTCTTTTGCCGGCAGCAGGAGGCCGGCGGGGAGTTGGGATCGGCGGCAAGGAAGCCGCTGAGCCCTGGGAACTTTTCGCCGCCGCTGCCGCCTCTTCCTCCGTCTCTTCTGACCAGGTAGCTACACTAGGACTTTCGGGGGGCCCTGAAGCGCTTTCAGGGTGCCCCGAAGACTGTGTGTGGAAGCCCCCCCAGTAACTGTCTCAGCTTAACTTTGTGGAGCTAAAACTGGGTGTCAAATAGCCATATAAGCTACCTTGAACTTCTCGGAGCAACAGTGAGATAAAAATGTAATTCATGCATAAATTTTTAAACGTGTTTCTGTGTGCTACAAATAAGTGAATAAATCTGCAATCAGTACTTTGGGAATGAACACACACCACAGTTGCACAGCAAATATGGAAATAAATATCATTGTTCACATTTCAAGTACAAATTCTTACAGTTAAACTCAGTACAAAGGAATCGCTTCCTTTTTATTGGTTACCCTTTACTAACAGGGCTCGCAAAGCCGGACTTATCAGAAAAAGAGTTTATGTACATTACTTTACATCTGATATTCCTTCTCCTGCCCCTTATATGCTAACTTTTTTTTTTTACAGTATTTAATGTTCTACAGAAATGCAAGCTCATAGTTATGTAGATAGGTGTTCGCTCTTTAACTGTATTTGGTCAACTCATATTTGAAACGTGGTCTTCAAAGAGGCAATGTGGGATGCCTGAGATTGGTTAAGAACTGCAGGTTTTAAAGGAGTGGTGGGCAAACTCATCCCACCCACGCTGTCACGAGCCCTGTTTCTTTGTGGGCGAACCCTCAGGGGCCTGCATGGCAGGCAAGACCAGAGCCAAGAGTGGATCGGTCACCCCTCTTCACTTTATGCCTACCTTCTTCATTCCCACCCACTGGGCTGCTGGCGAAGCTGCAGATCTCAGCAGGTGGATTGGGGCCAGCTTAGTGCACGCGCTAAGTAACTTCAAGCCTCGATTTCTGCAATGCGCTCTACATAGGCCTAGTCCAGAAACGTCAACTAGTTCAAAATATGCCAGCCCGGCTGGTCACCTAAGGGTGACCACATTACACCAGTTTTAAAGTCTCTTCACTGGCTGCCAATTAGTTTCTGAGCAAAGTATAAAGTGTTGGTTATCACCTTTAAAGCCCTCCATGGTTTGGGTCCAGGTTACCTGCCAGGTCACCTTCTCCCATACAATCCGCCCCGCACACTCCGCTCCTCTGGGAAAAATCTACTTCAGCTAGCAAAAACTAGATTAACAACTGTTACCCAGAGGACCTTCTCTTCTGCTGCTCCCAGACTGTGGAATGGCCTGCTGGAGGAGATTCGTCAACTTAGCGGTCTACTAGCATTCAAGAAAGCTATAAAGACTGATCTCTTCCGGCAGCCTATCCAGTGGAATTTTAAGATGTTTTTAAAATGTTTTTAGGATGTTTTTAACAATGTATATTATGTTTTAATTGAGTATTATGTATTTTATCGTTTACTGTTGTTCCCTGCCTCGATCAGAATGGAGAGGCGGGTAAGAAATAAAATTATTATTATTATTATTATTATTATTATTATTAGGTAGGTGTTCATTTTAATAGCGATGCATAGCAAGCCAGATTGAAGAAAGGAAGAAGAGGGAACTTGAGCACACATACTAGGGAGTCGGTCTTGTTTTTATTGGTGCGTTCTGGCCGTCTTCCCCACATACACTACCCTGTTCCGGCGTTCAGCCAGAACAGGTAAGCTAAACACACGAGTAAGGCGCAGGGCAGCTCAGACCTTGCTTGTGATGTGTAGCAAGGCCTGAATGCCAGTTCTATTGCATGTTTGCTTGACCTCACCAGTGCAATCAAGGACCCTGTTTTATTGGCGTCCTCAAATGCCTGTAGCAATCTGTTCCCATTCAGTTCTTGGCACGCAAGACAGCAAAGTCTGAACTGAGAGCGACGATGCACACTGGGACATAAAGGCAGGGCATACATACACAGCTCCATGCCCTGCCTGGGCATTTAACCTATTCTGTTCAAGCTGAATGCCTCAAGAGCCAAGCTGCTGTCTTCTTTTCTGGCAGGACTTCACTGAGAGGTGCCACTCCTTAAATTTACCCAGAAATCACAGCCTTCAGCAACCCAGGTTCAGTTTTTAAAGACACCATTGGGTGCCTGGTTTTTCACTGCTATCATTAAAGCTGTCGTGTCTAATCAAAGACGGCTGCTTACAAGTGTTCCATTACGTTCCCAGGATGAGATCTGAATGTCAGCAAAAGCCACTGAAGGACATAAGGAACATCACATGGATCGAGGCTTCCCATGCACATCAGTGCTGAGAAAGATCCTGCACATGGTTATGTGGAGCTATCCCCTGCATTGATGTGCATGCATTGGCACGGACTCTGGCATCCTTACAGAACCGCTGTGTGGGGAGGGGCCTATATAAGAGCTTATTGGGCTTTTTGCGGCGTTCTGACGAAGGGAACGCCCCTTCCCCTGATCAGACCCCCACGGCTTTCGCTTGGCCTTCTCACGCCTATTCTCTCCCTAAGAGGACTTCCCGGATACCGGCTAGGCGCGTTCCGCAGGGACTGGAATAAGCTTTGTTGTTGCGCGTCTCTCTCTTCGCAGTTAAAAGTTAACGCTATGCCCACATTGTTCTTCATAATCCTCGAGGAACCGTCTGATGTTCCATCGAAACATCTGCCCAGAGCGATTTCCTTGGCTGACCTAGGGTCCTGGTCTGTAACGGTGTAGATCCCGTAGTTGTGACCCAGAGGGTCGAGAGGAGCCAACATGGTATACTGGCTGGAGTCGTTATTAACTGCAACTGGAAGGTGGTTGATGAGATACTCGTGTAGCATGCTGTTGACACTCGCTCTGTAGCAGTTTCCCTGTGGGATAATTTTCACTAGCGTCCGGTCAACACGTTCTTGGTCATACAACATGCCGCTGCACTTGAATTCCAGGCATGCTGTTGACAGGTTGGGTTGGACCAGGTCACGGATGCTGCGCACGTCTCTGATGCCGTACAGCTTGCCAACGGTCCGCGGATGCGTGCCCCCTGTGTTGCGGGACCTCACATTCACCTCGAGGGGCCCGTTAATTTTCACCTTAACGTAACATGCCCTGAATTCCATCGGCTTAGGCCACCAGGCCAAGTAGTCTTCAGTCCAGTTGATGGGGTCGTCCTCGTTAAAAGGGACGGTGTTGTAGTCATACCTGTCTCCCTCGACCCTATAAAACCTGAAGTGAGCTGCAATATGTGGGGCTGCTTCACATTCTCGCTGCTTCTCGTAAGGGTATATGGGCCCGTTGCTCTCCTCCGCAGCGTTGGGGGTGGGTTTGGCCACACTGATCCTGAAAGCGGTCTTCTTCACATTCCGATCCTCATGGTCCGTCCGCCTGTACTTCAGCTTGTTGAGATAGGGCTGTGGGACTCCAACGGCAGCAGGGCTGAGCCTTGGAGAGGAGGGGACAGCTTCAAGTTCTTCCGCCCCGAGACTTGCCATGATGTAAGCGCTGTAGGCATCGGGGTTTTGGTCATCGCAGAACGCTGGCACACATGCTCCGTTGGAGGCCGTGACGGCACTGTCAAAGCGGCCCCAAGCTCTGGGATTGGACGAATAGCCTGGTGTTGGTTCCAAGTTGATCACCGAAACCACGACGCCTACGACTTGTTCGCTGGGCAGGTACCTCTCGCTCCTATAAGCACGCACCTTGATGTAGCATCGCCTGCTCTCCGGGACATCTAGGTTGAAGAGCCTCCGTTCTCTTATCTCCATGTTGCCCACCAGAAACGTCCTCTCCTCTCGCTTGCCGCGTCTGCTCTGGCCCACTTGGAAGTCCCCTTCTTCCTCCCACAAGCCTGTCTGTGGGTTGAGAGACCAAAGCTTCATCCCCTTCAGATGTTCCGGCATCCTGACCTGAGCAGAGTCGAGATGGACTTTCACTTTCCCCGCATTGAGGGACTCTGTGGCTGCTTCGTCGGTGAAATCCATAGAGAACATGCCGTACGTCCGAAGCGGGAGCATGTCGCCTTCATCATCGACGAAACTCAGGTCGCTTTGCGCTGTGGATGCGCTGGAGACATTCCTCGGGTCCAGGAAAGTCACACTGGCTTTTACTTTTCCCACATAGGGTTCTCCATTCTGTCTGTAAAAGGTATTGGGAGGGATTTCCAGTTCAGCTATTGGGTCCTCTCCCTCCATATCTCCCAAGGAAATCACATTGCTCTCCATCGATTCTAGCGTGACGGGCGGTTTCTTCCTTAACATCTTGATCTCGTGGAAGACGGCCCCGCCGTTTTTGTTGAAAGGAAGCACTTTGGTGGTGTTCACAAACTTCTGCAGGCGATCCACGAAGGTGAGAACCAGCCTCTCTGTGCTGGGTGGCACTTGAATGGAAAAGGTTCCCTTATAACCTGTCCTGCTGACCCGGTTGTTGCCCATATATATATGCCCAAATCTCATGGGCTCTTGGGTATCTGAAGCCAGGGCTCTTCCTCTAACCGTGACTTTGGCTTCCGTGCATTTCTGACAGCCACACTCGACCGTCACTTTGACGGGGAGCGTGTATCCAGCACACGTTATTTCTCGTGTTTCCAAACTGGAGACCCCACAGCAGTAAGCGACGGTGTCCTTGCACTGGAGCCCTTTGTGCGACATTCCAGGGCATGCGTTGGACGGGCACCTACCAACATCATAGTAGAAGGAGCTCGTTGAGTTTTGGAAGCAATCATGCGGCAGTCGGATGAGGTAGCTCTCAGGCCTTGGGTCGCAGGGAGCTTCGTTCTTGGCTGTTGGAGTAGATTTCATAGGTTAGTATCTAGCGTGGGCATTAGGCCTGTGCAAGCCTCGGGCCTCGGATTTGGAAATCTGAATCATGGAGGCCATTTTATGGCGGATCAGCTATTTTCTTGCACAGGACTAGGCCTCCATACAGCCTACAATTCCCAGCATGCAGTGCCTAGGAGGGCTGTACTTACCAGGGTTGAAGAATAGATGAATTTGCTGGCACCATCGCTGGCTCCTCCACGTCATCGCCAGCTTCCCAGGATGATCGGCCACTGCCCAGGATGATCAGCTGCTGCCGCCACAATCCAAAAGACTCCATTGACTCTGGATGAGTCCACGTGACTTCCACAGGCCACGGAAGTCACGTGGACCCCTCCAGACTCAATGGAGTCTTCCGGATTGCGGCGGCGGCAGCAGCTGATCAACTTGGGCAGCCGGCGATCGCATGGAGGAGCCGGCGATGGAGGCAGCGAATTCATCTTTTCCTTCTGTTCTTCAGCCCTGGTAAGTACAACCCTCCCAGGCACTGCATGTTGGGAGTTGTAGGCTGCATGGGGGCCTAGGCCTGTGCAAGACAATGGCGGATCCGCCATAAAACGGCCTCCGTGATTCGGATTTCCAAATCCCGAGGCTTGCACAGGCCTAGCGGGCATTTCCCTGCGAGAGCTCAGGCTTGTCGCTTGATGCAGGGCTCTTGTTCAAGGCAAAAAAAGTTTTGGACCAAGATCATTCACTCAGCTTTCCGCGGTGCAGAATGTGAATCCTATCAGCTATGCACTTTGAGCAATTCGATGGAGTATGCGGTAAAGTCTGTTTAAAACACTAAACTAGTTCCTGTAATACCGGGCTGGGCAACTTGTGACGCTCCAGATATTTTGGCTTCTATCTTCCATCATCCTGTGGCAAAGGGCTGATGGGAGTTCTACTACTACAGATGAAGACCCATCATGAAATCAAAAGAGTGCAGCACTGTGGCCAGAAGGGACCTCTCCTGATCTGGAAATGAGTGTTTTCGCTCATTGAGGGGTTATTTTTAGATGTGCGAAAGCCCCGTTGCATGAGAGGGTGATCCTGCGAGCACAATGGAACCAGCAGAGGTGGAGGTCAAAAGCGTGCCCCACCTGATAGCAGCGGCCAGAGAAGTCTGCAGAGAAAGGTGGGGCTGGGCTCACTGACCGGCATCTTCCACCAACAGTAGCCAATGCATGGTGGAGCACTGGCACCTTGGCTATGTGGTTGCCAAGAAGCAACCTCCAAAGCTTGGAGCTGGGGGCCAGGATCATTGGGCAATGCCAGGCGATCCTTGCCTTGCAATGCAGCTCCAAGTTAAGGGGGGGGGAAGCCTGTTGTTTGTCATACTCGCAAGCAGGTCATGGCCCCCTAGCCAGAGCCGGAGTGGTACAGTCTTCTCTGCCATCCCATTCCCATCTTGTTTGGCTCTATGCACACTTAAAAGGTTGTCACACAGAGGAGGGCCAGGATCTCTTCTCGATCCTCCCAGAGTGCAGGACACGGAATAACGGGCTGAAGTTACAGGAAGTCAGATTCCGCCTGGACATCAGGAAAAACTTCCTGATTGTTAGAGCAGTACGACAATGGAACCAGTTACTGAGGGAGGTTGTGGGCTCTCCCACACTAGAGGCCTTCAAGAGGCAGCTGGACAACCATCTGTCAGGGCTGCTTTAGGGTGGATCCCTGCATTGAGCAGGGGGTTGGACTCGATGGCCTTATGGGCCCCTTCCAACTCTACTATTCTATGATTCTATGTGCAGTGGGTCCACTCTAATTCCATGCCCTGTAGAAATGCATTGGAAAGCCCTGCAACTTCCCCTCCACCTGAGTCCATGGACCAAAGTTTCTCACCTTTTAGGGAAAGTGTGGCGGCTTGTGACTTCACTGAACCTGCATCGTTGCTGGTCTTGCAGGAATATTGCCCGGCCTGTTCCTTTTTCAAGTTCTTTAACACCAGGTTGCCTCTGTATTTATAGAGTGCGGGGTCCAGCAAAGTTTCATTGTGGAACCTGTAGGAATTTGGGAGAGATCAGTCACACAAGCTTCAGGATCAAACCCCTCTCGTTTTCTTCTACTCTCTTGTCTATCTGGCTTTTCCAGTTCTGTTCTACTGTCTCTGGTTTTAGTTTAGGGGGAATAAACCCACTAAAGATGTATAATATTGGTTTTCAACATTATAAACAGGGTGGAAAAATTGGATATAGAGAACATTTTCTTCCGCTCTCAATGCTAGTGTTTTGAGTTCCCTAATACAATTGAGTGACAATGGATGTAGGATGTGGAGGCCGATGGAGGGATACTTCATCATATAACACAAAAATAATGTATGGAATAGCCTTCCCAGAGAGGCCTGCCTGGCACCATTATGGTGTTTGTAGTAGGGATGTGCTCCGCTTCTAATCGGACCGGCGAATTAGAAGCGGAGCAGGGGGCTTCGCCTGCCCTTAAGGCGGAGGCAAAGAGGATTGGGGGGCCGGCGGAGCGTGGCGAAGAGGATCGAGGTGAAGGCGGATCCTTCGCCTCGATCCGGAACTCTGCCGGAAAGGTAAGTGGGGTTTACCGGGATGCAGAGACAGCGGCAGGGCCCGGTAACCCCCCCCTCCTCTCCCTTACCTGTGTCCATCCACGGTCCGTCAGCTTCTTCAATTGAGCCTGCGGTTCAACCAGGAAGTCTGGGCCATGCGGCCTAGACTTCCTGGTTGAACCGCGGGCTCAATTGAAGAAGCCGACGGACCGCGGACAGAGGCAGGTAAGGCCCCCCTCCCCCTTGGTCCCTTACCGGGCTCTGCCGCCGTCGCCGCACGGGCGGCGACGGCGACAGGGCCCGGTAACCCACCCCCCGCCCTCCTCTCATGGCCTTACCTGGCGCCACTCCCCTCCACTGCGGAGCTCCGATTCGGAGCCGGAGCTCCGCAGCGAAGAGGAGCGGAGTATGGGCGGAGCGGAGCAGGCCGATCCGAAATTTTCGGATCGGCCCGCATGGCGGAGCGGGGGGTCCGTGCACACCCCTAGTTTTTAGGCACTAGGGGAAGACCTTTTTATTCAGCCAAGCCTTTCAAATGACACATGTCTTTGAGAGCATCATCAGACGAGTGTTTTATCGCACGCTTGTTACCGCCCACTCACGGCTTTTCGTGGGTCCTTTTGATGACGCCGTCCACCTCCTGCCCCTTTTGTTCATATTTGCATCGCAAAAAAAGACCCGGAAAATTCGACTTTGTTCAGCTGTTGTGAAACATGCCGCCTTTTCCTGCTGTGCAGGAAAAGCAGCGGGATAAAAATGCCCACTGAATGGGCCATGTGGTCATTGTTTACTTCCTCTTTCTTCTCCATGTAAAGAAAGAGGAAATATTGTAGGACAGAAGCAGGGGGGAAGCAACAGTTAGGAAATGCAATGTCCGTCCGTCCGTCCATCCCCCCGTCTGATCATGCTCTGTCTGGGCCTTTCAGTTCAAAATTTGTTTTAATGTGTGTTTGAATTTGTGTTTTCACATTAATGGTTTTATAGTTCGATTGTGCATTTTATTGTCTTATCTGTTTGTGAGTTCTCCCAAACCATTTCTGATATGGAGCAGCTATACTAAAAAAGCAAATAAACAAACAGAATTTGCTCCCACAAGTTAAGGCCATGGCCGCTAGCTTCAGTGACTTTAAAAAGGGATTAGACAACATTCATGAAGGATAACACTCCAATCCTAGACAGGTCTACTCAGACATAGATCTCATTGAGTTCAATAGGACACTCACAGTGAAGCGAGGGTATAAGAATGCAGCCTAGTCTATAATGTTTAGATAGGAAAAGTCCAACAAATCCAAGCATTTTCCAGCAAGTATAATAGTGCTTTTGTGTGTGTGTGTTTAGCATTGTTAGTACGCAAAGTTGCGTTGCACAATTTATAACCCCTTAAGAGTCAAATAACACCCACGTCCTTTGTGATCCTGATGTCTTACCAAAGATAACGATCGGGATTGGGATCTCCAACAGCGTGGCAACAGAAAGACACACTCTGCCCTTCTCTTCTGGCTCTGTTCTCTGGATGCGTCACCATATATGGTTTTTCTGAAGGAAGGATAATATTCCTTGCTTTATTGAGTTAAATGGTTATTTCTATGTTGAATATCTACCAAATTAGAACATTGGCATGGTTTTAATGAATGGGCCATTATAATTGCTTGTTTGTACGTTATTTGTAAATTGCTTCAGGGCTCCTTTTGCTAGGCTGAAGCAATATATCAATTTAATAAACTAAACCACCCTTCCCCAACCTGGTGCCCTCCAGAGGTTTTGGATTTATTTATTTATTTATTACATTTATATACGTTAAATGCCTGGGAGAAGAGAAAAGTCTTGACCTGGTGCCGAAAACATAACAATGTTGGCGCCAGGCGAGCCTCATCGGGGAGATCATTCCATAATTGGGGGGCCACCACTGAAAAGGCCCTCTGGATGACAACTCCAAGCATTCTTGACCATTAGCCATACTGGCTGGGGCTGATGGGTGTTGAAGTCCAAAACACCCGGAGGGCACCAGGCTGGGGAAGACTGAAAATGAATCCAGCACTATCTCTGTTGGATTATACAAACTAATTAAGTATGAGTTCTGACTTCCTTCATAATAACATCAGAAGAGCCCTGCTGGATCAAACCAAGGCTCCATCTAGTCCAGCACTCTGTTCACACAGTGGCCAACCAGCTTTCGATCAGAAACTCACAAGCAGGACAAGATTGCAACACCACCCTCCCTCCCATGTTCCCCAGCAACTGGAGTATACAGGCTTACTGCCTCTGAGACTGGAGGTAGAACATAGCCGTCAGGACTAGTAGCCATTGAGAGTCGTCTCCTCCAGGAATTTATCCAACCCCCTTTTAAAGCCATCTAAATTGGGGGCCATCAGTACATCTTGTGGTAGTGAGTTCCATAGTTTAACCTCTGTGTGAAGAAGTCCTTTTTATCCATCCTGAAGCTCCAACCAATCAGCTTCACCAATCATGCACTGCAGACACGACTTGATCCAAAGAAAAGTTCCTGTCACACCTGCGGTGTGTTTTTGCATTAGGTGCACAGGACCAAAGTTACTAGTTTTAGCTAAATAGAGGGCCAAAGCTAGGGTGACCATATGGAAAGGAGGACAGGGATGCTGTATCTTTAACAGTTGTATTGAAAAGGGAGTTTCAGCAGGTGTCATTTGTATATATGGAGAACCTGGTGAAATTTCCTTTTCATCACAACAGTTAAAGCTGCCCTCTTTTAAATCTGTTCACAGTATAGCTCCTGCAGCTTTAACTGATGTGATGAAGAGGAAATTTCACCAGGTGCGACATGCATACAAATGACACCTGCTGAAATTCCCTTTTTTATGCAACTCTTAAAGATACAGGAGCCCTGTCCTCCTTTTCATAGGGTCACCCTAGCCAAAGCGCTTGACTGGAGTAGTTTACAATCTGTGAAGAAGAAAGGCAAATTCCACATCAGGCCAAATTCTGTAACTGCATATGGCACAGCTTACATCAGGGTGCAGAAGCTCAAGTCCAGAGGTCAAATCTAAGGTGACCATATGGAAAGAAAAACAGGGCTCCTGTATCTTTAACAGTTGTATAGAAAAGGGAGTTTCAGCAGGTGACATTTGTATGCATCCAGAGAAAGACCAGAGCTTATGGAAGGAGCAGAAAGAAGCAGCTAAGGTAGGGTGACCATATGAAAAGGAGGACAGGGCTCCTGTATAAAAATACAGGAGTTTCAGCAGGTGTTGTTTGTATGCATTTTCATCACCACAGTTAACACTGCAGGAGCCCTGTCTTCTCGACCAGATACAAAAGAGGGCAGGGCTCCTGCAGCTTTAATTGTTGTGATGAAGCAAGAATTTCACCAGGGGCTGCACACCTACAAATGACACCTGCTAAAATTCCCTTTTCTATACAACTGTTAAAGATACAGGGGCCCGGTCCTCCTTTCATGTGGCCATCTAAGTCAAATCCAGCCTGCCGAGGGTCCCCGCAAGGCCATCCCCTGGTTGTTTGATGGTTTTTCAGCTTTTGTGCAGTTTTCTCCCCATTCTAAAATGTTGAAATGCCTCTCCTAAGGATGAGGTACTGATGGTAAGAGCTTTAAGCTTAAAATATGCTGATATTTTTGGTTTTTTGCCCCGCCGCCTTTGCGGGCACCACTAGAATGAAGGCCCCAAGTGCTTCTTTTGCCCTCTGGCCAAAAGAGGTTCAACACCCCTGCCTTCCACCATTGTAGACCACCACATTATGCAATAGACCTTGACTGCTTTTCATGGCACCACAGACCACAGAACCAGGCTGCCCGTGTGGTGCATTGTGGGAGCTGTATTTCCAGCTACACTGCGTAGCGTAACGGACAGACTTCAAAAGACCCCCTGAATCCATCCATTGGGGGCAAAATACGCTGATTGACCCTTTACCTGCTCTTTTCAAGCGGACATGGACTGAGGATGGATTTTTGGAGCTCTCAGTCACAGCAACCAAAGCGGTCACGTATTTTGGCTGTTTGATCTGCAAAACGGTTTTTCCATCTGGGCACACGCCAGGAACCTGGAACACCCCATTGTTGTCTGACACCGTTAACAACTTTGTCGTCTCGTCTTGGAGGTAGATGGCGGCACCAGCGGCTGGGGCGCCATCCTGAAGGGAGACCTTGCCGCGGAGCAGATGTTCCTCACACATACATGCATCGCACTCTGCGTTCACACGGCCCATGGAGCAGGTCATGTTACACACTAAGGTGTGAAAGAAAGCAACACATTATTATTTTCTCTAGCAATGTTTTTTTTATTTAAAGAAACACTTTGATAATGGCTACTAAGTTTTCCCCTTAATTTTCCAGATACTAAAAATAAATAAATTTAAAGCAAAAGAAGGGTGGCAACGTTTAGAACAGCCTTCCTCAACTGATGCCCTCCAAATGTTTTGGACTACAGCTCCCACCATTCCCAACCAGCATGGTTGTTGGTCTCTAGGCTGGGGAGGAGGGAAGACCTGGTCCAACACATTTGAATGGCAACAGGTTAGGGAAAGCTCTGACCATGTAACTCCACTTCTGAAATCTCTTCATTGGCTTCCAATTCACTTCAGAATCCAATATAAACTTCTGTTGACCTACAAAGCTTTTCACTGTCTAGCTCCTTCCTATCTTTCCTCTCTCATCCCACACTATTGCCCCGCTCGTGCTCTTCGCTCCTCTGATGCCATGTTTCTCGCCTGCCCAAGGGTCTCTACTTCCCTTGCTCGGCTTCGTCCATTTTCTTCTGCTGCCCCTTACACCTGGAACGCTCTTCCAGAACATTTGAGAACTACAAGTTCAACCGCAGCTTTTAAAGCTCAGCTAAAAACTTTTCTTTTTCCTAAAGCTTTTAAAACTTGATTTTGTTCTGACTTTATACTGTTAGTTTTACCCTACCCAGTGCCTGTTTACCCTACCCTGTGCCTGTTTGCATTCTCTTCCCCTCCTTATTGTTTTATTATGATTTTATTAGAATGTAAGCCTATGCGGCAGGGTCTTGCTATTTACTGTTTTACTCTGTACAGCACCATGTACATAGATGGTGCTATATAAATAATAATAATAATAATAATAATAATAATAATAACAACAACTAGATAAATCAGTAAAAGGGGGGGACATTTTGACTAAGAAAAGGTATCCCTCACTAATCAAGCATCAGATTTTTTAAAAAAGATAAACTTTTAATATAAGTACTTCTAAAAAGCTTTGTCCTGCTGTGGCTCTTCTAAGAGGATGCCCACTGGGACGCTTCCATCAGACAAAACGAAAGTGTGCTTTTCTTCTATCCGAATATACGCAGTTTTGACTGATTAACTAATCAACTAAAATCCATACAATTAATCAACTAAGATTTCAACTTAATCAACCTAAGAGGGCGGCTGTCCTAATAAAAAAGACACCATCCATCATGCTGTACAGCCTAGAAGGAACAGAGAGCTTCCCAAAGTATCTTTGGGAACATTACTTAGCAGCTTCGAGGTGCATACAGTGGCTTGGAAAATCAAAGAGGATTTTGCCTGCTGCTGAAAAGACATCCGTGTAAATGCTGGCTGGTGAACCTCCCTGGCGAGAAGACTTCGAGGGAATCTACACGTCGTTGTGAGGGCGCTTACATGCGCCCCCAGTGCACCCCCACAACGACTGTGTAGACCGATAAAGAAGAGACGGAGGAAGAGGAGGAGGAGGAGGAGGAGGCTGGGGAACCGGCCGTGTCCTTGCCGCTGCCGCCTCCCCGCCGGCCTCCTGCTGCCAGGCTAAGAGCCACCTGGGTTGGAGAGCTCGGCTTCTGCTTCTGCCGAGCTCTCCAGCCTGGGTGGCTCTTAGCCCGGCAGCAGGAGGCCGGCGGGGAGGCAGCGGCGGCAAGGACACAGCTGGTTCCCCAGCTGCCGCCTCCTCCACCTCTTCTTTCTCGGTCTACACAGTCGTTGTGGGGGCGCACTGGGGGCGCATGTAAGCGCCCTCACAATGATGTGTAGATTCCCTCTTCATAAGTTGGGCATCACAGCTGAAAGCCCCCTCTCCCTAGTTGACACTAGCTAGCCTTAATTCAGAAGCCACGGTCCCCGGATGTGGCGTCATCACTCAGCATTGTTGGGTAAACGCCTGGGCCCACAGGCTCCAGAGGGCCCAACAGGCTCCAGAGGGCCAATTTCTAAAATAATTTATTTAATTTCAAGGATCCAGCACTGAAAGGAGATGCACTGGGCCAAGTGACTCTAGTCTGCAGCAGCCTCCTTGCTGTTGATTTCTGTTTCTGCTTCTGGTGGAAAGCTTGCAGGGAGGGCGGGGGCTAGATTGCCCACCCAGGAAGCGGGGGCTGAATTGCTCGTCCAGGAGGCGCCCTGGTCGAGGGATGGAGGGCCCCTTGACCTGGTCTTCCTCAAGGCTAGAGCTGCACCTGCAGTGGCAGCTGGAGAAAGACATCCATTGAAGATCTTTGTGGATGGGCGGGAAGATTTCAAATAAATCCTTAGTCTTCACAGTAGACTAAGGCAGTAGACTAAGGCTCCTTTAAGGCATCCAGGATTCTCAGATATCTAGCTGAGAAGGGATCCTGTATATTTCTAATTATTTTCAACCAGTAAGATTTTACATCCCACCATGCAGCCTAGCTCGTACTTTCAGTCACAGGCATCATTCAAACAACTGAGCATTAGCATTTTGAACTTAGTGCCCTTCTGTGAAAAGCAAAGAACACGTTTCCCCAGCTCTCTGGCTCTCCCGTTAACCATGAGTGTCATCAGACCGGGGTGGGGTGGGGATCGCGGTTCTCTACTGTCGCTTCTCCACCCCCGCTCCTGTCCCATGATACTTCGTCTTTCAACTGGGAGAAGGAAGAGGAAGTAAACAAAGAGGAAGTAAACTTGGCCCATTCAGGGGGCGTTTTTATCGCGCTGCGTTTCCTGCACACAGCAGGCAAAGGCGGCACATTCCATTAAAAAAAAAAAGTCAGATTAAAAGGGGTCCATTTTGTGATGGAAAACAGGCTAGAAGGAGGCGGGAAGTGGACTTCGTCTAAAGGACGCACGAACATCCGTAAGTGGGCAGTAGCGAGTGTGTGATAAAACACTCATCTGATGATGCTCATAGTCGTAAAACAATCTTGGATCTTCCTGTTGTGTAGCCTAACCAAAGAGCCCTGCTTGAGCAGTCCATCTTAGCCCAGTATCCTGTTCCCAACAGTGGCCAGATGCATGCCACTGAGAAGTCCACAAGCAGGACATGAAGTCCACAAGCAGGGACGGATCTACACTAGTCTTATAACGTTGCTAGTGTCCCTTCCTAACGTGGTTCTCTGTAGCTGTAACGTTACTGCAGGGCACACTGTTAAATCCTTTCTGTTGTTCTGGGTTGCTCTGAGCTGCTGGGTTTGCTCCGCCCACTGCCTGCCTCATTCCTAGCCAGCAGTGCAGGGCAATAGTCATAAGCACACACAAACTCCCTCCCTCCCAAAAACATCTTAATATAAGTCCCAGGGAATTGCCACATAGGAGCCAGCCACTTTGCTGAAGCTAAGCTGGGCTGGGTCTGGTCAGGGTTTGGATGGGAGACCAAATTGAAAAAGTTTTAGCAGCAGCCACATTTAAGCCCCACTGGTCATGAGTTTTGGACTGGGACCAAGAGGCCCTTGTTAATTTTCCTGCACGGAGCTACAGCGATCCTTTGAGCGCTCCTCAGCTCCTTTGCAAAGAGGGGGGAAATGTTAAAAAAAAAATCATAAAAAATCAACCGATGACCCAACTTGATTCAAATTTTAAGGCAGGATGCATGGGAGTACTTCACAATCAAAGCAGATTCTAAGGTGGAAAACTTCTGAGTTCTTTGCATGCAATTGTCAGTGATTGCACAGTATAACACTGGTGTGATTTATCTGCTGTAGCAGATAAGATAGCAAACGGGGCTAAGGAAGGAGAACAGGAAGTGGGCGGAGCAAACCCAGCAGCTCTGAGAAAGGGAGAGGAGAATTACCGGTAGGACGAGGCACATGAATCTGTAGCCACGCTGGAACTAAGAAATAGAACCTGTAAGTACGACTCATTTACAACGTTGGAGACCCAGGGTCACGTGACGCTATGCATCACAGTAACCCATTCAAAACGTTAGACTAACACCAGTGTAGATTCCCACCAGGACATAGTCTTTAGGTTCTATGAGGGTACCTGAGCAAGGGGGTCCAGAACAGCGCCTTCCTTCCTCGCTCACTTCTTTGCAGCGTGGATCCTGGAGGCTTTCTGCAAGGCAGGCTCTGGTCCGCATCTGGATGCCGGCTTGATCACATTTTGCAGAGCATTCACTCCACTTTGACCACGAAGACCATAGTGTTTTGGATCCTTGCAGTAGAGAGCCTAGAAATGACATTTCTGCATTAAGGAGGTCTACCCTCATGACTCCAGTAAGAATTAAAAATAAAGCCCTAGATGCCTGACTTCTCTGTGTTACAGCAAGATAATTTTTTTAACGGTGCTCTTGATGAATATTAGAAACAGTTTCCTCTTCCTCTTCATAATGAGTACATGTTTTATGTGAGGTTCCTACAGCGACCTCCAAGGTCTTTCATTCTGGATAGTTGCTGCCTACGTAGACCCCGTCAATGTAAATCTGATGTCAGGATTCATTTAGTTTGAAACCACTTAAATTGATTTTCAGCTGTCATTTTGTTATCCATCCATCAGGTTTAGAGCGATCGTTTTGTAGCAATTTGCACCCCTTTCATGGTTTAACCCTCGTGGAAAGTTTGGTGTCACCCACAAATCTGAACATTTCTTACTATATCATGTTTAATAGTTGAAGAGCTTCACTCCCACTAGGGAGGATCTACACTACTGCTTTAAAATGGTTTATTGCAGTAGTGACAACTGTTGGGGCCCAGGACACACACCATATACAGTTTTCAAACCGTTTTCAAAGTGTCATATCCTGCTTGGTGTACATCTGGCCTAGGAGGGGGCCGCCCTCTATTCCTCTCTTGCCTGCTCCTTCTGGAATCTAGTTTTTGATCCAACTTTGGCCGGATCTGCACTAGTCTAATATAGGGTGACCATATTTGGGAAACCAAAAAAGAGGACACCTAGTGTGTGTGTGGGGAAGCAGCTTTCTGAGTCCTGCAGAAAGTACGTTATTCCCCCGCCACCTTAAAGAACCCGATTGGAGTGGAGGAGGGGAAAGGATTTCATTCTGCACCACCACCATCCACTCCTTTTCTATAATGTCCACGAATGACCCACTTTCCCCTTTAAGACCTCAATTGGAGCGCGGGGTGGGGGAATGATGTGCCTCAAGAAAGCATGTCATTCCCTCCTGCCATGCTAATGGCATCCTTAAAGGGGAAGGTGTGTCATTCCAAGACATTATTGAAAATTATAGAAAATCCCCCCTGACACCATGGAAAGAACAAAAACCAGGACAAATCTGGGCAAATCCTGACAGTTGGTCACCCTAGTCTAATAACATGGTTATTGTCCATTTCTAACATTGCTGTCTGTGTCGGTTTTGATAATCACGGGGCACACTATGGGGATCCAGCGGTACTTATGTTTTCCCTTTACGTTATAAATTCATTAATCCAGAGCACACTGTTTGTTCTTCTGTTGTAGCTGTTCTCTGTCTCCTCTGTGTTTAGGCGAGCTTCTCAGTTTGCTCCGCCCACTTCCTTTTTTCTTCCCTTCCTGTCCCCCCTTTGCTAACTCATCTGCTCATGCTCATAATTTCAACATGTGGAAACCAGGGTAGCAATTGGCTGATCACTCAAATCAACGTTTTCGGAGAAGCGCTAACGTCGTTAGAACAGGGCACATGATTTCTAAATAAGCGCTAGTACTCAGCAACAACGAACTGGGACAACGAAATCAAGGAGGTAAGTACAACTGATTTCCAACTGAAGATACAGAGGGTCATGTGATGCTTTGCGTCACAGTTGCTGAATCATAACGTTATCGTAACAATAGTGTAGATTCCCACTTTGTTACATGATTACTCAGTTACCTTGGTGAGTAGGGTGACCATATTTGGGAAACCGAAAAAGAGGACACCTAGTGTGTGGGGGGGGAAGCAGCTTTCTGAGTCCTGCAGAAAGTACGTTATTCCCCCGCCGCCTTAAAGAACCCGATTGGAGTGGAGGAGGGGAAAGGATTTCATTCTGCACCACCACCATCCACTCCAATTGGGGCCTTTTCTATAATGTCCACGAATGACCCACTTTCCCCTTTAAGACATCAATTGGAGCTCGGGGTGGGAGAATGACATGCCTCAAGAAAGCATGTCATTCCCTCCTGCCATGCTAATGGCAGCCTTAAAGAGGAAGGTGTGTCATTCCAGGACATTATTGAAAATTATAGAAAATCCCCCCTGACACCATGGAAAGAACAAAAACCAGGACAAATCCGGGGAAACCCTGACAGTTGGTCACCCTATTGGTGAGGAACTTTTTAACAAACTTAACTCACATGCACACACTGAAGAAGTGACATGGATGATCTATTTGAATGTCATTTTTGTATGCCCAAGTACTTGGGAGGTGCACTCTGTCTTTTATGGAAGCCATCAGAATTGGTCCAGATGATTGGTCCATCAGTGCACCACATTTATACATCCTGGACACATAAAGAGGTAGCTTCTGCCCCACGATTATGGAATCCCCTACCTGGAGTGATTGGGAGCCTTTTCTACATGAGGCTTTTATTATGCACTTGTGATTCCTCACTCATGGTAGCTTGAGAGTCCTTTATACAGCATTGTCATCCTCCCTGGTCTCTCCCATGCTTTGGAACCATTCTAGAGTTGTTGTTTTCTAACCAGGAAAGTCCGGTATTGTTTGTATATGGCGGGATGAAGCCTAATATAATTGCGTAATTCCACTATACCACTGCGCCAACTAGTGTTTGTGTAATGAAACATAAGAAAGGAAGAGAAAAAAACTGGGGAGGGGGGAGCCTTGTAAAGGAGCCAATCTTAATCCTGCAAAGACTCTGGAAACAGAAGCCTTGGTAAAGTGGTGGGTTAAAAGCCTCATATAGAAACGCCCTTGCTAAAGTTTGAGGTACAGCTCTTTCTGCAAGTGCTGTAACGAGAGTAGGCGAAGGAGTGCTTCGGGCATCCTGAAGACTTGGGGTCAGCACTTGGCCAAAACCTTTTATAAATAAGGATACTTTTTACTAAGCCTTATTTGGGTAGAACTTGCAATTCAAAGGCCCATACTAGGAAACCTAAACTTACCTACGGGGCACAGAAAACGCACGGCATAATTCAAGCACGCTTGCCCTGCAGGCTGCTCCTTATTCAGACACCAGAATCCCTCTTGGGCATCGGAGTGGACCACCTGGCCCGTGGTGGCAGCAGAGATCCAGTCTGTCGTTCGAGCTTCGATGAGGATGGGCCTCGCACACACCCTCTCCCGGTAGTAAAAACGGATGGCGTCCATGCGCTCGTAATCCCCGTTGCCTCCGGGATGGTCAATATTAAACCAAGTGGTCCACATTCCATGATCTGAATAACAGAGAAGGATGCAGGAGCCCTAGAACTCCTCGTGTCTGGAAACCCTTCTTTCTATAGCTACATTCACTTAAACTAGAGTAAAGCCCATGTCGCCATGGGCACTAGTAATTCTGCTCCTATCCCCTCTATCGCCTCACCACAGAGGGGCTCATGAATAATAAAATTGTGGCTCATACATAGTGAATCCCCCCTCCAAACTTTGCATGCAGAATGGCCCCGCCCCCTCCCTCAAGCACCAAGATTGGCTGCCTCCGTCCCCTTCCTCTTCCCTGCTGGCACCAACGGCCTATCCATGTGACCGCACCCAGGGCCTGCCTTTGCGCCACACTGATTGGTTGAGCAGGGCTGTGCATCATCTCCCGGGCTGCCCTGCCTGTTTGGCTTGGAAGAAATGAATTGCTTTTAAAGCTTGAGCTTTGAACTTTTTCAAATGTTCAGAATTTTCTGCGTGTCTGCGCTCCTCAAGCTTCAGTTGTTGTTTTTTAAAAAAGCTAAATCGGTCTGATAGATCTTGAGTATTAAACCTTACATTGCCATATTCTTATATAGATCCCTAGTTTTCCTTATCTTTTAAGGTTCAGGATGGGTATTAAGATGGAAAACGTAACTATAAAAAGGACCTATTATCTTGAAAAGCTTGCATTCATGTTAATGGGGCTTGTGTAGGAGAACTAGAGTGTAGTGGTTAGAGTGTTGGACTGGGAAGACCCGGGTTCAAGTCTCCACATGGCCATGAAGCTTTGGTGAGATTGGGCCAGTCACTGAGTCACAGTTTAACCTACCTCACAGGGTTGTTGTGAGGATAAAATGGAGAGAAGGAGGAGGATCATTTACACCACCTTGGGCTCCTTGGAGGAGAAGGCAGGATAGAAATGTAACAAAGAAACAAATTTAACTTCCCAGCAGATTACTGGTGAGATTTGAACACTCAACTTCTTGGTTCACAGCTCAGCCATTCTACTTGCTCTCATAAATATTCTGAAGCGCTTTGTGCATATTAAAAAAAACGTGAGCTGGTGTGGTGTCCTGGCTAAGAGACTGAGCTATGAAAAAAGAAATCATAGAACCATAGAGTTGGAAGGGACCCATGAGTGCATCAAGTCCTACCCCCTGCTCCATGCAGGAATTCACCTTAAAGCTTCCCTGATTGGGAATGGCCCCCAATTTGGATGGCTTTAAAAGGGGGTTGGATAAATTCCTGGAGGAGAAGGCTGTCAATGGCTATGTGCTACCTCCAATATCCAAGGCAGTCCAGCTGCCTCTTGAAAGCCTCTAGGGTGGGAATGCTGATTTGAATCTTGCCTCTGCTATAAAACTCAGTAAGTGGTCTTAGGTGAGCCACACCTGCTCATCCTCAGTCTCCCTTCTACAATATGGAGGGAATAACACCAACTTATCTTGCTGGATCATTACAAGGATTACAATTAGATAACGCATAGGAAGCACTTTCAACACCTGATAGCGCTATAGAAATGTTGCGCATTGTTATTAAAATGCCAGCTTCTAGGGAGTTCACACAGTTTGGTTCACCTGCCCTTCTTGAGTCTTTCCTGAGACAAAAGGAACTGAGCAGGCCCAGCTGAAGACATTTTGCTGAAGGCCAGGAAGCTCCCACACAATCCACAGATGGAAGCCACTCTGACCGGTGTCATCACTGGCAACAGGACAGCAACCTGTGCCACACCTGAAGACAGCAGGTTAGCTTAGAGGGCACAGGGCACTCCACGTGGCACACACAGCCTTGTCCTCCGACAGAAGGAAACAACCAAGAGGGCTCAGGAAAAAGAGGACAATTATGCATGGGGTGGAGAAGGTGGACAGGGAGACATTTTTCTCCCTCTCCCAAAATACTAGAACCCAATGGGGTCATCCCATGAAGCTGATGGGTGGGAGATCCAGGACAAATAAAAGGAAGGACTTTTCACACAGCACATAGTTAAATTATGGGATTCACTTCTACAAGAGGTAGTGATGGCCCCCAATTTGGATGGCTTTAAAAGGGGGTTGGATAAATTCCTGGAGGAGAAGGCTGTCAATGGCTATGTGCTACCTCCAATATCCAAGGCAGTAAGCCTGTGTGCACCAGCTTCCGGGGAACATGGGTGGGAGGGTGCTGTTGCACCATGTCCTGCTTTGTTGGTCCCTGGTTGACAGCTGGTTGGCCACCATGTGGACAGAATGCTGGACTAGATGGACCCTCAGTCTGATCCAGCATGGCGCACGTTCTTATGTTCTTAACCAGGCTGGCTACTGCTGTGCCTGTCCACACGGCGCCCCAGCATCTACCGCCTGAGATGGCCACCTCACCCTGCTTAATAGGAGGGCCAGGTTCGTGTTGTGCTCTCAACGTAGACATAGACTGGAGTTCAATGTTTGATTTTCAGTGTTCCAGCAAGAGCTGCCAGCTGTCTTCCTTTTGGTGATAGCCAAAATCTCTTAGGCAGTGGCAAGAATGAGCTTGTTTTCCATTACTGAAGAAGGTCATGGAGGCAAACGGGTTGCATCTGCCATGAATTAAGTCGTTTTTATTTGTTTATTTTAAACATGGAACAGCCACCATAATACATCCTCCTTCTTTCCTAAAGCAAAACTACCGGAGATGGAAAATGACTTACTGTCTGGACCGCGCTTGATTGAAAGGCTGTAGAGTTTCTGTCCAGGCTGGATCCTGCCGACCGACTGCTTTAAAACCCGTTCACCTGAGGAAGGGACAAACCAGAAAAATGTACTCAAACTAGCTAGAGAAAATAACAAATTGGAGTTACAACAGTAGCGTCAACTCTATTTTATGTAGTGATTCATTTCTGAAACTGAGGTACTGGGTCTTAAACCTGCCTACGAGGTAGACATGCTGGTCTATTGGAAACTCTGCTCCCTACATTCCAGATGCGTGGACACAGCTTTGGCCATTCAGGGGGTGATTCCATATGTTTGAAGGACATCTCATATTAGCAAACATCTTCCAGAACATTCAGAACATTCAGAACATTCAGAATTGGACTCAGCCTTGGTTCAAACTGAGACAGAGGCCACCAAACAGGATATAACACTATGAAAGCGGTTTGCAAACGGCATATGGAATGCGTCCTGGGCCCCAACACTTGTCAGTGCACTTCAATGCCGTTATAAAGCAGTAGTGTAGATTCTGCCTTAATCATGCTTTCTTTGTAATGGCTTTTGCTACACAAATAAAATTTGTATTTGTATTTGCCTGAAGTAGTTCACAATCTAAATCAGAAATGGGGGGTTTCTGACCCACAGGGTTCCCCATCCGGGCTGTGAGCTTCTTCCACAGGCCCCACCTCTTAGACCTCCAGCCCAGTGCAGGAAACCTTGCTCTTATCTCCAACTCTAAATTGTAGGCTCTTGGGGGCAGAATTCTGCATTCCCATTACTTTCAAAGGCGGGACAGTAGAGAGGATGGAGGATGCTATTTGAACTTTCCTAGGTTGCATCCAGAGGAGGCTTTTATTGCACCATTGCTCTGCTCTGCTCCATTTATGGAATTGTACAGGGGGGTCTGGATCCCATTTGTAACCCTCCTGTGTTTTCCAGCTGCTTTTCCTTTACCGGAGAAAATCCACTAAGCAGGAAAAAGACGGAATAACTGCACAATGCCTTCTAACTGGTAGTGGTAGGAACCCTCCACCTGGGAAGCACCCCTAGACTCAAGATGCATTTATTTATTTATTTATTTATTTATTTATTTATTTATTAATTACATTTCTATACCGCCCAATAGCCAGAGCTCTCCAGGCAGTTCACAAAAATTAAAAACATTCAAAGTATAAAACAACAGTATAAAACCATAATATAAAATACAATATAAAAGCTCAACCAGATCAAAACAGCAGCAATGCAAAATTACAAATTTAAAACACCAAGTTAAAATTTATTTTTAGACTGTTAAAATGCTAGGAGAATAAAAAGGTCTTCACCTGGCGTCTAAAAGCATATAATGTAGGTGCCAAGCGAACCTCCTTAGGGAGCTCATTCCACAGCCGGGGTGCCACAGCAGAGAAGGCCCTCCTCCTGGTAGCCGCCTGCCTCACTTCCTTTGGCAGGGACTCACGGAGAAGGACCCCTGAGGATGACCTTAGGGTCCAGGCAGGTACATACGGGAGGAGGCGTTCCTTCAGATAGCCTGGCCCCAAGCCGTTTAGGGCTTTAAATGTTAATACCAGCACTTTGAAACGGGCCCGGACCTGGACTGGCAGCCAATGAAGCTGGAAAAGGACTGGCGTGATGTGGTCTCATGTAGGGGGATTCCACACGTCGTACTGAGGGCGCTTCCATGCGCCCCCAGTGCGCCCCCAAAGCGATCGTGTAGCTTGCCTTTCGAAGAGACAAGGAAGAGGCGTCCTTGCCGCCGCCACCCACCTTCCTCCTCGCCGGCCAGGTCGGAGAGCTCGGCGGAAGAAGGCTCTCTCCACCCCGCCTTCTTCCACCGAGCTCTCCGACCCGGCCGGCGAGGAGGTAGGTGGGTGGCGGCGGCAAGGACACCTCTTCCTCGTGTTAAGTATATGAAAAGAAATACTTGCTTAGTCATTAAAATTGTGTGTGTATGGCTATCTCAGGGTTAAACAGAGAAAGACTATATCTGGGCAATTACCTTGAGATAGAGGCTGTTCTGGGAACCTTGCCAAGATTCTAAGTTAGCCTCATCACAGCTGTATGTAATGTAGATAAGAATTGTGTAAGATGTGTATATAGTTTCTCACTTTGTAAAAATGGAACTGATCACTGCTTACTGATCACTGCTCTCTGATCACTGCTCTCTGTGTATGCCTCAGTGTGCTGATCTGAACTGATCTGAATTGAACTGCACAGAAGCCTGAAGGAAATAAACCAGCTCTGCTGTGTAAGACCTGCATGATGTGTGTTTGTTTCTGAGCACAAACAGAGTTCCAGAGAGAGAAAAGTTCTGGCACAATAACCCAACAAAGGTTATGGGCCCAGTCCAGTCCAGTCCAGTCCAGTCCAGCCTAGACCAGCCTAACCCAGGCAGAAGAACCAGAACTTGATGGGAACGGTGCAGTATCAGAACCAGGAGTCTGCTAAAACAGAAAACTGTTGATGAAGGAAGACATCAAGCTAAAGCCAGTGCTGCAAAGTGAGGAAAAATCTCAGTCGGCTGACTTTGAGGAGGACTCTGAGCAGGAGGACGGTGAGATACCAATTCCTAAAGCAGAGGAAATGGCAGGAGCTAATATGTCTGGTTTGCATCAATTGTTAGAAAAGCTGAATGACTCTAACTATGCATTATGGTCTTACAAAATGCAAATGTATCTGATTCAGGCTGAACTGTGGTATGTAGTCACAGAGGATCCACCAGATAGAGCAGATCCACAGAATGCTAAATGGTTTAAGGACGATGCAAAAGCAATGGCAGTTATTGCATTAGCTGTGGAAGACTCTCAAATTTCCTTCATTCAGTTTTTGAATACATCAAAAGAGTGCTGGAATGCGCTACAAGCTGTATATCAAAGAGAAACAGCGGGCAGTAAAATAATTCTAACCCGGAAGCTGTATGGAATGAAGCTGAAACCAGGGGAGTCTATGTCAAACCATTTGAAAAGCATGAGAGAAATCTTCAATCAACTCAGGGCACGAGGGATGGAGTTTACAACTATACACCAAGTCTATGTGATTTTGTCAAGTCTTGATTCATCGTACGACGCGGTTGTCACCATGATGGAAAGTCAAGAGGAGAAAAATTTAACCCTCGAGTATGTAGCTGGAAAACTACTGGAAACCTATGAAAGAAGACAAGCTTCAAAACAACAGAGCCTTAAACTTCCTGTGGCTGAATTTCAACAAAGCCATAAATCTTCTGATGTGGTGGCTGCATTAAAGGCAAGGAAATGCTTTAATTGTGGTTCCACAGAACATTTACGGCGGGATTGCAACAACAAGAAAAAGAAAAAGCAGTCGACAGCAAAGTGGAGAGAAGAAAACAAAATGAATGAAGCTGAATCAACAAAGAAGTGTCTTCTAGCAAGAGTCAAAGAGACAATGAATCCTTGGTTTTTGGACTCTGGGGCTTCAATAAGTATGGCAAAAGACAAACTTTCATTTGTTACCTTGGAAACTTCTACTTCAGAGCAAAAGTGTGTTACCCTTGCAAATGGAATAAAAATCCAGATTTGTGGTGTGGGTAATGTATATTTTGATTGTCTGGGAGTTGAACTACAAAGTGTTTTATATGTACCAGAATTAGAAACAAACCTTCTAAGTGTGTTTCAGTTAACAGAAATGGGGTATGAGGTTTGTTTTACTGAAGAAAATTGTACTATAAAACAGGGAAACAAGGTGTGTGTGCAGGGAATAATGAAATAATCTTTGTATGTGATTAATACTTGTACAAAAAATGAAGTTGTAGCCAGCAAAGTCACAACAAAAACAATAGCCAATTGCAAACCACACCAAGAGTGTATCCATTTAACTCATAAAAGGTTTGGTCATGCTAACTATAAAACAATTTCTAAGATTCCAGAATTGTGTGAAGGGGTGAAAATCAAACCATGTTCTAACTATGTAGAATGTAATGTATGCAGTGAAACCAAGTGTCATAAGTCAAACATTCCAAAACATAGTGAGAGAACAACAAAAAGAATTTTTGAATTAATTCATGCAGATCTTGCAGGTCCTTTTGAGACAAGTCAAGGAGGAAACAGATTTTTCTTGTCTATTGTTGATGATTACAGTAGATTTGGATTTGTGTATGTGTTAAAACAGAAGAGTGAAACTTTTGGAAAGTTCAAAGCCTTTGTTAAGTGGAGTAAAAATAGATTTAAAGAACCTATAGCTAATCTAAGAACGGACCGGGGAGGTGAATTTCTCAGCAACCAATTTAAAAAATTCCTCAGTGATGAGGGTATACAACATGACCTTACTGCTCCATATTCACCATTTCAAAATGGAGTTGCAGAAAGGAAAAACAGAACCTTGCAGAACATGTTAAGAGCTCTATTGAAAGAGTCAGGATTGTCTAATCTGTTCTGGGCAGAAGCTTTGTCCACCTCAAATTATTTGTTAAACAGGCTTTACCACTCTGTACATGAAAAAACCCCATATGAAATGTTTTACAAAAGAAAACCTAGAGTGTCACATATACGGGTTTTTGGAAGTAAATGTTTTGCTCATATTCAGAAAGAAAACAGACCAGGAAAGCTAGCTCAAAGAGGTTTGGAATGTAAACTGTTGGGATATGATACACAAACAAAAGGCTATCGTTTGTGGTCTCCATATCACAAAAGTGTAATTGTGAGCAGAGATGTAGTTTTTCATGAACAAATGCAGGAAACAAAACAGTATGTAAGTTTGCCTGTAGAACAGAAAGCTGTAGAAACAGAAGAAATTCCTGAACAATCTCAGCAAGAGAGGGAGGGGGAAGAAACTGTAAAGGAGGAAACTATGCCTGTAACTATGCCAAAGCGACCAGAAAGGGAACGCAAAGCTCCAATTCGTTATTCAGATGAATACCAAAGCAAACAGGTTTCTCATAGAGCTTTACTAATAGCCTATGAACCTACTTCATTTGAGGAAATTCAGGAAATGGAACCTACAGAAGCTCAGGGCTGGCATGAAGCAATGTCAGAGGAAATCAGAGCAATGGAAAAAAATGAAACGTGGGAGCTAGTACCTTTACCTGAAGGTCGTAAAGCCATTACCTGTAAATGGGTATTCAAAGTAAAACAAAATGAGAAAGGACAGGTGGAACGTTACAGAGCAAGATTGGTAGCAAGAGGATTTGCTCAAAAATATCTAATAGATTTTGAAGAAGTTTATGCACCTACAACAAAATACTCAAGTGTAAAACTTTTGTTAAAAATTGCAGCAGAAAAACAATTGAATGTATTTCATTTTGACATCAAAACAGCTTTCTTATATGGAGATTTAACTGAGGAAATTTACATGACTCAACCAAAAGGTTTTGTTAAAAATCCAGGGTTAGTTTGTAAATTGAAAAAATCCATATATGGTTTGAGGCAAGCAGCAAGGTGTTGGAATAAGAAACTGGACAATGTATTGATCAAAATGGGTTTTAAACAAAGCAAAGCTGATCATTGTTTGTACACAAAACAGGATGGTTCAAATGTAGTGTATTTGCTGATTTATGTAGATGATTTGTTACTGGTTTTTAATGAAGAAGAACAGAAAAACACATTTGTAAACCAGCTGCAAAGACATTTTGAGTTAAAAGACCTTGGTTCAGTGAAAAGTTATTTGGGAATGCAAATTTCAAAAGATTCTAACACAGGGTCATTTCTGATTGAACAAAGTGGCAAAATTAAAAAATTGCTGGAAGAACACAGCATGGAGAATTGTAAAATTGTTGCCACTCCTATGGTCACTGATTTTCAAAATCAGACAGACAGTACTGAAATGGAAGACATACAGAAATATCAGAGTGTGATTGGAAGTTTACTTTATCTAGCAAACCTAAGTAGACCAGATATTACATTTGCTGTAAATCTTTTAAGCAGAAAAATGACAAAACCTTCTGTAACTGATTGGACAGCTGTAAAACGTGTATTGAGATATCTAAAAGGTACAATCAATCACAAATTGGAAATATCTACACACAAAGATGGAAATTTCTGTGTTTATGCAGATGCTGACTGGGCTAACGCAATTGATAGAAAGTCTACCAGTGGAGCAGCATTCTTTTACAATCAATCTTTGATTGATTGGTATACAAGAAAACAAAATTGTGTAGCAACCTCTAGTGCAGAAGCAGAATATATCAGTTTATCTCTGGCTTGTAATGAGATTGAGTGGTATAAACAATTATTTGCTGATCTAAGGTTGGAAATTGAGACACCAGTAACCATATTTGAGGATAATCAGGCATGTATTAGTATGGCTACATCTGAAAAGTGTAAACCAAGAACTAAACATGTGGATGTTCGTTATTCTCATGTGAAAGATATAATTCAGAAGGGCTGGATTAAGCTTGAATATTGTCCATCTGAAATTATGTTGGCTGATTTATTCACAAAGCCAGTATCAATGGTAAAACACAAAGAGATGCTTTTAAAGCTGGGTCTCAGATTGTAACACAATTTAAACAACATGCGCAAGAGGAGGACTGTTAAGTATATGAAAAGAAATACTTGCTTAGTCATTAAAATTGTGTGTGTATGGCTATCTCAGGGTTAAACAGAGAAAGACTATATCTGGGCAATTACCTTGAGATAGAGGCTGTTCTGGGAACCTTGCCAAGATTCTAAGTTAGCCTCATCACAGCTGTATGTAATGTAGATAAGAATTGTGTAAGATGTGTATATAGTTTCTCACTTTGTAAAAATGGAACTGATCACTGCTTACTGATCACTGCTCTCTGATCACTGCTCTCTGTGTATGCCTCAGTGTGCTGATCTGAACTGATCTGAATTGAACTGCACAGAAGCCTGAAGGAAATAAACCAGCTCTGCTGTGTAAGACCTGCATGATGTGTGTTTGTTTCTGAGCACAAACAGAGTTCCAGAGAGAGAAAAGTTCTGGCACAATAACCCAACACCTCGTCTCTTTGAAAGGCAAGCTACACGATCGCTTTGGGGGCGCACTGGGGGCGCATGGAAGCGCCCTCAGTATGACGTGTGGAATCCCCCGTAGATAGCACTACATGAATGCTGGGGTCAGGGATTTCTGCCCCCTGAAAAATGACTCCCTCCCCCGTCTATTGCCACCCCACTTGGCAGAAGCTTCACTGGCAGCACTGCTGGGCAGCCCCACCGCTGTAACAACAGCTGCCAAGTAAACTTTCTGCAGTCCTCGACCCCCTGCCCCTGAAACAGGGTGTGTGCAAAACAGAGATGCGTGGGTGCCTGTTAGCATTTAGCAAAGTGATGAGAAAGCAAGATTTTATAGCGTTTTCACATCCTTTTGTGCTAAACAAGACATTATGCAATTTTTAAAAGCCAGACTTCAAAGGAAGCCAATTTTCAATACAAACAAAAACACAAGAACCCAGAAGGTAGAAGAGGAAATTAGTTGATTCAATCCTCACTGTCAGTTCTGCTTGCTTGGGACTGCACGGAGCTGGCTTCCTTTCGGCTTTCTGCCTCTGAAGATGAACATGGCTTTATAGCAGAGTCCTGGCACAGCTCTTGACATTGATCCTACGCGCTATTCAGAGTGGTCCCCCCCTCCCATGAATGCAAAGCAATGGAAACTCTAAAAGCAGCTGGACGTACAGCTTTCAGCATTTCAGCAAAACTCCCAACTGTCTCAACACAGTTATGAGCTTTGTCCTAGAAATCTTTTTGCCCTTTCCTAGAATTAGAAGACCTAAAAATGGCAGTGCACGCGCTGGAAACGTCAAGGCTCGACTTCTGCAATGCGTTCTACATTAGGGTGACCATATGAAAAGGAGGACAAGGCTCCTGTATCTTTAACAGTTGCATAGAAAAGGGAATTTCAGCAGGTGTCATTTGTATGCATGCAGCACCTGGCAAAAGCCCCTCTTCATCACAACAGTTAAAGCTGCAGGAGCCCTGCCCCTCTTTTGTATCTGATCACTCTAGTATAGCTGCTGCAGCTTTAACTGTTATAATGAAGAGGGAATTTCACCAGGTGCAGCATGCATACAAAGGGCACCTGCTTGTTAAAGATACAGGAGCCCTGTCCTCCTTTCCATATGGTCACCCTGTTCTACATAGGGCTACCTTTGATCTTAGTCTGGAAACTTCAACTAGTTCAAAATATGGCAGCCATATTACACCAACTTTAAAATCACTTCCCTGGTTCCCAATAAGTTTCTGGGTGAAGTATAAAGTGTTGGTTATTACCTTTAAAGCCCTACATGTTTTGGGCCCAACTTACCTGCGGGATCGCCTCACGCACTCAGTCCTCTGGGAAGAATTTACTCCAGTCAACAAAAACAAGGCTGACAACTGTTACGCAGAGGACCTTTTTTTTTGCCACCCCCAGACTGTGGAATGGCCTGCCGGGGGAGATTTGTTAGCTTAATGTTTTTAAAATGTTTTTAGGATTTTTAAGGATGTTTTTAATAATGTATATTATGTTTTAATTGAGTATTATGTATTTTATCGTTTATTGTTCTTCCCCGCCTCAATCAAAATGGAGAGGCAGGCAAGAAATATTATTATTATTATTATTATTATTATTATTATTATTATTATTATTATTATCTCTGAGTTTAAGACAGCCGCAAAGACTAGTCTCTTCTGGCAGACTTACCCAGATGAATTTTAAACCTAAGAATTTAAGATGTTGTGATTGTTATTTTAACATTGTATTGATTTTGTATGCTCTTTTAACTAGTTTTATGTATTATATTGCATTTAATATTCCCTGCCTCAGTCCAGAGGGAGAGGCGGGTAAGAAATATATTATTATTATTATTATTATTATTATTATTATTATTATTATTATTATTATTATCATCTTTCTCTGGATTTCTTTTGTTCCTGTCACAACAGACCCCATATTCTTGGGCCACAGCTAGACCTAAGGTTTATCCTGGGATCATCCAGGGTTCACCCCTTGCCTGAGCACTGGATCCCCTGTGTGTCACCTAGGTGAACAGGTTTGACCCCCGGACGATCCAGGGATAAACCTTAGGTCTAGCTATGGCCTAAGTTTCACCTCTCTTTGTGCTAATCTCTGTCAGGAAAGAGTAATACCTGGCACCTGAAGTTTCATCATGGACCTACTTAAGAACTTCAGAAGAGCCCTGCTGGATCAGACCAAGGGTCCATCTAGTCCACCACTCTGTTTACACAGTGGCCAACCAGTTGTCAACCAGGGACCCACAAGTAGGACATGAGTGTGACAGCACCCTCCCACCCATGTTCCCCAGCATCTGGTGCACACAGGCTTACTGCCTCTGATACTGGTGGTGGCACATAGCTATCAGCACTAGCAGCCATAAATTCTCTTCCAGGAATTTATCCAACCCCCTTTTTAAGCCATCCAAGTTGGGTGAGGGTGAGTGTATTTGGGGAGGTTACCCATCCTACCATTCTGTTTCCTAGCGGCCAGCAATCACAAACACCATGAAGGGGGGTGGCATGTTTGTGTCAGATGTGTTTACACAAAATAATAATTTTGTTAATTTCATGGCAGGCAAAGCAGCCTGTAGGGCAATAGAGCAGCTGGTTCTGAGAAGCTGGAACAAAAGGTTTTTGTGTCTGCTCTGTGTCAAATTCTGTTTCCAGCGATGCGTTCCAACCAGCAGCTGTCTGTGCAGCCTGCGGAGCAGAACTCTCCACAGAGTGGGAAACGTGGCCGTAATTGAATGCCTCCTGCCTTTGGGCAAGCTCAGCTTCCGGAGAAGGAAACGCACAACCCGACGTATGGCAAATGGCTCTCTGTGCTGTTGTGAGTCCGCTGCTCAGGCTCCCCTGTCTGCCTTGGCCCAACCTGCTTTTGCCTCTGGGCTGTGAGAAACTGCTGCAAGTGAATCCCTTATGAAACGGCACCCTCTTCCAAGGCCTGGCTCTCACTGAGCTGGTTACAGAGGGCAAATGGGGGTTCCTGTGATTGAATCCTCGTAGCAAAAATCTCCCTCCATGTAGAAAATAGTCTTGCTATTTACTGTTTTACTCTGTACAGCACCATGTACATTGATGGTGATATATAAATTAATTAATTAATATTAATATTAATAATAATAATAATAATAATAATAATAATAATAATAATACCTAGGATGTCAGGGACAGAGCTCAGATGGGCACCTGTATGTTTTCCCTGCAGGGCAAATAGTTTCAGGGAAGCAATTTGCATCAGGAAAGCATGGCACGGGAGAAGAGTTAACAGCCTCCCTATTGCAAAACTGCAGCCCCAACCTGATTCATGGCCCTCCGCAGATGTTTTGTAGCTTAACAACAGCAGCAAGAGGAGATACAATCAAGATATTTCTTCTTGTGCACCTCTGAGATGTACGCTAGCTCCACTGTGCCTCTCCAAACTAGATGCGACCAGCCCTACCATTAGGTAGAGTGAGGCATCTGCCTCAGGGAGCTGGTTTTGACTTTATGAAAGGGCAGGAAATGGTTAGTTATTTAACTGATTGTTATATTTTTACTGCCAGGAAACTGGAGAGATGCTTGTGGGATTTTCTGCCTAGGGTGCCAAAACTGACTTGACTGGCCCTGGGTGCTATAATGCACCATGACTTGGAAGGAGCTGTGAACCTAGGCACCTCAGTTGGTAGTCCTTTCTGGTTCCTATGTTGCCAAGATGGCAACAAGGGAGAGGGCCTTTTCAGTGGTGGCCCCCCAATTATGGAATGATCTCCCCAATGAGGCTCGCCTGGCACCAACATTGTTATCTTTTCGGCGCCAGGTCAAGACTTTTCTCTTCTCCCAGGCATTTAACGGCATTTAACAACATACGCTAAGGTTTGTTTGTTTTTTAATGGACCTCAGAACTGTTGTAGTTTAAATGGATTCTGTTGTTTATACTCTTGTTTTTATATTTTTGATGGTTTTAAATTTTGTATACTTTTTTAATGTTCACTGTTTTTAACCCAGAGAGTTTTTTTAATCCAGAGAGCTTCAGCTATGGGGCAGTATATACATTTAATTAATAATAATAATAATAATAATAATAATAATAATAATAACAAGTTCTCATTGGCTCAGTTTGGACAACACAATAAGCAACAGTGGTTTAAGTCGTCAACCGTTAGTTGAGCTGACAACGGTCGGTTATTGTGTCATCTGTCAGGCAAAAAACCACCCCAGAGTTGACTATTTCCCCAAAATAACCAGCTGAGAAACACAATGCACTGCAGAGTTGAAATTCCCAACCCTATTTGTCGGCAGAGAAATTGTGGGGATAATTTTACCGAATTCCTCCAAGGGGAGGAGAAATTCTCCAACAATTTCTTACAAGTAGAGTTCACCATGGGCAAAGGGTTGTAGCGCAGTTTCTTCCTCTTTCTTTCTTTTTCATAGAATCATAGAATAGCAGAGTTGGGAGGGGCCTACAAGGCCATCGAGTCCAACCCCCTGCTCAATGCAGGAATCCACCCTAAAGCATCCCCGACAGATGCTTGTCCAGCTGCCTCTTGAAGGCCTCTAGTGTGGGAGAGCCCACAACCTCCCTAGGTAATTGGTTCCATTGTCGTACTGCTCTAACAGGATTTTTTCCTGATGTCCAGCTGGAATCTGGCTTCCTTTAACTTGAGCCCGTTATTCCGTGTCCTGCACTCTGGGAGGATTGAGAAGAGATCCTGGCCCTCCTCTGTGTGACCACCTTTTAAGTATTTGAAGAGTGCTATCATGTCTCCCCTCAATCTTCTCTTCTCCAGGCTAAACATGCCCAGTTCTTTCAGTCTCTCTTCATAGGGCTTTGTTTCCAGACCCCTGATCATCCTGGTTGCCCTCCTCCGAACATGCTCCAGCTTGTCTGCGTCCTTCTTGAACTGTGGAGCCCAGAACTGGACACAATACTCTAGATGAGGCCTAACCAGGGCCGAATAGAGAGGAACCAGTACCTCACGTGATTTGGAAGCTATACTTCTATTAATGCAGCCCAAAATAGCATTTGCCTTTCTTGCAGCCATATCACACTGTTGGCTCATATTCAGCTTGCGATCTACAACAATTCCAAGATCCTTCTTGTTTGTAGTATTGCTGAGCCAAGTATCTCCCATCTTGTAACTGTGCATTTGGTTTCTATTTCCTAAATGTAGAACTTGGCATTTATCCCTATTAAATTTCATTCCGTTGTTTTCAGCCCAGCTCTCCAGCCTATGAAGATCACTTTGAAGTTTGTTTCTGTCTTCCAGGGTATTAGCTATCCCACCCAATTTTGTGTCATCTGCAAATTTGATCTGCGTTCCCTGCACCTCCTCGTCCAAATCATGAATAAAAATGTTGAAGAGCACTGGGCCCAGGACTGAGCCCTGCGGCACCCCACTCGTTGCCTCTCCCCAGTTTGAGAAGGTTCCATTGATAAGTACTCTTTGAGTCCGATTCTGTAGCCAACTGTGAATTGGTTTGTTTGTTTGTTGCATTGCCCCTGCAAGTGGCAACCCCATCAGCTGTGTTGGCAGCTCCTGCCCCCACCCCCCCATTTTACATCCTCCATATACCTCAAATGGCATCATTCCATGGCATGGGATGGGGGAAGGGAATGCTGCCACCATAAAAAATAATGGTGAAGGAAAATGTGGACAAAATCCTGCAAATTGGTCTCTTATTTCTAGGGCAGTTTGAAACCAAAAGTCTCCGTTTTTTCCTGAGAAAAGAAATTTTGGCTCAGCCCTAGCTGTCGTTCTTAAGGGTTCATCACCTACCCCAGGATCTTCCAAATGTTACATTTATGACAGTTGATTGTGGATACATTTTGTCTCTAACGCAAATGCTTATAATATTAGTGGATGTGAGAGATTGGAGCAGCGTTGCGTTCAGCTCCAGGGAACAGGTGGAGCTGGTGCTGTGCCAAATTCTGACCTCCAATTTCCTGAAAGTTTTCTTCCCCCATGAAAAAGTCTTCCATTTTCCTTCCTCGTCCTCAGAGTGTTTTATAATTTATTTTCAATTTCTTTTGGTGGGGTTTTTGACCTTACCTAATCACTGTGAGGTGGCCAGAGGTACTCTCTGTGTTTGTGTGTGTGTGTAGGGTGACCAACTGTCAGGATTTGCCCGGATTTGTCCTGGTTTTTGTTCTTTCCATGGTGTCAGGGGGGATTTCCTATAATTTTCAATAATGTCCTGGAATGACACACCTTCCTCTTTAAGGCTGCCATTAGCATGGCAGGAGGGAGTGACATGCTTTCTTGAGGCACGTCATTCCCCCACCCCGAGCTCCAATTGAGGTCTTAAAGGGGAAAGTGGGTCATTCGTGGACATTATAGAAAAGGCCCCCATTGGAGTGGATGGTGGTGGTGCAGAATGAAATCCTTTCCCCTCTCCACTCCAATCGGGTTCTTTAAGGTGGCGGGGGAATAACGTACTTTCTGCAGGACTCAGAAAGCTGCTTCCCCCACACACACACTAGGTGTCCTCTTTTTTGGTTTCCCAAATATGGTCACCCTAGAAAAGGCCCTATGATGTCTTCCCCTGGGCCGGAAGTGGGGGAAGCCAAGGGAGCTGCCAGAGAGATGACTGTACAATGAAAGGCACTTGTGCCCACTCCTCAGCCTGGCCATAAGTAAAGTAAGTACAAGAACCCTGAACCAAACCCATGAGAATTGCTCTAAAATTCCTTCTCCTTTGAATTTCTTTTCAAAAGCAATTTCTTTTCTAGCAGTTGAATGAGAATGGCTGGAAAATATGTGGGGGAAATCTTTTGGCATGTGACTAGTCTAAACCTTGTAGGAAGAAGCTCTTTCTTAGGCCTGGAATCCAGCTAACACAAATGTCTCCTTAGGATAGCGTTTTGAAAACACTTGCCGCAGCTGACTGTACAGCCTTCAGATCAGCTGGCCACTTTGAAATCCTTGTCTTCATCATAAATAGTCAGTCATGCTCACCGAAAATGCACGTCACTTCAAGAAGGAGTAAGAAAGGGAAAAGCCGGCACTGTTTTCCATCCATCTTTTTCTCCAGGAATAGGATTGGTTGCTCAGGCACGGAGTCCTAATCGGATCAAATGTGTTTAGGTGTTCTCTCTCCGATTTTAGAGTCTGTTTAGTCCCCCTGCATGGAACAAAAACCTGGGAAGAAAACACATTTCCTTCAACATGGGGCCCTGATCTGAAATGAAAATACCCAAGTGGCCCTCTCTGTTCTCTCGGGAGCAAGTGAACTGAGCTACAATGTCATGAGTAAGGTGACCGTATGAAAAGGAGGACAGGGCTCCTTTATCTTTAACAGTTGCATAGAAAAGGCAGCAGGTGTCACTTGCATGCATGCAGCACCTGGTGAAATTCCCTCTTCATCACAACAGTTAAAGTTGTGATGAAGAGGGAATTTCTCCAGGTGCTGCATGCATACAAATGGCACCTGCTAAAATTCCCTTTTCTATACAACTGTTAAAGATACAGGAGCCCTGTCCTCCTTTCCATATAGTCACCCTTGACCAGGGAGGTCCCATTCCCTGAGCATCTTGGCTTGAGAGGCTGCAGGTCACAAACGCAGGAATTTGCTGTGCTTCATTTTATTGGAAAATCATGTCGATGTTTCCCACCACCACCACCTACTCCTGGCATCCCTCCTCTAGTATAACAACGGAGAAGCACACAGCAGACACAATCTCCTTGTATTTCTATCTGCCTATCCACTTAAGCTTCAACCCTAAATCTGTTCTGCAGATGATAATTTTCTGAAAATCGATTGGAGGCCTCTTTTCAGAAGGATTAAACGCCTCCAGCACTAGAATGATTCAAGAATGCTGAAATAACTGAGCTTGACCATTTCACATCCATCCTGTAACTTAATCCTTCCTCCTAAAATCGGATATTCTCTGGGACATATGCTAAGAAAAATAAAGAGCTTTCCCATAGCCAATATTGTTCGCAATCAAATAGGAATGTAGCCAGAAATTATGATGTTGTAGTGAAATCTTCCAAAGTGTAAATTCTCCAGCCCCAGTATGTCTACACACACACACACACACACACACACACACACACACACTATATATATAACATGGGTGGAATGTCAGAAATACTTTAAAAGTAAGTTTCTAGACCTCATGGTGACTAGAATTAATTCGTGGGCTTTTTTCATTTGTTTTTTAAAGGTATTTGCTATCCTGTGGGGGAAGGTCAGCTACAATTCTACCCCCAGGGAAGGCAGAATGTGAGCCAGTCAAAGAAGGAGATATTCAGGAGGTGAAGTCCTGTCTTCCAAACACTGGAATTCCTCTTGAGGTCTTCTGTGGCTGTGAAGGTTTCATGACGTATCGCCGATATGTCTTCATAGCCACAACGGCTAGAATTTTTATTTTATTTTAAAACTGAAAATTGAGTTTCCTCAATAGTTGGATTCCCAAATTCCATTTGAGCAGTTGTTTTGTGTGTGTGTGTGTGTGTTTATGTGCAATTACTAACACGGCTGTCAGTCTCCTTGGAAGAGATGACACACCAAGGCTCAAGTTGTAATGAAACTTCGGTCAAATTTTCAGTTTTTCAAAATTAAAATCCAGATTTTGAAATACTATTTTGAGGGGCATTTTTGGAAATTCTGTTTCTTAAATCTCATGTTGTTCTCCCATTGAAATCAATGTGACTTGCACTTACATGTTTTTCGCTTTGGCTGGATCACAATGTTGGTTCTTTATAAAGGCTCTTTGAACCCTAAACCTAAACTTAAACCTTGCACTTTTTGCATTGTATGTACTGTGAATGATGTATAATAACTGGGGGGGAGGGGGAATGGGAGAAATTTAGAGAATTGTGCGAATTTGCATTGGGGCGAATTCGTACCTGTGTAATTGTGCACTTTAGACTATGGGGAAAATGCACATTTTTCAACCATTTTCTTTATTTTTACTTATTTTTCAAAGGTTTATTTGCACTACCCCCCGTTTGGTGCACCCGGGATTTTCCCTCCCCTGGGTGAAATTACACAGGATTTTGAAGATGGATTGGATACCTCCTGATTAGGGGAGACTTCCTATGACGTGTGGTCCCAATCCTGCCTTGCCATGTGTGACTCTATATGTCAGCAAATTAACCCACAGTGCCTGACAGATTTCTGTAAACCGCCCAGAGAGCCCTGGCTATGGGAGCGGTATATAAGTGTAATAAATAAATAATCCACAGTGGGTTAAATAAACCCGACTGCAGACTGTGGGTTATCAGAGTGGGTTATTATGGGCATCGTGGGTTAAACCATCATGGGTTAAAAAATCCTGACAGAAGACACCATAACCCATTGTGAGTTATTGTGTCGTCCAAACTCAGTCAGTGTGAAAATATTAGAAACAACTGTTCTGGGCTGGCTGATGACCACTTTCCCCTCACTGCATCTGGATGGATCTACCTTGAGGTTTCTGAAGTTTTGGGATTGCAAAACAATTACTCCTCCTGTCCCTTGACATGCTCTCAATTGCTTGACACCTACAAGTTTCTAATCATAACTTACTACTCAACTCACAGAGCACTATGTGAGGATTTCATAGTTTCTTTATATAAAGATAAATAAAGTTTTCCATTCCCAGTAACAAAACTATGGCAACATCTATACAAAGTGAAGGGCAGTCGAACTTCCGTTTCTTCCCTCTACCATCAGTTTCTTTACGTTGCGTATGACTGTCGCGTGTGCAGACAGCGATCACCCAAACATAGGCATTGCACCATTTAAATATATTTTAAATATTGAGTTAATGATGGCGAAGCTCAGATTTTGTTCCATTCAGTCATGCTCGAGGAAGTTTATCATGCTAAGAGAAATGAGAGTTGCGCTTACCTAAGGCTCCTGTCCTTTGTGTCTCCTGTGCAGAGGCATCCGTTCGTTCTGAGTGTTTCCCGACTGCTGGGGTCTCTTATATAGCCTCGCTTATGTAGCTCAGGGGGTGGCATTGAGCCACACAGATGGAAAACCTGCTCTGACAGCAAGGAAACCAGAGCCTTCATAAATCCCTTTAAAGGAGGGGATGTAAATTCAAATGTTTTGGTGCGATCAGGAAAAATTGTAACAGCCGCTAGGGATGTAGCCAGAAGGCGAAGCATCGTGAGAACACAGAGAAACACCCAGGTATTTGGTGTTCATTTGTGGTAGCTTATTTCTGAACCACTGGGATCAGCAAGCCCAGCTCCAAAGCGTGGAGCCCACCCACCCCAAGACGGCTATCACCACTGGGCTTGCCCCCAATGTTTTGTTCAAGGGAGTTTGCAGTAGGCGAGGAAAGAGTTAATTCTTCCCATGCCCCTTGCTACAACCCAAACCCACTCATGGAAGGGGGAGATTTTTTAGAGGGGGAAAGACCCCTTCTCTATTGGGATGGCCTGGGTGGAGCAGGGTGCAAACTAATTGAAGAATTTATTTTATGATACAGATGAGAACTTAATTTGCCAGCTGTGGTTCCTCTGGAATTTAAATATTCATGGATCTCTGGATCGCAATAAAGAAGTATGGTATGGTATGGAATTTAAATAAATCCTCATTATTTTTAAATGTGCATATTTATTTATTTATTTATTTATTTATTATTTAAAACATTTGTAGCCTGACCTATATCATTAAGATCTCAGGGCGGCGTAATGTATATAGAAATTAGCACGTGCATTTTGATGCAGATTTGTGCCCTGAGGACCTGGGTCCCAAAACTTCCAAGTGCCTTAGTTGTCATTGTCACGTTGTACAGAGCACCCAAGGATGTCAGCAGCAGCGAGGACGGTTCTTGGTTTGTAGATGCTCTTGCTCTGACTCTTTCAAGTTAAGGGGGCCTTGCTGTAGGGTCCCTCAATATCCTGGAGCCAATACTAAGGGTTTGGAAGGCATCTGCCTGCAAAGCCTTAGAGAAGACCGTTGCCACCACTATCACTACCCCTTGTGGCAATCAGAGCTCTTATAACTACAAATGGAGGACAGGGCCTAGAATGTCCTAGCAGCTGTCTGTACGCAGGTGGAGTGGCTGCAGATCTGCGCTGGGTCAGTTAGACGACGCAGGCACAATATCGAAGCCACTGCGGGACCTTCCCACAAAGCTGCGGATTGAAAATGTCATGGACTTACCCCGACTTTATAATTGGAAGTGACATCAGTACAGCACTTCTGCTGAGTGACGTTGCTCCGGGGCCAAACCAGGGTCAAAATGGGGGTGGTACCTGTTGGAAGGAGACCAGCAATTGGTCACCTTCCATCAGGAAGAGGGCAGGGGGTGGTTCTGGTACCCAGATGGCTGCCCAGAAATTCTGCGCTCCCTCCTCAGCGTCGGGATTACCCAATGTCGCCTCGGGTGAAGGAAGGCATGGGGTTTCAGAGGAAGCCAGCACCATGAAGACAATCCCCTAATAGTGTTTTGGACTCTCTTTTTTCATCTTTGAATAGCAAACCATCAAAGAATGCCACCTCAGAAGTTGCTTTCAATAGTCCCCTCCAGTTCCAAACTGGTTTGCCGTGCGCCATTTGCAGCAGGGGAGGATAGACGCTCTTTAAGAAACACAGGCCCAATATCTCGATAGATTTGTGTAGACACCCTCTCAAAGTTGCTCCTAAGGCATGGCGAAAAAAATACTTTCACAAACGGAAAATGCATCCCAGAAGCCTTTGCTACGTTTCCCATCCATGGCTGCAGTCATATGTTTTTAAATCAGACGTCATTCTAATGACAAAACTCTTTTCGATTTCAAGGCATCTGTAATTGTCCACAGCTCATAATTTAGTATCCCTGACTTCCGTCCCCCTTCCCCGGAGTGCCCTATCACCTGCGGCTGCCAATTATTTTAACTGGGGTCATTGCAGATAAAGTTGATTTTATGTCCACAGAAAGCGATAGCAGGCCGGTATAACTCCCTGGTCTGTGTTTGAATTCGAGTAGGAGGCAGGAAAGGGGAAACTTGGAAGGCTTCCTGGTTTCAGGGCTACCCCTGCTTTGAGCTTTCCCATCTCTTCTGCGGAATCGGCCAAGGCAAAGAGAAACATGTTTGCAAAGTTGTCACAGAAATAATAACTGGCCTCTGATTGCATTGAGTTCAATTTATATGTGCACAGTAAAAGAACAAAAACAGATGAGATCACTGAAAGTTACTGCAATAACAAAAAAAAGGAGCCGTTTTGCCTCCTTTGCATTAAAGTGGACTTCTCTTGCCAGAGAGCAGTTTGTTCACTGGCAGGAAATTACAGGAAGACAAATCCACATTATACAAGTTCCTAACTCAAGTTGCCTTCTCCATACAGTGGTAGAGGAGGTGAATGTAAAACGTTCTGCCAAGACTGTATTGCTGAAATATTTTGAGCTCTCCACTCCTCCACTATCTGCTTCTATATTTATTCTACCTTACAGCGTCCACCATTAGGTACCAACCATCTGAATGTCCCTGTTTGAAAAGTTCTGTACGCTTGTGTTTTTCAAACAAGTTTGCACATTGAAATACTGGAACTACTAGTTCTCGCTAATGCTGGCAAGTTTAAGGGATGCTTGATAACGGCTCCTGTCTTATTAATTTATGTGAACATTTTTATTTTATTTGTTTGATATTGGCTAGATAGAGGATGATATCCCATGGTGTCCTTCTCCCTGAAAGCTAGTTGCATGTGCGGCCTGAAGGGGAGCCAATTGGCTTTGGCTTTGGACCGCCTCGGCCTTCACCCGAACTGCCTTGGATCCGGTTCGGAAGGGTCCAAACTACCCCGATCCGCTTCGGATTTGGGATTCGGATCCGAGGCGGTGCACAGCTCTATTGAAGACAGTTCAGCCCTTCCATTTTCCTGGAAGGAGAAGTGATCCAGGCTGTTTCTCTATGGCCCACGTATACCAGTCTTTGCAAATATTGTTAAGCCAGTTTGGTGTAGTGGCTAAAGTGTCGGACAGGGAGTCGGAAGATCCGGGTTCTAGTCACCACTTGGTCATGGAAACTACTGGGTGAAAAAAGGAGGCTCGGGGGGCGGGGGGACATGATAGAAGGGTACAAAATTAGGCATGGGGTGGAGAAGGTGGACAGGGAGACATTTTTCTCCCTCTCCCATAACACTAGAACCCAGTGGGGTCATCCCATGAAGGTGATTGGTGGGAGATCCAGGACAAATAAGAGGAAGTGTGGTGTAGTGGCTTAGGTGTTGGACTGGAAGTTGGGAGATCTGAGTTCTAGTCCCCACTCGGCCATGGAAACCCACTGGGTGACTTTGGGCCAGTCACAGACTCTCAGCCCAACCTACCTCACAGGGTTGTTGTTGTGAGGATAAAATGGAGAGGAGGAGGAGGATTATGTATGCCGCCTGGGGTTCCATGGAGGAAAAAAGGCGGGATATAAATGCAATAATAAAATAAATCTGTTCCACAGCAATACCTGAATCTTTTACCCAGTAGGGAGATATAGATAGATAGATATAGATTTAACATGCTTGCTTCAAGCACTGCTCTTCCTTTGGAGGGATGTTTATCGCTACCCCCCTTAAATGCAATGAGTTGCTAGAGGAACTATCCATCACACTGTAAAAGTGTGTGTTTTCCAGTAGACAGTCAACTGTTCTCCACTATAATGACTGCCATTTTTAATGTCAGCAGTTATTCTGAATTTCCCCCAAATTCAAAAAGCACCTCACAATAAGGCTTTCTGGGGCAGGGGCGGGGGCGGGAATTAATGGCAATCATGCCAATTCTCCTCCCCATGAAATAATTTCACTTCGCCCACGAAATAAACCCAGCTGAGAGACAGACCTTGTCAATTTGATACGGCCCTATAAGGAAACCTCTTGACCAGATACAAAAGAGGGGCAGGGCTCCTGCAGCTTTAACTGTTGTGATGAAGAGGGAATTTCACCAAAGGCTGCATGCATACACAGGACACCTGCTGAACTCCCTTTTTCTATACAACTGTTAAAAGATGCAGGAGCCTTGCCCTCCTTTCCATAGGGTCACCCTATCAAAGGCAAGCATCCATCATCTGACCAATTCTTCCCAAGAATGCACACTCCAGTTTCTACAGTGGGACCTGCCTCCCTGTGCTGCTTAGGCGCCTGAAGCCGCATCTCCAGACCCTGGCCAGGTAGGGGAGAGCCATCCCTGCCGGCCACAATGTGAATCACTTCTCCGCCACCTCCGTAAAAGAAAATCAGACACAGGCAGATTTGTGCAGGCAGCATCCAAACCTGGGACGTTTGGCACTGCGCTCCTGAGTAATCAGGTTTCTCAAATTATCTCTGCACGTGCTCACACATCCCTGCTGCACTCTTTGGCTCCTTCCACAGCAGAGCGAAGCAACCTTAATTCAATTTTGTTCAGGAAGAAACGTTCTTTCCCCGGGGGCAAGTGCTCATCTGGCACACTCCTGCTTGAGGGAACTGTTTACGTTCAGGTTGCAAAGTGGTGAACATCACGGATTGTTCTGGGTGGAACAAGAGGGACGTGGAGGGGCTTCCAAAGCAGATGACCTAAGGGATGCTGCGCTCGCTCCCTTCACGGGGCAGGGCAGGTGGGTTGACTGGAGACAATTCTTCCCCAAAGCAGCCAGAACCAATTACAGACACACACAAACAGTTTGCCAAGAAAATATGACATACCGATGGAAGAGTTTTGTAGCTCTTGCTCAAATGAGCGACCATTGGATCCTATTTGGCCACCCCCCCAGTCCCTATCAATTATTTCAGGAAGTTGCTTTATACTGAGTCAGAAGCCGAGTTGCGCCCCCCCTTAATGGGAGCAATGAATTATGGGGGCAAGCAGGCCGGGACTGAAAGAGAAAGGCTGGTAAAGAGCAGCTGCACAGTCCCAGCAGCTGCACAGTTCCAGCAGCAGTGTCTCCTTCCCAGGAAGAGACTGCTGAGCCAATCAGCACGATGATGGGGTGGGTCAAAAGAGTGAGATCTGTTCTTTGTTCTGCCTCCAGTTTGATCTGAGGCTCCCAAAGGCAGACCTCCCATACGGCTCCGGGACTGCAGCTACTGACTTACCCACCCACCGACCCACTCCCAGTAATAAGATGTCTTGCAGTGGCAGAAGAAGTCGCCAGTTAATGGGGCTGGGAAGGAATTTGGCAAAGACTGTGCAGGGTTTTCGCCTTCCCCGTTGCAAGGTTAATTCCATTGTAAATAAATTGATCTGGACTATCAGTAAATTCACCCTAGAGGCCTTCAAGAGGCAGCCCTGATCATCCTGGTTGCCCTTCTCTGAACACGTTCCAGCTTGTCTGCGTCTTTCTTGAAGTGTGGTGCCCAGAACTGGACGCAATACTCAGGATGAGGCCTCACCAGTGCTGAATAAAGAGAAACCAGTACCTGATTTTAAAAGGAAATGATTAATAGCTTTTTATAACACTTCAGTTGGTTAGCATATCTACTTTGTACATAAGTCACCAGCAGAATAATACAGGAGGCAATCTTTTTGCTGTGAAAACTCTGCAGACTTCTCCCTACCCCGTGAAGAAGCCTTCAAAACAGGGCACAGACCGAAACACACTGGATTTTTTGTTAATAAATTTATTCTTGCATCCTCAGAATTTGTTACTCTTCTTCGTGTACCTACTTTGGATGCTCACCAACCTCTGCTTGTACATGACCATGGAATCTGGCTGGTCATCTTTTTCTGCTGATGAGTGCAGATGTTGCTTGTGTGATTGGAACGTTCCCTTCATAATCTGGAAGCCAAATCTCCAGGCCTTTGTTCTGTGTGATTCCTTTCCCTCCTCCTTTTTCTCCGTAGAAGTGAGGTTGAACTAGGATATGGAGATGAAATATGACACATTCACGACACCCTTGCATTCAAAATATGATGTGCCAGTTTTCAGTCCAATAACCCCAGACAATTTCCTCCAGTGCAAAAGTTCAGGAGAGCAGCAGACAGGATTAAGCCAAGAGCAATGTCAGAAATGAGATGACAGCAAATCCCCCAAAAGTGAGCTCCAAACAGCGAGAGGAGCTGAATAGTGTTCTTGCCTTGTTAACATGAAGACTCTTCGGTTGTCAAAGATAATTCCATTGACACTCTAAACTGTTTGCTGGAAAACAAGCAATTCATCACCATGCCTCTATTCCCTTAAGAAATTAAGAGTTTATGACCTGTACTGGTTAGGTTTTGGGGGTCCATGGGCATATTTGGAATTTTGAGATAGTTTTGTGGGCACTCTCACAAAATGGCTGCCATGCGGTATTGGGCATTCATACAATCGCTGCCATGGGAGGCGCGGCTGATCACAAATCACTCATTTCCCAGAAGGCAAATAGTGAGGTTAAAAGAAAAGTAACTCGCCCAAGAACCTCAGGAAGTGGTGGTGGATGAACATTAAAATGCAAAAACACTTTTTTCAACCCCTATAAAGATGGCGCTTGAGGAAAGCACTTTGGTTTTGCTTAATTTAAATGATTTGCTTATTTTAAATTATTAATTAAACATTTTAAGAAATAAAATAAAAGTCTGGAGAGATAAGGAGCCCGGTGGATGTATTGAAAAGAATATTTCAGCAGGTGTCGTTTGTATGCATGCAGCACCTGGTGAAATTCCCTCTTCATCAAAATAGTTAAAGCCTGCAGTAGCCCTGCCCTCTTTTGTATCGGGTCATGCTAGGCAGGGTTCCTGCAGCTTTAACTGTTGTGATGAAGAGGGAATTTCACCAGGTGCTGCATGCATACACATGACAGCTGCTGAAATTCCCTTTTCAATACAGCTGTTAAAGATTCAGGAGCCCTGTCCTCCTCTCCATATGGCCACCCTATTGCTTTCTCAAGAACAGAGGGCAGGACATAACGTTGAGCTAAGCTAATGGAAAGAACAGCCCTTCAGATTTGATGTTTTTATTTGGGACAATGAGTGCCCCAGTCCAGAGACCCTAGGAGACCACCTGAAAGCTGTGTCCTGATTGCAGCACTCTTGGATCTCGGAGAAAAGGAACCAAGGGGCACATCCACACGTCGTTCTCAGGGCGCTTCCATCCGCCCCCAGTGCACCCCGAAAACGATCGTGTAACTTGCCTGTAAAAGAGGCGAGGAAGAAGCGTCCTTGCCGGCGCCGCCACCCAACTCCCTCCTCGCCAGCCGGTTCGGAGAGCTCGGCAGAAGAAGGCGGGGTGGAGAGCGGAAGAAGCCTTCTTCCCCCGAGCTCTCCATCCCAGCCGGCGAGGAGGTCTGTGGGTGGCGGCAGTGGCAAGGACGCCTCTTCCTCGGCTCTTCCAAAGGCAAGTTACACGATCGTTTTCACGTCGCACTGGGGTCGCTTAGAAGCGGTCTCGGTACGACGTGCGGATTCCCCCCAGAATCTAGTATTAGAGCCCATTTTAAACAGTGGAGAAGGAGGAGGAGTATAGCTCAGTGGTAGAACGCCTACGTTGCATGCAAATCCCCCGCATCTCCTGGTAGGGCTGGAACCCTGGAGAGACGCTGTCAGCCAATAAAGGCAATCCTGAGCTAGAGGGACCCTTGCCCTGACTGAATATAAAGCAGCTTCCTAGCGTTGGCTCCAGTTATTTTAGGGCCCTTGTATAGGGTGGCCATATGAAAACAAGGATAGGGCTCCTGAATCTTTTAACAGTTGTACAGAAAAGGGAATTTCAGCAGGTGTCATTTGTAAGCCTGCAGCACCTGGTGAAATTCCCTCTTCATCACAGCAGTTAAAGCTGCAGGAGCTGTACTAGAGAGACCAGATACAAAAGAGGGTAGGGCTCCTGCAGCTTTAACTGTTGTGATGAAGAGGGCATCTCACCAGGGGCTGCATGCATACAAATGACCCCTGCTGAAATTCCCTTTTCAATGCAACTGTTTAAGATACAGGAGCCCTGTCCTCCTTTCCGTATGGTCACCCTACCCTTGGGCAATGCTCTCTTAATGGCCCCCCTCCCTCAGTGAGTCTACGTTCTCAGCACCGTGGTCACCAGCTGTTCTTGCTCCTCATACTCTCTCTCATTATTGCTACCACTGGCTTGCTTGGCAGGCAGAGAGTCAGGGAGCAAAGAGGGCCGTGGCGTTTCCTGGTCCTCCTTCTTACCACCCCCATTATCTGGGCCAGAGCGAGAGGCCAGCAAATAAACAGGTTGTTAGTGGACCCCTGCTTCGGTATGGGCCCTTGGCAAGTGCCCACCCACGCCGACCCTTGATGCCATGAACCACAGCCAACGGGTTCTTTTCAGACCTTGCTTCCCTTTTCATCTTTGGCAGGGCCAGCCTTCTCCCCCAAAATCAGATTCCGTCCACGCCCACACCAATTTCAGCAACCCATTTGTGACGTTGCCATCTGGGCCAGTCTAGCTCCGGCTTCTGACGTCCTCCATCACATGTTCTTTCCTCATTGGTCCTGCAGCAAGCACAAATGGGTTGCTGAAATCAGGGTGGGTGGGGGTGAAATCTGAGTTTTTTGAATGGCTGTGTGTAAACGCTGATGATGAATGTGGAAGCTAACATCTGTCAAACACATACAGCACGGCTGGAAAATGCATCTGCAGATGTGAGTATTGGTGGAGGGAGGGTGGGGGTGGATACCAGAACCCCGTGTCCTCTTTTCATATAGCACAAAGGAAGACATCGGGTTCTATCGTGTCTTTTTTTATGCCTGATGTTAAACAAATAAAATGTTGCCCAAATGGAACTGTAACAGGCCAATAAATAAATGCATACATACCGCTTTTCTCTCCAACTACACACACAGCTGGGATGTATTTAATTCCTTTTGCCCCAAATCTAGAGCAGCCCAGATGTGCCGGCATGCTATGGTTTGGTCTTCTCCACCCTGGTGCCCTCCAGATATGTCAGACTACAAGTCCCATCGGACATGCTGTCTGGGGATGATGGGGTTGTAATGCAACACATCTGTTGGGCACCAGGCTGTGGAAGGTTGCTGAAAGGGTGAGCATTTGGGCTTTAAACGGGGAAGACATTGGTTCAAATCTCTACTCTGCCCCAAAGGCTTACTGGGTGACTGGCAGGCTGTTGGTGGGTTGGCTGATTGACTGGGAAACAGGAGCGTGAGGAAAGTCCCATTTCTTTATTATTAATTTGTTTTCAACGTTTTTATCCCACTTTTCGGTGAAACAGTTCTCAAGGTGGCGTACAGACTATGGCCAATAGTACAATGCCCCCCCCCAAACCCACAAAATTGCATGTACAAACATACACACGCACACACACACCGCACAGCAGCCCTGTACCCTCTGGCTGAAAGATGGATGGAAGCCTGTTTCCCTTTGGCTCTGCAGTCCTAAGGCAACTAGCAGATGCTCTTTCTGTCTGGTGGAACTTCTCTACTAGAGCGATATTGCACACTCATGAATGGCCGGTAGTTTGCGAGTCATTTACATGATGTCGCTAGCTGCCAGACACCTCGCACACTTTCCCCCTCTAATCTCGCTCTTAAAAAAATACAGAGATAATGAGGTATTTAAAATAATCACAGGATTAATTCTGCCACTAGATGGCGTTCGTTCATTGAACTTTATGGAACATTGCCCAGAGGGGGAGTTTTCAATTGCAAATCATGTGATTGCTGTTGCTTGTCATCTAGAGGAGCCCATATCGAGTGTGGAAAGACCCAAGGGAAAAAAACCTTGGTAAGGGTGCAGTTTTTTTGCCTTAATGTAGAGACACCGGTGGGAAGAATTAAATTCCCTGAAACTGCTCTTTTTCTGGCCTGTGGATGAGCTGGACCAACCCCTTAAGAGGATGTTCTGGGGCTTTTAAGCTTAAAAAAAAAGGCAAGTAAGTGTTGAACATAATAGAGGTTTATAAAGCATCTGGTGTATATACCCAAATCTAGAGCAGCCCAGATGTGCCAGCATGCCATGGTTTGGTCGTCTCCACCCTGGTGTCCCCCAGATATGTCAGACTACAAAGTCCAACATATTACAGTTGCTGGGGAACATGGATGGGAGGTACCCAAAGATGTCTTCCTGAACTGCTTGTGTGCTTCGCAAAGACATCTAGATGATCACTGTTGTTGGAACAAAATGCTGGATTAGTCAGACCTTTGTTCTGACACATCAGGGCTCTTCTTATAGGGCCGGGATATTCTATTTTCTCACATAGCCACCAAATATCCCTTTTCACCTCCAGGGTTAAGCTCTGCCACTCAGCTGCAGAACCTGCATGTGTTGGTGTTGATTGGCTGGTACCTGTGCCGTCACCAAGTCATCTCTTCCTGCACCTCCGCAATCCACAGGGCTCTTTTGAAAATATACGTGTGTTCTTTTTAAAAGAATGAAAGATAACTGTGTGAACAGATAAATCATATGGTGGCCACTTACGATTTGCCAAAAAAAGAAGAGGAAACACGTCACTCAACAACAACAGCAAAAACAGGACAGAAGCTGATGATGCCAACATATTATCTTTGAACTAGAACTGGACTAAGCATCCCTTCAAAACAGGGGATGCATTCAAATAGTGGACTCTCCTCTGTAAAAGAGGATACATGACCACCTTAGGTAAATGGGCACTTAACACCATCATTTATTTATTTGTTAAGGTGGGCAGCCTACCTGAAACTTCGCAGGTAGGACTTGACTGACTGAGGCCTAATCTACACCTGGAGGCCTTCCGGGAGCGGGGAAGGACGATCATGGAGATGTGCTCTTCTGGGATCGTCGTTCAGGGGCCACACGCCAGTGAGTTTTCCCAGAAGTAAAGGAGGGCGGTTCCGGGGTGCCTCTTGTTTCTTTGCAAGCAGAGGTATTTGCGCTACAGCGCAGACGCAATCCTGCGCAAAGGTACGATTTAAAAACACACACACACACAACAAACTCAGCATGGAAGGCGCTGAGAGCCATCGCAAACATGGCGAAAATGCTCTCGCCCTTACCCCTGATGCCTACAGAGTCTCCCCATAGAGCGCCTTGCCCGTTTCCTGAGCCCTGCTACTCGCGGAGAAGAGGGAGGACTCTGGGAGGGAGAGCCCCACCTCCTGCAGACCTTGGGATTGTCCCAAGACCAGAGAGAGAGAAAAGGGACAAAAACAGTCCCAGATATCCCAGGAGAACTGAGTGTTCGCCCCGGGATCAGCTGTGCGTCATTTGGACCTGCAGGGACGACCCTGCGTCCACCCTGGGATAAATGGCAGGTGTAGATTAGGCCTGAGTCTACGTTTGATTCACGCCTTGCAAATTGTGAAACCAGTCAAAAAACGGACTTTCTTTTTCAAACGTTTAAACCCAGCCTTCCTCCAAGGGACTCAGGATGGTTACTTAGACTGTGGAGCCTGCTGCATTTCCTCTTATTTTATTGCATCTGTCTTCACCAGCCATAATGTCATGTCTATGACAATTCCATATTTTTTAACGTTGGGTGAATCACTCAAAAGTATAGCGTAGATGTTCAGCTATCTGGCACAAAGGCCAGGCTAGAAACAGATGGCTAGCGAGGAGGAGGAGGAAGAGGAGGAGGAGGGGAAGCGAACGCTACGCTGAGCGAATCTACGCAGCTGTGCCAGTCAGGAAAGCATAAATCTGAGGAGACCATTTTGCCTTTTGGAAGGAAGGTTCTTTGACAGTGAAAGCCCTGATGCCACACAAAGAGGCAATTCATTGATGGAAAACCAGCAAGAAAACATCAGCCACTTGTCAAAAGACTTGTTGGAAGTAACCGAAGCACAAATAATAAAACTCAAGGGCAGTGTTCGACAAATAGCTTTGGAGAGGCTCACACGTCTTTTCAAAATGAGGTCCAGTTATTTATTTACTGGTTTGTTTCTTTAAAGCAGTTCTATCCCTCTCTTCAGCCAAAGCAGCTCACAGAGGAGATGACAGATAATAAAAGAGAAAACTGTTCTTGCCCTCGGGCTTCCAGTCTAAAATGCATGACACACAAGGAAAAGGTGATGGGGTGGGAAGAGGAAAACCAGCAAATGCAGGCACCATGCCTGGTTCATACATAACGACAACCCAGTTTAAAAAAACGAACCAAAAATCATTCTTGTTTATTGTGAATGATGCCCGATCACTCCCATTGCATTGCAGTTAGCGATATGTGTGAACCAGAAACGTATGTGTGAATGCCTCCTCCCATATGTACGTGCCCGGACCTTAAGATCATCCACAGGGGTCCTTCTCCGTGAGCCCCTGCCAAAGGAAGTGAGGCAGGAGGCTACTAGGAGGAGGGCCTTCTCCGCTGTGGCACCCCGGCTGTGGAACGAGCTCCCCAGAGAGGTCTGCCTGGCGCCTACACTGTACTCCTTTCGTTGCCAGCTGAAGACCTTTTTATTCTCTCAGTATTTTAACACTTAATTTTAACTTAAATTTAAATTTTACTCTTCTAACTCTATATTTTAATCTTATATCAATTTTGCTGCGTGGTTTTATCCTGGTTGTGCTTTTTATACTATATTTTTTATTTGTGCTTTTAACCTGTTGGTTGTTTTATTATGGTTTTAATTTTTGTGAACCGCCCAGAGAGCTTTGGCTATTGGGCGGTATAGAAATGTAATAAATAAATAAATAAATAAATAAACAAACAAACTCTGCCTTGTCTCTCCCCTAACAAACCAGAGTACATCACAGTTTTTCTTGGGTTATTTCCCTACCTTCTTGTGGCAGAGTCAAGCCAGAGCTCCAGGTTTACATATAACCACAGAAGGTCTGTCATTCGTTTAGCAGCACGCTGCCTTATTCACGATGATACAGAATTTGGGGGATCTGGGCTATTGTTATATGTGAACTAGGCCACACTGTTTGCAACATAACTTGTTTACAAAACTGCAAAGTGGGTAAGGAGAGCAGTAAAACAAAATTGTATTGCAATCCACTGAAAGTCAAGTGCACCCCATTAGCTTAGTTTAGTGTAGCTAAGTGTGTCCATCCTATTGAAAAATACGGGAGCGTTACAAGTGGAAGATGTAGTCTTCTGGGTTCCCCCGTAAAATTCCGCAAACGAGGCAGGGTGATAGCACAATAAAAGCCTCACGTGGAATCTTTAAGGGGGGGAAAAAACCTCATCCTTCCTGGGATTTCTTCCTCTGGAGCCTTTACATGTTCACTATGTGTGCCTTTAGATAGCAATCGTGTGATTTTGAATTGAAAACTTCCCCTCTTGCCACTTCTAGTAAGTTCAATGAAACACCGCCATCTAGTGGTGGTGTCATAGCGCTACCCCAGCTTTCCATGCTGAGTACATCCCACAATTATTTAAATACTACGTTATCTCCATTAAGAAAAAAAAAGATTACCAAGGAAAAGCATGAGAGTCGTCCTGGAGGTTGATAGTGTCAATGCTATTTTGGGCTGCATTAATAAAAGTATAGCTTCCAAATCTCGTACTGGCTCCCCTTGAGCATATACAAAGTGCCTTTCCCTCACCACCCTTGAACTGCAGCTCATAGCCACACACTTAGGATTAAGTTCTAATGTTTGAAACCTTACTTATCTTTTGTTTTTTGTTTTTTATATTTTAGCACGCTGAGCCTTCAAAGTAGAGTATGCAACAACAACAACAAAAATACAATTAACACCACCATTACTCCCAACTGGCAGAAGTTGGCTTTCCTTGTTGCCAAAACCAGGCTTTTATTGGTACACAACGTGTAGGACTGTGGTTACATCAAAATGAACGATGTTATTAAAAATACTTACTTGCTTTATGGATCGACGCTCAACTTCTCCTTCAAAATGGAGGTTTTTTTTTATTGAAGTAGCCTGGTGAGTTTGGAGCCTAAGACCAAATAATGATTAAGAAAATAAAAAACAGATACTTGGCGAGCACATTTTTTAAACTCATGACCTTTCTGGCTGCTACGAAGGACCCGGTGTACCTCTGGCTCTTGTTTCTCTCCAGCCCAGTCCCAAGGAAATGACTTAATGGTTATTGATATTTACTCATATAGCACAAAGTCCCCTGGACTAGACATCCAAATCACGTGTGGTCCTGGTTCCTCTCTATTCGGCCCTGGTTAGGCCTCATCTAGAGTATTGCGTCCAGTTCTGGGCTCCACAATTCAAGAAGGACGCAGACAAACTGGAGCATGTTCAGAGGAGGGCAACCAGGATGATCAGGGGTCTAGAAACAAAGCCCTATGAAGAGAGACTGAAAGAACTGGGCCTGTTTAGCCTGGAGAAGAGAAGATTGAGGGGAGACAGGATAGCACTCTGCAAATACTTAAAAAGGTTGTCACACAGAGGAGGGCCAGGATCTCTTCTCGATCCTCCCAGAGTGCAGGACACGGAATAACAGGCTCAAGTTAAAGGAAGCCAGATTCCAGCTGGACATCAGGAAAAAATTCCTGACTGTTAGAGCAGTACGACAATGGAATCAGTTACCTAGGGAGGTGGTGGGCTCTCCCACACTAGAGGCCTTCAAGAGGCAGCTGGACAGCCCTCTGTCAGGGATGCTTTAGGGCGGATTCCTGCATTGAGCAGGGGGTTGGACACGATGGCCTTGTAGGCCCCTTCCAACTCTGCTATTCTATGATTCTATGATTCTACCATGTTGGAACCAGCATGAGGCAGCCTTCCTCAACGTGCTGCCCTCCAAAGGTGTTGGACTACAACTCCCAATATCCCCAGCCAGCACAGGATGATGGTCAGGCATCATCACAAATAATGTACAGCACACATTATTTGCATCTCGTGGTGCTTAGGGTGACCATATTTTGGAAACCAAAAAGGAGGACAACATGGTCGCCCACAAGAGGGCGTGTCCAGTACCAAGGGGGCATGCCCACCTGAACATAGCCTTGGTCACATGTCTGATTTTACAGCACACATTTAAGACAAATCTGTTCTACATAACATCTTAATGTTAAAATCACTGAAATAAAGAACAAGTGAGAGATTCAATGTATCTGAAACTAACTTCACTCACTCCTACTTTTGTAGGTTTTGTTGTACTTTGAAGCTTTTGCTCTACTCTGTGTGTTACATTCTCCCCTTCCCTCAAATATCTTTTCTGACTGTATGTTCACTCATTGCAAGCTGCTGTTGTTGTTAACAGGGTTTGCTACTGGCCCCAGATCTGTTTCAAATTTGGTATCGCTAAAGCTCTACCTAAAAGCTATCATGGTGCCAACTTTCAGCTCTTTATCTTTAAAAATGACAATTTTAAAAATAGTAATTTTAAAACTTCAATTTTTAAAAAAATCCTAAAAAATCAATGGATGAACGGATCAGTTTCAAATTTGGATTGACTAAAGCCCTTCCTAAGAGCTACCATTGTGCCAAGTTTCATGTCTTTATCTTAAAAAATGACGGAGTTATAAGCATTTTTGTTAATTCCCATTAGAGCTGCTCTTTGGGGGGAAAATCCGGATTTCCCCTCTCCCTCCCGGATTTGCCATCAAAAACCCGGACAAATCCAGGCAAATCCAGTTATATGGTCACCCTACCTTAGGTCTAGCTGTGGCCAAAGACTCACACATTTATCACAGCATAAGCTTTTATGGATTACAGTTCATTTCATCAGATGCATCTTCACGAAAGCTTATGCCATAATAAATGTGCTAGTCTTTGGGTGCTCCCAGATCTTACGGACCACTTTTCAGCCTTAAATCCGGTCTTCTAGGGAAATTATTGTGAAACTGTTGATACGAAGTTGAATGTGTTGGCAACAGACAAGGTTGTGTGGGCTTTCTTTTTCTTTTTTTCTCCTTCTCAGCGTCGGCCGGCTGTCCTGCATCCTCTGGGACAAAAGAGGTATTATAACAAGGCCTAATCTAGAAACCAGGACCATGGTAACCTAGCGGGGGAAATAACCATTGGAATTTCAACGGTTCTAGTTCCAAGAGGCAACGCAGGAGGGGGGAAAGGGTTGTGGCTTTTTCACCGGCCCCTCAAAAGTCCACACCTCCAGTTTTTATAGGAAGTTCACACCTAGCACATTTTATATCTGGCACGCTGTCAGCATTTGGGGTGGGGTGAGGGCATAATGGTGGTTAAAATAAGGTTTGGGGGGCCCTTTGACTTCAGACCTTGTTTTCATTTTCAGGACACACAATTTAATTTGCAGCGAGTTTGCGGCTCCTTGGTGATGACAGCTGCCATTAGAAGTGGTGTGATTGCTACCTAGAGGCGCCTACTCTCCATGCAACAGACAAAACATGCAGTCTACGTGATCAAGTTGATCCAGGAAGGTAAGGCCCATAGAATGAACGGATGTTAGGGGGGTTGCAGGGAAACCTTCCCGCAACGGGAGAAATCCTCACAATTCTGCTACCATTCCTAACTAGGGTAGGCTTGTATCAGCTTTCCCCAACCTTGTGCCCTACATATAAGAACACAAGAAGAGCCCTGAAACCGGATCAGACCAGGGGCCCATCTACTCCAGCATTCACACAATGGACAACCAGCTGTCGACCAGGAACCCACAAGCAGGACATGGGTGCAACAGCACCCTCCCTCCCATGTTCCCCAGCAGCTGGTGTACACAGGCATACTGCTTATGATCCTGGAGGTAGCATAGGACTAGTAGCCATGGATAGCCTTCTCCTCCAGGAATTTATCCAACCCCCCTTTTAAAGCCATCCAAATGGGTGGCCATCACTACATCTTGTGGGAGTGAGTTCCATAATTGAGCTATGCGCTGTGTGAAGAAGTCCTTCCTTTTATCTGCCCTGAATCTCCCACTCATCAGCTTCATGGGATGACCCCACTGGGTTCAAGTGTTATGGGAGGGGGGCGGAATGATGCCCTATCAACATTTTTGGTGGACTGCAACTCCTGCATGTTGGACTGCAAGTCCTATTAGTCTCCTTGCTCATTGGCATTGCTGGCTAGGAATGATGGGAGTTGCAGTCGCACACATCTGGAGGGCTTCTGGTTGGGGAAGCCTGCCCTATATCAACGGTGGGGAAAATGTGGCCCCAGAGATCTTCACTGAAATTGAGTAGAGCTCTGGGGCTGAAAGAGGTTTGCTGCCATTGTTTTATTGGACCAATCTCCTGCATATTTATTTGGAAGCAAATCCCACTGTGTTCAATAGATCTTATTCTCCGGCAAGTCTCTATAGGATTTCAGCCTAAGGGCAGGTTGCTTATATCCATCCCTTCAAAAACCCTTCTCTCTCTCTCTCTCTCTGTGCTTTCTTCCCATTGGCAAGCTCCTTTCGGCTGGGACCTGTCTCTATAAATATATTCAATAAATAAATAAAATTGTTTTGGGAGCCAGACAGGATGACTCTGCCCATAGCATCATCCTGCAACGCAGCCCCTGTGCACGGCTCTAGCTTTGATTTATTTACGGAGCCCTCTAACTGAACAGCGACATTGAATATATGCACTTTGTACGGAGCCTGTTTTCTGCAGAGAACATCTTGGCTGGCTGCAGCATGCCTTAAAAGAGTCTCCCGCAGATCTGCGCTTCGCATCTTCTGCACAGCCGTGGTACTCTCTGCTTTGAAAAAAACCACTTCCCTTTTTTTGCACTTTACCTTCTGAGTCAAGTTGTAGCAGCAGCAGCAGCAGCAGCTACACAGGCAGGCATTCTCGGGATGGCATCTCTCTGGCCTGCAGACAAAGTCCTGGCACAGTGCAGCTAGCCCTCCAACTCACCTCTCTCCTCTCGGGTGCCGCTGAAGAGCGCAGCGATGCAATGCTGAGAGCTGCAGAGAACCGGTCAGAAGTATTTGGCATCAGCTAGGGAAGAAAACCAAACCCGCGTCCTCTCCCGGTTGTTCCTTTCAAGGGCATGTGGAATGCAGGTACAGTAGGGATCCTTCAGCTGAGAATGGGTTCTTGAGTCTCTTTTTAACGTCTTCCTTTTATCAAACAGTCAAGGATCTGAGAAGCCAGCTAGCTTGAGCAGCTTATGCACGTTCACTTGGGCATGAAACCCCATGAACGCCGTCAGGCTGGCTTCTTAGTAAACATGCGGAGGATCAGGCTGCAAGGCAGCTTGTTCCTTTCCGTGGGGCTGATTTTTTAAAACAGGTTTTGCTTCCAACATCTTTATGTTTTTCTTTAAAGCTCACTCGTGGTTTTTAAGATGGAACAATTACAAGTGAAACTGAAATTTCTTACGACTTTAGGGTGGATTCCTGCATTGAGCAGGGGGGTGGACTCGATGGCCTTGTAGGCCCCTTCCAACTCTGCTATTCTATGATTCTATGACTTTGCTAGTCACTATTTATAGAATTGCACTCTGTTTTTAGTGTTCATTTACCCTGGCCTATTTTATTTATACTTCACATTTTAATAGCTGATGGACGGAGCTGTCTGTATCGGAATTTTAAGTTGTACTCTGCACTTTATGTTATTGATTCGTGAATATCTGCCAACTACGGAAATTGCATTGTTTTTAAGGCTGCAATCCTGTACCCATTTACCTGGGAGTAAGTCCCACTGAACTCCATTGGACTCCTAACTGAGAGCCAGTGTCATGTAGCAGTCAGGGACCCTGCTCAGAAGACACACTCAGCCATGGTGGTTAAGCCTACTCCCATCAGGGCCGGCACTTCCATAGAGGCCACTCAGGCAGCCGCCTAGGGAGCCAAGGTAAGGGGGGCGCCGAACGCCACACCCAGAAGCCGCTCTCCCACAGTGGCTCTGAGAGGGCGGCTTCCGGGCGTGCCGTTCCGAAGCCGCCTGCCCGCCCCAGCGTCCTGGCTTCGCTTCGGCTGGGCGCCCACCCAGCCAAAGTGAAGGCCCCCCCGCCCCCCGCCCCAGCATCCTGGCTTCACTTCGGCTGGGCGTCCACCCAGCCGAAGTGAAGCCCCCCCCCCGCCTCCCCGCCCCAGCATCCTGGCTTCGCTTCGGCTGGGCGCCCACCCAGCCAAAGTGAAGCCCCCCCCGCCCCCCCGCCCCAGCATCCTGGCTTTGCTTCGGCTGGGTAGGCGCCCAGCCGAAGCGAAGATAGAAAGCTGGGGTGGGGGCGTGGGCGGGTGGCTTCGGAACGGCGCACCCAGAAGTCAGTCTCCCAGAGCAGCTTCCGACTGGGCGCGCCATTCCAAAGCCCCCCCCCGCACCGCCCCCCCCCCCCCAGCGTCCTGGCTTCACTTCGGCTGGGCGGGCGAGATAGCGCCCCACGTCCAGGGGTGAGTGGGTGAAAGCAGCTCACCTGCCTAGGGCGCAAAATAGTCTGACACCGGCCCTGACTCCCATATCCACCTGTCCAAACTCTGGGGTCATCTGCTCATGATGATGCCCTTCTGCAAGGCCTTCCCCATCATGGGTGAAGCCAATGTCAACTTTGGGGGCGTGGGGGGGGGCTTTCTCAACTCTGGGCCCCCTTGGATGATGATGATGATATTTTGCATCCTGCCTTTCCCCCAAAAAAACTGAGACTCAAGACGGCTTTACAAAATTAAAAGATAGACAATTAGAACATAGAAACATACTAAAGTTTTTTTAAAAAATCATTAAACCATCTATAGTGTTAAAAGATTAAAAAGATTAAAAAGCAAATGACAATTTTTTTAAAAAAAAATATATCCAGCACATTAATCAAGTTCAGACTATTCCCAAAGGCCTGCTGGAACAAGAAAGTTTTGCCTGCCTTCAGAAGTATAGTAAGGAGGTAGCCAGTCTAGCTTTCCTGGGAAATAGGAACCATCACCACCCCTGCTATACTATGGTGGATGTACAGGGCCGTGGCTCCGTGGCAGAGCACATGCCTGCCATGCTGAAGGTCCCAAGTTTGATCCCTATCAACTCTAGGTTTGGATGTTGGAAAAATCTGCAATGGATTCCAATGGGTTGTGATTTCTATGACTCCCCTCTGATGATTTTGCAGTGGACCTGGGCTTTTCCAAGTCATGCATATTCCGCAACCTTGAGGAGGACCTTTTTTTTTTTTTTTTACTTTGGGGGTGGTGGTAGTTTGTTGTGCAAATTTGCATTACGAAAAGTGCATTTGCGCACTTGCACAAGTAAAATGAAATTCTGGTAAAAAAAACACCAAACAAACCGATTCCATCGATGAGCGGATGATGGAATAAAAGATACCTGATGAGACGCGAACCTCAGATGGCGTGGAGAGCGTGGAGAGGGAGGCATTGGTCTCCCTCCTCCCCAAATACTAGAACCCAACAGGGTCGTATCCCATGAAGGTGATTGGTGGGAGATTCAAGACAGATCAAAGGAAGGACTTCTTCACACAGCGCAGAGTTAAAACGCTGGAATTCACTACCACAAAATGCAGCGACGGCCACCAATTTGGATGACTTTAAAAAGGGGGGAAGGGGTTGGATAAATTCCTGGAGGAGAATTTGGCTACTAGTCCTGATGGTTGTGTGCTACCTCCAGTATCAGAGGCAGTAAGCCTGTGTGCACATCGGTTGCTGGGGAACACGGGTTGGAGGGTCCCGGTGCACCTGTGTCCTGATTGTGAGTTTCTGCCTGTCGACAGCTGGTTGTCCACTGTGTGAACAGACCTCTGGACTAGATGGACCAGCACGGCTGTTCTTGCGTTCTTATGTTCTAATAGATTGAACAAAATTGGTACATTTGTAGGGCTAGAAAAGAACCCTACCTGAATCCCTGTAAAGCCATTGCTGCCAGTCAACGTCGACAATATTGGGATAGATGGACTCATGGCCTGACTCAGTATAAGGCAGCTTCCAATCTTCCTATGCTGTTTCGTGCAAATTGTAGGGCTACCCGTTCGAGATATGGGCCTGATCTAGCTTTATGAGCTGCAGATGACCATCCTAAATGCCCCAGATGCTTCCAACAAATCCAGAGGGGAGCTGAAGGGTATCAGGATGCTAGACCTGTATGTCTCTCTCTCCCTTGCTGGATTGGGGCGCCTTGATTTAAGGAACTATTTCTTTCCAATACAAGAAGGGAATGCGTGTCTATATGCACTTGCCCACCCACATAGCAGCTGTTGGTCCCATCTGCAAATGACTATGGAGCATGTGTGTGTGTGTGTGTAGTTATAGATGTGATTGTTCTGAACAGAAAGGAAGACGAAATTGGTGAAATCGTGGTTTAGAAAAAGAAATTCAGCGCATATCGATATATATTCTGAATTCAGATATGCAGGTGGCTCTCACATTTGTCCTGTAGCATCCCAGTTCAGATCCCCACTCCTAAATGCACCACCTGACTGAAGTACAGTCGGTTATTGGTTTGTATCCCATATTGATTGATTGATTGATTGATTGATTGCATTTACATCCCACCTTTTTAGCTACTGCATGATTCTCTCTGCCTACAGTCTCTTCACAAAAAACCCAACTGGAGTGTCCAACATCTTGCTCCAGCCAACATGGGCGATACTTCAACGTGACTGAACCGTAATTGTCACCCTTAGAATCATAGAATTATAGAATAGCAGAGCTGCAAGGGCCTACAAGGCCATCGAGTCCAACCCCCTGCTCAATGCAGGAATCCACCCTAAAGCATCCCTGACAGAGGGTTGTCCAGCTGCCTCTTGAAGGCCTCTAGTGTGAGAGAGCCCACAATTTCACCAGGCAACTGATTCCATTGTCGTACTGCTCTAACAGTCAGGTAGTTTTTCCTGATGTCCAGCTGGAATCTGGCTTCCTTTAACTTGAGCCCGTATCAATCAATCACTAAGAAGCATTGGAAACTAGCAATTTTTAAAGGAATATTTTCACAACTATCCCAACCAACCCAACATTCAATCCATCTAACATTCCTGATGAGTTTCCAGCTTCAGTGCATTACTGGTCTGTCTCTGGGATTTTTGTTATTTTTAAGTTCTTAGTGCCAGTGGGTAGGCTGGTGGCAACAATGTCAGTGGGGCAGTGAGTCCTCTCTGGGTTTCAGTCAGAACCAGTCAGAACTCATGAAGGAGCTTTGGTTGATAGCAATTTTAGAGTTCTGACAGGTTCTGACTGAGAGGACTCACCAGTAAGTGTGTACTTACAAGTAACACTTTGGATCCCAGTGAAGGTAGGATTCCTCCACCACCCCACTCCTCATGCACACCGAAATCACTGCTGCATGTTAAAAAATAACCCCTCCTTGGTTTTCTTCAGGGTAATGACTGAAGGAGAAGCCCTGATGCATCATCCACAAAGATGCGGTGCCACAGATGAGAACAGTTCGGTTTCCGTTTGCCCCAAAGCCTGGGTTGAACCCACCTTCACCCTCGCTGCCAAGACCCGGGTTGTCATCACCAGTTGCCTTTTCGTGGTAGCAGCCTGCAACAACTCCGCAGTCTTATACAGCGTCATGAGGAAGAGGCGGAAATCTCACGTCCAGCGGCTCATCCAGAGCTTAGCCGTGGCAGACTTGCTGGTCACCCTGACCGTCATGCCGCTGGACGCCGCGTGGAACATCACCGTGCAGTGGTACGCCGGAGATGCGCTCTGCAAATTCCTCAACTTCCTCAAGCTCTTTGCCATGTACTCCGCTGCGCTGGTGCTGGTGGTAATCAGCTTGGATCGGCACGCCGCCATCCTTCACCCCTTCTCTTTCGCTAATTCCAGCCACCGCAACCGGGTCATGCTCTGCGTCGCCTGGATTCTCAGTGTGCTGCTGGCCTCCCCCCAGGTAGGACTCCAGTAAGGTGGGAAGGGCACCTCGTGAGAAAAAGAGCCAGTCTACATGGCCAATTTAGTGCGGAGGGAGAGCACAGTTATTTATTTATTTATTTATTTATTTTTGCATTTATATATCCCACCTTTTTTCCTCCAAGGGAACCAAGGCGGCGTACATAATCCTCCTCCTCTCCACTTTATCCTCACAACAACAACCCTGTGAGGTGGGTTAGGCTGAGAGTCTATGACTGGCCCAAAGTAACCCAGTAGTTTCCATGGCCAAGTGTGGACTAGAACGCGGATCTCCCGACTCCCAGTCCAACACTTTAGCCACTACACCACACTGGCTAAACCATATTTGCAAAGACGGGTATACAGTGGCCATATAGAGACACAGCCTGGATCACTTCTCCTTCCAGGAAAATGGAAGGGCTGAACTGTCTTCTAGCACATGTAACTAGCTTTCAGGGAGAAGGACACCATGGGATAGCATCCTCTATCTAACCAATGTCAAAAAAATATATATGTTCATATAAATTAATAAGACAGTAGCCATTATCAAGCATCTCTTAAACTCGGATCTCCCGACTCCCAGACCAACACTCTAGCCACTACACCACACTGCCTCTCTAGCCACTGGCATCACACATCAGGGTCGTTCATGACAGATGCTGCTGCCGCCTCCCCGCCGGCCTCCTGCTGCCTGGGTAAGAGCGACCCAGGTCAGAGAGCTCCGCGGAGGCGGAAGCCGAGCTCTCCAACCCGGGTCGCTCTTACCCCGGCAGCAGGAGGCCGGCGGGGAGGCGGCGGCGGCAAGGACGCGCCCGGATTCCCCAGCCGCCTCCTCCTCCGTCTCTTCTGGCTGTAGTCCACACTATCGTTTTGGGGTCGTACTTGGGGCGCATGCATGCGCCTTCAGTACGGCATGTGGAAGGGCCCTTAGTATGTTTTTTCTCCTTAAACGCAGCTCCCGAATGGTTCCGCTGCAGGATGCCCCATACCCCCTGCATGAAATCCTGGGCCTGCTTGTTTCCGTCAAGGGCTGGGACGCCCCACTGAGATCAAGGGGTGTCTGTTTCCCATTCAGAACATCCCAGCAGTGATCTTTTAATCTTTTACAATATCCCAATGCTGGACGAGAGGTGTGGGGGTAAGCTACAAGGGCTTAATTCAGCACTTGCAGTGACCTTCCCGGAGCAGGGGAGCATGGACCAGGGCAGGGAATAACTCTGGGGTTGACGGGATTCAGTTCTATTCGCGGGACTCCGCTCCAACCCCAAACAATGGCCCTTTCACATTCAAGTGCTGGGTGGGCCGTGAAAGCAGGTTTTTAGGTAGTGTATACTCTGCTTTTCTTGCTTCATGTGATGTTGATGGACCAAAGCCAATGTCATTAAAATCCGGATAAAGCCAGAAAATGCTTCTGATTCCTGCTGATCAGACCAAGGAGGATCCTCTGGGAGGAACTTCTCGATCCTCCCAGAGTGCAGGACATGAAATAACGGGCTCAAGTTAAAGGAAGCCAGATTCCAGCCGGACATCAGGAAAAACATCCTGACTGTTAGAGCAGTATGACAATGGAATCAGTTACCTAGGGAGGTGGTGGGCTCTCCCACACTAGAGGCCTTCAAGAGGCAGCTGGACAACCCTCTGTCGGGGATGCTTTAGGGTGGATTCCTGCATGGAGCAGGGGGTTGGACTCGATGGCCTTGTAGGCCCCTTCCAACTCTGCTATTCTATGAGTCTATGATCCATCTAGGCCAGCGTTTCACACAGGGGCCATCCAGCTGCCAAGCAGGACACAGTGCAACAGCACCCTCCCACCCATGTTCCCCAGCAACTGGTGTACATAGGCATACTGCCTCTGATACGTCTGTGTAGATTGGTTCAAGGCCTCCCTTGCATGTTTTCTGAGACCCTCGCCTTTTCAAAATGAAGGTTGAAAGAACAAATGATGCCAATTAGAATTTCAAAATGCTTTATCTCAACTTTTCCTCTTATGCCCTATATAGAGGGGTGGGGAGGGGAAATCTGAACTGAGCTGTGCATTTTTCAAGCAGTAGATCTTTTTACATGAGTAAATATGCAACGTCTTAGTATTTGGGATGCTGTTTGAAAGTGCTGAGTAATTCAGTCCTGCTTACATCTGAGTAGACACGCAGAAACCTTGTCCCGCTTGCTTCTGAGTGGATTTAAAATGGGATTAATCACATCACCATAGATGTAATCTCCCCCACACACACACACACACCAAGAAAAAGAGTTCCCCACCCCTGATTTAAGGTTGGGGAGTGGACAGCTTCCGCCATCCTCCCGCAGTCTAATATAGCAATAAACGAAAAGCTGACACAGAAGTGAAGAGTACATAGAGGAATAAAGAAAAGAGATACTTTTCAGAAGGAATGGCGAAAATACATAGACTATGAAAGAAGATTCGAACAGAATAACTTTGGCAGAAGCATATAGAAATTTGTGGGACTCCTGAAAAGAAGAAAATTATAAAAGAATGAAAGAGGATAAATTAATATACCACCCTGGAATAGAATCAGAAAATAAAATAGATGGAAGAAGAATTTTGGAATTGACCAAGCTTGGGGAGTGGAGTGGAGGGATAGTGAATTAATGTGTGTGTGTGTGTGTTTAATTGTCTCCTGTATTTTTTGAAAACTCAATAAAAAATATTGGGGAAGGAGGAGGAGGAGGAGAGCCTTTCCAATCTGGTGCCCTCCAAATGTTTTGGATTACAACTCCCAGGATTCCTGGCCGTTAGCCATGTTGGTTGGGGTTGATGGGAGCTGCAGTCAATGCATCTAGACTGCACCAGGTTGGAGAAGTCCAGAATAGAAGAACTACATCAGAAATTACATCAGTAGCAAAACCACAGCGTAATAATCTGAAGGTGTCCATAGACTCTTGGGACATTGCTGCCAAGATCTCACCGAAAGCTGGTTAGATGACGAGTGTCCTCCATTGAGATAAATCTGAACTTCTTTCCTCATGTCAATTCCAGCTCTTCCTTTTCCACCTGTACACCATCCCAGGGGTCAATTTCACCCAATGTGTGACGCACGGAAGCTTCAGAGAACACTGGCAGGAAACTACCTACAACATGTTCACCTTCACCACCCTCTATATCACTCCACTGTGTGTGATGATTGTCTGCTACGTGCGCATCTTATTTGAGATTAGCAAGCAGCTGAAAATTAACAAAGGTGAGTTCGTGGTCCTTAATTTGCACGTGATGTGAATCAGGTACCTCCCCTGAAGATCTTAAGTTGTTAAAAACATCCTGAATTTTAAAGGAATAATACAATGCTTACGATATCTTGTGCCATGAAAAGAAAGCACAAATTTATCCCCCAAATGATTAAAAAAAGAGTTTATTCTGCCCACTTCCCCTTTGAACATTTCAGATTAAAGAAAATAGTAAGGTGCAGCCCTATGCATATTTAGACAGAAAGAAGTCCTACAACTTTCAGTATCTCCCAACCAGCCATGCTGGGAATAGTAGGAGGGTAGGTTTTTTTTCTGTCTAAACGTGTGTAGGATTGCACCCTAACAAATTAGGATCTCTAGTATATGAAAAACTCTAGTATATGAAAAACATCAGGAAAAACTTCCTGACTGTTAGAGCAGTACGACAATGGAATCAGTTACCTAGGGAGGTGGTGGGCTCTCCCACACTAGAGGCCTTCAAGAGGCAGCTGGACAACCATCTGTCAGGGATGCTTTAGGGTGGATTCCTGCATTGAGCGGGGGGTTGGACTAGATGGCCTTGCAGGTCCCTTCCAACTCTGCTATTCTATGATTCTAAGAAGAACCAACCAAATATTGGCCTCTCTTCTGGAAAATGTATCTCAATTAAATATGTTCTGGCTGTGATTTGTTCACTCACTTTTTCCCCTGAAGAACCCAAACAGCTTCGCACTTGCTGTACCGTGTCCTGACTTTTTAAAAAACCAACCAACCAACAAACCCTGATTTGTGGCCTTTTTATTATTATTTAAAGGCAGTTGCAGTATCAGCCTTTTCAGTATGGCACTATTAAGGCATCTCAGGGGTACTGTGTCTTTAATTGTATGTTTCTGCTGCGTAGCCTCTATCGCTAATTGTGTCCTGTTCAGCGTGGCTGATGAATTGCCCCTTCATTAGTCAGTTCCTGTTCCCCATGAGGGGAGGGGGCTTTAGGGCACAATCCTGTCAGGATTCCCACCAGCCTCTGAAATTTGCCCTCGTGCTGCCCATGCTCTGTATTTTAACTAGCTGAGGCATCAGGGAGGGGGAGGGGGAGCAGGAGGGGAGGAGTCTGGGGAAGCCTCTGGATAAAGCGTACGCCAGCCCCTCCACCCGTCTCCCCTCGTCTCCCCTTCCCACCCACTGGCCTGCCCCCATTCTCTTCCCTCTGATGTCTTGTTTGCAACCTCAGAAAGGCAGGTGGTGCAGTTCTCTTCCCGCTGGCTGTGAGGGGGCTGGGGTGGAAAGCGCGGACTCAGATCCAGGAATCAGAAATATCATATGTCCCCCCCTCCCGACACGGTCTAAGGGCCATAAGATTTCGCTCTTCATTGCCAATTTCATTGTTTTCTTTAATACAAAATGCGATTTATCTAGAACTCTTTGAAACGTAGAAATAAAAGAAGCTTTTATTTCTTTTATGAGTAATGAAAGGTGCAACTCGCAGGGCAGGGCAGCAGAGTTTGCAGAAGGTGCTCTGTCCGTGGTTCTTTCAGGAACTGCCAGCGTCTGTTGCTCTAGCGGTCCATTCCGCCTGTGCAAGAGAACCAGAGGAGGCACAGCGGCAGCTTGGGATACTGCCCAGTATGTTTTTATATTGCATGGTTTAAAGTTTTATTTTGTGAACCACCCAGAGAGTTCCACCTATTGCATAGCATATAATAACTACCGTATTTCTTCGATTCTAAGACGCACTTTTTCCCCTAAATTAACAGCTCTAAAAATGGGGTGCGCCTTAGAATCGATGGCGTCTTAGAATCGAAGCAATACGGTAAGAGGAAAAGAGGACGCTCCTGCAGCAGCTTCGAGTCATGCGAGCGAGGAGGAGCTGGTTGGGTAAGCGCCTGGTTTTTTGTTAGGCAAATTTATTCGTAAGTCCCATCGATTTCCATGGCACTTACTCGCGTGTCGTCGTCCCCTGGTGCAGAGACAAGTAAAGAGCGGGACTGGAGAGTTAAGTTTACTCTTTGTTTCAACGCCCCCCCTTATTCCCGCGCAAACGGCAGTTTCTTCTCTCACAGAGGGAAAAAAGAAAAGGACACGACCATTAGAAGAAAGCACGGCGGGGGGGGGAGGTTGGCTGGGCGGTGAGGGAAGTATTTCTTTGATTCTAAGATGCCCTTTTCCCCCCAAATTAACATCTCTAAAAATGGGGTGCGCCTTAGAATCGATGGCGTCTTAGAATCGAAGAAATATGGTAGCTCATTCACTCATTCTGGAGAGGTCCTTTTGGAATCCTTCACAATCCCTTGTTTCTATCACCTGAATAATTCAGTGTCATCCGAAAACGCGTCCACCTCAATGCTTGAGGTTATTTATGAATATTTTTAAAGCAGATCATTTTTTAAAAAAACCAGGTCATTTAAAAACACACACGTCCAAATACACCTCTGCATCTTACTTCCCTGCCTTGGGAGAACCCTCTACTTACTCTCAGTTTCTTGTTCTTTCACCAGTTATCAATCCATAAGAGAACTTCTCCTCTTATCTCGTGAGGACCTGTCTCCTTGTCCCATGATCGCTCTGTTTACTCAAGCGCCTTTCATGAGGGACTTTGTCAAAAGTTTTTTGAGAGTCTCAGGTACACAATGCCCACAGTTGTTGTCCCGGCAAGCATTTGCCCTGTTTGCCTGGGCTCTGCCCACCACCCCCAGCCCAGGACTGGTACTCTTGTTAGTTCTGATGTCAGTGACCCTTTGCTTCCCGTGTAACTGACCCGTTTGGGACTCCCCCCCCCCCACAGGTCTTGCCAGAGGCAAAGATGAGCACATCTCCAAGGCCCGAATGAAGACTCTCAAAATGACAGTTGCCATAGTGGCTTCGTTCATCATCTGCTGGACTCCTTATTACCTCCTGGGCTTGTGGTACTGGTTCCAGCCTGACATGATCCACAGAATGCCGGAATATGTCAGCCACTTCCTGTTCCTCTTCGGCTTGCTGCACACATGCACGGACCCCATCATCTACGGGCTGTACACGCCGTCGTTTCGAGAGGACATGAAGACGGGCCTCAGGACCCTTAAATTAACAGTGACCCGCCAGGAAAAGAAACTTGCATCCATCTCAGAGATGGACAATAAAGATTTGCACGACCAGGGCCACCGGGCAAGTATTTCCAATGGTGGGACTCTACATACCGCGTTGTAGAGGAAGAAGCTCCAACAGGCAAGAAGCTCAGGGCTGGTTCACACACGCGGGCAGAAGACTTGATTTGCAACATCTGCTGTCTATACATTTGAGAACTGGAGGCTGACATGTGAAGTGGCTTCATTAAATTGGGTATTCGTGTATCCAATTTCGCAGGGAAACAGGGCACAGGGAGAGATAGTAGCTTCCCCCCAAGGGAGAATTTCTGAGTCCGTGTGCAGTCCTGAAAAGGTTGCATGAGGCTGCCCTCCCACCTAGTTTTAGGTGATATGATAGTTTTTTTCTGTGGGGGCCCATTCACACATGCAAGTCATCAAGTGCTAAAGAAGCATGCGTGAACCTCAGTGAATACTGAGTGGGACAATTGGTTGCCCATCCCCTCGTTCAACCGGCATCTTGGTGGAAACAACCGTCCTTGGACTCCAAAGGGCCACCAGACATTGGAGGGGAGGGGGGGAATTCTGTCCCCAAACCATCCTGAATTAAACGTGGCTAGAGGAGACCAAATGTAATGTCATTGAGCAGGGGGGTTGGACTCGATGGCCTTTTAAGCCCCTTCCAACTCTACTGTTCTATGATTCTGTGATTCTCTTATAAATTATACTACCAATTGGATCCATTTTTAGAAATATATTTTATTTGGGTAGCATGTTTTTGTTCTGGTAGCAACAGGGAGGGGGGTTGCCATGTAGAACTTGCAGACAGGAAAATAAAAGGAAAATAAATGCTGGATTCATAGAGCAACTTGGGAGGAGGTGGCAGTTGGTGAGTAGACGCACCGGAGCAGCAGGCATCCAAGAGCCCAAAATCTATACAACGGGGCAAGCAAAGCCTTGGGGCATCCTCAAGACTTCTTTTTTACCCTGCTGTTGGGAAACACAGGCTAGAGGATTCATGAATGAGCCAGAAATAAAGACAGTCTTAACGTGTTTCTATATATATGTCACGAGGGTTGCTGAACTTACTGTGCTAGCAGGGCCAGAATTCCAAGAACGGAAATCCTCTGAGTTTAAGCAGAGCTTCTACGATCACTGTGCCATGCGCACGCGCGCACGCACACCTACCTCCACCTAAACGGCAGTTGTAAATACTTTAGGGTTAGGGTTTTGCTTATGTTACTCTGTAGAGCATCTAGGGTGGCCCCGTATGAATCGCCAAAAAGAGGAAATGCACCATTAAAAAAGGAGGGTGATTTCAGTAAGTTGCATGCGCATACACACACACACACACACAAATATGCATGCAAATTTAGAAATGTAATTTAATTAGAAATAAGAGTACATTTGAACAGTAACCAGGTGACCTCTGTGCCTATCTGTTCAGCCTTAAGATGGGCAGCAGTTCTTAAGGTATTTTTTAATCTTTGAACCGGAACTGGACAAGACAGCCCTTCAAAGAGAGGACACCTGGCCACCCTAAGAGCCCCAAGCTCACTGACAGCACCTTAGAGGCCCCTTAGAGGCCCCTTCCAACTCTACTATTCTATGATTTTCACAAGAAAATGTCTGGAAATGCCTCCCATCACTCCTTCAAAGCCAGTGGGTACATGTATATCTGCAGGGAGCCTTTGCATCAACTGTGCCCAGGCAGGGGAGATTTTGGCTCTGCTGCAACGTGGTCCCAGAGACATTTTTTATGTAAGCAAACGGTTTGCATTACAATGGCGAGAAATAAAGGGGTACGGATGAGGGAAGCTTCACGGTGGGAAGTAAACCTCTGCTCTGCCCATGTTGATACCCCAACCGTTGAGAAACAAACCAACTCGTACCTGAACAGCTCCACCTTTTCATGCACATCCCCCGGCTTCTCTCTCTCTTTCTCTCTGTCTTGGCAGTACACCAGGACCTTAGGAAACCGGCTGTTATATCAATTAGACTTTGTTACGGGAAGAAGAGCATCAAGCTTACGAAAGCCAAATTCTACAACGCAATCGGTTACAGTAAACTAGCTTCGCTGAATCTCGCTGCATTGGGCAAACTTCAAGGCTTTTAAGCACAATTTGTACTTATGGGTTTCTGCCACAACTACCCTGGAGGAAAAGTCCTTGTTTTGCCGCGGCATTGAGTGAGAAAACCGGAACCACCCCCAAGACTCTCATTCAACCCATTTCCACTTCTCCCAGAGCCTTTCCTAGCCACCTGGGGTGGGGTGGGGTCGGGTGGGGGAGTGAGACAGAAATGCATTTCTTCATTGCAGTTCTATACCGGCTTCCTAAAGGCAACCAAGGCGGTTTACAACGTTTTCAGAAAATAACATTAGAAATAAAACAAAACAAAGTATTCTAAACAACCTTTAAAAGTTGCAACAATTTTAAAAAGCCAATGGTAAAAAGATGTGCCTTGCTCTGCTTCCTGAGTGCAGAGAGAGCAGGGGGATCGATCAGGAATTGTGTTGCAATTTGGGAATGATGCAGGAGCGCGCCCTTACCTGCGCATCTGGCAAGCAGGTCTCTACAAGCAGGGTGGTGGTGGTGTTCCTCAGAAGGACCTCTTCTGCGGATCTGAATAACCCAGCAGGCTCATACTGAGATAGGCAGTTCCTCAGAGAGTTGACAGCGATGGGTTTTCAGACAGAGCTCTCTGCTTCCAGCTACAAACTGGTATATTCCCACCCAATTATCTTCACTACATTGGCCCGAAGACGACATTGGGAAGGTGATGGGGAACTGGTATTTTTAGGGCGGGGCGCTCATTGAGAGACAGGTGTTGTCCTGGAGTAAGCTAGCAAGCAGATGATACAGGGGCATCTTTAGATGTCTGCCCAGAAAGGCAGGGTGGGAGGATAAAAGAATAGGTCCAGAGAATTGGCTTCCCCCATATAGCAGCAAGCAAACGAAGGCCTGTGGGTGATGTTAGGTAGGGTGACCACATGAAAAGGAGGACAGGGTTCCTGTATTGGAAAGGGAATTTCAGCGTGTGTCATTGGTATGCATGCAGCACCTGGTGATATGCCCTCTTCATCACAACAGTTAAAGCTGCAGGAGCCCTGCCCCTCTTTTGTATCTGGTTACGATGCTAGGCAGGGCTCCTGCAGCTTTAACTGTTGTGGTGAAGAGGGGATTTCACCAGGGTCACCATGCCTACAAATGACACCTGCTGAAATTCGCCTTTCAATACAACTGTTAAAGATACAGGGGGCCAGTCCTCCTTTCCATATGGTCACCCTACGTTAGGAATTTCTGCCCCTTAACGTAAGTAAGCCCTGAACGATGGCAGCAATCTAAAGTGCTATTTTAGGTATTCCTAGGCCCACTAAAACTGGTTTTCTCCCTCTTGAAACTGCAAAAAAACTAACACCCACCTCTCCACACGCAGTATCACAAAGTGTTTTTATATTCACCTTGGTTTCAAACACGGTTTCTCACACAGCAAAGGGAAGACAGATGAGCAAGGGATTTAGTCGAACAATTCTTTCAGGCTTGCCCAGAGTGAAACAGAGACGCCGTCCCTTCGCATGGACATAGCAGTTTTAATGTGCAAAGTGCTCAACAGTCCTTATTTGCAATTGCCTTCACAACAAGCTTGCGAGGTAGGCCATCAACAGTCCCCATTTTATGAAAGGAGAACTGAAGTTTACAGTGATTTCGCCTGAAGACGGCCTGTGGCAGAAGGTGGGGCGCGAACCAAACTTCTTCCAGCATGTGGTTTTCAAAATGATCGTTCTGCTTCTTTCTCGTGTGTAGAACAAACCGGGAGGACAAATGCAAACCGCGTCCACGTTCAGCTTTGAGGTTCTGAAAGAAAACTTAAAAGAAGCCTGTTTCCTTGTCTATTCTCCCCCCCCCCCCCGCAATTGACTCCCAATTAGAAGATGCGCTGTAGACATTAGAACACATAAAATTCCTTAAAAAATAAACTGGAAAATAGAATTATGGCTTTGATCCAAAATGGTTCTCTGGTCATGTAAGGTCATGTTCTCTGGTTATGTAAGCCATCACCAGTAACTTCTCCATTGGTCTAGACACTGAACCACCCATGGGCTGCACCCTATCCCACACCACTCCCACAGTCCCTGCAGCTCGCTGGGGCAGAAGATTCTTGCGGAGGGCGGGGAGACACCCAGAAGGTGTGTGAGAGAGAAAAGGGTGGTAGGAACCCCCCTGATCTATGGACACAAACTCTGTTCCATTCACAGAAGGAGAGTTAGAATTCCAAGCCTAGCATCTGAACATTGTCCTTTCCTTAAAAATAAATACAGCTCTTTCATAGCATCACTTAGCACTTGGGACCCCGACTCCCACCAATCCAGGTTGGCCATGAGATGGAGAGTCTTGCGCCTCCATAGTCAAGAGGCATCCAGTGGAGGCTGGTGGCTCCGACGTCAGTGGGGAGGGGGATCTGCTCCGGGTTTCAGTCGGAGCCAGCGGCTCCGACTGAAACCCGGAGCGGATCCCCCTCCCCACTGACGTCGGAGCCACCAGCCTCCACTGGTGCCATCCCCTCCAGGCCCACCTGAGTGGGTTGGCCCCTTTCTTCATTGGACCCTGGGATCCGGATTCTCTTGCAGCGGCTGAACAGGACTGTGCCATGTGCAGGACGTCTCCCTTGCCGGTTCCTGCCGTGTGGGTGAGAGCACACGCCAGCCTTTCCCATGCTGGTTCCCCCCTCCCAATGGATTAGATTACAACCCCCAACATCCCCAGCCAGCTGGGGATGGTGGGAGTTGTAGTCCAGCCCATCTGGAAAAAACCCCGGTTTGGGGAGGGGTGGTATCAGTCGTTGCCTTAAAAAAAAAAGCCTTAGAGCACAGTTCCGTGACTTGAGCAAATTCAAAAGAGAGTCACACACGTGCCGCACCCATCACCTCTACCCACGTCACACGTGTTCGCTGCACGTGAACAGATCTTGCTCTTCCTAGCATCTCCCTCAATCAAGGGTGACCCTATGGAAAAGAGGACAGGGCTCCTGTATCTTTAACGGTTGTACCGAAAGGTTAATTTCACCAGGTGTCATTTGTTATCCTCGCAGTACCTGGTGAAATTCCCTCTCCATCCCAACAGTTAAAGCTGCAGGAGCCCTGCCCTCTTGACCAGATACAAAAGAGAGCAAGACTCCTGCAGCTTTAACTGTTGTGATGAAGAGGGGATTTCACCAGGTGCTGCATGCCTACAAATGACTCCTGCTGAAATTCCCTTTTCCATACAGCTGTTAAAGACACAGGAGTGTCTTCCATACAGCTGTTAAAGACACATGTTCTCCCTTCCATAGGGTCACCCTACCTCAATGCCCACTCTGCTTGAGGCAGGCTGTGCTCAGGCTCATATTTGGTTCAGCTCGATGAGCCGAACAAACTGAAAGGGAGAAGCAGCCTGGCCCCAGGAGGAAGCCAGGAGAAGCAGGAACAAGGGAAGGGAAATGCACAGATGAGGGAGCAGCGCAGAGAAGTGGTTGGAACCAGCACTGCAGTTCTTGCTCTCAAATTGGGTGAATGTTTCTGGCTTGGTCAAGGGACAGACATTTGCTGGAAAATGCATTTAAAAGGATACGGGGTCTTTCATTCTCTCTCTCTCTCTCTCTCTCTCTCACACACACACACACACACACACGTACGTTCATGCGCAGACACTGCAGTTTAAAAAAAAAATGCTTCAGCAAACGTGTTTCAAATGCCCCAGTCAGAAAGGAGTACGAAAGCTCCCTGGGAGTTACAGGATGAAAAAAAAAATCACCCTTATTTGCAGAGCACATGAAAGAGGTTGCTATTTATTGGAGCAGGACACAGCTCAGACTCAGCACTCTGACCTCTAAGTCACCGCCGTGTCACATTTCTCTCCCACGGCACCTTCCCACCCTCGCACTCCGTCTTCAGCGAGGCAAAGAAGAGGAAGTTCCCTGTACCAGACTCTTGTGCAGAGATGCCAGTCAAAAATATGTGAGAAGGTGGGGCTGGGGAAGTTAAGGCAGCCGAAACATGTCCGCCCCCACCTGGTTCCATCTACCCCCAGGCTGATGGGTTTTCAAGGCGGCTCTAGATTTCTCGTTCTTAAGGCATATGGTGTGAGGGGAGCTGAGCCCTGAGAGGTCACCGTTTGGAGTCAAAGAGCTTGTTCCAATAATAGAGGAAGGCCGGGGAGTTGCTGGCCCCTATGATAATCAGCAGTAGCAGATACAGGATCATCGTTACAGCAAAGCGGTGCTTGGAGACCCAGGATTGACTGGCAGGCCTACGGGGAGAGAAAGAGACCAAAAGAGGCAGCTGTTAGGACACGCTCTGCAGGATCCTGCCCCAGACCACTGGGGACTGGATGTGACCCCACCCCTCTCCCGTCTGTTTCGGAGATTTTAGCAGTCATGAAGCGTACCTTCACCTTTGCAGCCCTAAGGACTAGCAGCTTGATTTAAAGGGGGTGGGATTCCTAAGAGTTCAGTTCCACGGCCAGTGGGTTTTTCTATGCACTTGCACGGAAACGACAGCGCCCTCCGCCTCTTGTTTTGCCACCACCCTTGCAATCTCTCCTTCCTGGCAGATAATATCTATAAGAACTGGAAGCTTTTTGAAATCTTTTCAAGAAATTGAGAGCATTATCTGACGGCTTGAATACGTGGAAATGATATGGTGGTAAGCCTTGAGAGTCTTCCGTACAGCTTTGTATAATCAACTTAGGTTTTGGATAGTTTATAATTATAATTACAAGTTTCACTATTTCTTCTTTAGATAAACCTTGGAGGGTTCCACTCTAAATGTATAGCCGCGGCTCCTTTTGTGAACCAGTCGGTGAGGCCAATATACTCTGATTTCTTGCATTGAATGTAGTACATGACAACGTATGTGGTTGGTTACAAATGCTGAGTAAGGTGTTTTTGTATCATTTTACAGCGTCCTACTGATGAAGAATTCTCGAAACAGGACTTGCACCGGACTACTGTTTATTATTATTAGATGCTTTATGAAATTATTTATTAGACGCATATATTATGAGATTATTGATTCTTGTCATGAATGTTTAATGGATGCCAACTTATTGTGGGATTCATTATGAATGTTTGATAAACACCTTGTAAATGTTATCTATATGCCTGTCTTTTGTACATTTGTGATATCTTTTGAACCGTTCACCTATAAAAATTCCTTAGTATCTTTATGGTTGAGTGTTATCACTCTTATTGTATCCCAGATAATATTTTTCGGCATTGTTAAACGGCGGATTGGCGGAGGGTAACAAGTTTCCAGTTAGTCTATAAAGCACCATCGGGGGGATTACAGCTGCAGAGAAGAAGTGGTGACCGCTCACCTCCGGTGTTGCTTTTGGGAATACACCAGCAAATATTTCACCCGTATCAGCTGGTTGTTCGTCACAACGAAGTACTTCTGAGGGACGTCGCCCCCTTCGCTGTTCCGCACTCGGGCTCTCTTCTTGTCGATTTCTTTAGAATCTGTGCAAGAAGAAAAGAGGCCTCTTAGAAACGAGGTGAAAGACGAGGGAGCACTGGAGCTTCAAGACCAGAGTTGGGCAGCACCCATTCATCACCGCCTCATAGCGTGGCCTCCACCTCCGCCCAGCACCCTAATTTTTTATTTTAAAGTTATTTACTTGTCTTAGGAAGATGGCAGCCTGCATGGAGGGAGGAGCAAAAAGCCCCCGCCCCCAGACCTCCCCTGATGTAGAGAGTCCCAGGTTTTTGCAACTAAGATTGTAGTGCCTGAATTTGCTTTCCTTTTCCCCCTCCTCCTCCTCCCTCCCAGTCCCCTTTCCTTTTGTGTCATGTCTTTTAGATTGTAAGCCTGTGGGCAGGGACTGTCAAGAAATACTTTTGTAAGCCGCCGTGAGAGCCTTTTTTGGCTGAATGGCGGCATAAAAATCCTTAAATAAATAAATAAATAAATAAAAATAAGCTTGGGAGAGCAGCTGGCTGTCAGTAGCTGGGCTCGATGGAACTGCAGTCTGGCTCCTGGTATTAGAAAGCCGTTGTGAAATCTTTTAGACCAGCCTCCTCCAACCTGGGGCTGGACTACAACTCCCATCATCCCCCCGCTCCCAGTCAGCATGGCCCCTGGAGATGATGGGAGTTGTAGCCAAACCCATTTGAGGGGCCCCAGGTTGGGGACGGCTTTTATTTTTTTAAATGAAGACTCGCCTTTCTTCTTGGCTTGGCATTTTACATCTGGATGATCGATGATTTCGCAAACGGCCACGCAGCTAAGAACCGGGCCCATGGTGCTCCGTTGCCAGCCGAGGCCGTGAGGGCTATAGAGAAGAGCGAGGCTCAGGTCGCTGGTCAGGTAGGTGCCTTCCCCGAACAAGGAGGTCTGGGGAAAAAGGAGGAAGGTTTGGCACAACCACTGAACCACATGCTAGCAGCCTCCCTTTCAAAAAGAGAAGAACGTTGTTTATTGAGATCCTGCCCCATCGCTAGACTACAGACGTAGAGAAAGTGGGGAGGGTGGAGGACACTCTGGTCCCTGTAGCTTCTGGAAGGTCAGCCCCAGTCCCTCTGGGGCAGGATGCCTGCAGAGGGACATGTCAGGGAGGCTTTAAGGTGGATTCCTGCATTGATCAGGGGGTTGGACTCGATGGCCTTAAGAGACCCCTTCCAACTCTACTATTCTATGATTCTACAACAACAGGTTGGGGAAAGGTGGCTTAAGGCAATGTAAGAAGCCCCCAAATTTCCTCCCAACCTTGAAGTTTTGGGGAAGAGGGACTGGGGAGGATTCTATTCTATGATTCTTTGAGCCCGGTTCCAACCGGATCACTGTTTGGACTAGTGCCTTTCCCTAAACAAGGAAAACCTCTGCTAGGACCCTGCCGGCTTACACAACACAGACCACGACAAGAGAAGGGAAAGACACTTCCTATAGTTTCATTTACAAATCCGAACATTTAAGTCGGAGCTGCTCGAAGCCTTTGGGCAGGGGTGGGCCACCTCTGGGTGTTTTGGCCTACAATTCCCATCAGCCCCAGCCAGCATAGCCAAAGGTGCGGGATGATGAGAACTGTAGGTCAAAACATAAGGACATCAGGAGAGCCCTGCTGGATCAGACCAAGGGTCCATCTAGTCCAGCATTCTGTTCACACAGTGGCCAACCAGCCGTTGACCAGGAACCCACAAGCAGGACATGGGTGCAAGCAAGACATCTGGAGGGCTATGTGTTGCCCACCCTGCCTTTGGGGCTGAGCAGGCAGTAAAGCCCAGATACCGTATTTCTTTGATTGTAAGACGCCATCGATTGTAAGACGCACACTAATTTCAGTACCACCAACAGAAAAAAAAAAACTTAAGACACACCTGCGATTCTAAGACGCACCCCATTTTTAGAGATGTTTATATGGGGGGAAAAATGTGTCTTAGAATCGAAGAAATAGGGTAAATACACACGTCCTCTGGCACCTGATTTCTACGAACTGCCTGAATCCACAGTGGTTCACAGTGTGAACCAATGGAAGTTTGCAGCACACGCAGAGCAAGGGCTTTGGTCCTTTCTGCTGGCTTGCTTGTCCAACAACACGCTGCTCCCAGCCCGTTGGCTCAGAGGCAGAACCACTAGGAGGCAGATGGGCTGCAGGGTGCAATAAAGGGGAGCACCACCTCCTTCTTGGACCATGACTTTGCCGCAGGCGTGCACAGAAGGCAGGCCAAGGAGGGAATGGGCATTAGTGCAGCACACGTGATCGACCACCAAGCACCGTGTCTGCTTGAAGAGAAGATTTCCTGCCACCAGCCTGGTTCTGCAGCGAAACCACGACGAAACAGAGGCAATGGCACCCCGAGAAGAAGCAATCCCACATGGACTGCAATGAAGCTGAACAATATTTGGGACTTCTTAGATTAGGGGAGGAAAGGCAAATGACACATGATCAACGTTTATCAAATTAGGTGGGGTGAAAGTGGATAGGTGGAAGTTGTTCTCCCTTGCTATTAATATAAGAAGTCCTGCAATAAAGCTAATCAGCAAGAGATTCAGGACGGACAAAAGGATGGACTTCTTCAGACAGAGAACTTATGGAATTCGCTGCCGCAAGGTGCCAACCACTGGCTGAGATGGTTTTAGATGGGGTCAGACATAGTCATGGAGTAGTCCAGTCTAATGCTCTCAGGGTATGTTGGATGACAACTCCCAGCTTGCTGGCTGGGGCATGCTGGGAGTTGTAGTCCGACCCTTCTAGAGGACACTAGGTTAGGGACGGCTGATATAGTGTATGAATGGCTCCTGATGGAAACATGCCACCACCAGGATCGGAGGCAGGAGATGAATTCAGCAAGCTGCTGGAGAGGTTGTCAAAAGAAAGGAATATATTTACATATGTGGTGGGAATGCGAACTTGTACAAAAATTATGGGAAATGGTGTTTAATGAGCTAAAAGAAATTTTAGGAATGGAGATTGAAGAGTTACCTATAGCGGCATTGTTATCATTATATGGAGAACTGAATTGTAATAAAGAGACAAAAGAATTGATAATGAATTTGTTAACAGCAGCAAGATTTATGATATCTAGAAACTGGAAGGTTCAAGGGGATTATCATATAGAAGATTGGTATAAAGAAATAGGGGATATTGCTATTAACGATAAATTAACATGGAACATGAAAGTTAGAAGAGGAAGGATAAAAACGAATGATTTTGAGGGAATATGGAAACAGTTTCTAGAATTTGTTTTATCAAAGGGGAGAGGGAAAACACCTCCAGAGGAAGCAATGAGATTCTGGAAACAGGAATAAGATCCTGTGGGTGAGGGGAGCACTTTTATGTTAAGTATGATTATGTTAATAGAATTAAGCTAGAATATATGTTATCAAATGTTTATTTTACATTATTGTGTATTATGTAGTATTGTTTTATTTGTATTGATGTATTGATTTGTATTGATGTTTAATAAAAAGTTTTTAAAGAAAAGGTTCGGAGGCAGGGGACCTCGGCACGACCAGCTGCAGGGGAGCCGTGGGCCAGAGCGACTGCCCTCGCGTCCTGCTGGTGGCCTTGAGAGGCCTTTGCTTCGACCCTTCCCTTACGTCGGGGCAAGCGAGACTCAGCCCTTACCCGGTTTAAATGGCAGTGCAACCCGTTGTGCAGGATGGAGTGGAAATTCTCCAGGCGGCTCCCGTGGAACGCATAGATGAGGTCCCTCCCGGCCCTGGTCTCCTCGAATTTGGCATTCATTTGGTCACAGTACGTGATCTCGAACAGGAAGTCTGGTGCAGCAACCGGGACGCTGGGTGCTCCTGTCAGCTCTTGGATCTTCTTGTACTGCAGCGTCATTAAGATATATTCATGTTACTGGCTTAAAAGCATAGATCGACTCTACTGGGTGCGTGGAAGCCCTTCAAGGTTTTGGGATTGCATTTAATCAAGGTGCCCTGAGTTTTCTTGTTTTCCTTTTCCCTTTCATAGCATGTAATCTGTGGGCAAGGCTTGGAGGACTGCTGAGCTGAGTGTTTGTCCGCCCCGCCCCTTGCAGGTACAAAAGGCCCCTGGGTGCTAGAAGGCGCGAGCCGAAGGGCGCGAGCTAAAGGGCTCGCGGCCTGAGGCTCTCAGCACTGGACGCGAAGCCACCAACAAAGAATCACCTCCTGGAATTAAAGAACCGGATGAGTGTCTAAACCAGAACAGCAGTTATCAATATAGTCAGCATACTCATTGAGTGGGTTGCCTTACAAGATATCATGTAATTAGGGCAGACAAATCAAAAACAATGGCGAACTTAACATCCATTAATTGCAATGGGTCTGCGCAAAGCATGACTACACCTGGATCCAACCGTAATAAAATTTAGCCTTATCCTGTGGCTTTGTCGCTGGATTTTAAGCTTGTTACCCACCTAACAGCTTGGTTTTACTTTTCATCTTCAGCAGGAGAGGCTGTGGATGTGTTGAACCAGTGCCTGGCTGCGACAATGGACTGGATGAGGGCTAATAAACTGCAACTCAATCCAGACAAGACTGAGATGCTGTTAGGAGGTGATTCCGCTGACAGGATGGGGGGGTGTTCTACTGGATCTGGATAGGATTGCACTCCCCCTGAAGGAGCAGGTTCGTAGCTTGGGGGTTCTTTTAGATCCATCACTGTCACTTGAGGCTCAGGTGACCTCAGTGGCATGGAGTGCCTTCTACAAACTCCGGTTGGTGGCCCAGCTACGCCCCTATCTAGACAGGGATAACCGGGCTTCAGTTGTCCATGCTCTGGTAACCTCCAAGTTAGATTACTGCAATGCGCTCTACGTAGGGCTGCTTTTGAAGACGGTTCGGAAGCTGCAGCTCTTGCAAAATGCAGCGGCCAGATTGATTTTGGGAACCAGAAGGTTCGACCATATAACACCTGCTCTGGTCCACTTGCACTGGCTGCCTGTATGTTTCCGAGCCCAATTCAAGGTGCTAGTTTTGACCTATAAAGCCTTACACGGCTTGGGACCACAATACCTGACGGAACGCCTCTCCCGATGTGAATATACCCGGTCACTACGTTCAACATCTAAGGTCCTCCTCCAGGTGCCTACTCCGAGAGAGGCTTGGAGTGTGGCAACGAGGGACAGGGCCTTTTCGGTGGTGGCCCCCAGACTATGAAACGATCTCCCTGACGAGGCTCGCCTGGCACCAACCCTGCTATCTTTCTGGCGCCAGGTTAAGACTTTGCCCAGGCATATGGCGGCACATCTTAATCACCCACGTTTAGTTTTTTAACAGTTTTTAATGCTTTATGTGTGTATGTTCTGTGTTTTAGAATTTTAAATTTTGTATACTTGTTTTTATCTCAATTTTAGAATTTCTGTAAACCGCCCAGAGAGCCCTGGCTATGGGGGCGGTATAGAAGTGCAATAAATAAATAAATAAATAAATAAATTCCGTTCATCCCGTCACCAGAAGGTAAACTCTAACCTCTTGTTTGCCGGTGCTGTGTATGCACAAGGCCTTGGAAGACAAGACCCAGCCCAGCAGCTCCCAGGCCTGCTTGTCCGTGTCTTGGGCTGACTCAAGAAGCTCCTTCAGGCTGCCCAGCGCATCCGTGTCTGCAAGCTGAGAGAGAAACACGCTTAGGGGGGTGACTCTGGATTTTCTGGATCATCTTGCACAGTTAAGAGACCCCTAGTGGTGAAAAAGACAGAAAAGAAAAGAAGCAACGTCTCTAACGGTCCCGTCCGATGCATGTTTACGTGCAAGAAAACCCGGTGGGTTGGGGGACGCTGGGAGTGGTGGTCCAGCACATCTGCTGCCCTTTAAAATTCTAAAGACTAGTTTTGCAACCATTTCCCTGGGCAACCTGTCTTCCCAGAAAGACTAGTTTTCTGCAACAGGCATACACGGTTTCTCTTCTTGCTTGGGAGAAATGGCCAATCTGCACTCTGCAGCTGGTGTGTATATATAAAGCCACCTAAACCAAATAAGCCAAAAGCCAGAATCCGAAGGCAGGACTGAACTCTAAAATTCTGGTCCGCGATGAGCGTCTTGCTACCCCCTGGAGAGAGTTACGAGCAGCTGGCCATGCAGGAGCAAACTAGAACACCTCTTCTCTCCCACCCATGCCGAACTTTCCTCCTTTGGAGCAGCAAAGGGCCAGGACAGTTTGGAAGCTGCTGTCTGCAGGCGCTCAGGGCATCTCCAATGCTGCGGCACCCAACCGGCCATTCTCCCAGGAGGCTAGCAGGGGCAATAAAAAACGATAGAAACCCCCCCGCCCCCAGCACAAGGCAATCCAAATCCCTGCCCCCAAAACTGAATATTGCTGTGTTCCAGCTTCAAATTACACATTGTATGATTCAGACTTGTAAAGAGCCATTCAGCATGTCGCCTGTGGCGAGTTAACAGTGCCTCCAGGTAACCACATAGGGAAGCTTTAGAGATGCTGGTTCTTTGGGGTGGTCATAAACGCGAGGTTCAGAAGTGGGTTCTGTGGACTTGTTTGTGAGACGGGTATAAATTGAGATAATTTGCGCAATTTGTCCTACTTGCCTTCAGCGGGAGGCCATTTTCATCAGGACTGCAACAGGGGAGGAATGCACCGTCCCCACACCCCCAACCAAAATCCCATTCACCCTACAGCTATTAACATTTTTTATAAAAAAAATACACCTAACAGCACTTCAAGAGAGTTGTTTAGCATCACATCTAGTTCAGCCCTGAATTTATGAGTTTGGCTCTATGCAGGTTTCCATACATGTGCTCTGACCACCCTACCCCAACCTGGTGTGCTGCAGATGTTTCGGACTTCAACTCCCATCAGCTCTAGCCAGCATGGCCAATAGTCAAGAATTCTGATAGTCGCAGTCCAAAACATCTGGAGGTACTAGTTCCCCCTCTATTCAGCCCTGGTTAGGCCTCATCTAGAGTATTGCGTCCAGTTTTGGGCTCCACACTTCAAGAAGGATGCAGACAAGCTGGAGCGTGTTCAGAGGAGGGCAACCAGGATGATCAGGGGTCTGGAAACAAAGCCCTATGAAGAGAGACTGAAAGAACTGGGCATGTTTAGCCTGGAGAAGAGAAGATTGAGGGGAGACATGAGAGCACTCTTCAAATACTTAAAAGGTTGTCACACAGAGGAGGGCCAGGATCTCTTCTCGATCCTCCCAGAGTGCAGGACACGGAATAACGGGCTCAAGTTACAGGAAGCCAGGTTCCGGCTGGACATCAGGAAAAACTTCCTGACTGTTAGAGCAGTACGACAATGGAACCCATGACCTAGGGAGGTTGTGGGCTCTCCCACACTAGAGGCATTCAAGAGGCAGCTGGACAACCACCTGTCGGGGATGCTTTAAGGTGGATTCCTGCATTCAGCAGGGGGTTGGACCTGATGGCCTTCGAGGCCCCTTCCAACTCTACTATTCTATGGCAACAAGCTGGGGAAGGGTGGCTTAAGGCAATGTAAGAAGCCCCCAAATTTCCTCCTAACCTTGAAGTTTCGGGGTGGGGGGGAGAGGAACTGGGGAGAATGCCGGGAATTAGTTTTGGCTGTGCGCTTTCCGGATGGTTGAATTTCAAACGTGTGTGTTTTCTTTTATGGCCCATTCCTTCTGATGCCCATCCCTCTGTCCAAAATGCAGCAAGCACAGAGCCAAAGCACCAAGCCTCTGTCCTGTGCTCCAGCTTCAAACGAAGGGTTGAGGGGAGGAATTTGTTTCATAGTGAATGTGGAGTCCCACAGAACCCCCACCCCACCCCCACCCCAGGCTTGGGAGTTGGGAGGTGGGGAGCAGGGGTTTTTCCCTGACCTCGCACTACATTTCGGAGGCCCCCTGCGAGGTCAGGGGGACGACATTTCTCCTTGGAGGATGCCTTTCCTGATGGCCATAGACTTTTGTCAGCCCTCAAGGCCAACCCAAAGGTGGGGACCCACAATGAGCCCCAGCGACACGTCTGCATCAGAAAGCCTTCCAAGCCCTGCTCCACGCAGGCCGAAGTGTAAATCGGTATCATTCCGGCCGTCACAAGCGGATGCCTGGCCCTGTGACAACTCACCAAAGCCTCGAAATCCTTGGTCTCCTCCGTGGCATAGAGCCCCGGGAAGGGCCGGAGGACAGAATCGCGCTTGTAGCTCTGCAGAGCCGAGACGAAGAAGCTGCACTTGAGGTCAGCGGCCAAGGGATCCGCCTGCACGGCCTCCCGCACCCTCTTTTCAATGGCAGCATCGCCGGCACTTGGAGCCTGCATCCCCAAGGGGCCCTGTCAAGGGAACGCAAGCGGAGGTCAGAGAAGGGAAGCAGCGTTGGAACAAGGACCGTGCCCCTAACAGCCTCGGGCAGATCACCCCAGGAGCCAAGGAGGCCATCAGAGGGAAAGGAAGCAGCAGTCAAGCATCCCTCCATCTTGCCTGGACCTGTATGAGGCTATTAGAGGGAGAGGGAGAGAAAGCAGCTGCTGAACTTCGTAACTAAGAATCTAGTGCCTGAATTTGTTTTCTTTATTTTTCCTCCTCCCTCCCCATCCCCTTTCCTTTCGTGTCATGTTTTTCAGACTGTAAGCATGTGGGTAGGGACTGTCTTAAGGAATATTTTTGTAAGCTGCCTTGAGAGCCTTTTTTTTTTTTTGGCTAAAGGGCAGGATAAAAGTGGTATAATAAATAAGTAAATAAATAAGGAGCCACATTCTCCACAGGGGAGTGGATGGCGCAGAGGGAAACCATAAAACCCTGAGCTCCCACACACACAAATTCCCACACTCGACATAGAGTTAAAACCGCCCCCACTAATTTATTTGAAGACCTTTTTATTCTCCCAACATTTTAACAATCTATAAATTTTAAATAACATGGTTTTAAATTTGTAATTTTGCATTGCTGCTGTTTTTATCTGGTTGAGCTTTTATATTGTATTTTATATTATGGTTTTATACTGTTGTTTTATATGATGAATGGTTTTAATTTTTGTGAACCGCCCAGAGAGCTCCGGCTATTGGGCGGTATAGAAATGTTGTTATTATTATTATTATTATTATTATTATTATTATTTATTTATTTATTTATAAAGCACCATCAATGTACATGGTGCTGTACAGTAAATAGCAAGACCCTGCCGCATAGGCTTACAATCTAATAAAGTTGCAGTAAACAATAAGGAGGGAAAGAGAATGCAAACAGGCACAGGGAAGTGTAAACAGTCACCGGGTGGGGTGAAGCTAACAGTATAGAGTCAGAACAAACTTAATATTTAAAAGCTATAGGGAAAAGAAAAGTTTTTAGCTGAGTTTTAAAAGCAGTGATTGAGTTTGTAGTTCTCAAGTGTTCTGGAAGAGCGTTCCAGGCGTATTTATATACCGCTCCTCATTGAAAAAACAATGCAGTCTGGAAGAGGCTTTTCCTATGCCTTAAAAAGTGGCACGACAGGCAGACATTCGACAGGTAAGGTTGTGGCCACCCTCATCCCTCCCTACCAGGAAATCGGTTTGGGTTTTTTTTGCCCTGAACCAAACACAGCTGGCTTCAAGCACACACACACACACACCCATCATTGGCCAACCTGTGGCTCTAGAAATATTGTTGGATTACAACACCCATCATCCTGGCTGTGGCTGATGGGAGCTGGAGTCCAAGGCTGGAGCCTGACGATTTGCAAGCTGCCCTCAGGCCCTTTGGAGACTTGAGGAGCTGCATAAAAACACCTGAAATAAGGAATAAAAGCAATGAACATCTGGAGAGGTCATGCCTGGCGCCTGTGAGTGCTGCGTCTCAGGCAGAAATCCAACTGGTCGAGCCTCCTCCTCCTCCTCCTCCTCCAGGCGAGTCTTCACCTGTTGAACTTCTGCCTGGGATGCCGCTGCTAAGCACGCCTGGGCAGTTCTCCTTTTCTCATGGCCACCCCCGGCCCCAGTGAGGTTTCGGGGTCTTTAATCTTCCCCTCTCCCTCCGGCCTACCTCAGCTGCAGCAAAGGGCGAGTTCCTCATCCCAAGTGGCTACTGAGCATGCTCAGTTCGCCTCGGACATGCTCAGTAGCAGCAGCTGAAGCCGCAGGCCTGGCAGTCTTCGCTTTGGAGCATGCCCAGTAGCAGTAACTGAAGCACCACCCTTACCCTTAACTTGCCTTTGTTTCATCTCGCGCACCCCCTGGCGGTATTCGTTCTTACACATGCTCAGTAGCAGCAACTGAAGCACCAGCCTGGCCCTGTTCTTGCCCTCACCTCTGGAGCATGCCCAGTAGCAGTAACTGAAGCACCACCCTTACCCTTAACTTGCCTTTGTTTCATCTCGCGCACCCCCTGGCGGTATTCGTTCTTGCACATGCTCAGTAGCAGCAACTGAAGCTCCAGCCTGGCCCTGTTCTTGCCCTCACCTCTGGAGCATGCTCAGTAGCAGCAACTGAAGCTCTAGTTTTGCCCTTTCATTTTTTCTTTCTAGCTGTTTATTTAGGGTGACCATATGAAAAGGAGGACAGAGCTCCTGTATCTTTAACAGTATTATTATTATTATTATTATTATTATTATTATTATTAATTTATTTATTTATTTATTTATTACATTTTTATACCGCCCAATAGCCGAAGCTCTCTGGGCGGTTCACAAAAATTAAAACCACAGTAAAACACCCAACAGGTTAAAACACAATTACGAAATACAATATAAAAAGCGCAACCAGGATAAAACCACACAGCAAAGTTGATATAAGATTAAAATACAGAGTTAAAACAGTAAAATTTAAATTTAAGTTAAAATTAAGTGTTAAAATATTTTATTATTATTATTATTATTATTATTATTATTTATTTATTTATTTATATAGCACCATCAATGTACATGGTGCTGTACAGAGTAAAACAGTAAATAGCAAGACCCTGCCGCATAGGCTTACAATCTAATAAAATCATAGTAAAACAATAAGGAGGGGAAGAGAATGCAAACAGGCACAGGGTAGGGTAAGCAGGCACTGGGTAGGGTAAAACTAACAGTATAAAGTCCGCACATCTAGAAAAGGGTATTGCAACAGGTGTCAATTGAAGTGGGTGAAATTCCCTCTTCATCACAATACTTAAAGCTACACTAGCTATAGTAGAGTGGCCAGATACAAAAGAGGGCAGGGCTCCTGCAGCTTTAACTGTGTTGATGAAGAGAGAATTTCACCCTCTTCAATTGATACCTGCTGCAATTCCCTTTTCTACATTACAGTTAAAGATACAGGAGCCCTGTCCTCCTTTTCATATGGTCACCCTTTATTCAATAACTGACAGTGCTAGGGTGACCTTATGGAAGGGAGGAGAGGGCTCCTGTATCTCTAACAGTTGTAGAGGATCATCACACAAGGGGAAAGCATGTCTGCTTACCGTTGCTACTCCCGCGTTTGTTCCTCATTACTTCCTCTTTTGAAAGAGGAAGTAAACAACGTGCAGGTGGCCCATTCAGGGGGCTGTTTTGATGGCGCTGTTTCTCCTGCACACAGCAAGAGATGGCAGAAACGTCCATCTTTAAAAATAGGTAAGACTTACTGGGTGCTTTATTTGTGGTGTGAAGAAGGCAAGAAGGGGAAGGAGACAGACGACGTTGTGAGAGGGACTCGTAGAAATCCGTGAGTGCCCAGTAACGAGTGTGCAATAAAATACTCTCCTGATGGAACTCATAAAGGGAATTGCAGCAGGTATCATTTGTATGCATGCAGCACCTGGTGAAATTCCTTCTTCCTCACAACATTTAAAGCTGCAGGTGCCCTGCCCTCTTTTGTAGCTGGTCAAGAGGGCAGGGCTCCTGCAGCTTCAACTGTTGGGACGAAGAGGGAATTTCACCAGGTGCTGCATGCATACAAATGACACCTGCAGAAATTCCCTTTTCTGTACAACTGTTAAAGATGCAGGAGCCCTGTCCTCCTTTCCTTATGGTCACCCTAGCCATGTATAGTACTTCAGTTATGAACTGCACAATTAACATTTATCTGCTCCCCGCCTCCCCGTGCTGTTCCACGCTTTACAACTGCTTCTATGTTCCCAATACATTAAGAGAGAAAAAAGAAGAAATACTCTGAGCATGTGCAGTTTCCCATTTTAAATTCACTTAAATCATAGTGCCGTCATGCGGCCACAAAACCAACTTGTGGCACATTGGCAACTGACGATGTTTCCTTCCGTGGACTAGGGGCTAATTCGTAATATGCATGAGGTGTTATCCTTGAAAGCAAGAAGTTAAGGCAGGGGTGGGCGACTTGCACTGTGCCACCCCCTGATGTGGTTCCTACAGCCACCTGAAGCGCCCCAAGTAGGAATGTTTAACATTTTAAGAAAAAGAAAGAAACAGATGCCGCTCCGTACAGAACCCTAAAACACTCCACTAAAAACGCCAAAAGGGATTTCCCCCCACCCCTCCAGTGGGGCCTGCAAGGAGGGTCTGGGGATGAACGTCCCCCAGACCTCCTGCATTTTTCTTTCCTCCTCCCCATGTTAAAGTTTTAACTGTATTTGAGAAGCAAAAAGAAGCAGCAGGTCAGAACAAAGGTTGGAAACGACGTTTTGTGCTCTTTCTGCCGAACAAGGATTCTGCCAATGGAGGGCAGCAGAGCCTCTTTGAAAGGCAACCATGGTCCTTTTCATTCTGCGATGCAACACAAGAATGGAACATTGACAATGATGCCGCTGTAACAGCAAGATCCAGGCCTTCACGTCCCCCAAAGCAGCAGGAAGGATTTCTAACTAGCTGAAGGTCCGTTGCCTTCGCAATCGAACAGAATAAATTCTTCCAAACAGGGCAACACATTATCATAGATTCATAGAACAGTAGAGTTGGAAGGGGCCATTGAGTCCAACCTCCTGCTCAATGCAGGATCCACCTTAAAGCATCCCTGACAGAGGGTTGTCCAGCTGCCTCTTGAAGGCCTCTAGTGTGGGAGAGCCCACGACCTCCCTAGGTCATTCGTTCCATTGTCATACTGCTCTAACAGCCAGGAAGCTTTTCCTGATGTCCAGCCGGAATCTGGCTTCCTTTAACTTGAGCCCGTTATTCCATGTCCTGCACTCTGGGAGGATCGAGAAGAGATCCCGGCCCTCCTCTGTGTGACAAGCTTTCAAGGACTTGAAGAGTGCTATCATGTCTCCCCTCAATCTTCTCTTCTCCAGGCTAAACATGCCCAGTTCTTTCAGTCTCTCTCCACAGGGCTTTGTTTCCAGACCCCTGATCATCCTCGTTGCCCTCCTCTGAACCCCCTCCAGCTTGTCTGCATCCTTCTTGAAGTATGGCGCCCACCTTGCGCAAGGCAGCCGTTGCTGCTGACTTCCATAGGAACAAAGGGAGCAGCCTTCTACTGAGTCAGAGCATTGGTCCATCTAGCCTAGTATTGTCGACACTGACTGGCAGCAATGGCTCTCCAGGGTTTCAGGCAGGATTCTTCCCTTGCCCTACCTGGAGAAGCCAGGGATTGAACCTTGGGCCTTCTGCGTGGAAAGCAGGTGCTCTATCACCATGAGCCACAGCCCTTGTTGATGCATGCCAGGTGAATGTCCAATAGGTCAAGAGGCAAGCAGAGAGGGCCCCTTTCTGAGTGGGTGGGTTAAAGTCCAAGATAGGACTTTGGGCCTATTGGTTCCCCAAAAAGCTGCCTCTGCTGGATGCCTCCCCTCCATTATATCATTGCTGATCCTTAGCCTGCTCGCTCCCTGCAGAGATCTTCATACAATTGCTCTTTCCCCATTGCTGCCAAGATCAGGATCACATAAGCCTGCTCATGTGTGATCCCTGACCGCTGGAACGGCATCCTATGAGACCCTTAGGATCAAAAAGGCTGTGCACCCAGGGCCGGCGCTACCATTAAGCGAACTAGGCAGCCGCCTAGGGCGCAGACCTCAGAGGGGCGCAGTACTGCCCTTCAAGGGTCACAGTTTTATATAAATTAGCTGTTTTAAGAAAAAACATAATAAAAGGAAAATATAATAGCTCTTCTTGAACAGCTGAATCAAAGTTGGCAATTTTGGGTGGTGGTGGTGGTGGTGGAAGTAGCTCACCTTGCCTAGGGCACAAAATAGTCTGGCACCGGCCCTGCATTTAAATTTACAAATTTAAAACACCAAGTTAAAATTTATTTATAGACTGTTAAAATGCTGGGAGAATAAAAAGGTCTTCACCTGGCATCTAAAAGCAAATAATGTAGGTGCCAAGCGAACCTCCTTAGGGAGCTCATTCCACAGCCGGGGTGCCACAGCAGAGAAGGCCCTCCTCCTGGTAGCCACCTGCCTCACTTCCTTTGGCAGGAGCTCGTGGAGAAGGACTGGGCAGGTACATATGGGAGGAGGCGTTCCTTCAGATAGCCTGGCCCCAAGCCGTTTAGGGCTTTAAATGTTAATACCAGCACTTTGAATCGGGCCTGGACCTGGACTGGCAGCCAATGAAGCTGGAAAAGGACTGGCTTGATGTGGTCTCGCCGGCCAGTCCCTGTTAGTAAACGGGCTGCCCGTTGAAGTTGCAGTTTCCAGACCATTTTCAAAGGCAGCCCCACATATAACGCATTGCAGTAATCCAAACAAGAAGTTATCAGAGCCTGGATAACTGTAGCTAGGCTATCTCTGTCCAGATAAGGGCACAGTTGGTATATCAGCCTAAGCTGATAAAAGGTGCTCTTTGCCACTGAGTTCACCTGTGCCTCAAGTGACAGTTCTGGATCCAAGAGCACCCCCAAACTATGGACCCGATCCTTTAGGGAGAGTGCAACCCCGTCCAGGACAGGGCAAACATCACCTCGCCGGACAGATGAACCACCCGCTAACAGTACCTCCGTCTTGTCTGGATTGAGTCTCAGTTTATTAGCCCTCATCCAGTACATTACCGTGCCCAGGCACTGGTTCAGAACAGCCACTGCCTCACCTGGATTTAATGAAAAGGAAAGGTAGAACTGGGTATCTTCCGCATATTGATGACACCTCAGTCCACATCTCCGGATAATCTCCCCCAGCGGCTTCATACATTTCTTTTTATCGGAAAGCCACTTCATGAAGGATTGGGCCAAGAAAGAGAAGGGAGGAAATACATTTAAAAATAAATACATGTATAAAACAAATATAAAACATTGATATCAGTCTTTCCTACATTGCTCAGAGATGGATGTGTTGATTACCAAAAGACCATATAGCTATCGTTCAATTTTCCGCTGGTGTTTCAAATGCCAGGTGCAGAGTCTCCGCATCCCTACCCAGAACAAATATTCATGGCGACCGAATTCGGCGCTGATTTTTATTCCTTCTTTCTCTCCCACACTGAATTATTTAACACTTGCGATGAATAATGCAGCTCAGTCTTAATCCTGATCACCATTCTTGTATCTGTTGGACATCCCTTATCACAGGCATCGTTCATTAGCATAGCTGTCTGAATTGTCTGGCCCCTCCCACGAGCACATTTCGTTTTCGGGGGTGGGGAGTGAAAGAGATCTGGGCAGGTGATGGAATCAAGCATCCTTTTCTCCCTCTCTTTTCTACAGAAGAACAGTGGAGGGAACTGCTGTCCAATCTCCCGTCAAGGCAGTGTACAAAGACCGGGAAGGAATCACCTTTTTTCCCCTTCCTCTTATTATTATTGCCTTGATAGCCTGATCTTTTTTCACTTGCAGGGAGTCATAGAATAGTAGAGTTGGAAGGGGCCCATAAGGCCATCGAGTCCAACTCCCTTCTCAGTGCAGGAATCCACCCTAAAGCACATCTGTCCAGCTGCCTCTTGAAGGCCTCTAGTGTGAGATAGCCCACCACCTCCCTAGGTAACTGGTTCCACTGTCGTACTGCTCTAACAGTCAGGAAGTTTTTCCTGATGTCCAGCCGGAATCTGGCTTCCTGTAACTTGAGTCCATTATTCCGTGTCCTGCACTCTGGAAGGATCGAGAAGAGATCCTGGCCCTCCTCTGTGTGACGACCTTTCAAGTACTTGAAGAGAACTATCATGTCTTCCCTCAATCTTCTCTTCTCCAGGCTAAACATGCCCAGTTCTTTCAGTCTCTCCTCACAGGGCTTTGTTTCTAGACCGCTGATCATCCTTGTTGCCCTCTTCTGAACCCCCTCCAGCTTGTCTGCATCCTTCTTGAATTGTGGAGCCCAAAACTGGACGCAATACTCTAGATGAGGCCTAACCAGTGCTGAATAGAGGGGGAACTAGTACCTCCAGATGTTTTGGACTGCGACTATCAGAATTCTTGACTATTGGCCATGCTGGCTAAACCGAACACAGAGAAGGGTATCATCAGTGTCTACAGTGTTTAATAAATAAATGAATAACAATCATGTCCTTTATGATTGAATATTCAATAAATGATCGCCTTTTTTTAAAAAAAAAAAAATCCCAGTTGCACACCCTAATGAAATGTGCTGCGCACGCCTATGGGTCAGAACCAGTCAGAACTCTAAAGGAGCTGTCCGAGGTGCTTTGAATTCTGTCTGAAACCCGGAGCGGATTCGCTGCCCCACTGACAACGGAGCCACCAGCCTCCACTGATGCCACATGGTAGCTGGAAAAGAAAAGCTGGAAAACTGGGCTGGGCAGGAGTGCATTGGCCTGGCTGAACCAATGCAACCAACCAACCAACCAATGGACATTAGCTCTGAGCACTCCTCCGTGTGAACAGGGAAAGTCACTGACAAAATGAATAAATGCGTGAATGAGTGAGTGGGGATTTGAACCAGCGTTTCCTTCTGCACTGCGCGGCCTCCCAAGCCTGTCATAAAATGGAGAATTGATCCAGATTGTGGTGTAACACAGCCTCCACACATATCAGGTGCAGATGGTACTGGTGATACTGTTGATGTTTCATGTCTTTCCGTCAATGGTGGCTGTCGCTAGGAATAGGAGAGCCCCCCCCCCCGCACATCTCACCGCCTGCCCGCCTCCCCCCACCCCACCCCCGCGTGCACACAGGGGATCATGCTCCAGCGGCTTTGTATGCAATTGCTTTCCAATCTTTGCCGGCTGACAACTGCATCTCAGTTTGCATCTCAAACCCCTGTGCAGAAGCCTTTGATTGGATCTTCCCAGGCAACAAGTGGATGTTAATGACAAGCAATGCGGCTGTAGGCCAGGTCTTGCTGTGAAACCGGAGGAATCAAAGAATCACAGAACAGTAGAGTTGGAAGGGGTCCATAAGGCCATCAAGTCCAACCCCCTGCTCAACGCATTAATCCACCTTAAAGCATCCCTGACCGAGGGCTGTCCAGCTGCCTCTTGAATCCTTTAGTGTGGGAGAGCCCACGACCTCCCTAGGTAATTGGTTCCATATAGAAGTAACTGGTTCCATATAGAAGTAACTGGTTCCGTATAGAACCAGTTACTGGCAGGTGCCTTCGAGCAGCAAGTAAATCCTTGCACTGGAAAGAACTGGAAGCCTGTCTGCTTCAGCCCACTTCTCCGCATGATCTTCACCTCCCATTAACATCCTTGGCTTTGCCATCTCTGTTAGCGTGACCATATGGAAAGGAGGACAGAGCTCTGTTTCTTTAACAGTTGCATTGAAAAGGGAATTTCAGCAGGCGTCATTTGTAGGCGTGCAGCCCCTCTTCGTCACAACAGTTAAAGCTGCAGGAGCCCTGCCCTCTTTTGCATCTGTTCACTCTAGCTATATTAGAGCATGACCAGATACAAAAGAGGGCAGGGCTCCTGCAGCTTTACCATTGTGATGAAGAGGGAATGTCACCAGGGGCTGTATGAATACAAATGACACCTGCTGAAATTCCCTTTTCTATGCAGCTGTTAAAGATACAGGAGCCCTGTCCTCCTTTCCATATGGTCACCCTATTCATGTACCCCCTGGCGAAATTCCCTTTTCATCACAACGGTTAATGCTTCCTCTAGGGCAAGGCTCCTGCAGCTTTAACTGTTGAGATGAAGAGGAAATTTCACCAGGTTCTCCATATATACAAATGACACCTGCTGAAATTCCCCTTTCACCGCAACATTTAAAGACACAGGAGCCCTGTCCTCCTTTTCATAAGGTCACCCTATTCATGCACCCCCTGGTGAAATTCCCTTTTCATCACAACAGTTAAAGCTGCAGGAGCCCTGCCCTAGAGGGCAGGGCTCCTGCAGCTTAAAATGTTGTGATGAAGAGGGGTTTTTCATCAGGGGCTGCATGCACACCAATGACGCCTGCTGAAATTCCCCTTTCACCACAACAGTTAAAGACACAGGAGCGCTGTCCTCCTTTTCAAATGGTCACCCTAATTTTTTAAAAAAACAGATGCACCGCTTTTGAGCAGGGGAGATGGAATTTTGCCAGACCTGCTTAGGGCCGGCCAACGTGGACTCCACCAAGGTAAATTGCAGAGGCTCGGCGCAAGAGTCCCGGCGTCAGAACCATGTGTGTGTTCTTGGCATAAATATTTCCAGATTGGGGTTGTCACAGCAATGGAATGCAGGCAGTGATCTTGCCGTAATTGTGTGGAATCTTCCCAGGCCCGCGGAACTATTTGGATAGCTGCTCCTGTCATTAGGCCCGGCCCGGACGGCGCATGCGCGTCCCTCGCTCCCTCTCAATCGCTTCCATTATACTTCTCGACTTAAAACTTTAATAAAGACTTACACAAGAGTTCAGGAATTTGCAGTGATAATTGGGGGCTTCGTCTTGGGGATGCTGTTGAGTTAAATTGCAAATGAATGGGGGTTAGGAGATTAGGCAAGGCCTTCCAGTACTATACTCCCAATTTAACAGGGACAGGCTGCTTTTCTACAACCTGGCCCTCGTAAGCCGCTGTTGCTGTTCTGCTTTTTTCGGGCACAGTGGTTAAGAATCTGGCTTTTAGGAAGAAAATGTTGTTAATGAGTAGACCAGTTTTAATGAGCAGAGATCTCCAGTTTTTCATTGATTACTTTATTACTTTATTAGCCAAATCTCCCTGGGCAGTTTACAAAGTTTAAAACCTTTTATTTATTTTATTTACAATATTTATATACCGCTCCCCATTCAGAATTTCGGAGCAGTGGACAAAATAAAATAGAATAAAAACAGAATGAAAACACATAGAATAGTAGAGTTGGAAGGGGCCTAAAAGGCCATCGAGTCCAACCCCCTGCTCAATGCAGGAATCCACCCTAAAGCATACTTGACAGATGGTTAAAAGTAACAAAGTGCAAAATAAACTGTGGCTGGTGGTTAAGGGAAGTCATCCTGGAACAGCAACGTTTACAGGAAGTGCTGGAAAGAATACAAAGTTGGTGCCTGCCTGAGCTCCAGAGGCAGAGAATTCCACAGGAGGGAGGGGGCCACCACACTGAAGGCTCTTCCCCTGGTGGACCTGCCCTCTTTTGTATCTGGTCTCTCTAGTATAGCTCCTGCAGCTTTAACTGTTGTGATGAAGAGGGGATTTCACCAGGTGCTGCTTGCATACAAAAATACAGGAGCCCTGTCCTCCTTTTCATATGGTCACCCTACCAGTGATGGCAGGGGTCTTCAGTTGAGAATGGAGAGGCCGCCATGTTAAATTTTTCACCGGGCAATACAAGGTATTTCATAGCGATGTTGGACACTAGGAATTACAGAATGGGAAGTTTGTTCGGTGCATCCATCATTCAGGGATCTGAGTGTGGTGATTGGAGTTCTGGACAATGGATATGATGATGATGATGATGATGATGATGATGATGATGATGATGATGATGATGATGATGATAACACGGAACAACGGACTGGTTTAAGATTGGGAAAGGAGTACGGCAGGGTTGTATACTCTCACCTTACCTATTCAACTTGTATGCAGAACACATCATGTGACGTGCTGGGCTTAACGAATCCAAGGCTGGAGTTAAAATCGCAGGAAGAAACATTAACAATCTCAGATATGCAGATGACACCACTTTGATGGCTGAAAGCGAGGAGGAGCTGAGGAGCCTTATGACAAAGGTGAAAGAAGAAAGTGCAAAAGCTGGGTTGCAGTTAAACCTCAAAAAAAAAACCCAAGATTATGGCAACCAGCTTGATTGATAACTGGCAAATAGAGGGCGAAAACGTGGAGGCAGTGACAGACTTTGTATTTCTGGGCGCAAAGATTACTGCAGACGCTGACTGCAGCCAGGAAATCAGAAGACGTTTACTTCTTGGGAGGAGAGCAATGACAAATCTTGATAAAATAGTGAAGAGCAGAGACACCACACTGACAACAAAGGTCCGCATAGTTAAAGCAATGGTATTCCCCGTAGTAACCTATGGCTGCGAGAGCTGGACCATAAGGAAGGCTGAGCGAAGGAAGATAGATGCTTTTGAACTGTGGTGTTGGAGGAAAATCCTGAGAGTGCCATGGACTGCAAGAAGATCAAACCAGTCCATACTCCAGGAAATAAAGCCAGACTGCTCACTTGAGGGAAGGGTAGTAAAGGCAAAACTGAAGTACTTTGGCCACCTAATGAGAAGACAGGATACCCTGGAGAAGAGGCTGATGCTAGGGAAAGTGGAAGGCAAAAGGAAGAGGGGCCGACCAAGGGCAAGATGGATGGATGATATTCTGGAGGTGACAGACTCGACCTTGGGGGAGCTGGGGGTGGCAACGGCCGACAGAAAGCTCTGGCGTGGGCTGGTCCATGAAGTCACGAAGAATCGGAAGCGACTGCACGAATAAACAACAACAAAAGACTAGAGAAGAACATAGGAGTCTGCGTAGGAGACGTGATGAGAGAGTTTTTCGATAGCAGTCTCCTTTCCAGCAACAGAGATCCGGTTCACCAAGCACAGGCCGTATTTTCTACAGCAGCAAACCTGGGGGCAAACTGTAAGTCAGCCTTCTCCCAACATTTGCCCTGGTGCTGATGGGACTTCAGCTCCCATTAGCCCCAGCCAGTATGGCCAGTGGTCAGGAATTCTGGGAGTTGTCATCCCAAACATCTGGAGAGGACCAGGCTGCAGCAAACCATCCCTTTTCAGCCCAGATTCTCTTTCTGGCTTTGTCTCTCCCAAGGTGATCCAAATGTCAGAGGAGTTGCAGCCCCCACCCCCTTCAGCTGAAGGGAAGGTATTGATCACGGGTGATGAACGATTCGTGCTCCCTGAAGTACAAATGATTAGTTAGCGGGTGAAAAGTGGGAGCATGTTTGAACCCCTCACGATGTGTTCCGGTGGTTTCTTTTCCCAAGCACCACTGGTGGCAAAACTCAGGGCACTGCCAGCCGTACTGTCTCTCCTCACGGTTCCTCTTTACCACTCACTGTAATGCTAGAGCAGCCTTTCTCAACCTGGGGCGCTCCAGATGTGTTGGACTGCAGCGCCCCAGGTTGAGAAAGGCTGTGCTAGAGTGTCATCAACAGCGCGAACAGTAGGCATTTGCCATTCAGCAGGAACAGGAATTTCCTCATAATTCTTTCAGAGGCTCTGGATTAAGGGGGACATTGGACATTGCCATAGACTGAGTCAGGTCAGTGAAAGCTGGTGGCTATGATGCCGGTGAAGGGTGAATCCACTCCGGTTTTCAGTCAGAACCAGTCAGAAGTCTAAAGGAGCTCTCCAACGCACCCCTCCCAGTATGAACCTCCCAGAACACTACGATCAACATCTGAGGCCCTCCTCCAAAGGCCTCCTCCGAGGGAGGTTTAGAGTATGGCATCAAGGGAGAGGGCCTTTTCAGTGGTGCCCCCCCCCCCCTGTGATTATGGAACTCTCTCCCCACTGAGGTGAGCCTGTTTAAGACTTTCCTCTACTCCCAGACATTTGACAGCATATGATAAACATTGTAAGGGGCCCTGGGATTTTTTTTTTTATTGATGATGGTTTAAAATTGATTTATATTTTTGTATGCAAATGCTTCTACATTATGTTGTTATATTGCATTTATAGGGTTCTAACCTTTGTAACCACCCAGAGAGCTTTGGCTGTGAGTTGGTATGTAAGTATAATGTATTTATTTATTTAAGTAATTACATTTATATACCACCCTATAGCCGAAGCTCTCTGGGTGGTTTACAAAATTTTTTTTAAAAAAATGTAACATAATGCAGGGAGTAATCTTATGCCCTAAATTCTGTCATGGGGCTTATACCTGCGGTGGCTATTGGACAACTGATACAGTTACAACAACCACTGCTGTCATTGGCCCCATTCAGAAGACACCTTAAACCATGGCTTTAACCATGGTGGCTAAGCCAGAAAGCCAGGACATGTTCAGAAGACACCTTAAACTATGGCTTTAACCATGGTGATTGAGCCAGAAAGCCAGGCTGTGTTCAGAAGACACCTTAAACCATGGCTTTAACCATGGTGGCTAAGCCAGAAAGCCAGGACATGTTCAGAAGACACCTTAAACTATGGCTTTAACCATAGTGATTGAGCCAGAAAGCCAGGCTGTGTTCAGAAGACACCTTAAACCATGGCTTTAACCATGGTGGCTAAGCCAGAAAGCCAGGACATGTTCAGAAGATACCTTAAACCATGGCTTTAACCATGGTGATTAAGCCAGAAAGCCAGGCTGTGTTCAGAAGACACCTTAAACCATGGTTTTAACCATGGTGAATTGCCTTAGTCACTGTGGCTAAAGCTGTGGTTTAAGGTGACTTCTGAACGGGGCCAGTCTGGGTGCTTACCTCTCCTTAGGGGAGTCTGGTGGCTGTGATGCGTGTGGAACAGTGAATCCGCTCCGGGTTTCACTCAGAACCAGCCAGAACTTTAAAGGAGTGATCCAAGGGGCTTTGTTTGCACCTTGGAGAGCTCCTTTAGAGTTCTGACTGAAACCTGGAGCAGATTCACTACCCCACTGACCTCGAAGTTGCCAGCCTCTGCTCACTCTCCCCCCCACCATGCTCAAGCAGCCAAGACAGTAGGTTCATCCTTGGTGGATCACGCCCGCTCCATCATGACATGCACCGTGGGACACACAGCCCTGCCGTTCTTCTGAGGTTGGAAGTTTCGATGAAAAAAGCAGAGTTGACCTGGAGGCCCTCTGGAAGAAGGAAAAAAACCCTCCATCTAAGTGAATCCCTCAAGACAGATGGCGCCCGGCACTTAGGAGTGGGAAATGATTTAGGCTTGACCATTACCGGGGGTGGGGGTGGGGGGGTTGGAACATGTGCAGAAAATGGACTAATGCAAAAAGCAGCTGCTTTCCATTAGGGTAAGGCCGGGTCAGATGGGGTTAAAACTGGGTAAATGAAGCAGGAAACCAGGAAGTGTGTTACTGAACAAAGAAAGCCGAACGCCTTGAAATCGACGACCTGATTCCAAAGCTGCTTTTCACATCATGGCAGGCAGGAATGAGTGAGTGCCTCTTACGGAATCATCTCCCCACCCCACCCCCCGGGTCTGGAGTAGGTGGCAAAATCGGCCTTGGTAACGCCATTCGCTCAAGATTCCCTACTTCTACGTGGTGAAAAGAGGAAGCTACTTAATACTGAGTCAGTCCACTGGTCCAAACATTCCCCCCAGGGTTGGTTTTTGGGTGTGTGTTTTTAGTGTGCAGTCGGACACAAAATGTGCAGTTGGGGGAAAAAATGTGCAGTTGGAAATCTGATAATGTGCACTTGAAAAAAGTGGTGGAAAAAAAATAAGACACGTGTTATGTGTATGTGTTTATTAAGAGCTTAACAATATCTACACTACTGCTTTAAAGCACTTTATAACAGCTTTGACAACTGTGTATGGAGTGTGTCCTGGGCCACAACAGTTGTCAAAACTGTTATAAAGCGCTTTAAAGCAGTAGTGTGGATCCTGCCAAAGTCAGGGATGGGATGTAACACAGATTATATAAGGATGCAGGCGAAAGAGACCTTGGTGGTGTGACTGATGTGGTTGGGTCCTGTGACAGTGTTGCCTGAATAGATGTGGGGGCAGAGTTGGCCCTTGGGTCTATTGCATGGCCTGGTCCCTCTGTCTATGTCTCTGTCCTGTGTCCTGTTGCTGGTTAGCATCCGCTTCAAGTTGGGAGGTGGTCCGTAGGCCAGGCCTGGTCTGCCTTCCAAGACTTGTGAGAGCGAAGTGTCTATGCCGATGATGGGTTGGAGTTCACGGATGATCCGTTGCAGTGGTTTCAACATTTAAAGCCCTAAACATTTAAAGCCCTAAACGGCTTGGGGCCAGGTTATCTGAAGGAACGCCTCCTCCCGTATGTACCTGCCCGGACCCTAAGGTCATCCTCAGGGGTCCTTCTCCGCGAGCCCCTGCCAAAGGAAGTGAGGCAGGTGGCTACCAGGAGGAGGGCCTTCTCTGCTGTGGCACCCCGGCTGTGGAATGAGCTCCCTAAGGAGGTTCACTTGGCACCTACATTATATGCTTTTATTATTATTATTATTATTTATTTATATAGCACCAACAATGTACATGTACATTTAGACACCAGGTGAAGACCTTTTTATTCTCCCAGCATTTTAACAGTCTATAAATAAATTTTAACTTGGTGTTTTAAATTTGTAATTTTGCATTGCTGCTGTTTTTATCTGGTTGAGCTTTTATATTGTATTTTATATTATGGTTTTATACCGTTGTTTTATACTTTGAGAGCCTCGTGTGGCGCAGAGCGGTAAAAAGCAGTTTCTGCAGCTGAAACTCTCCCCACGGCCTGAGTTCGATCCCAGCAGAAGCTGGTTTCAGGCCGACTCAGCCTTCCATCCTCCCGAGGTCGGTAAAATGAGTACCCAGTTAGCTGGGGGAAAGGGAATAACGGCCGGGGAAGGCAACGGCAAACCACCCCGCTATAAGGCCTGCCAAGAAAACATCAGTGAAAGCTGGCATCCCTCCAAGAGTCAGTAATGACTCAGTGCTGGCACGAGAGGTTCCTTTCCTTTCCTTTCCTTTATACTTTGAATGTTTTTAATTTTTGTGAACCGCCCAGAGAGCTCCGGCTATTGGGCGGTATAGAAATGTAATAAATAAATAAATAAACAAACAAACTGGGGGCTGTAGGTGACAACCAGTGGTGTACTTCTCTTGGTCTGCCGTCCTTCCTGGGTATCCTTACGGCCCTCTCGATCTGTTTTTAAGCTTAAGGTGCTACTAGTGTTGGTGATAATCTGTCCATTCGTGAAAGAGAAATAATGCGTTTGGCTGGGGCGGGGGTGAGGGTGGGAGCATCTGACAGTGCACTTGTGCAGTTGGAAAATTTGCTTTAAAAAACCCTGCCTCCACCCCTGCTATAATTCCGTACTTATATTGTTTGGCACTATACTCAGGACAAGCAGGAGGAAATGTGTCTTCATACAACCACTTTCTTGGAAATTTCCACCACAAGATGGCCACTAAAGTAAGAAGAAAGAGCAACAGGGCAGGAGCAGGCTGAGGAAACATCGGGGCCTGCTCCAGTTGGACTCCCCTCCTTCGGGAGCAGGACAATCGCATCAGCCCTGTTCCCAGTCCACTTAATTTCTCTCTCTCTCTCTCTCTTTTCCCTCTTCCCTCCTGGACTCCTTTTCCTTGTGTGTCGTGTCTTTATTAGACTGTAAGCCTGAGGGCAGGGACTGTCTTTTTTGCTAACTGATTGTAAGCGGTTTGGAGAGCCTGTTTTGGCTGAGGAGCATATTTATAAATATGATAAATAAATAAATAATAAAGTAGGACAACGCAATCCTATGCAAAAAAAAGTGCCACAACTCCTAGCATTCCTCAGCCAGCCATGCTGGCTGAGAATGCTGGGAATTGTGGGATTTTTTTTTGTCTAAACATGTGTAGGATTGCATGTTTAGACAAGGGTAGGACACACACAGTGTAGTCAACAGGTAGGGCCCTGCGGTGGGTAGCCCCCCCCTCCTCTCTCGCCTTCTTTCTCCCTGCACAGGGTAAGGACAGATTCTTCTTGTCAGAAGCCTGAGCTATTCAGCTCCAGAGGGCTCTCAACACGAGGCCGAGGGACACATGAAATTAGGATGGGAACGGCTGGAGGTTGCCTACCCCTGCATAATTGGACAAATTCATGAAAAAATGGTGACTATAGGGTGACCATATGGAGGACAGGGCTCCTGCATCTTTAACAGTTGAATAGAAAAGGGAATTTCAGCAGGTGTCATTGGTATGCATGCAGCACCTGGTGAAATGCCCTCTTCATCACAACAGTTAAAGCTGCAGGAACCCTGCCCTCTTTTGTATCTGGCCACTCTAGTATAGCTCCTGCACCTTTAACTGTTCTGATTTAGGGGTCCCATGATCTGCATGTCGCACAAGGAGGATCATGGATTAAAACCCACCGTCGAAATCTGCAATGAATAAACTGGTCAGCATCCATGGCAAGTCATCGGCTAGCCTGATGGCTATTTTGCTTTAAGCGCTTTTGTTTTACGATCTCGCCTGACTGATGAACTCAATCTGGGTTTCTGTCCACACAGTACATTTTTCAACAGCAGCAGGATGAAATTAAATCTATCGGCACAGCGCATCTTGGAGCACATGACCTAAAGAGAGGATAATTATGGCACCATTACACTGTAATCATCATACCCTGTTTTGGACAAGAACCACTGTTTGCATGATTTGGAAAGCGCTGTGTTTTCACAGTCTGACTCATGTGCGTAATAATAATAATAATAATTTGTATTTAATGTAATTTTTTAGAATGCAACTTAGGTAATTTTGGTCAAGTACAATCTTGCTTTTATTCTTTTCTACGTTTCATTACAAATGCTAAGGCTTGTGGCTGATGCAAATAAAGGAATATAATAATAATAATAATAATAATAATAATAATAATAATAATACCACCTACCAAGTTTGTGGCTTTTGAATCTGTTGCCAAGCTGTAATAGTATGGTGCATAGTATGGGCAAATGCTTGAAAGCGCTTACAGATGATTAGAATTCATACGAGTGATTTATGGGGGGTGGGGGCCTGAAAACAGCTGACTGCCAATATAAATGGGCTTAGGGAAAGTCGAGTGTAATCTTTGCAGGTCCAAATAATGGCAAACCACAGCCCCCTCCCCTCCCAGTAATACATCCAAAAGGCTGAAAAGCAGAACATAATTTCCTGGCTTTGAAGATAAAGCAGAGCCCTGAGGGGGGGAGCCAAGCCGTGAAAAATTCATGCTATTGACAATTGGATGTTAGGAGCAGCCTCTCTTAGTGGCTACGTTTCGGAACTGATGAATTAAGTTACTGTACCTTTATATTTATAGCCCAATAAACAGGGCAACCTTCCTTCTGCAGCTCCTAAAACAACACACGCCTGGCTTCCCACAGTGCTAGAAGGTTATTCAGCCCAGGTTTGCCAGCGGTGGGAGTTGCCTTTTGCAGTGGCTTGAGTTGTAGAATCTTTAGGGTGATGCTTAACGTAACGTGAAGAGAAGAAGGCCTTCTTTAAACACACGTTTTATAGTACGCTCGTGACTCACCACTCACAGATATTCGCGGGTCATTTTGACGATGTCATCACCCCCCTGTGTGTGTCCCACTCTTTTTCGCAGTTTTAGCATCACAAAATAAACCTCAGAAAACTTGACTCTTCTGAGATATGTTGGGTTTCTTAAGATTTCCTGCTGTGTGCAGGCGGGGTTGCGCTATAAAATGCCCACTAGAGGGTGCTGCCCCATTGAAATGCACAAGCCGCGTGGTTGCTGCGCTCTTCTCCGTGTAATTCTGCTCGTTTCAAACACGGAAGAGAAGCAGGAAGCAGAGCAATGGTAAGGAAACACAATTTTCCCACGCCTGAAAGTCTCCGAAGTGTCATTCTTGGATCGCCAAGGGCCAGGTTCATAAATGGCAAGTGACTTTCCTCACTGGCCTCCTGAACCCCACCCAGAAAGCCATGTAATAACTTTATGCGCCAAACAAAAGTTCACCAAAAAATGTGCAAGCTTTGAAGATCTCCAGTTCTCTTCATCAGGCAAATGTGACAAAAAGTATGGCTTTTTTTAAAAAAAAACCCTCTTCTTGCCTGATGAAGAGAGCTGGAGATTTTCAAAGCTTGCATATTTTTGAAGTTTTGGTTGGCCTGCTTGCTGAGTGACTCTACCTTCTCACCACCATTGCCACCAGCTGTTCTTACTGCTCCTCCTCTTCTCACCATGGCTCCCACTTGTTTCCTTGACAGGTAGAGAGCCAGGGAGCAAGGAGACAGTGGCATCTCCTGCTCCTTCTTCGCAGCACCACTGTCACGTGGGGCAGAACAAGCAGACTGCAATGGGGCAAAGGAAGAGCAAGTCTGGGGGGGGGCTCTTCTCAATGTGCCCCTGCTGGTGCCCAACCAGGTCTACCTTTGAAGCTGGCCCTAAGTTTTCTTACAGCCAACACAACTGCTTTTCCTTTTTGTGCAGTTTTAAAGGTGTGCCTTGCTGCACCCCTAAGAGACAGGGGTGGGTGGGAATCTACACTACTGCTTTAAAGTGCTTTAAAGTGCTTTATAACAGTTTTGACAACTGTTGGGGCCCAGGACACACTGCATATAGAGTCTTCAAAACTTTTCAAAGTGCTTTAAAGCGCTTTAAAAGCAGTTTATAAAACTTTTACTAATAATATTATTGTAGAAGATTACTTGGTTCCACCCTTGCCTTTGGCTATTTTTTTTACTCCTCTACGGGGTTTTCCTTGCTTTCGCACCTGTTCATCTTGTGAAGCAACAGGAGCGGTTGACTCAATAGGGTGACCATATGGAAAGGAAGACAGGGATCCTGTATCTTTAACAGTTGGATAGAAAAGGGAATTTCATCAGGCGGCAGTTGTATGCATGCAGCCCCTGGTGAGATTCCGTTTTCATCACAAGAGTTAAAGCTGCAAGAGCTGTTCTCGAATGACCAGATACAAAAGAAAGGAGGGCTCCTGCAGCTTTAACTGTTCTGATGAAGAGGGAATTTCACCAGGTGCTGCATGCCTACAAAGAACACCTGCTGAAATTCCCTTTTCTATACAACTGTTAGCAGCACAGGAGCCCTGTCCTCATTTCCATATGGTCACCCTAGCATCCTTTTACCCAGAGGTGCTGGGTTGGGTCCAGATGTCTAAGCATGCAATTGGGTTGGCAGAAGCAGACTTCTCCACCCCATTCCCAGGGGAACCCCTCCTGCTCCCTGAAAATGCTACACAGAAGGTCGTGGACCCTGATGAATGGGGTGAGCTGGGGTGTGGGGGCAGATCCCCCCCGCAAATTGGCCTGGGGCGCTTTGCATGAGACCTTCAGCCTGCCCAGTACGTGCTCTGCCCCCTCTTCTTATTTTTATTTATTTATTTATTTATTTTTGTTCTATGGGGCCTAGAGCAGCTTTGGGGGCAGGGAAGAGGCAATTTCAAGGGGTGGGGAAATGAGGCAAGGGGAGGCCAGCCCATCTACATGCAGCTGATGAAGGCGTTCCAGCTCTTGATTTTTACTGATCATTTTCCAGCATGGCAAACATCACTATAAAAGGGTTTTATAGCCTCCCCGTTGAAATTAAGCATGGATTCATAAAAGTGTCAGCAAATGAGCCCAAAGGACCCAACGCAATCTTGGAGAAGCCCAAATGACCTTTCAGGTAGTTCGGCTTTTATGGGGTGTTATAAAATGTATATTTGCTGGCGGCGACATTACAGTGAGAAAGTGAGTGGCAGCTCAGCCCCCCCCCCACCTCCCCATCCCACCCACAGCCACGCACCAACCCGCTCAGGGTGTCTTTAGCAGGGGGAGGGGCTTGCTTAACTCCATCACTTCATTCTTCCCAGCGGATTTCATGGTTGCCAACTTACCAGGGGGAAATGGGCTTGGCCTGCTCCTCTGCCATTAATGGTAGCTTTGATTGGGAGAAATCGGCAGACAAATCTTTTCATGTTGTGAAGATAAACATGATCGCCTGACTGGGTTCAAGTCAGCTATCCCAATTTCGCCTTCAAGGTAAGAAAGTTAAGAACTGTTATGCACAGCCTGATCCTACACCTGTATTATTATTATTATTATTATTATTATTATTATTATTATTATTATTATTTCTCTTAATTTTTTATTTTAAATTTCATACAGAAATAAGAAATGAAGACTAAATTTTTAAAAAACATAGAATCATAGAATAGCAGAGTTGGAAGGGGCCTACAAGGCCATCGAGTCCAACCCCCTGCTCAATGCAGGAATCCACCCTAAAGCATCCCCGACAGATGCTTGTCCAGCTGCCTCTTGAAGGCCTCTAGTGTGAGATAGCCCACCACCTCCCTAGGTAACTGATTCCACCGTCGCACTGCTCTAACAGTTAGGAAGTTTTTCCTGATGTCCAGCCAGAATCTGGCTTCCTTTAACTTGAGCCCGTTATTCCGTGTCCTGCACTCTGGGAGGATCGAGAAGAGATCCTGGCCCTCCTCTGTGTGACAACCTTTTAAGTATTTGAAGAGTGCTAGCATGCCTTCCCTCAATCTTCTCTTCTCCAGGCTAAACATGCCCATAAATATCATCCCCCCTCTCCCTCAACACATGTTTATTTTGAAGTATATTCCTCTGAGCAACCTGGGGCTTACTCCCAAGTAAGTGTGCTACCCCACCAAAAAACTTCATAGGATCACTTGGAAAGCCAGCCCTCATTTCCAATGGGAATGATGGGAGCTACAAACTTCTGGTTCAGCATCATGGTTAGACTGCTGCAAGGCGTTGTGCATGAGCCTGCCTTTGAAGACTATTCAGAAATGGCAACTGGTTCCAAACGCAGCAGTTAGTTACTGATCAGGACTAGTGAGATAGAACACTTCACCTGTCTCGTATTGATTGCAATTCAAAGTGCCGTTTTTAACCATTAAAGTGGTGCAGTCTGGTGGCACTGGTGTCAGTGGGATGGTGAATCAGTCCGAACCAGTCAGCATTCTAAAGGAGCACCTGGAATAGTGGACGTACCTTGGAGAGCTCCTTTAGAGTCCTGACTGGTTCGGACTGAAACCCGGAGCGGATTCACCACCCTACTGACATCGGAGCCACCAGCCTTCCGTGCTTTAAAGCCCTACAGCCAGAAGCCACTGGTATCCATGTGCAGCTGCCCCACGTGGTGAACCACTGAACTTCAGGCAACATTTCAGTGAAGTACCCTGAGACTCCGCCCACTCAGGCTGGCCACTGGCAGGAAGGAGTATAAAAGGACTTCCTGTGCTGGTTGAGCCATGATTGAGCAACAGGTTGTTCTTGTGTTCTAGTGTAACCCCTCTATCCTTGTCTGTTGTTTGGTTTGGTTAGGGTGACCATATGGAAAAGAGGACTGGGCTCCTGTTGCATAGAAAAGGGAATTTCAGCAGGTGTGCACACAGCACCTGGTGAAATTCCCTCTTCATCACAACAATTAAAGCTGCAGGAGCCCTGCTCTCTTTTGTATTTGGCCACTCTAGTATAGCTCCTGCAATGAAGAGGGAATTTCACCAGGTGCTGCATGCATAAGAACGACACCTGCTGAAATTCCCTTTTCTATGCAACTGTTAAAGATACAGGAGCCCGGTCCTCCTTTTCATATGGTCACCCTAGGTTTGGTCTTGACTCCTGGCTTGTTCGTTGGTTCTGACCTTCCTCTTGGCCTTTCACTCCAGGCTTCTCCTGTGGCTCACCTCAGATGGTGGCGGTTAGCCCTGTCCTGACCCCTTTACTTACATTGGGCTGCATTCAGACTCCGTCATGCTTAGAGTCGAACTATTGAAATCAATGGGACAAGGAGGCCATGACTAAATCCCATTGATTTCAATGGGTCTACTCTAAGGGTGGCTAAGTCTGGAATCCAGCCTAGGTTTATGCCCCACCTATTAACAGAACGGTTCTCATAACACACATACACAATCTCCAAACCCAGCCAACCCAGGAATCTTCAATTGCCTGGCCAGAGGATGGAGGCAGAATGGTCTTTCCACCAGCTCTTTACACCCAGGGCAACTGGTGGTTGGAGCTGAATGTACTTTCTGGTAGGGAGGGAGGAAGCAGCCCCCTGCAGTTGCTCCTCCTTTGGCCAATGAATGGGGACCATAAGAACATCAGAAGAGCCCTTCTGGATCAGACCAAGGGTCCATCTAGTCCAGTACTCTGTTCACACAGTGGCCAACCAGCTGTTGACCAGGGACTCACAAGTAAGACACGGTGCACCAGCACCCTCCCACCCATGTTCCCCAGCAACTGGTGCATATGGGGTTACTGCCTCTGATACTAGAGGTACCACATAGCCATCAGGGCTAGTAGCCATTGATAGCCTTCTCCCTTAGGCCATTTTGGTCTCCTCCTTACCATGACATTCTTCCTGGTAGAGAGAGGGCGCAACTTCCCTCTGGCTCTTTGTCACCTGGTTGATGGCAGAGGCCGGAGTTTGGCACACCTGTCCTAGGGCTGCTCACCTGATGCATAACCTGATAGGCACCACACTAAGGCACCGATCCTATACACACGTTCCTGGGAAGGAGCCCCATTGAACACAGTGGGACTTACTTCTTAGTACACACGCATAGAATTGCACTGTAAGATTTTTTGTTTGTTTTACTTTTATCATAAGCTGCATTGAACAATTATTTTTCACAAAAAAACAAAACAGAGTATAAATGTTTCAAATAAATATAGCGGCAAGGTCCATTTCTTCCTTTAGAAAACCAGATTTTGCCGTTAGTGCGAAAGGAGAGCCATGCTTCTGAATGTAATTTTTAATGAGCAGCTATTAAAAGAGTAGTCAAGTCAAAATTTGGCTTTTTCAACCCGTTGCAGCTCAGCTCAGGATTTGTTTGCTGCCAAATGTATCTGGGATGATTTTCCTACCCAGCCAAGCAGAACTCATAGGAAATCACTGGCGCTGAACAGGGGAGCGTGCCGCTTAGTTGCCGATTTAAATGGCGGAGGAGAGGCGTCCTGTGGGAATCGGCCTTTCTGATGGTGGTTAATCCTGAATAAACATTCACAGGGAAGCGTTGCCTTCTGGCTAATGCATTTGCTGAGGGCCCCAGAGATGGGCGCTTGGTCTCTAGGGCTGCCGCTGCAGCTTCCCTTTCTGAAAGTTTCTCAAAGCCAAGCCGCGTAACTGCATGGTTTTATGGTGTGTAAAGCTGCTTTTGTAGGTCTGTTGCTGGATGCTAACTGAAGCTTCAGCGGCTTTACTTTAAGTATGTCTAAATCCGGATGCAACCCACAGAAGTTCGGCATAATCCAGGGTAGAGTGACCAATATGGAGTGACTACCCCATATTGGTTCTTCCTCACTGGTTTCAGGTACCGGTCTCCCCTTTCGTCTCTATTTCTTTGGGGTGGGGGGAAATGTTTGGGATGACCTTTAACATTATTCTGTCCACGTGGCAAACACATGCAGTGGAGTTTCTGGCCTCCCCACTTTGGGTAAGAGAACGACCATTTTTGCAGGGGGGTGGGCGGGGGGTGTCCCCAGATATGTTCCCAAATCAACCGTATCTAGCCATGCTGGCTGAGGGATGATGGAAGCTGGAGTTCAACACAAAAGGAGAGCACCAGGTTAGGGAGGGGAGGGTGGTGAGGTGTCCCACTTTACAGAGGACAATCCTCTATTTTGGAGAGCAGGCAGAGGACAGTCCTCTGTTTGAAGAGGTGTTCCATCTAAGACCAGATCTACACTAAGGCGCATATAACACTTTGAAAACGGTATCTGGGGCCCCAACAGTTGTCAATGCTGTTATAAACCATTTTAAAGCAGTAGTGTAGATCCTGCCTAAGTTTGGTTTGAAGTCCAAGAACCCAGATAAGGGAGGACTGGTGCCTGGAAGCTACCCAACAAGAGCTAGTACCTGGACAGCAGCCTTAGGAGTCACACAGGTCACCTAATCAGTCTTCTCCATTACGGTGAGATTATTATTATTATTATTATTATTATTATTATTATTATTATATTATATTTACATTATATCTTGCCTTTTCTCCCTCTTGTGAGGAACCTGGGGTGGCTTACATATTAAAAATTAAATTTATTATTTCTAAATTTGCTCCTATACATTTACATATGCAAATATTATGCAAATGGGTGTCTTCTTTTTTTCATGATGTGGTTTCTCTTTTTGGGGAGGGGACAATGCATTAGTGGAAGTCCACCTAAGATGATATCGCAGGTAAAATTCTTCATTGGGCAAAATACCTGAACAACCTCAAGGGAAGCTGGAAGAAGCTTTAGCAAAAGTGCTGGTCAGAAAGGAAAATCCTTTTTGGGGTGTCTGTTTTATATCGCAGTTGTTAGATTAGGCCAAAGAGGCATGTTGAGATGGCAAAAGGTCTTGGGTAAAATGTGATTTCTGAGGTAAATGGACCCTTCTCAGTATGTGAATTCCACACCTCCTTCTCCTTACCTTCTGTCACACGATGACACCTCCACATTTTAAAAAACCCTTTATAGCACAGTAGCTTCCTCTCTTTGGAATAGTTCCGCTTTCAGGCCTTTTATTCGTTCTCCCACTCACAACCATCTTATATATCTTCCCCCCTTTATGACATGCCTCACAAGGTAACCGTAAAAATATGCACTCAAGAAAATTACAGCAGTTATTTTTGACTACCAAATGAATTTATTTTCACACGTTCCTTTTCTTTCTTTCTTTTTTAGCTGTGGGCAATTTTCAACACCTTTCATGCACCAATTTCACAATCACTTTCCAGCCTGCTCCAAATTTTTTCGTCTGTTTCCCCCCCCCCCTTTTTTTTTTTTAGCATTAAAAGGAACGGAGAATCTGTTCTGTTCTCTGGGGGAACCTGACTGGAGCCTCCGGATAGGGCAACACAACCAGTTTTACGCTGGGATGCTTTAAGCTCAGTGTCACCTGCTTTTGGTCTTCTACCAATATTTTGTTGTATCTTTTAAATGTATTAAATTATCAAGAGTATAAGGCGAGAGGGGGAGTTAAACTACATTGTACTGTTTTTAATTAAAAACAAGCGGTAGAACAGAGATATTCATAAGGCCAAGCACTACTTTATTAGAATGTAAGCCTGAGGGCAGGGACTGTCTTTTTTGCTAAGTGTAAGCTGCTCTGAGAGCCTTTTTTGGCTGAATATGATAAATATGATAAAATAAATAAATAAATAAATAAATAGGGCAGGGGAAATGAACCTCAATCCATACCTCTGGGGGCCTCCCTCAGCCAAAGACCGTTTCCCTCAATTTCAGCTTGTTTGATGGTTTCCTATTACAGTATTTAGTTATAATTATTTTATTTATTGTATTTATATCCCATTTTTTTCCTTCAAGGATCCCAAGGCGGCATACATAATCCTCCTCCTCTCCACTTTATCCTCACAACAACAACAACCCTGTGTGGTAGGCTGGGCTGAGGGTCTGTGACTGGCCCAAAGTCACCCAGTGAGGTTTATGATCCGAGTGGGGACTAGAACCTAGATCTCCTGACTCCCAGTCCAACACTCTAGCCACTACACCAACTGGCTCTCACTACACCTCACTGTTTTCCTAGCTTCTGTGTGTCTTCCCTGCAGTGGTAGCTGGCGTCTCCAATGTCAGTGTGGTGGCGGTGGTGAGTCCCCTCTGAGTTTCCGTCAGAACCAGTCAGAACTCTAAAGGAGCTCTCCACGGTGCTGAAAGGTGGACATTCCTCTCCGTCGGCTGTTACTGGCAGTAAAAGTGTCCAGCTGGTCTTTTTGGTATGGATTCTCCTGTTCCTTTTGCCTGTGGCCCTGACTACCACTGGCACATGGCGTCCAAGAGCTTCTCCGAAACAGAATCGGACCCTTGGGCTGAAAGAGATTCCGCAGCCCTGTGCGAGAGGCTCGCTCCTCACACGAGCACGTGCCACTTGGCTTCTCTACTCCTGATGATGGACAGATGTCCTTGAAATGCAGCGTTTGAGGTGATGAGGCAAAATAGCAGGTCCGTCAGTGGTGCGGGATGTGTGATGGCCTCTCCATGCATGTGCAACTCATCACTTGATGTTGCAGTTATCAAGTGATGTATTCATGGATGATCTAGTCTGAAGTCCCTGCAGAACTAGCATTTTTCACCATAAAGACCACGCCGGCTTAAGGTGGTGGTGGGATCCCTAAGATATGTGATACCATAAAATCCGTTCCTTCTCCCTACCATGTCAAAAGCTCAGTTCACACATCAGAACATCAGAAGAGCCCTGTGGCTGGATCAGACCAAGGGTCCATCTAGTCCAGCATTCTGTTCACACAGTAGGAAACCAGCCATTAGCCAGGGACCCACAAGCAGGACATGAGCGCAACAGCACCCTCCTGCCCATGTTCCCCAGCAACTGGTCAGTCGCACCTTCCGACTGCTGTCAGCAAGAGCCAAAAGTGCATGTGCAGATGTCCCATGACAAGACCCGACAGGGCAAATTGAACTGTCGCAACGTTGTATGTTCAGAACGAAAAGGCAACTCAGCTAGGCTGGCCATGTGTATTTGAAGAACATTATCTGAAGCTGGAGGACTGTCCTCTCTTTGGAGTGCACCACCAGTCCCCATTGGAAGGGCTGTCGTTATCTTTATACCAGACTTGGACTCAAGTCCAGTGTGAAGGAGGCGCGGGACACCACATCCCTCCCCCCCTTGCAGTTATCTGCAGGCAGTGGAGGCAGGTGGCTCCGATGTCAGAGGGGCAATGAATCTGCTCTGGGTTTCAGTCAGAACTCTAAAGGAACTACCCAAGAACATCAGCGCCACCCGCCTCCATTGTCTGCAGGGAAAGTGGGTGGGCGCCTACAGCTTCACCGGGAGCAGCCAAGGGAGCATGCATCCCTGGTGTTCACAGTGGTCAGCTAGATGGGCCCAGGGCCTGACTTGATGCACCACATGGGAAGAGACGGCTTGCACAGCAACAGACACTGGTCTAATTGCACCTTTAAAAAAAACTGGCGTGGCAGAAAGACAGGTACAAACCAGTCTTTTTCCTGACATGTTCTTTTCTTTTCCACGTGCAGGGAGTCTATGCAGAAAGAAGGATTCAAAGAAGCCGTCTCTTCACCCACGGCTTGACGTTGTAGTCCAGGAACGACTTCACTTCTCGATTCTGCTGAATGCATAAATGGCCCCGATGTTTGCAACAAGCGCAGCTTCTGAAGAGCATGGAGGGCCCTTGAGAGGCTGCTGCTCAGCGCCACTTGAGCCAAACAACGTCGCCACTCTCCTCTCTCAAAAAGCCTTTTGTGCTTCAGTTTCTCGCATCTCTGATTCCCTGGGAAGCTTCTGCCACTTCGGGATTGCACAATCAGAAAAGTATCAGCCCTGCGGCCGGGAATACCTGTTGCTGCCTACGACCTGCGCCGCATGAGTGAAATACCGTCTTAGGGATAGAGTGTTGTTTTTAGCTGCTGTCTTTGGGCAAACTTTGTCCTGGGTTGCCGTTCATCGTAGCCAAAGATGGCAACCAGAGGGGGGCTCTGGGCAGAAGGGGATTTTCTGCAAGTAAAGTGGTGAAAATATGTGGCAGCATTCCAGAAAGGGAAGTGCTAGAAGGAGGCGATTGGCACTCCTGCACTTGCTACTATTATTAATAAATATTTACACCGGTCCAGCCCTTAGAGCACCATGGGAATATCCCCTGCCCTGAATTTATCGCTTACCTTTGGACAGGGGAGTTTAGTGTATGAGAGAGGGAGACGAAATGGGCCCGGGGAGGCATTAAACAAGAGGAGAATATTCACAAGTGCAAATATATGTACCCAGGCCTAATTCCAGTTATGGGTGAAGGGTTGTGGTAAGAACTTTGCAGAGAAAGAGCTAAAGGCTTCACAGAAGGCGGGCAGTCCACAAAGGGCAGCAAGCGGTGATGGAGGGGTAACGTTTGAGGTGCAGGTGTCCCCAAGGAGAGTCCAAAAACGCAGGCAGCAGTGTCGACCCATATCAACAAACCGGCCATGGCCATTTTCTTCACCAGCCACAGAGCTTTTGTAAAGCCAACGGTTCTGAATTGTTCGTTCAAAACCAGGCCGCCACCCCAAATACTTTGAACTACAACCGGGGGACAATGTATTGTTGCTGGGGAAATTCGTTCCCCTCCAGCTACTGTGAGAATCACAGATAAACTCAGAGGGAACAGGGAAGTCTGAGAGGGGTGGCACATGATGTTGGCATCCCTGCTGCTGGTGCCTCGTCCCTGCGGGCCCTGATCCCACTACACTGCTGGCAGCAAGGGAGAAAGGGGGCAACCATTTAAGAGGGCAGGGTAGTGGGAGCTGAGGGGAAGATTCACTGGAGAAGGCACCTGCATTCAGACTGGTCCACCCACACGGGAAAAGAGAGCAATTGGGAATGAGGTCTATTTCTCACCGGAATCATTAGCATCAACCAAGCATGCACATTGTGAGTGAGCACCAAAATCATAAAGCAACGCACAGAGAAAAGAACCAGTTTATGCTAGCTTTATTTTTTAATCTTGTATGAGTAACCACAGGCTAAAAAGCTAAACAGAACATCCTACCAAAAAAATATTTTAAAAAATGAATTCCCCCCCCTTCTTTTTTTAAAAAATACAGAACTAACAATCATAAGCTCAGTGGGATTTCAAAGAGCAAGAAAGGGAAGATAGAAAATAAAAGGTAGAAAAGTGCTTTGCGGTCAGAGTTATTCGTGGAGAGGACAGAAATGGAAAGTGTTTTATTCGCTTTATTATTTTTTATCAGAATAACGGAAAGACAGTGGAGGCTTTGGGGGGTAAGAGGACCATTGAAAAGGTTCTCTCTTCTTTTTCGAAGAGAGAATGCCACAGTCTAATAGGTAAACAATCCTGATATGGCTACTACCAAAACATTTCCATGTGGTGATGTTTCCAGGTTGCAAATGCAAGCAAGCAGTGTGTCTGTGTGCCGAACTTTCCTGCAAATAGGAAATGAGGTGCCAGAGGAAAGGGCTCTAGCTTAGCCTTCTCCCTGATGTGCTAGTTTCTACATGCAGGGATTTGAGAAGCGTGCAACCCACCTGCAGTCTGAAGTGGTAGGTCCCTAGAACAGGTTTATCATGTCATCTGCCGCCTGCATGCGCCAGGTGAGGCCCAGGTATGGGAAGTAACTATACTCTCCGGCTATCCCATGGGTTTATGGCTTGCATTATGCGAGTTGCAACATGGAACACCAATCAGGGAAGTTGTTTCAATTAGCAGCCAAGTACCACTAAGAGAAATGCATGAATCAGGCCTAAGGGACAATTAACATCCCTATTGACTTTGGTCAACGTTCCTTCTCCGACACCAATTCCGTTTTCCTCTCATCCCCCAAACTCCACTTGCTGGTGCTTCCATAGAGAATTCATGCACAAACTTGAGCGTAGCAGCCCCTGCAGAAGGTTTTCGCATTAGGATGTGCATCACACCCTGTCCACCTCCACGTGAGCTGAGATACATACTTGACTAGGCTGAAATTTGTCTCTGCTAGCACAAATCCAAGAGTCCTTTTGCTTTTGTGGAAACCAATTTGCATCCTTCCGTTTGCGAGCTCTTTATCCTGTTTCTATCTATCTATTACTTCTCAGGAAGTAGTGGGTAAAAGTTTGCACGAGACACAAGATGCTGCTTGTCTTTGTGCATGTGAACACTGTGGCAGAAGCTAGAAAGAAATCAAAGCTGTAATAATCCTATTGCCCCATAATCTTTTTGCCTTTTCCAGACGCCAATCAATCATCACCTCCCCACTAGACATCTCATCCTAGAGTGTCACACGTAGTTAAACATGCTCATTGTAAGTTTTGGAAAACAAACTCTTCTAGATGCTGTAAGAGAAATTCTCATGCTAAAAGCTTGAGAGATTATTATTGGGTATGCCAAATTACCCATTCAGACTCCCTACCCACAATTAAGAAGAGACTTGTTCAGGGACCTAAATCTGCCATTAGGCAGTTCTGATGGGTATCTGATCAACTTCTTACTGGGGGATAGATTGCACCAGGTTTCTGAAAAGGTGGCCCATTTCGCCTTCAGAGCAACAATTTTAAGGAGAGAAATTTGCGATAAGCTGATCTGTATTGATGAGTAAGCCATTACTGTTGGGTTTTAACATTATTTTAAACTGATGTGGATTTTACTTTTATGTGTCCCCTTTTTTGTAATGGCTTTTGCTACACAAAATAAAATTTGTTGTTGTAATTGTTCATAATTCTACAATTCAGTGGGCGGTATCCAACTGTGACATTCTGTTAGAGCAAACGATGTTGCACCAGCAGAAACTAGGGTCTGTACTATGTGCAAGAGAAGACTCCAACGAAATTTACATTTGCGCAAGCGGTTGTGGAATCCATTCTGCAATGCGTTGCACGTACCTCTTGTGCGTCCTGTTGTGCAACCGTTTTGCACAACTGCTTGCAGAACCGGTTGAGCAAGTGAAAGATTCAACAGAATTCCACTTGGGTTTGCGGAATGACACCTCTCCTCTGTCACCCAGTGAAACTGATCAGCCAGATGTTTGAGACAGAAATGAGAATGTAATGGCATATGATTCAGTGACACGATTTGCCACAAGTTGTGATGGCGACTAACTAAGATGGTTTTTAAGGGTGTTCAGATTCATGGAGGATGGAAGGTCTATTAGCCATGGAACTTCCACGTTCAAAGGAAGTCCACCTCTAAATTACCAGATGCTGGGGCCAAACAGTGTATGTGTGTGGGGGGGGGGAGGGATACTGCTTTCATGCTCTTCTTGTTTGTTGGCTTCCTGGATGCATCTCACTAGCCACTGGAGAAATCAGGAACAAGGACTCGATGGATGTTTGTCCTGAACCTGCTAGGAAGTCTTGCATTCTTATCAAAAGAGCTATGTAAATATATGGACCAGACTTCCCCAACCTGGTGCCCTCCAGGTATTTTGGACTTCAACTTCTATCAGCCCCAGCCAGCATGCCCAGCAGTCAGGAATGCTGGGAGCTGCAGTCCAAAACCTATGGAGGGCACAAGGGGAAAGCTGATACACACAAAGGAAGCAAATCCACACAGGCCTTTGTGCAATTCCACAAAGCGCCCACCTGCACCCCCACCCTACGGCCAGACTCTCCTCTTCCCATTCTCACCACAGACTTTGGTTTTGTGCGAGTTCAGAGACATTTTAAAACCTTGCTTGGTAAGAGTTACTGGAAACAGCGGCCACATCTTTTGGCAGCAGCCCAGCTGCCTTTATTGTGTGTAAAGAGAGCAACAGCACAATCCTACGGTTATCTACCCAGCAGTAATGGGGCTCCCTCCCAGGGACATTAGAGCCTGAATTACACTTCTTCTGGGCACCTTCAAACTTTGGGTTTCTCTAAGTTGAAATACTCTGGTTTTAGAGAACATTTTGTAAAAAATAAAGCACAGTTTTGTTCCCTGCCATTGCTCCCCCGCCCCACCCATTCCACCCCATGAATCGGTAACACTGACAAAAATTAAACAAAACACAGCCGGCCGTTTGCCCACACCAGCTCAGAACGGAGATGTGAGCTGCCAGGCTGGGGCCACAACCCAGCGCGCAAAATTCTTTTTTGTGTGTGTTATAAACCAACTTCCTCTCCCTCCCTGACTTTTCAGCCCCAATCCCTTTTCTACATGTACATACACACGGGGGAAGGGCAACCAGTGTCTATAGTCCTGCCTGACCAAATAACAAGAGACAATTCCAAAGCAGTGTGAGGAAATGGAAATTGGGCTCACTTCTGAATGTGTTTCTACATTAATTCACGTTGCTTTTCACACCTGTGAGACGGGCTCAGCCGAAGACATTTTCATTTTCACTGGTGGTGGGGGATGTATCCCACAAGTGCATCTGAAGGTCAAAAGGGAAATCCCTGCTGCTGTTCATTTGGCCAATGGATTATGAATTAAAAGGGGCATCTATTAAGTGGGCAGAGATGAGGGGCTGCGTGGAAACGTAGCCCAAGAAGGCTATTCCTGTGGTACTGCAACACTGAACATAACATACACCAGGAAATTTCAGTACTGACATTGCAAAGTTCTGTAAACATGTTTGTTCTCTGAAATCATCCTGGACATTGTATGCACCGGTTGAATAAACGTAAGAAGCACTCAAGAAGAAAACAAGCAAACCAGACGTAAATGCTGCATGTTATGGGTTTCTGTTCCGTTTTTGTCCTTCAGAAGCTACCTTGAATGCCAATGTTGAATGGCAGCCATTTTTAATAGCCTAGATAACTTTTGTGATTGCCCAAAAGGATGTGCACTATGTGTTGCACATAGTGTTGGATGTGTTGCACTAAAACACCCTTCATCTCTAGCCAGAACAGCCTACAGCCAGAGATGGTGGAAGCTGAAGTTGAACACATCTGAAGGGGCCAGGCTGGGCAAACTTGGGACTACATAGAATCATAGAATAGCAGAGTTGGAAGGGCCCTACAAGGCCATCAAGTCCAACTCCCTGCTCAATGCAGGAATCCACCTTAAAGCATCCCTGACAGAGGGTTGTCCAGCTGCCTCTTGAAGGCCTCTAGTGTGGGAGAGCCCACAACCTCCCTAGATAACTGATTCCACCGTCGCACTGCTCTAACAGTCAGGAAGTTTTCCTGATGTCCAGCCGGAATGATCAGTTGTGTCACAGAACTGAGAAGCCAAAGAGGACAAGAGGGGGACCCTCAACGGAAAAGTCAAACCAGAAGAAAAGGACCACAAAAAGTGAATTACTAAGCTAATATAATCAATTATAAGGCTAGTAGTGCTAATATAAATCAAAGTGTATTCATAAATTCACAGAAAGTATTCTAAAAAATATACATATACATCATACTGCCTGAATACAGTGAACAAAATCAATACAATGGGCTGTTCAGCTGAAATAATCATATACAGGAAGTAATAGTGTAATGGTCAGTACAATGATTATATCAATATAATATTCATTTACTGTATTCAGGCAGCGTAATGTTTATGTATATATTTTAGAAAATTTCTGTGAATTTATAGAATCATAGAATAGTAGAGTTGGAAGAGGCCTAGAAAGCCATCGAGTCCAACCCTCTGCTCAATGCAGGAATCCACCTTAAAGCATAATACACTTTGATTTATATTAGTACTATTAGCCTTATAATTGATAATATTGGTTTAGTAGTTTTTTTGTGTGTTTTTTGGTCCATTTGTTCTAGTTTGACAGAACTGAGAAGCCCACAGAAATACTCCAGAGATTCAAGAGATGAGCCACAGGGCTGCTGTCCACACACCAGATTTGACGAAATCTGTTGACGTAAAACAAACACACAAACAACAGAACAGAAGCCTAAAGTTATAATGATGCACTGGTCTCTTCCTTTTCTCTTTTGGATTCTTATTATGGCTGGCTGAAAATGCAAATCATGGCAATCTCTTTTACATCCTCTGCGGCAGTTTTAAGAAGAAAAGTCGTACTTCTCACAAATACCACAGCTTGTACAGAAAGACCGAAGAGAGAAAATAAAAAGGATTAGGCTTTGCAAACACGATTCCAATTTGTTCGCATGGGGGTGGAGGAGGGGGGGGGAAAACCTGCCACGGCATCGAAAACTATTCCCTGTTGAACTAAAGCCTGTAGGTTCAGTGGAGACTGGGGGTTGTGGTGAAGCCGCGCCGGGTTTCAGTCAGAATTCTAAAAGAGTAGTTCTGACTGAAACTCGGAGGGGATTTACCAACCAACTCTCATTGGCACCACCAGCCTCCATTGTATAGGTCCCAATCCAGCTATTGTGCTCTTGCAAAGGTCTCATTCGTCTTAGCGGTGCAGGGAACGGCCACTGGCCCCGATCTGGCTGAAAGTCAGGCCCGGACGAGCCTGACTTTCAGCCGGATCGGGGCCAGTGGCCGTTCCCTGCACCGCTAAGACGAATGAGACCTTTGCAAGAGCACGAGCCTTCAACTTGTGCTTGTGTACAAGACATTATTGGTGGATTGTGGCCAACGTGAATCGTTTCCCCTCCTTTTCTCCCTGAGGTAGCATCCATTTCTGGTAAATTTGGATGAAGATTGGTAAAAATCAGCCTTGCTCGTTATAGAAGGCGAACAAGACTTCGTTCCAGAGAATTATAATAGTGACAATAAGAACAAAGGTAATAGCAACAGCATTCGTACAATACATTTCAAGTGTTCAAATACATTTCACATCCATTGTCTCAGGACTCATTACGACAGCCCTGTAAGGCAGGACAGTATTATCAACCGCACACTGCAGAGGAGCGGAGTTTGAGAAGTGAACGGCTTGCCTGAGGCTAGCTAAGACCTGCATGGACCACCGTGGGCTTCACAGCCAAAATGCTACTCGTGAACATTGTTTGTTCCTCTATACAGCTTCCTCTCGCTGCAACCAAGGAAGTATGGAGAAAGTATGCTGCAAATCTATGCTCCACCGCCCATGTGCATAGGGGGACTCTGAAGGGGAGATCACCTACGAGCATGAGAATTTCTTCTAGCAAATGAGAGCTGCAGTGTTTCTCCAGGCGAGTAAGGATTCCTTTTCAATATGGATTTGTGCCCGTTTGGATATCCAACAACACCAATATGGATCAAAAACAGCTGTAAAGCTGGTCCAACTCCCAAAAGGCAGCTGCACCGATTGCAGGCTCCCGACGCAGAGAATCTCAAAAATCAAGGGAATCTCAAAAGGATTCTTTCTCCTTTTCCTCATCCAAGGAAGTCTTCATTGGATAAGGAAAACCTCCTGAACAGTTTTGAGATTCCCTTGATGAAGAGGGTTTTCTTCTCTCAAAACAATTGGTGCAGTTGCCTTTTTTGGTTTAGCCCATTTGGAGTTCCCTTCATTCTCATGGCTAGTCCTAGGAAATTATTTAGGAATCAAATGTTTCGGCTGCAAATGATGCCTCTTTAACTCACATGGAGAGGCCACCTGTGTACATGGGCATCCATTGCGCATGTGCACCGGAACTCGCTACAGAACTGAATCGGGTAGCCCAGATATGCTTAGGAGGGGAATGTGTGCTCTGAATTGCATCATTGCTTTAATATTAGGAGTATTAGTCATCGGTTAGCCCGCAATTGGCATCCATTTGCTTGATCTTGGATTGGAAGTGGAAGTTGTGAAGAACTAAGATGCAGTATTCTTTAGAAACTTATACCTGGTTAAGTTTCTGAGGATATTCCCAGTCTTGTTTCTGAATCAAGGATAGACCCAGACACTATCAGCTCCTCTTGGGGAAGTTTTGCCTCTCGGACATTTCTGTGGCTATTTTGCTATGGTATTTTCAAAAGCTTAAAGAAACCCCCAAACAGAGTAAAATCTACTCATCTAAAAACAATGAATAATAATAATAATTAATAATAATAATTAATAATAATCTTTAGCGGTTCACATCCATCATCAGTCGTCTCATACCCATGGGAAATCCACATTGGGTTAAGCCATCACATTACCGGAAAGAAAGAAAGAAGGAAGGAAGGAAGGAAGGAAGGAAGGAAGGAAGGAAGAAAGAAAGAAAGAAAGAAAGAAAGAAAGAAAGAAAGAAAGAAAGAAAGAGAATTTCTACATGTCGGGCTACTGTAATCTCACTAATCAAATGGCACAACGTTTTCCCTTTTAATCAAAGGAAGCAGTGACAAATATTTGTTTACAATATCACAATAACATGATATTAAATTAAGAGCAGGTTCATACAGCCCTGGGGATTCGGAGCCGAAGCTAGTCTAAAAATCATGTATTTTGCTTTGGCAACAGTCCTTTATTTAAATCTGAGACTTCACATCACTTATGAAGAGAGACCCTATTAAAAACAAAACATCACGGCATGAGGACGCCCTGACAAAGATGCGCCCTATTGACGCCAGAACTGGACGTACAATCAAAATTAATGTACATTTTTCTCCTTTCCTTTCTCTTTTCTTTTTGTTTCTTTGCTATACAATGTAAACTAAGCAATAAACAGTCATGGGCAGGTGACAAGGGGGTTGAACATCCAAGACCCATTGGAACCTCGTTTTTGAGAGACGTCCACGCTCTCTTTTGAAAATGTGGGGCGCTTTAATGAGGTCACGGATTCCCCCACCACCTTCTGGATGTAGAAACTGGGCCTCCAGACAGTGGGAGAAGAGAGTGAAGTCAGCCATATTGGAAGGTGCTACTGACCCAAGTTACAGAGGAGGGAGGGCTGCCAAGAAACAGCCTTAACGTGGTTCAAGGGGCACGGCGTACTGTACTTCATTTCTGCAAGAGCACCGAGAGATTCTTATTTTCCATCCAAGGAATGTAGGGGGGCATATACAGATAGCCCACCCACATAAAAAGGGGTGGGCTATCTCACCAAGAAATGCTGATCAGACCAGGATCACGCAGCGACCTCCTTGGCTAAGCAAGGATTTTAACGTGGCTCGCCCTGGCCTATGCCCCACACTCTAGGCTCCAGTTACAGGAAGCCAGATTCCAGCTGGACATCAGGAAAACCTTCCTGACTGTTAGAGCAGTATGACAATGGAACCAGTTACCTAGGGAGGTTGTGGGCTCTCCCACCCTAGAGGCCTTCAAGAGGCAGCTGGACAGCCATCTCTCAGGGATGCCTTAGGGTGGATTCCTGCATTGAGCTGGGCCTTGGACTAGATGGCCTTGTAAGCCCCTTCCAACTCTGCTATTCTATGATTCTAGTCTAGCTTTCCCCAACCTCCAAATACGTTGGACTGCATCTCCCGCGGTTCCCAGCCAGTCCGACACACCTGGAGGTCTCTAAGTTGGAGACGGTTGCTCTCGTCTCAATGGGCCTGTTCAGACAACACGCTAAGCCATGATTAGGCTGCTAACCTTTTTGCAGTAAATGGCTAGTGAGCATGTTTAAACCATGCTTATATAGCCACCATGGTTAGAAATGGTTCACACGATGCGCTAAGACATGGTTCCCACGACATGCTGAGCCATAATGTTTAGCTCAAAAGGCTTAACCACTGTGGCTTAGTGTGTCATTTGAACAGGGTCCATGCCTCACTGGGGTGGGATCTCTGACAGCGAATTCCCAGCACACATCCCGCACTACAATTCCCAGGGTTCCTGAGGGGGGCATGGTACGACAGTTGGCATTAAAGATAAGCGGAAATAGGTGTCGGGGTATAGCTTCAGCACTGCAGTGGGCCTTGGAGTTTATAGCTAAGATTTAATTCAAAGTAGTCTGGAAGTAGGCCTAAAATGGGACTCCCCAAATGCGTGCCATTTCTTTGAATACAGCTTCCTTTCTTCTCTCTTTGCAGGGATACTTTTTACAGCTACTTCTGGCCTTGAGGCTAGACAGGCCCGCTGGGAGTTGAAAAAGGAAGAGCCCCCCGCCCAGGTTTTCCCACCCACCGCTGGCTCTCTCTCCTCACACAAGCTCCTGCCCCCACACCTAGTCGCCAATTGCCCCGCTCTGCTGCCACCGTCTTTTGGACGGCGGCCACGAAACAAGAGGTTTCTACATAGACTAACTTTTAACTTCCTCCTCTTCTTGCCGGGTGATATTTACACGCTGAATGTAGACACTCCACAAAACAAGCAAAATAGTTGACAAATAGGGAGGGGTCCACATCTCCTCATGCTGGTGCTGACGATGGAGAATTTAGGGAGCTTTTAATGAGCTTTCTTCAAAAAAGAAAGGAAGGAAGGAAGGAAGAAAGGCCATAATAGACTAGTTGACATTAAAAAAAAATTAAATTAGCTTCTCCCCCGCCCTCTTTGATTTCCCCCCCCCTTTGTCTTTTAACCAAAATTGAATTCATTTATTATTTTTAACCACCGTGTATAAAAATAGCTATTGGAATCCATCATTTTTTAAAAACAAACAAACAAACATGACCATGAAGCGCCCACGTTGCAGGCCGAGAAAGCAGTCCGCCTCGCTCCTACGTTCACGGGGAAGGGTCGGGGCACGTTTGCTCCTGCCATGGGCGAGACGCGGGGGAGCTCACCTAGCCCAGAGAGAGCGCCCCGTGCACATTTTGCAGAGTCCTTTTGCCTACATCAATGGAGGGGGAGAATCTTCTTTGTCTCCCGCCAGCGAACATGTCAGATAGGTGACTCATCCTTTTTCCGCTACCGTTCGGCTGCTTTGACTACTTGTACTGAGGTAGGTCACCAGCCTATCGAGAAAACACGCTACATTCTAAGGCTTCAAATATGAGGTCTATAACCAGCTGGGCTGCCACCGGTGACCTAAGGAGCAATGGCCACGGGGAACATCTCAACAGGGGGAGCGACCAAGTGTTGAGGCAGCTTCAAGTGCCACGAAATTCAAGTGTTTGGGAGATCTGCGGGAGGCACCGGCCCTTCGCAAACAGTTTTGTCTGCGGCCTCCTTCGCAGAGACCCGTGCCATCACTTTGATGGCCTAGATACTACAAGCTGGTCTGATACTGAGATGAGCCTGAGATGACCAAGGCTGACACGCAGCTTTGCATGGCATCCTGTACTTGGGGTGGGGAACGCCCAGTGGTAGAGCGCCAGCTTTGGATGCATCAAGCCCCACACCTGAGCACCTTCAGTTCAAAGACGTTCAGGCAAGAGGAATACAGAAGACACCTTCTTGGCCTGCTGCCCTAGCGAACTCCCACCAGATAGCACATGCAGCACTTGGTGAGATGGACCAACGTGCCCTCACCAGGGGAGAGGCTACGATTCGCCTTCAGGATGCTGAAGGGGGAGTAACCAAGAGGACCCTCTTCCGTATAAAATGGAGACGCCATCGCTCCGTTGCATGCAGGGGGTCCCAGGTTCAAGCCATGGCATTTCCTGTTAAAAAGGATCACTGGGATCAGAAATAGATCTTTCTGTGCCTGAGACCCTGGAGAGTCAAAGGAGATGAGCCTGGGCTAGACCAGAGGTCTGACCTGGTGGAAGGCATTTGATAACTGGAAGCTGAAATGCCCTGGGTGCAAAGTTCTATCGGGATGCCCATTCACACATGTGATTATCACTTGATACGGCAGTCATCAAGTAAACACGCATGTTGTGAAGCAGCTCTGAGTGATGTACTGGACAGAGAGCAGCTCTTCAGTAGTAACCCGTGACCAGTAGTAACCCATTACAGGCAAAAGTGATCTTTAGGTGACCGGTGGCCTGCCGTTTTGCTACAACCCTAACAGTCTTTAAAGTTTAAAAAAGACAAACATGATATAAAACAACTCTGGACACAGAAAAACGCTACACAAGTCAGCTAGCAACTTGCCTAAAAGTAAAGCTTATAACACTAGAGAGGAAAATGTCATCCACAATCACTACTGTACATGAATCCACGTTGCTCGTTGTCATTTCAATTTTGGAATACTGGAACCGAGCAGAAAACAGGGAGGTGAAGAGCAGGGGGCTCTGACGACATGACACAACGGTTCTTCTATAAAAAACGTCTTGAGGTAGAACATTGCTTTCAAGGTTTTGGAAGTGCTTTACATTGGAACGACGATGACAATAAAGGAATACTTAAGAGAGAGGGGGAAAATAAGAAACCGACAACCAACATGGTGGACATGGAGTGTGACTTCTGAGGTAGTACCAAAACATGTACTGACCAAGTGCTACGCTACTAGCTTTGAAAAGCGAAGGAAGACACAAGATATTTGCTTCTTCCCAGAAGACATTCAATTCCGGTTGAGGTAGGTTCTGGGTTTACTTGGGATATCGGTCCAAGTCTTTTCTTATTCTTTTATTTTTCCTTTTCTTTTTTTTTGACACGCTTGCTTTGCCTTTAAAATAGTTAATCGGCAACAAAACATCCTGAGAATTACAGAGAGCTGAATGCGAACGACGAAAACTTCAGTCAACCCATGGAAAAGTTTGGCCAACCAAGCACCTGAGCGGGTTTTTTTGGAGCCAAGTTGGAGGGATCCGTCGTACGTCAATTTCTCAGACAGGTTACAAAAGTGGATCCCCGGCGTAACTGTCCTAAAGCTGCCCACAAGGAAACACCATTGCATTTGGTATCCAGGTTGACTGAGGAGTCGGGCAAAGATCTCTTGAGAAGCCACCAACCCAGCGGCTGTAGAACGAACAGCTGAGATCCAGATGGGAAGGAATGTACTAAGAGCCCTGAGGCAGCTCAGAAAGACAAACTTCAGGAGATATATATATATATATACGAATCAGACTGTAGAAATCTTAAATTGACCTGAGATTGATGAGTCATTTTAAAGGCATCGCCAGACATGAAAAACGATGGCTGGTGCGTCCTCTAAGAAGCTTTAGAGTCTTGGCAATTATTCTTCATTGGCTGGAGCTGGCCCTTCTTGGCTGACGTTGAGCAGAAGTCTGCTGTGGGCGCCAGAGGGCAGGTTTTGAAACGGGGTGTCGCTTTGCTCTTCGATGATGCTGAATTCATCCGGCGGAAGCGTGGATATCTGCGTTTCATTCGGTGAGGTAGGAGGAATATGATCCAGCTGAGGAATGGAAGCGAAAAATGGCTCTTTCAATGCACAGGAGTCGTGAACTGCCCTCTTTAAAAAGTAGGTGCTGCCTGTCCTGGAACTAACAGACAACACCACAAATTCCCCTGGTCCCTTTGGCTGGAATTCCTCCTCAAAAGCCGCCTTTCCCACCAAACCTTTTGCTTAGACAGGGTGACCCTATGAAAAGGAGGACAGGGCTCCTTTATCTTTAACAGTTGTATTGAAAAGGGAATTTCAGCAGGTGTCATTTGTATATATGGGGATCCTGGGGAAATTCCCTCTTCATCACAACAGTTAAAGCTGCAGGTGCCCTGCCCTCTTTTAAATCTGGTCACTCTAGTAAAGCTCCTGCAGCTTTAACTGTTGTGATGAAGAGGGAATTTCACCAGGTTCTCCATATATACAAATGACACCTGCTGAAATTCCCTTTTCTATGCATTCTCCACTGGGAATGGAGACGCATAAACACACCTCCATGTAATTCGAAAATCACATGGGTTTCTAGTGAGGCCTGAGAGCTAAGCTAGGGTGACCATATGAAAAGGAGGACAGGGCTGTCACTACGTTCAACATCTAAGGTCGTCCTCCGGGTGCCTACTCCGAGAGAGGCTCGGAGTGTGGCAACGAGGGGCAGGGCCTTTTCGGTGGTGGCCCCCAGACTATGGAACGATCTCCCTGACGAGGCTCGCCCGGCGCCAACGCTGCTATCTTTCCTGCGCCAGGTTAAGACTTTCCTCTTTGCCCAGGCATATGGCGGCACATCCTAATTACCCACATGTTTAGTTTTTAATCGGTTTTTAATGCTTTATGTATGTATGTTCTGTGTTTTAGAGTTTTAAATTTTGTATACTTGTTTTTATCTCAATTTTAGAATTTCTGTAAACCGCTCAGAGAGCCCTGGCTATGGGAGCGGTATATAAGTGAAAGAAAGAAAGAAAGAAAGAAAGAAAGAAAGAAAGAAAGAAAGAAAGAAAGAAAGAAAGAAAGAAAGGCAGGCAGGCAGGCAGGCAGGCAGGCAGGCAGGCCTGGTCTAGCCATGGCCTGTGTCTCCCCCTTTCCTCCCCCTGCTGCCAAAATTCAGTCTGCCCATCTTTGTGGCCTCTCACAGGCCTGCCCTTCTTCTGTTTATGTTACTCTGAAAAGTGCCATGTGTACCTGAATCGTCATCAACATCGTCCTTGTCATCTTAGTCAGATGTCTTAACAGCCCAAAACTGATCCTTTCAAATGATAGGCAGTAAAGGGGACCCGTGCCAGACTAGACATGTTTGGACTTTGCAGAATTACAGTGCCACCCTGTACACATTTACTCAGAAGTAGATCCCACTTAGTTCAATGGGGCTTACGCCTAGTTAAGTGTGCATAGGACTGCTGTCTTAGTCTGATTCGTTGTTAGGAGCACAAGTAGTATTGCTGCTAGTACATTTCATGACCTTCTTATAGCACCATCAATGTCCACAGCGTTTTAGCGAGTAGTGCAAACTACAAAGATAGCTCCCTGCACCAAGGAGCTTACAGTTTGGACGACAGGAGGGGCAGGAGAAAGAAAGGGACAAAGCAACGGAACAAGCAAGCGAGAGGAATGAGGAATTGGAGGGGCGAAGGATGGCATCCCTCCCTATCCCAAAGATCCAAAACTGCTTTCTGGCTTAACCATCATGGTTAAAGCCATGGTTTAAGGTGTCTTCTGAACGGGCCCCTAGTGTTTACATTTTAAAACGAGAGAAACAAACAAAAGTCCCCATTCTCTTGCGCCATTTTCTTACCGCTATCCCCTTACTGCGTTGATCAGGAGGGGAAGCCGGCGCTGGGAACAGCCTTTCCAGTTCATTCATATCCCGCTGTTTCCCGTTTGTGCCTGGGTCGTCCCTGTCCCTCTGCGCGGATCCGTTCAGCGCCAGGCCCGTCATATTCCTCTGGCTTCTTGGGATCTGCGGAGTGGATAGCTGCTCCTGGACATTTTTACACATCAACAGTCTGTGGAAAGGAGAGACAGAACAAAAACCTCTCTGGCAGTGCACTTTCATGGGCATCGCAGGAATTACATACCCTGAAGTATATGAGAAGGTTGTGGCTCAGTGGCAGAGCACCTGTTTTGCACGCAGAAGGTCCCCGGTTGAACCTCCGGATTCTCCAGATAGGGTGAGGGAAGGATCCTGCTTGAAACGTTGGAGGGCCATCTCTGCCAGTCAGGCTCAAGTTACAGGAAGCCAGATTCTGGCTGGACGTCAGGAAAAACTTCCTTACTGTTTGACCATAGCTAGACCTAAGGTTTATCCCTGGATCGTCCAGGGGTCAAACCTGTTCATCTAGGTGACACACAGAGGATCCAGTGCTCAGGCAGGGGCGAACGCTGGATGATCCCAGGATAAACCTTAGGTCTAACTGTGGCCTAAGAGCAGTATGTCAATGGAACCCATGACCTAGGGAGGTGGTGGTCTCTCCCACACTAGAGGCCTTCAAGAGGCAGCTGGACAGCTCTCAGTCAGGGATGCTTTAAGGCGGATTCCTGCATTGAGCAGCGGGGTTGGACTTGATGGACTTCTATGAGTCAACACTACTGGGCTAGAGGGACCAAGGGCCTGGCTTAGTAGAAGGCAGCTTCCTATATTTCTAAGTCTATCAAAATGGCCCCATGATGGCTTAGAGAATGGGTATGGCTAATTCTCAGGGTCTAACTCACTGCCATGTTTGAGTTGGGAGGGAATCCACCAGTAGCAATCTGGCCAGTATCTCTGCTGGGTTTACATGACTTCATTTCCTAACATGAGTCCAGACCTGGTGCCATGGACACAAAGGTGCCCGCAGACCCCTGTCCCGATGCCCAAATGGCTCCCTTTATTTCTTAACATTCTTTTTTTAAAATGAATTGGGACACATCTTTATTTGGGTTTGAAAGTGTGTGTGTGTGTGTGTGTGTTTTGGAGCCTCCACTTGGTTCTAGCGGAGTGTGGGGAAGGCCAGAGGGATGGCAGGGGCTGCTACAGAGCTGTGACCCATCTCTCCCTTCAGACCTCATTTCTGAGGTTTCCTTCCAAATTTCTTGGCCCAAAAGCCAAGTACAGAAATGTAATACTTGGGAACTGGAAGCAACAGAAGCCTTGGCTATGGATTCTAAGGCAAGATACTCTATGCCTAGGGTGACCATATGGAAAGGAGGACCGGGCTCCTGTATCTTTAACAATTGTATAGAAAAGGGAATGTCAGCAGCTGTCATTATTATTATTATTATTATTATTGTTGTTGTTGTTGTTGTTGTTATATTTATTTGTATCTCGCCTTTTGCCCAATGCTGGGTCATTGGTATGCATGCAGCACCTGGTGAAATCCCCTCTTCATCACAACAGTTAAAGCTGCAGGATCCCTGCCCTCTTTTGTATCTGATCACTCTAGTATAGTTCCTGCAGCTTTAACTGTTGTGATGAAGAGGGGATTTCACCAGGTGCTGCCTGCGTACAAATGACCCCTGCTGAAATTCCCTTTTCTGTACGACTGTTAAAGTTGCAGGAGTCCTGTTCTGCTTTCCATAGGGTCACCCTATCTATGCCTAAAGCAGCCTCCCTGAACTATGTGCCCCCAAACCAGATGTGTTGGACTACAACTCCCGTTATCCCCAGCTATGTAGTCCGACGCGTTTGGAGGGCAGGCAGCTGGGGCAGCTGGGCCTAAAGTGTTCCTGATGAGGAGCCAGTCCAGCACCTCCTGAGAAATCTGAGGCAGAGCTTTCTGCCGCTGGCAGACGCGACGCACGCACGCCCCGCGAGCCGAGAGATCCGTACCGTCCTCTGTACCCAAACATGAGGAAGAGGACGCAGAAGATGATGCAGGTCACTCCGATGTGGATCCCGATGATGATCCCGGTAGCTGACGTCTTGTTCGTTTGTTCATCTTTCATGCAGTTGCACGGTGGGTTCAGCCCTGGTTAGGGGGGACGTAACGCGACACTGAGAGCCAGGCCAGAGCACCCTCATCTCTTTATTTCATGTGTGCCCTGCCTTTCAACGCAAAACACACACACACCCCGGCACTTGGGGCATAATTAAAATGGATTAAAACAATAACATACATCAAGATAATCATCAGAGAACAAAAAATCAACACCCCAAACTCACGCAGCGTGGCTTGTTAACCCACGCAGTGTGGCTTAGTTTTCTCGAACAAGCCACCTTGAGAAGCCATGGTTTGTTGTTGGGTTGTTCAGGGCGGTTCACAAGCCACACTGCGTGGTTATAACAAGCCAGCCTGCAGCCATTCAGACCATCTGCTAACTCACGGTTCCACAACCAATCCATGGTTCAACAACAACAGCCCACACCCGACCACTGAGAGTGGGTTAGCCCCAATAACTGTTACTGATGGATTGTAAAGACTCCAGGGGGCTTTTTGGGGGGCTGAGGAACAGCATTAACAATATTTTAAATGAACAAATACCATGCAATTATGTTGCCTTCTAGACCTGGAAACAGTACAGTTCCCTTTCTCTGTGGGTCAAGCAATGAGAAATGGAAGCTGGGCCCATTTCTCTACAGAGTTATGATAGCGCCACTAGGGATTCCCCAGGGGAATCTCCCTGTTATCAGTGATGGGAGTTAACAAGGGGATTCCCCTGTGCACAGCTCATGCGTTCAGTTGGGAAGGGGCCACGGGAGAGGGCTTTCTCCGTGGTGGCACCCCGGTTGTGGAATACCCTCCCCTTGGAGGCCCGACTGGCGCCGACGCTGGCTTCATTTTGGCGCCAAGTTAAGTCATGCCTCTTTATCAAAGCGTTTGAGGACTAAATTTTTCCTGGTTACACATCGTTTAAATTGTTTTTATTACTTTTTTTAAAAAAAAAAAATCTACTGGTTTTAATTTGTTAACGATTTAATACATTTTTAGCTGTGTATGTTATTTATGTTTCCATTGTTCCGATTTTATCTGTACGCTGCCGTGAGATCCCAGTGATCTAGGGCGGGGTACAAATGTTTTAATAAAATCAATCAATCCATCAATAAGGAGAGCGGCACGCAGGGGAATTCTTTTGTGAGTTAGGGGCCTGTAGACTGGGGAGGGTGACTATATGAAAAGGAGGACAGGGCTCCTGTATCTTTAACAGTTGTGCAAAATATAGGAAGTACGCATTGCGTCCGAAACGCATAGGCACTTGGCACTTTCATTAAACTTTTTTACAAATAATATTTTGCAGAAGATATCCTTGGTTCCGCCCCTGCCTTTGGCTTGTTTTTCACTCCCTCACGAGGTTTTCCTTCTTTTTCCGCACCTGTCTGTTGTATGCCTGCAGCACTTGGTGAAATTCCCTCTTCAAAGCTGCAGGAGCCCTGCCTAGTGTGACCAGATACAAAAGAGGACAGGGCTCCTGCAGCTTTAACTGTTGAGATGAAGAGGGGATTTCACCAGGTGCTGCATGCATACCAATGACCCCTGCTGAAATTTCCTTTTCTACGCAACTGTTAAAGACACAGGAGCCCTGTCCTCCTTTCCATATGGTCACCCTAAGACTGAGATCTCCCCGCCCTGAACTAAGCCAATTCAAAACGACAACAAAAGAGTGAAAAGATTTGCCAGGGATCTTCTGCAATTTCCAGCTCAGAGTAATATTTTAAAATTCTATTTCTTTAAAGCGTTTTTACCCTGCTCATCAACAGAAAAGTGTCTTAGGGTGGCTTACAGATCAATAAATAATAATAATAAAAAAAACAAGACCCTCCCTGCTTTTAGGATTACGCTTTGAAAAAAGGGGCGGGGGGAAAGATGCTGAGGAAGGCAGGGAGGGGAAACGCTATTTAAAAAACACACAAAAAGGAACACAACTGAAAGGGGATATTCTCACTCGGAGGATCGCGAGATCGATTCCTGAATATGCCTAGTTTTAAAAGATACATGCCTGTGCCAAAGCAAAGTTTGCTGGGGCAGAAAGTTTTTGCTTGGCCCGAAAGCAAGGCTTTGAGGGGGATCTGGAGGCTCCTTCAGTCCGCAACTTAAAGGGAAGCTTAAGGCGCAAACCTATACATGTTTAGACGGAAAGATGTCCTACAAACACCCAGCAATGCTGGGAGTTTGTAGGATGTTTTTCTGTCTAAACTTGCGTAGGATTGCGACCTTAATCTGTTGACAAGAGCAGCGACGTTTCCAAGGGACGTTCCAGATATACAGCTCCCTCATTTTTCTTTTCTTATCAATTTTCACGTCTAGTCACCCCCTATCCAATGCCTTGCCCCTGGCCCTCTCTGGTTTCCTCAGTTCGGGCCTTCACTCCCAAGGCTTGGATTACTGCAATGCGCTCTATGTGGGGCTGCCCTTGAAGCTGCTCCAGAAGCTGGAGCTAGTGCAGAACGCTGCAGCTCGGCTGTTGTCTGGAGCTGCCCCTTTCCAGCATGGAACTCCTCTGCTGAGGGAACTGCACTGGCTGCCTATTCGCTACCGGGCCAGGTTGAATCATAGAATCATAGAATCGTAGAGTTGGAAGGGGCCTAAACGGCCATCAAATCCAACCCCCTGCTCAATGCAGGAATCCACCCTACAGCATACTTGACAGATGGTTGTTCAGGTTGTTGTACTTGTGCACAAAGCCCTAAACAACTTGGGACCAGGACACCTGAGAGAGCGCCTTCTCCCCTACCAACCTGCCCGGTCACTGAGGTCATCCGAGGGCCTGCTCCCGGTGGTTCCACATAGATGCCCCTTACGCCTGGAACGCTCTTCCAGAACATCTGAGATCCACAAGTTCAATCGCAGCTTTTAAAGCTCAGCTAAAAACTTTTCTTTTTCCTAAAGCTTTTAAAACTTGATGTTGTTTGGACTTTACACTGTTAGTTTTACCCGACCCTGTGCCTGTTTACATTCTCTTCCCCTCCTTATTGCTTTACTATGATTTTATTAGATTGTAAGCCTATGCGGCAGGGTCTTGCGATTTACTGTTTTACTCTGTACAGCACCATGTACATCGATGGTGCTATATAAATAATAATAATAATAATAATAATAATAATAATAATAATAATCCATCCTCCGATTGGAATCCACCAGGGGAAGAGCCTTCAGCGTGGTGGCCCCCCCTCCGGTGGAATTCCCTGCCTCTGGAGGTCAGGTAGGCGCCAACTTCATATTCCTTTCGGCGCCTCCTGAAAACGTCATTATTCCAGGAAGCCTTTCCTTTATGACCAGCCATGGTTCACTCTACGTTTTGCTTCTTTTAAAACCTATTTAAAAGTGTGTTATTCTGTTTTAATTTTATCTGACCTTGTACACCGCTCTGAAATTTTGAATGGGGAGCGGTATATAAATACTGAAAATAAATAAATAAAATAAAGGCTTGCGCAGGAGAGCTTGTCCCCCTCACCCGTTCTTTCGACGTTCTCTCGGAGCGACACGAAACGGACGGTGGAGTTCCCGTCCCCATGCTGGTTGTACGCAAGCAACTTGACTTCATAGACGACTGATGGATCTGGAAGGAAGAGGGCAGGGGAGACGGCGGTGCCTTTTCAAATGCGGTTCATTCGTTTAAATCACTGGTTGCCGACCCTATCACCCAGGTGCTGCACTCTCTTGCATCTAAGGCAGAGGTGGGCAATGTACACTGCAGTCCCTTCCACCACCCGTAACCCACCCTCATTACCCCCCCCCCAAAAAAAACAGGTAAAAAAAAGAGAGAGAGAGAAACAGCAGTTTGCTGATGAAATTTGGCAGCAAACCGTTATGGAGACAACTAAGGACAAATTTAGCTGTTTTTGGCAGCTGCTACTGCTACAAGCCTGCTGTGGGAGGAGGCAGGGAGGAAAATTGCCCCCCAGACTGTCTGAAGTTGCCCACCCTTGATCTAAGGAAACACAGTAACAAGGGGTGTGCCATTGGCAGCCATGTGTGGGGGAGTGTGCAAACACAGTGCTGAGCAGGAGAGGAGGGGGGTGTAGGTGTGCACAAGGGGTGTGCCGGGTGTGCCCAGGCACACCCTAATGCCTCAAGCAATAAGCATCTCCTCAATTCTCCCCTCACCTGCAATGGCCCTCCCACAGTCAGACAAGCCGATCACGTAGAAGGGCATCGGTGTCTACAGTGTCTAATAAATAAATGAATTAAAAAATGTCCTTTATGATTGAGTATTCAATAAATGATCACCTTTGAAAAAAAAATCCCTGGGTGTACACCCTAATGAAATGTGCTGCACATTCCTGGGGGCGGGGGCGCATGGCCGCAATGGTGAGGCCAGTGGGCCTTCTGCTGATGAACAGGTCCTTCTCAATGGCACCAGGGACTAGCCACTTGTCCTCTGTTTTGTCTTTCCATGTTCTTCCTCCCTACTCACCAAGATGGGTAATATTGTAAGACGTGATGTTACTGGGCAAAAGCATGGGGCCGGTGAAGTGGGAGAGATGAACTTTGCGGTAGTAGAGCTTGAACCCTTCGTGCTGGCCCAGTTTGAGGGAGGGCTCCCACGTTGCCTGAATGGCGGTGCTGTTGAGAACCTTGATGAAGAGGGACGGCATTGCCGGCACTGGAACACAGCAGCGGAAAGAAAGAGAGAAGGGTTTTGCGGGCTGGGTTTCCTCCTGGTAATCTAGACTAGCCATTCCTGAAGACGCTCATACTTTGGTTCTAAACAGTGAGGGCTAGTGGGGCGGTGAATCCGCTCCAGGTTTTAGTCAGGACTCCAAAAGAGCTGTCCAAGGTGCTGACAGCTTCTTTAGAGTTGGAGAGCTCCTGTAACGTCCCGACTGGTTCTGCCTGAAATCCAGAGCGGGTTCACTGCCCCACTGACAACACAGTCAGGTATAAATCCATGGCTGTTATGATAAAACCGAGAAACACATTGATACTACATCTCTGAGTTCTTCCCATTTTAAGGAAGGTGGTCACCCAGTGGATGTTCACAACCAGCTGCCTGCAGTTAGAGTTCAGAGTGATCTGATGAAGAAACGAAACAGCTAAATATATACGGAGTCACTATCTTACGCCGTTTAGTACATCACTTGGACTGTTTGGCATTCATGATTGTATCTATATGTTCACAGTGATTGTTCAGTGTGTCATAAATAGTTGACGCTTACCACAACAGTTTTTTTCATGTATCATTGGTACCTTTTCATTCTTTTTTTCTGGTCAGTAACCCCTCTCTTTTTACATGTTATGATAAAATGCCACACTATAGTCAGTGCTTGTTTATTCTGGATAGCTGCAACTGGTATTTTGGATACACCATGAAGCCAAACATGTACAAATGCAGTGGTAGAGCCAAGAACAGAGATGAATCATAGAATAGTAGAGTTGGAAGGGACCCATGAGGGCATCAAGTCCAACCTACTGCTCAATGAAGGAATCCATCTTAAAAGCATCCCTAACAGATGGCTGTACAGCTGCCTCTTGAAGGCCTCCAGTGTGGGAGAGCCCACAACCCCCCTAGGTCATGGGTTCCATTGTCGTACTGCTCTAACAGTCAGGAAGTTTTTCCTGATGTCCAGCCAGAATCTGGCTTCCTGTAACTTGACCCCATTAGCCTGTGTCCTGCACTCTGAGATGATCAAGAAGAGGTTACAGTTAACCTACTCATGTATTATGGGATATGGAGCTTAATTTTTGTGAACCGCCCAGAGAGCTTCGGCTATTGGGCGGTATAAAAATGTAATAAATAAATAAATAAATCCGTAAACTTATGTTCTACAGGAACAGTTTTTCCAGAGCTTCAGGGACAGGGCGTGGGGGAGAGCTGCAAGCATCAAAGGCCTGTGTAATTTATTAGCATGTTACAAGATCTGCAGCCTTTAACGACGTCAGAAAAATGCAGTGCCCGGACTTCTCCAAGTTCACACAAAGAAAACACAGAATGTACAGGCTTTATGAGGCCGCTAGCTACTGCCCTGAACTCCGAGTCTTTGGGTCAAAGGTCTGAAGGGAGTTTTAAACCCTGTCAATCTCTCGGCCTCTATAATGGAAAAGAAAGAAGGCTGAGGAGGACAGAGGGTTCAATCCCAGAATGCTAAGCAAAGGGATCTAGGTTGTTGCCGACCCTGGATTCTCCTCGCCTCAAGGGCTGATGATTTGCCCTCTGTTTAAGCCAGGCACAGTAGGCACTGTGCACGGTCTGCATTAAAAAACAAATAAAGCCAAATTCTGTCAGCTAGTGTGGTGTAGTGCAAGGTTGGTCAAAATGTGGATTTGGATAGACAACTGAAATCTTGGGGAGTTGCAGATCAGCAAGGATTTCTGACTCCCAAGTGTTTCACAACAGCAGCAACAACACGATTTGACCCAGGCAAGGCAGAAATTGTACCTGTTGAAATGAAGGCTAACCAGGCATGGATTTTTGAGTGTGGAAGGACAGTGAGTTTGTGAACTTTTGAGGCCTACAGTAATAATGTCAGGCCTGGGGTTCTTCAGTTGGGAGGGGGTATTCGTGGGAGGGTGGAGTTTCATTTTTCCGGTTAATATTCATTTCCCTGGTTAAGTTTCATTTCTCCAGTTCAGTTTCTTTTCTTCAAGGTTGAAACAGTACTTTCTGTTTTGTGGGGAAAGGGTATAAAAAGAGAGGAGAGCGCCGGACCTCCAGAGAGAGCAGGAAAAGACCAGAGCATGGGGAAAGAGCAGGAAGAAGCAGCTTGAAGAAGTCTGGGTGCAGCTAGGGGAAAAGAATTCTCGTTTTTGCAACTTATATTTTATTTTAGTGCTTTTGTGTCACTCAGCTCTATTGACTAAATGCTGTTATTTGTAATGTAGCTGTTTTAATATACTAGTAAGCTGTTGTGTAAAACCTGAAGTGCCTGGTGTGCCAATCACTCCATGTCTTCACCCGAAACCCCATGTTACTGGGAAGGGGAAGGCAAAAGAAGGAAGGAGGGAGTCTTAAGGAGGCAAGAGATCCGTAAGGAGTTGCTCAGGTGGTCCAGGACACGGAAGGAATCTTGACGGAGCACCACTCAGTTCTGGTACTTAAAACAAATTCCTAGGCTCCGAATTACTTCTGCGTGCATGCCTTTTGCACAAGGTGGTTCTAGTAAAGAAGGAAGCGGATCTCTTAAGCCTGAAGACTGCCTACTCCTGGGGTAGTGCACTGAGGACTGAGCTTGGGCCAGGGTTTTGTTTAATTTTTGGAACTTTTAAGTCAGCCCCGAGAGCTTGGCAAACTGGCCATTGAGAAAGACCAAGGGTCGAAACGAGTCTGGCCAAATGGATCAAGTTTACTGAGCATTTTCTGTCTAGCATTCTGATTATCTTGTCGTATTACTGTACTTGTGAAATGCTCTGTGTATGTTATTTTTAATGTTATATTTTAGTATATAAAATTGCATTTTTTACCTGTTTCCTTCCTTGTTTTCATTTATACTGTGTTAGGTTAAGGTTATCACCTCTTTGTTGCATTTATTTCCTGTAACCTGAGCCCATTGTTCCGGGTCCTGCACTCTCGATCCTCTGGGAGGATCGAGAAGAGATCCTGGCCCTCCTCTGTGTGACAACCTTTCAAGTATTCGAAGAGTGCTACCATGTCTCCACCCAATCTTCTCTTCGAATGGACTTTACTTACAGACATATCTGGTGAAGACAAAGACCTGCTTGCCCAGACGGATAGGGTCAGAGAGACTAGTGTTTTTTTCTTTGTCTTCCCCTGTGAATGCTTGTGTGGTTTGGCTGACTTGCTTGAGCCACCTGGAGCTCTCCGCTCTGCACCTTGCTTTTCTCAGCAGTTCATGCCCCCCTGCTCTCTGTGGCTTTGTGCCTTCTGTGATTCCACGCAAACTCTGCATGTGGCGTCAGACAGAGCCTTTGTCAACCAGGGATTTGGGGCTATCGTTTGAAAGTCAACAGCAACTATCAGCAAACAAGTCCAGTATTTGAGGCAGTAAGCCTGTGAGCCCCAGTTGCTGGGGAACATGGGTGGGAGGGTGCTGTTGCACCATGTCCTGCTTGTTGGTCCTTGGTTGATGGCTGGTGGGCCTCTGTGTGAACAGAGTGCTGGACTAGATAGACCCTCGGTCTGATCCCACATCAGGGCTCTTCTGATGTTCTTAAGTCTCTAGGCCTTAATGGTTGCAAAGAGGGGCCAGAAAGTGTGTGTGTGTGAGCAAGGCTTGACGAAGTCCCCAAAGACGAGGAAGGAGCTGTGTACCGTTTCCAGGATCCGAGGGGCACAGCTTCAGCACCCTGGAGAGCTCTTTGCCTGCCAAGCACATGCAAGACATGCCCCTTTCAAGGTCCTTCCCTGCACATGTAAACGTCATGGAGAGAGGGGGGGGAGAATGACACAACACACTTACTGGCTCCGCCCATGACATCACAGGCCCTGCAGGCCCCACCCCCTCAACGTTTGTGCATTTGGTGGGTAGTCTTTAAAGGCGGACATATTGGCGTCCCGCTGTCCTTTCCAGATGTCCTACCAAACATGCAGGCGCTGGGGGAATCAGGTCTGCGGGGTGCACGATGGCGCGGTTTGGGCCAACTGGTACAGTCATGCTCCCCCTCTACGTTTTTAGTGTATGCTTGGAGGGGACCTTCTGGAAAGGGCTTATAGGATCTGCAAACCTAATTGACATAATAGATGTATATGGTTGCAGGATTATTCTTGGGGCGGAACATTCTTAGAGTAGTGAAGGAGACCCAGCAGGGCACTGGGGTGGGCAGGAGGGTTTGGTCTTGGATCATATAGGAATCCGCTTCATATCCAATGAGACCGATGAGAACATCAGAAGAGCCCTGCTGGATCAGACCAAAGGGTCCATCTAGTCCAGCACTCTGTTCACACAGTGGCCGGCCAGCTGTTGACAAGAACGACATGGTGCAACAGTACCCTCCCATCCATGTTCCCCAGCAACTGGTGCACACAGGCTTACTGTCTCAGATACTGGAGGTAGCACATAGACATCTGAGCTAGATAATCCACCGGTTCTTCTTGTCAATTATTGCCCAGCTCCTTGAGGACTCAGAGAGTTTCCCAGTCTGGTATCTCAGATGCTCAAGAGGAGATGCGTGCGATTAAACGTGGAACCTCGTAAGTAGCTGCTCTGCCTTTGAGCTGTACTCCCTCTTATAGTCCAGTAGAACACTGGAGGTGCCCTTTCTTCTCCTTACCTTCTCCCAGAGTGCTCACCAGCACGACTTCGGAGGACTTGCTGGCCCCTCGGGACGTATACGCCTTGATGTAGAAGCTGTAACTCGTGGAGGGCTCCAGGTCAGTCACCAGCTGCTGGAAGGTATTCTTGCTGACCGCTTCTTGGTACTCCATCTCCACAGGGTCTGAAATACGAGGGGAAACACATCGTCTCAAGATTCCCCTTAAGGAGAATGAAGCAAGATTCCAAGCGCAGCCTGCCATCCCAGGGCGTTGCAAGTTGGGGGGGGGGAATGGGTCGGGTGCCGCCCAGTTTGCACCCAAGAGTATGGGTGACCATACGGAAAAGAGGACAGGGCTCCTGTATCCTTAACAGTTGTATCGAAAAGGGCATTTCAGCAAGTGTCATTGGTATGCATGCAGCACCTGGTGAAATTTCCTCCATCACAACAGTAAAAGCTGCAGGAGCCCTGCCTTCTTGACCAGATACAAAAGAGGACAGGGCTCCTACAGCTTTTACTGTCCTCCTTTCCATACAGTCAACCTACCCAAGAGCCCTGTCAGTCTGGCTCTGATGCCCTACTTCCTGAGCCACCACGAAGGGCATCCCGGCAGTTCAGACGCAGAGACTTCCCAGCGACCCCTGTCAGTGCCAGGACCAGTGCCAGGAGCTGGGCAATTCACTGCAGAGGGGAGCTCTCCATCCCCACTCCCAGACTGCTCCTTCTACTTGGAGGGACTCGTTGTCTCACTAGCTGTGGGGCGCTGGACTTTGCCACTAGATGTCAGGACATGCCATCACTGCAACTTTCTGTCTTTCTTTCTTCTTACATTTATACCCCACTTTTCTTCCATCATGGAACTCAAGGCGGTTACACGGGATGCCCAGGTGGTCACTCCTCCAAGCACTGACCAGACCCAGACCTGCTTGAGCAAGATGGGTGCCTCTTGTGCCTTCAGACTATGCCCGGGGATACCTTCCTTCCTTCCTTCCTAGCTATCGATCGATCAATCATCAATGTCAACTCTCACTGTAGCTTACAAATGATCCAGAGTGATGTAATGGATTGTTTTAAGACTGGTGAGAGTCCCAAATCCCTACTTGTCCCCAAAGCTCAGCCAGATGTCCCAGGGCCAGTCATCCCTTGGCTTCCCATCCAAAAGCCCCACTCCTTGGCCTGGAGGCTATTGGGGTCCAGGGGAGAAGATGGGGAGAGGAATCCCCTTGTTATCTCCACTCGCAGATTGGCATTACCAAGGAGATCTCCCTTACCTAGTGTACCAACTGGGAAGGGGAGCAAAATGATGAGTGCTTTGCCCCCTCCCCATGTTGTTCCCCATGGACAACAGTGCTTCCGTTTGCATTGTTTGCACCGCCTCCATGGGGAAGCCTCCCAGCACCAGCTGAGGCTGTCGCGTTTCCCAAAACCTCCTGCCTTATTGGGAGACGATAAAGAGGTCTGCCTTGTAGTTCAGGCAGTAAACATCTCTTCCCACCTGAACAGAGTCTAACCCCATGGAACTTCCCTCTAGGCAAAACTAGGCAAACTAAGCGAGACCATTGTCCTTTCAAGAAAAGGGGGAAGCCTTTCCCCAGAACGCTTTAACTTCAAGGAGGCTGGTTCTGAAGGAGGCTTTGGCGAGAAGCTAGCCGGGCTGACTTTCTCTCGCCTTCCTTTAACTCCGCCTGTTTCGAGTCTGCGGCGGGCTCTAGGATCAGCTAGCCCTGAGGAGCCCTCCCCCTGTGAAGAATTGGGATTTCCCACAGACTGTGTGTTGTTAACATTTTCAGTGATAAGGTCTGGCGAAGGTTCATCCCCAGCTGGGGATGAACCCGTGAGAATCACCTCCCCCACTTCCCGTGTAGGCTGGTACATATCTGGTGCTGCCTCTTTTGCTTCAGAATCTGATTCTGATTAATCGCCTGAAACTCCTTCTCCCAGTCTAAGGGGAACAGGCCTAGTCACGACAGAGTCCCTTTCTCCGTGCTGAGAGAGACCAGGAACCCCATGCCTCTCTCTGCACAGGGAGAGGCAAAACAGGTGGGGCAATGATACCATGGAAGGCCCATTGGGGGAATTCAGCCCCCCAACTTAAACTCCTGCCTTAGAGGAAGAGTTAGTGGTACAGTGTAATAAATCAATCTAAACAGTCTAAAAGCAAGTCAGTACAAAACCACAGCCAACACCATAAGTAAGTGGTATACAGAGCTAACCAAATTACTCCCTCGTTGAAGCGGGGAAAGCCTTCTTTTCATTTTCTAAATAGCTGAAGCGCCTGCCGTCTCGTTCTGAGCACCACATTTTAAGAAGGGTATTGACAAACTGGAGCGTGTCCAGAGGAAGGTGACCGGGATAGTGAGGGACCCGTGACGAAAAGCTGAAAAAGCTGGGAATGTTTAGCCTGGAGAAGAGAAGGCTAAGGGGAGACACGATTGTGGTCTTTGACTATCGTGGTCTATGGATCTAGAGAAGAGTTGTCCTCTGTCGGGCTGGAGGGAAGGACTAGAACCAAAGGATGAGAATTGCAAGGAAGCATATTTTGACTAAACATTAGGAGAAATGTCAAGTCTGCCCAGCTGTGGGGCAGTCTTCCCTCGGGAGGTGATGAGCTCTCCTTTGCTGGAGGTATTTAAGCAGAGCTCAGGCATCCATCTGCCTGGGATACTGTAGCTGCATCCTGCACTACAGATCCTGCACTGAAAGGGCGTTGGACTACATGGCCACCAAAGTCCCTTCCAGCTCTTACGATTCTTTGAAGATCCATCTGGGCAGGGAGTTCCAGAGTTCCAGCGCCATTACAGAGAAAGGCCTAGCCCTAGCGTCCCCTGTCTGATGGCGATGCTAACCTTCAATTGGGCCTCCTCTGAAGATCCAAGGGCATGGGGGGATGTAGATCCAATTAACTGTTGAATCTATCCAAGAAGGAACCCAGCGAATGGCAATTCTGGGTAAGGGTAGAAATGTCTAAACAAAAGATTTGTGCCCCGCTCAGGCCTGGGTTCGTGGGTGATCAGCGTGGCTCGGTTGCTCTTCCCCCCCTGACAGGACGGCATGCTCTATCTCAACGGATTGGGCTCCTGGCCCCTGACTTCCACCGCCATTCTTACCTGCCGCCCGTCTGATGTGTAGGACGTAGCCAATGATCTCCTTGGTGTTCTGCAGCGGCTCGCTCCACAGCACTTGGATGGTTGTCGCCGAGACGGTGGCGGCTTTCACTTTCTGCGGCGGGCCGGGCAGCCCGTCAGCCCAGAGCACCGTCAGCCTGGCGCTGGCTTGGGTAGAGCCGGCGCTGTTCTCGGCGATGCACTGGTAGATGGCCTCGTCGGCTTGGCTGATGCTGTAGATCGTCAGCGTGCTGCAACGAAGTCGACGGCGCAGGGCAGGGTTAGCGCTTTCTAGCAATGAGCCTAGGAGTCACCGGCCGTTCCTCATGCCTCCCCCCCCCCCTGCTGCCGGCCACAACTAGGTTAATCCTCACGTGTCTGAAAAGCACGTCATGAGAGGCGGAGGCTGCCTAGCAGGGATTTCTCTACATCCCCCTCTGGCTTGGGCAGGGGCGGACAAAAAGCCTACGGGGCGGTCGCCTGGATCCCAATCGGGGAACAAGTCTGTGGATTATGTTAAAAGGCAAGAGAGAAAATGAGGAGGAGGAGGGAGGGAGGGAGGGAGGAAAGTGCTCGTGGTATTATCCTGGCTGATAATCAGACAGCTTAGCTCTGCCTTGTATTAAAGAGACTAGTCACCAGCAATTAAAATCACCAGGGGAAAAGGGCAAATTCCTAGAGAGACTGGGAAAATAAAGTCTAAGTGACTGTTCAGATGATTGGAAATGTAGGAATATTATATAACACACACACACACACACACACACACACACACACACACACACACACACACACGATAGCTACTGATGGTCAAATTACCCCAAGAGAATTTGTTATTTACTCAGAAAGAATGTGAGCTCGGATGAGAGATCTATACAAACTCTCATTTGGCGTATACCATTTTTTGTGCAAGCACAATATCACGGCGCATCTTGGGAGCTGCGGTTTGGAACTGCATAGATTCGTCTGGGCAGGGAGTTCCATAGTTCCAGCACCACTACAGAGAAAGGCCTATCCCTAGCCTCCCCTGTCGAAATACAGATGAATTTATTACGTACTCAGAAAGTGTGTGAACTCGGATGACAGATCTCCTTTAATACAAATGCTCATTCGGTGTATACCATTTTTTGTGCAAGCACAATATCACGGCGCATCTTGGGAGCTGCAGTTTGGACCTGCACGGCGTTTCGTACGTCACCACCTTATGCCCCCTTTCTGATTGGTTCTTTTCACAAGGCCCGCCGGCATGATAAGGTCATGTGGTGTTTACTCACCATTGGTATGAACAGAGACAGCACAGAATTGTCCGCCTCCACGTGGATCCTGAGCTACAGTTGTGGCGGCAATGAGGAAGCCGTGAAGAGACTACTTCAAGTAAGATTTGGGCAGGGTAGAGGTGGTAGGACAACTGAAAATGGGGAGGGGAAATCTGTGTACTACTTTACCGCGCGTGCTCTGAAGCTCACCATCAATTCCAAACTTAACAGATAATTCATAATCCATCGATCCAGGTTCATTACAAAGATGGGAATTACAAACAGATGAGTTCTGACCAACAAGTGGACGAATTCCGGAATTTGGCAGGTCCACTAAATGTAACATGTACATCGGGCATATCTACAAACACAGGTGATCCCCATGTTACATCGTTCAGGCACTGATGCGGTGAAGACCGCACCTCTCCGCACGTACAGAACGTACGCCGTCTCAGCCACGTGAGCTGATAATCACTGGAACAAGGACTGGAAAGGAATAAAACCTTCCATCCAACCCAACCCAACCTCTTGTGGCCCAGAAAGGACGTCCACATGACCTGGGGAAGACTTGAGGAGAAATTCCCGCCACCCACCCGCCTGAGGGAGGCATTCCAATGAGCAAATAAGGTGCAGGAGGGATCGTCAATCATAACGTTTTAGCACTGTCCTTAAGTGCTCAAAGCATTTTGCACAGATGACTTCGATAACCTTTTACGGCATCTCTGTAAGGGGCCGGGGGTGGTGGTGAGAGGACGGAGCGGGCAGGACAGCGAGCTCATGGCTGAGCTGGGCGTTCGGCGCCTTGCTGCTGCTCCCAAACACTCTGCTTTCACTCGTTGGGGAGGGTACACACCCCTCACGGAAGCTGGCCGCTCTTCTGCCGTTTAAATGGTAAAAATACCTTTTCGAGCACTGGTCCACTCTCGCGCATGGGAAGCGTGGCGCAGTTGAGAAGCTCCTGTGAGCTCTTATTCATTTCCCTCGGAAAATCAGGCTCTCAACGAAGAAGTTCAAACGATGATGATCAAACGCTTCGCAAGAAATCATAAGCGGCGGTCCAATACGTCGGGCCTCGAGGGCCGAGGGCCCACTATACTCAAACCACGATATTCCCTGTTTCTTGATTGCAAGGAGCAGACAGCTTTTGAAGCCAGAATTCAACAGTCTCAAGCTTGATCAAACATTACTGTGGCAGCTCACAAAACATTAGCTGCAATTAGGGATGTCGCAAGTGCCCGAATGAGTCCGAATGGGTCCAGAGGCTCCAGAAATTGTGCACTTCTGCAGGGTTAATGGCGGCCACTAATAACATAAGAACATCAGAAGAGCCCTGATGCTGGATCAGACCCAGGGTCCATCTAGTCCAGCACTCTGTTCACACAGTGGCCAACCAGCTGTCGGCCAGGGACCAACAATGCAGAACACGGTGCAACAGTACCCTCCCACCCATGTTCCCCAGCACACAGGCTTACTGCCTTTGCTACTGGAGGTAGCACATAGCCATCAGGGCTAGTAGCCATGGATAGCCTTCTCCTCCAGGAATTTTTCCAACCCCTTTTTAAAGCCATCCAAATTCGTGGCCATCACTACATCTTGTGGTAGTGAGTTCCATAGTTTAACTAACGCAGGGGGAAAGCGCGCGATTTCAGCAGCCAGGGCGGGCAGCTGCCCAGAGACTCATGTGGCTCGACGGGCAGGGGACAGAAAGTTAGAAAAATTCATGGCGAAGGCTCCCAACAGTGGTGATTATTAACCACAATAGCTGCATACAGCTTCCTTGTGAGGACTAGCACTTTCTCAAGTCCTGCTTGTGAGCTTTTGAGCATCCAGTGCAGGAAACAGAATGCTGGATGAGAAAAACATCGGGCCCAATACACTAGAGGGTCTTCTTCTGTTCCTATAGTCCTCCTTGTGTGGACAAAAGTAGGGAATAGGGGGAGGGGTGCGCGTGTGTGTGAACATTAAAAAAGAATCATCTCTCCCGAAAGAACCTGGCACCGTTAGCTTTGCTTCTGCAAAATGCCAGTGAAAGCCCCCTAGACGCAATTGCTTGACTACAGATTGTAAAACTAAAACAATCAATTGAATATAATTAGGGTTCGCTGAAAATGCAAACAGAATGTATACGGTGGGAAATATGGATTGCAAGAAAAGCACCACGTCCTGATCACACGCTTCCTTGTCACTGGGGTCAAATTCTGGACTTTTACGCCTGCCGCTAATTTCACGTCCGTGCTTTCCCGTTCCGCAAATGCCGGAATCATCGTGGCCGTTTTAACACATGCTTATTTTTTTTCTCGTCCCAGAGCCCACGTTTCCCTGGAAACATTGGCAAGAGGTACGGTGGGTCTTGGCTGACGGGGCGATTCCAGCAAACTGGCCATACGCTCTTCTTAGTGCTGCAAATTCAATATATCTGCTTAAATTACACCCCCGCCCCCAAGTCATCAAAGGTTGCGGGATGAATTTGAGGATGGCTGGGGGGGGGGGCGGGGGAATAGGCTCCTAAGCTGTGTCAATGCAGCCTTGAATTTAGCCAGAACAGATGGTAAAAAGGCAGGAATATGCAATTTTCCAAAGCTGCCCGTTCCATTTGGCATTAGCCTACTGGGAATGAGAGGACGGAGCACAGAGCCCTGGCAGCCGGAGAGCGTCATTAGGCATCTGGGGTCTGGCAAGAACCAGGTCACATCTGGGTCAGAAACCGAGGGCAGAATTGTTCAGTTTTCTGATCATGGACAAAGCGTCCCAGGAACAATGGGAGGTCTAGGGGAGAAGAGGCCATCTTGATCTGGAATACAGGCTCGATGATTCCATGCAGGGATTCCTGGCCAGGGAACATACACACACTCCAGTCATAGATTTGAGCATGGTCACCCATGGCCTGGCCCCGGAGTTCAAGTTCTCTCTGAGTTTTGTTGCTGCTACTCTTTAAAGCGCAGGTGCTCAGGTAGCTCTCTGGCGAGAAAAAAAGCCATCAAAATACATGCACAGGTATCAGAGCAGCCTCCCCCAACCCAGTGCCTTCAAGATGTTTGGGACGTCAGCTCCCATCAGCTCCAACCTGCAGGGCCATTGGCTGGGAATGATGGGAGTTACCATCCAGCACATCTGGAGGGCACCAGGTTGGGACAGGCTGGATCGGAGAAACCAAAGTTATGGGAGAAGAAATGCAAGTATTTTTGCCGCCGTGATCAGGCCAGCGGCCGCTGTGACTGCAAAACCCATGTGCTCAACACCCACATGCAGCTGGCAGCCGCAACACCAATTTACAGCCCGCCCTAGCCATAGGTCTCAGGGCAAGTACTAGCGACATTCTCCTTCCTCGATCATGTTGGAGAATAAATCTCAGCTTTGCGGGCAGCGCATTCCAGGGCTGGGTTTCCACCCCAGGAATAATATGAAGATTTTGTAGTGGGTGGGGGGTAGGGAATGAAGAGATCCCAGAGCTTTGAAGAGAAAACGAGGGGTCCGCTTGATCCCAGGGCACTTCCCAGACACAAGACGCTCTGCAAGGAACTGGTCTTGTCTTCCTATCCTTGTGGGGGTCTCCGGCCACTCCCCACAGCGGCAAATGCTCATTCTCTTCAGTGGGGGGGGGGAGCAGAATGCCCAAGGGGGAAGATGGAATTGCAGACATCACGCCAGGCCTTTTGCAATCAGTCAGGATCTAATTTATTCTCAGGCACCATCTGGCATGTGTGTGAAACTGTCTCCATGTAAAGACCACCAGCCTTCGCGGGGACCGGGCGGGCTAGGTGTGACAGACACCACAGAGCAACGAGGAGACCCTAAGGCTATGAGGGAAGGGGCCAGCCGTCCCTAGCACTGTCAGCTGTTGCCCTCCCCAAAGGACACCGGGCTGGCACTTAAAAGCCGCTTGACACGCTGCACGGAAGCAGATGCAAGGGCAGGACAAAGAGCTGGAAACTTGACACATTGCTCCCGCCCCGCCGGTCCGGAATCGCAGGATTCCGTCTTCCCAAAACTTGGGCTATGGACTCACGCCACTCCCGGCCAGCCTGGCCATTGGCCGGGGTTGATGGGAGTTGTAGTCTAGCATGCCAGGAGGTTGCGGAAAGCTTCGGAAAATGCTCAGAATGGCTTTGGGCCTCAAGCGTTGAAGGAGACCCATGAGCTGTAGGAGGGGCCCCTTCGTGGCTCTTGGCCAAGTGACGTCAAGTTATTGATCGACTGGATTCAGTTCACGCCCTGCCTTTCTACCAGGAAAATGGCACTCAAGGCCCCTTACAATCACAGGAACTAACGCGTTCTTTTAAAAAATAAAAACTTGATTAAAACAATAATAAATTCAAAACCCAAAGAGGTGGAAGCTATGTCATGGCCTGCTCAGAGAGGGTATACCTCTGAGTACCAGATATTGGGGTGGGGTGGGGTGGAGGGACAATATGGAAGGCTATTTATTATTTGTAAGATTTATATACCACTTAATAGCATAAGTTCCTTAAGCTGTTGTCTTAATGCCCGGCTCATGAATTTCCCAGAGGCTTTTGGCTTGCTGGTTGTTTCTTGAATGCTGGCCAAGACGGTTGTAACCCCCACAGCGAAACTTCGCTTGCCTTCTTATGCCCCATGAAGAGCCGCCGTGCCAGAAGGGCAAGGTGGCAACGTCCAGTAACCCACGTTTTCTGGATGCCTTCCAGGCCTTTCTGTAGGGTGACCCTATGGAAAGGGCTCCTGCAGCTTTAACTGTTGTCTAGAAAAGGGGATTTCAGCAGGTGTCATTTGCATGCATGCAGCTCTTGGTGAAATGCCCTCTTCGTCACAACAGTTAAAACTGCAGGAGCCCTGCCCTCTTTTGCATCTGGTCACTCAAGTATGGCTCCTGCAGCTTTAACTGTTGTGATGAAGAAGGAATTTCACCAGGTGCTGCATGCATACAAATGACACTTGCTGAAATCCCCTTTTCTAGACAACTGTTAAAAGATGCAGGAGGTCTGTCCTCCTTTTCATAGGGCCACCCTACCCTTGTGTGGAAGAAGGAGCCCTGACCATTGCGTGCCTCAGACCGGGGGCTCAGAAAAGGAAAGACAGCTGGATGCTGCGGGAAAAGTCACACACACCCTCGGCCCCCCCCCCCAAGCTTTTCATGTGGAAGAAAGATACGCGCCTCGTGTTACGGCCGTCCAAAATGAATCACTCTTTCCCTTTGAACGGAAATCCATCATGTTGGGACATCTGCTCTCTGGAAACTTTACTGCAATGGCCAGGCGGGTTGCGGCGTTCACAGCCAGCCGGTACAATACACCCTGGAGGATTCTCCCCTCCCCACAAGCCCACCGGTTCCTAAAGCTACATTCAGAAGGCCACGGTGAACTCAACCCAACCTTTGCACAATAATGCTGACAGGCACAGAATGGGGAGGGGAGGGAGGGTTTTTCTGAGGCTCTATGGAGTGCTTTTGTGAGGGTGGGGAACGGGGCATCGAGGGAGGGGGGCTTCAGCTATTCATTCATAGGGAGCCCCGTTCACATGCCGTCACTTTAGTCCATAGGCAATGAAGATGACCCATCTCAGCAAAGGACAGAGGTCAGGGCCACGGACTGGGGCTGAACTCTCCAAAGTGCCGTTAGGGAGAAAAATGAAAGGATGTCGGAAGCCGATCCCCTAACCCAAAGGGTTGCAGGATGGGGCAACAGGAGCACAGAGGAAGGGAAAGGGCCCAGCCGCCACACTGGGAAAGCGAAGGAAGGAAAAGTTGCCACAAACAGAGAGCCGGTGTACTAGAGAAGGCGGCCGGAGAGCAAATCGATCAAGCTGACTCAAGCAAGCCAGCCAAGTTACAGGCAAGGGGGAGTTGTGGATGGCACTGTGAGGATGCTGCCCCCTCCCCAAAAAAAGGAAAAGGAAAAAGATCTTCTGCATCCAAGAAAAGCTGACTTCTGCAACATGCGTGCATTATGCAAATTATTAACCACATTTGCATGGCCCCCTAATTTTGCATAACTGCGTCAGCTCTTCTGTTTGGCATAAATTATTTTGCAAGTCACGGAGAAGGGCAAGGAGTTGTGGGAGGCACCGTGGCCTCACCCCCCCCCCTGCCCCTGGAAACCCTATTCCCCCTCGCCCCCACTAGCATTTGAAAAGCCATGCCATGCCTTCAATCCTACCTTTGCAACCGATGAGGCCCGCCTGGAGCCAACATTGTTATCTTTCAGGCGCCAGGTCAAGACTTTCCTCTTCTCCCAGGCATTTAAAGGCATGGAACGCCGAGTTTGTTTTTTAACGGACCCCAGGATTGTTGTTTTAAATGGATGCTGCTGTTTTTAATACTGTTGTTTTTATGTCTCGGATGGTTTTTAAATTTTGTATATTTTTAGCGTTTACTGTTTTTAGCTTTTGTGAACTGCCCAGAGAGCTTCGGCTGTGGGGCGGTATATAAATGTAATTAAATAAAAATAATTAAATAAATAAATAAACCATAAGGACTAGAAATTTAATTTTTGTGAACTGCCCAGAGAGCTTCGGCTATTGGGCGGTATAAAGATGTAATAAAATAAATAAACAAATAAATAAATTCTGGTATTATTATTATTATTATTATTATTATTATTATTATTATTATTTTCAAAAGGAGATGCCAGATTTTCCGGGAGCTGCGTTCTGCAGCCCGCCGGCCAAATCCTAGAGCCTTTCTGCAGTCGTGTGCCTCTGCTTGCAAGGGAGCGTGGGCCTGACATGACCCAGGACGGCCTGGGGTACCCGAGATACCCCTCGTCACATAACGAGACGTGGGCTATGAAACAAAGGATTTGTAAGGCTGAATTCTCCAGGGAAGCTGCCTTGGAAAACGCACATTGCCATATCCGGCTGAGCCACAATGCCACGTCAGCAATGCGCTGAAAGCACAAAAAAGGAATCCTGGGACAAAACGGGTAACGATCCAGCGGCAGAATGAAAAGCATTGAGATGCTCCAGAAGGGATTGGGAAGCGGGGAAGCGAGGTGTATTTCAGCAGGTGTCCTTTGCCTAGGGTGACCCTATGGAAAGGAGGACAGGGCTCCTGTATCTTTAACAGTTGTATTGAAAAGGGAATTTCAGCAGGTGTCATTTGTATATATGGAGAACCTGGTGAAAGTTCCTCTTCATCACAACAGTTAAAGCTGCAGGTGCCCTGCCCTCTTTTGTATCTGGTCACTCTAGTATAGCTCCTGCACCTTTAACTGTTGTGATGAAGAGGGAATTTCACCAGGTTCTCCATATACACAAATGACACCTGCTGAAATTCCCTTTTCTATGCAACTGTTAAAGATACAGGAGCCCTGTCCTCCTTTCCATACGGTCACCCTATGCTGCTGCCAGTCATTGTGTCAATACTGGACTAGACAGATCACTATGTCTCAATGGGCCTGTTCAGACAACACGCTAAGCCACAGTTAGGCCACTAGCCCCTTTGCAGCAAATGATTAGTAAGCATGTTTAAACCATGGTTATGTTGCCACCATGGTTACGAATGGTTCACACAACACGCTAAGCCATGGGTCACATGATACATGAAGCCATAATATTTAGCTTAGATGCTTAACCACTGTGGCTTAGCGTGTCATCTGAACCGGCGGTCCGCCATGCCGCCATCCTTACAAGACTTTTAAGAAGGCCTTAAAAACATTCTATTTTCCTATGACCTCTGCATAAATGAATGTTGTTTTGCTGCTACTGCCCTTGTTGTTTTCATTGTTATTTTTTACCGTTAGCTTTTATTGTTTTTAACTGATTTTTTACTGTTTATGCTTTTATTGCTTTTAATGTTTATACTGTTTTATGGTTGCAAGCCGCCTTGGGGGGGGGGGTTCTGCCTTGAAAGGCGGCTAAGAAATGTTATAAATCAATCAATCAATCAATCAATCAATAAGTAAATAAAACGAAGTCTATATAAGGCAGTTTCTGATATTCCCAGTATGTTGTGTCCAGTACAAAGTGGTCCCACCGGAAGTAATTCAAGGAGCAATGACAGAATGGAAGAATTTGGGATACAGGGGATAAGCGGGCGGGGGGGGAATTAAGCGGGCGGGGGGCATATACACGAAACAAGGCGAGGGGTGTTCATAAGACGTAAGTGCATGGAGGAGAGGAAATGACACCTGAACCCTTGCCAAAGGCTCAGAACAGCTCTTTGGCAGAATTACTAAATGAAAACCCACTTCATTACCATTTTGTAAATACAATCTTCCTGCAAGAAACGGAAAAATCGATACGGGCGGCCTGCCTTCGCGCCTAGATGGCCGGCCTTTGCTACCTGCTGTTGCGGTAAATGCATTTCAGAAACACAAACCCTTTAACAAAATTTATTTTCTTGGCCTGCAAATGGCCTCCCCTGACACACACACGCACAGAGACACGGCCCCTGGTGCACCCAGAACAGGCCAGGGAAAGAGAAACGCTAAGCCTTTGTGGGTGGTAATTTTGTTGTTCCATTTTCTTGCCTGGTTCAAACCTCTGATACACAAACAAGCTTTTGTAGCCCTAGCCATGGGTTTGCGCCCAAAGGGAGAGGGGCGCTTAAGGATGTGGGGGTCTTCCTGATGAAGGGAAAGTCATGCTGCCGGAATATGGGATGGTCCAGGCTTTTAAATAGTAGCCATTCACCCGGAGCAACTACTGAACACACCCCAAGTAGGGAACTGGAAGGACGGGGATTTATGAGGAGAGACGGAAAGGACTGGGCATGTTTAGCCTGGAGAAGAGAAAATTGAGGGGCGACATGAGAGCACTCTTCAAATACTTAAAAGGTTGTCACACAGAGGAGGGCCAGGATCTCTTCTCGATCCTCCCAGAGTGCAGGACACGGAATAACGGGCTCAAGTTAAAGGAAGCCAGATTCCAGCTGGACATCAGGAAAAACTTCCTGTCTGTTAGAGCAGTACGACAATGGAACCAGTTACCTAGAGGGATTGTGGGCTCTCCCATACTAGAGGCCTTCAAGAGGCAGCTGGACAGCCATCTGTCAGGGATGCTTTAGGGTGGATTCCTGCACTGAGCAGGGGGTTGGTCTTGATGGCCTTAGAGGCCCCTTCCAACTCTACTATTCCATGATTCTATAATTCTATACTTCTTTTTAGGCTATGAATGACTCTCATTTGGCACCAGGGTGGCAGTCGCTAGGCTAGTAAATATTACTAGCCACCATTTTTAGCACTGCCATGTCTGGGTGGTCTAGGCTTCTGGATTTTACTCCCAAGAGATTCACACAGCCACTAATTTGGAACCTAGGCCTGCAAAGTGGGTGTCATAGAAACACAAGAGTGCCCTGCAAAGTATATCGCTGTTACTGCCCCCATGTTGGTGATGGGTGGGTGGGGGAAGTAAGGCAGAGACCAAGGCACTATGCCTCTAGTGGGATTTGAGCAGGGCCTTCCAGCTTTGAAATACCCCTGTCCACAGGCATGGATGTAGGAAGGCCAGCATTTTTTGCTGGATAATCCGTATCACACCAATCACGGAGACCTGGCACTTAGGGGAGGGGATGTAGCTCAGTGCCAGAGCCCTTGATTTGCGTGCAAAAGGCCTCCAGTTCAAGCCCCGTCTTCTCCAGGAAGGGCTAGGAAAGATTCCTGAAATCCTGGGCCCTTTCTACACCTAAGGATTATCCCTGGAAAATGGAGGGATTGTCCCTGCCTGCTCCCAGGATCCCCTGTGTGTCCTTTGCATGCACAGGGACGATCCCGGGACGATCCCTGGGGAAAAAGGCAGGTGTAGAAACGGCCTTGGAGAGCTGCTGCCGGTCAGAGTCGACAATGCTGAGCTAAATGGGCCAAGGGTCTGACTCAGTAGAAGGCAGTTTCCGACGTTCCTATTAGTGGTACTTGACCACTCCTGGGGTTTTGCAGTCCCAGACAAGCAGCAAAATTTGGAGTTTTGCCATGCCACCGTAGGTGGCTGCATCTGGCTTGGGAGGTCCGAAGTTGCACAGGGCTTAAAGCCAACCTAAAAAAGGAAGTCTTAGGGCTAAAGCACACACAGTATGGAGCTCAGGATCGGATTTCCTAACTTTGGGATATTAAAACAGCCACAGGACACTTTGGTTTTTTACCTGCATCATGCCTGTATTTCCCCCCCTCCTATGGTGCTAATAGTAACTTGGATGGGGCAGGCAATTTACATTGTTAAAATGGCACAGTGTGGGGTGGATGGGTGGGGGTGTTAAACACCCCCTCTATCGAAGCCACTGTTCTCAAAAGCACCAGAGTTCCTTCACTGCTGCATTACAGCAAAAACAAACCCGTTGGGAGATAAATCGGGGCTGGTCACGGCCGAGTCAAATGACGTACAGGGACTCCCAGGAGGAAGGAGGGACGAGAACGGGTTTTCCCAGGGATAAGCACACCCTGGGAAAACCCGATTCTTCCCGCGGTCTCGGGATCATCTCTCAGGAGGAGCAGTAGAGGGAAGGAACCGGGCCGGCAGGAATCGGGGATGGGGGAAGCAGGAATGGGTATTCTTTTTTTAAAAAAACCTGACATTTAGTTGGAGCGCACGTGCGCTCTGCTCCTTTTTTAAAAAAATAAATAAATGGCGGGCGCGGCACGCTCCTTCCTCCCGGGATGTCGTGCCCACAAGTGGACTAAGGGGAGGATCTCACAATCAGGATATTGCGAGATCCTCCTCTCTCCCTCCCTCTCCACCGGTATGGTATAGAAAGGGCCTCAGTCACGGATCTCCTGCATCAAGTGTAGTCAGCCATAATTGTGGGAAAAGCTCAGGCTGGGATTTTGGCAAACCTCCATGGAAAAAGAACTCTCTTGCTCCTGATCCTATGCTTTTTCTTTAGCTTCCCCCCACCCACCCTCTATAATGTGTCATTCCCAGAAAAATGATCACTGAGATAATATTGCAATCAATTAGCAAACGTTGTGACGTGGGATAGATCACTTTCTCCTCTTTCCTTTCCCTTTTTTTTTTTTTTTAATCAACAAAAAAGGCAAATCCTTTAGGGGCATTCAGTCTTTTTATTACTATATGATGAGTTTTAATCCAAATGAAATTTTCAGGGAGAAAAGCATGTAATCTAATTAAGAGGTTCACGCTGCAGTTTAGCTGGACTCATTACTGCAAGATAAGAGATCCCATCATTACATAGACAAATTTTTTTTTTTTCCCCAAGTGCAATTGGCAGATGCGTCCGAAGGCCACATTGCAAACCAATTCTGCCTGGAACTAAGTGGGTTACGGCATTTAGTCATGCAGGCAAGAATGAAACAAAGGGACGGGGAGAGCGTGAGGGAGCGAAAAGCACCTCAAAGGGAAACCCTGGCTTCATTTCTGCAACTCTTCCTTTCCAAGTTCATTCATTCTTCATCCCCAAAACTGTTAAAATGGCTTTGCTCGGTTTCATGGATTTAGAAATTACTGACAACATGGGATATATAGATTATAGGGAGCTTCGCAGCTCTGAATCACACGGTTCGTTCCTCTAGGACAGTTGTTTGAAAACAAGCGTGCGTTCTGCAAAACCCTGAGGTTCCCCGAAAGCTTATTAAAGGGTTCTTCATGAAAAGATCATTCATGGAGGACCAGCTTCCCTAGGGCTACTAAGCATTCCTGCAGGGGGATTCCTGGGTGGGTCCCAGGGTGTTCTCCCAGCTCAGCTCTGCGTGAACTTACTGGGTGTCCTAAGATGCCCTTCTCCAACCCGATGGTCTCTTTTAGGATGTATTGGAGTACAATTCCCATCATCCCCAGCCCTGCTGACTGGGGATGGGAGTTGTAGGCCAAAATTGTCTAACAGGGTCATCAGGTTGGGGAAAGCTGCTCTAGAACACGCTCTGGTGTTGTCTGTAAGAAAAAGAATGGCAGATGAGGTGTGGAAAACGTTCTTTCAAGGCTGAAAGTTCTAAAACAGAGCGGAGAGTAGTGGTTGGAAGTGTGGGATCAGAAGTGGGTAGGCGTGGGTTCAAATTCCCACCCACCCATGAAAGCCCAAAGTGTCCTTTCCAAGCCTAATCTACCTGGCAGGGCTGTTGTGAAGGCAAAATGGAGGGGGGGGGGTGTTGGGGTGGGGAGAGCAAAAACGCTGCCCTAAGCCCCTGGGAGGAACAATAGGATATAAATGAAATGAATAAACCACTGACTTAGCTCAATATTGTCTCCTCTGACTGGTGGCTGAAGATCTCAGGCCATGGAGTTTCTCTGGTCTCAATTATGGTCTCAGTTACACACACACACACACACACACACACACACACACACACACACACCAGCTCAGAGATAGACTCACAGGGGAGGGGGAGGGGGCAGGGTTAACAGCAGGTCCAAACCAACCAGCCTTCATAAGGCCTCTGCATATTGCTGAGACAACAGCTCTCCTTGGGTGAATTCCAGCCAGCGTGTGCTACAATGATCTGTCCAAGGTCCTGACAGGCCTAGCTGGCTTTGATCTGCAGAGTCCGATGTGATCTGCATAGCCTGCTCCATCAGATGTGACCCCAAGTGCAGCTACTTCACCTCAGCCTCCCCTGGGAAACTTGTGTTGAGCTAGGGCAGGACAGTGGGAGGCCTTTCTCAGCTATGCCGGCTGAGATCTTTCAGATAGGAGATGGCAAAGATTTGAGCCAACGCTTTTGTGCAGGCAGAGCGTGTCTTCCACCCCTGAGCTACGGCCCCTCCCCGACAATTCCTAGCATTTCCCCAAAGACAAGGAAGGCTGAATTAATTGAGAGAGCCGGTGTAGCCATAGTGACAAAGAGATGGAGCGACAAATCAAGGTTTGAATCTCGCCTCTGCCGTGAACTCACTAGCTGGCCTTAGGCGAGCTGCTCTCTCTCAGCCTCAGTATACCCCCCTCATCGCCACCTCGGCAATATGGGGGGGGGGATAATAAATGTCAGCTTCGTTCCAGAGACGTCTTGCATGGGTGGAAATGCACTCCACAAGACAGCCCAGCTGAATTCTCCTGATTTAAGTTTTGGTTTTAATGAATTTTACTGGCAATCATTAAATTGCTAATGAAATTGGTAGCGGGAGGGGGAAACGGATGTGGCCAGTGGGGGCGGGGGGGGGGGAAGGGGGAGACAAAGCCCTATGAAGAGAGACTGAAAGAACTGGGCATGTTGAGCCTGGAGAAGAGAAGATTGAGGGGAGACACAATAGCACTCTTCAAATACTAGAAAGGTTGTCACACAGAGGAGGGCCAGGATCTCTTCTCGATCCTCCCAGAGTGCAGGACACAGAATAATGGGCTTAAGTTAAAGGAAGCCAGATTCCAGCTGGACATCAGGAAAAACTTCCTGACTGTTAGAGCAGTACGACAATGGAATCAGTTACCTAGGGAGGTTGTGGGTTCTCCCACACTAGAGGCCTTCAAGAGGCAGCTGGACAAGCATCTGTCAGGGATGCTTTAGGGTGGATTCCTGCATTGAGCAGGGGGTTGGACTCGATGGCCTGGTAGGCCCCTTCCAACTCTGCTATTCTATGATTCTATGAAAAGCAGTGGTGACAATTGGTCAGGGGCAGTTCGGGGGCTCTCCTGCCTCAGGCCCTTTCCCCCCTAACGTCGTCTGTACTTCTGCAAACCTTCAGGCGCCTCCCAACCGACTGATACGTCCATCTTGTGTGTGAAGGGTGTCATTTTGGCTACAGAAAGATCCACTCAGAGAATGAATTTTCTATTAGCATGTAGGATACCGTTACTATTAATTCCAGGCAACACATTAATTGCACTATAAAACTTCCAGTCTTTACTCTGTTGCTTGATTAGTAATTTTACTTCTGGTTCCTCAATGTTTTCAATTTAAAAAAAAATGTTTTTAATGATTAATATTGTGGGGTTTTTTTGTTTGGCTTGCCTATGATTATAGTAAACTGTCCCAAAAGCATTTGCCAGTTGGGCAGTACACAGATACAATAAACAACTAAAATAAATGAATAATGGGGTGGTTAATATTTTAGAAAGAATGAGAGGCGCTTTGCCACTCCAACCTTACACCAGTGCTTTTCGGACTAAGATGCCCAACAAAGCCCTATGAAGAGAGACTGAAAGAACTGGGCATGTTTAGCCTGGAGAGGAGAAGATGGAGGGGAGACATGAGAGCACTCTTCAAATACTTAAAAGGTGGTCACACAGAGGAGGGCCAGGATCTCTTCTCGATCCTCCCAGAGTGCAGGACACGGAATAATGGGCTCAAGTTAAAGGAAGCCAGATTCCAGCTGGATATCAGGAAAAACCTCCTGACTGTACGACAATGGAACCCATGACCTAAGGAGGTTGTGGGCTCTCCCATACTAGAGGCCTTCAAGAGGCAGCCGGACAGCCACCTGTCAGGTATGCTTTAAAGTGGATTCCTGCATTGAGCAGGGGGTTGGACTTGATGGCCTTCTAGGCCCCTTCCAACTCTACCATTCTATGATTCGATGCCTTCTCTGCCAGTCCCATGGTGTGAGGGCTGGCTGTGGAGAAGCTGCAGGTGAGGGGAAGGAACACTACACATGCTCAAAAGCACTCTTATTCAGTGGCCTTTTGTCATACGGCCTGCAGAGGGTACACTTTCCAGCAATGGCTTCCCCATTCACCTCTACCCCCAGAGAAACCCCCACAGGCTGAAAAGCTTTGGTTGGTGACAAGGGGGGTGTTTATTTTCCGTTCACACCACACAGGCCCATTAATACACTTCACACCATTATATCACGTTAGGAGATTACATGGACCTACCGGCTCTGTTATTTCTCCCCATGTTGCCTGGTATTATTTCCATAGAAACCAAGCCCACTGGCCAGTAATTTTCACACTAGGCTTCCCCCAACTCCCCACTCTGCCAGTTCCACAACACAAATATTGCTCCTTTCTAGCATGAAAATGCGGTTGTTTGGTGAAAAACAGCATTATTCCCCGGCGAGATAAGAGGCCCAAGTTCAGAGAAAGTCAGCCACAAGGTCACTATTATCTCAGAGAGCACGGAGTGGAGGTCCATTTGCGCACAGCCGGGGGCCCAAGCAAATACTGGTGAAAACAGCAACCCCTGCTGGGAAATGACTAGTTCAAGTCAATGCCACTCACACGCCACCGTTGCGCCTCCAGCACGGGCTAACGTACAGGTGTTAAAAAAGAATAGCAGCACTGGGTCGGTCAGAACCACCCAAAATCCCAGTCTGGGCCCTGCTGCTTATTGCAGTAGAATCTGGATTCTCTGGTTTGTCGTGTCTTCTGCCTTCAGGAAATCTTTATATGAACATCAGAAGAGCCCTGCTGGATCAGACCAAGGGTCCGTCTAGTCCAGCACTCTGTTCACACAGTGGCCAACCAGCCGTCGGCCAGGGACCAACAAGCAGGACATGGTGCAAAAGCACCCTCCCACCCATGTTCCCCAGCAACTGGAGCACACAGCCTTACTGCCTCAAATACTGGAGGTAGCACACAACCATCTGGGTGAGTAGCCATGGAGAGCCTTCTCCTCCAGGAATTGATCCAACCCCCTTTTAAAGCCATCCAAATGGGTGGTCATCACTACATCTTGTGGTAGTGAGTTCCATAATTTAACTATGCGCTGTGTGAAGAAGTCCTTCCTTTTATTTGTCCTGGATCTCCCACCAATCAGCTTCATGGGATGACCCCGCTGGGTTCTTGTATTATGGGAGAGGGAGAAAAATGTCTCCCTCTCCATATTCTCCACCCCATGCATAATTTTGTACCCCTCTATCATGTCTCCCTTCAGCCTCCTCTTTTTCTTCTGCTGCCCCTTACGACTGGAACGCTCTTCCAGAACATTTGAGAACTACAAGTTCAATCGCAGCTTTTAAAGCTCAACTAAAAACTTTTCTTTTTCCTAAAGCTTTTAAAACTTGATGTTGTGCGGACTTTATACTGTTAGTTTTACCCTACCCAGTGCCTGTTTACCCTACCCTGTGCCTGTTTGCATTCTCTTCCCCTCCTTATTGTTTTACTATGATTTTATTAGATTGTAAGCCTATGCGGCAGGGCCTTGCTATTTACTGTTTTACTCTGTACAGCACCATGTACATTGATGGTGCTATATAAATAATTAATAATAATAATAATAATAATAATAATAATAATAATAATAATAATAATAATACAAGCTAAACAATCCCAGTTGATGTAACCTTCCCTCATAGGGGAGATGCTCCAGCCCCTTAATCGTTTTAATTGCCCTTTTATGCATCAACTTGGGTTGATGACCCCCTGGGAATCTTCCATGGAAACCCTGAATATTACAGAGGATTTGGGGGGGGGGGATTCTAGGGTGCACACGGTGCCCCTGAGGTATGACCTGTCAGGATCGCAACCTAGAACCACCACCACCCCCAAGACCTTCCTTCAGGCACATGCTACAAGGAGAGATGGTTAGTGCACTGGAAGTAACTTTCCACGGAAGCTCGTCCACCAATTGTCTCCTTGAAGAACCCCAGATGGCACCCTCAGAGCAGGTCCTAATGATGTGCCTTTGGTTCCTGTTGTAATGGATCCATTTCAACTTGTGGCAGCCGAAGGATGTGGCAGCCTACAATCCTTGGTGGGGTGTGATTGGTGGGGTTGCAATTGATTTGTGCCCTTCTTGGCTGATTAAGCCAGCCGTAAGAGGGGGTACAGAGAGTGGCAAAGGCTTCTTTAGGGGAAGGGGTAATGCTATCCAGCTGTAAGATGGTTGTTGTAAAACCTTTATTTGGGGTCGGGGAAACCCACTTCTCTGGATCCCATCATATTGGATAATTTCCAACCGGTCTCCAGTCTGCCATTTCTGGGCAAGATGCTTAAGATCTTAGCTCCAACAGGTTCTTGGATGAAGTGGACTATCCAGACACATTTTGTTGCAGCGTCAGGGCTGAGTTTAGGATTGAGACAGGTTTGGTTGCCTTGGTAGATGACCTGCATCGAGAGCAAGACAAGCAAAGTACATCCTTGTTGGTTCTGCTGGGCTTCTGTTCTGCTAGACCTTGGTAGGACTCTCATCATACCATTGACCACAGTATCCCTCTGGACCATCTGGAAGGGATAGGCTTAGGAGGCACCATCTTATGATGGTTCCAGCCATTCCTCAGGATCCATTTTAGAAGTTGGCGGACTCCTGTTTGATGCTTTGGCCATTGGCCCAACCTTGTCCCCTAGCCTGTTTAACATCTACGTAGAACCACCGGGAGAGATCATCTGTTTAGGGCGCAGTGCCATCAACGTGCAGGTCACACCAACTCTATTTCTTTTTTTCATGTGCTATCTGAGAAACTGTTGACCTTCTGAACTCATTTGTGGAGGTGGTAATGAAATATATACTCTTTAGGCAGATGTGCTCCTGATGGACTCCAGAATAGGGATTCAACGTGTTTTGGATGGGGCTGTTATCTTGAAAGAACAGGATGCTCCTGGTTTCAGCTTTGCCTGGTGGCCAGAAGTGCCTTTGCCCAGCATATATTGGTGTATCTGTGCCTAAAGAAGTCAGATCTGGCGACAGGAGTTATATCTAGGCTGTGTTATTATAACGTACATTATGTCTAGAATGTGGCTGCAAGGCTGTTAGTCGGATGACATTGCAGCTATCGTGTGACAGCTGAGCTGATTGCCAATTGCTTTCCAGGCACAATTAAAGAACCACCTCCTCCTGGACCGGACTGCCCACTGACTGAGATCAGGTGGAGAGGTCCTTCGCTGTGTACCATCTATGGTGGAAGCACAGATGTCTGTGACAAGAGACAGGGCCTTCTCAGTGGCTACACCCAGGAGACCTAGATCCACACACAGGGGATCTACACACAGGGGAACCAACTTCCTTCAGCTGGTAAAGACATTTTTGTTCTGGTAGGCTTTTGCCCTGCTAGGTTTTTATCTACAGGCAGCTAGTTCTCCACTGTATAAACAGAATGCTGGACTGGATGGACCCATGGCCCGATCCAGCAAGGCTCTTCTTATGTTCTCATCTGAACGTTACTGTTCTTCTCTGTTAAGCCATGGTTAACCCTTTTGCAGCAAGTGGCTAGTGAGTGTGTTTAAACCATGATTATGTAGTCACCGTGGTTAGGAATGGTTCACACGACACACTAAGCCATCATGTTTGGCTCAAAATGTTTAACTATCATGGTTTAGCGTGTTGTATGAACAGGGCTACAGAAAGGAGGAGGAGCCAAGTGGGAGCGATGGAACCACGTTAACAACAACCCAGGGTTTTCTAAAATCCTGGGTTGCTGTGAATGAGCCATTGTGCTGGTTCACACGGCTCCATCACTCCAACTTAGGTCCTCCTCCTGTCACTGAGAGTGACGAAACAAATCGAGGACGCTCATCCCTGGCTTAGTTAGGGTTATATGAGAACCCTGAACTCTGGCTTGTCTCTCTCCCGACAAAGCTTCCATTGGGTTCATGCCAGCACATTTGAACCTGCCGCGCTCAGTTTTTATGCCACACATTCTGTCCACGCCACCCTCCAGCTCCTCTTAACATCCACGTGGAACTGGGTGATTTACCTGTTGTTGTTCTTCAACTTAACGTGGTCCGTAGGTTCTAAAATTTGCCCATTCTTCAGCCACGTTATCTGTGGGGGAGGTTCCCCCTGTGCCAAGCAGGTAAAGATGGCGGTGGTCCCCACAGGCCTGGAAATGGACTGAGGGTGCTGTACAAATTCTGCAGGAGCTGCGAAAGAAAGTGGAAAGAATGAAAAAGTTGGTTCTGCTTCTTGGGGGAGGGGAGAAAGCAAACACAAGCCAAAGGGGACGTTTCCGGGGCAAAACCCAGTGAAATAAAGGGGAGCTGTCAGGCCCACCACCAGCGTGAGGCATGTTCGGGGAGATGTCAGGATCCTGGTGTCCTGGGAGGGCCCACAACTGATCCCTGCCCTGGGCCCACTTTTACAATAATTTTTAAAATAACATTCATGCCTTATTATTTATTATTGCATTTATATCCTGCCTTTTTTGCTCCAAGAAACCTGAGGCGGCGTACATAATCCTCCTCTGTGTCTGTGCCACGACACAGGCTCTTGACCACCGGCCTGTCCGCAGACACTCCCTGCTCAAGCTAAGCGCCACCATTTTATGAGCCTGAGGTGAGGGACAAACGCCCCCTTTCTACAAACTATGTGGAGAAAGGGGTTCAACAGGAATAATTTCAGGAATAAAATAATGCGCTGTGAATTTTATGTGCTGATGGTGAATTAAGGTCAGAACGGGTGTTCTATGTATATAGCTGCACATGATAAACGCCAAGGAGACACGTGGGATTTTGGTGGCAGTAAAACAAACTGAATAAAAATTTATTTCAATGTTCACAAACTTTGTTTCGTAATAAAACTTTTCAGACCCTTGTTAAGACCTCTCACCCAATCCTTTCTCTCTTCTCATACACGCTTTCCTTTCTCTCACACCTTCACTCTTGAACTTTCTTTATTATCAGGATTGTTCAATATACACCAACTATCTGCCCACTACACTCAAAAGACAACCCTCTTTACCCTGAGCCTCTAATTCTCCCTCGAACCCAAGTACTTTAAAAACACCCCTTTATCACCCTCAGTCATTCCCTTATATATCCTCCTCCCCACTCCTAAGATATTCAATCTCCACTAGGATGACCATGTGGAAAGGAGGACAGGGCTCCTGTATCTTTAACAGTTGCATTGAAAAGGGAATTTCAGCAGGTGTCATTTGTATATATGGAGAACCTGGTGAAATTTCCTCTTCATCACCACAGTTAAAGCTGCAGATGCCCTGCACTCTTTTAAATCTGGTCACAGTATAGCTCCTGCAGCTTTAATTGTTGTGATGAAGAAGAAATTTCACCAGGTTCCCCATATATACAAATGACACCTTCTGAAATTCCCTTTTCTATGCAACTGTTAAAGATACAGGAGCCCGGTCCTCCTTTTTATATGGTCACCCTGATCTCCACCCACTCAGTCAGCATTCTAAAACACAGTAGACTTACATTAGGGAACTGACTTGTGGAGTGTAACGCCACAGTGTCTTCTAAACAAACATTGCCTTCTCCTCTACCACCACCCAAAAAAGCTTCAGAATGATTCAATCTCTAAAGTACTGGGGGCCAAGACAGAAACAAGATGGAGGGTTGTTGTTTTTAAGGTACGAGATTTTTTTAGGGGCAAGTGTTAGCAGTAGGAGGGGTGCAACATCGAGTTGGGGCCCCTCAACCCTGGAGCCAGCCCAACGGGCCATTCCGGAGCAGAATACCTCCCTGCAGAATTGCATCCGTTGGAAACAGGCAGCCGAAATCTTTTCAACCTGTTCAGGCTTTTCATCCCGTTTTTGTAAACTGCCCTGGAAGCTGTACTGAAGGGATTGATTGATTGATTGCATTTCTATACCGCCCAACAGCCGAAGCTCCCTGGGCGGTTTACAAAATGCAATATAAAAGCACAACCAAGATAAAAACAGCAGCAATGCAAAAATACTAATTTAAAACACAAATTTAAAACAGCAAGTTCAAATTAATTTATAGACTGTTAAAATGCTGGGAGAAAGGTCTTCACCTGGCGTCTAAAAGCGTATAATGTAGGTGCCAAGCGAACCTCCTTAGGGAGATCATTCCACAGCTGGGGTGCCACAGCAGAGAAGGCCTTCCTTTGGCAGGGGCTCACAGAGAAGGACCACTGAGGATGACGTTAGGGTCCAGGCAGGTACATACAGGAGGAGGCGTTCCTTCAGATAGCCTGGCCCCAAGCCGTTTAGGGCTTTGAATGTTAATACCAGCACTTTGAATCGGGCCCGGACCTGGACATAACACTTTTAAACAAAATGTACACATTCAGGAGACACTCTGTTTACCTGCCATGGGGGGGGCCCTGAAATATATTATGCCAGAAACACTTCTGAGAAGGTTGGGCTCCGTTACGAACACTGCGTTCGGACAACACAATAGTCAATGGTGGGTTAATAGTCAACTCCATGGTGGGTTATCGAGGGGGCATTTCCCATATGACATGATTATGAACAACCATCATGTGGATTAAGACCAGCGTCGAGCTGACTATTAGTCAACGGTGTGTTCGACTGACACATGCCCTTTCTCCCCCCTGAGTCCTGCAGCTGGTATCCCATCAGCCATTGCTGAACTACACCGGCAGCCGCCACTTTGGTCACTCTTGCCAGGGGACTCTGTAGTTGCCAAAAATAACCAACTGTATGTGACAAAATAGTCAACGGTGCCCGACACACGACACGATAACCAACGGTCGCTCAAATAATCAACTCTGCACAGCGTTGGTTATTTACGTTAGTTATTTCGGTCGAAGAACCAAAGCGTGGTGTGAAAAAGTCCCAACGGACGACATAAATAAGCCACAGTTTAATATTTCACCCACTGTTGAGTATTTAACCCACCGTTGGTTATCATGTCATCCAAACCCAGTCAAAGTCTCTGCCAACCGGCAGTAAGAGCTGCAAAGCTACTGAACGTGTGTAGTCGGGCACAGCTGGTGCGTTACGTCCGAAAAAAGAAAGAGAGACACAACTCTGAAATTTATTTTTCTCCCTTAAGACTTGGGGAAATGATCTCTTTCTCTTAGGGTGCAATCCTGTCCTATGCAGAATGGGAGAAGGACAAGAGGCGAACGTGGTTTATATGTGGTTGAGTGCTGTGCACTCTTCGTGTCTTGTTGTTTCAACCACTGCCCCCCTTTTCTGTCTAAACATGCCTAGGGTTGCACCCTTTCAACCCCACAGTCTTCGCCATTCCCTAACTTGGTGCCCCCCCATGTGTAGAATTACAGGTCCCATCATCCCCAGACAGCATGACCAAAGGTGATGGGAGTTGTAGTCCACACACATCTGGAGGGCGCCAGGTTAGGGAAATCTGCCTTAGGCCTTACCTGCTATCTCAACCATATCCGAGGCAGCCTCTTCATCGGGGATAATTTTTTGCCCCGGGGAGGGCTGCACTCGCCTCCAGACGTCTCCCCTGCCTGCTCCTTAACGCAGTGGAATAAAAGGGAGGCGCGGAGGGGCGGGACTGTGAACAGAGAAGGAAACAGAAGCGGTTCCGCATCTAAAAAGCAAATTGGCGACTCCGGAATGAAGCACCGTTGACAGGGAAGGGAAGGAACGCCGCTGCCCCTTGTTTGGGCGCTGCGGCAAAAGCTTTCATTCTGAAGGATATAATGGGAAGAGGGAAGAGATGATAGGCCCCTAATGAACCTTGGAAGGCGTGACGCTCATCTCAAAAAGCTTAAAAGCCCTCTTCAGAAATATTTAAAATAAAATGCATCAATCATGGTTTCGAAAGAAACAACACAGACAAGGCTGTTGAGAGTGGAGGGGGCAAGGGGGCTGATTTGCATGAGGGCCAAGCGTTTGGGGGAGAGTAGTTCAAAGGGAGGCTGAATCTGGGAGTGGGGAGTGACACATCTAAACTAACGTGACCCGATGGAAAGGAGGACCGGGCTCCTGCACCTTTAACAGTTGTATTGAAAAGGGAATTTCAGCAGGCGTCCTTTGTAGGCATGCAACACCTGGCGGAATTCCCTCTTTATCGCAACAGTTACAGCTGCAGGAGCCCTGTCCTCTTTCGTATCTAGTCACTCGAGTATAGCTCCTGCAGCTTTAACAGCTGCGATGAAGAGGGAGTTTCAACAGGTGCTGCAGGCATACAAAGGACACCTGGCGGAATTCCCCTTTCAGTACAACTGTTAAAGATATAGGAGCCCTGTCCTCCTTTCCATATGGTCACCCTACTTTATATCAATGGCAGATGAGGACTAAGGGGTTAAACCAGGGGTGAGGGGTCAATGTTCAGGTTCCCCAGAAGGGCAAGTTCCCGTTCCCTGGCTCCAGCCCTTTTGCCGGAGAACTCCGGAGAACCCTTTAAGCCAAGAACTGCACAGAAATATTTTGAGGTGAGGTGTGAAAGGAGAGGGGTGAGTGAATGTTCGTGTAGAGTCCCAGGCACAAGGGGCAGGCCACGGGGAAGTGGCGGAACTGTTGAAGGTGGACTTGGAAAGCACCATTCAAAGAGTTGTGCCGCAAATGTACAGCTGGGATGACATTTCATCTGTTTTCCCCTGTATCTTTCAGAGTAAATAAGGTCAGAGAACGCCGACGCTCCTCTGGACCTTTGCAGCGCGTCCGTCGGTAATGACACTCAGGGTGCAATTCTCCGCATGTTTAGACAGAAAAAAGTCCTGTAACTCCTGGCATTCCCCGGTCAGCCATGTTTAGACAGGAAAAGTCCTACAAGTCCCAGAATTCCGCAGCCAGCATGGCTGGCTGGCAAATGCTGGGACTTATAAGACATTTTTCTGTCTAAACATGCATAGGATTGCGCCCCAAATGTATAATTTGAAGAAATAGGAAGACCAGAAGGAAGGGATGCGGGGTGGGGGTCGTTCTCTCTTTTTTGCCCTTGGAATCTCTTCTTCTTTCCTTCCTCCCCCAAAGAAACACCTTCTCCATTTTGCCTTCATAGGTCTTTGCCTGTTAATCACACACACACACACCCGGTCCTTCCCCCACTGGGAACTTTTGGGTTTACGACTGGGGCGATACGCCCAATGCCGGAGGTGATAAGACTCAAGCGGGGCCTAGGAAATGGTCTGCTGTGGGAATGAAACAAAGGAGATCAAAGGACCCTGCAAGGGTCGGAAAAGGCAGACAAAAGGGACAGCCATAAAATCTCAGCAAAGGGAGGAGGAAGGGGGACGGTCAGATGGTGTTAGTCGGCGTGAAAGTTCTCGATCGCTGGGATCGAATAAGCCTTCGGCTCCAGAGCGCAGATGTAAAAGGCAGCCTTCTTTGCACCCAAGCTCTAGACTATGCGACCGGGCAAGGGGGATGCAGCGTGGGAAGCGAAATACCTCCACGCTGCAATCACTCATTTAGCCAGGCCTGCTTTATGCTACCCTCCCCCACCCCCCCCACCCCCACCCCCAAAACCCTTTACGCTTCAGAAAAGGACGGCAGCTTTGCGAAAGGGAGCCCCTAAACTCCTTCAAAGCCTGGGAAGGGTCTGACATCATTTGACGTAGGAATGGGATGCATCTCGATCCTCCCAGAGTGCAGGACACGGAATAACGGGCTCAAGTTAAAGGAAGCCAGATTCCAGCTGGACATCAGGAAAAGCTTCCTGACGGTTAGAGCAGTACAACAATGGAATCAGTTACCTCACAACAGAAAAAATCCAGGCCTGAGTTTATAACCTTGCCTCTGCAGGCCTCAAACCGTCACATACTCCATGTTTGCAATCTCTGCAACCTCTAGGATGCTTTTGAGTAGTATTTAGAACATATCAGAGAAACTAATCAGAAATCGCAGAGGCAGAGGAAGCACACCACCATTTCGTTTCCCACCTTCGCCCACTTCCCTGCAGATCAGAGACTTTGCCTGGTGCAGCAGCACCTGGCCGCGTTCCAATCGCTTCCTGATTTACTGCTCCGAACCTTCAACCTGCTGGCTTGTGTTATGACTTATGAGCAAGCATTTTATTTAGCACCTTTTGCTTCCAAGATGTCATTTGTGTCTCTCTGACAGCGTGTGAGCTGAAGGAAACCAGCGTACAGATGTCTCAGACACGGTGGTGCCTCCAAATCAACACACGGCTAAAGAAATAAATTCTTCCGCACGTTTGGGGAGGGGGCGGTGTGGGGTGGAGGAGGAGGAGGAGGAAGGCGTCGTAACATCAGGGCTGCTGAATAGCTCATCCTCTGCACATGGCACAACAATGGAGAAACCGGGCCGGATAAACCACGATGCTATAGAAGGGCCAGACGGAACAGCTGCCCCACACGGGCCTGTAAACAGCCACTCACTCACTCACCTGGTCATCGTCAATGAGAAAGTTTTCCTAGGGTGACCCTATTGAAAGGAGGACAGGGCTTCTGTGTCTTTAACAGTTGTATAGAAAAGGGAATTTCAGCAGGAGTCATTCTTATGCATGCAGCCCCTGTTGAAATTCCCTCATCATCACAACACTTACAGCTGCAGGAGCCCTGCCTTTTTTAGCTAGATTGACCAGATACAAAAAATCCCTTTTCTACACAACTGTTAAAGATACAGGAGCCCTGTCCTCCTTTCCATATGGTCACCCTATTCATGCAGCACCTGGTTGAAATTCCTTCTTCATCACAACAGTTAAAGCTGCAGGAGCTATATTCGAGTGACCAGATACAAAAGAGAGCAGGGCTCCTGCAGCCTTAACTGTTGTGATGAAGATGGAATTTCGCCAGGTGCTGCATGCATACGAATGACACCTGCTGAAATTCCCTTTTCTGTGAAACAAAGACATAGGAGCCCGGTCCTCCTTTCTATATGGTCCCTATTAATTTGGGGAAATCAATTTGGGGGAATTAACATTCTTTTAAACAAAAACAGTTTTTTTAAACAAGAAAAATAAAGAATCCTTTCACCAGCACCAGAGCAGGACTCTCCCTCTTTTTGCTTACATTTTTGGTGCTCTTCCCTCCAACCTTCTTCCTCACACTCTATCATGGCCATTTTCTGACTCACTGCCATGACAACCATTTTGTGATGGTGCCCACAACAGTCTAAAAAATCCAGATGTGCCTGTCGGCCCAAAAATGTTGGCCATTGGTGGCAGCTTCCTGGATTTCGGACAGGATTTTCCCCCAACCCCCTTTGGAGATACCAGGGCCTTTTGCAAGCAATCCATGTGCTCAACCGGTAAGCTACTGCCCTTTTCCTAAGACAGGAAAGCTTGAAAAAAGTTTCAGCCACAACTGAGTAGGGATCAGGGCCGCCCCAAGTAATTTCATTGCCTGAGGCAAAGGACAAGATGGCACCCTCTCTATTCTATGGAACCAACCGGACTGGCACTTGAATCTTACCACAACACTGGTCATGGGGTAGCGTCTCCACCACACCCAAGGTCAGTAAGCTAGTTTAGTGAATGCAGGGTAGGCCGTGTGGCACACACAGCCCGGTACTCCAAGAGAAGGGAATGGCTGGATGGCTCAGGTCCAACTGCTGCCCCACGGTATCTGCTGCCAGAGGCTGTTGCCTCACTCTGCCTCATGGCATGGCCAGCCCTGGTAGGAACGAGTGGGCAGATGGGCCACTAACTTTGGTGAACTTATTTGCAAAGCTGAAGCAAAGAAAGAGGGGAAGAACCGGGCATGTTTAGCTTTGAGAGGAGAGGAGTGAGGGGAGACATGACAGCACTCCTCAAGGACTTGAAAGGTTGTCACACAGATTTGGGCCAGGATTTCTTCTCGATCCTCCCAGAGTACTGGGCACGGAAGAATGGACTCAAGTTACAGGAAGCCAGACTCCAGCTGGACAAACTTCCTGACTGTTAGAACAGTATGACAATGGCACCAGTTACCTGGGGAGGTTGTGGGCTCTCCCACCCTAGAGGCCTTCAAAAGGCAGCTGGACAGCCCTCTGTCAGCGATGCTTTAAGGTGGCTTCCTGCATGGAGCAGGGGGTTGGACTCGATGGCCTTATAGGCCTCTTCCAACTCTACTATTCTATGATTCTATGCATCTTTACCCCAGGAAGGGGACTTTCACACCAGCATTATCAGCTGGAAGAGAATCAAATAATGTCCCTTTTAGGAGGACGGTGGCAGAAAGGAGACATCTTCTACAGATCCCAGAGTAAATGGCAGGTAAGCCCAGCAAGTGAAATTAACTTCTTCTGTTGTCACCCCTGTGAAAATGTCCAATTAGGCTGCGCAGGTGGGAGAAATATAATTTTAGATTCAGGCGCTCATCAAGCCAGCAGTTAACGAGCCGAGCTGATGAGAATGTGAGGCTGCTTGAAATGGACTACTTCAAAGACAAAATGAGGGCTCGTAATCAGGAAAGGATTAGCACCATTCAGCTTGGTGCAGCTGGGTATGTCTCACACACACACACACACACACACACACACACACACACACACACACACTTTTTTTTTTTGCAAAAGGCATTCCCTTTGCAAAAACTTCACCATGGAGACTGGATGCTCAGCAAACATTTGAGAAACTCCTTTCTGGGTGTTGTTACCCAAGGTCATTAAAATTGGCTTTTCGGAACCGTTGTTAGGGGTTTGTGGGTGTGGAGGGGCGGGGGGGGGGGCGGCATTTTCCTGATGCACAGAACACACAAAGTTTCAAAGCACTTTCCTGGATGCCCAGCTCAGGGATTTAGTCCCACGGCTGTAGCTACGGGAGGGCACGGAGGGATTAATTTGAGCCCCCCACTACTACCACAAATTTGCAGCTCACTTTCCTTTCCTTTTCTTTTTTCAAAACAAAACCAAAAAAGTTAGCCCTCTGGCCCCTTTACTTCTGGAGAAAGAACCAAACAAGTACAGGACGAATCCCATCCAATGGACCAGTAAGAAGCCGACGGGCCCCCAGCGACCACCTCCATCTGGGATGGTTTTAGGCACGGTGAACGTTTCAGCCGCCATCTTGAAACAAAAAGTCAGCAAATCATTTACTGCTTCAATACTGAATTTGATAGATTTCAACCAAACTTCGCATCACAATCAGCACTGAAGCGAGCAGATTTTAACCCTATAACATTCATGTTTTTCATGTTTTGTAGACTTTTTTTTAAAAAAAATCAAGCTGCTAATATTGGGGGTGGGGAGGGGGGCACCATGTTAAAATAAGTTTCTTCTGTTCAATTTGCAGGTACAGGAAAAGCAAGACAACAGATCACCCGCCCCTTACCTTGCACTACCAGCCTTCCTTGCGCCGTCCTCCTCACTCTGGTGCCCGGCTTGTTGGCTGCACACACATATATCCCAGAATGCTGCACTGTGAGGTCAGAAATCATCAGGTTGCCCGTCCCAAGGACCTGAATTCCTTCAACGCCAATCGGTCGCCCATCTGGATTGTGGGGGAAAACAGAGTAAAATGATGCCCTGTGCCCAGCTTGCATGGTGAGGGTGAGTCTAGGACTTGCCAGCTCTTCATCCGGCATGGCTGTTTTCCTTGGTACAAGCAGCCCAAACAAGAAGAGGCGTGTCTCTCCCAGACCAAAGCCACGCCTCCTTTCGAGGCAGCCCTGCCTGGAGGTCAGTGGTGTAGTGGGGCTAGAGCTCTTGAGGAATGCATTGCCAGCACCATCTGCCACCGTCTCTGTGGCTTCCCTGTTCTCTTTGAGTTTGCAGAAATCCCCCTTGCGGGCAGAGGGAGATGAGTCCTCCCAGCAACAAGACATCGCTCTCGGATATAATGCAAAGTATTTCAGGATGGCTAGGTCTTGAGCGGGCAAATTAAGACCCATTGGCGTTACAAAAGACCTGCCTGCAACTTTGGAGGTGTGGCTAAGTGCACGGTTCTGATGGGTCCCTACACTTCAGAATTTACCACTACACCACTGGTGACCACTGTGACGAACCCCACCGCTACCACCAAGGGTAAGGCAGTGCCCCAATCCCACCCACCCCCAATTTCAAAGCTAGAAGTTTTCTTCAGAGAACTTTTGGCTAAGTGCTAGGGTGACCATATGGAAAGGAGGACAGGGCTCCTGTATCTTTAACCGTTGTATTGAGAAGGGAATTTCAGCAGGTGTCACTTGTAGGCACACAGCACCTGGCGAAATTCCCTCTTCATCAGAACAGTTAAAGCTGCAGGAGCCCTGCCCTCTTTTATATCTGGTCACTCTAGCTAAAGAGGACAGGCCTCCTGCAGCTTTAACTGTTGTGATGAAGAAGAAATTTCATCAGGTGTTGCATGCATACAAATGACACCGGCTGAAATTCCCTGTTCTACACAACTGTTAAAGATAAGAGTCCGGTCTTCCCTTCCATACAGTCACCCTATGCTAGGTTAGGGTGACCATATGAAAAGGAGGACAGGGCTCCTGTATCTTTAACAGTTGTATTGAAAAGGCAATTTCAGCAGGTGTCATTTGTATATATAGGAAATCTGGGGAAATTTCCTCTTCATCACAACAGTTACAGCTGCAGGTGCCCTGCCCTCTTTTAAATCTGGTCACTCTAGTATAGCTCCTGCAGCTTTAACTGTTGTGATGAAGAGGGAATTTCACCAGGTTCCCCATATATACAAATGACACCTGCTGAAATTCCCTTTTCTGTGCAACTGTTAAAGATACAGGAGCCCGGTCCTCCTTTTCATAGGGTCACCCTATGCTAGGTGGAACACAAGAAGAGCTTAAAAGTGTGATACTATGCATATTTAGACAAAAAAATGATCCTACAACTCCCAGCATTCCCCAGCTGGCTATGGAATTCTGGGAGTTGTGGGGCTATTTCTAAACATCGATACGATTGCAGCCGAAGTCTTTTAGATGGAGACAACCAGAGCCGTCAAATGGCTGGCTGTTGTTAACTAGCGGGCGAGGCTGCGCAGGGGGTTGAAAAAACAGCCGTGAAGCAAAAACCTCCCCGGCACTTAATGACCTAAGCTAGACCTTTATAAAAGAGAAAGGGACAAGTGAAAGAAACCAGATGATGGAGCAGGATGAAAATCCTGAAATTTACTCTCTTAGGCCATAGCTAGACGGGGCTTTATCCTGGGGTGAACCCCAGGATCGTCCCTGTGCGTCCACATGATGCACAGGGGATCCCAGTAACAGGGAGGGACGACCCCTTCCTTGCCCCAGGATCTCGCCCTCCACTTTGGCCCTGGTTTTTCCACGGGACCGCGGAACATGTGACCGGGTGCAGTGGGTTGACCCGGCTCCGTGCGATTCCTCGCGAGGAGCTGGGAGCTGCGCACGGGGCGTAGCGCTCCTCAGGTGGGTGGAGTGGGGAAAGTAATTTAAATTTTAAAAAATACTTACCTTTTGCGCACGAGCGTTCGTGCGCTGCTGCCCCTTTAATTAAAAAATAATGGTGGGCGCGACGCTTCTCCTTCTGAGGTCGTCGCGCGTAGACAGAGGAGGGATCTCACGTTAAACACAACACGAGATCTTCCCTCCTCTGCCGCGGGATAACAGGCAGGTCTAGCTAAGTAGTTTGAAAACATGCAAGGGAGCCATGTGCCTGTCAACTCAAAGCAGGCACTGTATGCTCCTGTGTCCAATAAGTTATCCAATTAATGGATTCTACCCCTGCCATGTAAGCTCTCACCACGAACGGCTCCTTCCATAGTTATTTACTTCTCGCTCTATCCCCCATTCTGACAGCTTTCCAATAATGCTGGGCTCTTTCTTTTTAGTCACACTTTCCTAACTCTCCAAATAATATACTTGTTCAGCCTCTGAGCCTTTTATGGAGTCCAGACTGAAAATGTGAGAGTTAAAGGGATGCATTTATATGCAATACTTCCAAATAAATAAACACAACCAGTTCCTATATATTCCAAACACTTTGGGGAAGGGGGCTGGTTGCTCATTAGAGTTTGAGTGTGTAATTCTAAAATGGAAAATTCTGGATTTATTTATTTATAGGGTGACCATATGGAGGGGAGGACAGGGCTCCTAAATCTTTAACAGCTGTATTGTATGCATGCAGCACCTGGTGAAATTCCCTCTTCATCACCGCAGTTAAAGCTGCAAGAGCTATACTGTAGTGACCAGATACAAAAGAGGGCAGGCGGAGACAGGCGGAGATGGAGTCTGCGTTACCTTTCCCTCGCCCAAAGTCAGAACGTGCATCCCGGCTTGGCTTCAGCTGGACGGGACGCTGGGGTGGACGGACGGCTCCACGTTCTGACGGCGTGCCGGAAGTCTGGCGCACTGGAAATCAGAACGTGGAGCTGTCCGCCCGCCCCCACCCCACCCCACCCCACCCCAGCGTCCCGTCCAGCTGAAGCCAAGCCGGGATGCACATTCTGACTTTGGGCAAGGGAAGGGTAACGCAACCTCCATCACCGCCTGTCTCCGCCTACCAGGGGTGGGGGTGGGGGGGGGCGGAAGGGCAGCTTCGGAACGGCGTGCCCGGAAGCTGCCCTCACTCACTCTGGGAGTGGGAGGGCGACTTCCAGGCGGGGCGTTCGGCGCCCCCCTTACCTTGGCGCTCTAGGATGCCGCCTGACTGGCCTCTATGGCAGCGCCAGCCCTGCCCTTATCCACTTACCGCACTAGCTCTTAGGAAGAAGAAACAACGCAATCCTCTGTACTCTACCCTCGCTGACACAATATCAAAACTCTCCTGCCTTAAGGGCAGGCCGTGGCGCTTTGGTTACTCACCAAGTCGACTCCAGGAGACGATGGGGCGAGGGTTTCCAGTTGCAATGCATTCCAGGACAGCGGTCTGGTGAACGGTTAAGGTCAGGTTCTCTGGCCCCACCAGGATCATGGGGTCCTTGTACACAGCAAAATGGGAACCTGTGCAGACAGACCAGTCGTCACCTGAGACGCACTGAAATTGAGAAGGCTCGTCTCGTATGCTTGATTCCACCCTGGGGCGGAGGCTCTTAGTAGAAGAATGGCCGTGTTTCCTCAAGGCCAGGCACCGTGTAAGCGGCCGTGCCAGAAACCTGGGCAGGATCTACACTACCGCTTTATAGTGAGACTGAAGTGCACTGACAACTGTCGGGACCCAGGACACATCTACACCAAGCAGGATAGAACGCCATGAAAGCGGCATATGGCATGTGTCAATGGGCCCCAACAGTTGTCAGAGCACTTCAATACCGCTATAAAGCAGTAGTGTAGATCCTGCCTCCATTTACCGCTTCCATACCACTTTCATAGTGCTATATCCTAGAATCATAGAATAGCAGAGTTGGAAGGGGCCTACAAGGCCATCGAGTCCAACCCCCTGCTCAATGCAGGAATCCACCCTAAAGCATCCCTGACAGATGGTTGTCCAGCGGCCTCTTGAATGCCTCTAGTGTGGGAGAGCCCACAACCTCCCTAGGTAACTGGTTCCATTGTCGTACTGCTCTAACAGTCAGGAAGTTTTTCCTGATGTCCAGCTGGAATCTTTAACTTGAGCCCGTTATTCCGTGTCCTGCACTCTGGGAGGATCGAGAAGAGATCCTGGCCCTCCTCTGTGTGGAAACCTTTGAAGTCCTTGAAGAGTACTATCATGTCTCCCCTCAATCTTCTCTTCTCCAGGCTAAACATGCCCAGTTCTTTCAGTCTCTCTTCATAGGGCTTTGTTTCCAGACCCCTGATCATCCTGGTTGCCCTCCTCTGAACACGCTCCAGCTTGTCTGCTTCCTGCTTGGTGTAGATCTGGTCCTGGCTGTCAGGATGTATCCTCCAACCTAGGGTCACTTAGTCCAGCGGTAGGGGACTGAAAAGCTGACCAGGCTACAGCAGAAGGACCAGTCTCCTTGTATTTATATCAGGCCCAGCCAATCAGGAGGCTTCATACTGCCAGCCAGTCACAAGAACCAATGCTAAACATCCCCATTCCTTTGTGCCACGGCAGCTCACCATGCTTGGCACCCATTCTCAGATCATGAATCTCCTAGTTCAAGCCACTGAACTCGTAACGCTTCTGCATCTTCTCCTTCGGACAACATTTTTGCTCTTTGATGCGAGCAATCTGAACTCTGCTAGCCACCCTATGCTAGGGGTGGGCAACCTCTTTATAGGCCAAGGGCCAAATTCAATTTCAGAGAAGCTCTCAGGGGATGCGATTGAGTGGTGGGTGGGACAAAAGGCAAAAGTAGGGCCGAAAATACAAAAAAGTACACACACAAAATACCAGCATATTGTAGTTTACAAGTTCTTACTGCCAGTAACTAAGCCTCAGGCCTTAGCTAGACCAGGCTATATCCCGGGGCGAACCCCGGGATCATAGAATCATAGAATAGTAGAGTTGGAAGGGGCCTACAAGGCCATCGAGTCCATCCCCCTGCTCAATGCAGGAATCCACCTTAAAGCATCCCTGACAGATGGCTGTCCAGTTGACACACAGGGGATCCCGGGATCATCCCTCCCTTGCCCCGGGATATAGCCCTCCCCTTTGGGCCCACTTTGAGCCCGAGACCGTGGAACGTCTGGCCTGTTTCTGCGGCTTGACCCCGCTCCACGCGAGTGTTGGTGCGCTACATCCTCTTTAAAAAAAAATTAAAATGGCGGGCGTGACGCCTCTCTTCCTGAGGTCGTCACGCCTTACGTGTAAACAGGGCAGAGATCTCCCCTCCTCTGCCCTGGAACAAAAGGTAGGTCTAGGAGAGGATTTTCAATCTTTTAAAAGACTGCATGAAAGCTAGGAAACTATGAAACGACTGGTGGATGGGAGAAAGGGGGCGGGGCCATCCGGGGAACCCAGAATGGCTGGATTTGGCCCAAGAGCTGGAGGTTCCCCACCCTTGTATCCTGCCATTCCCCTAAATTCCATGTCTTCATCCTTCTTTCCTGCCACCAGTTAGGCCATCCTGGAGAGCGCTGCCTGGGGTATCTCATCCCTCAGTTTCTCCATTTTGGGAACTGCCATCTCAGTCAATTTCTGCTCACCCCCAAAAGCCTCGGCCGCAAAGGCATGAAAGGAATGCAGTTTCGGCGGAAGGTCGGCATTGTGACGAACAAGAGATGAAGTCCAATTTATAAGCGGCCTAAGAGGCTGGTTTCCAGTTACACGCTGGTGAGCAGATGTGAGCTGTCATTTGCTAAGTGGGTGCCGGGGCTGGAGGAGGTGACACTAAAAAGGGGAATCAGCTATCAAGAAGTGGAGGAGGAGGAGGAGGAGGAGGAGGAGGAGGAGGAGGAGGAGAAGAAGAAGAAGAAGAAGAAGAAGAAGAAGAAGAAGAAGAAGAAGAAGAAGAAGAAGAAGAAAGAGGAGGAGGAGGAGGAGGAGGAGGAGGAGGAGGAGGAGGAGGAGAAGAAGAAGAAGAAGAAGAAGAAGAAGAAGAAGAAGAAGAAGAAGAAGAAGAAGAAGAAGAAGAAGAAGAAAGAGGAGGAGGAGGAGGAGGAGGAGGAGGAGGAGGAGGAGGAGGAGGAGGAGAAGAAGAAGAAGAAGAAGAAGAAGAAGAAGAAGAAGAAGAAGAAGAAGAAGAAAGAGGAGGAGGAGGAGGAGGAGGAGGAGGAGGAGGAGGAGGAGGAGGAGGAGGAGAAGAAGAAGAAGAAGAAGAAGAAGAAGAAGAAGAAGAAGAAGAAGAAGAAGAAGAAGAAGAAGAAGAAATAATAATGATGTTGCTCGAAGAAGGAGGAAAAGGAGAAGGAGAAATGATGTTGCTCTAAGAACACAGCATCTGCTTTGCTAGGTCAAGCTAAGCCTAGTGCAATTCAGTACCCCTTTCCTGGGAGCAGACAGACACGTGCCACCCTTGGGAGCTCCCTCTCTTTGGTCCAACCAATGAAGTCTTCCCCTACTTGGCCTAACCAGCCATTGCATGGCATTTATGAAGCACTGCAACCCCAAGGAGGTAATGGCCTGTCCCTATCCTTTAGCCACAGCGGGTGGTACTTAGTGGTACTCTGAACATGGACCTATCGTGATTACGAGACTGAACCTGTCACGAACCTGCCTAGTTCAAAGATGGTGGCCATCACCACAACCGGCGGCTGTGAGTCTGACTCAGAAGCCCGTAGGCACTTACAAAGGTGCCTGGTAGTGAGTCAGGCCGTCCGTCTAGCTCTATATTGCCAGCACTGACTGGCAGTGGCTCTCCAGGATTTCAGGCAGGAGTTCTTCCCACCCTACCTGGAGATGCTGGAGACAGCACCTGAAATCTTTTGAGTGCAAAGCTGGGACTCCAGCTCTGAGTTAACGCCCTTCCCTAAATTGGAAGCTGCCTCACGCCATGTCGGACCACAGGTACATCTGGCTCAATACTGTCTACACTGACTGGCAGCAATGGCGCTCCAGGGTTTCAGGCAGAAGATTAGACCTGGGGCCTTCTCCATGCAAAGCATCTACTCCACCACTGCACTATGGTCCTTCTCTTTATGAAGGCAAGAACGAAGAAAGGCAGGCAACACAAACACTTACTCCGGAAGCAATAAACCTTCTTCTTTGCTGGCCTGGGCACCGATGTTTTGCCGAAGCCCACATTTGCTGGCACGGATCTCCAGTGAGTCTGAAGCCCTACCAACATATGTCCCAGTAAGCTGGGTGGAAGGAAGGTTTCCGTTCCGGTGGTGCCTCCAGGTACCAGTTTAGGCAGTTTAGGTATGAGAAAAGATGCCTCTTCCCAGCCGTTATGCTGCCTTCTGCACTACGCTCTGCTCCTCTAAAGGAAAGGGGCTCTTAATTGCCCCACTGCACTGGGCGCAAACGCTGGGCCTGGTGTGCGCATACGTGGGGGGCTGCAGAACTCCAGAACCCCTGCTGAGAGGCAACCGGCAAAGCGGAGCAAAGTGTGTATGGAATTTCAACCATCTCCCACTTGCCCCTGGCAAAACAGTTCAGTGCACCTGCACGGATAGAGCCCGGATTGTCGTGGTTGTTTTAAACCTTTGATAGGTTGACACGGGCCGTGGGCACATAGGGCAGAGAAGGGAAGGGTCTTTGCAAAGATAAGCTGCAACCGATGAGCTCAGAGCTTCCAGAAATGTTATTATGGCGTCTTCCTGAGCCCTGTGAAGAAGGTGGCACGGTTTTCCCTTCTCTTTGTCCAGCTCAGCACCCGAATAGAAGGTAGGTGGTACAGCATGAGAGTAACGAAATCTCTAAAGCCAGCAGGAAGCTCGTTAGGATTTCCACTGATTAGGTGACGGAGTTTTATGTCCTCTGCAGCTCCTCGCCTTACCCCAGGACTTGATGCAGCAGAATCAATTAGACGTGATTTGTTTCATGCGCACAATTTACGCACGTCAGAGCATTCCCGTTCCTAGCTCACTCGAATTTCCACCGCTTGGAGAGCTGAGCTTCCGTGTCCTGCAGGACGGGCTTCCCCGTTTTTGCAGTAATTCGCATAAGCGGAGTAAATGATGCAGACGAAGGAAATGCATGTGAAACGATCTTGACTTGCATATTTTACGCAGGTCACAGGACTTGACTTTCCCCGGTGCAGAACACAGCACCAGAGTGCTCCCGCTGTGCTCGCCACGATGTCCCACAGGGAGAGGGAAAGAAAGAAAAGCCCAAACCTAAGTTATTTACACAGGCACTTGACGGAAACCTCTCTGTTCACGAGAAGGCCGCCTGTTTTATGGCGGGCGGAGATAAGCGAGCAAGATGGTTCTGGTGGCTCACCACGGCAATCGTTAATCCAGGCATATTATTTGTATATTTTGTACAGCACCAAGTACATTGTTAAATAAATAAATAAATAAATAAATAAATAAATAAATAATAAAATGCTTCTGTCCTCCTTGGTACCCAAAATGGGCGGAAATGGGATGGTCTGGCCAGACACAATGGGCGCTGTTCAGAAGACACCTTAAACCACAGTGGTTAAGGCCGTTTCATTAACAAAAAGAGCTACACCACTGTGGTTTGAGGTGTCTTCTGAACAGGAAGTGCGAGAAGAAGGAAAACCCCGTAGGGGAGTAAAAAATAAGCCAAAGGCAAGGGCGGAACTAAGGAATCTTCTACAATAATATTATTAGTAAAAGACTTATTAAAGTGCCAGGTGCCTACGTGTTTCGAACACGGTTGCGTTCTTCCTCAGGGCTTTAGAACGTTAGAAGCCTAGCAGCTTCCGCAGACATTTGCACTAACATTATAAAGCCCTGAGGAAGAATGCAACCGAGCTCGAAACGTGTAGGCGCCTGGCACTTTAATAAACCTTTTGCTAATAATGTTATTGTAGAAGATTCCTTGGTTCTGCCCTTGCCTTTGGCTTCTGAACAGGGCCATTGGTGTCTGCTTGAAAGGAAGTAGAATGGTGATAGGAGCATGTGAGAAGAAGCCAGAGGGCATCCGCCTGTCCCACCCAAGGAGCTCCATGAATAGTTTCGGCTGTCAGGAAATAGGTGGGATGAGCAGTGAGGAACAGGACAGGCCCAAGAGGATGGGATGTCAGGGATGCTGTAGGGTGGATTCCTGCATTGAGCAGGGGGTTGGACTCAATGGCCTTGTAGGCCCCTTCCAACTCTGCTATTCTATGATTCTATGATTCCATGAGGCCCAAGATATTTTGCTGCCTGAAGCAAAGCTCACAATGGCACCCACCCACTCCATGCACACATTCCACATACATGTGGCATAGCGGCTAGAGTATCGGACCGGGAGTCGGAAGATCTGGGTTCTAGTCCCCACTCGGCCACGAAGCTCACTGGGGGACCTTGGCCCAGTCGCAGACCCTCAGCCCAGCCTACCTCACTGGGTTGTTGTTGTGAGGATTAAATGGAAAGGAGGAGGATTATGTACATGGCCTTGGCTTCTTTGGAGGAAAAAAGGTGGGGTCTAAATGCAATAAATAAATAAGACGGAAGTTGACTGGACTGGCAACACAGGGCACGTGGCAAGGGGTTGCTGATGGCAGCAGGCTCACTTACGGGATGTGGGACAGGCCCTTTGGCAAACAGAGCTGTGTCTTCCAACGCCTTGCTGTGTTTCCCCACCTCCCAGCTGACTGCTGACTGAGATGGCTGTCTGACTGTACCTAATGGTAGGGCCAGCCCGGAGGACAACGTGTGGTCTCCCCGCCGCCACACATACCCCCGCACACCCCCTGTCCCTTTGACCAACCTGACACGGTGAGCCTGGCTCCCCTGCTGAACTTCACACTGGCAATGTTGGTGGCGACACAGTGGAAGATCCCGGCGTCTTCGGCGCGGAGTCCAGTGATCTGCAAGACTCCCTTGGGCAAGAGCGTGTACCTAAAGGAGCCAGGAAACACAACGGAAATGGGGAGGGGGAAACTCAGCAAAGTGTATGAATCAACATTTGAGGCCCTCCTCAGAGCCCCTCCTGAAGGATGGCAGCAGCAAGCGACAGGGCCTTCTCAGTGGTGTCCCCCCCCCCTGCGACGGATTGTGGAACACTCCATCTAGTGGGGTTCATCTGGCGCTGACATTGTCATTTTAAGGTTAAGACTTTCCTTTACTCCCAGGCCTTTGATGGCATATGATGGGGCTTCTCAGCTGTTTTGGCGGGTCTTGGCATTTTTGGGTTGTTTTTAGCTGTTTTAAATAGTTTTAACTATTGGTTGTTTAAACCTCCGATGCAAGACTCCTTCAGACTTTTTCTAGAGAAAGGAGTTTAATAAATATAATAATAATGATCCCCTTTACAACAGGGGTATTCAAAAAAGAGAGAGAGAGAGAGAGAAAAGGCCTGCACCAGAATGTAGTGGCAGAGTTTACAGCTTCAAATGGCACGGAGGGCATGACATTCTTGAATGCTCCCCGATGTAGAAAAAAAATGAAATAATGAAAAGCTCCCTGCGACAACAGTTAAAGCGGCAGGATACTAGAATGACCAGAAGAGGGCAGGGCTCCTGCAGCTGTAACTGTGGTGATGAAGAGGGGATTTGACCAGGTGCTGCATGCATACAAAGGACACCTGCCGAAATTCCTTTTTCTAGACAACTGTTAAAGATCCAGGAGCCCTGTCTTGCTTTTCATATGGTCACCCAAACCAGTGCAGCCCCTGGTGAAATTCTCTCTTCATCCCAACAGTTAAAGTTGCAGGAGTCCTGCCCTAGAGGGCAGGGCTCCTGCAACATTAACTGTTGGGATGAAGAGAGAATGGCATTTAACAACTGTTAAAGATCCAGGAGCCCTGTCCTCCTTTCCATATGGTCACCCTAGCGCTGTCGCACTCATGTCCTGCTTGTGGCTTCCTGGTCATCACCTCGTTGGCCACTGTGTGAACAGAGTACTGAACAAGATGGACTCTTGGGCCACAGCTAGACCTAAGGCTTATCCTGGGATCATCCAGGGTTCGCCCCTGCCTTGTGTGTCACCTAGATGAACAGGTTTGACCCCTGGACGATCCAGGGATAAACCTTAGGTCTAGCTATGGCCTTGGTCTGACCCAGCCTCGCTCTTCTGATGTTCTTACCAAGACAACAAATACCACCTGCGTTTTTAAATCTGTTTTGTCAATGGTCTGATGTGCATTGAATGACCATATCTGGTCCCAGCAAAAGTCCTGTGCAGAGACGTCCTTGGCATATTATGGGATGGCTCTTTTCGCTTGCCAGTTTAATTGCCTCTGTAATTGCTTGGGAGTCAAGTGCGTGGGTGGCTGGCTGGCTGTGTGCATGCAATTTTGAATGGCCACATTTTCTTGTTTAATATTAAGTCACGCTCAGTGCTGTTGTTATTATAGAGCAGTGGTTTTCAAACCCTGGAGTTCCTCAGACATTTAAGAGATTAGTAATATCAGACCAGATTCTCCAAAAGACAGCTTGCTGGCTGCTATGTCCTTTGGAAATGTGCACATGCAAGAGAACGCTGAGCATGATTCAGGGCGTGCATCTTAGTTCGTGTGGAGCAATGGCGAGGCTCAACAGCCAAGCATGATGACGCTCCCTTCCACACTTCCCAGAATCCTTTGCATCATGCATGGCACATGCACAGACATGTTGTTGCGAGAAGGGTTCCCAAAAGATGTAAGCTTTGAAAAGCACGGCTCTGCGGCACATAGAGCCCTGCTTATAGCTCCTCGGGGCCAGGGGCGTTACCTGTCGTTATCTGTATTGATGGGGAGGTGATTCTTCTGCCACATGATCATGGGCTCCGGCAAGCCATGGATTTGGCACTGGAACCTGGCGACGCCCCCTTCTTCCACCACTGCACTCTGGGGGTGAATGTGGAAGTCAGACATAGCTAAAGAAAGAAAGAAAATGAAAGAGTGTTGTAGGATTCATTCTGCATTGGGAAGGTGAGTGACTGACGAGAGGATCCCAGCCTCCCAAAAACCACTGGGTAAGCTAAGGAAAAAACCCCAAAGAGCTGTCCTTAGTCAGGACAGATAATACTGAGCTTGACGACCTAATTCAGTATAAGGCAGTTTCCTCTATGTCCCTCTTTGTCTAGACTGCACACCTCTGGAACTCCCTGCCCAGGGAGTTTTTTTTTTTTCTAACTGGACCAGGTTAATGCCAACTAAAACTGAAGATACCCTGGCGCCTCACCAAATCTTCACATGCTCTCATTCTGCAGCCTAAGGTAATAAATGTACACTCTGCCCTTCCTCTAAAGTGCTCAGAGGGGATTGCCCAGCATCAGTGCCATCTCCAGGTTTTGGCGGATCCTTGGGCGCCACCCCCGCCACTGACCCTTCCGTCCGTGAGCCTGCCTTCTCCCCGCCATCGTCTTCAGCTGTTCTTGCTCCTCATCCTCTCTCTCTCTCTCTCTCTCCATTGCTCCCGCTCGCTCGCTTGGTGAGCAGAGAGCCAGTGAGCGAGCAGGCAGCACCTGCTGCTTCTCTTCTCAGCACCACCGTGGTCTGATCCAGAGCAAGAGGCGGGCGAGCAAACAGGTTTGCAATGGCGAAGAGCAGAAGGCGCTCCAGGGGGGTTGTCAATGGGGCCCTGCTGGGCGGTGGACCCTCGACAAGGGCCTGGCCATACCTGCCCTTGACACAGGCCCTACCCGCTGTGATTGACAGGCAGCGGGACGTTGCCAGGTTGGCTGGGCCTGAATGGTGGCATCATCATCATCATCATCATCATCATCATCATCATCATCATCATTTTATTTCTTGCCCGCCTCTCCATGTTGTTGCCTGCAACAACAGCAAATAACAACTTGGCTGGATGTACGGCCAGCTCCAGCAATTGATTTCAGGGACCCTGGGTTGGAGCCATGCTTGGATTTGGGTATGGTTGTCCGCCGTCCAGTGGAGGCTGGTGGCTTCGATTTCATGGGGGTTGTGAATCCATTCTGGGTTTCAGTCCGAACCAGCCAGCGCTCTAAAGGAGCTCTCCAAGGCACCAAACTTAGTTTTTCTGCTACAGTTCAGCACCTTGGAGAGCTCCTTTAGAATGCCGACTGGTTCGGACTGCACCCCAGAATGGATTCACAGCCCCTTTGAAATGGGAGACGCCAACCTCCGCCGCCCCAGGCCCTGGCACTTCCTAAAGCGTACCACACTGCATTTAATCGCGTTGCATGTATTAAAAGGGTGCAGCTGGAGGAACTGACTAACGCAAACTAAAGAACAGCACCTCCCACCCAACCAGCCCCCAACTCAAGACGAAGGCATAATCGGCCCAACGTTCGAGAAATCATCCAAGCTTCAAACTCCCGGGGGGGGGGGGGAAGCATCTTTTAGCTGAGTCTCCCCCTCCCCCTCCCTCTCCCCCTCCCAAAATGCCTTCTGGCTGCACATTAACATACACACCCAGACTCACACACCTCAATCTCCTTCCTTCAACATACATCAAAGATAATACATGTGCATCTCTTTAAGGGAAGGAGCCCCGGACATGTCAGGAAGGGTCCATCATTCATCTTCAGTCTCCCATTGGGCCCCGACAGATGGGAGACTGCTTATGCTGTTTCATACATTAAACATGGGCCACGTCCCCCCTCCTCTCACGCCCCTCTGTCATAAGCTTCAGCTCACTAAATAGAGAGGGTTTAGGAAGTACAACGTGCCGATTGTGCTTTTGAGGGGTCCACTGCTGCTCCCCTTTCCTCTGCCTCCTTCAAAAAGAAAATCTGGTTTGAACCGGATTTTAATGTAATTTGAGAACATTTTATTAAATTATGTGAGCCGCTTGAGCACTAATTGCATTTTATTGTGTTAAGAAAAGTGCGCTGAGCACCAGCCCACTGGAGCGTAAGTGCAATAGAAATATAATGTTTATGGCTATAACATTGTCAAGTTTGATATAAACATTGTTACATTTTTAGTAGTTTGCATCATCATCATCATCATCATCATCATCATCATCATTATTATTATTATTATTATTATTATTATTATTATATGGCAGGACATTATCGAAGTTTTATCCTGAAGCTTAATTCCATTCAACTTTTGAGTAAGTATTTTAAGGGTCAGGGCCCTAGCTCTCATCTTTGAACCATGGGGTGGCTTGGATGATTAATAGGTGTCCTTCACTGAGAGGTTCTGTAATCGCCAACAGCTTATCCATCCACTATCCCATCTTCCCCTTCAATATGGAGCTTTAGGGCCAGGTATATTTTTGGTCACTCTCTCCAGTCAGAGTAACAGGAAGTCCTATCAAGATGCCCCATTTCGCAACTACAAGGATTCCTCGACAGACGGGTTGGTCTCAAAAGGGTATCCCAGAGGATGGAAATCTCCACGGCTTTGACCAAGAGACATGAATAACATCAGCTGGCCATTGAGATCACTGAGTTTAAGGACACTCAGCTTCTAACTGGAATGGCCCACAAAACAAGCAGGCGAGAAATGTGGGCCTCAAAACCAACAATTTACAGGGTCCAAATCGGGAAGAGAAACTCAGACTGAAGTGTGCAACACTGCTCTTTAGGGATCACCGGAATGGAGGCTCTCCAGGGTTAACTGGAAGGCGTGTTTGCCAATGAAAACAGCCCCAAGTGAAGAACTGCTTTGCCTGTCGCTTTATTTCAATAAGATCATCTCTTCCAGGTAAAATTGCAGCAATAACCTCTCCTCTTAAAGACACCGGTATTAATATTGATCATGAATAAAACATGGGGAAGGCATAAATAATTCAATGATGAGGAGTTAAGTAAAATATGGCTCTACAGTGACCCTATAACGTGGCTTTAAAGCGCAATTTGATGTCAGATGCCAGGGAAATGCCACAACCCTTGCCAAAGCAGCTGGTTTTTATAATTTGCATTAAACATTCATGTCCGGTGTTATAAAATGCCGCCGAGGTTTTTGCAAACGTTATTTACAGTTGCAAAAGCATCTGTTCTAAGCATCTATCCTAGGGTGACCACATGAAAAGGAGGACAGGGCTCCTGGATCTTTAACAGTTGCATAGAAAAGGGAATTTCAGCAGGTGTCATTTGTATATATGGAGAACCTGGTGAAATTCCCTCTTCATCACAACAGTTAAAGGTGCAGGAGCTATACTAGAGTGACCAGATTTAAAAGAGGGCAGGGCACCTGCAACTTTAACTGGTGTGATGAAGAGGGAATTTCACCAGGTTCCCCATATAAACAAATGACACCTGCTGAAATTCCCTTTTCTATGCAACTGTTAAAGATACAGGAGCCCTGTCCTCCTCTCCATAGGGTCACCCTAATCTAGCCTGCAAACAGCCCAGTGGTCCAGCAGCAAGCAGTCACCTGGCAGTGGGGGGGGGGGGGGTTCTCTAAAACCAGCCAGCAGCAGGTGTGAGACGGCTCGACAGTCACCGTTACGGCTAGTTTTCCAGGAGGGCGGCACCAGAACTGTACCAGATCCAAACCAAAATAAACAAGTATGCATATGATTCACATCTCTGCCCACTAACGGGGCAGAGATTAAATCTTTAGCTAAGATTAAATCGATTCAAGCTCACTGCTTGGGAAACACTACCTTGGGGGTCATCCTGTTTTAATGCTAGAATAGCCGCACACTGGAATAGTGTGCGACTGGCGAACTGGACAGAACTGATTGCTGTCAGTGCAAGGAAGTCCAGTGCTGCCTGATCACTAAGTGACTGGCCGGGTTCGGACGACACGATAATCAATGGTCGGGGTGGGTGGGTGAGGAAGTAGACAACTGTTGGTTGGTTTGATTATTGTGTTGTTTGTGGGGGAGAAACACAATGCACACACAAAGCACAATGTGTTTTTTTTTTTAGTTAAGCAGCACAGAAAAACACAGGCTGCTCCGTTGCTTATCAAATAACCAATCGATTAAAATGTTGGGGGGGGCTCTGCCCCTCCGTCGAGTGCACTATTTCAATGGCCATAGAGTTCTCCGGCAGGAGTGGCTGAAAACACACCGGCTGCTCCTATACAGACAGCAGAACTTGCAATGGCTGATGGGATGCAACCGGGAGGACTGAGGGAGGAGGGCGGGAGGAGTACCAGCAGCCCAGAAGGACGCTGGGAATTTCAGCCGCGCGACAGGGGGCGGGGGCAATATGTTGTGTGAGGAGTATCAGGAGAATAATGCACGGTGAGTGTGCTATTCCCCGCTCCGTTGCCTAATATGTCGTCCGAACTCAGCCACTGTGTTCAGACAACACAATAGTCAATGGTGGGTTAATAGTCACGGTTGATTATTGAAGGGGTACTCCCCACACAACGTGATTATAATCAACCAGGGTGTGGATTAAGGCCAGCATTGAGTTGACTATTAGTCAACGGTGTGTTTGATTGACACATCTCCCACCTTTTCTTCCCCCTGAGTTCTCCCGCTGGTATCCCATCAGCCATTGCTGGAATAGAGCGGCAGCTGCCACTTTGGTCACTCTTGCCAGGGGACTCTATAGTCGCCAAAAATAACCAACTGTATGTGAAAAAATAGTCAATGGTGCCCGACACACGACACGATAACCAACGGTTGTTCAAACAATCAACTCTGCATAGCGTTGGTTATTTACATTGGTTATTTCGGCCGAATAACCAACCGTGGTGTGAAAAAGTCCAGTCAGATGATGACACAATAACCAACTGATGACTATTTAACCCACCGTTGGTTATCGTGTCGTCTGAACCCAGTCAGTGTTTCACTGGTGCCCTCTGGTCTCCATCACCACCGAGGCAAAGTCTTACAAACAGAGCAAGGAGCATCCCTCCGTTCCCATCCAAGGGGCAGATCACAACCTCATCCATATTCATGAGAAGTTTATTATGGCAAACAGCTTGGTCGGATCTCCTCTAATCGAATGGCAAGCCAGCTCGCTAGCCTGACAGTAAGAGCAGCAAATCTGATGTAATAAAGATGAAAAGAGGTATTGAATAAAATTTTCTTTACTCCCTGAAAAACGAAATTGAAGCCATTAGCCGGCAATCCGTTTTCGTTCAGCGGAGCATTAGCGATAAGGAGGAGACTGACCTAGATTTGGTGTGGGAAGAGCGAAACATTAACTCAATATGTCACGGCAAATCCAAGGCCTGTTAGGGTCATTAAAGCTCAAACATTAGGATCAGCAGCATGTCAAGGCAAGTTGTGGGGGGGGGGAGGATGGAGAAGGAAGAGACACGGCAGGGAGGTCTTGCACCAGGTTTCAGGGGTCCCCATGGCAGTGGTCCCTCACCTCCAGAGGTTGGGAGCTCACTGGACAGTGCGGAGTGACCATGCGGAGTACCACCAGTGCGTGCACCATTTCAATTTCCCCACATATGCTTTGAGGGTGTTGCTTTGTGGGAAAATGTGGACAGCGCTGGCAAAACCAGCTACTCGGGTTCACTGCTCCGGTAAGCACCAGTCCCCCCCCCCATCACTGTTTTGTTGTTCCTGTTATTTATTAAACAAGAGACAGGGCCCCCAGGACTTGCATTGAGCAAGATCATCTTCTTGGCTCGCCGCTCCGACCATGTTACTCCGCTTCTGAAATCTCTTCATTGGCTTCCAATTCACTTCAGAATCCAATATAAACTTCTCCTGTTAACCTTCAAAGCTTTTCACGGTCTAGCTCCTTCCTATCTCTCCTCTCTCATCTCACACTATTGCCCCACTCGTGCTCTTCGCTCCTCTGATGCCATGTTTCTCGCCTGCCCAAGGGCCTCTACTTCCCTTGCTCGGCTCCGTCCATTTTCTTCTGCTGCCCCTTACGCCTGGAACGCTCTTCCAGAACATTTGAGAACTACAAGTTCAACCACAGCTTTTAAAGCTCAACTAAAAACTTTTCTTTTTCCTAAAGCTTTTAAAACTTGATGTTGTGCAGACTTCTACTGTTACTTTCTACTGTTAGTTTTACCCTACCCTGTGCCTGCTTACCCTACCCTGTGCCTGTTTGCATTCTCTTCCCCTTCTTATTGTTTTATTATGATTTTATTAGATTGTAAGCCTATGCGGCAGGGTCTTGCTATTTACTGTTTTACTCTGTACAGCACCATGTACATTGATGGTGCTATATAAATAAATAAATAATAATAATAATAATAATAATAATAATAATAATAATAATAATAATAATAATAAGGGCTTGGACTCGATGGCCTTGTAGGCCTCTTCCAACTCTGCTATTCTATGATTCTATGACTCTATGACTTGCCTATGGCTGTTGTGTGCTGTCTCCATATGAAAATATGGATTCCCATATTTCAAGGGTTTCCCCAAATACCACAGACTAAGAAGACCTCCATAGTTACACATTATTTCCAAATGCTGCAAAGGTGTTTGGGGCATGACCTGAGGTTCACAGTCAGTCCACACAGACCACTAACCCAGGGGTGTTGGCTGTCACTATTGCTTTGCCAGAATCGAGTCTGAAACCTGGGCCTCATCTACACCAAGCAGGATATTGCACTATGAAATCAGTATATAAAAGGCAGGAGCCACACCAAGTAGGATATAGCGGTATGAAAGCAGTACATGGTATGTGTCAATGGGACCCAACAGTGGTCAGTGCACTTCAATACTTCTATAAAAAAAGCAGTGTGGCACCTGCCTTTCATATTCCACTTTCATACTGGAATATCTTGCTTGGTGTAGATGAGGCCCTAGAGTTCTCCCTTGCAGCTGCCTAATGAAGAGCAATGGGTCTTTCAGGGAATCTGGTCCAATCCTTACTCAACTTCCTACCAAGGGACCCCAGGGTTCTCCGGGACACAGTTTGTAAACTATGGATATCAAATGTAAGAATTGCCTTACTGGCCCAGAACAAAGGTCTATCTAGTCTTATGCTTGAGTTCACTTAAATGTTTGTTTCAATTTAACAAACTCTTGACATACTTTGGCCTGCTTAGCACATAATGACAACCAAGAGTTGTTGCTTTCTAAACCTGGGTTGTCGTGAACAAGTGAGTTTGCACTCGATCACTCCCGCTCTGATTATCCTGCTGATGGGAGTGGCTAAACAACCAGGAATGGTTGTTTAGCATGACACCTAAGCCCCGAACTCTGGCTTGTCTCTCCTCTGAGAAGCCAGAGTTTAACCTCAGGTTCCAACCCTTGCTTGTCAGAGGAATGACAAGCCAGAATTCTGGGTTTGGATGTCACACTAAACAACTACGGAATAGAGTGTCCCTAGGGTAAAGCAGCAGTTTCTGCAGCCGAAACTCTCCCCACGGCCTGAGTTCGATCCCAGCGGAAGCTGGTTTCAGGCAGCCGGCTCGGGTCGACTCAGCCTTCCATCCTCCCGAGGTCGGTAAAATGAGTACCCAGCTAGCTGGGGGGAAGGGAATCACGGCCGGGGAAGGCAACGGCAAACCACCCCGCTATAAGGCCTGCCAAGAAAACGTCAGCGAAAGCTGGCGTCCCTCCAAGAGTCAGTAATGACTCAGTGCTTGCACGAGAGGTTCCTTTCTTTTTTATATATATATGCAAACGGGTCCTTTATCTCCTGTGTGGTGCTCACAAAAGGTCACTTAAACCATTACCATTGTGGACCTGCTCTGGGTCTCTTTCTACAGGTCACACATTGGCCCGACCGGTATGTTTCTTTCACATGAACTGGCCTACCCCGAATAAGCACCGCTTACCCAAGTGGCTAAGGACACTCAAGTGACCGGTTCCTCTCCAGGAAGCAGAGCATTCTGGGAAATTCCCGCATTATTTCCTCGAGTATGCTCCTCCTTGTGAGAAGACAAGCATCAAAGTTAAATCAAGTGTATGCGTGTATCTATATTCAAAGGCGCCGAAACAGTACAGGCTGAAATGCGTCGGGCTTCGTGAAAATACGTATTTTGCATCCTGAGGACCCTTTTCTCTTTTTTCTGACCTGTTTTGGATGTTCTCCTCATTTTGTTTTTGGAGTATCTATATATCAGCTTTTCCCAACCTTGTGTCCTCCAGATGTGCTAGACTAAGCTCCCATCATGCTGGCTGGGGATGATAGCAACTGTAGTCCAGCACCTCTGGAGGGCACCAGGTTGGGGAAGGCTGATATATATTTTGCCACAAAATATAGCTGTTATGAAGGTTTCACTATGAAGATGGGTTGGAAAACTAGCATTATTATGAACTTTGTAAGAATAACCGTACTTGTATGACTAGATGACTCTTGGGACTGAAGTCTGTAATGTCTAAGGTCCTCCTCCGGGTGCCTACTCCAAGAGAGGCTCGGAGTGTGGCAACGAGGGACAGGGCCTTTTCGGTGGTGGCCCCCAGACTATGGAATGATATCCCTGGCTATGGGAGCAGTATATAAGTGTTATTAATAAATAAATAAATAATGAACCATGAAATTTGTAACGAAGTAAATATAATGGATTGGATCCAGAGTTTGTCATACTTAGAATCATAGAATAGTAGAGTTGGAAGGGGCCTACAAGGCCATGGAGTCCAACCTCCCCCCCCCACACTCAATGCAGGAATCCACCCTAAAGTATCCCTGCCTCTTGAAGGCCTCTAGTGTAGGAAAGCCCACCACCTCCCTAGGTCATGGGTTCCATTGTCGTACTGCTCTAACAGTGAGGAAGTTTTTCCTGATGTCCAGCTGGAATCTGGCTTCCTGTAACTTGAACCCATTATTCCGTGTCCTGCACTCTGGCAAGATGCATTGAATCAATGAGTCTAGCTAGCTATGGCTAACTGAAGTCCCATTAATTTCAATGGATTTACTCTAAGAATGACTTAAGTCTGGATGCAACTTGGTGTTTAAGAAGTGTGTGTGTGTGTACAGCAGAGAAGAAAGGTACATCCGGCTGAATACTCTTGGAGGAATACCCATTGGCTATTGTTCATGAGAAGGCAGCCTTCTTGTTTGGAGTGAGGTTGGGTGAACAGAGCGAAACTTTGACTACAATTGTATTAAACGAGCAGCATTATAGATCCGAGGCTGATCAGTAGTCACTCTGGAATCCATCCAGATGGTGAAACTGGCTGGGGTGGGAAGGCTTTCTCTCTGTAAAAGGCATCATTCTACAGAGTGCCAATTAAACAGACATGGGCGTCTTTCAAACGGCTGCAAAAACGATCTTCCGCATCCATCGGGCTCTTTACATCAGTGGCATTCTCCCGCTCACTGACGCAGCTTCAGCTCGCCTGGGTTTCAATAGCAAAACACACCTCCTTGTTTTTTTAACAGCCTCGGGGACGCCACCCCGGACCGAGCTGGCCCACAAATGACGAGGTGAAGACTCAACCGAGTCCCACCAAGAACCTGCTCTCTGTGACAAAGAGAATTCCTTACGAGAAAGGAAGGCAGAAAGCGGTTTTATGTGGTTTCTTCTTCACACATTCAGCAACCCAAAAAATATGAAAGGAGCTCAGGGATGAAAGGCACAGAGAGAGAGACAGAGAGAGGGAGAGAGAATGAATTCCTCTGCTTTGTCCTCTTCTGTGACTCGCTGCTTTGACCATCCTAATGGTTTTATAAGGCTTTAAGGACATTCAGAAAAATACATTGTATCGTCCAGACCCTTCTGTCTCTCCCCCCACCCCACCCCACCCCACCCCACACCGCCAAAAGGGTCTCGTCCTGGAACAAGGGTCCGCCGGCTATTCACAGCACCTCAGCATCCTTGCCGTGAACGGGAGGTTCGCTCTCCATGTCTAATGATGCTATTGTCCAAAGCTGCCACAGACTGGCCCCGGAGCCCAGTTTTGAATACGCGCTTCTTTCTGCGTAGCCAAGTGTGAACGACAGCACCGCCCATTTATTCTCTGGGAGCACTGGGGGGGGGGCGAAGGAGGGGGGCACAGACCCGGCACGTATAGCTGAGTGAAGGGAAACGCTGGATTTAAACGTGATAAAATGGCGGGAAATATTAAAGCGCCTGGGTTCCTTTTCTTTCCTTTGTCCTCCCATGCGAGGAAAATCTGCTTCATCCAATAAATGGGTTGTAAAGCTAGCGTTCTTTTTATTATTATTCAGGCAAGACCTGAACAAAGCAGGCTCAAAGTCCCTTGAGCTGAGCATCAATCTCCCACCTCACCTTCTCTTTGCTTGTGCCATTTTGATCCTAATCACTTTCTAACATTTACTTGCATATTACTGTGGCAGGCTCTGGGAGAAGGCTTGGAACAGAGCAAAATATTTTGGAGAAACGGAACTTCATCTTTAAGAATAACACGATCACTGCGTATATTTCCGTCTTCCGTCGTTTGCCCGCACTAAACACCTGGCATGGTCTACGCTCTTGTCCTCTGGGAAGGGGGCACGGGTACGTCAGAGAAGCCCCACAGGAGAAAAGGACAGGAAAAAGAAAATGTTGTGTGTGAAGTAGCTCCTGGTGGCACACCTTCGGACGAAATGATGGGGGAGGTTGTTACTTTTTCCAGAGAGAGAGAGAGATGCAAGCATTCAAATGCTTCTCACTAGTCCCAGATCTTGGGTGGGTCAGGCTATGGTTACCAAATGGAGAAGGATGTGTGTTACCCTTCCCATATTGTCACATGGTAGATTCCACTCTTCCGTACCTTGGAAACGTCGAAATATCTTGGATTTCGACTCCCATCAACCTTCCTCGTGTCTTGTCTTGCTTATAGGCTTGGTGGGGGGCTGTCATTCCGTGGTATAGCACCCCTTTTACATGCCAAATGTCCCAGGTTCAGTCCTTGGTATCTCTAGGTAGGACTGCAAAGGACTGCGATTTGCCAGTTGGAGCCATTGCCAGTCAGAAGAGACCGTAATGGACTGGATGGGCCAATGGTCTAAAGCAGCTTTCCAGAGTTCCTGGGGCAGGAACTGCATCATTTTTTGACAGATGTGAACTACTTTGGGAGGCAATGAACAAAACAGGTGCCCTGCAGTGTGTGTCAGGCAGGATTTGAATATTCAGCACCTGGCTGTGGTTTGTCGTATCATCTGAACCCTGGCAGCTGGGGGGGGGGTTTGAGGCTTAAACAACCCTTGCATAACACATGATGTGTTGCTGGGTTGTGAGAGGGTTGTTTAACACTTGCACAAGACTCGCCGCCTGAGTTCACAAGATACGACAAGCCATGGCTGGGCAATGAATATTCAAAATGGCTGCCCCCCACATTATATAGTATCACAACCCACCGTGGCTTAAATAAGTCACGGTGGGCTGTTTGATCATGCAAACCAGCCCTATATCTCCCCCAAACTGCAGAATAAAAATAAGTTAAATAAAACAAATTAAGACAGAGGGCCAGGCCTGGCCTGGCGCAAGCCTGATATTGGTCGTCTCTTTATTGCCATAGAGTGGGCAGGAAGGAGATCTGGAGACGTTTGGGACTTCCACCTCTCAGCATTCCTGACCATTGGCCATGGCTGGGAACGGAAGTCTGAAACATCTGGAGATGTACCTTCTGCCCACCCTTGCCATAGAGGACTCGGACACCTGAGAACTCGACCACTCATATTCCTCATTCAAGCACTTAATGCCCTGACAGTCCCTCCACCACTCCTCATGAATTCATGTTCACAGGATAAGTGGACTTCATCCCACCACTACCAGTGTGGTGGGATGAAGGCCATGGTTCACTAAGTTTTGGGCATCACACGTCAGCAAGTCCCTTTCACCTCTGTAGATGGTTTGTGTGATCCTCATCAAGTTTAAGCTTCTCATCCTTTGTAGGATGTTTGGGGTGTTTATGTTTCTGAAAATGATGGTTGACATGATTCTACATACTGTTTGAACACCAAAAAGGCTACAAGGCTTCGCACCACGTGGGGAAAGGCCCATGTCATTTATTCCATGCCCAATAATAACCCACCAAACCCTTCCTGATTTCCAATCAAGGCTAATGAATTTTAAGTGAAAGTGAAACAACAACTTTACATCGTGGGTCTTCACGTTCTGTAAAGCCATCATCTTCCAACAACAGCCTATAAGCTTTTGGAAATGCGTTTTCAATGGCAGGCTTGCAATTAGCTCACTAAAATGTCTTCGAGCCCGGCTTTGTTATTTTCAGAGAACTACTTAATTCCCCCACTATCAGAGATAGCCGCGCGCTCTGGTCTATAAGGAATTCGCCCTTTGTTCTTTGGTGGTTATCTGCGAAAGAGGAAGATGACACAGAGATGAATGACAAGCCAGTCTATCACCACACACTCTGCATTTAATGTCTTCATACTGGCTCATTAATTACCACGGAAAGCTCCTTTCCAAATGGAACCCGTGATTTATAGAATGCTTGGGCAAGGCGCCACTTTCATCAGAGAAGCGGCCAATGGCATTGCCGGAGTTAATTGCCTCCTTCTTCCTTGACAATCACACACAGACGTCATCTTTGCTCCGTTCTGCCTCCATAAGAACTGAGGCTTGGTTGGACCGTATTTCCCAGGAGCTGTGTGCTGTCACATAGTGACAGGGTCATGTGGCAACCCATGGGGTCAGAGTCAATGAGCAAGAGGCTGTGGGTCAGGAACTTTTCAGGGGGCAGTATGGCTTTTGCAAAGAACTGGTCGGGCTGAAACATCTGACCAAGGGAAGGGCTGGAGCATCAGTAGGAGACACAAGCTGAAGTCCGTTCCGAAAGGGAAAGCCCGGGCAGATGTGGAGAGAAAATCAGGCAGAGGGCCTGGCAGGACTGAGGAACCAGAGAAAGACTTACAGGGTAAGGAGGCAGAGGGGGAACAGGCAGGGGCAGAGAGAGGAGGAAAATTTGTGAACTATGTGCAGGTAGGTACCGAGCTGCTCAAACAAATGGGTAAAGCAAAGGGCAACATCTAGTCAGTGGGGAGGTGCAGAGCTGAGATAGGCAAATTGTGCCCTCCAGATGTTTTGGACTACAACTCCCATAAGACCTAGCCAGCATGGCTAATGGTCAGGGATTTGGGGAATTGTAGTCCAAAATAACTAGAAGGAACTCGGTTGCCTGCTCTTGAGTAACATAACAAGAGCTCTATTGGATCAGACCAAAGGCCTATCTAGTCCGGCATTCTGTTCCCACAGAGGGCAACCAGCATCGTGAGGGCTCACACAATATGGCTGCCACAGTGGTCGGCTTGCTCATTCATAAAATGGCTGCCGCGGAGGGCACAGCCGGTCACAAAACACTCATCGCTCAGAAGGAAAACTGGTGAGACTTTTCCAAGAACTTGATCACAAGGCAGAGGTGGGGTCTGAGCCCCAAAACACAAAACGACTCTTTTGAGTCCAAATAAAGATGGCGCTGGGGTGGGTGGCCGGCACTTCGCTTTGCCTCCTGATCAAAATAAATACATAAATACATAAATCTGAAGAAATAAAATAAAAATTGGGTCTGGCAGAGAGGAGGCGGGTACCAAGAGAAGTTTCCCACTGGCATCCCATTGGAGACCCTAGCCCTACAATTATAGCTCTGGCCCAATCTATAAATTATATTAAAGGGATGCAGGGCTAACAGCTTGGTATGCAATCCAAATATCAGCGTATAACATCTCCTCTTCTTGCTATTCTCAATTGCACAGGTTTCTTCCTATACAAAGAGCTGCAATTTCTCTCTTGTAGCCAAGCTGTGCGCCTTCGCTCCATCGGCACCTGTAACAGTTTCTGTGTTTTGCTGGCAGGGACTCAGAAAAAGGCATGTTGAATCAGCTGTTTCTCAGAATATACGGCAAATCCCTGGAAATGGGTCACATGACTGCCTACACAGGGCCACCCCCGTTCTATTTATTCACTCGGAAAAGCCCTGTTGGCTGAAAATAGCTTATCACTGGAAGTTCCCTCTTCCGCCTCCGCCTTCTGCTCCTGTTGGCTGCCGTCCAAACTCCGGCTGCCTGAACGAGAAAGTTCGTAGCTATCTCGAGCATGCCGCCTCGGCTGTCGCACCTATTCTGATGCTTTCGCTGCACTGTCATTGTGAATCAGCAGGAATTGGCCCGTGTTCCTGCGAAATACGTCTTTGGGCACCCAACCATTTCTGCAGAAGTTACAAAGTTCGGAAGGAGATACGTAGAACGCTACTACTATTATTTTCTGTTACTTCCACTAACAACGACACTTTGGTGAAAGGCTAGTAAAAGCCAAGTTCAGCCAGACCGCGTATATTTTAAGCCCGCTATTAAATACCATAAACCTGCTGAAAGCGATAATAATTAGTGGTCTTCGAGCCAGGAACACGTCACATTTCCACCCTCTATTAATGTAGCAATCTCCTCCAAGCAAGACAGACTTCCCCAAAAAGTAGGCAGGTGAATTTCGCTGTAATTTCTATATGGGTGGGTTTACTGGGGGAAGCCAAGGTCGTTTGAGCCAATCTGAAGGGAACCTCTGAAACTAATTGTGCTCCTCCTTTGGCCTCATGCTTATGGAAACTGGCTACCTCATTGGGGGCTTAAACTTTAGGGTGACCATATGGAAAGGAGGACTGGGCTGCTGTATCTTTAACAGTTGTGTAAAGGGAATTTCAGCAGGTGTCATTTGCATACATGCAGCCCCTGGTGAAATTCCCTCTTCATCACAACAGTAAAAGCTGCAGGAGCCCTGCCCTCTTTTGTATCTGGTCACTCTCTAACATAGCTATATGAAAGAGGGCAGGGCTCCTGCAGCTTTAAATGTTGTGATGAGGAGGAAAATTCACCAGGTGCTGCATGCATACAAATGACACCTGCTGAAATTCTCTTTTCTGCACAACTGTTAAATATATCGGAGCCCTGTCCTCCTTTCCATATGGTCACCCTACTTAAACACATCTGTGTTGTTGGGGAGGGGTTCCTCCAGATTGGGTGGGTGGGGAACTACAGAGTTAACGAATGCATTGCCTGGGAAATCCATGCAGGCACCCAAAAATATCCAGTATTGTGATGGAGTCTATATTAAACAAAACCTACTTGCACATAATGACTCCCTCGGAGACCTGCTATGACACCTTAATGACTTGTTTATGCCACCACACTCATTGTGGGGGGTAGTCTATGTGTTTAAAGCAAGTCCGCGTCTAAGCCAGGAAAACAACTTCAGCTCCCATATCAGACACACACGGAGAAAACCCAACAGCATGGTTTCAGAGGAATTAAGACATTCCATCACCACAACTGTGCTCAAAACTAGAAAAAGGGGATGGAGCCGGGCGTCCCCTCTCTTCTTTGTAATGAAGCACAATGCTCGCATCAACAAAAGGCAAGCCAACTTTGCAATCCACCATCTGGCTGGCCAGCTAATGCACGTTCACGGCTATTCAGCTCGCTAAGGAAGTCACTGGGGAAATCAAGCCCAGCCAAGACCTAGGCTTTGAGCCATATATAAATTAATGCAGATTGATTAAATGCAGACGGATCGCTGCTTGGATGGGTCCAACTTTGGAGGCCTGCTTAACAAGAGGTCTCTAAAAGAGTGAGTAGAAGAGACAAGCAGGGTCATCGCAGCTTCCCACTAACAGCATTATAGCCCCAGTTGGGCAGTCTAGGGGGCGGGGAGGGCAAAAGGGGCTGTGTTCTTTTCTGGAGGAGGCATCTGGTAAAATAGGCTGACCATACGGAAAGGAGGACAAGGCTCCTGTATCTTTAACAGTTGTATTTAAAAGGGAATTTCTGCAGGTGTCATTTGTATATATGGAGAACCTGGTGAAATTCCCTCTTCATCGCCACAGTTAAAGCTGCAGGAGCCTTGCCCTCTTGACCAGATACAAAACAGGGCAGGGCTCCTGCAGCTTTAACTGTGGTGATGAAGAGGGAATTTCACCAGGTTCTCCATATATACAAATGACACCTGCTGAAATTCCCTTTTCAATACAACTGTTAAAGATACAGGAGCCCTGTCCTCCTTTTCATATGGTCAGCCTAGGTAAAAGGCAGCCCATTCCAAACAAGCATGGGAAAACTATTCATTTACTAGGGAACATCTAAAAATTCTGCAGCTACAGGGTCAGACACACACCTCCTTCCAAACATAGATCCACACTTAAACTTCTGGGGCTGTGGACTCCAACATGGAGACCTGGGGCCATCAATCTACCCACGGACACCTCCCTGGCCCTCTTGAATTTATTTTACTTACTTCATTTTAAAAAAAAAACTGCTCAGAGAGCTTTGGCTATGGGGTGATATATTAATGTAATAAATAATAAATAAATATAAATAAACTGGGAGGTTGGCATGCTACAAAATGCAGAGTCACCCTCCAGAAGGGTGACCCTATGGAAAGGAGGACAGGGCTCCCGTATCTTTTTTAACAGTTGTGTAGAAAAGTGAATTTCAACAGGTGTCATTCTTATGCATGCAGCCCGCGGTGGAATTCCCTCCTCATCACAACACTTACGGCTGCAGGAGCCCTGCCCTCTTTTGTATCTCCTCACTCTAGCTATACAAAAGACACCTGCTGAAATTCTCTTTTCTACACAACTGCTAAAGACACAGGAGCCCTGGTCACCCTACCCACCAGGGCTATTTTTCTTTGGGATGGAAAGAGTGGTTTTGTGTTGCACAGCTCAGACCCCATCTCCACTTTGGACAAGTAAAGCTTCTTTTTAGTCTCACGAGTTTGCCTTCTGGGAAATAAGTGTTTTGTCACCAGCCACGGCCACCATGGCAGCCATTTTATGAATGAGCATGCCCATCATGGTAGCCATTTTGTGAGAAGACCCACAATGCTCGCTCTAAATTCCAAATGTGCTCATTGACCCAAAAAGGTTGAGGCCCCTGCTCTGGGACACTAAATAGGTGAAGGAATGACTGAACCAAGGGACACAGAAGTTGGCTGCTGGTGGGGTGAGGTGGGGGAGAGAGAGATTTGTCCCACAAAACATGAAAGCTCATAATGCACATGAGGTGATACTTTTGAATTAGATCACAGGGCTATTCAGAAGAATACCATCACACACTGAGGGGGAAAGCTAAATTGTTCACGCAAGCCAAGTCCAACCGATGTGTCCACTGGCCATCCTCACCAGCAGCTGTGCACTGGGCAGCAGAGTATGGACAAACATACATTTGTCCTGCTGTGGAGTACCAGTGGGTGCTTCAGCAGTGGAAAGGCATGATCCCACTTCACACACACACCACACACACACACACACACACACACACACACACACACGTTCATTGAATGTTTGAGGGCATGTGTCTTAACAGTCTTCAGCTCATGTTCATAATGCTACACAACGCAAACATCCCGTGAGATCCTATGGTGCCAGAGATGGACAGATGGCTTTACAGGTTAAGATTTCCCAACTGAAAATTCTTGCTGAAAAAATGCAACTTTAATAAAACGATTGTTTCAACAAAAGCCAGATAATCTGTAACCCAATTAAGAATTTAGTTGTTCAACTTTCTTTCTCATTTCCACTGGACAAAACCTCAGCTTGATTCTATAACAGCGCAATATACTGCAGACACCTATGTTTGAAGAAAAGTTCTGTGTGACTCAAAAGCTCGCTTCCTGCATTTTAATCATTAGTTAATCCCATAATAACGTTTGCTCTGTGTGCGCACGTGCGTTATAAATTCCCTGTATGGTTTTCATTTCTCTTCGTTTCGCATGTTGAGTAATGGCAGGAACTCCGGAGGCTCATCCTTTTGAGCCTTAGCGAAACGGAGCCGTAAGATGGATGTTGTCCTATTCCCACAATTGCACACAATCACGTTTCAGTCTCCGCCACCATTCATGTTCCTAAAAGGCCCTGGCAGGAGAGCGCCCCCGCCACCGCCCACAGCAATCATCCTGCAAGTAAAGGAAGAAAGCAATCAGAGCGCAGGAAATGGCTACAGCTCCGAGCGCACAAAAATGAAAGAAAACAAAGAGCGAGAACGAGACCCATAAGTCAAATCCGAGGAGAGGAGGGGTAGGGGGTAGCGTTATGCCACAGGAAAGTGAGGCCTGAGTCAAAGGTACGCTCAGTCAGGAACTGCAGGAAGGAGAAGGCTTTCCTTTCTTTCGGCAGGATGCTTTTAAACGTCAGGCATGGTTTTCATTAGCAGGGCCGGGATGAGGATTGTAGCTGCCCTTGCCGGCTGGAGGAAAAGCTGAAACAAAGCTCCAATCCTCATGGGCCTTGGATGGAAAGTCCAGATTCCAAACTTCCACGTTCTGGGCGGCAACGTTAGCGCTTTCATCCTGAAACAGATGAATGGCTTTGCTCTCCGACATCCGTCGATGTATGAATTGCCCATGCGTCGGAGATGGGGCAGAAAGGGGCCGGTTTCAAGAGCGCCAGGCTCCAGAGTTACAGTGAGCAATTCCGATCCTCCGATCTGTTCACTGGAGAAAAAGAGCCTCTTCTGGCATTTCTCCATGTCGGAAACCTTGCTAAAGGTGAAGGCTGCATTCCCTCGGAGGAAAGTAGCTGGGGGCCACAAATTGGGTATGGTCACTCGCAAAGCCAGAAATGGACAGGGCCTAGAGCTAGGAGTGGGTAGGTCACACCCTTTTTTGCTTGCTCTCTCTCTCTCTCTCTCTCTGCCACCCCATTCTCTCTTTCTCTCTCACTCTTTCTCCCCTTCACCATCAACTGACCCATTTATTCTCTTTCTCATGCACAACCTTCACACACCTCCATCCATTCATTTGTCTTTTTCACACACACTCCTCCATCCACCCCCCCAACACCCACATATGCACACACCTCTCCAACATTTCTGCCTCTGTTCCTCTCCTGTTCACCCAGAAAGCCTTCCTGACTGGCGGGAGACAGGCAGGCACACACAAAAGCATGGGGGGCCGACTACGGAGCACAGCAGCTAGAGTGTCTTTCTGAAAAAAATGGTATACCTCTCTCTAGCCTCCACACTCCATGGCTATGCCTCTGGACTCTCTTGCACATGCGCCTGCCAGCTGCACCCCAATCTCTCTGTCATTCTCAAAACAGTAGTGACTGCTTTTGCTGAGGAGGGAGCGAGAAATTGGCAGGAAAACAAACATAGGCTGTCCCTATGGAAAGGAGGACCGGGCTCCTGTAGCTTTAACAGTTGTGTAGAAAAGGGAATTTTAGCAGGTGTCTTTTGTATGCATGCAGCACCTGGTGAAATTCCCTCTTCATTACAAGAGTAAAAGCTGCAGGAGCCCTGCCCTCTTTTGCATCTGGTCACTGTAGTATACCTCCTGCAACTTAACTGTTATGATGAAGAGGGAATTTCACCAGGTGCTGCATGCATACAAATGGCACCTGCTGAAATTCCCTTTTCTATACAACTGTTAAAAGATACAGGAGTCCTGTCCTCCTTTCCAGTTGGTCACCCTACTTCTACTTCCCTTGCTTATCATTGCTACCGCTGGCTTGCTTGAGAGGTACAGAGAGCAAGTAGGCTGTGGCCTCTTTTGTATCTGGTCACTCTAGCTAAAGAGGGCAGGGCTCCTGCAGCTTTCACTGTGGTGATGAAGAGGGAATTTCACCAGGCGCTGCATGCATACAAATGCCACCTGCTGAAATTCCCTTTTCTATGCAACTATTAAAAATACAGGAGCCCTGTCCTCCTTTTCATAGGGTCACCCTAACAAACATATTGCAAATATTGGTTTTCCATCGAAAAGGAAAGAGCGGTGGTGGAGAGGAACAGGCCAGAGCAAAGATCACAGGGCAGAACAGAAGGGTCCACAGATCGGGTCCATCCAGGAGGCTGACGGTTCTCCATCCCTGCTCTATACCCATCAAGTGGACTCCCTTCATATATACACTTATATATCAGCAGTAACACAAACAAACAAACCTTTGGTTTAAGAGAAGTGCTAAGCCACTTACAAGTCACATACGCATCAAAGAGCATAGAAATTGTAGGTACCCAATGTTATGCTATTCAAGTTACGCTACCTTGAAGGGTCCTACCCTTGAGAGGCAGCCTACAATCATTTTCAATAAATGAAATAAAGAACTCAAATGAAGTCAGGGGGGAGGGTCCAGTGTGCAGCTAAGGGGCTGCTACCCTCATAGGGTCCTGAGCTGGGGAACATGGATGGGGGTGTGTGTTTCTGTTGCACTCAAGTCCTGCTTGTGGGATTCCCGTGGTTGGCTATTGTGTGAACACAATTCTGGATTAGATGGACCCTTGGTCTGACCCAGCAGGTCAGCTCTTCTGATGCTCTTACATTCTTGTGTACCATTGACTACAAAGGCCCACAGTCTTAAAAAATTAGGAATGGGATGCCAACTACCTTTCACTGATGCACCTACGGCTACAGTAGCGGTAGTCCTTTGCAGATAACCAGACCCAAGCTGGTAAGAAATACACAAAAATTAACACAACAGAGATACAAATGCACATGGTTCAAAGAAACCCCTGACCTCAATAAAATCTAGAACAATTAACTTCCTAATGAGTCAACAAATTGTTGTTTCACCAAAGTATATATTATGTTGTTTGAGAAACTATTAGCAGTTCTAGTGCAATTTCACGCTTTGCTGATGATGGATAAAATGAGGCTGAGAAGGACCCGCTCACATCCCAATGGCGCTGCTGGATAGATCCACGACAACTAGCGGGGATCTTCATCAAAGGGGACAAATGCTGAGTTTTGGGCCCCAAGTTGTTCCATGAGGCCAGTAAAATGAAGCAAGGAAGCATAAGACTAAAGGTTTAAGATTTTGCGACTAGTGTACAAAGCCCTAAACAACTTGGGACCAGGATACATGAGAGAGCGCCTCCCTTACCAACCTACCCAGTCACTGAGGTCATTAGAGGGCATACTCCCAGTAGTTCCACATCGACCTATGGCCCAGCTGGGGACCACCAGGAGAAGAGCCTTTACTGTAGTGGCCCCATCTCTTTGGAACTCCCTGCCCCTGGAAGTCAGGCAGGCGCCGACACTAGGGGCCTTGCTAGACCTACCTTTGAATCCGGCCTTCAGGCACGGCGAGCCCGTGCTACAATTAGCACAGGCCGTCGTGCCTATCCAGATGTCAGACGCGATGGGGAAAGGAAAGCCCCGTCGCGTCCTCCATTTTTTTTAAAAAAGTTAAAGGGGCCATGTGCGCAGGAGCGCACCAACGAAAAGGTAGGTCTTTTTTTTTTATAAAAAAGGGGTTGTTGTTTTTATAAAAAAGGCACCTGGCACTTTAATAAACCTTTTACTAATAATATTATTGTAGAAGATTCCTTGGTTCCGCCCTTGCCTTTGGCTTATTTTTTACTCCCATATCAACCAACCAGTTCTAGAGGTTTTCATTTCCACCGGATAAGATCTTTCGTAAGTGACTGGGTCTTAATTCACGCCCAAGCCACCGCAGAAGACTTAGCATTACAACACAGAACAATATATGGTTGCTGAGGAAATTGGTTTCTTCCCTAGCTACTGTGAGGATTGCAGCTTGGCTGAGAGGGCGCGGGGATGTTTGAGATGACCGCAGCATCCCTGAAGATGAAAAAGTCCCTGAGAGCTTCGGCTCCATCACGCCATCGCGCCATCCAAGTGTCCATCTAGTCCAGCACTCTGTTCACGCAGCGGCCAACCCGGTCTTCTCCTCTTCGTCAAAATCGCTAAAAGCAAACCAGCAGCAAACAGAGATGGCTTCCTCTCTTTGCAAAGGGATCCTCCCGTGTTGTGTGGAGACACAGTCCAAACCTGACTGGACTATGACAGCGGCAGCGAGATGGGAGCCTTGCATTTTAACAGTCTATAAATAAATTTCAGTGTGGTGTTTTAAATTTGTAATTTTGCACTGCTGCTTTTATCTGATTGAGCTTTTGTATTGTATTTTATATCATGGCTTTATACTGTTGTTTTATACTTTGAATGGTTTTAATTTTTGTGAACCGCCCAGAGACCTCCAGCTATTGGGCGGTATAGAAATGTAATAAATAAATAAATAAATTTGGCCTCTTTTGTATCTGGTCACTCTAGTATAGCTCCTGCAGCTTTAACTGTTGTGATGAAGAGGGAATTTCATCAGGGGCTGCGTGCATAAAAATGACACCTGCTGAAATTCCCTTTCCTATACAACTGTTAAAGCTACAGGAACCCTGTCCTCCTTTCCATATGGTCACCCTAAATAATTATTCTGTATTAACACCTTCTCTGTTCCATCTTAAATCTACTACAGACTATAGCAGCTTTCCCCAATGTGTTGCTGTCTAGAGGTGTTGGACTACAACTTCTATCATCCCCAGCCAGCACGGATAACGGTATAGGGCTTTTCACTATGCCCAACGATACTTTATTCTCTTTTCACTACCTGTCTTGACAACGTTCTGGTGAACTTGGAAGGCTGGTTCACTACTACTTCGTTAGTCCTGTTATGCTACTGTTCCTTTAGCAACAACTGGGGTTTTCTTTCAGCTTGGATTTGTGGATCTCTGAGTTTCTTGTCACAGAACAGTTTCTTCACCTGTCTGCATTTGTGGGCAAATAAGGAGGAATTGCCCCCTACTTACTATGAGGACCTCAAACCGCTTTCCAGCCTACCTTTTAACTAAACACACCCCTGCTATTAAAAAGAAAAAGAAGGATTTTCAAAGTAGAACAATCCGTCACAACACGTTACAGCCTTTATCTCCGTCCTCCGCTACGACCAGATTTGCAGCGCACGCAGATAATGAGTTCCCCAAACCCGCCAGCAGCAGGAATATAAATCGCATGCTGCAATTTGGTGCTTTTTAATGGCAGGACGGGCATCTATCTCTCTACCTCTCTGTTTTAAGAGACTTGGATAAATATGCTGCTCATATTAAGAAATCGAATCGTGCTGCCGGGGAGCTCAATTTATCCCATAAAATTTCTGAAAAGCTTGTAAACTCCTTGTGTTATTAGCACAGATTTATTATATGTATTTGAAATAATACTCAGAGGTATTGTTAAGCTAGTGCTGGTGCAGGCCGTGGCTTTTTCTTTTTAAATGTATTTTTCCTTTTCGTAATAACAGAAGCTGTGGCCATGATGGCCATGTGCAAACTGGACTGAAAATTCCACTGCCCTCTATCAAAAGCGGAAAGTTGCAGACATTCCTTTGCCGGACCATTACTATGGTCCTTCTCCTTCAAAACAGTCCCTGTCCAACTACAGTCACACTCCGATTTCAGCTAAAGGCTACACCCTTCCAGGGAGAGGAAAGGGATGCTACTTGAATGTGCTGTTGAGTGATTTAGTCCTTCTTACTTCTGAGTAGAGAGAGGCTCATCCTGCTTATTTGTGAGTAGACGTAGTTCTCATCCTTACTTGTGACTAGTCATGTTTCCTATATATATTGGTAACAATGGAATTTAGGGTGTGTGGATTTTTAGTGTATGAAAAGGAGTACAGGGCTCCTGAATCTTTAACAGGTGTATTGAAAAAGGGAATTTCAACAGGTGTCATTTTTATGCACGCAGCACCTGGTGAAATTCCCTCTTCATCATAACAGATAAAACTGCACGAGCCCTGCTCTCTTTTGCATCTGGTCACACTAGGCCCTGGCCTCCATATGATCACCCTACCATTGACCATGTTGGCTGGGGCTGATGGGAGTTGAAGTCTAAAACATCTGGAGGGAATTAGGTTGGGGAAGGCCGGTGTAGCCAAGACTGAGCTAAATGGACCGAAGGCCTGGTTCAGTGAGAGGCAGCTTTCCCAGATTCCACCAGAGGGGCCGTAACTCAGTATTGCATGCAAAACGTCCCAGGCTTCAATGTCCAGGTAGGGCTGAGAAAGCCCTCTGATAGAAGCAGTCAGTGTAGGCAATACTAGGGTGACCATATGGAAAGGAGGACAGGGCTCCTGTATCTTTAACAGTTGTATAGGAAAGGGAATTTCAGCAGGTGTCAGGTGGCATGCAGCACCAGGTGAAATCCCCTCTTCATCACAACAGTTAAAGCTGCAGGAGACCTGCCCGCTTGACCAGATACAAAAGAGGGCAGGGCTCCTGTTCCTGCTGCATCCAGATCCCCGTCTGGATACCTACTCAAAGCCCCCCTCAATTTGGCACTTATTGCTTGAGACATTAGGGTGTGCCTGGGCTAAGGTGACCATATGAAAAGGAGGACAGGGCTCCTGTATGTTGTATAGAAAAGGGAAGTTCAGCAGGTGTCATTTGTATATATGGGCAACCTGGTGAAATTTCCTCTTCATCACAACAGTTAAAGCTGCAGGTGCCCTGCCCTCTTGTAAATCTGGTCACTCTAGTATAGCTCCTGCACCTTTAACTGTTGTGATGAAGAGGGAATTTCACCAAGTTTTCCATATATACAAATGACACCTGCTGCCTTTTCTATGCAACTGTTAAAGATACAGGAGCCCTGTCCTCCTCTTCATATGGTCACCCTAGCCTGAGCACACCCAGCACAACCCTTGCACACGCCTATGGGCTCCTGTACCTTTAACACAGTTGTATTGAAAAGGGAATTTCACCAGGTGCTGCATGCATACAAATGACACCTGCTGAAATTCCCTTTTCTATGCAACTGTTAAAGATACAGGAGCCCTGTCCTCTTTTCCATATGGTCACCCTAGGCAATACGGAGCCAGATGGACCAATTGCCTGACTTGACATAAGGCAGCATTCCATGGTGCAATGGTGCTTGATCAAATAGTGGGCTATTTTGCACGTATGCCACGTCAACCAGCTACAAGCGATGGCTGGGAATCTTGCAAACACCCCACCAAGGAAGCTGATCCATAGAGTTTTTTGGGGGGGGTTCGTACTCTCCCCACACCACAAAGCTACATGCCGGAATGCATTATATCCTACAACACACATACAATAACCAGCCATTTCCAATTCCATTACAAGTGTTATTGCATCCATTTGGCACAGCGAAGTGGTCTGCCCCAGGTAGCAGCTTATGAGGAACCCCATAAAGAGCAGAAAATAGACAATTATTTCATTCATTATTATATTTTTATTACCTCCACGTAGGGAGCTGTTCGGATTCTCTGCCTCAGGCACCAAAGAGTCCTGGGCCGTCTCTGGAGCAGCTCTCTGTATGCCGGGGAAGGGGAATCACCGTTACAAAGGACGGCGCTGCACCGAGCATCCTCATGGAAAACACAATCTGAAGTCTGAAGAATCACATACTGATATGAAACGTCCTTTCCTCTCCCCCCCCCCACCAAAGAAACCCCACTTTTCTTTGTCTACCTATTCAGTAAACGTGCGACTGTTGGAGTTTGAAGACAATACTGTGAACTTTTTGTCGTTGTGTTATTTTTATTATTTTGATAAACAGAAAGGGAGGCCATCGCCGGGTCTGGATTTTGTCAACTGAATGGGCTAGGAGAGAAATTGCGGGCGTCCCCTTTTTGGCCCCCCACCCCACCCCCGTGGAAGCTTCCTTTCACTGCCCTGCCTGCCCCCCACCGAGGCAGCTGCGTGCCAGGTGAAAGAAATCAGTGGGTCTGAGCTACCCCTGGCCGGTTCTAATTGGCTCCCGGCTTCCCCCTCCCTCCAGCCTAGCGCCCCTTTCCCTTTGAAGCTCAGCTAATGACAAAATGACATCCTGCGTTCCCTCCCCAGACCCCTCCTTCCCCGTTGCCCATTAAGAGGGGCCCCTTGGCCTGACCTTAAGGTGTTGCTGTTTCCCAACTCGAGAGGGAGAGAGAGAGAGAGCCGAGAGGGGAGGGGGGCACATTCCAGTTGTAATTATGACTTACAGCAGAGGGGTGGGCAGAAAGTAGATCTCCAGATGATTTTGGACTTCAGCCCCCAGCATTCCTGACCATTGACCACGATGGCAAGGGCTTATGGGAGTCAAAGTCCAAAACATCTGGAGATCGACCTTCTGTCCACCTCTGACTTAAAGCACCAGCTGAGATACTTGTCTGCTCAGAAGTAAGCCCCGCCGAGTTCAGTGGGACTTACTCCCAAGTAAGTGTGCCTAGGATTTCAAGCTTAGCCCCACTGAAAGCAATGGATCGGGACTAACTAAAGTCCTATTTATTTCAATGGGGCTTTAGGTGTGCCTAATTGCACTCGTAATGTCTGCAACTCCTGCCTCTGGGGTCTCACGCTTGGCCACTGGAGAACATTCATGGGTTATCAGGGAAGGAGATGGGGAGAGCCACAGTAGCTGAATGGACACCAGCCGAGGAAAACAACGCACTTTCCCTGTGCCCATGTGGAAAGGAAGCCCAGTCTCCCTCCGGATGTTCCCAACACAGCAGGAAATACAGGATAGAGATCAGAAATTACTGAAGGATAGGGCCCGCCAAGGCTACTGTCCATGCCAAATTTGTACACTCACCCATCTCCTGGTCAGCATGAACACTGAATCTAAGCTTTGTGCGTTTGTGTGTATATGCCTTTGTGTATTTGATTAAGCTGCAAAATTCAGCTTCCTGAGAAGCTACACATTGTTAAAAGCAAGTTTCTAGTTCTTATAGTTGCAACGATAGGCAAGAAAACATAAACTGAGATTTCAGAAGTGTGAACTGTTCAGATTTACATTGGATGGGGCACGGGGGCGGGAGTGACACCACACTGTCCTAAATGGCCTCTTACTCCTCCCCCTGCCCAGAAGAAGCAGAATAAAGTAGCCCAATACGCATAATTTATGCATGTTACAGAATACACTTTTGACAGTGTTTGAGTTTGGGCGAAAAGCTACATTTCTAATCATATTTAGCAGGAAGTTACTTTTGTCTAAACCTGTTTAGCATCAGGATGCACCTCTGTTTGAACTGGTGTGTGGGTGGGTGTGAAAGAGAGAGAGACATTGATGGTGCTATATAAATAAATAATAATAATAATAAAGAGAGAGATCTGTGTGTTTTTAATTTGCCTACTATCTATTCTACTTCCACGAAAACAACACGTATTATTTCCTAGGGGATTAAAAAAAGAAAGAAAGAAATATTCTCCATCACTGAGAATTGCAATAGTCAGAAAGGGTTCTAAAGGGAGCAGATCAGCCCAAATGCATATAATCAGCAAATTTATGGTCTGCTTATTCTATTCTTTGGCAGGGATAAAAGGTGGAAAGGCAGGAGGATGGGGAAGGGGCAGGGGAAGTGTTTAATCTGGAATTATTAAAATATGAGCTGGCAGGCCATCTTACAAAACTACTGTTTCTGTTTAATTTTTCTTCAAGGAGCAGTTCGGTGTGCTAGCTTGCACGGACATTTCTGTGGTTTTACAAAGCACATGTAGATACACAGTGGGGGATTTCCCCCGCCCCAACACACAATTTAACTGATTGCCCCCACGGGGCCTGGTATAAATTTTATAGGGCATAACTAATACCGATAAGGAGGCTTGATAAGGAGGTGTTATTAACCAACTGATGGGCCAATTCATTTGCAAGTGCTTCCTTTTTGAAAGAGGGGAAGGAAACGGATTAAGGACAGTCCTTCACGAACTTCATCTTGCGCAAGAACGTTGTGGGGATTGGGTTTAAAGCATCCCCTTGGCGAATAAAAGCGAAACCCGGGTAAGCGAACAATCCCTTTACTGGGAACAGCTTGCTACAGTCTTGTAAACCAACCCTCAGTGATTCGCTTGCTCTTCCCCTCCTCAGGGTTGACCCAAATGCCTCATCCAGAGTGGTTGTGAATGTAGGTTTCTGTGCTCCAATTTTGGGGCTCTGCACTGCCCTCCTCCCAACCAGAAAGCCAATGTGGTGTAGTGGTTAGAGCAATCTTGGCCATGCTAGACTGGGGATGATGAGAAATGCAGTCCAACACATCTGAAGAGAAACAGCTTGGGAGAAGCTGGGTTAGATCATCAGCTAGGAGTCAGACTAGCGAGATCCGGGATCAAATCCCTGCTCAGCCATAGGGTGGCTACTGACTCATTGCCCCAAAGGAAAGATTGCATCACCAGAAAAGAGGCCCAAAGAGCACACAGATTTACATAAAATTCGCATATGGTGACTGCATATGGGAGATCCGGGTTCTAGTCCCCACTCCGCCATGGAAGCCCGCTGGGTGACTTTGGGCCAGGTACAGACTCTCAGCCTCACAGCGTTGTTGTTGTAAGGATAAACATGGAGAGGGCGAGAATTATGTACTCTGCCTTGGGGGGGAAAGGCAGGATATAAATGTAATTAATAATACACACACACACACACACACACACACACACACACACACACACACTGTAAGAAATAATTTCTATAATTTAAAGAGGGATAATTTAAAATAAGGGGTTGACAACTTTGAGGATCTGGGGCCATCCCCCCCCCTCGTGGCCCATCCTCCCCGTTGGCCCACATTCTGCAACTGCCAGGTGGAGGGAGATAAATTGGCAGTTTTCCATCGAAATTCGACAGGAAAACTCTTTGAAGAGGTAGGTAGTGGGCAACCAATCTGTAGTGAAAACTAGTTGGGTTTTTTGCTGCCACTGTGAATTTTAGCAGCACAACGATGGCAGGGGGGCACCAGAGATCAGGACAGGCTGATCAGGACAGGGGCCACGTGTTGCCCCCCCCCCCCTGTGGTTGAAGCAGAAATAAAATCCATCTTACCATAGTGAGGAAGCCAAGGGCTCTGATGCCCAGGATCTAACTGTCCACAGGGAACCTCAAGCTTCTCTCACTTCTCAACCAGACCGCCCTTGGAATAGGACACATCATGGCCGCTTTACTCAGTCATGAGGTTCAGGGGATCACCTTGAGCCATTCACACTCTCTCAGCCTCGCCTAACTTACTTCACAGGGTTATTATAAAGATAAAAGGGTGCAGGGAGAGAAACATGTAAGCCCTTTTCAGTTCCTCGGTGGAAGGTCGTATTTACCTTCCTCAGAGGGAGGCTCGGAGGATGGCAACACGTGAGAGGGCCTTTTCGGTGGTGGCCTCCCAATTGTGGAATGATCTCCCCGACAAGGCCTACCTGGCACCAACATCGATATCTTTTCAACCGCAGGTTAAAACTGCCTTCTTTTCTCAAGCATGTGGCACTGTAACATGAGTCTTTTAGTAGGTCCTGGATTGCCCTTGGCTGATCGTTTAAAAACTGTTTTTCAATATATGCGGTCTGTGTTATTTGTTTATATGTTTTTACATAAATGGTTTTTCCTTTCTGGGAACCACCCAGAGAGCTTCGGTTAGGGGGCAGGAGAGAAATATAATAAATGAAATGAAATGTAAACATAGTAAGTTTCCCTAGGCCCTGAAACCCTTTTCTCCCCCAGCCCTGCCACTTTCTGAAAAGCCCCCAGAGGATACACTGCGTCCAGCCTTAAGTGACAACAGTTTCAAGCACAGCCACCCAAGGGAGTCTGGTCCAGAATTGAGCGAGGAGGTAGGATGGGAGAAGCAGGCCTGGTTTTCCCGCCCCCCCCTCCCCCATGTCCATGCAGCTCACGCAGAAGACATTCCTGATGGACTGTGCCCCTGGGAGGTACTTCTTGCCAGTGTCTCTCTCCAGCAATTAAGGGCCGAATCGGGTCATGGCCTATTGCGGGGGATTGTGGGTAGGAACATAGGAAGTGCCATGTTGGATCAGACCATGGGTCCATCTGGTCCAGCACTCTGTTCACACAATGGCCAACCAAACATCAGCCAGGGATCAACAAGCAAGACAAGGTGCAACAGCCATCGAACTTGGTGGCCATCACCACATCTTGTGGTAGTGAGTTCCATAATTTAACTATGGGCTGTGTGAAGAAGTTCTTCCTTTTATTTGTCCTGGATCTCCCACCCATCAGCTTCATGGGATGACCCCACTGGGTTCTAGTATTTTGAGAGAGGGAGAAAAAGGTCTCCCTATCCACATTCTCCATACCATGCATAATTCTCTACACCTCTAGCATGTCTCATAGAATCATAGAATAGCAGAGTTGGAAGGGGCCTACAAGGCCATCGAGTCCAACCCCCTGCTCAATGCAGGAATCCACCCTAAAGCATCCCTTACAGATGCTTGTCCAGCTGCCTCTTGAAGGCCTCTAGTGTGGGAGAGCCCACAACCTCCCTAGGTAACTGATTCCATTGTTGTACTGCTCTAACAGTCAAGAAGTTTTTCCTGATGTCCCGCTGGAATCTGGCTTCCTTTAACGTCTCCCCTTAGCCTCCTTTTTTCCAAGCTAAACAATCCCACATAACCTTCCCTCATAGGGGAGATGCTCCAGCCCCTTAACCATTTTAGTTGCCCCTTTATGCACTTTTTCCAGCTCCATAATATCCTTTTTTTAGGTGTGGTGACCAGAACTGTACACAGTATTCTAAGTGTGGTCGCACCACAGATTTGCATAAGGGCAGTATGATACTGGCCATTTCATTCTCAATTCCTTTTCTTATAATGCCTAACATGGAGTTTGCCTTCTTTGCAGTGGCCGCACACCGGGTGGACATTTTTATCGAGCTGTCCACCACGACCCCAAGGTCTCTTTCTTGCTCGGTCAACGCCAGCTCAGATCCCATTAGGTTATACTTAAGTTGGGTTTTTTTGCCCCAACGTGCATCACCTTACACTTGCTTACATTGGACCGCATCTGCCATTTGGATGCCCCCTCTCCCAGCTTGGAGAGATCCCTTTGGAGCTCTTCACAATCCCTTTGTCTTTTAACAACCGTAATCACTAGGACTGCCTGCACATGTGAACGCATAACCCTGTTGCAACCTTCCCCAACCCACCGTCCTCCAGAAGTGCTGGACTACCATTCCCAGCATCCCCATGCTCAGGAAGGTTGTCCTATGAGAAACCTTGACCCATGGACCTCACATGCAGCCAGAACCACCCTCTGAATTTCGTTCACATAAACGATAGTGGGTGAGTGGCCATCTTCTGAGCAAGGCGCTTAGAAGCGCAAGTCATTCCTGCATCTGTAACCACTGTTGTTATGGAACATCTTTGAATCGGTCCTTGAATCAAAAGGGGATCTGGACTGAAAAGCCGACAACTCGGAGAGTCTGGAGAGTCAAAATCGGACTCCCCTGGGCACCATTCCTGGATGAGTGCAACCAGCTTCCTCTCCGGTCCCAATCCTGATCCAGCAAAAAAACAAAACACAGCTCAGGACGCCTACTAGCTTTCCACACAGTGCAGAATTTTTCAGAACGCAGACTTAACATCTTATACACATGGACTCCAAACTGGCCCATTACGTCCCAGAGGCAATAAATGGCTGCAGGCTTGTTCACCTAAAACAGAGGTGCGGAACTAGTGGCCCCTGAGATGGTGTTGGACTCCAATTCCCACCATCCACAGCCAACGGTCAGGGGTGATGGGAGCTGGAGCCCGACCACACGTGGACAGACACACGCTCCCCCCACACACCCCAGTCTAAACGATCTTCAGCCCCGGGCCCCGCGCGTGTTTTCCGGCCATTTTGTTCCCGGCACCTCCGAGGGGGATCCCTGTGACGAATTCCCGCCCCCTTGACTTGAAGGGAAACGGCGCTCGCTGTGCCTTTTCGAGATGGAGGGATAATGTCTGCCTGTTCCCCAGCATACCAGAGTCCCATTTGCAGCGCTCCGGCATTCTGCCGAAGCAGAGGTCACGGGCCCGGGCCCGCAGGGGCCATGAGAGAAAAGCACGGAGGGAGGAGGAGGGGCCATCTGCTCGGCTACTTATGCAGAGGTCACTGCTCCCTGTCACACAGCCCGCCAGCCTTTGGCTCCGAGGGCCTCTGAAGGGAGGGGGGCAGGGGAGGGGTGTGTGTGGAAGATAGGCATGATGAAAGCTGAGCCCTGATGCAGAGAGACAGCCCGGCCAAAGGCGGCTAAGTGAAAACAGCCCATGTGCACGGCAGAGTTAAAGGAGCAACGTCGCTTTCCCCAGCCCCTTTCCGTCCTTTTAACAGCATTCCATCCCATCTGCTGGATCCGATCCCATTTCCCCTGTTCTTTCTGTGAATGAAACAAAGGCCTTGCCGGATCAGACCCAGGGGCTACCTAGTCTAAAATTCTGTTTCCAAAAAGTAGCCACCCAGCCGGAGGCCACTGGGTGTTCAGAAACATCGCGTTATTATATTTCATTCATTTATTTATTTGGTTTTGATTTCTGTCCCACCTTTTGATCCAGAAAGATACACATAATTTTTGTGAACCGCCCAGAGAGCTTCGGCTATTGGGCGGTATAAAAATGTAATAAATAAATAAATAAATAAATAAATAAATAAAGATCCCCTAGATTTTGATTAAATATAAGGGAAAACTTCCTGACGGTATGATCTGCACAACAGTGGAACAGCCTGCCTACAGAAGTTGTGGGTTCTCCATCTCTTGGGGTGGGTGGGTTAAGAAGGGGCTGGACGGCCACCTCTCATGGACGGTTGAACTGGTTTTCCTGCACTTTACAGAGGGTTGGACTTGATGATCCTTGAGGTCCCTTCCAACTCCACAATTCTAGGATTCTCGGATTCTCCCTGGAGATGCTGGGGTTGAACCTGGGACCTTCTGCATGCTGAGCGTGTATTCTACTGAATGGTGACAAATTCCCTAAGCCAACTCTGAGCTCTCGTTCTCTCTCTCTCGCTCTGGGCCCAGTAGGTCGGCTGTAAGCATCTGAGGTCTTTGAATGGGAGACCACTCAGAGGCCTGCAAAGGATGGGGGGAAATTACAACCGATTTGTGGTATATTTGTTTAAAATATGTAGGAAGATATGTAGGAAGGGCACTTGCAGCTTTAACTGTTGTGATGAAGAGGAAATTTCACCAGCTTCTCCATATATACAAATGACACCTGCAGAAATTCCCTTTTAAATACAACTGTTAAAGATACAGGAGCCCTGTCCTCCTTTTCATATGGTCACCCTACTATACATAACTTTTAATTAATTCAGTCATTACAGAGAGCAACCCTGAATAAATGGCAAAACATTCTAGTACCACTTTATTCAGAACTGTTTTCTTTATACCATGTTAAAAGGCTGAGAAATGTAACTTGAAGCCAAATGATAACTTTCTGATGGCATCAATGTGTGAGATGTAATTGATTAAAATGGGAACTTTTAACACCTCATAACTCTATTAATACACAACAGATTTTTATCAAACCCAGAAGGCTAACACTTCTGCAGTGTCCCTGAGTTCTGACAGCATCTAAACTAGGAAAATTTGGAAGTAGGTTCTGGGTTCACAAAACATGTCTGCAAACAAGTGAAAACTTTGCTTCAAGGGACAATCTTCGAAATATATTTCTTATCCATGCTTTTTGAAATGTGTTTTCCTTCGCCCATTTTTTTTGCCACCCTTCTAAGGTACCAAAGAGTTGTCTGACCAATCCCTCCGTAACACAGTTACAGAATCTCATTCTTTTGATTCTACAAATAGCGGCTGGAATAATAAAAAGCGATGCACCATGCAAAATGCCAGGCTTTCAGGTGCACCTCTTCGCAAGTTCTGGAGGCTGCATATTTTGAAGAAGATGAGCTGCCCTTAAACAATGCCACAAATTCACTGCCTCAGGCAGGACCTCCAACTCTCCTCTTGACAGGACTGGTAGCTAAGACTTTACTAACATATTCTCTATTGCTCCAGAAGACAGGACTAGAACCAACCGGTGGAAATGGCAAGGAAGCAGATTTAGTCTGAACATTAGAAGAAGCGTCCTAACAGGCAGAGGGGTTCAAAATTTGAACAGGCTGTCTCAGATGGTGGTAGGATCTCCAATGGAGGTGCTTAAGCAGAGGCCAGATGGCCATCCTTCAGGGATGCTGTAGTTGCATCCTGGATTGAGCTGGGGGGGTGGTTGGACTAGATGGTCTCAAAGTTCCCTTCCAGCTCTACGAGTCTATGTACCTGGAGCTGGCATGACACCAGCTCATTCACAGACATGCAAAGGTGGCTTTGCAACATCTCTATAGTCCGTTTTTTAAAATATATATATATAGTTGTTTTATTTCAATGTCTATCGCCACCCTGCCTCTCTGGCTACACCACATGGACTTCTGGTTCCCTGGTCTTAAAAAGAATATCGGAGATCTAGAAAAGATACATAAAAGAGCAACCAAAATGGAAGAATAAACCATGAGAGGCTTTTAGTTAGAAAAAAGATGAGTAAGTAGGAACATGATAAGATAGAGGTCTATAATAATACCAGCATAAAGCCCACGTCGCCACGGGCACTAGTAGTCTGAGGGAGAAGCATACTGTGCCTTGACTCCCGCTATTTCAGTCCTACAGAAGTTGCACGGAGGTTACTTTCCTTCAAGGCCACCGAGGACTTCTGGCCCTCGCTTCCTGGCACCCGTCACCACTGAATGACATTCGCTCCTTCCCCTCAGGCCTCAAGCCCACCTCCTTCTCTCTTCCCCCACACATTATAAACACTGGCTTTTCCTCCTCCTCCTCCTTCTCTTCCTCTTCCGAGCGTCTGCCATCACTGCCTCCACCACCATCCCTGCTGTCAGTATGGCTACTCCAAGAGTGGGTTCGACTGGCAGAGCCCAAGGCCCTATCTCCATCCCTGCCTTTGTGTTTTGCTCCCTGCCCAGCGTGGAGGACGTGGGAGCTTTAGGCCTTAGCTAGACCTAAGGTTTATCCCGGGATCGTCCCGGGGTCGTCCCTCCCTGGATCCCCGGATCCCCTGTGTGTCATTTACATGAACAGGGATGATCCCAGGACCATCCCAGGACCATCCCAGGATAAACCCAGGACCATCCCAGGATAAACCTTAGGTCTAGCTAAGGCAGCCTTCCTCAACCTGGGACGCTCCAGATGTGTTGGACTACAACTCCCAGAATGCCCCAGCTGCTGGCTGGGGCATTCTGGGAGATGCAGTCCAACACATCTGGAGCGCCCCAGGTTGAGGAAGGCTGAGCTAAGGCCTTAGTTACCCAATCGCCTCAGACTCCTGACCAGGGCACGGAAACATACTGTTTGGCTATTAAAGCTTGAGCTTTTAACTTTGTCAAACTTTCAGGAAAAAATTGCGCATCTACACTGCTCGAGCTTCAGTTTTAAACAAAAATGAGCAAAACTGCTCTGATAGACTTAAGTAATAAGCCTTATACTACTGCTTCTTTTATAAGACTAGTGTAACGCCTAGTAGTCCTGCTCCTTTTCTGCTTTTCTGCCCCTCGGTCCCCTCATCTCACAGGGGCTCATGAATAATGCAAATATGGCTCAGGCATAGCGAATCCCCCCCTCTGAAATTTGCATGCGGTGTGACTCCACCCCTCCCTCGTGCACTGATTGGCTGCATCTGTCGCCTCCCCCCACCCTGCTGGCGGCAACAACCTAACCACATGACTGGACTGGCTTCCGCCTTCACACATCATCATCATCACACCACACTGATTGGCCGAGCAGGGTTGTCTGTCATCCTGCTGGAGGAATGGCTGCCCTGCCTGTTTGGCACAGAAGAAATGAATTGCTATGAAAGCTCGACCTTGAAGTTTTTCAAAGTTCCAAATTTTTCTGAACGTCTAACACTGCTCAAGCTTCAATTTAGCCCCCCCAAAATTAGCAAAAAAGGTCTGGTAAATCAGAAGTAATGAGCCTTACACTCCCATATTCTTATATAAGAAGGTGCAAGTAGGAACAGAGAGGTTTTCTCCTTCTGCTCAAACTGAAATTTAGGGGGTCACCCAATCAAATTAACAAGCAGTAGATTCGGGCAAAGAGAAGAAAGTACTTCTTCACACAAGACGTAACTAATGTATAAAAATCATTGCCGCAAGATGTGCTGAAGATTTAGGGAAAGGAAAGGAAAGGAACCTCTCGTGCAAAGCACTTGAGTCATTGCTGACTCTTGGAGGGATGCCAGCTTTCGCTGACGTTTTCTTGGCAGCCCTTATAGCGGGGTGGTTTGCCGTTGCCTTCCCCGGCCGTTATTACCTTTCCGCCAGCTAACTGGGTACTCATTTTACCGACCTCGGGAGGATGGAAGGCTGAGTCGACCCGAGCCGGCTGCCTGAAACCAGCTTCCGCTGGGATCGAACTCAGGCCGTGGGGAGAGTTTCAGCTGCAGAAACTGCTGCTTTAAAGGGTTAGGCAGATATACAGACAGGATAGCCCAGACAGGGGGGACAGCAATGGGGGAGAACCAGCGAAGCTCGATGGCTTCCCAGAAGCATCTCGTTGGCCATTTTGGAAAACAGGACGTTGCGCTGGGTGGGCCTTTTCGTGCGTTGCAGGTGGGCCTTTCCGCGTCCGCATGGCCAAGAATGGGTGTGGAATCTCCAATACCCATGTTTTGTTCAAAACAGGAGAGGTACATTAAAGATAGGCTGACCATATGAGAAGGAGGACAGGGCTCCTGTATCTTTAACAGTTGCATAGAAAAGGGGATTTCAGCAGGTGTCATTTGTATATATGGAGAACCTGGTGAAATTCCCTCTTCATCACAGCAGTTAAAGCTGCAGGAGCTATACTAGAGTGACCAGATTTAAAAGAGGGCACCTTTAAGTGTTGTGATGAAGAGGGAATTTCACCTGGTTCTCCATATATACAAATGACACCTGCTGAAATTTGCTTTTCAATACAACTGTTAAAGATACAGGAGCCTTGTCCTCCTTTTCATATGGTCACCCTAATTAAAGAGGTAGCAGCTCTTTGCTTTCTGATTCATTCATTCAGCGTTCTTCTGAGCTACGCCCAAAGACCTTCTACCTCTGCTGGCCTGTCGTCTCCCGCTCTGCTATAAAGGCAGATGATTCTCATGCCATCCTCAATTCCAACACTGGAGCTTTATTAAAGGTCTTCTCTTGGCCCCTCGTTGCCTGACGGGTATTGTTGAAGTCACAATGCTGATGTACACGTTCCTTCATCAGATGTCAAGGGAAAATGAGACCAAGGACTTGGGAAATATTAAATTGCATCCATCAGCCAGCAAATATAAGAAAGGGCAAAGGAAGGGGCAGGGGGGGGGGAAGAATGCAACCTGCATCACCTTTGAGGCTGAGCGCTTTATAATACACACTGTGGCTAAAAACAGTGTAAATTCTGCATTGAGGCGCAAACGAGAGTTGAATTCTTCAAGCTGTATAACTCATAGCACCAATCTGAATATTTTACATGATTTATGGCTTTGCAGCTAGTCAGGCAAACACCATCACCTGGTGGCTGCTGATCTGGCTTTTGACATTTCACTTGCGTGCTGTGTGTTTTCTTGAGATTTCCAATGAGATGAATTTTGCAACGAATGCTGAACGGGCAACTTTAGTGGTAGGCATACTTACACAAAAGTGGAGGCACCCTGGAAGAGAACGTGCCAGAAATAAAGAGCAACGACTAACAGAAAGCCTATGGCAAACAGAGAAATGAATGAATGGCATGAAAAGGGCTCCTCCCAAAGTGCCCACCCAAACAAGAGTCTGCCCACTGTGTCTCTGTATGTTTCACAGCTTAAGCCTTCTGGCATCAGAAGTAACAGGGTCACTTAATCACTCCTGACCCCCATCCTCAGGAAAGGCTTCTGTTGTGTCCTTGTGTGAGTCACGGGTCTGGCTGGCCCCTTTTCCAATCAGGAGAGGAGCCATGTACAATAATATTCATGTACAATATTGTGTAATATCATGTACAATCAGGAGAGGAGCCATGTACAATATTCAAGAAGGACGCAGACAAGCTGGAGCGTGTTCAGAAGAGGGCAACCAGGATGATCAGAGGTCTAGAAACAAAGCCCTATGAAGAGAGACTGAAAGAACTGGGCATGTTTAGCCTGGAGAAGAGAAGATTGAGGGGAGACATGACAGCACTCTTCAAATACTTAAAAGGTTGTCACACAGAGGAGGGCCAGGATCTCTTCTCGATCCTCCCAGAGTGCAGGACACGGAATAACGGGCTCAAGTTAAAGGAAGCCAGATTCCGGCTGGATATCAGGAAAAACTTCCTGACTGTTAGAGCAGTGCGACGGTGGAATCAGCTACCTAGGGAGGTTGTGGGCTCTCCCACACTAGAGGCATTCAAGAGGCAGCTGGACAACCATCTGTCAGGGATGCTTTAGGGTGGATTCCTGCATTGAGCAGGGGTTGGACTTGATGGCCTTGTAGGCCCCTTCCAACTCTGCTATTCTATGATTCTATGATTCTATGATAATACAGCAGGTTTTCCTCACTCTTACATGCTGTAAAAGTAAAACTTTTAGAATACAGGAGTGAAGTATGTTTTAAATCAGAAACAAAAGTGTGCCACAGCTACCATTAAAACTGGGAAACAGCTGCTCTGTATCAACACAGCTAACAAGCCATTTTCTGATGCAGAATTCCAGATTTTCTCCAAGATTGCAATGTGTAATATTTCCAACGCCTTTGGTATATGTGTGGTTGTTTTTTTAATCCACTTTAATCAAGCTTCACAAGAAAACCGGAATGGAAGGAAATGGGTTTAATTCATCTGCAAATATAATTAAACTATGCACTGCTAAGATTTCATCGTTAATTTGCTCACATTCACCCTGTCATCCAGGCAACAAATCACAAGGCAGCTCAGCAACATCCTTTTGCAACTTTATGTATAATGCATTTGACAAATAATAGGAATAGGGAAGATTACATTCTGAACCCCGCAGTGAGTAAATTAAATGTAGTTGCTGCAAAGTAAATTGAAATACGTATCTGACTTATTACACTGTCGACTTTAATAGTCACCCGTGAGCTGGATTTCACCCATTGAATATAATCTGCCTGCAATGAAATCAGACATGGGTTGAAGGTTAAAAAAAACAACAACTCCTCTGATCAGAGATATCATAGTTTCTTCTGAGACTATTTACCAATCACAGATATTTCAGCTTCCCATCACTAATGAATATCCCCTAGCTCTTATCACCACACTCTTCCAGACCTGTATCTTCAGAATTATTTAGTATGGAAAGCGTTGTGAAAAAGATTGTGTGAGCCCACAAATGAGTTTATTTTCCTCCAGCGGCTTTGCAAAGTTTGACGCTTGAAAGATTTTCCAAGACTTGTAACCATATGTATTTTCTTGTGCGCTACGATCTGCAAATGAGACTTTGCTTCAAGATTCTTTCAACAACGGAAGCTCCACTGACTTCCCAGAAGCAGGGCCTTTTTAGTTGTGGCACCTGTTCTGCGAAACACCCAGACTCAATCTATTGGAACACTGAGGATGCAGGGAATGCTTTTATTCTCCCAGACCGCTGCAACGTAGAATCTGCTTATGTCAGTTGTAGATTTAACATCGGTTTGGTTCGGGTGTAACTCCAAACCACGACATGCAGCACCCCCCTACGCATAATCATTTGGAAGTGCATCCCACTGTCTTCAATGGAGCATCTTCCCCAGTAAATGTGTTAAGGATTGCAACTGCTGTATTACATGAATAGTCCTTGGGACTCATGTATTCTCTGCTCTTCCCCTTCCTCTGCACACTCAGATCCCCTCCCTAATTTCCTCTTCCACGGCAAAGCATCGCTGGTCATTACATCCAAACCAAGCAATCTCTGGTTTGTGCATGCCACCATTTGCCTGGTTCTGCCGGAAGAGCAAATGATGGTTAACTCCAAATCAGGAATGCAGGGGAGGAGGGCGGAAGGCACAACCCTGAGCATAGTTGAAGGTTTAGCATTACATCGGAACGGAGCCATGGTGGAAGTTGCTTGAACAGCTATTTTGGCTGTCACCAGGTTTATGAACTTTTGTGAACCGCCCAGAGAGCTTTGGCTATGGGGCGGTATAGAAATGTAATAAATAAATAAATAAATAAATAAATAAATATGGCAGCAGAACTGGATTTTGTCATAAACAGCTGGGAGAGCCCTTTGTCGTTGAACTGGGGGTGGGAGCGATGTACAAATCTAAGGCCATAGTTAGACTATCCCTTTTTTCTTGGTTTTTCCACGGTCTCAGGAAAGTGTGGCGGTCTAGCGGAAAGTGTGGCCCGCCGTCGTGGTTTGTCCCAGCTTCTTGCGAGTAAACGCGAGGAACTGGGAGCCAGGCATGGAGCACAGAGCCTTTCAGGAGCTCTGTGCCCATCGGGGGGGGGGGGGGAAGTATTTTTTTAAAAAAACACTACCCTTCTGCACATGAGAGCTCATGCGCTCCGTCCCCTTTAACAAAAAAAAAATGGCGGCCGCGATGTAAACCAGAGTGACGATCTCGCGATCATAAAATCACGAGATCGTTGCCCTCCACCACCACCCCCTCGTCTAGCTGAGGCCTAAGAAAGGCAGTCCAGTCTGGATACTTACATGGTCAGCTTGACCATGAGCCCAAATCTTCAGGATCTCCTGCCCTTTCCTCACCTCTTACCGCCCTGTTAACTTAGATTGCCTGGTTTAGGGGGTTGACTCATTAGCTTCAAAAACCACAAAAGGTCAGTAGACTCTTCCTTCAAACCACCATTTATTTATTTTATTTTGCCTCCCGTCCTCAGATTCTCAGATAGTGACGTTGACGCTTTACATGGAGCTAGTCCAGGGCCTGTTATTTATTCTGCAGGCTTGTGTTATGTATAGGGAGGGTAGCAGCTTTGGTATTGTTCCAAAGCTGCCCCTTGCACAAAATAAATCCTTTATGCATGGCTTTAAAAGGGGGAGAGAGACTTAGTGCTTTCCGATTTATTCTCTGGTGCTCTCCGGTGACCTTGTGCGACCTCCATTACTCAGGAATCCTCTAGAGGAATCCTTAAAAGGCAGGCTTGCAATTATGGACCTTCAAACTCATTTGTTTGCTCAGGGCAGGGTGGTCCGATACATCCGGACCCTCCCCCCCCCCGAAAGCAATTCATTTGTGCGGAAAGGAGCCTTTTTCACCCCCTTCCTAAAATTATGATTATCATCATTATCCCCTCTCCGCTTAAAATTGCAAATCCCCCTCTTGTCCAAAGCTTTGTGAATTTGCTGGCTTAGCGTTCCCAGCCCTGGATTTGATGGCAGCAGAAGACTGGGAAAAGGAGGCTCATCTACATTAGAAAACTGAAGCCTACCCCTCTTGAGAAGGTTTCTAGTGGTGTGAGAACTTGGGGAGAAGAAAAAGAAGAAAAAAATGCTCTTTTTTGGACATCTGCTTCCTGGCATTTTAGCAGCAAAGCGGAGTAGTGAAAGAAGCAGGAAGGAGGGCGAGTGAGCAGCCAGGCCTGGGAGGCTGGAAAAGATTTCATTCTGGGAGAACTACAAGTTGTAGGTGGTGGGGGGAGAGATATTGAAAACGTTGGGGAGGAGCAGAGTGTGTATATTTTCAACTTTCAACGGAGTCACAATAATTACGCTATGACAGCATATCTGAATGCTCCACCGTGGTGGTTGTTTTTCTAAACTCCTTGTACATGGAAAGCTACCATGTCAGGGAGAAGGATTTTAGCCGAGTTTTCTCTGCCAAGTGCTATCTTTCTATATGCTGAGAGATGGGTTCTGTTCTGTTCTCTTTTTTTATGCACTGAGAAGTGTTCAAACATGCAATTTCGCCTTCTTAAATTTATTTATTTGTGGGATTTATACACCGCTGAATATAATGAAATCTCTATATCAATATAATAAAATCTCTGCACCAATTTGAAGTGGTACAGCCCAAGAAGGGCTGTACTACACTTAGAATACTGTGTACAGTTCTGGTCACACCTAAAAATAATATTGTAAGACTAGGGAAAAGTGCAAAAAAGGGGCAACTAAAATGATCAACGGGCTAGAGCATCTTCCTTTGGAGCAGCCTTCCTCAACCTGGGGCGCTCCAGATGTGTTGGACTGCATCTCCCAGAATGCCCCAGCTGGGGCATTCTGGGAGATGCAGTCCAACACATCTGGAGCGCCCCAGGTTGAGGAAGGCTGCTTTGGAGGGAAGTCGACAACAGCTGGGGTTGTTTAGCTTGGGGGGAAAGGAGGCTAAGGGGAGACATGATAGAGGGGTACAGAATTATGCAGGGTGTGGAGAGAGTGGATGGGGAAATACTAGAACCCATAAAACTAGAACCCAGGGTCATCCCATGAAGATGATTGGTGGGAGATTCAGGACAGATAAAAGGAAGGACTTCTTCACTCAGTGCATAGTCAAACTCTGGAATTCGCAACCACAAGATGTGGTGATGGCCACCAATTTGGATGGCTTTAAAAGGGAGTTAGATAAATTCCTGGAGAAGAAGGCTATCCATGGCTACTAGCCCTGATGGTTGTGTGCTATCTCCAGTATTCGAGGCAGTAAGCCTGTGTGCACTAGTTGCTGGGGAACATGGGTGGGAGGGTGCTGTTGCACCATGTCCTGCTCCTTGGTTCCTAGTCGACAGCTGGTTGGCCACTGTGAGAAAAGAATGCTGGACTAGATGGACCCTTGGTCTGATCCGGTAGGGCTCTTCTAATGTTCTTAAGGGGTGCAATGCAGCAGTGTTGCGTGTTCTCTCTCACATCTGGCAGTGAGGGAGTTTGTGCCGGAGCTGGACCTTGTTCTGTTTTTAAAAGCATGTGCTTCATTCAACCAGCCACTTCTACTTGAAGAAAAAGCAACCAAGAGCCCCCAAAATAGAACGTGCTCTTCGTACAGTTTGGGGTCCTGCAATAGTTTCCTGTCAACCCCCAGCCACCCACTGCTGCGTTGCAAAAAGCACCTGTGAATGCAAATAGCCACGGAGGAGACCGTTTTGGGCAGGAAACCGCTGCTGGTCCTCTGTGTGAAATGGGAGCATGTTCTGGATCAAGTCCCTGTGGCTGCTTTTTCTTCATAAGCAAAACCAGGCTCTTAAGAAACAAGGAAAGGATGCTGCACTCTTGGGTGAACCCTAAGGTAGGCTGAAAGTACAAAATGTCTTAAATAATATTCCCCCCAAATGGGGCAGCCCTAAAAACACAAAACCCACGAGAACCGTGAATCTATAATCTTGTGGACGGAAGGAGCGAACACACCTACAGCCTGGGATGCAACCATCAGTGAGAAAAGTAACACTCCAGAGCCCAAGATGTTGTTGGACAAGCACAGCTTAGCAGGAACAGGAAGTCCTTTTATACTCTTTCCTGCCCTGGGTGGGCAGAGTCAATCCAGAGCCTGAGCAGTGGAGGCTGGTGGCTCCGACGTCAGTGGGGCAGTGAATCCGCTCCGAATTTCAGTCAGAGCCAGCTTGAGCTCTAAAGGAGCAGAGCTGGTTCTGACTGAAACTTGTGAAAACATGAAGTGCCCCCGCCCCCGCTCCCCCGCCAAAAAGGGGGCCACCATAATTCACAAAATCCATCTCCAACATTTTATTTCAACACTGCTGAAAGGCAATGTAATTTTTGCAAACGTGAGTTCTGGCCCAAAGAAAGAGGGCATTTCAAATGACTTTTTAAAAAACAAAAAACAAGCCAAGTTTTAGGAGAGGAACGACGGATTTTGTCAGCTGCCTGTTAGGCACAGTGGTGAACAACTGTCGCTTTTTAATGGAGCATTTGAACTTCACGGAAGCAACTTGCTTGTAGGTGGTGGGAAGAGACACACAATGAGTGTTTGGAACTGCAAGGCTGAGAACCACTTCAGACCTCACAATAGCAACGAAGTTTCGGGTAAACCCTATTTTTTAAAGTCACCATTAAGCAGTCCCCTATTTATTCCCTATTGTACGTGGTAAAGTTGGATTCAAATGAAGCATTTTACATTTGCAGCAAGTACCTGCACTCACACTGTCAAAATGTCACTCATGTTTTTCATAACACAACGCACACTTCCCCCCCCCAACACTCACACACACACACACTTAGTAGTTGTTTGCTGGGGGGGGGGGGCGCTCTGGTGAGCAGAGTGGAGTTGCAAAAGAAAAGAACTGCAGTAAAAGAGCGTCCCGTAATTATGCAGTAATGGTGGTTAAGAAAGCGTCATTTGTCTGTTAATTCCACCACCAGGACCATGATTGTCACTGGCAGAAGGCCAAGCAGTAATTTTGTGTTCGCTGACACACTGCTGCCAGATTCATTCCGTTTTTCATACCTAAATGCAAGGTGTCGTGAAATAATATGTCTATTTTCTGCTTAAATGCCTTTGTTCCTGGCGGTGTATGTTCCAGTGCGGGTTGGTGGCTCCAATTTCGGTGGGGCTGTGCATCCATTCTGGGCTTTAGGCAGAACCAGTCATGACTCTAAAGGGGATAGCTCCTTCGAAGTTCTGGCTGGTTCTGATTGAAACCCAGAATGGATTGGCAGCCCCACCAAAATCAGAGCCACCAGCCTCCGTTGATATGGACCCCATCTCCATCCTTATTTTGCATCGTAATGGATGGTCAGCCAAGAACATCAAAGTCTCACCAACGGAGTCTATGTTTGAAAGACATGAATATATAGCTCTGAGCTCACAGCAGTTGCCTAGCCTTCCCCAACATGGTGCCCTCCAGATGTTTTTGACTACACCTCCTATCAGCCCCAGCTAGCACGGCCAATGGTTAGAAAAACTAGGTGTTTTACTGCAGAACATCTGGCGGACACCAGGCTGGGGACAGCTGTGCGAAGGGGAGGAAATCAGAAACAAACAGCTCAAAACAGAGAAGTCATCTGAGAGAATGAAAAAGCCTGGAAAGACCACAGCATGGATGCCAGATGAGCATCTGGAGAGACGGTGCTTCAAGCAGGAGGCCACAACTGGAAATTACCTTTCCCCGATTATCACCCACCGCCGCTCAGGCAGTGGAGGTGGGGAGCATGACTTGATGCAGCAGCATCTTCCCTCCACATACCTGCGGCCCAAGTCATGTCGGGCTTTGTAGGAAAACACCAGCACCTTGACTTGTGCTCTGAAATGGGCGTTCCTGCAACACCAGCGAGACGAATTCCCCCAAACCAGGGGCCAGTCTGTGCCCTGGCAGCTGTATTCTGTACGAACTGCAGTTCCAAGCCATCTCCAAGGGCAGCTCCACATTATTATTTATTTTATTATTTATTCATTACACTTACATCCCACCTTTTTCTCTCCAAGAAACCCAAGGCGGCGTACGTAACCCTCTTCCTCCGCTCTCCATTTTATCCTCACAACAACAACCACCCTGTGAGGTGGGTTGGGCTGTGACTGGCCCAAAGTCAGCCAGTGGGTTTCCATGGGCGAGTGGGGACTAGAACCCGGATCTCCCGACTCCCAGTCCAACACTTTCGCCACTGCACCACACTGGCTCTCCACCCATGTGTCTAACTGGTGCGAGTGCTCTTCACCAAGCGCTTGTCTGGGCCGGCCGCCAGAACAGGCCCAGCCAAGCGGTGGTTGGCGAACTCACAAGGAGCGTGCCCCACGAATCCTCTAGCCCAGCGGTCCCCAACCTTTTTGGCACCAGGGACCGGTTTCGTGGAAGACATTTTTTCCACGGGACAGGACGGAGAGTTGAGGGGTTAGGGAGGCACCAAGGGGTGGGCCGCCCCTTTCCTTACCAGCCGCAGCCACCCTCCCTCCCTCCCTCCCTCCTCCCACCAAGCATCAGCCCAAGCTGCAACCTACTCCATGTTCAGCGTGCCGACGGCACCGTGCACCTCCAGCTCATCTACGCGCAAAGCCCGCTCCCGCCTGCAAGCGGCGGCCAGGGTCGTGCCCGCCTGGTCCCCAAGAGGGAGGAGCGGAGCTGCGGCAGCCTCCCCACCCCCGCTGCCACACCCGGAAGCCGCTCTCCCACAGCAGCTCCGAGAGATGCTGGAGTGGGGTCGGTCGGTCGTGGCTTTGCTTCAGCTGGGTGGGCGCCCAGCTGAAGCAAAGCCAAGATGCTGGGGTGGAGGTGGGCAGCTTTGGAACAGCGCGCCCGGAAGTCGCTCTCCCAGAGTCGCTTCCGGCCAGGCGCGCTGTTCCAAAGCCGCCCACCCCCCACCCCAGCGTCCTGGCTTTGCTTCGGCTGGGCAGGCAAGATGGCGCCCCGCCCCCAGGTACGCTGGGGTGGGGGTGGGTAAGTGAAAGCAGCTCACCTGTGCGGCCCAGTTCCTAACAGGCCACAGAGCAGGACCGGTCTGCGGACCGGGGGTTGGGGACCCCTGCTCTAGCCCCTAGCTGTGGTGCTATGAAAGAGCAACTACTCTGCATGCAGGTTCGATCCCCGGCAACTGCAGGTAGGGCTGGAAAAACTCCTGCCTGAAACCCTGGAGGGCTGCTGCTGCCAGTCAGTGTCGGCAATATTGGGCTAGATGGACCAAGGGCCTGACTCAGTTTAAGGCAGCTTCTAGTGTTCCACCCCTTTTTGCCTTTTGCCTGTGGAATTCCCTTCCACAGGCAAGGGCAGGAGCGAGAAGGCCGAGAGCCCTGCTCCTGTCCGGTCTCCAGCAGAACAGAGCTTAGACAGGCATCTTAAACAGCCAGGGTGGTGTACAGGCTAAAGTGTTGGACTGGGAGTCAGGAGATCCAGGTTCGAGTCCACCCACCGGGCCATGGAAACCCACTGGGTGACTTTGGGCCAGTCGCAGACTCTCAGCCCAACCTACCTCACAGGGTTGTTGTTGTGAGGATAAAAACGGAGAGGAGGAGGAGGATTATGTACACTGCTTTGGGTTCCTTGGAGGGAAAAAGGCAGGATATAAATGCAATCTTCTTCTTCTTCTTCTTCTTCTTCTTCTTCTTCTTCTTCTTCTTCTTCAAGCCCAAATGGGAGAAGGCAACACCTTGAAGGGGGAAAGGGGCTCGTCCTTTTTAGGGGGAGGGGGCTTGGGGGCACTGCAAGCACTACCATTCCACTGTACGCTATGGGGCCGCCTCCCCACATGCCTCCGTCACCACCCCATCGTTCTTTTCCCACCCCCTCGGCAGCAAAACCCGGCCCTCGCTCTTCTTCGGGGCTCCGGGCCGAAGCCACGTTCCGTCTGTTCCTTCCCGATGTGGCCTCTGCAGCCATTGTTCTCTGCCTGTGATCTGTGAAAACGGAGCCATTGAGCCCAGTGACAGCGGTGGGCGCAACAGACAGCATCAAAGGGACGTTCACAGGGGAGGGGGAGGGGGCACGCTCTTGGCCTTGACAAAGAGCTGCCTTTAATCAAGAGAATGCTGAAGAGGCGCGGGTTTATTTACTCCATCGTCCACAGCGCGGCAGCTCCTCTTCGGAGCGAGGAGGGGGGGGAGAAGAAGCGCCCCAACATAGGCAGGGAGCCTGCGAAGGGGAGAAGACGTCGTAAGAATGCCAGCAGTAGGCCTGTGGGCACCAGTTGCTGGGGAACATGGGTGGGAGGGTGCTGTTACACCATGTCCTGCTTTGAACACCTGTGAACAGAGCACTGGACTAGAAAGACCCTCGGTCTGATCCAGCAGGGCTCTTCGTATGTAAGCAAAACTCCTGAAGGTTCAAGACGATTCGGACATAACATCCCAGCTTCGTAAACCCCAAATTTATTGACCCAAGAACGAGCATCAAGTTGCGCGTGCACACACACACACACACACCTCTCCCTGCCACTGCTGTCTTCAACCCTGCAGTTCCTTGTTACATCCAAAACAGGGAACTGTGGTTTAATGTTGGTTTACTAAGCACAGTTTTAAACCAGGATCAAACTGAGATTAAACCACAGTTTCAGGCATAACAAGGATGTGGGGTAATGTAATCAGGATCACAGGGCCAAAGTTGTGCATGGGTGAAGAGGGGAAGAACACGCAAATCTGTCCCTCTTTCCCAGCTTATTAAGCCATGACGAGCCCAGCATCCAATAGCAGCCAGTGAGATACCACCAGGGAGTTCCCAACCCCGCTCGTGCTCTTCGCTCCTCTGATGCCATGTTTCTCGCCTGCCCAAGGGTCTCTACTTCCCTTGCTCGGCTCCGTCCATTTCCTTCTGCTGCCCCTTACGCCTGGAACGCTCTTCCAGAACATTTGAGAACTACAAGTTCAATCGCAGCTTTTAAAGCTCAACTAAAAACTTTTCTTTTTCCTAAAGCTTTTAAAACTTGATGTTGTGCGGACTTTATACTGTTAGTTTTACCCTACCCTGTGCCTGCTTACCCTACCCTGTGCCTGTTGGCATTCTCTTCCCCTCCTTATTGTTTTACTATGATTTTATTAGATTGTAAGCCTATGTGGCAGAGTCTTGCTATTTACTGTTTTACTCTGTACAGCACCATGTACATTGATGGTGCTATATAAATAATAATAATAATAATAATAATAATAATAATAATAATAATATGGAGTTAGAATTCTGCAAGTGGAGTTTACCAGTCTTGACACAGAACCATTGACAGAGCTCTCCTCCACCAGCCCGTTCGCTAAGCCTGCATGGGATCCCCCATCTCCTGTGATTACCAGACTGGTGCTGAAATCCAAACCTGGCCGCAGGGACACATTTGTTAGTTACATCCCATTTGAAAAACTGGGTCTGCCTTTGAAAACTGTTCAGAAACTTCAGCTGGTCCAGAATGCTGCAGGAGGAGGCCTGGTCCGCTCCATCTCCCAAAACTAAGCAGGCTGCTAGAGGAGGGAAAGCACTCCTCTGTTCCCAGTAAAGAAATGCAGTTCTGTGTCCCTCTTCCAACAGCTCTCAGCAGGCTAGCACTGTTTTTGGCAGCCTAGTAAGATTGGGGGGCTTTTTTAACCACGCTAAGATAACAACGCTATCTTAAACATCTTTACTAAGCGGGATTTTTAAACCAGGATCCAACTACCATGAAACTGCAGTCCCCCTGTTTCGGATGTAATGAGGAACTGGGATTTAATATAATCAGCTACACAGAGCCAAAGCTGTACATGGGAAGTAGAGGGCACAAGGCGGCCACAGCTCCGTGGTAGAGCACACATTTCGCATGCAGACGGTCCCAGGTTCAATCCCCGGCGTCTTCAAGTAGTGCTGGATGAACTCCTACCTGAATTACTGGAGAGCCACTGCTGCCAGTCAGTGCCGACTATACTGGGCTAGATGGACCATGGATTTGACTCAGTCTCGGGCAGCTTCCTGTGTTCCTATCTTTTTTTCTAAACGAAAAAGCCCCACCTATTCTAGCCATTTGAAAATGACATTTGAAAAGCCGTTTGTGCTACAGGGAGCCACACCGCATAATCACAGCTTATTGGGGGTGCGTAGACGCTTGAAGTTTGCTGGGTTACACAGCTGCCACCTCTTCATGTTTTCCATGAGCTGCTCCTGCTGTTACTACAATTGGATTTTGTTCCTTCCAGCATAAGGGACAGCGCTGCCTGTATTCCAGTTTGCATCAGAACATTCCTGCACCCCGTCTTGTCGAAGTATTTGATGCCCAGGGAAAGAGCAAAAGGGCTGATTGCCCACCCTCTCTAAGCAGGAAAAGCTATTGATACGACAGAAGGAAAAGAGGGAAAGAGCCTCTTCCCCTCCCCAAATCTGAGAGGTGAAGTGAAAGATGCTGCCAGTTGTGTGTGTGTGTGTGTGCCTATGTGTGCATGCTCTGAGACTATTTTCCGCTCCTCTTAAGGATGCAACCCCAGCAAGCACCGAGGCCTCTTTTTCAATCCCTCTTGAGAATCCACATCGTTTCAGCAGCATCTCCCAGGCTCCGCAAAGCAAGCAGACTTTCGCTTTCAGCCACGCTCCATTCAGCTCCAAACAATGGGGGACAATGGAAGAAGGGGAAAGGGTGCCCGCCTTTGAGCCGCATTCAAGAGGCCATCTGCTCCTGCCGTCACTGCCAAGGCTGGGAACCGGGAAGATCCCAGGTTCAGACTTAATCTGAGCCACTTAGCAAGTGATCCTTAGGCAGAACCAGCTGACCCCCCCTCTTTGCTACGGCCAACCCAACTGTTAAAAATCAAGTTGAAAGCGGGAGCCCCCTTAAAACCAGATGCCGCAGAAGAGAAGCACGGATCCGAACCTGCCTGGTTGCAGGGATGGTCTTCAGTAGCCGTTCAAGTGCCGCCAGCGTCAGAATTTAGGCAGGGTGTGACCAGAGGCAGGGCCTTTCCTAAAAAGGCACCCTGGGTTTAGAGCACCCGTCCCAAAGATGCCTGCCTGGCGCCCATCCTGTTGAGCTTTAGTTGCAGCGTTAAAACAGAGGGATATCGTTTGTTGCAGCTTCTGATGTTTTAGTGCTACTAGTAGCTTCACTTCTGTTTTATTACTGTTTATATTTTGTGTCTCTGTTACTTTATTGCCTACGTCTCATATGTTATTATGACGTCGTGATCTTAAAAAGTATTCTTGTGTTTTCTGATAAAAGCCGCCTTGTGGATTTTTCAAAATTGAAAAAATGGCATATACATGCCTGAAACAGAACAAATCATAGAATCATAGAATAGCAGAGTTGGAAGGGGCCTATAAGGCCATCCAGTCCAACCCCCTGCTCAATGCAGGAATCCACCCTAAAGCATCCCTGACAGATGGTTGTCCAGCTGTCTCTTGAATGCCTCTAGTGTGGGAGAGCCAACAACCTCCCCAGGCAACTGGTTCCATTGTCGTACTGCTCTAACAGTCAGGAAATTTTTCCTGATGCCAGCCGGAATCTGGCTTCCTTTAACTTGAGCCCGTTATTCCTTGTCCTGCACTCTGGGAGGATCAAGAAGAGATCCTTGCCCTCCTCTGTGTGACAACCTTTCAAGTCCTTGAAGAGTGCTATCATGTCTCCCCTCAATCTTCTCTTCTCCAGACTAAACATGCCCGGTTCTTTCAGTCTCACCTCATAGGGCTTTTTTTCCTTCTAAAACTGTACCTAAAGGAGCCGTCACAATAAAGGGGGGAGAGGCCCCCACACACACACCTGTAATACAGACACTGTGTCAAAACATGGGAAATGTACAGCCGGCAGTGGCCCAAGACATGCGTTGGTCCAAGATGATGCCCTACACAATTTGAAAGTTGCACTTCTTGCCATGACACACAGAGGGAGTTGGTGTAATTTTTAGGCTGCACTCTGTACATGCTCAGGGGCTTTGCAGTCATCCTTCCAGCATGGCAGGAAAGGTCCAGATAACACAAAAAGCTTCTAGCGCAGTCTTCCTCAACCTGGGGCGCTCCAGATGTGTTGGACTACAACTCCCAGAATGCCCCAGCTGGCTGGGGCATTCTGGGAGATGCAGTCCAACACATCTGGAGCGCCCCAGGTTGAGGAAGGCTGCTCTAGCGGGATGAGAGATACAAACCTCACTACTGAAAACAAGTTCCAGGCCTGAGCAGTCCCTGTTTGCCAGGCATACACACACACACACACATCTATCATCTTGTATGGCTTTACTGCAATCCATTATATCCTCCCAGGTTCTTTAGCCCTTCAATTTTAAAAACGTCGTGCGTTTTTCAATCTTCATACGTTTTTGTATTTTATAGTTTTAAATTTTGTTTTGTGAACCACCCAGAGAGCTTCAGCTATTGGGCGGTATAGAAATGTCACCAACTGTCCGCTGAGTGTCCTGTGTAACAAGCCAGGAGCAGCCTGCCAGCGGAGCAGAGATGCTTCCAACAAACACCCATCCGGACCGTAACATCCAGACCTTTGAGAGTTAATGCTTCGAAATCCAGAGAAAGGGCTTAACAGAAATTTCTAGCCGGACAGCCGGCTCTTCCTTTAGCAGCCTGTTATCAAGCAATAGAATCAGATGGTGATTTACAGCAGAAGGTGCAAAGAAGCACCCTGGAGCAAATTCCAGGGGGCCTGATAAGACCCAGATAAACAAAGGACGGTCTTGGGAGGGACGGAGGGGGCTTCAAGGTGCCGTGGTATTTCATAGCAGGATTCCAAGCTAAAGGCAATAACCCTTCGCCGTAGAAATTCATCTCTAGGTGAATTTATAAGGAACAGCAGATTATGGATAACTCAGACAAGAACCTTTGCAGGTGCACTTTGCAGCTGGCAGCCCAGGGGCTCTTATCCAGATCCCAAAGGTTCCACAGCCGACTCTCAGCACATCACTCTGCTAAAATATGGCACCTCTTCTGCTTCCTTACACACAAGCCCCAGACAATGGGCTCTTTAGCTAGGGTGACCATATGGAAAGGAGGACCGGGCTCCTGTATCTTTAATAGCTGTATAGAGAAGGGAATTTCAGCAGGTGTCATTTGTATATATGGGGAACCTGGTGAAATTCCCTCTTCATCACAGCAGTTAAAGCTGCAGGAGCTATACTAGGGTGACCAGATTTAAAAGAGGGCAGCTTTAACTGCTGTGTTGAAGAGGGAATTTCACCAGGTTCCCCATATATACAAATGACACCTGCTGAAATTCCCTTCTCTATACAGCTATTGAAGGAGCTATACTAGAGTGACCAGATATTATTATTATTATTATTATCATCATCATCATCATCATCATCATCATCATCATCTCACCTTTTCCCCAATGGTGGGCCTCAAGTTTAAAACATACATGGGGGGGGAGGGAAACAAAACCATAAACGTTTAAAATACACAACAAAATTATAAGACATTAACATAGATGGAGGGCCAGATTATTCTCCAAAGGCCTGCTGGAACAAAAAGGTTTTAGCCTGCTTCCGAAAGCCCATCAAGGAGAGAGCCAGCCAAGCTTCCCCGGGAAGAGAGTTCCAGAGCACCGGAGCAGCCACCGAGAAGGCCCTCTCCCATGTTCTCACCAAGCGCACCTGTGAAGATGGTGGGACTGAAAGAAGGGCTTCCCCAGAAGATCTCAAAGCATGGGCAGGCTCATAAGGGAAAACACGTTCCTTCAAATAACCTGGACCCGAGCCATATAGGGATACAAAAGAGGGCAGGGCGCCTGCAGTTTTTACTGTTGTGACGAAGAGGGAATTTCACCAGGTGCTGCGTGCCTACAAATGACACCTGCTGAAATTCCCTTGTCTCTACAACTGTTAAAGGTACAGAAGCCCTGTCCTCCTTTCCATATGGTCACCCTAACTGCAGTAGCCATTAAGCGCCAGCCAGGAAGCTAGTAGATGGGGATAAAGCTAGAGTGACCATATGGAAAGGAGGACTGGGCTCCTGCATTAACAGTTGCCTAGAAAAGGTCTGAAAAGGTTGCTCACACCTGGTGCAAACCCTTTGCTAAATTTTAAAAAATAAAACAAGATGCTGCACCTAAGCGACCCCAACTCTGTACCCAGAATACACTTATGCAAACTGAGCAGACCTGCATAATTTGTCTTATTTTGCATACTTTGTTCTCGTTTTGCTCTTCAAGGAGAGGCGCCAGGAGCTATGCGGAGCTCCCTCGCCCCAGCCCCATCTACTAGAAAGCTTACTCCGACACCAAGTTGCAGCTGCTTTGCAGTCATGAACGTTAGAAACCTGTGCGGTTTGTTTTTCTTTTTAACAACAGCTGAGATGCCGAATTCGGCACCGAATACGACATTCTACCATTTTTGCGTGCGCGGCCACAGAATCACGGAAGGCCCACGACCCTGTCAATAACATTCCACGAGACCGGCCTTTCCCTCCTACGCTACGGCTCCCTTGAAGCTGCTATTAGCCGAGGGGGAAAAGCACAGGCTTAAAAGGCTACATCGTCTGCCATCCCGAACCTGGTCCCCTCCATATGTGTGTGTGGGGGGGGGCTAATGGCTGTGCTGGTTGGAGATGATGGGAGATGTAGTCAAAGACATACAGAGGATACAACTAGATGAAGGCTGGCTTACATCCACATTTCTCTTTCTGCACTTAATAGCGGTTCAGGGACAGAGAGCATGTAAGGTGCAGTAAGAGTTAACCCCCTGTCCCCCACTGTCCCTCTGCACTGCAGCCCCAATACCAGCCAGGGTGCCCGACTACAGCTCTTTGAGAAAGAAAAAGGACACCCAAACATGACACCCACAGCACCTCCAGTTTGACTCTAATATTTAGGGATCTGAGGGTCACAGTCTTCCATTTATGGACAGCCAGTTCACAGCTGATAAGTCCTTATCATTTGCACCCCATCATAATGCGCGAGCGCAGCGGCACACAGCCAACCTTGCAGCTCATCCATTAATGCCAGCAGCCGGCCAGCGCTATTGCAACGCCCCACCAAGTGAAGAAGCGAAAACCTACTTGCTGCTTGAATCCTCGCCTTGCGGCTCACCACCAACCCAAAGCGATTCCGAGCCATGCAGTCGTACTCGCCCTCATCGGAGGAGCCGTCGCCCTTCAGTTTCTGGAAGTGGGAGAAGTACAGCGAGCCGTTGGCGAGCGTGAAAGAGTCCTCGTTGTCGGCCACCAGGACCCCATTCTTTCGCCACGTGATGCTGATGGGTAGGATCCCTTCCACCTGGCAATACAATACCAGCGGCTGTTCCTGCACAGCTATGTGGTCACTGGGTTCTATGGTGAAGGCTAGCTCTGTGGAACGGCTAACATCTGGAAGAGAAGGGATAGAAAGAACCGGGGTTATTTCAAAGGCCACCCGGTTAGTCTCCCCGCTATGTGATGTGACACAGAGATATGAGATAATTCAATTTAGCCATGGGATCAACTTTACATCATCATCAACATCATCATCATCGTTATTTCATTTCATTTCTATACCACCCCATAGCCGAAGCTCTCTGAGTGACTGACAACCATTCATTCAGGGTGACCATATGGAAAGGAGGACAGGGCTTGATGGCCTTATAGGCCCCTTCCAACTCTACTATTCTATGGTTATTACTATTATTATTTATTTATTTATATAGCACCATCAATGTACATGGTGCTGTACAGAGTAAAACAGTAAATAGCAAGACCCTGCCGCATAGGCTTACATTCTAATAAAATCATACTAAAACAATAAGGAGGGGAAGAGAATGCAAACAGGCACAGGGTAGGGTAAACAGGCACTGAGTAGGGTAAAACTAACAGTATAAAGTCAGAACAAAATCAAGTTTTAAAAGCTTTAGGAAAAAGAAAAGTTTTTAGTTGAGCTTTAAAAGCTGCAGTTGAACTTGTAGTTCTCAAATGTTCTGGAAGAGCGTTCCAGGCGTAAGGGGCAGCAGAAGAAAATGGACGAAGCCGAGCAAGGGAAGTAGAGACCCTTGGGCAGGCGAGAAACATGGCATCAGAGGAGCGAAGAGCACGAGCGGGGCAATAGTGTGAGATGACAGAGGAGAGATAGGAAGGGTTCTATCTTTATCAGTTGTACGGAAAGATTCATTTCAGTAGGTGTCATTTGTATGCATGCAGCACCTGGTGAAATTCCCTCTTCATCACAATAACTAAAGCTGCAGGAGCTATACTAGAATGACCAGATGCAAAAGAGGGCAGGGCTCCTGCAGCTTTAACTGCTGTGATGAAGAGGGAATTTCACCAGGGGCTGCATCTATACAAATGACACCTGCTGAAATTCCCATTTCAATACAACTATGAAAGACATAGGAGCCCTGCCCTCCTTTTCATATGGTCACCTATTTTAAAAAATACAACAGCATTACAAAATACAACATAATAAAAACAGTCATTATTGGAGATAGGTGTTTGGAAGAGAGCTGAATTCATAGAATCATTGAATAGTAGAGTTGGAAGGGGGCCTATAAGGCCATCGAGTCCAACCCCCTGCTCAATGCAGGAATCCACCCGAAAGCATAATCCAAGGTACTTCTTATCCTCTTGTTTTCACACAATGTGAATCTGGAATTGTGGAACAGAAAAACGAAAACCATGCAAACAGCTGTAAGCAACTTTAGCAAACAAATATATTCCCTAACAGACCTGTTCAAAAAACAGCAGACAGAGATGCCCCATTGTATACCATTAAAAGCCAGGGAGTAGAGGATGGTCTTTAACTGGTGCCGAAAAGATGCCAGTGCCGGCACCAGGCAGGCCTCAGTGGGGAGCTTATTCCATAGTCAGGAGGCCACCACTGAGAAGGCCCTCTCCCTTGTGAATTTCCAAGCCTCCCTTGGAGGTGGCACTTGGAGGGAGGCCCCAGAGGCTTATCCTAGTGTCTGGGTATGTTCACGCTATTTCTCAAAAGAACACCAACCCACACAATGAGTTCCCAGGGTTGTACCTAGGAATGCAAAAAATCTGTGCACAAAATGCAGAGCATAAGGCATAAGATATAGCACACAAGTGGAAACCTTAGGATCTCAGCATTCTGACGCTACAAGAGAATAATATTTCTAGTCCTCACTGTCAGAGAAGAAAACCTGGAACTGCTTGGACAGTTTTGCAAACTCCTTGAAGCCGGAGTGGGTCTAGCTAGAGCTTCTCAGAAAAGCAATAGCTCCCTATAAAGCCCAAAGTTCTGCCATGAAGAGCAGGGAGGTCCCAGGTGAAAGAATCAATTTGGGGAGAACCAGTGTTGGGTTTTAGGCACCAGCCCGGACCATAAAAGAGTCTGCCCAATTCACACTGCAAGTAAAAAAAAGAAGCTTTGGATTAATTCAGCTCTCTTCCACAACACCCATCTCCCTCTATGTTTAGAAGTCTGCTCCTCAACTCCCTGTTTAAAACACGGGCATCTCTTTAAAGACAGAGTGGGGGGAGGGAGATTCTGCAAGGGTCCTAGCAGGACAGGATGAAGCCCTGATGTTTTAAGATGCTTAATGGGTTAATAAAAACCACGGACAAAAGCCATGTTTATTCTCAGACTCGGCCACTAAATGGAGCCTCTCCATTTGGGAAAGTTCTGGCAGCCTCACCTTTGACATGCAGCTCGGTAACCCAGCCTTCCTTTGTCTCCCCCGTCCATCTGCCTCATCTCAGGTTACACTTCAGGCTGATCCTCTCATAATCCAATTTAAGTTGCCATATAAAGTGAGAGGGAGGATTTTGAAAGCACCCAAGCCCAGGTCTCCAAGAGGAGACGGATTCTCTTGCCCAAAGATATTTTTTTTCCCTTAGTGTGTTCTTAAAAAAAAAAAGTGTGTATGTATGTTGGGGGTGGGTGGGGGTAAGGAATTCAATCCCTCATCAAGCAGGCTCAACGGGATGCCTGGCAGCGATTACCGCCCCTGCCGCCATCACGGCCGGGCCGCCAAAACCATAGAGAAGACAAGCCAGAGTGTCTTAGCCACCACTGGCCAAGGAATATGGTCCGGCTGTAGCAAAGGGAACTGTTTAGTTTAGGGAACAGGGGAATCATAGAATCATAGAATAGCAGAGTTGGAAGGGGCCTACAAGGCCATAGAGTCCAACCACCTGCTCAATGCAGGAATCCACCCTAAAGCATCCCTGACAGATGGTTGTCCAGCTGCCTCTTGAAGGCCTCTCGTGTGGGAGAGCCCACAACCTCCCTAGGTAGCTGATTCCACTGTCGCACTGCTCTAACAGTCAGGAAGTTTTTCCTGATGTCCAGCCGGAATCTGGCTTCCTTTAACTTGAGCCCGTTATTCCGTGTCCTGCACTCTGGGAGAATCGAGAAGAGATCCTGGCCCTCCTCTGTGTGACAACCTTTGAAGTCTTTGAAGAGTGCTATCATGTCTCCCCTCAATCTTCTCTTCTCCAGGCTAAACATGCCCAGTTCTTTCAGTCTCTCTTCATAGGGCTTTGTTTCTAGACCTCTGATCATCCTGGTTGCCCTCCTCTGAACACGCTCCAGTCAGAGGAAACGTAATAGAGGTGTACCAAATGATGCCTGGTGTGGAGAATGTGGATAGGGAGCTTCAGCTGTTGGACGTTATAAAAATGCAATAAATAAAATAAATAAAATAAATAGGAAGACATTTTTCTCCCTCTCTCATAATACTAGAACCCAATGGGGTCATCCCATGAAGCTAGTTGGTGGAAGATTCAGGACAGATCAAAGGAAGGCCGTCTTCACACAGCACATAGTTAAACTATGGAACTCACTACCACAAGATGTAGTGACGGCCACCACTTTTGATGGCTTTAAAAGGGGAATGGATAAATTCCTGGAGGAGAAGGCTATCAATGGCTACTAGTCCTGATGGCTATGTGCTACCTCCAGTATCAGAGGCACTAAGCCTATATACACGAAATGCTGGGGAACATGGACGGAAGGGTGCTGTTGTACTGTGTCCTGCTTGTGGATTTTCCACAGGTAAGGCTACTGAACAGAATGCTGGACTACATGGACCTTGGTTTGTTCCAGCATGGCTCTTCTTAAGTTCTTATGTTCTTATAATGATGGCGGCATGTTTCACAATTCAACTGAGTCAGGTTACTGCTTCATCCTCCAGATTTGGGGGCGGCGGTTCTTGGCAAGACGTCCTCAGTCCCCACCCACCCCTCCTCACTGTCCCAGTTTGTTTCTACTCCCGCTCTCTACCGAGGACTCAGACATTGGCTTGATGCAGGGACCTCAGCAGTTGCCCAGACAATGCCAAACTTTGAGCACCTCCTCAGGTGCTGTTCACACATTCACACATACATGGAATGCAGGAAGCTGTCTTATACGGAGTCAAAGCACTGATCCATCTAGCCCAGTACTGATGACACTGGCCCTGTTCAGACAACATACTAAGCCATGATGAGTAAGCATTTTGAGCTAACCGTGATGGCTTAGTATATCGTGTGAACAGCGTTTTTCCGAACCATGGTGGCTACATAGCCACCGTTGAACCATGCTCACTAAACACTTGCTGCAAAACAGTTAGAGGCCCTAACCATGGCTTAGTGTGTTGTCTGAACAGGCCCACTGACTGGCAGCAAGGGCTCTCCAGGGTTTCAGGCAGTTTTTCCAGCCGGAGATCGAACCTGGAACCTTGGACATGCAAAGCATCTGCTCTATCACTTTGGGTGTAGGACAGCACAAATACATACATACATACATACATACATACACACACACACACACACACACACACACACACACACACACCATAACATTTCAGCAGCATGGAGATCCCACAGCCAAGCAGTGCTCAGGCAAAGGAACTGTTTGCTAGAACAAGCACAGCACAACGGAGTCTGTGTCACCACCATCCTTAATTATATTTACACCTCGCCTTCCCCCCCCCCCCCAAAGGAGCTCAAGGTGGCATACATGAGCCTCCTCCTCTCCATTTTATCCTCACAGCAACCCTGTGAGGTAGCTTAGGATCACAGCAACCCTGTGAGGTAGCTTAGGATGAGTCAATGACTGGCTCAAAGTGACCCAGTGAATTTTTTGGGCAAATGGGGACTAGAACCCGGGTCTCTGTCAAACTCCTAGCCCAACAGCCTAACCACTACAGCAACGCAATTGCCAACGGTCCAGAGAAGGGCACAATTTGTCAGAATGATGATCTTATTCTTGCCGTTTCTTGCTTTCACAGACCTTCTTGCCACCATCTGAATTCTATCCAACTTCAAACTCACCGAGAAATGCGAGTCTGCTGGGATTTAGCGTATCCGGAAGGGATTTCTCACATTCATCCATCTGATGAAGTGGACAGCAGTCCACGAAAGCTTGCGCCATAATAAACGTGTTAGTCTCTAAGGGGCTGCAAGGCTCTGGTGTGCTCACATGAAAGGTGGCCTAGAGCAGGCCTCCATGGCATGACTTCCCACTAGGCTGAACCCACCCCTTCCAGCCTAGTGTGGCTTCCCAGGTATCTGACATACGCACATTTGGGCAGTGCAGCAAAACCAGGGATTTTATCAAGCCACTGGTGGTAGGCCACCAGCCACGGCTGGTGGGCAATGACTGGCAGGCTGGATCTAATCAGTGGAACCAAACTGGGTCCCCCAGATGAAGAGCGGCAAAGCTCTTGACTCGACACAATTATTTTTGCCTTATCAGGTTTTAGATCTTAAAACGCCCCAGCCTCCTGCCTGACATTCAAAATTATAGGAAAAGGAATGTCAACCGTAGAGCAAGCATTCCCAGCCGGACCCCCTCTCTCCAGCCCCTGCCCTTCCTCCTCTCCCCCCAAGTGGAGAGCAGCAGCGTCCTTTTAAGACAAAGGAATGTTTGCTTTAGAGGTCAGCTCAGACTGACTAGCAGAGAGTTGCATCACGAAAAAGAAGGTGATTCTGGATAAGGAGAGGTTTTTATTTTATAGGCATCATCCTCAAACGAAACGGATTGCAGCTTTAGGCTAAGGCAAAAGGTAGAGTGCGCGGGCTCAACTTTCTAGGCAAATGGAAACAATAAAATCACACGATTAATTGAGAAGGAAGAAAGGGGCTCCATTCACTTCACTGGAGGAAAAAAATAATTGCAACTAATTTCTTAATGTACCCACCCACGTTAGCTGCATATCAAATCTCACATCAACCAAGCCCTGGGGAAAAGACACACGATTTACCAAAAAGGAGTCTTCGCCATTAAAATTATGTGGTGCTGCAAAACAAATGATCCGAAGTATGTTTACTCAGAAGTAAGTCCATCTGGGTTCAGTGGGGCCTATTGCAAAGTAGGAGCACATAGGATTGCAGCCTGATATGCCAAGTTAGCTTCTTAAATAACTGGGTGATTCTTCGTAAGTCAATTAAGTGCACGCTTGTCTTGGCTCCAGCTGGGGTTTTGTCAAGTTTTTTTTTAAATAAAAAAATCGCTTTATCTTTTATTAACAGCAAAAGAAGAAAGGGTGGAAGAGAAATATAATTGACAATGACACAATGGAAGAGGAAGAACCTCACAACAAAATCTCCCCCTTTCTGACAGCCCCCCCCCAAGAAACATTTCATATCTTCCTCAGTGATATGACGTGTGACAACACAAATGGTTATTTAACCAAAAATATCACCCAATATTTGATCATAGCGCAAACAATTAGCCTTGGCAAGGTTGGACTCAGAGCTTTACCTTGCAGAGAGAGGAGGAAGGAAAAAAAGGGCCTAAGATGAAGGAATGGCGTTCAAGGCACTTTGAAGTGGATTTAATTATTATTTCACCACCCCCTCCTCCCAACCATCTCTTTCAACTGAACATTGCATCTGCTATTCCTTTTAACAACTTGAACCATGTTTACAAATCACAGTTTGCCCAGTTTGGACATAAGAACCTAAGAAGAGCCATGCTGGATCAGACCAAGGGTCTGTCTAGTCCAGTACTGTGTTCACACAGCGGCCAACCAGCCACTGGCCAGGGATGAACAAGCAAGACGTGGTGCAACAGCACCCTCCCGCCCATGTTCCCCAGCAACTGGTGCACACAGGCTTATTGCCTCGAATACTGGAGACAGCACACAACCATCAAGACTAGTAGCCATTGATAGCCTTCGCCTCCAGGAATTTCTCCAACCCCCTTTTGAAGCCATCCAGATTGGTGGCCATCACTACATCTTGTGGTAGTGAGTTCCATAATTTATCTAGGCGCTGTTATGACAAACTTTTCCATTAAGTCGAAAGTGAGGGGAAATCAGAGCACATGAAGGGGGAACAGGGAAGAGAAAGGTGAGTGCAAGTAAGCCCCACGTACACCAGTTGCTGAGGATTATGGGTGGCAGGGTGCTGTTGCAACCATGTCCTGCTTGATTAGGGTGACCATATGAAAAGGAGGACAGGGCTCCTGTATCTTTAACTGTAATGTAGAAAAGGGAATTTCAGCAAGTGTCAATTGAAGAGGGTGGAATTCTCTCTTCATCAACACAGTTAAAGCTGCAGAAGCCCTGCCCTCTTTTGTATCTGGCCACTCTACTATAGCTAGTGTAGCTTTAACTGTTGTGATGAAGAGGGCATTTCACCCACTTCAATTGACACCTGCTGCAATTCCCTTTTCTACATTACTGTTAAAGATACAGGAGCCCTGTTCTCCTTTTCATAGGGTCAGCCTATGCTTGATGGTCCCTGGTTGACAGCTGGTTGGCCACCGAGTGAACAGAGTGCTGGACTAGACAGAGCCCTGGACTGATCCACCATGGCTCTTCTTAGGTTCTTAAGTCTCATCCGTGCAGCACCAAATCACAGTTTGCTGTTACGCCCCTATCTGGACAGGGATAACCTAGCTTCAGTTGTCCATACTCTGGTAACTTCCAAATTAGATTACTGCAATGCCCTCTACATGGGGCTGCCTTTGAAGACGGTCCGGAAGCTGCAGCTTGTACAAAATGCAGCGGCCAGATTGATAGCTGGAACAGGGAGCTTTGAGCATGTAACACCGATTCTGGCCCGCTTGCATTGGCTGCCTATATGTTTCTGAGCCCAATTCAAGGTGCTGGTCTTAACCTATAAAGCCCTACATGGCTTGGGACCACAATACCTGATGGAACGCCTCTCCCGACATGAACCTACCCGTACACTGCGCTCAACATCTAAGGTCCTCCTCCGAGTGCCTACTCCAAGGGAAGCTCAGAGGATGGCAACAAGGGAGAGGGCCTTTTCAGTGGTGGCCCCCCGACTGTGGAATGATCTCCCCGATGAGGCTCGCCTGGCGCCAACATTGTTATCTTTTCGGCGCCAGGTCAAGACTTTTCTCTTCTCCCAGGCATTTTAACAGCATTTTAACAGCATTTAACAACGTTAAGTTTGTTTTTAATGGACCCCACAATTGTTGTTTTTAAATGGATACTGTTGTTTTTATACTGTTTTTATGTGTGTGTGTGTGTGTGTGTGTGTGTGTTTAAATTGTATACTTTTAATGTTTACTATTTTTAAATGTTGTAAACCGCCCAGAGAGCTTTGGCTGTGGGGCGGTATATAAATGTAATTAAATAAATAAATAAATAAATAAATACTTCTAAACCACCAATGCCAGACTGAAGCCATGGTGCAGTCGTTTTTGCTAAGCCACTGGCGCTCCTGAAAAATGTTGTATGCCACCATCAGACAGCAAGCGGGGTGGCTTGAGAGACATTGTCCATGGCAGCCCCGCCTTGGGCCAATATATTTCTAGATTGTCTGTGCATATCCATGGTAGTCCTTTGTGGCACAAGGTCAAGTGGAAGAACAGAGAAAACTCTTTTTCCACTTCATAGTAGATTCTCTGCCTGTCCACATCACAGGCAACTAGGCAAGGGACTTTAATTAATTTTATTAATTTCCTTCGAAGATAACAGTGTGGTGCACATGGTTCTACCACTGCCACCACCAATAATAATAATAATAATAATAATAATAATAATAATAATAATAATAATGACTTAAGTAAGTAATACATTTGTGTAAAAGCTAACATACCCCACTCTTCTATCAGAAAGGCATGCAGAGCAGCTATTAATAAGCAGAAAAACAATAAAATTGCAATAAAAACTTATCTTCGCAACAACCCCATTAGGCTAGGCTGAGAGATAGGGACCCAGTTCACACGTAATGACAATTCCTGGGTTGCTTAACCCAGAAATTGTAGGGCTAAGCAGCAACAAGCAAGTGCGCTGCCTCCCGCACTTTTTGTTTCTGCTTTCAATCAACAACCCAGGATTGTCCCATTCCTGGGTTGTTATTGTGAGGTCCGAACCCAGAACTCTAGGTTGTTTACAGGTTAAACAATCCAGAATTTACCGAACAGTCGGGCATGGTTTGTTGTTGCCTGAAAGCAGAAACAACTAGCACGTGGGCGGTAGTGTGCTTGCTTGCTACCGCTAAACCATTATGTGCAAACCAGGTCAATGACAAGTAGCAAACTTCTTGACTGGGTGGGAATTTGAAGCTGGGCCTCCCCAGTCCGATATGCTAATTGCTACACTGTCCAGACGCTCTACATTTACGGGCCTGCCTCATAACATACCCCATTTCTGAATGCTTAGCTCTCTTTCCATTTTGGAGAAAATATAATCCCAAGGGTGTTTTATCTTCCTTTATTCCTCAAACCTACATTAAAGGATTCTTGTCCGTACCAATCTGAAACATAAAGGCTGCAATCCTATCGTACACTCACCTGGGAGTCAGCCCCTCTGCACACAGTAGGACTTACTTCTGAATGAGTTAGCAGGCTCTGGAATCTTATACCCCTGATAACAGGGGGAATTTTGCTTCTGGACAGAACAAGTTGTAAATGCACAATCCCAATCACATTTGAACAAAACACCCCTCCTAATATTTTTCAGATGTTCTAAAACCCGGCTGAAACCTTCCCAGGTGTTAGCACTCCAAATACAATTGCGAAAAGGAAACAGGAAGGAAACATTTTTAAAAAGGAAAAAACTCTAAGGAGACCGCCAGAAGGAGATCAAACTAGATCTGACCCTTTTTCCCTTTCTTTTGCAAAATGACAGGAGGCTCAATCAGGGATTCCAGGAGGGGGCACTGAAGGAGGTTTTGTCATGTGAAATCTGCTTACAGCTACAGTAAGGTAGGGTGACCATATGGAAAGGAGGACAGGGCCCCTGTATCCTTAACAGTTGCATTGGAAAAGGAATTTCAGCAGGTGTCATTTGTATGCATGCAGAACCTGGTGAAATGCCCTCTTCATCACAACAATTAAAGCTGCAGGAGCTTCATAAGTCCAAAATGCATTGCCAAAAACAAATAAATACTTTCTAAGATATATCTCTGTTTCCACCCCTTGCCCTTGGCTTTTTTTCACTTGCTACTTGGGGATTTCTTTATTTTTGGCGGCTTCTGTGTTGCCTGACCCATGTTCTGGGATCCCAGTTGTGGGTCTTCTGGGTTGGGTTTTAGGCCTGCAGCCATAGACACAGCCTTTTGGCTTACAGGTAATGGTTGTGGTAATGGTGACATGGTTGGCTCTTGCCCACCCCCACGGCCCCCACCTTGTTTCCCACATAAAGCCCTCTTCAAAAAGACACTACAGGGGTCTCTTAAAGTTCTGTACACCAGACTTCCCCAATGGCAGATTAAGTTGGGTTCTACTATGTGGGCTCAGATCTGGAAGATTCTGGAATACGCAGGGCCGGTTTAAGACATGCTGAAGTCCTAAACTGTGTCAAGTTTCATGGACCCCAAACCATAAAAATGAAGAGAAAAAAGTATATTACATTATTGTAGAAAGGTTAAGGAAAGGTTAATGCACCCAGCATTAGCAGGTGCTTCTAGTGTTAGACAGCCTTCTCTGAAGATGTATATAAAAGCACTAATAAAGTAAGTTGATCTGAATGTCTTTTAAACTGGCTTTCATTTGCGCTTATTACCTCCAATACAAAATGCTGCGTTGCCACACTTTCTCTCTATATAAAGCAACTCTGCTGTGAGTCACACCAGCCTTTCTAACATATTTAAACCAAAGTGATTTCATCTTAGTTATTCCATGATATTTAGAGGCTCCTCACAACATGACGCCCTAAGCCATGGCTTACTTAGCTTGTTCCTAAATCCAGCACTAGAAACACAGAGCCCTTTCCAACTTGCCCCAAATCCTCCATGGCACTGAGAACGGAACACACACCACCCTAAACAAGGTCTTACAAGCACTTAAGTAGCGTGGTATTATTTCTTCCCACGGTAATCCGTTGGAAATGTTGCAGCAAAATCAGCTCCGAGCCCTCTCAAGCTGAGGTTGCACTGGGACCACGACCACAACTCAGCCAGGCCGGGCCATTGGCAGGCCTCCTCTGCCTCTCGTCCTTTCAAAGAGCAATTACGGGCATGTTCACTTCCTTCGCTGTTGCTTTTACGGGGTCGCTAAACACGTGAAAACAATTATTTTTATTCTCCTGCAAAACCAAAACTTTCCATATTGTTTTGGGTCGACTGGCCAAGAACAGCCTTTTTCACGAGCTCTGTTACATAATTTATTGGTTTTTTTAAAAACTCTGTAAAACTAAAAAGAGCTCCAGTAAAGTTCAGACTAGTCGGGAGACTGAAGTCACTCTAAATTGACTCCCTGACGCACAAACCCTCTAACTATTTGGTCTTGGCAGATGCTTGCAGTCTACAGATATGCTACTGATTTACTGACAGAATAGAAAAGTATTGAGGATTCAGAAACTTAGGAAAATAGACACAGGGACTGCAGTGACTAAACTTTTCTATCGCCTCCAAACTAAACGGCAGATCGGGCTAATAAATCTGTACAGATTTAGCCCTTCACTCGCCATAATGTCAAGTTGAACTTCTCTCGTCTTGCGGGAAACACAGAACGCTGCGGCGTCGCACCGTGAAGTGATGTTCTACGGCAGGTCACAGAGAGGGAAAGCCGGCCGTGCGGGTAGCCCAGGCTTCTTCGCTCAAGGAAAGCCAGGCGTGGGGCTCTATCCTGCCATGCTGTTCCTCAAGCACACAAACGGCACGTTGGGAGACCCGGCGGTAAAGAAGAGGCGGTGGATACCATGGGAACGGGAGCAAGGCCTTCCAAACAGCAGCCACTGCACCATGGCGATAAAGCCAGGCTCCCTTGATCTCTCCAGGCCACACAAAGGAGCTGCTGGTGTGGGAGAGGGAGGGGAGGGGAGGGAGGGGACGCTCCGGCGGGGCTGGGATAAAAGAGCCCTCTCTGGATGGAGAGCCACTTCCAAAGGCGGTGTGGCGCGCAGCTGGGCTGGTGGGGTGACTCTGGGCCCCTTCCGAGGAGAGTGAGGGACGCCCGAGAACAATAGGAGACAAGCAAAGCGAGAAAGGCCGAATGGGATTTAGTACTTGGAAGATGTACCACAAAACGACCGTACAAGGCAGCGATTTTACTCCCTCACTACGGCCATAGCTAGACGGGGCGATATCCCGGGGATCGCCCCAGGATCGTCCCTGTGTGTCCACATGATGTACAGGGCATCCCGGAAGCAGGGAGGGATGATCCCTTCCTTTCCACGGGATAGCACCCTACCCTTTAGGCGCATTTTTTTCCATGGTCTCAGGATGATCCCGAGACCGCAGAAAGTGTGGCCCACTGCCGCGGTTTGTCCCGGCTCCTCGCGGTTACTCGTGAAGAGCCGGGAACTGTGCATGGGACGCAAAGCTCCTCAGGAGCTGTGCGCCCATCGAGGGTGGGGGGGAGCGGGAAAAATTGCTTTTAAACAAAAAACCACTTACCATTTCCGCTCTTGTTCTTTAAGGAAAAAAACCAAACAAAATGGCAGGCGCAACGCCCTGTTCCTCAAAGGATGTTATGCGCCATGTGTAAACCAGGGGGACAATCTCATGATAACAATATCATGAGATCCTCACCCCTCTGTCACGCTAGACCCATAGGTCTAGCTGAGGCCTATATGTATATGTGTTAGGGACATAGATCAGGCCATTGGCCCATCTAGCTATTAAAGCAGACACTGACTGGCAGCAATGGCTCTCCATCTTCCCCAGCCCTAGCTGGAGAAACCTGGGACCTTCTTCGTGCAAACCACATGCTAAGTTACAGCCCCTCCCTACATGTGTACGTGCATTGGGCACCCATGAGCCCCGTTCAGGAATTATGCCTGACTAGGGCGCGTGGACACCCAGGTGGGAGGGAATGGGTCCTCCTCTCACACCAGGCCTGTCCCCAACGTCCCTGGCCTCCCTGTGTGGAGCAGAGGGGTGAACAGGGGGCTTCCAGGCACGTTCACTGGAGTGTGAGTAGATGGCTCTATGGAGCCAGGAACCCTGCATTATCACAGGAAGGTGAGAGACTTAAAGAGTGGATAGGCACACACGATTGGAAAGCACGATGAGGAAGGATGCACTAGATCCAGGGTGAAAAAACCCAAAACCACCCCTTAAATCCATCAAATTTTTAGTGAATGTGCATAAATTCCCAAGTTATGTCTTGGAAACATTGTGGATTCAATCTACAGCGATTCCATGAAGACTAATTATATCTACTCAATATGCAAAACAGTCTTATTCCAGAATGGGATGGCACAGTGGGAGAGGAGAGGGAGGAGGAGGAGGAGGAGGAGGAAGAGGAAGAGGAGGACCCACAGTTCCCCACCTCCAAAGCCTTTATACACTCCCAGTCTGTAAGCTCCTCTGTTTCTTTCTTTGAAAATGCAACATGGGGGCAAGTCTCATGCATCCCAGAACTATCTGTACATTGGGTTCCCTTGTTCTCTAAATTTTCAAATTGCTTCTTTTTTTTTTTACTGGATATACTCAAGACAATATTCACACTACCGATTTAAACTGCTGCAGCCATTTCCCCCCCCCCTTTGCCCCCAAAGACACCGTAGGAATTCTAGTCCTAGCGTTGGTTGGGGGCGGGGTTGGTAGATTTGTGGCTCCAGGAGGAACATGAATGCGTAAATAATCAGCCAGAGCCATGGGGAAACGGCTGAACCCTTGACACCTTTTCCATCAACTGTTCATTCAACTTCCCGCGCGATTCTGTTCACACACTGGAGAACCAATCTGCTCTTTCCTTTTGTTAAGCTGCCTGTTTTGATTAGAAAGGAGTGGATCCAATCTCAGCGCTTTCAAATGCATTTCTACGCTGAACGCCAGCTTGAATTTCATATATCATGTCGACGTTTTTTTTTATTAGTGAAATGATACCCAGCATGTATTTTAAGCGGGAGAGAGAGAGAGAAGATGGGGGTATTACACCAATTTAGGCAAAAGCAATCCCATTCAACATCAAAAAACAAAACTAAACCCATGTAGGCAGAGGAATTAATGAAAGCTTAGACCCTTGAATAATTCAAAATCGTCAAGCCCTAGTTAAATATAAATGACAAGCTTTAATTCCAGGATTGTAACCGAGTAGACCTGGGCCCACATACACCTGTTCTTGACCCTGAAAGGCGGACTTCCCAACAGCACACAAATGCTGTCCATCATCCAAAACAAAGAGGAATGTTTGGATATTTAGAAGAAAAAAAACTCCGCAATATTAGCAAGACTTTCCGAGGAGGCATACTTGGGGGACTGAGCTCTTGCCTTTTGGGCTGTGCCTAAACCTAGCGCCAGGGTGGCCCTTTTATTCTCTTTTACAGAGGACAGTTTTCTAACCGAAGGGTTGACGGAGGAGTGCCCTTGTTTTGAAGGCATCCTCAGTTCGGGGGGCTGTCCAGTCCATGTCCAGTTTAAAGACAAAGAACCATCACAAGGGAACACTGCGCCTTGAACTGGCCCATCAACCACACCTGTACAGCAGGTGTTGTCCCGCAAGGCTGAGCACCTGGTCATGGCCTACCACACTATGATGAGATGCACTACATTTCTGTTTAAATTATAATAATACTTTTTAAATTTGCACCTATACATATAAATTAGCATGCTCAAGCTTTATGCAAGTCAGTGTCCTCTTTTTCCTCTTTCTCTCCAATGCATTTCCTCTTCTTGAGTGATTCATAAGTGGACACCCTCTCCTATGGTGACCATATGGAAAGGAGGACAGGGTTCCTGTACCTTTAACAGTTCTCTATCAAAGGGAATTTCAGAAAGTGTCATTTGTATGGATGCAGCACCTGGTGAAATTCCCTCTTCATCACAACAGTTAAAGCTTGCTCCATGCCCCCTAAACTACACAGCTGCCTTCAGGTCCAGTGGAGGAAGGTGTTCCATCCCGAGAATTGAAGTAAGATTCATCTGCTAGTCAACCTGGCCTTTATACTAGGGTGACCATATGGAAAGGAGGACAGAGCTCCTGTATCTTTAACAAGCAAAGGGGATTTCAGCAGGTGTCATTTGTATGCATGCAGCACCTGGTAAAATATCTTGACTTCAGCAAAGCTTTTGACAAAGTGCCCCATGATATTCTGATTAACAAACTAGCTAAAAGTGGGCTAGATGGGACAACTATTAGGTGGATTCACAGCTGGCTACAGAATCGGACTAAAAGAGTACTTATCAATGGAACGTTCTCAAACTGGGGAGAGGCAACGAGTGGGGTGCCGCAGGGCTCAGTCCTGGGCCCAGTGCTCTTCAACATTTTTATTAATGATTTGGACAAGGAGGTGCAGGGAATGCTTATCAAATTTGCAGATGACACAAAATTGGGTGGGATAGCTAATACCCTGGAAGACAGAAACAAACTTCAAAGTGATCTTGATAGGCTGGAGTGCTGGGCTGAAAACAACAGAATGAAATTTAATAGGGATAAATGCCAAGTTCTACATTTAGGAATACATGCACCAGTTCAGTGCTGCAGCCACAAATATATGAGTGTAACAGTCAGAGCCAGATGTCGCCATGGGACTCCGAGGTTCCAGTGGTAGTCTTGGGTGTCAATGGGCAGGTGAATGCAGTTCAGCCTCAGTTCCTTTTCTGTGAAGTGGGAATATGAAAGACCTGCTTTTGCGCAGACGTTGCAAAGACGCGTGAGAAAAGTGCACGCTATATTTTTAACTTCTGCACCAAGAATGAAGAATACTTTTATACAAAAAGGAACGTAACGTGAAATCAACCCCAGACATGCAATATTCCATGCCTTCCCTCCAAAAGTCAGAATTGTTTATAGTCCCCCCACCCTTCCTAATACCAGTCTAGCTGTCTGGTGGCTTGCATTTATGAAGGGTTCAGCTTTCAAGAGATTACCAGAGAGAGAGAGTGAGAGAGAGAGAAATCAACATTATTTCAATCATCTTAATTGCATACTATTATCTACCCTGACATCATGACAGGCGCATGCTAATAAGCAGAGCTGCCTAATTGCATTTAGTTAATCAGCACTTTGTACTTCACAAGGGCCACATATATGCACTCCTTTCACCTTTGCCTGCTAGAGGTACAAGCGTCAGGGACTTTATTTTTCTGAAATCAACATCCCAGTCCCTCTAATTATTTCTTTCCTAAGAGGCATCTGATCTCTGATTAACAAAATGCACTATATTCCCTCTCGTCTTATTTAGGCAATGCATCCCTTGTTACCAGTGATGTGGGGTGGAAAATAATCTACTTTATTTTTCATGGAAATAAATTCCATTTCAGGAGTAAATATACAATATAACGCATGCTTGTTTCAAAGTTGTAGATGAACCATTGTCAGCCTGTCATGCACAGTCCTTCGGGTTGCTAAAATGTATTAGTTGTAGGTGAGGGATTTTTAGTACCTTTTGCGGGGGGTTCTCTCTGGAATTTAAACAATGTAAGGAAAGTACCTCTATTCACTTTAAGGTGTTTTTTTTAACAAATACTCTAATAAGAAAATCCACATTATATAACAATTGCATTAATCAGAGTGCAATGCACGTTTAGACAGAAAAAGTCCTAAATCCAAGTATTCCCCAGCCAGTGTGTTTTAATTTTCCTACTCAAACATTTCAAGTCAAATACGTTGGACAAAAACTTAAAATGGGGCACTCTTTATTTATATATATATATATATATATATATATATATATATCTTTGTTGTTTATTAAATACAAGTAAATTGAATTGTGGGGTTGGATTTCAACTCCCAACAGTGCCAGCAAGCGTGGCCATGAGTCAGAGATACTGGGAGTTGTAGTCCAAAACATCTGGAGGGCACCAGATGGGGGAAAGCTGCCCTGGGGCATCAGAAAATTTTCCGATGCAAATTACCCTATGCAAATTCACATGTTTTGCATAGATTGAACCTGGTCCTTCTGCATGCAAAGTATGTGCTCTAGCACTAAGCAATAGTTCCACCATGCGCACTAATGATGCTCGTATGAATAATACAGCATCATAATAACAACAATGAAATATGCGATTTTATTGAAGGAGCTCCCAAAGGAAGTGATGGCGAGAAAGCGGCCTACTACTCTTCTACTACTTCACTGCCCCCTTTCCCCTGTCTATTTATTTCCCATAAATCTGGAGCCCGAACAGCAAAGGTGAAGGCCAACAGGACAAGAAAATGCTTGCAATTTATCAGCAAAGCTTTAAGCTCAGTAGATGGAGAGGGAAATCCCTGTCATGTTTTTGCTGTTCTGCTTCAGGCCAGTGGGTGGTGTTGACGGTTGAGTTCTCAAAACTGCACATTGCAATAAAGCATATTACTTTCGAGGATCAGGAGAAAGAGAAGAAAACCCTCATCCTCCCAACAACTTTCCATTCCACTTTCCCTGGGAATCTCTAAACCATCATTTCTCCCAATTACGTTTGTGCCATTACTTGTGATCTCACCACCTTCTATTTCGACGCTCAACCCGGCTCAGAGTTATGCCTGTTTAGTCAGAATGAAGTCCCGCTGAGTTCAATGGTTTTGCTCCCATGTAAATGTGCATAGAACTGCAGGCTTCGTGTTACTTCTCGTCGCTGGCACGTGTCAAGTAATAATGCAGAACAAAAGTGCCTCTGCGCATGTGAAGTGTGCATTTGCCATTCGCGTGAACATCTTGCCATCATCACAGGGAAATGTAAAATAAACGTCGACTTCTCTACATCCTTTTGCCAATTCTGTGGCAGAAAATGTTTAAAAGCAGCCCCTGTTGCCTGTCTCTAAGATACACTGTCTCTCCATCAGTGTATTTTCCAACTCTACCAAGTTCAAGCAGCCAGACCAAAGGCCTCCACGGCCCCTACCTCCTGTTTCCAACTGCATCTCATCCACGCAACTGCTCTGCTCCAAACATGCCTTCCAGATGATCTTTGACCATCTCAAAGATCCCTGCGGTCCAGCCATCTCTCCCCAGCAGTGCCAACCACATGCCTCTGAGGAGCTCACAAACAAGGCAAGACCAAGACAGCCATTCCCTCTTGAGGGACCCCAGGATCTTGAGGCGACCAGAGTATCCTGCCTCTGATGATCAGAGGAACAAACTATCCTGCCTCCCAAGAGCACAGCTGGCACCAAAGGGCGGTTGACCAGAAAAACAAAATCTCACCCTCTCCTTCATAAGCCAAATGCAAGGAGCGCAAGCGATTTGCAAAACAAAACCGCATGCAGCCCTGCACGATAAACATTCCGAACCCCCCAGCACAAGGATGTGGTGATGGCTGCTCTCACAGGCAGCTTTTAAAGGATAAATTCCCGGAGGATGGTTCCATCGATCTCGGCCATGGTGAGCCTCCATGTGCAGATGCAGTATACCTCTGGGGACCACAGGGAAAGACCAGCCCCTTCGTGTCCTGCCTGGGAGCCGCCACGGGGGGTGGGGGATGGAATATCTGAATGGCCGGGGTTAGAATGGGGGCCTCGCCTTTGCTCTGGTCCAGCGAGACCGTCCTGGCGATGTTCTCCGCAGGGCGAGGGCGAGAGCGGCTGCGTTTTGTGCCGAAGCCCCCGAAGGCAGCGAGCAAGCAGGGAGCGCCACGCACAGGACCCGCGAGTGCTGCCACAGGAGCCGGCGGCGCGCCCGCCCCGCTCTGCCTCCCGCTCTCCCTCGGCTGCGCCTTCGCGGACTGGAGGCGGCCGGAGCAGCAGGCGGATCGCGGCGCGGGGTGTATTTATTTCCTGCGCCTTGGCACGCTTCCCTGCTCGCGAGAGGGCTTGTTGACAGAACCATGTGCTTTCTCGCAAAGGGGTGGAAAAGCAGGAGGCAGCCAGCGGGGGACGGGAGGAGAAGCCCGGGGGAGCCCGGGGAAAAAGCGGGCAGGATCAGCGCCTGGGGCTCCTGGGTGCGATCCCCCCACCCCCACCCCAAGAAAGGAGCTCCCAACCTGAACCGAAAGCAAGGGGAAAGGAGGCGCGTCCGGGGGGGGGGGGGCAGTCCAGAAGTTGAAATCAAAGATGCTGAGGAAGAGCCGGAGGACGGGGCGGCGGGCGGTGGGGGGGGGGGCGTCCGTCCCCGGCCTTCCCCGGGAATCCACCCTCCGCCCCCGCGCGCCCCGGCCGCCCGCCTCTCCATCCCCCCTCCGAAGGGATCCCCGCTGCTTACCTACGGCCAGGGCGATGAGCAGGAAGCCGAGCGAGCAGAGGGGCACCAGTGGGCAGCCTCGGGAAGCCATTGGCTCCTGGGGGAGACTTTGCTCTGCGGGTCCTTCTCTGGCCGAGTGGGAGACCCCCAATAGGATCGGGGCGGGGGGAGGGGTCTCTCCCTCTCTCTCTCTCTCTCTCCCCGTCCCGATTTCTCTGCCTGTGGCTCTCCAAGCCCAGGCAGGGGCGGCGGCGAGGGTCGCCGAGGCTCGCACAAAGCGCACGTGCGCCCTTCTGGGCCCCGAGCAAGCCCAAGGCGAGGGCGGGCGAGCGGGCGAGGGGCGGTCCGGAAAGGCCACGCTAGATCCTCATCGTCAAGCAGGAGCCGCGGCGGCGGCGGCGGCGGCGGCAACGGCCGGGAAGGAGGTGGCGCCGGCTTGCGCCATCTTGTTGGACCGGCGGCGGCGGCGGCGGCAGCATCTCCGGCGGAGGCGGCTCTCCCCGCGGCCGGCTCGCCTCTCGCTCGGGCGAGCACAACGGAGCCAGGCGGCAGCAGCAGCAGCAGGAGCAGCGCCGCCTCCTCCGCCCGCCCCCCCCCCCAAGCTCCGCGCACTGGCCGGCGGCGAGGCGCTCCCCCTCGCGCCCCCGCCCCCCCTCTCCCTCTCCCTCTCTCTCTCTCTCTCGGGAGGCCCCAGCCGAGGGGGCAGAACAAAAGCCGGGCCAACGGCCGGCGCGCTCCCCGCCTCCCTCCCTCCCTCCCTCCCCGGCTCGCGGCGGGGCAAGTGGACGGACGGACGGGGCGGGCTCCCCCGGCAAGCGTGGCTCGCGGCGCCCCGCGCAGGGCAGCCCCCGCCGGGCAGGCAGCGTGCGACGCGGCACCGGAGCGGCCCAGGCGCTTTGGCGGGGCCGGCGGCGGGACACGCGCGGCGCCTTCCTCGCCCCGCGCGGCTTCACGACCTTCGCAAAGAAAAGCCACCGCCAGCCACGCGGAGGGGGGGGAGGGGGGAGGCCCGACTTGAACGGGGATCCCCTTGTTTGTTGGTTGGTTTGTCTTTCTGTCTTTCGCTGCCAAGGCCCTTGTCTTGGATCTCGGGAAATGCCCGACACGCTTTCCCCGCCAAGAGTCGTGGGAATGCCCGGGCCCGCAAACGCAAGACAAGCGCGCGGGAGGGTTAAAAGGGGAGGCGGGGGGGGGGGGGGTTGAACACCTCGCAGCGGTGACTGGGGGGCGCGAGGGTTGCTGTGGAGGAGGAGGAGGAGGAGAGGGGAGAGTCCTCCGGGCTTGCAGCGAGCGCCGAGCAGCCGCCTCGGCTGGGGGTCGCCAAAATCCACAGCGTTGAAGAGCCGCTGGAGAGGGGAGGGTGGATAAAAGAAAACTCCCCAGCAGGCGACCTTTCCGCCGCGCGCCCCCTCCCGGGACGGAACCCGGGGCCAAGCGGAGGCCGGGGGGGTGGGGGTCGGGCAGGCCGCCGCCGCCGGGCCTGGTGCCAGACAAATAAAAGAGTTTGGATTAGCGGAGCCGGTGGGGGTTAGCGGAGAGCCGCTGTGCCGCGCGCGAACCGGCCAACGCGAAGAGGATGGACGGGCGAAAGATGCCCGCCTGCTTCTCACACCTTGGGCGCCCCCGCACCTCTTTGCCGAAGAAGAAATGCTGCTGTTGACGGCGGTGGGGTGGGAGAGCGGTCGAGGATCCCGTTAACTGGGGTCACGTGGAATCCTTTTATCGGGGTGTAAATGGAGGGCTTGCATTTTATTTATGCATTCGGTTTCGTCCTGACTTTTCCTCCAACTGGTGTAAATGGGGCTCGTCCTCCTCTCCATTTTATCATCACAACAACCCTGCGAGGTAGGCTGGGCTGAGAGCCTGTGACTGGCCCAAAGTCACCCAGTGGGTTTCCATGGCCGAGTGGGGACTAGAACCCGGATCTCCTGACACCCAGTCCCACACTCTAGCCACTACACCACACTTAATCTCATGGAGGATTCTTCTCCTAAACTACACACTCAGAAACCCTCCTTTAACAGCAACCCTTTAGCACAGACATTACTTTAAAAAAAAGAACTTTCCATCCATGTGACCAGGACACAGGGATCCAGGCCCGTCCAGCAAGAAACCCAGTTCCAGCCTTTGCCTGAGATAGGGGTCCAGATGCATAAGGTGGTGGGGCGGGGTAAAGGCTGAAAATCTTCCTTGTCACACATTCATTGATTAATTTGGTTTATTCCCCACCATTCTATCCAGAAATGGCACTCAAGGTGGTGCATTGACAGGCCTTTGGGCTAGTTCTGTCATTTATAATCAGGATCTCTTCTCGATCCTCCCAGAGTGCAGGACACGGAATAACGGGCTCAAGTTAAAGAAAGCCAGATTCCAGCTGGACATCAGGAAAAGCTTCCTGACTGTTAGAGCAGTACGACAATGGAATCAGTTACCTAGGGAAGTGGTGGGCTCTCCCACAGTGGAGGCATTCAAGAGGCAGCTGGACAAGCATCTGTCGGGGATGCTTTAGGGTGGATTCCTGCATTGAGCAGGGGGTTGGACTCGATGGCCTTGTAGGCCCCCTCCAACTCTGCTATTCTATGATCTCTTCTGAGCATGTACGTAGTGCCTGTAGCGCTGCACAATTGCAGCAGGACTCCTGAGCGCAGGAGATTTTCTTCAAAGATTCGGTATAGCCTCCCTTCCGTTGTCAGTATCCTAGGCACGCCATCCACCATTCAGAAACAAAAGAAGCCACCTGTGTGTGGCTTAGGGTTGTACCTTGTACCAAAGGTGCTGGCAGGTTTCCCTGGCTCACTTTCGCAATGGACCAGGAAGCCAGGAGAGGAGGTCACAAGACTCACTGTCGGAAACAGGTCAGCTCGTGTCTGCCATGTTGAAAGGCCACCTTACATGGAAGGGGCTCGTGCACACGTACACCTTGAGCTCATCCCTGGAAGGCTAGTAGCCGCATGTGTGGGCTCACTACATGCAAACGCTCTGCGTGGGAAGTTCTCTTTGAGCTTCACAAGGCCAAGTGACCCCTAGAAGTAGGCATGATGTGGGGAACGGGGATCTCCCTCCCCCACAATACTAGAACCCCCATGGTGTCATCCCATGAATCTGATTGGGAGATTCAGTGCAGATAAAAGGAAGGACTTCTTCACACCGCACATATTTAAAGTACAGAATTCAGTTCCACAGCTTGCAGTGACGGCCACCAATTTTGGATGACTTTAAAAGCAGGCTGCATAAGTTCTGGAGGAGAAGGCCATCCATGGCTACTAGTCTTGATGACTATGTGCTACCTCCAGTATCAGAAGCAGTATGCCTATGTACACCAGTTGCTGGGGAACATGGGCAGGAGAGTGCTGTTGCACCGTGTCCTGCTTGGCTTCCAATTCACTTCAGAATCCAATATAAACTTCTCCTGTTGACCTACAAAGCTTTTCACGGTCTAGCTCCTTCCTATCTTTCCTCTCTCATCTCACACTATTGCCCCGCTCGTGCTCTTCGCTCCTCAGATGCCATGTTTCTCACCTGCCCAAGGGTCTCTACTTCCCTTGCTCGGCTTCGTCCATTTTCTTCTGCTGCCCCTCACGCCTGGAACGCTCTTCCAGAACATTTGAGAACTACAAGTTCAATCGCAGCTTTTAAAGCTCAGCTAAAAACTTTTCTTTTTCCTAAAGCTTTTAAAACTTGATTTTGCTCTGACTTTTATACTGCCTGTTTGGTGCATTCTCTTCCCCTCCTTATTGTTTTATTATGATTTTATTAGAATGTAAGCCTATGCGGCAGGGTCTTGCTATTTTATTGTTTTACTCTGTACAGCACCATGTACATTGATGGTGCTATATAAATAAATAAATAAATAAATAATAATAATAATAACTGAATGATGGATCAAGGGTCCATCTAGAATGCTAGATGGATCCTTGATCTGATCCAGCGTGGCTCTTACATTCTTAGCCTTCAACCTTTTCTGACCTGAGACCCACCTTTTGGCCAAAAATGCTTTTGGGGACCCACTTCTTGTTTATTTGTTTACCAGACGTTTGCCTGAGGGTAGTGCTGCTGATAGAACAACCCACCCAAGGTCAGGCTGCAATCCAGGAATGGATCCTGTCCTGCCAACTGACCAATATAAGTTGCAGCCATGAAGAGAGAGACACGCGTGTCAAAGTGCACAGGCAGAAGCTTTTGTTTTGCTCTGTCTGGTGGGGGGGGGGCAGTTTCTACCATGAATTATTTTTTTGTTTTGCTTCTGCCTGTTCAGGACATGTCACTTGCTGCTTCTCATCCTTAGCTGTGCCTTCTCCCAAAGTTCGATACCTCTGCCACAAACATGGCCAAGAGCGTTTAATATACACTAACTGTGTCCCTGTGATGGAAGCTGCTGAGGTTCCTAGCAATAATGCCAGACCACAGGGAGGAAGCGGTGAATGCAGGAGATGCTACAGGTAGGTTTGGGAGAGGGGAGAAAAGAAGGTTGTGTGTTTCCTTTTCCAGGGACTTCACCAGCCAACCTAGAGCAACTGGGTTAACCCTGGCAGCCGGACCAAGGCTTTCAGGAAACACTGTTAAAAAAAACAATAGCAGGGCTAAAGGCCAGCCAAAGTGTTGCTGGACTCATTCAGATGAAATCTTTGAGAGGCAAAACAGCACTGGAGGGAGAGAGAGAGAAACACATTTTCCTGCATATGATACACATCTTATGTCATCTTTGGGGACCATTTCAGAGAAACACATCTTCCAAACCTAGGGATTACATTTAGATCTTAATATCGATTAAACATATGCTCTTCCCAATCCTGTACATGTTTACTCAGCAATAAGTCCCACTTTGTTTGATGGGACTTATTTCCAAGTAAACATGGCTAGGAGGTGCAGCCTTAATCTGCGGTTAGTCTAACCAGTCCATGAAACGATTACGTTTGAAAATATTAACCAATTGTACTTCATACTGTACTTACAGGTATGAAAGGCCTTGTGTGGAAGCCTTCTTTTTGCATGCTCAGTTTAAATGGTCAATTTGAGTTTTAGTCTAAAGAGATGGAGTCAAGTTGCTTTCAGTCCACTTCCTTCCCCTTGTTTCTACCACATCTCTCCTTTGTCACCTTTTCTCTGAACCACAAAGCCCAAATCTTTTCAACTTTCATCTTTGGGAATCTGCTCCATCTCCTTGGTTATTTTAGTTGCTATTTTGGGAGGATCTCTCTCTCTCTCTCTCTCTCTCTCTCTCTCTCTCTCTCTCTCTCTGTGTGTGTGCGTGTGTGTGTGTGTGTGTCTCTCTCACACACACACACTGCACTGCCATTTTGTACTATAGATGTTGAGCTTAAACTCCACACACATGTCCCCCACCCTCCTTTCCTGCTCAAATTTATCTGAGCCACCTCTAGCCGGACTAGATTATATTACAAAACACTGAAGCCATATTCAGTCTCTTGCCAGGGAGAACTCAGCCTGGCAGCTCATTTCACGGAACAGCTACCGAATTCCACAGCCGTTGCTAACAGATTAGACGCGGGCTTGTAATAACAATTCCAGCTGCATCAGTAGCAATTGCACTTTCTTGGATAATTAGAAAAAAGAGGGAGGAAGAGAACATGTGGAAAATGAGGCATTCACTGCTTGGGAAAATATCTGTGTTTTGGGATATATATATTTTAAGGACAACATTACGTGATGCTGAAATGTATATAGATCAGCATTGCCCAATGTGGCACCTTCTAAATGTGTTAGACTGCAACTCCCATCATCCCCATGCTGGCTAGTGATAGGAGTTGTAGTCAAACACATCTTGAAGGCACTAGGTGGGGGAATTCCGATATAAACTATATTTTTAATTGAAATGGGCAGAACCACACAGTGTCCTGGACTAAAATATGAGCTGGCCCTGAGTTCTTCATGCAGATAACTATTGACCTAGGGCTATTGTAACCCTACTGGACTTTTATTTTCAGATTCCAGGGCGTCTTGGAGCCTTCCAGAATTGAGTGCATGAACTGAGGTGTCTTGCATTGACATTGCAAATTGCACCAACATCCCATGCCTGTACAAATGTCAGATGACAGATTCTGGGAGCCATTAGCAGACCCAGGGATGTTTTGTTTGCTAATGAAATTCTGCTCCATGTCTAGTTTCCAAGTGATGGCCATAGGGGAGACTGGAGCCCATTTCCTTGCTCATTACATCTTAAACCCCCTGTTTCTGTTACTGCCATCTGCGGGGGGGGGGGAGGGCTGCTTAACCTCCCCAGACCCATCAAATCTCCCCTACAGGTGCTCTTCTGAAGGTCTTCCCAGCTAGGAAAGCACAGCTCTTATACAGATTTGCAGGGGAGAAGTGTCTGGGAGGGGAAGGGTTAAGCCCCACTCATGCCTGCTAATTCTCCCCTGCAATTCCTACCCCTTCATCGGGCGTGACTGGGGATGGACGGACGTGGAATTGGGAACCTCGCGCTTCCTTCGTCTAGTTCAGCCGAGCAATGGTACCCAACCATCACCAAGGGTTGAACATCCAGTCAACTCCTCCGCTAACTCTCAGTATTCTGCGCTCCCTCTTCCCTTTCCATAATTAAGCCCAACATCTGGTTTGCTTTCCTTGCTAGCTGTTGCTGCACACAGAGCAGATGTTTTCATCCCGATGGCCACACCGGCATGTAAACCTATTTCCTGAATGGTTACAGTTCATTTAAAACCTATCAACATGTATGTAAATAACCATAGGCATGATGGAGTCCATGAATCTATGACTGGCAGGTCCAGTGACAGGAAAGCATGAATAAATTGACCTGATTTATTCCCCAAATATATTGAAAACCTCAAATCTCTGCTTTTTATTTCTCTCTATATATAACTCTCTCGCGTGCACACTCGCGCACACATTAATTCTGGGTCCATCAATCTAACCATGGCACCACACTGATTCTATGTAATATTTTTATAGTTGCATCTTTTAATGTTGTGCTTCCTCCCTTTCCCCCCCTAAATAATTCCCAACTAAGAATGTAAGAAGAGCCTACTGAATCTGACCAAGGGTTTATCCAGTCCAGCATTCTGTTCACATAACGGCCAACCAGCTGTCTTAGGATTAAACCCTCACAAGTCCAGGAGTACACACCCACCCACCCCAAGACAAGTCCAGGAGCATCCCCCAAGACCAAGAGAAGTCCAGGACCATGTGATATGTGGATGTATGTACCTTTAAGAGGCCTGTAGCTACTAGTCTCAAAGTCCTCATCGAAGGCCTCTGTTTCATCCACTTGGTGGTGTGGGCCTTGCTGCAGGGAGTTTGGGGTGTCACTGTTCCAGGAGGTTTCAATAATAAAGTAGGGTGACCATATGAAAAGGAGGACAGGGCTCTTGTATCTTTAACAGTTGCATAGAAAAGGGAATTTCAGCAGGTGTCATTTGTATATATGGAGAACCTGGTGAAATTCCCTCTCCATCACAACAGTTAAAGCTGTAGGAGCTACACTAGAGTGACCAGATAAAAAAGAGGGCAGGGCTCCTGCAGCTTTAACTGTTGTGATGAAGAGGAAATTTCACCAGGTTCCCCATATATACAAATGACACCTGCTGTAATTCCATGTTCAATACAACTGTTAAAGATACAGGAGCCCTGTCCTCCTTTTCATATGGTCACCCTAAATAAAGGAATCCAGCAAGGAAAAGGCTCTGAAGTTATTGCCTGGTAGTCTGGGGGCAAGCGGTAGGCTGAGCAGGTAAGCTCACCCGTATGGTCCCTATGCCTGAGGGATACTACATGGTGTTAGCAGTGGGATATCCCCTTCAGAAAACCACTTGAAGAGGGTATTTTAGTGCCCGCTGCCATATTGGAAGCAAATATGGAGCATTTTAAACCTTCTTCTGAGCTGTATGGTCCCTATGCCTGAGGGATACTACAAGTTTCGCACCACTGTCCAAATCTGCTGATTTCCATGCTCACAGAACCTCCATCTTTCCCAGATCAAGTCTCATCTTGAAACTCATCCATTGCAGAACTGAATCCAGATATTTGCTCCAGAATCCCAACGACTCTCTGGGATTTGTAGGTGGAAAACAGAGGTGGAGCTATGGGTGGTTCTGCATATTGGTGACATCGAAGACCAGCCCTCTCGGTGAATTCTCCCAGCAGGTTCATATAGCTATTGAGGAGCAAAGGGGGATCAAATGGCGCCCGTGACACCCTTATGCCACCTTCTCCACCACCATACCCAGAAGGGTGAGACTGTAAGATAGCTTTCAAGATTGTTACGACTGTCTGTCTCGTTGTTATTATTATTGTTTTTTCAATTACACTTATGCCCTGATCTACCTCCAGAGAACTACAAGTGGTTTTCATAATTTGGTTAATTATACTGTAGATTGTCTGGAGGCAGAGGGGGAGGCAATCAAGGGAACTATTGTTTTAAACAGTTTGTATGAGGAGCAGAGCATTTCCATGAAATTAATTAATTAATGTTTCCTGAATGATTTCCCATGTAAGCAATGATCAAAGATGAGGACCTCTAGCTTAAGCACAAGATGATCTGCATAATGTACCTTCTCAGTCATCCCCAACATGGTGCCCACCTGATGTAACTGCAATTCCCATAATCCCCAGCCAGCTACTGGCCATGCTGGCAAAGAATTGTGGGAGTCACCATCCAACACAGCTGGAAGGCGGCAGGTTGGGGAAGTCTGCTTCATACCATTCACAGAAAAAAATCTCTGAACGAAACTATTCTCTGAATAAATATCAACAGCCCCAGGAACCACTGCTCCGTTTATTTTAATGGAGGTTTCAAATCTAAGCGTGCAAAGTCACTAACAGGGAGATATGGTGGATGGAGCATCTCTACAAGCACAAGGATGCACTCCAATGGTGAAGCAACTCAGCCTGTGACAAAGCATCAAGGTAAAAAAAGAAGTTAAGCCCACATGTGAGTTATGCACCAGTGTGAGTAGAAGGTAAGTGCTACCCACTTATTTAATGCATTTAAGCGATCTTTTAATTTGTTAATCATCAGCTAAAGCCAAAACAAGGCTACAGCAAAGGGACCTTCTGAGCCACCTGTGTTCCAGGTAACACAGCATGGATTGTACTGTTCCAATTCTGCCTGGAAAGTAGTCCCCAGAAGGTAAGGCTAGGGGACTGCTATTTGGCTTTTCTCCAGGTTGGCCCCTGCTGCTGCACTGTCAAAATCTGTGGTGGCTGAAAAAGGTGGATTACTACACTAGAGTGGTAACTAGCACAAATGTAGCTTGTTCTCAAGGTAAATTTAACCTAGTTACTGCTTCGTACCCTCTACGAAGTGGCAAAAGGTAAATTTATCTTGAAAACAAGCTACATTTGAGCTGTCTACTGTTCTGTAGGAGTTTGCCACCAAATGTCAGTGCCGAAGCAACCATTTTTTGTCCTCCCACTGCCCCCTAGAATTCCATGGGGCACTAGAAGCAGGATGAGGGGGGTTCTGAGGATACACACAAATGGCCTCTGGACCACCTGAACTTGCCCACCCCTGGCCTATGAGATGCTACAGGATTCCATCTTGTCGCCCCATGTGCTTTAACATCTACATGAAACCCTGGGACAAGTCATCCAGAGATTTGGAGTGATGTGTCAGCCATACGTGGTGACACTCAGCTCTATCTTTCCTTCCTATCTGTTTCCATAGGGGCCCTGAACTGTTGCCTGGAGTAAACTAGCAAGATGAATGTAATCCAGAAAATGCAGAATTTTTTTTTTGGCTAGTAGGAAAGCCAATCCAGGAACAGATGTTGAACCGGTGCTGTCTGGAGAAGTGGTCCCTCTGAAAACCTGTTCCATGAAGTCACGAGGATGAATGCATGAAGTCATGCAGAATCTACACTACTGCTTTAAAATGGTTTATAACAGTAGTGACAACTGTTAGAGCCCAGTACACACTCCAGATACAGTTTTCAAGCCATTTTCAAAGTGTCATACCCTGCTTGGTGTAGATCTGGCCCAGGACTTAGAGCCAGGCTTCTCCTGTAGACAGGGATGCATTTGCAGTTTCGTCTGGTGCGCAGAGTGATAGCCTTCCCTGGAAAAGGTCAATTGTTTACATCCAGGCTGGACTGCTGCATTGTGCTCCACGTGGGGCTGCCCTTTGAAGGTGGTCTGATCCTTCAATCAGTTCAGAATCCAGCAGCCAGGCAGCTGTCCTGAGCCAGGTCATGTAACTCCAGCTCTGTTTAATCTTCACTAGCTTCCAGCTTGCTTCAGGTCCAATTCAAAGGGCTGGTTATGAACTGTATGCCTCTAAGCAGCTTGGTACTTAAAGGGCAGCCTGGTCCCGTCTTGAGATCTTCCAGGAAGCCTCTGCTCCATGTCCGTAAGAAGAACTGCACTGGATTAAACCAAAGGTTCTGTATTCTATTCCCAAAATTCCCAACATCCAGATGCGCATGGGAACGAAGCCCACGAGCAGGACGTGAATGTAATAGCCCCCTCCCAGCCATGAGACATACTGGGCATGTTCATACAACACACTAGCCCATGGTGGGCGACTTTTGGTGGGTTCTTTTGCGAGCAATTCAGTGTGTGGTTAGCGCACCCACCAGATGATCGGGGCAAACAATCCACAGAGCGTGGAGGAGCCCCCCACCCCCTCTTGGGCATGACAACCTAAGCCATCTTAACAGTACGGGGTCCCCCGCTCAGCACTCCACCCTCCCTGCTCCTTCATATAAAAGTAGATTTGTTGTTGTTGTTTATTCGTTCAGTTGTTTCCGACTCTTCGTGACTTCATGGACCAGCCCACGCCAGAGCTTTCTGTCGGCCGTCGCCACCCCCAGCTCCCCCAAGGTCAAGTCCGTCACCTCCAGAATATCATCCATCCATCTTGCCCTTGGTCGGCCCCTCTTCCTTTTGCCTTCCACTTTCCCTAGCATCAGCCTCTTCTCCAGGCTGTCCTGTCTTCTTATTAGGTGTCCAAAGTACTTCAGTTTTGCCTTTACTACCATTCCCTCAAGTGAGCAGTCTGGCTTTATTTCCTGGGGGGGGGGGGATCTACACTATTGCTTTTAAAGCGCTTTAAAGCACTTTGAAAACGTTTTGAAAACTGTATATGCAGTGTGTCCTGGGCTCCAACAGTTGTCAAAACTGTTATAAAGCGCTTTATTATTATTATTATTATTTATTATTATTTATTTATATAGCACCATCAAAGCGCTTTAAAGCTGTAGTGTAGATCCCCCCCTGGAGTATGGACTGGTTTGATCTTCTTGCAGTCCAAGGCACTCTCAGAATTTTCCTCCAACACCACAGTTCAAAAGCATCTATCTTCCTTCGCTCAGCCTTCCTTATGGTCCAGCTCTCGCAGCCATAGGTTACTATGGGGAATACCATTGCTTTAACTATGCGGACCTTTGAGAAAGATCACTCTCACTGCCTCAGTTTTGACAGCTGTCAAAATTGATGGGGCTTGAGTGATCTTTACAGGGAAGGGGAACGGTTAGCTATCCTCGTTTGCACCGCTATATATTTTCCAAGTGCAAGATACAGAGCTGCAGGAAGGACAAGCCGGCGTCCTTTGGTTTCCCACTGTTCGGTATGTGCACATCTGTGGAAAACAAAGAATTGAAAACAAACATTTGAGCACATTCCCCAGACATGGGGAACTGCACTCCCCTGTTCCCCTTGCTCAAAAATGGGTCTGGGATTTATTTTTTTAATAAAAGGAAGGGGGATTGGCGAGGGTGAAGGGTGGGTGTGTGACAGCTCCTCCAAGGTGCTGTTTGGACATCATTGGAGGGGCTGCGTCAGCAAGATGGAAATGGCATAGGCAGCGGCTTGGCCGTGATTGTGAATGGCGGTCATCATAGCCCTGCTCAGCAACAGCAGCAGGGGTTTCTGCTGCTCTTTCTCAGCAGTTCGGTGCCCGGTGCTCTTACCATGATGGGTTTGCGTGACTAGGTTTGCACGACACGCCAACCCAGCATGGATAAAACAATCCCTACTGCAGATCGTTGGTTATCAGGGTGGGTTCTTTGGGGAAAACAGATGTTCATAAGACTGTTGATGAGAACAGTCAGGGTTCGGACGACACACTAGCCCAACGTGGGCAGTCATCCATGATGGGTTAGCATGTCATGTGAACCCAGTCACTACATCTGATCCACTGATAGCCTCATCCTCCAGTAAGATGTTCCATGCTGGATCAGACCAAAGGATTCTCTATCCCAGCGTTCAGTTCCCACAGTGGCCAACCAGTTGGCCATGGAACGCCCCCAAGCAGGACATGAGCGTCATAGCGCCTGCCACATGTTTGCAGCCACAGCCATACAGCCTGGTACCAGAGGTCACTGCATAGCCATTGACAGCCTTAACCTCTGTGAATTTGTCTAATCACCTTTAACACCTGTCCAAGTTGGTGACCGTTGCTACATCTCGTGGTGGCAAATTCCATAGTTTAACTACATGCTGTGTATAGAACTACTTTGTTTTCCCTGTCCTGAATCTCCCACCATTCAGTTTCATGCTATGAATCCAGGTTTCAGTATTTTGAGGCTGTCCACTTTCTCCCCGCCATACATGCTTTTATGCACCTTGATCATGTCCTCGCCTAACCATTTTTCTCTGCTAAAATGCCCCAAATCTACGTTGAGGTTAATCAGAACCTTCTCTGTGGTGGCACCCAGGCTTTGGAATTCTCTGCCCCGGGAGTTGGGCTCCTTCTTTCAACCTTCCAAAGGTCTGTTAAGACAGTTCTTCTAAAACTTGGTTTTAGTGTTTAATGTTTCTCTATTTGGGTATCTAAGTCTGGGGCTTCCTGCCTCATTGTGGATGTTTAATAATTGTGTATTGATGGGTGACATTTTTTTTATTATGTCATTTCATTGTGAATGTAAACTGCATTGAGGGCCACTTGATGATGGAAATGCAGCATATAAATGCCAGAGATAAATATATTGCTATCTGAGCCTTGTGGCTGTAAGATCCAAACACACTTATTAAAAAAAGAGAGCATGACAAAATAGCAAAATCTACTGCTTTTATTTTCCTTTTTTAAACAAGCATGAGGTAGTTGTTGTGTTAAGGAGAAGGGGGAAACACAATAGAGAAATAGCAGTAAAAATGCTACACTAGAACACACGCTACTAATGTTTTTCCTTTTTTATATAAAATTAAATAATATAAAGATGCTCTGAGGAAATAAAAAATAAATTGTCATACATTAAAAAGGAGAGAGAGAGAGAGAGAGAGAGAGAGAGAGAGAGAGAGAGAGAGAGAGAGAGAGATCAATACCTAAAATATTAGGTACAAGAACCTAGGGGCACCATCTGGCAGGGAATTTCTCCTGCGTGAGCCCCAGTGGAATGAAAGGGAGACATGAATGAATGGCGATCCGATTCATGTCAGTGGGGCGTGCACAGGGGGGATTCCCATAGGATTGCGGCCTATGTTAACACAAATGTCCAGGCTGGTGAGGTGACCCAGTTGCTGGAGAAAGGTTCTCTAATTTTCGGAACAAGCTGTTAGAAGCACTCGCAGAGTGTGTAATAAGAAGTTACAGGATCTGTCTGCTGGAAAGGGCGGATGTCCATCAAAACAGGCCAGAAGATGAGGGCTGCTTTCCAGTTGAAATTCAAGAGAATCCAGGCGGCAAAGCTTCCCACAGAGTGCACTTGACGTGGTGTGCAGGTAGTGGAGGCTGGTGGCTCCACTGTCTGTGGGGTAGTGAATCCTTGGATAGAGCACCTGGGCTAGCTCCTTGAGAGTTGTGACTGGATCTGACTGAAACCCACAGCGGATTCACTGCCCCACTGACATCGGAGCCTCCGCTGCACGTGGTTGCATGCTTGAATACTCATCCGTTAAAACCAAAAAGAAAAACCTCCCTGTGTGTAGAAAGTTAGCCATGTCAGGGTGAAGCCTAAATTGAAACCACCTCCTTGGCTTGCGAGTTTTGTGGTTGTGGTTGTTTTATTCCATAGAGGAAGTTCCAACAAGCAAGCCCCCAACACTCCACATCTTAAAGTAGTAAGAACGTAAGAACATAAACTTCATCTAGTCCAGCGCTCTGTTCATACAGTGGCCAACCAGACGTTGACCAGGGACCCACAAGCAGGACACAGGTGCAACAGCACCCTCCCGCCCATGTTCCCCAGCAACTGGTGCACACAGGCTTACTGCCTTGGATACTGGAGGTAGCACATAACCATCAGGGCTAGTAGCCATGGAGAGCCTTCTCCTCCGGGAATTTATACAACGCCCTTTTAAAGCCCTCCAAATTGGTGGCCATCACATCTTGTGGAAGTAAATTCCAGAGTTTAACTATGCGCTGTGTAAAGAAGTCCTTCCTTTTATTGTCCTGAATCTCCCACCAATCAGTTTCATGGGAGGACCACGAGTTCTAGTATTTTGAGAGAGGGGGAAAATGTCTCCCTATTCACATTCTCCACACCATGCATAATTTTGTACCCCTCTATCATGTCTCCCCTCAGCCTCCTTTTTTTTTCCAAGCTGAACAATCCCAGCTGTTGTAACCTTCCCTCATAGGGGAGATGCTCCAGCCCTGGATCGTTTGAGTTGCCCTTTTCTGCACTTTCCCACCCCCACCCCCCCAGTTCTACAATACCTTTTCTGAGGTGTGGTGACCAAAACTATGCACTGTATTCTAAGTGTGGCTGCACCACAGATTTGGTTAAAGGCAGTATGACACTGTCAGTTTTATTCTCAGTTCCTTTTCTAATTGTGCCTAACATGGCATTTGCCTTCTTTACAGCGTCCGCACACTGGGTGGACATTTTCATCGGTCTGTTCACCAGAACCCCAAGATCTCTTTCTTGGTCGGTCGCCACCAGCTCAGATCCCATCAGGTCATACTTGAAGTTGGGGCTTTTTTGGAAATTGGTACAATCCAGGAAAAGCTGCATACTACTCCGTTCAGGTGAATGTATAAGCCAGACCTAAAAAACTGCAGCTCTCGGCCACTGCCTCACTGGACCAGGTGTTTGCATGCAGCAGCAGCTTTCCATACAAGCTGGGCAACCTTCTTCACACTGCTGCAAATCTACAGTGACCTGGAGTTGCAGCAGTATGGAGGGAAGAGGGAAAAGGATCCTACCTACTCAACCAGATAGCTCAGCGCTGGTGGAAGTGGCCACTCTCTGACCAATATGCGTCTTACTGGAGAAGGTGGGATGGGGAGGAATTCCAGGGAATATCACAGTGGTCAGCCCGTATTTCTGGACAGTTCCTCCCGCGTCCCTGCCCACCCCACACACTTCCCTGCATCTGGTTGTGAGGAAGAGGTTGGCTGAAACTAAGGGGCCTCTTTTAACCCTTCGACGAGCTTGTGTGAGCCATGGGCCAACTGGGGTCTATCCTACGGGTCGCCAGCTGTGTAGCACTGATGGAAAGGTATTAGAATCATAGAATCATAGACTAGCAGAGTTGGAAGAGGCCTACAAGGCCATCGAGTCCAACCCCCTGTTCAATGCAGGAATCCACCCTAAAGCATCCCTGACAGACGGTTGTCCAGCTGCCTCTTGAAGGCCTCTAGTGTGGGAGAGCCCACAACCTCCCTAGGTAACTGGTTCCATTGTCGTACTGCTCTAACAGTCAGGAAGTTTTTCCTGATGTCCAGCTGGAATCTGGCTTCCTTTAACTTGAGTCCTTTATTCCGTGTCCTGCACTCTGGGAGGATCGAGGATTACTGAAGTGACTAAAGGCAAGTTAGAAAAGGCTTGCTGTGTTGTTCACACAGAGTGGTTCCCTTTGTAGGGTTCAATTGTAGAAAGATGCCAAACTTTTTTTTTCCCCCTGGGAGAAAAAGACAGGAATCTACATTGTCCTTAAGTAATAAACCTACTTAAAACAGAATACCATTAGCCAACACTTTTCATTACAGCTACGCTTATGCCGCTGCAGGAGGAACTCTGGCTAAATGTGGTTGTTACAAGAGGTGCTACATGGTGCAGGAAACCCCAGTTCTTCTCCTGATGTGGTGCAAGTGTAAACACAGCAATCATGCCGGTACTTGTGCCCAATTGCAGCGCGTTTCATTGCCCACATGGATGTAGACACAGCTGACATTTCGAACAGGCAAGGCAAGTTGGCCATAACGCCTGCAGTGCCAGTGAATGTATTTCAGAACTAAACGGACGTGACCACTTACTGAATTTCCAGTTGCCTCTTTAACCATCCTGATGCTTATACAAGATAATCCCACCCAAGCAACCGTGATTGGAAAATGCCATCTGATTCAGTGTTAGACTGGAGACAGACATCATTTTTAAGAGAGTTGAAAGTGGCTTTAGAAAGACAAACACTTCCTGTGCTGGGCATGAGAAGGTCTTTTGTCCCACTGTTACCTCTAGTCAAGCAGGTTTGGGAGGTTTTTGAAACAATACAAAACCCTACCAATGTATCCAGGGGTAGAAGTGGGATGAGTATATAAACCCATCACCAGCTGGCTCTCTCTCAAACTGCCTTCCGCTCTAAAGGAGCGATCATCTGCCTCTAGCCTTGCTTTTCTCTTTAAGTGGACTTCTGCAGCAGCAGGGTAGGGGTGGAATTCTTTCGCCTTAACTGAAAAGTGTTTGCAAAAATCGAAATTTATGTTATCTTAATGTAACTTTATTTTCAGCATTCCCAGTAACGGATGCTGTTGGATTTGGGGATTTAAAAAGGAGAGGGGTAGAAGTATTAATTTTGGCAAACTGACACTTAATGTTATTAAAATATTAATACTTTTGAAAAGAAATTATCAAGAAGTCTTTAAGACTTATTTTTTTAAAAATCCCTTAAGGCTGAATTTCAAAAGCACCTCTTTCCCTTAATGCTGCCTATGTCGTTACCAGGGTCAGTACCAGACATTGGCAAACACGGGCCGCTGACACCCTCCCCTGTCCCCGTTAAGGAACCCACGAACTACGAACCAACGGCATGGTGTGTTGGTGATGGTCCAATGAGACACAGGTTCCATGCTGTTTAGACCCTGCATCAGCAAAGGGAGAGCCCCGCCCACCATGCTGGGCGATAGCACAAGGGATTCTGGGATTCTCCGATTCCTCTCCACCTCTGCTTCCTTTTGCTCAGGAAGTTCAGGCCCTCTGCTCTGCCCACTTGTCAAAAGCTGGAACCTGTTTACCTTGCGCAAGGCAGAGGAGCAGATCAACGCCACTCGTCCTGATGGCCCAAGGTCCACCATGCAAGTCCCATGGGACAATCAAGGCATTTCCCCTACGGTGACTGGCTGCACGGCAGCCACCACAGGGCGGCAGCGTGGGATGGTGCAGGCCGGAGGGGAATGACCTGAGGAGGGCCTTGCCTTGCGCCCCTTGGCAAAAAGTTTGCTAGGCTCTCAGCAGCCTCTCTGCAGAGTGGAGATTGCAGGAGGCATGGGGAGAGAAATGACCCACGAGGCCAGGGGGGAAAACAGCCTCTGGGCTCCCCAAACAACGGCAAAATACTTGGGGGGGGGGAGCAGGGAGGTCTCTTTAGTCAAAACTTTGTGGAGGCTCCGCTGTACCCCCTTCAAACTGTGAGTTGTGGGTCTGTTTAGTAGCATCATGGGCTAAGCCTTACGGAAAAGGGATTATATTACTTCTAGCTCTGCTGTGGTCACGGGTTTAATCAGCGCTCTCTTCAAAGATGGTGGACGCAGGCCATGTTCTCAAACATGGAGGGAGAACTGACGATACGAGAGAGGCCGCTGCACAGGAGGGCTCGAGGCTGGCCGGTGGTGAAGGCATCGCATGAGCTCGACTGCGTGTTCTCTCCCCCTTCCTGAAGGGAGCCGGAGTCCCCACTCCCCACAGAGTCCAGGCTTTCACCAGCCTTGAGGAAGCCAGTGGCCATCTCTAGAGACCTGGCAGCCATTTTGTGAGCCTGCCGGTCAGTTCTTCGCAAGGCGCCGGGGGTCTCAACGCCGCCTGCTTGGTCCTGGGATTCTTTGCTGAGTCTCTTAGGGGAGCTGGGAGCAACCCCTTGAGACAGGTCCTCTGTGGGGAGGTGTTCAGGGTCACAGTCCTCAGAGAGAGCCACTTCTGAGGCCAGCATGTGAAACTGAGAGTCACAATCTCGGTCGGAGGCCAAGAAATCGGAATGGACAATGACCTCTGCTTCCATCTGGTTGAAGCTGCTGGGCGCGTGCTCCTTGCTCACTTCGTTCTACATTGGAAACAGATGAGGGAAAGAGAGGGAACACTGGTGAACTATTTCCACCTGGGCCTATGATGTAGGCCCGACGGAACAGCAGAAGAAATCTGTCCCGTCACAAAAGCATCCCATTCTCATTTCTATATTGCTTTTCCACATCAGATAATTAACTGGTTAAAAGGGTGCACCTGAGTAATTGGGGCAGATTGTAATGCAAGCACTCACAAAACGTTGCCTGGCGTCCTCTTGGAAGAGGCATTCTCCTCATACACAGAAGGGAAGGCCTCTTCCAACATGGTGCCAAATATATACAGGCATGCCTCTTCTAAAAACAAACATACCAGGATCTGCCCTTTTATCCGGAACTTTTGCTTTATTCTTGTCAATGTAATTCACTAGTTAAATTGACCGTTCAGACAAGACAATAGTCAATCGTAGGTTAATAGTCAACTCCACGGTTGCTTATGATTATAATCAACCATGGTGTGGATTAAGGCCAGCGTCAAGTTGAATATTAGTCAACAGTGCATTTGATTGACACATCTCCCCCCTTCAGTCCTCCCACCGATATCCCATCAGCCATTGCAAGTTCTGCCAGTTGGACTAGAGCGGCAGCAACTGCTTTGGTCACTCTTGCCAGGGGACTCTGTAGCCACTGAAAATAACCAACTGTGGGTGATGAAGTAGTCAATGGTGCCTGACACACGACACAATAACCAACGGTTGTTCAAATAATCAACTCTGCACAGCGTTGGTTATTTGCGTTGGTTAGCTCAGCTGAATAACAGACAACAAAATAATAAACTGTTGACTATTTAACCCAGTGTTTACACTTGGGTTTTGTATATTATGGTTTTAGTTGTAAACTGCCCAGGGAGCCTTGGTTGTTGGGCAGTATAAATATGTAAATAATAACAACAACAACAACAATAACAACAACAACACACGTACGATGTCCCTGAGTGGCAGCTGCTCCTTCCACCGTCACGGATTGCTCACCAACACCTGCAGGTGAGTGGCCAATCTGCAGAGGCATAACGCGCCGCCCCTGCCACTGGACAGGCGTGAGCGAGTGGTGAACAGTCGCAATAAGAGCGACAGCCACTGCCCTTCCTATGTCGTAGAGGAAAGGAGAGGGATTCACTGCCACCACAGGCAACAGCATGGCATCAACAGAGTCCCTGTGGAGCCCGGAGGGAGAGACCAGGCAATGTGGGCTGTTCTTCCTCCTCCCCAGTGATTGGCACTGAGATTTGCCAGGGTGTTGGAAGCCTAATGAAGCCAACCCCTAACAGCAGCCCTAGGGGGTGTGCTTTGCCTATAGGTTGGAATTCCTTCTAATGTTGTCACGTACAGTGAGCAGAAGCCAGGAATCTAAACAGAACCTCACAGTCACATGAGCCGATTAAACAGGAAGAAGGCGACCCAAACAGGAAGTGTCCCCCTGCTGGGAATACGCACCGTAACGACCTCATAAACCAGAGCTTGCAACAGGAGCTTTTGGCCCCCGTTGGGCGCCATCTTCAACGATCCGTTCAGAGCCATGGTGGGCTCCTTTGGAACTGGGTCTCCATAGCTAGCAATGCTATTTGCCCAGCTGGTCAGCGGTTTCTCCCAAGGAGGCTACAGGATGGAAAGGAAAGGAAATTATTTGTGGTGCCCTTCATTCTTCTCTTCTCCAGGCTAAACATGCCCAGCTCATTCAGTCTCTCTTCATAGGGCTTTGTTTCTAGACCCCTGATCAACCTGGTTGCCCTCCTCTGAACACGCTCCACCTTGTCTGCGTCCTTCTTGAATTGTGGAGCCCAGAACTGGACACAATATGGTTTTTAGCTCTCTAAATTGTTTTAAATTTTGAATTTTTATATTTTCATGCTGTATTCTATTATAATAAATAAATAAATAAATATAAATAAATAATCTTACCAGCAGATAACCCCACAACACCAAGTGTTTCACGCCCCCCCCCCCATGTTTTCACTGTTCTTTGTGCAGGGTTTTCCCCATTCTAAAAGGATGAAATACTTCTTTTAAGGCGTAGTTACTAGCAGTAAGGGCCTTAAACTGAAATATGTTGGTATTTGGAGTATTTTGACCCCACCACCACTGGAATATGGTCCCTTAAAGTTTGGGTACACAATAAACAAGGAAAGCAAACTTCAATTATCTTAACACAAGCAGGACATATTATGCCGAAAATATAGCTTGCAACGTGTCATGGTTACTGTGACCCAGATCCCATGGGGTCAGCAGAAACCGTGATGGCTCCTTCCCCCCCCCCCCCAAGAAATCTGCTATTTTAAAAACAGATGCTGAGCTTTATACCACATTTCTAGGGGATGCAAACGGAATTCCTTCTCCAACAACACTGACAGAAATTGGTATCTGATCTGTCAAGAATGGTTTATGTAGGAGGAAATTAAAGGCTTAAAGCAACTGATGGGTGATAAAAAGCCGGCGTTTTATTCAGCTGCTTCTGGTGGCTAAAACTGACCAGGGCAATATTTTAAAAAATCGGAGGTGGGCTGGGGTTAGTTCATCAAAGGCACCAGGACAACGGAAATGAATTTGCAAAGACAGGATTAGCTAGCAGGGCCTCTCAGTGGCTAGGTTGAGTAGGGAAAGGTGGTGGGGATGGGGCGGCTGGGTTCCAAGACAGAATACACACACACACCACACACACACACTTGTTCAAATTCAAAACAGCTCAGTTAGAACCAAGGCATGGCAATGCCTTCCCCTTCATGTTTCCGGGAAAAAAGGAAAAAAGAGGGGTGTTCGTCCACATTTCCCCAGCAGCTTTAAGCTAGGGAGCGATACAGTCAGTCTTGAAGAAGTTCCCAACTGGGTGGGTCTCTTCCCTTCTCTCACCAAATGCTGAAAGCGGTGGAGAACTGGGCAGGTTTCATCACAGGCCGTGTATCTGCTCCCCCCTAGCGGCCGGCCTGGGCCGTAGAGAGCAGGTGGAAGACACCATCCTGACCAGCTCAAAGCTGAAATGGAAGCACTGGGGACTGCTGGCATCTAAACAGTGCAGGCCAAAATCCCTCTCGAGCCCACAAGGGTCATGAAAGCCCTGGGTTGCCACCTTTTTGGCAGGTCGATCCCATAATAAAGGTGTAGGGCTGTGTGTGTGTGTGTGTGTGTGTGTGTGTGTGTGTGTGTGTGTGTGTATAAGAGTCGGGCAAGAAATTATTCATTAGACCCTGTCCCCCTTTCCAGATGATTCATAGAATCATAGAAAGCAGAGTTGGAAGGGGCCTACAAGGCCATCGAGTCCAACCCCCTGCTCAATGCAGGAATCCACCCTAAAGCATCCCCGACAGATGGTTGTCCAGCTGCCTCTTGAATGCCTCTAGTGTGGGAGAGCCCACAACCTCCCTAGGTAACTGATTCCACCGTCGCACTGCTCTAACAGTTAGGAAGTTTTTCCTGATGTCCAGCTGGAATCTGGCTTTCTTTAACTTGAGCCCGTTATTCCGTGTCCTGCACTCTGGGAGGATCGAGAAGAGATCCTGGCCCTCCTCTGTGTGACAACCTTTTAAGTATTTGAAGAGTGCTCTCATGTCTCCCCTCAATCTTCTCTTCTCCAGGCTAAACATGCCCAGTTCTTTCAGTCTCTCTTCATAGGGCTTTGTTTCTAGACCTCTGATCATCCTGGTTGCTTCATCCTGGTTGATTCATGCAAGCAAGCCATGCTGTGTGCCCAAAACAGTACAGGTCTGTCTAGAGCAGCCTTCCTCAACCTGGGGCGCTCCAGATGTGTTGGACTACAACTCCCAGAATGCCCCAGCCAGGCGGCTGGGGCATTCTGGGAGATGCAGTCCAACACATCTGGAGCGCCCCAGATTGAGGAAGGCTGCTCTAGAGGCTTCCATATATGCCTGCTCCGTTCAGCTGAGCACGGACAGCCAACGCCACGCAATGATTTTCTTTAAAGGTGTCAGTCTGGCTCCACAGGGGAGTCTTGGGCCTAATCTACACCAAGCAGGATATTGCACTATGAAAGCGGTATGAAAGCGGTACATAAAAGGCAGGAGCCACACGACTGCATTATAGCAGTATTGAAGTGCACTGCAGGATCTACGCTACTGCTTTATAGTGTTACTGAGTTGTCACTGCTGCTTCTTCATTTTTTTCATTCGTAATTGTTGTATTTAATGTATTGTTATAATGTATTGTTATATTGTTTCAATCAATTTTCATTCATTTCAAGGTGTAAGCCACCTTGAGTGTCATTTTTTGGTAGAAAGGCAGGGCACCAACCAAATCAAGAAATAATTAAATAAAATACCAGGCCTGTTCAGAAGACAAGGTGGTTAAGCCAGAAAGCCAGGCCTTGTTCAGAAGACACCTTAAACCATGGCTTTAACAACAGTGAACAAGGCTTTTTGCTTTATTCATCATGGTTATTATTATTATTATTATTATTATTATTATTATTATTATTATTATTATCATTAATTTATATAGCACCATCAATGTACATGGTGCTGTACAGAGTAAAACAGTAAATAGCAAGACTCTGCCGCATAGGCTTACAATCTAATAAAATCATAGTAAAACAATAAGGAGGGGAAGAGAATGCCAACAGGCACAGGGTAGGGTAAGCAGGCACAGGGTAGGGTAAAACTAACAGTAAAAAGTCTGCACAACATCAAGTTTTAAAAGCTTTAGGAAAAAGAAAAGTTTTTAGTTGAGCTTTAAAAGCAGCGATTGAACTTGTGGATCTCAAATGTTCTGGAAGAGCGTTCCAGGCGTAAGGGGCAGCAGAAGAAAATGGACGGAGCCGAGCAAGGGAAGTAGAGGCCCTTGGGCAGGCGAGAAACATGGCATCAGATGAGCGAAGAGCACGAGCGGGGCAACAGTGTGAGATGAGAGAGGAGAGATAGGAAGGAGCTAGACCGTGAAAAGCTTTGAAGGTTAACAGGAGAAGTTTATATTGGATTCTGAAGTGAATTGGAAGCCAGTGAAGAGATTTCAGAAGCGGAGTAACATGGTCAGAGCGGCGAGCCAAGAAGATGATCTTTGCGGCAGAGTGGTGAACAGGTGCTGTACAGAGTAAAACAGTAAATAGCAAGGCCCTGCCGCATAGGCTTACAATCTAATAAAATCATAGTAAAACAATAAGGAGGGGAAGAGAATGCAAACAGGCACAGGGTAGGGTAAGCAGGCACAGGGTAGGGTAAAACTAACAGTATAAAGTCCGCACAAGGTGTCTCCTGAACACAGCCCAGTTTTCTGGCTTAACCACCATGGTTAAAGCCATGGTTTAAGGAGTCTTCTGAATGGGGCCACTGCCTCCATGGCAGAGGTAGAAATTGAATCCAGATCCATGGCCAATTTCCCACACATTAGACCACACCAGCATAATGTCCAGCTTTAATAAATTGCCACCCTAGCAAATGGTGTCTGCCGAACTAAAGCCACCTGGCTGCCCATCCCCTTCTCTTGGGCTCCAGTTTGATGGGCGCTTTCTCTGGACGCTGGGTACTCCAGTGCCAGCCAGGGACCAAGAAGAAATGGGTGACTGATGGAAATGTGGAATCCCACACACTCGCCACGCAATTGTTTTAGTCGATCTCTTAATTGCCTTACACATTCTCCACAGGCTACGAAGACAGACATAAACAGATTAACTAAATTAGGCCAATTAAACATTCCCTAATGAAACGAAATGCTCCAGACAAACTCTGGGAAGAATTAAGTGTGGGGGGGGGGGGGCGGAGGAAGGGAGGGAAAGCAAAGATGGCAGAAAAATGACTGGCTGCAAGGAAATGAAACCAGCCACAGAGGAATTTCAGAGCAAAATGCACCATGGCGGAGACCTTGTAGAGCAGGCACACCTGTCCATCTGAAAAATATGGCAGCCTGCAGCACCCTGCTCTGGAAATCTGTGCACATCACACTGTCCTCCTGCAGAAGCTGGCAAGAAAGTCCCAGGAAAGCAAGATGGGACCTAAATCCCTGGTGGCATCTTGTATTCTGGCCACAGACTTTGCTGATGTCGGACTCAGCCCATAGAAGGACAGGATGTAATGACATCAATAAAATCTGGGAAATGGGAAATGACAGCCATAGCAGTGCTCACTTGCGGTTCTCAAGGATGTGATTTGGTCCAGTTTTATACCGCAGAGGTTCCCTCTGGCACTCCAGTTTGAATAATATTTTCTACACTGTTAGGGTGACCATATGGAAAGGAGGACAGGGCTCCTGTATCTTTCACAGTTGTATAGAAAAGGGAATTTCAGCAGGTGTCATTTATATGCATGCAGCACCTGGTGAAATTCCAAGCAAGCTGACCTCTTCTTGGAAGATCAAGTTTGGAGGTGCCTGTGGAATTTCACCTAAAGCAAAAGTGCATGGGGGTGGGGGAGGGTTCCTCCTGAAGGAATTTCAAGGGAAATCAAAAGAGTTTTGAGAAGACTAGCAACATTTCTTGAGGTGGTGGGGGGGGGGTGATGTGTGTTGCACACCCATTTATTATAAAGTGGGTGCCATTTAGCAGCCATTAAGAGCTTTCTAGTCAACTAACCAGAGAGGTATAACATTAAAAATGTGTGGACTCTCTATTTCGTACAATTTAAAGGCATGGTTCTTGGCTACCCTATTTTTCTTGGTTAGGCCTCATCTAGAGTATTGCGTCCAGTTCTGGGCTCCACAATTCAAGAAGGGTGCAGACAAACTGGAGCGTGTTCAGAGGAGGGCAACCAGGATGATCAGGGGTCTGGAAACAAAAGCCCTATGAAGAGAGACTGAAAGAACTGGGCCTGTTTAGCCTGGAGAAGAGAAGATTGAGGGGAGACATGAGAGCAGTCTTCAAATACTTGAAAGGTTGTCACACAGAGGAGGGCCAGGATCTCTTCTCGATCCTCCCAGAGTGCAGGACACGGAATAATGGGCTCAAGTTACAGGAATCCAGATTCCGGCTAGACATCAGGAAAAACTTCCTGACTGTTAGAGCAGTACGACAATGGAATCAGTTACTGAGGGCTCTCCCACAATAGAGGCATTCAAGAGGCAGCTTGACAACCATTTGTCAAGTATGCTTCAGGGTGGATTCCTGCATGGAGCAGGGCTTGGACTCGATGGCCTTATAGGCCCCTTCCAACTCTGCTATTCTATGATTGTATGATTCTTACGAACAAACTTTTCTCTACACCATGATTATCCGTGGGTCTGGGCTGCTTGGACCATATTCCTCCAGCTTTAGAAGAGGATTTTTATTTTATTATTGCATTTATATCCCGCCTTTTTTCCTGCAAGGAACCCAAGGCGGCGTACATAATCCTCCTCCTCTCCATGTTATCCTCACAACAACAACCCTGTGAGGTCGGTTGGGCTGAGAGTCTGGGACTGGCCCAAAGTCACCCAGTTGGTTTCCATGGCCGAGTGGGGACTAGAACCCGGATCTCCTGACTCCCAGTCCAACACTCTAGCTGCTACACCACACTGGTGTAATTCATTACCAGGTACAATTCAAGCTACAGGGTTTAACCTAGAAAAAAAGCCCAGCAAGTTTGGAACCAGATTATCTCCCTCCCATCATAACCTGCCCACTTCTTTGATTAAGATCTGCATCAGAGGCCTTGCTCTGGGTATCACCGCCTTCAGAAGTGAGGCAAGTGGTAACGAGAGGTAGTCGGGGCCTTCTCAGTAGTGGCATCACAATTGCAGAATGTTCTCCCCAAAGACATTCTGCTGGTGCCAACGTTGTTGTCACTTCATTCAGCGTCAGACGAATTTTATTCTCTTAGACTTTTAAATCTGTTTATTGCAATTGATTTTGAGTTCAGCCGTTGGATCAGAACACTTTTGTGTTGTGTTGTAATGTTAACCATCTTGGAAACTTCAGCTGAAAGGGAGCCCAGACATCTTTTAAATCAATGGTGGGGAACCTTGGGCGATGCACATATTGTTAGACTACCTCATCACTAATCATTAGCCTGCTGGCTTCAATTGATGGGAGCTGGGGTACAACAAAATCTAGGTTCCCCATCAATGTTTTAAACAATACATTAAATGAAATATCCATTAGGTATATTTCATATATTTCATATATCCATTAGATATATTTCATTAGGTATATTTCATTTCTCGGTTGGACTACTGCAACCTTCTTCTCACTGGCCTTCCTTCTTCTCACATCAGTCCACTGGTTTCTGTTCACCACTCTGCTGCTAAGATCATCTTCTTGGCTCGCCGCTCTGACCATGTTACTCCACTGCTGAAATCTCTTCATTGGCTTCCAATTCACTTCAGAATCCAATATAAACTTCTCCTGTTGACCTACAAAGCTTTTCACTGTCTAGCTCCTTCCTATCTTTCCTCTCTCATCTCACACTATTGCCCCGCTCGTGCTCTTCGCTCCTCTGATGCCATGCTTCTCACCTGCCCAAGGGTCTCTACTTCCCTTGCTCGGCTTCGTCCATTTTCTTCGGCTGCCCCTTATGCCTGGAACACTCTTCCAGAACATTTGAGAACTACAAGTTCAATCGCAGCTTTTAAAGCTCAGCTAAAAAAATTTCTTTTTCCTAAAGCTTTTAAAACTTGATTTTGTTCTGACTTTTATACTGCCTGTTTGGTGCATTCTCTTCCCCTCCTTATTGTTTTATTATGATTTCATTAGAATGTAAGCCTATGCGGCAGGGTCTTGCTATTTATTGTTTTACTCTGTACAGCACCATGTACATTGATGGTGCTAAATAAATAAATAAATAAATAAATAATAATAGGTATGGCCAGCCAGAGCCACATTAAATTGGTTTGACACCTGCTTCAGGCCTACGGATGGCCAATTGGCTAGCCCTTCTCCAGGCATTCAAAGCAGTAACACAAGGTGAAGGATTGTCTAAAATGTTTAAAGCTAAAGAATGCATCCTTTCCACTCCCATTAAAATGTTAGGAAACAACATTCAACCCTTCCAGTGCTGAAGGGCCTCAGCCAAGCAGTTAGGGTATTTCCTCTTGCAAGTGGTTTTGGGGCGGGGGGAGAAGAAGAGGTGTCCCCACAAAAGGTGACTAAGGGGCGCCTGGCCATACCTTCTGTTTGACGTAGCCCATGCTGCCATCAAGAGCACTGTCGTGGATGAGGCCCTGCGCTTCACTCAGTTCCATGACGTCTGTCGGCGGCGAGGGAGCGTCGTCAGAGATCGGGGTCATGAGGGACTCCAGTTCGTGGGAGTTAGAGGGGGTCACAGGAAGCGGTGGCGCTTGCCGGCTCCGGTGATAGTACGCGTGGTTCCCGGCTGCTTGGGAATCCAGACCTGGCACAGACTCCCTGCTGGAGGGATCACGAGAATAAACGTTCAGCCACCAGAAAATAAATGCCCCCCTCCCGCCCCCTCCAGTTCAGCAAACACAGCCCCCGAGACCCACACTATCCAAACGTCCCAGAAGCATCCCACGGGCAATGGTACCGCATGCAGCGGGATGCACTCCTGTCGTCCAGCTCTCAGCATCCGTCACCCACTAAGGTTTACTGATGGTACTACTGCTAGGGCCCATGGCACTGACGAATTCACACTTGACCAGTAGTAGTTTGGCATTCAATTACTGCTCTTTCGCTTGCTGTGAGTTGCCGAGAAATCTCCGCTTGGGAGTCCTGCAGCTGAAGCACGACCTCCAAGCCCACAACCAGAAATATGGTGATGAGGGGGCCTAATGAGGCAGAATGAGGTGGTAAAGTCCTGAGCAGACAGTAGAACTTCCTATTCTACTGGTGGGACGTGGGAGAGGGATGGACATCAGGAAAAACTTCCTGACTGTTAGAGCAGTACGACAATGGAACCAGTTACCCAGGGAGGTTGTGGGCTCTCCCACACTAGAGGCCTTCAAGAGGCAGCTGGACAAGCATCTGTTGGGGATGCTTTAGGGTGGATTCCTGCATTGAGCAGGGGGTTGGACTCATAGAATCATAGAATAGCAGCGTTGGAAGGGGCCTACGAGGCCATCGAGTCCAACCCCCTGCTCAATGCAGGAATCCACCCTAAAGCATCCCTGACAGATGGTTGTCCAGCTGCCTCTTGAATGCCTCTAGTGTGAGAGAGCCCACAAGTTCCTTAGGTAACTGATTCCACTGTCGCACTGCTCTAACAGTTAGGAAGTTTTTCCTGATGTCCAGCCGGAATCTGGCTTCCTTTAACTTGAGCCCGTTATTCCGTGTCCTGCACTCTGGGAGGATCGAGAAGAGATCCTGGCCCTCCTCTGTGTGACAACCTTTTAAGTATTTGAAGAGTGCTATCATGTCTCCCCTCAATCTTCTCTTCTCCAGGCTAAACATGCCCAGTTCTTTCAGTCTCTCTTCATAGGGCTTTGTTTCTAGACCTCTGATCATCCTGGTTGCCCTCTTCTGAACACGCTCCAGCTTGTCTGCATCCTTCTTGAATTGTGGAGCCCAGAACTGGACACAATACTGGACTCGATGGCCTTGTAGGCCCCTTCCAACTCTGCTATTCTATGATTCTATGATTTCTCTGTTGTGGCACCCCAGCTGTGGAATGGCCTCCCATTGGAGGCCCGACTGGTGCCGGCACTGGTTTCATTTTGGCGCCAAGTCAAGACATGGCTTTTTAACAAAGCCTTTGATGGCTAAATTCACCAAGCCTGTATATAGTTTTGATTGGTTTAATCGGTTTTACTGTTTTTAAATTCTGTACTGATTTTAGCTTTTTAATGGTTTATTTTGTTTTTAGCTGTGAATATATATTTATTGTTTTATATTGTTGGTATGATTTTATCTGTACTCCACCCTGAGATCCCTGTGAGATAGGGCGGGATACAAATGTCTAAATAAATAAATAAACGTTGTATGTAGGGGAATAACCATTGTAAAATATGTGCTCAATAAAACAGAACTCCCTGCATGAAGAAAACCAGCATAGCAGGGAGGGTCAAGGTTTGAGGCAGCCTTTTGTCTGTTCTGCTAGTTTTCTACTTGCGGGGATATATATATATATATATATATATATATATATATCATATTGAAGCATTAAAAAATGGAACCCCCTGCTTGCAGCTTGACGTGGTAGAATCCATTCGGCCAACTCACAGTTCTGCTAATTCATTCTGCTAATTCATTGAGCTCCTTGAACAGAGGGCAGGATACAAATAGGACCGAGAGACAGGCAAGGTTGCTTGCTTCTATTGGGTTCAGCGTACCTCAGGCCAGGGTAACGCAACACCTACCTCGGTTTGTTGTTGCGAAAGCTAGCACACATGCAGAAGAGGACGCACAGCAACCCCAAGCAGACTCCCACGATGATCCCCGTGACAGAGTGAACGTCCAGCATATCTGGCAGGTGAAGGACACAGGAGACAGTCAACATTTCCAGAAAGAGGAGAAACCAAAGAGAACAGGGTAAAACCGGGGGCACGCCAAGGTGTACCTTGCCCTGGATGGAACAGCAGGCGTTTTTGTAAAGGCAGAAGGAACAAGAAGACGGTACCTGAGAATTTCTCCCGCAAGGTTTGCACGTCCTTCACGGTGGAGTACGGCCCTGACCCGACGGCCGTTTTCGCTCCCATCTTGAAGAAATACCTGGTGTCGCTCTCCAGCCCGTGAACTTCAGTGCTAAATATATTACCTGAACAAAAGAGGAATTCAAGATGTGCTCAACCCTTTCAGACTGCAGTTAATAACACTGCTGATGTTTCACTGCTGCCATGTAGGTACAAGTGGAAGCTGGGTTCTTCTCCGAACACACACACACACACTGCACGCACACGCACTAGTTTTAGACGCATTTACACATATTAACCTTCTTTTGTCAGTAGAGTCCACATCTCGTCTGGCTGAGTGTGGTTGGCATTGTACAAGATGACGTACTCCACGATTATGCCATTGGGTTCGGAGGGGGGGCACCAGTGAACCTGAACAGCATACGGGTTGATCGGGTGCAACCGCAAATCGGAGGGAGGAGTTGATGGCCCTACATGAACAGAAGAGGATGCAAAAGGAGAAGGGCTTAGCAGACATGCATCAAGGCCACAAAATGAACATTTATTTATTTTGTATTTATTTATTTATTACATTTCTATACCGCCCAATAGCCAGAGCTCTCTGGGCCGTTCACAAAAATTAAAAACATTCAAAGTACAAAACGACAGTATAAAACCATAATATAAAATACAATATAAAAGCTCAACCAGATCAAAACAGCAGCAATGCAAAATTACAAATTTAAAACACCGAGTTAAAATTTATTTATAGACTGTTAAAAAGCTGGGAGAATAAAAAGGTCTTCAACTGGCGTCTAAAAGCATATAATGTAGGTGCCGAGTGAACCTCCTTAGGGAGCTCATTCCACAGCCGCGGTGCCACAGCAGAGAAGGCCCTCCTCCTGGTAGCCACCTGCCTCACTTCCTTTGGCAGGAGCTCGCGGAGAAGGACCCCTGAGGATGACCTTAGGGTCTGGGCAGGTACATACGGGAGGAGGCGTTCCTTCAGATAGCCTGGCCCCAAGCTGTTTAGGGCTTTAAATGTTAATACCAGCACTTTGAATTGGGCCCGTACCTGGACTGGCAGCCAATGAAGCTGCAAAAGGACTGGCGTAATGTGGTCTCGTCAGCCAGTCCCTGTTAGTAAATGGGCTGCCCTGTTTTGTACCTGTTGAAGCTTCCGGACCATTTTCAAAGGCAGCCCCACGTATAACGCATTGCAGTAATCCAAACAAGAGGTTATCAGAGCCTGGATAACTGTAGCTAGGCTATCACTGTCCAGATAAGGGTGCAGTTGGTATATCAGCCTGAGCTGATAAAAGGTGCTCTTTGCCACTGAGTTCACCTGTGACTCAAGTGACAGTTCTGGATCCAAGAGCACCCCCAAACTACGGACCCGATCCTTTAGGGGGAGTGCAACCCCGTCCAGGACAGGGCAAACATCACCTCGCCGGACAGATGAACCACCCGCTAACAGTACCTCTGTCTTGTCTGGATTGAACTCCTGAACATCTTGAACTCTTGCTGCTCCCAGCTACAAACTATTTGTGGCCGGAATGTAAGGGTGGATTCTGCCCAGCCATTGATTCAAAGGGGGATTAGGAGCTACGAAAGAGACGGGTTTCCAGAACTTTGCTAGAGAAGGCCCTACACATTTTCAGACTCTTCTACAGGAGCATTTAGTTGCCCACGGATTAAGATTTGCCTCAGAAGCACTTCTCCAGGATCCATCATTGTCACAGGTGAAGCAGCTAGTGAGTAGAGATAGGGCCTTTTCTGTAGTGGCACCCTGCTAACAAACGGGAATACATTAACATGTACAACAATAAAAAAAATTGAACCCAACAGCAGCCTGATCAGATAAAATCAGGTCTAAACTCTAAAAAAGAAGAATCTAAAAAGTTTGGGGGAATGACACATTTCTGTGCTTGCACCCGGTTTGTTGTCCTGCCAGGCTGCGATTGCATTCTGTTTTCTTTTTAGTATTGTTATACATTTCAATTTGGTAATGTTTTTGCCTGTATTGAAAGCCACTCTGGGAATTTTTTTTAAAAAAAATTGAGGAGTGGGATATTAAAACACCTAGATAAATAATAAAAAGTTGGCTAGACACTTGATTTAAAAAAGAAAAAAGGTGACGCTTTTGTGTGGTAGCTAAATTCTGAGTTCTACACCTAGGAAAAAGAAACCAAATGCAGAGTTACAAGTTGGGGGACACTTGGCTCAGAAATACTAAAAACGAGAAGGATCTTGGGATTGTTGTAGATTGCAAGCTGAATATGAGCCAACAGTGCGATATGGCTGCAAGAAAGGCAAATGCTATTTTGGGCTGCATTAATAGAAGTATAGCTTCCAAATCACATGAGGTACTGGTTCCCCTCTATTCAGCCCTGGTTAGGCCTCATCTAGAGTATTGCGTCCAGTTCTGGGCACCACAATTCAAGAAGGATGCCGACAAGCTGGAGCATGTTCAGAGGAGGCAATGAGAATGATCAGGGGTCTGGAAACAAAGCCCTGTGAGGAGAGACTGAAAGAACTGGGCATGTTTAGCCTGGAGAAGAGAAGATTGAGGGGAGACATGATAGCACTCTTCAAATACTTGTAAGGTTGTCACACAGAGGGGGGCCAGGATCTCTTCTCAGTCATCCCAAAGAATCGGCTCAAGTTACAGGAAGCCAGATTCTGTCTGGACATCAGGAAAAACTTCCTGACTGTTAGAGCAGTACGACAATGGAACCAATGACCTAGGGAGGTCGTGGGTTCTCCCACACATTCAAGAAGCAGCTGGAGTCTGTCAAGTATACTTTAAGGTGGATTCCTGTACTGAGCAGGGGGTTGGACTTGATGGCCTTATAGGCCCCTTCCAACTCTACTATTCAATGATTCTATTAATTAGTCAACATGGAAATGCAGTTAGGTAAAGTATTTTTGCCTTCTGCCCCTTGCCCAATTCTTTCACCTGTAAACTGGAGATACACACATATCCCACACTGCTATACTCACTGTCTGGGAGGGTGAACCATTCCACCACGTTCCCAAATGGCCCATCCATGCCAACGCCATTTGACTGCACTGCAAACTCGTATCTGGTGAATGGCTTTAGCCCGCTGATGAGGATGTCTTCATCAGAGCTATGGAGGAACAAAACACCCATGAAGAAGAAAATATGATGACATCATCTGCCCCCTGTGCCACCCATCAAAAGACTGGCAACTGTGTGGGGCAGCCATCAAAGCAACAGAGTTGGCAGGTCTTGAGATTTTGTAATGTGTGGCTTGATATTTGGAATTGCCGCCTATCTAACCCTCTTCTACGAGTCAAAGGTGAGTTGGGCCGGATCTACACCAAGCAGGGTATTGCACTATGAAAGCCATATATAAAAGGTAGAAGCCACACCAAGCAGGATATAGCAGTATGAAAGCGGTATATGTCATGTGTCAGTGGGCCCCAACAGTTGTCAGTGCACTTCAATACCGCTATAAAGCAGTCGTGTGGCTCCTGCCTTTTATATACCGCTTTCATACCACTTTCATAGTGCAATATCCTGTTTGGTGTAGATTAAGCCTTGAAATTAGAGTCTCTTCAAGGCTGCTCTACCTGTTTAAGTGCAAAGGTGATAGGCCTGCAGATTAGGAAGGGGCTGTAGCTCAGTGATAGAAGTCCTGCTTTGCACACAGAAAGTCGCAGGTACCATCTCCAACATCTCCAGGTAGGGCAGGAACAATTCCTTTTTGACATCCCTGAGAGCCACTGTTGCTGGTCAGCGCCGGCAATACTGGGCTACTTGGACAAAAGATCTGATTCAACAGAAGGCAGCTTTTGATTTTCCTAAGCTCTCCTCATACAATAGATCAGCACAATGGATGGATCCCTGGCCTTGCTGCTGGAGAAGCCAATGGTGAGCAACAGCAGAGAATGCCAGAGAGCTCTGTCACTAGGAACGGCAGAGGAATTTGTTTGCTTTGTATTTTTATGCAAACCCAATTAAGTCGCACTTCCCAAACCAATATGCAAACTGAAACGCCAGAATCCTACGGTATTCACACTTCCCTGAATTTTGCAATGCAGTTCTCCAATTTAAAAAAAAGGCTACAAAAAGCAATATATTCAGGAAAATTGCTTGCAAAGAATGTGTGTAATAGGCAAAACTTCATAAAATACGTATATTAGGGGAAATGTCCACAAATGCAAATATATTTTCATGCAGAGGGAATTTATTTTTATTTTGCAAACAGACGAGGAAAGAGGATGGAACCAACTGAAGATTGGAAAAAGGAGAATTGGAGAAAAACTAAAATCAACAGATTTGTCCTTCTCTGTCTGTCCTTCAGTAATCACAAGACACTTCCCTTCCTGGTTTACTCAGTAGTGCTTCTCTGGATTCTTAGAATCACATAACAAAAGAAATCCATCAAGAAGAAGAGATGCACATTTGAGAGCAGACATTCACTGAATGCTTTCAAGGAGCCAGCAACCCACTGAGGATTTTTCCTACATGTGGAGAAATAGGAGCAAGTTGTAGGAAGACCACAGGTCAGGGAAGAGTAGCCTGAGGGAGCACAAGAAGATGCTGCATCTCTGTTGGATCCTGATGTCCTGAGTCTAGGATTTCTGAACTGCCTGATGTCCCTAGCATCTGAAGAGGGGCTTGTAAGTCAACACACAATCGCTTACTTGTAACTAATGTTTAAGTAGCTTTCTAGGCAGTCACACATATGGGTTCTGCATCGGTGTGGTGCAACACTGCGGAATGTTCTAGAATAGGGGTGGGAAACCTTTTTTCCACTGAGGACTACACTCCCTTGGGGGTAACATTTCAGGCCACATGCTGGTGGAGGGCAGAGTCACTATGAGTACACCCACACTTTTCTCTCTCTCTCTCTTTCTCTCTCTCTCTCAAATATCACCACCCAACACTTTCACTCTCTCCTTTCTTTCTTAAGAATCTTCAAAGAGAAAGAGTGAACAGTGATGATGACCTTAAGAAAGAAAGGAAGAAAGGACTTTAATTGGTTAGTGATGTTCATTTCTTTCACTGCTGTGTTTTTAATTTGTTTGCTTTTGTGTTACATTTTAATTAAGTTTTTGTTTTTAATCTGGATTTTATTGTTATGCACCTTGAGCGCCATTTTTGGGAAGAAAGGCAGGATATAAATAAAATATATAAATAAGAGTGTCTAGTGGTGTGCAGAGAAAGGCAGAGGTAAACAGCTTGGTGACCTCCAGACTACAATTCTCATCAGCCCCAGCCAGCATGGCCAATAGTCCAGGATTATAGGAATTGTAGCCCAAAACATCTGGAGGGCACCAGGTTGCTTCCCTCTGTTGTGAGGATGACTGAGAATGACTGAGAAAATGTATGTGAAGAACTTTCAACACTCAGAAGCACTATATGTAACTGATGTTTTTACTGTTTATTGTTATTTATCTATGCTGTAAGTACTGTTTGGACTTCAAATGGTAAGGATGGTAAGTGGTTAATTCTGTTGGGAGGGGGAGTGAGTGAATGCTGATTGGCTATTAGATTCAAGTGTTTGAAGGGGAGTGGCGGTTAGAAGTAGTAGAGTGTGGTGTGTGGAGAGTTGACAGAGTGAGGAAGAGACTCCGTTTGTCTGCTGAAGGGGTTCAATCAGAGTAGGATCAACATTTTACTGTTCTGGGAAAAAGGGGAATCAGAGGAGATAGATTTGACTAGTGAATGGAGTAGGCAAGGATACCTGATATATTGTATTATAACAACCAAGTATTGCAACAAATGAAACCACACGATTGATAAACTGCATGAACTTACTTATTGTTAAATAAAAGTTATTTTGTTTCATAAACTGGATTGGGCTCTTAAAAGTACCTGAGGAAAGGTACTGGGAAACATGGTGGCAGTGGTGAAGTAAAAGGATGAACCGAGTGGCACACAGAGTAGTGAGCTGGTTGCTGTGGGGCCAAGAAGAGTCAGTGAAACACAGAACCAGTGAGTACCAATATGCCGACCGGGTCCATGATTGGGATCCTTTAATAGAGAGAGGTAAAAAAGAGCCCCAAAGGGAGCAGTTGTGACTTAGCAATTCCCTACTGCTCCCCACACACTGCTTCTTCCTGGACCTACGAGGCAATTTATTTTATTTATTTATGATTTATTTATTTATTGCATTTCTATATCGCCCACAGCCAAAGCTCTCTGGGTGGTTCACAAAAATTAAAACCATCAAGTACAATTCAAGTACAAAACAAAACCACAATATAAAAGCACAACCAGGATAAAATCAAGCAGCAATGCAGAACTTTAGGCAGATTTAAAATACAGATGTAAACCAGCAAAGTTAAAAGACTAAGATGGCAAACTGTTAAACTACTGGGAAGATAAAAAGGTCGAAAGGAGTATAATGTAGGTGCCAGGTGAACCTCTCTAGGTAAGCCGAGTTGATCTAATAAAAGAGGCTAACTTATTTTGGATCTCTTAGACTAGTGGTTCCCAAAGTGGGTGGTACCTCCCCCTTGGGGGGGGGTTGCATGGGGGGGTGTTAAGAGGCAAGGGGGCGGCAGGGGGGCGCTCGAGGTGGTCTTTTCCGTACCAGGAGTTTTGGTTACAGAAGGAAATTTCTGATCACTATCCTGCGCTATGGAGAGTGGTTCAGAAGCCCCTGGTTGCATTTCCAACATCATATTTGGTGGAACGTGGTTTTAGTGTGGTCTACCTACTTCTCTCCAAGCAAAGAAATCGACCAGATTACTAAACGTGGTGATTTAAGACTCATGTTAAGAGACTTTAAACCAGACATTGGGAAACTGGTATCACATCAAGCCCATCCATCCCATTAAGAATTTACAGAATAGTGAGGTACTCTACCCTAGTTACTAAATGTGGTATCTAATATTCTTGCTAAATGACTATCAGACTTCGAAAAGATGATATCACTGGATCAAGTTCATCAATAATTGAATAAACTAAAAAAATATAATTGGATTTTGAAAAAAACATTCAATTAATTGTTACTGTTTTGAATTTTATTGTTATTATCTTCCTTAGTGAGTCGTTGAAAACCGCTATTCTGAATAATGATTTTTATAGTGTAGGGTAGGGGGCACTGGGCTTGAGTTTGTGGAATCAAGGAGGCGGTTACCTGAAAAAGTTTGGGAACCACTGTCTTAGACTTTCTAATGGGAAGTCCACACAGTTCTGTTCTCAATTCGGCAGGCGTTGTGGTTCTCAGCCAGATGTGCTCTTACCTCGTGTAGTAAGTCACAAGCGAGGCGTTTTTCAGCCCCCAGGGGCTGAATCGCACGGTGTAATTGACAATCTTCACAGTGGTGAAGTCGGGTTTCTTCCACCGCAGCCAAATTGACGTGGAACTGTTGGATTCTACATAGACGTGGGCCGGGGGCAACGGTGGGCCCTTCTGCACCGGGGGGTCTGAGAGGATTGTCAAGGAAACAGGAGAAAAACAGATTCAGAAGCATGGAGGCTGACATAGACCTGGCCATATAGACCATCGAGACCCACCCCCAGCTCAGTGCAGGAATCCAGTTTAAAGCATCCCTGTCCAGTCTGTGGTTGAAGACCTCCAGCAACGGAGAACCCACCACCTCCCTAGGCAGTTTGCTCCATTGACTGGCTGCTCTGACTAGTGAGAAGTTTTCTCTGACATTCAACCAATATCTGCCTGCCTGTAACTTAAGCCCGTTATCTTGTGTCCTAGGCCATGTCTACACCAGCCGCTTATTACAGAATAATATCAAAGTCATCCCTACCGGCCCACTGTGATCTCAGCTCCACCACTCAGTTATCCCGGGATTTTGCTGACTGGTTTTGTCACGTATTTTCCCCAAATTTCACTACAATCCCGAAGTTCGATAGACTCCCTATGCACCCCCATGTGTAGCTGTGCATTTGCGTTCCTCCGCATCTCTGACGAGTCATAATTTTTTTAAAAAAAATCCCCGTAGCTGCGTAATCTGCCTATCTCAGCCCACTTCTCCCGATCCACATACAGAAGTGCTATCATGGGGCACACGGCACTCCTGAAAATGCGGGAAACTTTGCTCACATGTGCTCGCTGATTCCAGAAACAGGAAAAGTTGCAACCACCTCTCCTCCTTTGCAAAAGGGCTGTAGGTGTAGATTAGACCCTAGTCTTGGTTGATAGAGAACTGGTCCTCTTCTGTGTGACAACCCTTTAGATACTTGAAAAGTGCTATCATAGAATCATAGAATCGTAGAGTTGGAAGGGGCCTACAAGGCCATCGAGTCCAACCCCCTGCTCAATGCAGGAATCCACCCTACAGCATCCCTGACAGATGGTTGTCCAGCTGCCTCTTGAAGGCCTCTAGTGTGGGAGAGTCCACAACCTCCCTAGGTAACTGATTCCATTGTCGCACTGCTCTAATAGTCAGGAAGTTTTTCCTGATGCCCAGCTGGAATCTGGCTTATCATATCCTCCCTCTTCTCTTCTCAAGGCTAAACCTACTCAGTTCCTTTCATCTTTCCTTGTAGGCCTAATTTTTAGTCTCCGATCATCTTAATTGCCCTTCTCTGAAATTGTTCCAATTTATCGGAATCTTTCCTACAGTATGGTGTCCAGGACTCTACACACTATTCAAGGCGAGGTCTGACCAGTGCAAATTAGAGTGGAACAATCATTTCCTGTGATGCAACCTAAAATTGGATTTGCCTTTTCTTGCAGCCACAGCGCACTGCGGACCCATATTGAGCTTGCGATCAAATATCTGCACCAACATCTGGAGCAGCACGGAAAGAACAGTAGTAGCCATTAGAGATGAACGCATGGGACCTGCAATGGAAGGCCTATGTCGAGCAGAGGGTTGGACTAGATGATCTCAAAGATCCCTTCCAACTTTATAATTCTATGGAATCTGAAGTGTATCCTTACTCTCAAGCAGCAGAGCAACTTTTCAAGATTTCAAACACCCAGCCATACCTGCTGCCACTATAAGCCTGGATATCTGTCTTGGTGCACTCCAGGTTCCTGGTTTTTATTTTATTTTAGATTTTTAAAAATCATGCTATTATTTTTTTAGCTGAGAGGCTGGCTTGCTGCAAAGTAAAGCCCTGGGCTCCAGCAGCAGCTTTACTTCCAAGAAAACCTCTGATCCCTGCAGGCACTCACGTACACACCCAGCCATGCAGGGCCACGCACCTGCTGCTGTTACAGGCGCTCTCTCCGTTTTGCCCTTCCACACCGCCGCGTAGCCATTTTCATGCTTATTGAACGCCACCACCTTCACCTCGTAGAGCCGCCCAGGAACTGGACAGAGTAAACAGGGGGATAAATGAGCAAGAAAAGAAGAATCTGGCCTAGCAAGGGCAAAAGCAGGGCAAAGATAACCAGTTTCAACAAAGAAGAATGTGAGCTTCTTCATCATAATTAAACATGTGTCCCCAGCTTCCTCTACGGCAGGGGTGTTGAACTTTATTTATTTGTTATACAATATTTATATACCGCTCCCCATTCAGAATTTCGAGCAGTGGACAAATAAAGTAATAGTAAAAACAGAATAAAAACACATTAAAAGTGCATTTTTAAAAGAAACGAAGTGCAAAATAAACCGCGGCTGGTCATTAAGGGAAGGCTTCCTAGTACAACGACATTTTCAGGAGGCGCCGGAAGGAATACAAAGTTGTTGCCTCACTGACCTCCAGAGGCAGGGATTGCATAAGATTGGGGCCACCACACTGAAGGCTCTTCCCCTGGTGGACTCCAAGAGGACGATAGGTCTATGTGGAACTGCCAGGAACATGCCCTCTGATGACCTAAGTGACAGGCCAGGTTGATATGGGAGAAGGCGCTCTCTCAGGGTATCCTGGTCCCAAGTTGTTTAGAGCTTTGTACACTAGTACAAGAACCTTAGACCTGGCCTGGTAGCGAATAGGCAGCCAGTGCAGTTCCCTCAGCAACTTTAGGCCTAGGAGGTACCAAACCTGCTCTCTGGGTAGGGCCGGCCCTACCATTAGCAGAATGAGGCAGTGGTTTCAGGCAACAGTTGCTGGGAGGCAACAGCAAGGTGTTGGAGAAGACAGCTGTGGGCCAGTCTCCCCCTGTGCCCACCTAGCCCATTGCCTTCACATGCAGTGAAGGACACTCTCCCATTGTCAGCGTTGAAGAAACAGTCCATTGGGCTTCTGTACATGGAATGGGGCAGGGTGCCATTTTGTTTTTTTGCCTCAGACAGCAAAACATCTTGGGCTGGCCCTGTCTCCGGGGATCCCAATCCTGCCCTTCGGGGGTTTCCCAAATGGCCGCGCTCCCTTCTCCTGGCACCACCCAGTTTTCCCAACTGCAAATTGTTTAGTGGTTTCCTGTCTTTTGTTTAGTGGGTTCCTGTCTTTTGTTTAGTGGTTTCCTGTCTTTTGTTTAGTGGTTTCCTGTCTTTTGTTTAGTGGGTTCCTGTCTTTTGTTTAGTGGGTTCCTGTCTTTTGTTTAGTGGTTTCCTGTCTTTTATTTAGTGGGTTCCTGTCTTTTGTTTAGTGGGTTCCTGTCTTTTGTTTAGGTGGTTTCCTGTCTTTTGTTTAGTGGTTTCCTGTCTTTTGTTTAGTGGTTTCCTGTCTTTTGTTTAGTGGCTTCCTGTCTTTTGTGCAGTTTTCCCCCTTCCTAGAAGATTGATCTGCCTCCCCTGAGGCTTATTTCCTGGCACTAAGAACTTTTAAGCTAAAATGTGCTGCTCTGTTTGGTATTTTGGGCCCCCTCTTTCACCTTAAGCCCCGCCCACCACAGGAACGCAGCTCCTCAGAACTTCTCCGAAATGGAATTCAGCCCCCAAGCTGAAGGAGGTTCTACTCTCCTGCTCTAGGGAGATAAGGGCCTTGCTGGACAAAACCAAAGGTCTCTCTACCCCAGCATCCTGTTTCTGACAGTGGAGTGGCAGAGGGCTCCTGGAAGGCCACCAAGAGGGAATGAAGGCAGCAGCTCTCTTATCTGCAACACCTGGTATTTAGAGGTATACTGCTTCTGCCTGTGGAGGTTCCATTTAGCTATCGTAGCAAACGCCGATAAATCAGGGCAGGGAACCTATGGCTTTCCAGATGCTGTTGGATTACAACTTCCATCATCCCTGACCACTGGTCCTGTTGGCTGGTGGGAATTGGAGTCCAACACCATCTGGCGGTGTTCCCCTTATTAGGAAGGAGCCATAGCTCAGTGATAGAGTATCTGCTTTGCATGCTGGAAGTCCCAGGTTCAAACCCTGGCGTCTCCAGGAAAGGTGGAAGAGCGCCCACCTGAAACCCTGGGGAGCCGCTGCTGCCAGTCAGTGGCAACAATACTGGGCTCGGCGGACCCATGGTCTGACTCAGTACAAGGCGGCTTCTTATGTTCCCCATCTCTGCTGTAAATAGATATAAAGCCATGTAAGCTAGTGGCTACTGACATACTTTAGTGGTCGTGAGACCCATAATTAATGGGTGGAACTCTAAATCAGTAAGAATTAAAAGCAAGAAGCCAGAGCAATTGCCAGCAAAAAAGCATGCACCTCAAAGATGCAGCTGGACAACTTTAAGGTGGATTCCTGCATTGAGCAGGGGGTTGGACTCAGTGGCCTTATGGGCCCCTTCCTTCTTAACTATGCTACGGTTCTATGAAATCCACCCACTTGCGCCAGCTAAAATCAAGTGCTGGGCAAGTCTGTACTGTGCTCTCCTTAAAACGCCCTGCCAGGCAAATGTCCTTTGGCCTTCCGTAACTACAGGGCGATTGTACATAAGGCTCTACTCCACGCTCCCATTGACCTCCCTTCTCGGAAGGAGGGAACCAGGAGCCGGCCTTTTCAGCGCTTTGGTTACAAGTTGCCAATATATAAACAGGCCAAGCTTTTAAAGAAATCCAATTAAATAATTGCATCAAACGGTTGTCTCATTGCAAGCAGCCCAACACAACCGAAAAGGAGCTTTGTGAGTGTGAATTCTGGCAGTGCCAGCTCCGGCCACCCTTTCGGCTGGGCTGTGGGGCGAGCCAAGCTCTGCACAGACAGCCAAAAGGACTGTTTCCATGCTCGCTCGCTTGCCCGCCCGCCTCTGCCTTCTCTCCTTCCCTGACATTCTTCTTCCTTCTTTGACAGATCTGCTTATTCAAGGGGACGGCTTGAAGAACTCAAAGTTTACAAATAGAAGGAAAATGGGGCCTTTCTCTCTTTGGGCGCCCAGCTCCTTGTTCCTAAATGGCCTCCCCCCTTCCCCCCCCCCTCCCCGCTTCACTGATGAAGGTCTGCTAATTAAGAATGTGCCCGTTCATCGCTGGCTGCGAAGGATCGCCAGCGCCTTTCGCCAACACAATGTGCCCGGCACAAAGCATCTTTCACCAATGCCAACGTTATCACTCCTGCTTGGATTGGATTGCCCGGGGGTGGGGGTGGGATAGCTAATGGTGCCACTCTTCCTTTCCACATGGAGAGGGTAAGGACCAAGAGGTTATTCTGCTCTACAATCCCCATTGGGATCTGGAAGAGAAATAAAATCTAAGCTACGTTTTTTTGCTGGCCCTAAGAACCCCCCAGCAAAATAATAATAATAATAAAAATCCTTCTTGGTCTGCTCTGAAAACAAGTTGGCAGTAGCCTGAACCAGGATGGCCCAGATAGTGAAGTGGGAGGAGGAGGAGGAGGAGGAGGAGGAGGACCAGGGCCTTAAAGGACAAAGGGCCTGTTTGCACATCACGACAGCCCACCGTGGGTTAATTGACCCATGGGGGCTATCACATTGTGCCCAGCACCCAAGGACGCTGTTGTCTAGGTGGCGGCTGGCTTGTGATGGTTTGTTGTGTCATGCGAACCCAGCTGGCAGGAGTTGTTTGAGGGTTAGACAATCCTCTGATAATCCTAAACCAAGCCAAGGGTTATTTGAGGGCTGTCTATCCCTAGGGTGACCATATGGAAAGGAGGACAGGGCTTCTGTACCTTTAACAGTTGTATTGAAAAGGGAATTTCTGCAGGTGTCATTTGTATATATGGAGAACCTGGTGAAATTCCCTCTTCATCACCACAGTTAAAGCTGCCCTCTTTTAAATCTGGTCACTCTAGTATAGCTCCTGCAGCTTTAACTGCTGCGATGAAGAGGGAATTTCACCAGGTTCTCCATACATACAAACGACACCTGCTGAAATTCCCTTTTCTATCCAACTGTTAAAGATACAGAAGCCCTGTCCTCCTTTTCATAGGGTCACCCCATCTATCCCTCAAACGACCCCTGTCGCCTGGGTTCACCCAACAGGGTGCGACAGCTCCTGCGGGTAAATTAAACCATAGTGGGCTGTGTCGTGCGGACTATGTCAGACTCAGAGCCCACCTTTTCTCCTCATGCGGAGCGCTCTCAAGGCATAGCCCCCCAAAATCTTGTGCAGGTAGGCCTCAGACCTGTTCCAGGCAAGGGTGAAGGAAGAAACACTGGCCCTGTTCAGAAGACACCTTAAACTACGGTGGTGAAGGCTTTTTGTTAACGAAGAAGCCTTAACCACCATGGTTTAAGGCAGCGGTTCTCAACCTCTTTTGCTCCATTCCCCCCCCCTTCCACCATTGTTCAGAATATAATTCCCCCCTTCCCAAGATAGTCTAATTCAAAAGGTACATTCCAAATAATACACATATAATATTGTAAATCTTTTATTTTTTTCTATATTAGTCCCATTTGAAGGGGCAACGCAAAGCATGGCTCCTTTTACATTCTCAGCTCCCATGCTTTGCGTTGCCCCTTTAAATGGGAAGCTTGAAACTTCTAGGATTGCGAGGGAGGGAGGGAGGGAAAAGAGAGCAAAGGCCTGGCTTTTGCAGACAACATGACACTTTTCTGGGACATTTTTAATAACATGTGTAGGAAGACATAATCTACAGGACATCATACTTTGCTGAATAGTGGTCCCCCTGGAACCCTAAAATTCCCCCCCCCCGGGGAGGAATTCCCCCCCTGTTGAGAACCCGTGGTTTAAGGTGTCTTCTGAACAGGGCTGCTGTAGGCAAAGTGCCTGATTGCAGGGACTGGGAGGGGAGTCCTGCTGTTGGCCAGATCACCATTTTTCTCTCCTCACAGCTCCCGACTGGCGTTTCTCCCACCTCCAAGGCACACACTTTCCAAACTTTCAGAACCTCCCCATTTCCCCCTGTTCCTCTGGAGCTGCAAAAGGTGCCGAAAAGGGCCATCAAAATGATCAAGGGGCTGGAGTAACTCCCCTGTGAGAGAAGGTTACAACAGCTGGGACTGCTTAGGTTAGAACTAAAGGCAAGCCAGCAGAGACATGAGATTATGCCGGGTGTGGAAAATGTGGATAGGGAGAGACATTTTTCTCCCGTTCTCAATATACTAGAACCCAGTGGGGTCACCCCATGAAGCTGATTGGTGGGAGATTCAGGAGAGATAAAAGGAAGGACTTCTTCACACAGGGCTTAAGCTATGGAACTCACTACCACAAGATGTAGTAATGGCCACTAACTTGGATGGCTTTAAAAGAGGGTTACACAGATTCTTGGAGGATAAGGCTACTGGTCCTGATGTCTACATGCTGAGGAACACAACTAGGAAGGTGCTATTTAAGTAATATCCTACTTATGGGTTGGCCACAAGCTGCTGGTTGGCCACCGTGTGAACAGAATGCTGGACTAGATGGACCCTTGGTGTCTATCTTAGCAGGGCTCTTCTTATGTTCCTATGGCCATGCCTAAAAACCCCACACTCTTAGAAAACTGGACAATTAACATTACTTTGTTGAAATGTTAGGAGGGTTGGGGCACAGTGTAAATACAGTTCTGATCATGACCTCTTGGGAGAGGTTTTCCCCCACAGACAAACTGCCATGCCAGTGCATGGGGACATCTAGAACCAGACACTAACCTAACTGTGTCAATTCATGTTGCTTGATTTTCTTTTTCAGCTTTATCGGCCCAACATCCCAAGGGCCATCACCAGTGCCTTCGGAGGGGGGCTCCTCACTGGTCTCCTCTGTCGCCACTTCTCGGTAGTAGAGTTTGTAGCCTGAAATCTGGGCATGGTTGGCTGGAGGTTGCCAACTCACCAAGAGGGATTCCATTTTTGCTTGGACTCTTAACTCAGTTGGGGCAAACGGAACTAGGGAAAGCGAGAAGAAATGAACGGAACGTCAGATGGGGGCTGCCCCAAGGGTCATGCTTCTCAGATTTTATCTCCAGTTTATCTGCATCTTCCCTTACTTTTTCCCTTTCCTTTCCTCTTCAAATGGGCTCCCTCGCTACAACTCAATTCAAAGTGCTTATCCTTGGCTTGGGACTCCAAAGCTCCTATTCCCATATCCAACTGTTTGTACTCTTGGAGAACATCAGCTTCTCCAAACACCTCCACTGGAACAGAGGTGGACGTCAACTAGAGGCTATGGTGCACCAATTATGGAACGTCCTCCCCAAGAAGATTTGCCCAACTGCCATGTTCTCCTTAAGACCAGGAGTTGACAACCATGGGCCCTCCAGATATTTTGGACTGCAACTCCTGTCACTCCCAGCAGCATGGTCAATGGAAAGGAATTGTGGGAGTCGTAGTCCAAAACATTCATAGGGTGGCCTACCTCTGGTTTAGGTACTAGGCAAAAAACCTTTTTACTCTCTCAAGCATTTTAAGTACGATTCCTTTGGCTTTGTTACTCACTGTTTGTTACTCGCTGCTTCAGCTGCAGGGTAGTAGATACATGTAAATAATAATAATAATAATAATAATAATAATAATAATAATAATAATAATAATCTGATGGTTTTATTCTGGAATTTTAACCTCGTGCTTGTTCTTTTATATTGTCATAAACCACTCTGGAAACAATTTTGTCATTGGGGGGTAAATAAATAAATACAAACTCAGTCTTTCATCCCAACTTATCTCTGGTTTCCTTCTTGGCTATAAGGGCCTCCTGGCTTCCACAAACTTCCTCATCATTGATCCTGACTGCAATTATAGGCCCAGAACTGCTTGTGTCCCACAGAGCCCTGACATGAAGCTCGAAGGAAATAAGCTGAGGTAAAACAAGAAGCAACATACCGTGAGTCTGGTTGTCTCTATCTGGGGTACGATGCTGTGTCCACTCAGAAGAGGCTCCAAAGCCCACGCTGGTGCTTGCCGCAATCCGCACTTTGTAGACTTTATTCGGGTGCAGGGCATAAAGGGTGAGTTGTGTCTCATTGGCGCCGACCTTGGTTGAGGAAATCAGGTCTGTTAAAAAAACAGAGCCCAACACCTTTTACAAACGTCTAGTCCGCGTAATCTATCCAGTGTACCTCGAGGCTGCGGGCAGGAGCGCCCCTAAATTACAACACGGAGTACAGGGAAGCCCTCAGGCTAAGAAGCTGAGAAATGTCATCCATCTTACTGAAACCTTTCAGTGTCCCTCAAAATTTCTCTGACATTTTGGTCGAGCAGGACATGTTGCTCCCCTCAGTTTTGGCTCCATGGTATGTTATGGAACAAACTAGATTTGATGAAGAACTATGTTTGTTTATTCATGTGTCTGCCCAAGCCAAGTATAATATTTATTTATTTAAATATATATCCATCTTTCCTCCAAAAAACTCAAAGTGGCACACGTATTTCTTCCCACCTCCCCCTTAATCCTCACAACAATCCTCTGAGGTAGGCTTGGAGGAGAGAGAGTGACTGGCTCACAGTCACTCAGTGAGCTTCAAGGCTGAGTGTAGATTTGAACCTGGCTCTTCCCAGGCCTAGCCTGACATTTGCATCGACTTAGGAAGAGCTAACAGAACAGAAATAAATAAAGAAGAAGAGTATTAAATAAACACTCCTACACATCGCACGTCATGCCCTAACCTTCCTGTGGCTTCAGGCATTTTCCTCTCATCCTGTTCCAGTATCAAACTGGGCTAGGACTAAAGCCACTGGAGAGACAGACCATATGGACCTAAGGTGAGGAAAGTTCAGCTTCTCCCACATGTGGAGCCCATGTGAGGTTAAATTAGTCTACACCCCCAAATATATATGGCTGGCCCCAGTCACACCCAATTTGGTCCTTAGGCGTTGTGAAAAGGGTTGCCTGGCCTATTGCCACATATCCTGCCACTATGTTAGATTGGGGGCCTTCTCCAGGTGCCTCTGCTTTTGGATGTTGTGGGTAGGAGCGACTGGAGAAAGGGTCTCCTTCGTTGTGGCATTATCTTGAGTATTGCGTCCAGTTCTGGGCACCACACTTCAAGAAGGATGCAAAGAAGCTGGAGCGTGTTCAGAGGAGGACAACCAGGATGATCAGGGGTCTGGAAACAAAGCCCTAGGAAGAGAGACTGAAAGAACTGGGCATATTTAGCCTGGAGAAGAGAAGATTGAGGGGAGACAGGATAGCACTCTTCAACTACTTAAAAGGTTGTCACACAGAGGAGGGCCAGGATCTCTTCTCGATCCTCCCAGAGTGCAGGACACGGAATAACGGGCTCAAGTTAAAGGAAGCCAGATTCCAGCTGGACATCAGGAAAAACTTCCTGACTGTTAGAGCAGTACGACAATGGAACCAGTTACTGAGGGCTCTCCCACAATAGAGGCATTCAAGAGGCAGCTGGACAACCATTTGTCAAGTATGCTTTAGAGTGGATTCCTGCATTGAGCAGGCGGTTGGACTCGATGGCCTTAAGAGGCCCCTTCCAACTCTACTATTCTATGATTCTATGTCTACGGAACGCTCTCCCAGCATCCACTCTTATAGCTTTTTGGCAAAACTTGTTTTTTTATTTTATTTACAATATTTATATACCGCTCCCCATTCAAAATTTCAGAGCGGTGTACAAGATAAAATAAAAACAGAATAAACACTTTAAAATAGATTTTAAAAGAAGCAAAATGTACAGTATTTACTTTAAAAGTGTTTTGTTTTGTTTTTCATGTGGACTTTAATTCAACCATTAACATGTTTTCATTGCTTGGCTGTTTTTAACTGGTTTTGAATTGTTTTTATTTTATTATTTTATCTTTATTGTTTTGTATTTCTAAACGGCAACATTGAAGGTCAGATAACAACAATAACAACAATAACAACAAGAGAGTTTCGACTATTGGGCGGTGTAGAAATGCAATAAATAAATAAATAAATAAATAAATCAGCCACAGAAAGAAAAGAATGAAAACCCTATTCTGAGGAATTTCTCCTGTCTTATCAAAGTTTGATTATCTTTCCTCACAATCCCTCTCGTGTTTTGCTCAAATTTATCTTAGATATCCATTTTGGGGGAAATTAGGTGTTAACTCAGTGGGGCAGTGACTGAGCAAGTGAGAAGGTGCCTCCCCCACACACAACAAGCCCTCCTTACTCTTGAGGAGGCCTGCCCCTCCCTAGAAGCTACAACTTACCTCCAGGGGACACTAACTAGGCATATCTGTACACTCTGATGCTCCTGCCTGCCTATACATACAGGTGTTAACTCCATGCCTCAGGCCTACACCTTCTCAAGACACCTGAACTAGTATCTGTGGTGCCCCTTCGAAACAACACATGCCCACAATTTCCCGTCGCAGCCTACAAAGGCCTTTCTTTTGCAGTAACAGTATTATTATTATTATTATTATTATTTATTTATATAGCACCATCAATGTACATGGTGCAGTAGTCCACCATGCCACATTTTTGTCACCAGAATCGCCTCTTCCTCACCTTCCTTGAGTGGGGCGTAGTCAATTTTGTATTTGGTGATCCTCCCGTTGCTCAGTTCCGGAGGGAGAGGCAGCCAAGTCACCTTGATGTCAGTCGGAGTCGTGCTTGAAAGGGAAAGCTGAGGAGCCGCGCTGGGAACTGGGAGGCAAGTGACAAAACCGGTGATTCTACCTCATCACAAAGGAAATGAGCAAAACACCTCTCATTCAGCCGGAGACAACGCATTTGAACCTGGAGGGTTCATTGACTCGGGGACACACGCGCTGCAATTTCCTCAGTTGGCCTATTTTCTCTGGGAGAAAAATGCTGGCTATTCTCCTTTCACATACAAGCGCTTTTCCGGCCACAATGCCGAGTTTCGTTTCTAAAACCGAGAGGAACCAGAACTCCAACCTGTCTGTGAAGCCAGGCCTTCACAACCTGTGACCCATCAAGCCAAACACAATGGCGTATTTATTTATTTATTTATTTATTTATTTTTGCATTTATATCCTGCCTTTTTTCCTGCAAGGAACCCAAGGCAGTATACATAATCCTCCTCCTCCTCCTCCTCTCCACAGGGCATATCATGTCTCTCACACCCTCCCCTACCACTCCACCATACATACACCCCACCTTGTTTTTGCCTTCCCAAGCAGGCAAACCAAAACCCAAGCCACGTGGAAGCACTGCAACTCGGTGGCAGGCTTTCCACGCAGAAGGTCGCAGGCGTGAACCCCCGCATCTCCACCTAGGGCTGGGAAACCCTGGAGAGAGGCTGCCAGTCAGCGTAGGCAGGACTGAGCTTGATGGACCAATAGCCTGATTCAATATAAGGCAGCTTCTTATGTCCCTAAACCCCAAAGGCCTCACTGGCTTCATTTTTCATGTGATCCTACTTTCTAATCGCAGATATCTGTGAACCACCTGTGTTTGCTTAGGCTTGGAAGAGGCCGAGGCACTTTGCATATTCTCAGGAGAACTTTCTTTGGAATTACTTTGCATGTCCAAGAGATGACGGTGAGCCCTCAAAAAGATGAAGGAGCTTAGCCGTAGTCCAAACTGATTTCAGGGCATTTTCCTGGTATTTGATTATGTGCTTTGTAAGGATATATAAGAATTACATGCTGGGTCAGATCAATGGTTTGCCTAGCTCAGTGTTCTCTTCACTGACAGCGGCCAGCTAGACGGCCCAGGGGAGTTGCCAAGGTGGGAATGATGGCATTATTCCACATCACCCGTTAGCCAGAAGTATAAGGTTGCCAAATATGGAAGTTAAACATCTCACTATTGCACCAAAGAACACATGGAGGTGTCCTGAACATATTTACTTTCTAACAATCTTTTTATTATCTTGCATTACCTTGTTTTTAAAGGGTATTTATGCAACTGGTCAGCGCAACATCCCATGGCAAGGAGTTCCACAGGTTAATTATGAACTGTATGAACAGGAACATCCTTTTATTTGAAACCTCCATTCCACCTGTTCAGCTCTCATCTATCAGCTATCTGGCATCTCTAGGGTTCATGAGAACAATATGTAAACTTTGTTAACTTCGCCTAATTACAAATGCAATTTCAGGGCAGCCGTTCGAGTCACAAGACTTCTTGCTCCTGCACAAGCAGACCCACCCCCATACAATACCCGGGCCAACTCTGTGATTCAGACACCTCCTGTTTCAGGAAGCCATTTGGGAACAGTCCCTTCTGTTCCTGTTCTACGAACCGTCCTCCAGAGTCTGCACATTTATGGAAGAGGAGGTCCGGCTGGCTCCAAGCTGCGAGTATGCCACCACGTAGAAAATGTAGCTGGTGCTGGGCTCCAGGTCTTTGACCTGAAACTCGGTCGTGTCGTTATTCACCGCAAACTGGTACTCCACGTTGTCGGTGCCTAGAGAGGGTACACAACGCTGTCAGACAAAAAAAGGAAGACGGTTTTGTCCTTTCTTCAAACTAGCTTCTTCCAAGAAGCCCGCCAAAGGTCCAACGTATCTTTCACCCTAGATTGCTTTTAACGCCACTTAGCTGCCCTCAATCAGGGTCGTTCCCGGCCTTTTAACACACACCTAGGAGTGAAACGGGATTTCAATTCACAGTTCTCATCATGAGAACGGAACGACAGAGCGGTAAATTCTGCACTAATTATCCTGCAGCTCAAGAGTACAACCTGAAGACTAAAATTGCGGGAAGCAGTTCCAATAGCGTTACAAGGGTGGAACGAGGGTGAGGAATGTCATGCCTGCGCCCCAAATCTGGCCCTCCCATATGGCCCCACCCCACCCCTTCCTCTAGGGTGACCATATGGAAAGGAGGACCGGGCTCCTGCATCTTTAACAGTTGTATAGAAAAGAGAATTTCAGCAGGTGTGGTTAGTATGCATGCAGCACCTGGTGAAACTCCCTCTTTATTATAACCGTTAAAGCTGAAGGAGCTATACAAGAGTGACCAGCTACAAAAGAGGGTCCAGCTACAGGAGGGCTCCTGCAGCTTTAACTGTTGTGACGAAGAGGGAATTTCACCAGGTGCTGCATGCATACAAATGACACCTGCTGAAATTCCCTTTTCTATTCAACTGTTAAAGATACAGGAGCCCGGTGCTAGTAGATTTACAGCAACCACACCTAACTTGGTACCCTCCAGAATACAGTTCTCAGCATTGCTGACCATTGGCTATACTGCCTGAGGCTGATGGGAGTTGAAGTCCAAACACCTGCAGGTCACCAGACTGGGGAAGGCTAATCTACTTCACTTCCATAACACCCTCCCCAAAAGTGCTGAGTGTGGATTAGTACGGACAGTGTGTGCCTTCAGAATACAGGCTACGTACCCAAAGCTTTCTGGTAATGCAGAGAGAAGCCAATAATCTGCTCGCTGTTGAACTCTGGCCGTTCCCAGGAGACCAAGACTGTTGTGCTGGAGAGAGAACTAGCCGACACCCTCTTAGGAGCGCTGGGCAGGCCTTCCCGCACAATCACCTCCAGCCTGGCCGTGGCACACGCCATGCCCAGGTGATTTTCCGCCACGCATTGGTAGTAGCCGGCGTCATCCAACCCAATCTGGTTGATCACCAGCGCGCCGCTGCTCTGGATCTTCACTCGTCCTTTGGACAGAAGAGGCTCCCCGTTCTTCATCCAGTGGATGCTGGGAGACGGCTCGCCTTCCGCTTTGCAGGCAAACCGGGCGGTGCTGGCTCGGGTGCGGGAAATGGTTTCAGGAGCCTGGGAGATGGTAGGAGGAGCTAAGAGGTAGAAGAACTCAATTAGCACGGTTGGATGTGGCGTCTTCTCTTCTTCGGTGAACAGAGCCAGAAGGGACTCCATAGGCATAATACAGCGGTGGGGGGGCTGTTTCAGCCAGAGGGCCAAATTCTAATTCAGAGATGCTCTCAGGGCACACATTCCAGTGATGGGTGAGGTAGGGTGACCATATGAAAAGGAGGACAGGGCTCCTGTATCTTTAACAGTTGCATAGAAAAGGGAATTTCAGCAGGTGTCCTTTGTATATATGGAGAACCTGGTGAAATTCCCTCTTCATCACAACAGTTAAAGCTGCAGGAGCTATACTAGAGTGACCAGACTTAAAAGAGGGCAGGGCTCCTGCAGCTTTAACTGTTGTGATGAAGAGGAAATTTCACCAGGTTCCCCATATATACAAATGACACCTGCTGAAATTTCTTTTTCAATACAACTGTTAAAGATAAAGGAGCCCTGTCCTCCTTTTCATATGGTCACCCTAGGTGAGGCCAAAGAGAAAAAGCCCCCCCCTAAAAAGTATCAAACATACCAGCATATTTTAGTTTAAAAGTCTTCCTGCCAGTCACTAAGCTTTGGAGAGGCATTCTGACCATTTAGAATGGAGAAAGAACTTCACGAAAGGTGGGAAATTGCCAAACGGTTGGCAGTTGAGAGAAAGGAGGCGGGGGTGTGGTCATCAGGGGACCCAGGAATGCCAGATTAGGTCTCCAGGCCTGAAGTTCCCCACCCCATATATAATACATATAAATAAATGGCAAACGCTTCCCTCTGAAGTAGTAGGCTGGCCATATAGAAAGGAGGACAGGGCTCCTGTATCTTTAACAGTTGCATAGAAAAGGGAATTTCAGCAGGGGTCATTGGTATGCATGCAGAACCTGGTGAAATGCCCTCTTCATCACCACAGTTAAAGCTGAAGGAGCCCTGCCCTCTTTTGTACCTGGTCACACTAAGCAGGGCTCCTGCAGCTTTAACTGATGTGATGAAGAGGGAATTTCACCAGGTGCTGCATGTATACCAATGACACCTGCTGAAATTCCCTTTTCTATGCAACTGTTAAAGATACAGGAGCCCTGTCCTCCTTCTCATATGGTCACCCTAGAAAGTAGACCAAAACCTTCCAGCCTAGTCTTTGAGTCACGAGCAACACATCTTCACTTTGACAAAAGAAAGGAACGCCAACCTAAACCATTTCCCCTAGCTTCTTCCTGGTGAAATAAACACAAGGGCCCCCTATAAACAAGCCAAAGAAATACTGATCTTGCAGAAACACAACATTCATAAGAACATAAGGAGAGCCCTGCCGGATTAGTCCGAGGGTCCATCTAGTCCAGCACTCTGTACACACAGTAGCCAACCAATTGTTGACCAGGGAACCACAGGCAGGACATGGTGCAGCAGCACCTTCCCACCCATGTTCCCCAGAAACTGGTGCATGCAAGCTTACTGCCTCTACTACTGGAGGAAGCACATAGCCATCAGGGCTAGTAGCCATTGCTAGCCTTCTCCTCCAGGAATTTATCTAATCCCCTTTTAAAGCCATCCAAATTGGTGGCCATCACCACATCTTGTGGTAGCGAATTCCATAATTTAACTATGCGCTGTGTGAAGAAGTCCTTCCTTTTATCTGTCCTGAATCTCCCACCAATCAGCTGCATGGGATGTCCCCATTGGGTTCTAGTATCAATGTCTCCCTTTGTAATAACCCTGCGGTCCCCGTGAAGATAGCACAAAAGCAATTGGACAATTTCACGGATGCACAGAAATGGCTGGTTCTCTGTTCTCACCAAGGACTCGGAGCTCAGCTGCAGCAGTCACAAACTGCCTGGTCTGGGGTTTATTGGCGCGGCAAACGTAGACCCCTGCGTGATGAAGCTGGGCATGAGGAATCAGGAGATTAGTCCGCCCCAACACAATCACCTCTGTGGAAATAGGGTTCCCATCTGTAAAAAGTAGGGGGGGGGGGAACCTTTGAATCCATATGTGGAATATCAATGTTGAAAAACTTCATGCTATAATCTAAGAAGTTCATAAGAACATCAGAACATAAGAAGAGCCCTGATGCTGGATCAGACCAAGGGTCCATCTAGGCCAGCACTCTGTTCACACAGTGGCCAACCAGCCATTGGCCAGGGATGAACAAGCAGGACATGATGCAACAGCACCCTCCCACCCATGTTCCCCAGCAACTGGTGCACACAGGCTTTCTGCCTTGAATACTGGAGGTAGCACACAACCATCTGGGTGAGTAGCCATGGATAGCCTTCTCCTCCAGGAATTTATCCAACCCCCTTTTAAAGCCATCCAAATTGGTGGCCACCACTACATCTTGTGGTAGTGAGTTCCATAATTTAACTATGCACTGTTGGAAGAAGTACTTCCTTTTATTTGTTCTGGATCTCCCACCAATCAGCTTCATGGGATGTCCCCTGGATCCAGTATTTTGAGAGAGGGAGAAAAAGAGAGCTTCGGCTATTGGGTGGTATGAAAATGTAATAAATACATAATAAATATATAAATAAATAAAAATGTCACCCTATCTACATTCTCCACACCATGCATAATTTTGTCCACCTCTATCACATCTCCCCTTAGCCTTCTTTTTTCCAAGCTAAACAATCCCAGTTGATGTAACCTTCCCTCATAGGGGAGATGCTCCAGCCCCTTAATCATTTTAGTAGCCCTTTTCTGCACTTTTGAAATCTAGCTGGATCATGTCCTTAATATGACTTAATTTAGGTATTACAGCAAGCTTTTGCCCCCAATTTTATTTCTCCTGACTTCAAGGGCCAAATTTGCACAGAGTCATCCTGATCTATTATTATTATTATTATTATAATCTGTAAACACCTTGAAATCAATGCAGTGATTACTAGAAGCCAACATGGATTTGTCAGGAACAAATCCTGTCAGACTAATTTGATCTCATTTTTTGATAGGATAACCTCCCTTGTGGACTGTGGGAATGCTGTGGATGTCATATATCTTGACTTCAGCAAAGCTTTTGACAAAGTACCACATGACATTCTGATTAACAAACTAGCTAAAAGTGGGCTAGATGGAACAACTATTAGGTGGATCCACAGTTGGCTACAGAATCGGACTCAAAGAGTACTTATCAATGGAACCTTCTCAAACTGGGGAGAGGCAACGAGTGGGGTGCCGCAGGGCTCAGTCCTGGGCCCAGTGCTCTTCAACATTTTTATTAATGATTTGGACGAGGAGGTGCAGGGAACGCTGATCAAATTTGCAGATGACACCAAATTGGGTGGGATAGCTAATACCCTGGAAGACAGAAACAAACTTCAAAGTGATCTTGATAGGCTGGAGTGCTGGGCTGAAAACAACAGAATGAAATTTAATAGGGATAAATGCCAAGTTCTACATTTAGGGAATAGAAACCAAATGCACAGTTACAAGATGGGGGACACTTGGCTCAGCAATACTACAAATGAGAAAGATCTTGGAATTGTTGTAGATCACAAGCTGAATATGAGCCAACAGTGCGATATGGCTGCAAGAAAGGCAAATGCTATTTTGGGCTGCATTAATAGAAGTATAGCTTCCAAATCACGTGAGGTACTGGTTCCTCTCTATTCGGCCCTGGTTAGGCCTCATCTAGAGTATTGCGTCCAGTTCTGGGCTCCACAATTCAAGAAGGATGCAGACAAGCTGGAGCGTGTTCAGAAGAGGGCAACGAGGATGATCAGAGGTCTAGAAACAAAGCCCTATGAAGAGAGACTGAAAGAACTGGGCCTGTTTAGCCTGGAGAAGAGAAGATTGAGGGGAGACATGATAGCACTCTTCAAATACTTAAAAGGTTGTCACACAGAGGAGGGCCAGGATCTCTTCTCGATTCTCCCAGAGTGCAGGACATGGAATAACGGGCTCAAGTTAAAGGAAGCCAGATTCCGGCTGGACATCAGGAAAAACTTCCTGACTGTTAGAGCAGTGCGACAGTGGAATCAGCTACCTAGGGAGGTTGTGGGCTCTCCCACACTAGAGGCATTCAAGAGGCAGCTGGACAACCATCTGTCAGGGATGCTTTAGGGTGGATTCCTGCATTGAGCAGGGGGTTGGACTCGATGGCCTTGTAGGCCCCTTCCAACTCTGCTATTCTATGATTCTATGATTCTATGATTCTATGATTATTGTCATCATTATCAACAACAACAACAACATTATCTTCATTTCTATACAGCCCAATAGCCGAAACTCCCTGAGAGGTTCATAACAATACACAGATAAAAACAGCATTTTTTAAAAAAATAAAAATCTACAACTGATTGTTTAGAGGTGCCACTGTCAGACTGTGCAAACATGTTCCCTGAGTACCCCCAGAGACACATCGGCATGGCTGGAACTTGCAAAGATCAATGGATGCTCACGTACCCAAAATATACAGAGGAAAGGCGGTGGGGTGTGTGTGGATTACATCAAAATTCATCTCCCATACAGCAATGTTCTGGATTATGGTTGACTTTAAATGCCTGACTGATCTCTGAACTTGCAATTTTAGACCAACATATTTATTTCTTTATTGCATTTATATACTGCCCCATAACCAAAGCTCTCTGGGCGGTTTACAAAACTTGCTACTGTCCCTTGATGGTAAATCATCAAGTTTGAGACTTTGGTTACTTTCACACGCCACCTTTCCTTCGAAAGGGAAACACCACATTTCTTTTAAAACAGGCACACACACACACACGTTCCAAACTCCCCAAGTGACTTCAGTGATCTTGATCACATCTTATAATCCTAAAGATAACCCAAGAGTTATTTTTTCCTAATGCACCAACAGATGCGTCAAAATTCCCACCAGCCCTGCAAAACCCCTACAAAAAGCCCGTCAAAGGCCCGACCCTTGCGCCCTGACCTTTCAAAGCTGGGGCGTCATTCAATATCAGCCGTGACTAATTTAGATCAAAAGGCATCCGGTAACTAGAATTTCGTATCTTTTACAGATCAAACATCATAAATAAATTGCATGCTTTGTGTCACTTTAGCTTTAATTGGCAAGCTCAGCTCAGAAGCCTCACTTTAGCCAGGACAACCTCTGCCTTCCTATATTCAGTTGCAGTTTGTTAACGTCCCCACGGCGCGTTCCTCCTTTAACGGATTTCAAAACGAAAGGGTCCCAGAGCCGCCTCTCAGCATCAAAAGAGTGATTATCTTCATTTACCCTCCCGTATCCAGGAGACAAACGGGGTGGGAGTGGCGGAGGCCATGCACTCCATCACGGCACTCTCTCCTGCCACCACGGTGGCGTTCTCTGGAGCAGCAACAATGGACACGTCCTCGGTCACTGGCAGCTGATGACCTAGTGCAACGAATTCCAAAAAGAGACAAAGAGGTCAAAATGTTTTAACAAGCCAAACTGAACGTCTGAATGTGGGGTTCTTTTTTGTTAAAAACAACAACACAAATCCAGTTTCCCCAAGTCCAATGTTGCTTTTAGATCTTGTATATTATTATTATTATTATTATTATTATTATTATTATTATTATTATTATTATTATTCCTTTTTCCCAGTACTGGGACTCAAGGTGGTTTACAAGATAAAACATGTACAATTAAAACATAAAAATATGAATTTACAAAAGTAAATTAATTTACTTTTGTATGAATTTTGTATGCTTTTCACTGTCTAGCTCCTTCCTATCTTTCCTCTCTCATCTCACACTATTGCCCCGCTCGTGCTCTTCGCTCCTCTGATGCCATGTTTCTCGCCTGCCCAAGGGTCTCTACTTCCCTTGCTCGGCTCCGTCCATTTTCTTCGGCTGCCCCTTACGCCTGGAACACTCTTCCAGAACATTTGAGAACTACAAGTTCAATCGCAGCTTTTAAAGCTCAGCTAAAAACTTTTCTTTTTCCTAAAGCTTTTAAAACTTGATGTTGTGCGGACTTTATACTGTTAGTTTTACTCTACCCTGTGCCTGTTTGGTGCATTCTCTTCCCCTCCTTATTGTTTTATTATGATTTTATTAGAATGTAAGCCTATGCGGCAGGGTCTTGCTATTTTATTGTTTTACTCTGCACAGCACCATGTACATTGATGGCGCTATATAAATAAATAATAATAATAATAATTTACAAAAAGTAATTCTATTTACAAAAGTAAATAGAATTAAACCTGCAGTAAAATTAAAAACATTAAAAAATATTAAAAACAGTAACCTATTAATCATCATCATCGTCATCATCATCTAATACAGTAACACAGGTCCAGAGTAGTTTCCAAAACCCTGCTGGAACAAAAAAAGTATTTGCCTGCCTCCAAAAGTGTAGCACAGAGGCAGCCAGCCTGGCCTCCCTGGGAAGGGAGTTCCAGAGCCTTGGAGCAGCCACCAAAAAGGCCCTCTCCCGCAGACCCATCTGGTGTGCCTGGGATGTTGGTGGGACTGAGAAAAAAGCCTCCCCAGAAAATCTCAGAGCATGGGCAGGCTCATATGGGAGAATATGGTCTTTCAGATAACCTGGACCCGAGCCGTATAGGGCTTTATAGGTGATAACCAGCACTTTCAGTTGTGCCAGGAAACAGACCGGAAACCAGTGAAGCTGTTGTAACAGGGAAATTGGGGCAGGGGGAGAACACAATGGATAGAGACCCCTTCCAGCCTCCAACGAGAAGTCTATCAGCAAGGAAGAGCTGACCAATGTGGAGAAGATGTTTTGCTGTTAGACAGAAACACCACTGAGGAGGGGTCTCAATCTGGTCCTGATGGCCCCAGCCGTTGAGACTTGGGGCTGTTGGAAAAGCAACACCGCATGCTAACCACCACCCAGTGGTTGGGTGTGGGTTGTTGTTGAACCGTGGGTTGGTGGGTTGTCTGAATCCAGAACATATTCCACAGGGTGGCAGTTAAACACCCTGAATAACCCAACAGCAAACCAGGGGTTCTAAAGGTGGCTTGTTCAAGAAAAATAAGCCACGCTGCATGGTTAATAAGCCACCCTGTGGAAAATGCCCCGGGTTCAGACAATATGCTAACCAACAGTTCAACAAACAACCCCTAGTTCAACAACAACCCACACTCAACCAGAGTGTGGGTCAGCATGTTGTGCGAACCCAGGCAAGGTCTTATCTGCATAGACCTATCATGGGCTACACTTCACATTCATGTGATGGACTGCTGGAAAATGGCTTTAATTGTAACCCATTCCTCAGAGATGTCAGGATAGCAGACAGGAGGTGTGTGGGGGGGGATGTTACCCCATTTGATCCTCATGGCAACCTGAGAAGTAAGTCAGGCTGAGAGCTAGAGACCTTCCTGAGGTAACCTCCATCTTTTTGACTGAGTGGAGATTTGAACCAGGTTTCTCTGATCCATGTTCGCCAAACCATCCACCATATCCCACTGACTCTCGCTGACTGACATCTGCACCTTAAGATCTGTGACATTACAGAACAGATTCTATGATGTCTGACATTATTCCATTATTTATTTATTTATTAGATTTTTATACCGCCCAATAGCCAAAGCTCTCTGGGCGGTTCACAAAGCTCTCTGGGAGGTTACTTATGGGAACTAACATCTCAGCAATATATTCTACCTCCATGTTATATCTTGTGGGGTGGGTGGGTGAGGTGAACGACAATCAATTTATTACGCATCACTGATATGTTTGTATGTTTTGTTTTGCCTCAATTATGATAATTGCTTTGGGGTACTACTTATCAGCAAACGTTCTCCATGGGTGGGGGCCCTACCGTAATGCAAACCCTCATTTCCGAATTTAGTTGTCCACACATCAGATTCCTGCTGGAGTTAAGCACCTTTGCCCATTTTCCCACCCGCCTTCTTTTACGCTCAATCACATTACAAATGCCTCTCTCACAGACATAGGAAGCTGCCTTCTTCCAGGTCAGGCAATGTACCCATCTAGCCCAGGACTGTCTCTGATTGGTAAGAGTGGTGTAACGGTAAATTTTGAAGTGCCCTCCTCCTGACACTCCCCACAGGCAGCAGAGTTGATCCATCGGGGTGTGCGTGTATTTGTTGGTGAGAAAATCCACCCCCCAGCTACTGTGAGTAGGGCTGGCCCAACACATCTTGCTGCATGAGGCAACGAACAAGATGGCGCCCCATCCCCTTCCATGTGAAAGAGCCGACTAGACTGGCAAATGGATCTGTGTCTTCAGCATCCTCCACTTCACCTGAAGGCAGCAGCATAACTTAAGAGGTGCAGAGCAGGCCACATGGCACACAGGTGTCTCCTCCATCACCTTGCTGCTGCCTCCAGTATCTGCTACCTAAGGCAACAGCTTCACTCTACCTAATGTTAGCGCCGGCCCTGACTGTGAGGATTGAAGCTAAGCTCAGAGGGGAACAAGTAAGTCTGAGGGGAGTGGCAGATGATGTCATTGGCCCGGCACTTCGGCCCTGTGAGCCCTGGTTCCATTACACCACTTGCCGACAACAGCTCCCAAGGGTGCCAGGCCTTGCTCCCTGATGATAGAATCATAGAATAGTAGAGTTGGAAGGTGCCTATGAGGCCATCTAGTCCAACCCCCTGCTCATTGCAGGAATCCACCTTAAAGCATCCCTGATAGATGGCTGTCCAGCTGCCTCTTGAAGGCCTCTAGTGTGGGAAAGCCCACAGCCTCCTTAGGTCATGGGTTCCATTGTCATACTGCTCTAACAGTCAGGAAGTTTTTTCCTGATGTCCAGCCAGCTTCCTGTCACTTGAGCCCGTTATCCCGTGTCCTGCACTCTGGGAGGATCGAGAAGAGATCCTGGCCCTCCTCTGTGTGACAGCCTTATAAGTATTTTTAAACAGGAGATGCTGGTGATTTCACCTGGGACCACCTGTGTCAAATGCAAGAGCTCTATCACTGAACTACGGTCCCTTTCCAGCTCTGCTTTCTCTTTCTCTCACTCCCCCGCTCTTCCCCGTTTTTCACTTTGAGCATGAAACTACAGGATCAGGTCCACCCAGCAAAGTTATAGAAACATTGTGTTTACGAGAGCTCGTTATCGGTTACAAGAATTTTGGCTTGAGCGCTGGCCTTTTATCCAATCCATCCATCAGTGTAGGTGGACCTGCGTGTCGCACCAACGTCAACACGCGTGTCTTTTTGAGATGTTGGACGGAAGCACAAAAGAGCTCATCCTTTAAGCCACCCAAAGCAACCTGCTCCTTCTGAAAAGGGGAGGCAGCCCTGAATATTTCTTTTGCCATGTTCCTTTTTGCAAACGCCACAACGGTTTTGGGAGCGAACGAGCGTGCGCTTCGTTCTCAGCTTGCCCGATTGCAACGTCCCCTCGTTGATTAAAACTGCTCCCCCGCCAACCAACGTTTCCACTGCTTAATCTGTTGATTAAACAGGTTAAAGCTTGCAAACCTAATTATGAGATAAAGAACGAAGGGTTTTATAAGCCTCTCCTAGTTTGGGGGCCTTTGTCTCCCTTGAATGCATGCAGCACATGGGCCCTCCCTAGAAAGGGCGAGCGGAGAATGGGTGAGTTTTCCAAGCACCAACACAGCAACTGCACACTGGCCTCTTGCTCTCTGCAGAATAATGGACGAAAATCACGGAGAGATCCTTCCCCCTCCGTCCCTCTGTTGAACAGCTGCTCAAAGCCTGAATATATTCCCAGGGGAGATTCTCATGGGCTCAATAAGATTTCAAGCTCCTCTTCTGGAAAAGGGTGAGAAAGTTCACAGCAAACAGCAGAGCCCTGCTCAGTTGTCTCATATCTCGGCTGCTGACAGCTGAGAGCCAAACGGGCGGCCCGCCTCCCCTCCTGTCACCTCCCCTCCACCCGTAAGCCATGTTGGAACTCAAGTGGTTTGAAGCGGAGCTTTTGCGGAATGCAGAGGGCAGAAATTATGGCTGCTGTCAATCACCCCAGCCGGGACTCTGCTCGAGCACGTTTTTGAGCACCAGCTCTAACGCCATGCCCCAGGCATCAGTGTGGCGCAGCGGCCAGGGTGTCAGACTGGGATCGGCGAGACCCGAGTTCAAATCCCCCACTGAGCTTTGAAGTTCACCCAGTGTTTATCTCTGTCCAACCTACCTCACAGGGTTGAGTGAGGATAAAACAGAGAAATGGGGAGGTGCGGAGAGGGAGACCTTGCAGGCTGTCCTGACATCGCCTTTGCCTCCAAATCCGCGCTGCGTTGGTTATATGACGCAGTCGCAGATCCAAAGCTACCCCAGGGCAAAGAGGTGAAGATGTGCGGCTGAAAAGTCAAGAGTTTACCCCGAGTTTCCCAGCCAGAGAGTCTTGTGTGGCGCAGAGCGGTAAAGCAGCAGTTTCTGCAGCTGAAACTCTCCCCATGGCCTGAGTTCGATCCCAGCAGAAGCTGGTTTCAGGCAGCCGGCTTGGGTCGACTCAGCCTTCCATCCGCCCGAGGTCGGTAAAATGAGTACCCAGCTAGCTGGGGGAAAGGTAATAACGGCCGGGGAAGGCAACGGCAAACCACCCCGCTATAAGGCCTGCCAAGAAAACGTCAGCGAAAGCTGGCGTCCCTCCAAGAGTCAGTAATGACTCAGTGCTTGCACGAGAGGTTCCTTCCTTTCCTTCCTTCCCAGCCAGAGCAAGGTCAGCCTGGCTCTTCTGCCGGCCTGTCCTCACTCGGAGCCACTCCGGGGGTGTTCCCGGGCAGAAGGCAACCTCTTATTGGTCACCAGAAAGCCCACTCTGCCTACCTTCATAAGGACAACTTGCCACCCCCACACAACGACAATAGCGTGGATTTTAGCGGCGGAGCAGCACCAGTCCCCACTACTGCTTGAAGGAAGGATGGGATAAACACACATACGCGGCGGAAAAGTATAGGTACACAAAGGAGCCCTCTTGGGATTTCTGGTTGCCATCAATGGCCATGGGCAGTTCCCATTCAATGGACATGTTCAGAGGCAGGGGGGCGGACAGGATGTGGCCAGGTTTTCTAAATGCAAGGCTCTTCATACTTCATGGCTTTATTCCAATGAGCAAAAGCTGGCCAGGCCTATCCCAAACTGGTTGTAGTGTAGCCATGCCGTGCCCGGTTCACAAAGACTCAGCAGCCTTGCACACATGCGTGCACACAGGTGCACACTCTCACACCCACAAAAGCAGCAGCAAATGGCTGCTGGCAAACAGCTTATTTATTTATTTATTTATTTATTTATTTATTTATTGCATTTCTATACCGCCCAGTAGCCGAATATCTCTGGGCGGTTTAGCAACCATTCTTTCTTCAGGTACATTATTGGCTACTTGGCGGTTGACTTCACAGCCTGTGTGTGCCTTATTTCCTGCACCACTGGAAGTGGAAATGGTTAGCATGACATTCAGGGAACCACTGCAGCTTCCCAGCAGGGAAATGTGTTCCTTGAGAACTGGGAGAACTTCATTTAATCTAACAGCCCTTATTAAACTGACAGTAAGCCCATATACACCAGTTGCTGGGGAACATGGGCGGGAGGGTGCTGTTGCACCCATGCCCTAAATCAAATCAAATCAAATCAAATCAAATTTTATTTGCACCAAGCCAATGGTCATTGCAATTTATAACAGTGCTCGTAAAAGTATACATCATCAAACAAAAAACAGAAAATAAACTGTCCAGTATCCAAAAGAATTCTTAATACAAATATATTCATTATGACCAACACCCATGTTCTATTTGTGGGTTTCTGGTCGACAGCTGGTTGGCCACTGTGAGAACAGAGTGCTGGATTAGATGAACTCTTGGGCCTCAGCTAGAACTACCGGGTCTAGTGCGACGGAGTGGTGAGGATCTCGCGATATTTTTATCATGAAATCTCCCCCTCTGTGGGTTTTTTTTTTTGGGGGGGGGGTTATTTATTTATTTATTTATTTAATTACATTTATATACCGCCCCCCCAGCCGAAGTTCTCTGGGCGGTTTACAACAATTAAAAATACTAAACATTAAAAGTATACAAAAATTTTAAAAACATAAAAAACAGTATAAAAACAACAGTATCCATTTAAAAACAACAATTCTGGGGTCCATTAAAAACAAACTTAACGTTGTTAAATGCTGTGAAAATGCCTGGGAGACGAGAAAAGTCTTGACCTGGCGCCGAAAAGATAACAATGTTGGCACCAGGCGAGCCTCATCGGGGAGATCGTTCCACAGTCGGGGGGCCACCACCGAGAAGGCCCTCTCCCTTGTCGCCATCCTCTGAGCTTCCCTCGGAGTAGGCACTTGGAGGAGGGCCTTAGATGTTGAGTGCAGTGTACAGGTAGGTTCATGTTGGGAGAGGCGTTCCGTCAGGTATTGCGGTCCCAAGCCATGTAGGGCTTTATAGGTTAAGACCAGCACCTTGAATTGGGCTCGGAAACATATAGGCAGCCAATGCAAGAGGGCCAGAATCAGTGTTATATGCTCAAACCTCCCTGTTCCAGCTATCAATCTGGCCGCCGCATTTTGCACAAGCTGCAGCTTCCGGACCGCCTTCAAAGGCTGCCCCATGTAGAGGGCATTGCAGTAATCTAATTTGGAAGTTACCAAAGTATGGACAACTGAAGCTAGGTTATCCCTGTCCAGATAGGGGCGTAGCTGGGCCACCAACCGAAGTTGGTAGAAAGCACTCCGTGCCACCGAGGCCACCTGAGCCTCAAGTGACAAAGATGGTTCTAGGAGAACCCCCAAGCTACGAAAGAAGAAGAGCACACAAACGCTTTAAAGAAGAAGAGCACACAAACGCTCGTGTGCAAAAGATAAGTTTTTTTTATTTAAAATATTTTTTCCCACTCCCCTCACCCCACCCCCAATGGGCACAGAGCTCCTGAGGAGCCCGGTATCCCATGCACGGGTCCTGGCTCCTCGTGAGTAACCGCGAGGAGCCGGGACAAACCACGACACCCGCAAACCACACACTGATCTTGGGATCAGCCCAAGACCGCGGAAAAAGTGGGTTCAAAGAGTAGGGCGAGATCCTTGGGATCATCCTTCCCTGCTCCCAGGATCCCCTGTGCGTCATGTGGACGCACAAGGACGATCCCAGGGATCACCCCGGGATATCGCCCCATCTAGCTATGACCATCTGATCTAGCAGGGCTCTTAGGTTCTTATCACTCGCCGTGGCTGTGTCCCTCAAAAAAAGTGTTTTCTCAATCCAATATTAGTACAAGATACGAGTACCAGGGTAGAGCCAACAGCCAAGGAGAGTTAGCTTTTCCCCCCTAGGAAAAAGCAAAGTGGTGGGATTAAATGGGAGCCAGGTGGGGCCACAATCTGTAGTGGAAAGGATCCTGTCCTCAAAAGGGGGCGCATCCTCTGCAGGAGTAAAAGTTTGCTCTGTTGGAAAGGGAAGAGGGACTGTGCCAGCTCAGCAGCACACCAAAAGAAAAGGCTCCCTCCTACTCGTCCATTTACTTTCCCTGCAAGCGCCGGTGTGATCCATCTTTGCCCATGAGCCCTCCGTTACTGAGGAAGCTCAGCCTTGCGGTCTTTTTAAGTATCATCTTGACTCCATATCTCCATTCTGTCTGGGAAGGCTGACTAAACGGAGGCTTAGAGACAGCCAGGACAAGAAAGTTGCCGTTTCTAATTGCTGACCTGCTGTAATTAATTAATTGCTATAATTAATCAGTAGGCGGAAGTCTCATCAGGTACGCATAGCAGATGCTTTCCTCTCACCCAGTCCCGGACCCAATCAAGCTATCCATGGCACACCCTGAATCTAGAGCTGGTAGTGTTGCCGCTATGGGTAAACGTATTAGCACACATTCAAATGTGGATATGTGTGCCTAAAATGTGCATACGGAAGCAAGTTTTGCACACCATCTGTGCATTACACCCATCCTTCATGTGGGGAATAGACAGTTTCACTACTAGTAAAGGTATCCTTCTCTTCGATTTTGGGGAAAACCCTCCATCAGGTAACTGACCCTATAAGATAGGAGTGGGGAACCTTTTTCAGTCCAGAGGCCAAATTCCAATCTGGGAAGAGTCTGGGGGCCGCATTCCACCTGTGGGCAGGGCCAAACGCAAATGGGTGTGGCCAAAGGCAGCATGGACAGAGCCAAATGTTATTCATACCAATATTATGCCTACTCAAAAGTAAGCAAGTCAAGGCTTCTGCATATCTACTCAGAAGCAAACTAGACTGAATCATTCAGCAGCTTCTTCCCCAGGCCCCGCCCACTCTCACCTGAAGAGAAAAGCTCTTATCTCCAATCAACTGTGAATTGGAGATAAGAGCTTTCTTCTGCCAGAAGACAAGGTAGAGCCTGCAGAAGAAGCTACCAGGTTGGATGGGGAATCCCTTGCGGGCTATATTCTGTCTGTGAACCAAATGTTCCCCATCCCTGCTATAGGAGAAATCTACAACTAGAACTTGAGAGTTCGGCCTGTATGCAGTTTAGTGTGGAGAAGATCAACTCTGAGGAGCTCTACCTCCATCACCCCCAATATGCCCTCTAAGTAAAATCACCGCAGTGCAATCTGTGCTGTTTATATTCTGACTTCTAACCCAAGCAGTGTTTGCAGGTGTGCCTAGTACCTATTGCCATATTTGCTATAATCTCCATATTTGGTATTAGGCTTCTCCTTACTGCAGCTCCTCAGAGAGTTAACCAAAGAACTGCTGGTCCAAGATGAATTCTGCATTGTGTAATCTAGGATTAGGAAGACCAATTTCATTTTCCACTAGAAGCTGAAGGCCTGCCAACCAGAGCCAGCTGCAGAAAAGTAGCTCAGGAAGGTGAACACGGAACTGAGGAACAAGGAGCCTTTGAGTACATGCCTGGACCAGGAAATTGTTGTCAGTACCAGAACTGGAGCTCATAAACAAATCTATTCCTTTGCCACTAACACTACGCTTTCTTGATTTCATTAGCCTAATTTAGGAGGCAAAGAGGGGGGGATTGTTGTTGTAAAATCATTGGGAGTCAGGAACTCTTGGTGATTTACTACAAATCGCCTCAAGATCTATCAGGAGAACCCGATCTACTTTCTTCCCACCTCTGGAGTAATCAACCTTTCATTTATGTAACGAACTGACATATTAATATTATTTCTGTTGTTTTGTAGTAAGAATGGGCATACTTGATGCTAAATTCTTGTCTGCTGCCTGATTGCTAATTCTCTTCTCCATGCAACCTCTCCAGGGTACACTGTGACTCTTAAAGAACTGAAAAACATGTGTTCACACTGCATATGTGGACATTACACACATTGACAAGGACATGTAGTAACAAAGAAACCAGCACAAAGCCAACTCTCTCCCTAAAATCCACAACGCTGTTGCTTAACCCCTCTATAGCCTTATCAGAGCTGTTATTCTGCATTAAATGGAGGGAAATCTGCACCAAAAATAATTTATTTTTTAGTTTAGTTTACTTTTTAAAATATTTATAGCCTTCCTTTCCATGGGAGTTTTGATACTGCACCAAGAAAAACCAAATCCTAGGTCCGGTATGGATCATAATTTTGAAATATGCTTGCATAATTTCTTTTCTTTTAATTCATTCTGTATCATTCAGTATTTTCATAAATAATTTTTCTTCCACTAACCATGAGTTGGGTGTGTGTCAAATAATATAGGGCCCTGAACCCCACCATCAAGTACGAGAAATCTTATTCGGTCACTCCACCTACTCCCCCACCACAAATGTCTGAGATGTCAGCAAGCATCGTCCACACACTTTCAAACATATTTTAAAAGGCATGAGGACTAGAAACTTGCTTTTAAAATTACAATGAAAGCTGTGGTTCTAGGAAGATGCATTTTGCTCACAATGCCACATTCTTTGCCCCCCCCCACCACCACACGCATATTCTATGGATTTGGGGACCAATGCACACTGCCCCAAATAAACGTTGTTTTGGGAGGGTGTTTGTGGGTGGCTAGTTGGCTTATGCTTTGCGCCACACTTAAAGACAAAAGATAGCGGGGAGAGACAGACCAGGAAGTTCTTGATCACCCTATTTGAGGTCTGCAAAGGGAACTTAAGTGACCAGATATTTCCTCCACGTGACCAACAACTTCTCCATTTCAGGACTGTGAATTAGATCTGCTTGTAAAGGCTCCCAGATCCTTGTACTCATTTGGAATGCGGCTCCCCAAGGAGCGTCTGGAAATTTACACCATGAAGTCTGAGCGGCCTGAAACATCTGCCGCTTGCACAGCAACAACCCCGGCTGCAGTTGCTTCTCATATCCCCGCTACCAACAAGGAAGCAAACACCTCTCCATGACCTTCCAGGGAGACGCGCTCGGCTTTAAGACCGCTTCTAACCTCAGAAAGAAATGCATCAGCTGTATCCATCCATGGAAACAAAAGGGAGATTTTTTAAAAGCAAGGCAGTGTGGCCGAGGGGTGAGGATACAGAACACAGGTTCCCCTCCCAGATTTTGTCCCAGTTTGGGGGCTGGTATGCTCAACCAGAGTTTAACCAAATGTCCGGGGCTTTAATTGTGCTGTTTGTCAGAGGTTGCATCTAGGAAAAGGAAGTCCTGCCCCTCTATGGAGGCTGGGGGTGGGGGTAAGGAACAGCCCCAATGCTATTTGGGGCCTGGGGACAGTCACATCATTTGGGGCAAGTAACTGGAATAGCACCCCAGATCCTGTTGTGCCCCAAATAAGGGAAACAGCTCAAGCTGGAGTTAAGGACTCGCAACATCGCTCAACCCAAGCAACCTGGGAATCCCTCAGTCATGACTACACATTGGGCTATCATCCATCATTCATACTGGTTAAACCCAAATGCCTTATACCCAAAAAAACCTTCTACCCCTTTTGATAACCACTCCTTAACTTTCAATTGTTAAAACTCTCAAAGAGACGTCCGGACAGGGATGTGACATAGTTCACTAAAATCCCTTCAATTTAAGCTTCTCCCTTTTGACTTTACCTCAGCAGCAAGGGAGCTGGAGTTCAACAGGAGAAGCTGAGGACCTCACTTCTTCTTGCAGTGGTGTTGTGCGCCAAGCTCCCAGAAAGGACCACCCTGGCAAGGAAGAAGCTGACCCGGTTTGCATGTCATAACAACCCAAAGTACAGGTTGAGTATGGGTTGTTGTTGAATTGTGGCTTGTCATTTATTGCAAACCCTGCACTATGGTTTAACTATGCATTGTTCATCATAAACAACCCAACAACAAACCAGGGGTTCTCTTCCTAGGTTGTTCATGGCAAATAACCTGTAGTTAAACCATAGTGCAGGGTTCGCATGTAACAACAACCCACGATTCCACCCATATTCTGGATCATCATTACATGTGAACCAGGCCACTATGTCCACTAGCTGCTCCCAGGTGACTCCAACCTTCTGGGATTACTGGAGCAGTGTGAGAAGAAGACGCCGATTATCAAGGCTCTAACCACCCTGCAACTCCACACATATGTGGAACACCCTTACTGAATCTCAGCAGCCTCGCTAAAGCAAAAATTATCATTATCATCATCACCATCATCATCATCATCATCTTGTTTAGCATCAACAACAGAAATGGTTTCCTAGCAGATGTCACTTGCTGCCCTTGATTGCTTTGGAAAATAAAGAACCAAGGAAAGGGATCAACCACCTGCCAGAGATGTCAAGATGTCTCCGTGGGGGCAAGGGGGGGCGGTGCGTGTCCCTTGTTAAAACCAAAACAAAAACCCAAACAGAGTATTCATCATCTGCAGATGGGTTCTGTCACCCACAGCCCTATTTGGCTACCTTCTGTCTGCCTCTGGAATGAAGAGAGGAGGGGGAGAGAGATTCACTCCCCTCAGGAAAGAAAAATATAGTTTGCCGTTTTCAAACTATGTTCCAGTGAAAACCGCAGGTTATCTGAAGCCTTATTGAGATTATTTATTTGTTTGTTAAAACATTTCTATATACCACCTTTCAGCCCTAACAAGGCCCTCAATAACAACAGACAACCTTCCCTGACAGAAAATCCACCACCACCCCTAACTCCACACACTTCTACTACTACTGATGGTAGTAGTACCTGATGGTACACGCACTGATACAACCACAAGTCGCAGAACAATTTGCCTCTCGTATCCTCCATATAGTAATAAAACTGAGAACACACAACAACACTAAGGCCCTTTCTACACCTATGGGTGTAGAGGGAGGAAGAGGGGGGCGATCCCACATGGGCCGCGCAACGTCCTAGACGTCGTGGCAGTCTTTTTTTTAAAGAGGAAGAGCTGGAGCACTCCATAAAAAAATTAAGATTAAAAAAAAGGGCCGACCCCGCTCCCCACCCCACCCCGATGGCTCTGGACTCCCCCCGTCCTGGCTCCTGCCTTCTGATGACCCCCACTACTCACGTGGAGGAGGGAAGAAGCAAAGCCAGGTGCCCACACCTCCCACGGTCCTCGGGATCGTCCTGGGACCGCAGGTAAAACCGGGATAACTGAGGTCTCAGTTATACCGTGGAAATGGAGGGATCAACCCTCCCTGCTCCCGGGATCCCCTGTGCGTCATTTGGACACACAGGGATGATCCAGGAATGATCCCTGGAAAAACGGACGGTGTAGAAAGGACCTATATATTAAGTTCAAAATCCTTCTTGAAAACCTTACCTTCCAAGAGGCTGAGAACTGCTCCAGAACTGTAGTGCTTCCTCGCACCGTTGCTGGCCACGCAACGGTACACCCCAGCGTCATTTTTCTTCACATCTATGATTTGAAGGACACCATTTGGGAGAACGATAAATCTGTGGACGTCAAAGAACCAAAGGAAATCAAGCACCGTGCTAGATCGAACCAAAATGTCCATCCATACGTGACCCAGCAAGAGGGTCTCAGGGCCAACGCATGCATGCGTATTCCTCACTTGACCTCTCAGTAGTTTTGAGGATTCACACATAAATGTGTGAATTGAAACTTCTGGGTCTGAAGTCACACAACAATTCTGTACGTGGTGGCCCATTAACCTACGCAAGTCTTCATTGGAGGGTGCAATAATTAAAGGACCATCAAATGAATATACATGATCAAACAGCCCCTGAAGTCAGTGGGTAGCTAAAAACCCCAGGGAATCCCACAGACAGCTGGCCTGTTCGGGAATAACAGGGATACAACCCCTGAACATGGAGTTTCCATTTCTGGTAATCACCACCTGTCTACCTTAAAAGCCATATGCCTGGGGCAACTAACTACCCAAATAATTTTGGGGTTCTATGAAGAAATTTTACTTTCCTTTGTCCTGTCAAAGCTGTTGAGTGTGCTGCAATTCCATGGCCATAGAATTCAGCTTCCTGAGAATTTCCACTTTCACAGACACACAGCAGGTTTCTAGCCCTTATTGCTTGAAAGTTTGTGGGCAGCCGTCACAAGGGTTGCAGAATAATATTTTTAGTATCCAGGAGGCAAGAGTTGCAGGATGTTTTAGACAAGATAAATGATGCAAATTTGCTTAATTTAGACGGTGCACATGATTTGGTTTCTTCCCCCCGGCAGCACAGCCCTGCCTACTCCCAATTTCATTAGAAGGCCCAGCCAGGGGTTCTAGTACCTTTAAAAGACAAGAGAGAAATTTCTTCTCTGTTCACCCTCCCAAAACAGTCTGCAGTTTTATGAACCTTGTTTTGCTTCCCCTGCAGTTCCTCAATACCTCCCAAAACGGAGCAGGTCAGTCCTGCGAGAACACAGACTCAGAGACACAAACTACAGCAAACCTTCCTGTAACTGTAACAGCTCAATCCTGTTCTTAAGTAAGTCCTATTGAGTTCAATGGGGCTTACTTCCAGATAAGTAGATACGAGATTTCAGCCTAATTCAAAAACAAGATTAGCAAATTGCTGGCTTGCTACACGGAAATAATTTCCAAGCCACCTGAGCTGAAAGCAATTTACTGAGCAGTTAATTTGGCAACATCCAGTATGCTATCATAGTAAAATGTGAGTGTTCGTACCTGAAACATGTTCCAACATGTTTTTACTGGCAACTGTCTTGTTCTTTGGAAACCCAATTACAATAGCCAGTTTGTTCCCCTGGCTGACACAAATATAGCACAGACCAGGAAGACCCCTAATCCCAGAGATGGGAAGCATCCTAATGCCTTGTCTGAGCCAGTGACTACTGTGCCTATGCCTATATAGAATCATAGCATCATAGAATAGCAGAATTGGAAGGGGCCTACAAGGCCATCGAGTCCAACCCCCTGTTCAATGCAGGAATCCACCCTAAAGCATCCCTGACAGTCACTTAGGACAGTCACTGTCCTAATGCAAATTGTCCCCAAAGAACTTCCTTCATTTTTGCCTTGGAGAAAATTCAACATCTGGGTTTCTAGTTGTCTCTAGACCTCAAAAGAGAGGAGCATGTATGTTGCACTCAGAAGGTCTCTGATCCTGAAGAACAATGCCCTGATGGTATAAGTCAGTTTCACAGAACCTGACAGGCTTTCGCTGGAGAAGATTCAAATCTGGAGCTCCCAGATCTGTAATCACGTATTTATTTTACTTTCTATGTTGCTTTTCGTTCGTTCGTTCGTTCGTTCTTGCATTTCTATCCCCCCAACAGCCAAAGCAGTTTACAAGGTAAAATCATGATAAAATAAAACAATCATTAAAACAACAAAACAGTGATCAAGTGATACTCATTAAGATAACTAGGTGTAGTTGACAATGCTAGCGGTCAGGAAAACGCCTGGGCAATCAGATATGTTTTAAGTCAGCAGCAGAAATACTCCGCACTAGGAGCTCGCCTGATTCCACATGATAGGTGCCACAGCGAAGAAGGCTCTGCTCTGCACCATGTCCAAAAGAACCTCAGTAGGCTCTACTGAGGCCTCTCCATCAGAACATAAATGAGGTTGTGGGCTCTTCCACGCTAGAGGCATTCAAGAGGCAGCTGGACAAGCATCTGTCAGGGATGCTTTAGGGTGGATTCCTGCATTGAGCGGGGGTTGGACTCGATGGCCTTATAGGCCCCTTCCAACTCTGCTATTCTATGATTCTATGTTTCTATGACCAGGGAGACCTATATGAGAGAAGGCGTCTCAGTTAACCCAGTTCTGAGCAGTTAAGGGTCTTATAAACCATCAGTAATAATTTGAACATGGCTCAGTAGCTATAAAGTAAGCAACAACCTCTAATAAATCCACCTGCAGCTTTACAATTGAAAGTCTCATCTGACCATCTGTAAGTCACACAATTGGGGCCTTGCTAGACCTGGTGGAAAATCCGGGGGAGAGGAGGGGAGACCTCGCATTATGAATAACGTGAGATCTCGCCCTTATTCACACATGAGCCGCGACGAACTCTAGAGGAGAGCTGTCGCGGCTGCCTTTTTTTTTTTTTTTACTTTTAAAGCGGCAGCAGCAGTGCAGGAGCCGGGAAAGGTAAGTAGTTTTTGGGTTTTTTTAAATTCTCCTTTCCCACCCCCCAATCCGCGATCTCCCCCCCTGGCCCCATTCTCCTTCCCCCCCCCCATCCACAATCTCCCCTCTGGCCCCATTTTCCTTCCCCCGCCCGCCCCCCCGTGATGTCTGATCCCCCGCCCGCCCCACCCGCGATGTCCGATCCCCTGCCTGATGTCCCCCCCCCCCGCAATTCCCCCCCGACGTCCCCTGGGCCCCAATTCCCCCCGATCTCCCCGGCCTCCGTTTCCTGCCTCCCCCATGTCCCCACCGTAGCCCTGATGGCCACCGCTTTTCCCAGTTGCTCGGGAGTAAATCCAGTACTGGCTACACACCTGTGGTCTTGGGCTCAGCCCGAGACCGCAGGAAAAAACGGGTCTGAAGCGGTGCCGATTACCCCGGGCCCAGGGAGGGTTCACCCCTGCCTGAGCCTGTGATACCCTGTGCATCATCTGGACGCACAGGGCTAAAGCCCCATCTAGGAAGGTCCTTGGTGTCTACATAAGCTTTCTCAGCCTAACTTACCTGGGTTCAGAAGGCACATCCACACCATCCTTCTCCCACATGATCACTGGAGGAGGTAGTCCTTCAATCCGACACTCAAAGTGGGCCATGCCATTTTCTACCACAGTTTGGGACTCTGGATGTTGAAAAAATTGAGACAAAGCTGGGGGTGGGAGGTGAAGGATGGAGGTTGAAGGGCAGTGGGGTGTGGGGAACAGAGAGAAACAAGAGAAGAATTAGTTTCTTACACTTTCTCGCTTGGAGAAAACACTCTGTTAGTTTTGAAAAAGCTTTTGGAAGCATTTGGGAGGGTAAAAGAAAACAGCAATAAAGGTGCTAGACATGCTTTTTACTTGCCACAGAAGGCCAATAGTTTAAGAACACATGAAGAGCCCTAAGGCTGGATCAGAACAAGGGTCCGGCTGGATGAGGCCAAGGATCCATCTAGTCCAGCATTCTGTTCACACAATGGCCCACCAGCTGTCGACCAGGGACCCACAAGCAGGACACAGGTGCAACAGCACCCTCCTACCCATGTTCCCCAGCAACTGGTGTACATAGGCTTACCGCCTCTGATACTGGAGGTAGCACATAGCCATCAGGACTAGTAGCCATTGATAGTTTTCTCCCCTAGGAATTTATCCACCCCCTTTTAAAGCCATCAACACATCTTGTGGTAGCGGTCTCATTCTTCTAAAACATTCAGTCTTGTGGTGGTTAATTCCATATATATAGCAGAATTGCTATATATAGCAGTTCTATATATAGCAGAGTTGGAAGGGGCCTACAAGGCCATCGAGTCCAGTATTGTGTCCAGTTCTGGGCTCCACAATTCAAGAAGGATGCAGACAAGCTGGAGCGTGTTCAGAAGAGGGCAACCAGGATGATCAGAGGTCTAGAAACAAAGCCCTATGAAGAGAGACTGAAAGAACTGGGCATGTTTAGCCTGGAGAAGAGAAGACTGAGGGGAGACATGATAGCACTCTTCAAATACTTAAAAGGTTGTCACACAGAGGAGGGCCAGGATCTCTTCTCGATCCTCCCAGAGTGCAGGACACGGAATAACGGGCTCAAGTTAAAGGAAGCCAGATTCCAGCTGGACATCAGGAAAAACTTCCTGACTGTTAGAGCAGTACGACAATGGAATCAGTTACCTAGGGAGGTTGTGGGCTCTCCCACACTAGAGGCCTTCAAGAGGCAGCTGGACAACCATCTGTCAGGGATGCTTTAGGGTGGATTCCTGCATTGAGCAGGGGGTTGGACTCGATGGCCTTGTAGGCCCCTTCCAATTCTGCTATTCTATGATTCTATTATTCTATATATATAGGAACATATATCGGAAGCTGCCTTATTTCAAGTCAGACCATCCATCCATCTTTCCCAGTATTGCCTACACGGACTGGCAGCAAGGGCCCTCCAGGGCTTCGGAACGATTTCTTTCCCAGCTTTACCTGGATGTGCCGGGGAATGAACCAGGGACCTTCTGCAGGTGCCCTCTGCAGCTGCTGAACTTCTAGCTACAGCCCTTCTTCATAAATATACACCTTTGCAGCCACTCATGATATATTACCAAATATGAATCAGCCCTCCCCACTTGCCCGGCATGAAGAATGATCCCTTCTGCGTGTAAACAAGTTCTTTGATCAAGCACAGCACTACATCCCTCTTGCTGTGAGATGGATTGCCCGAGGTGGATCCTTCCTGCGCTCACCCATGTTGAATGCTAAATCGAGCACACAAAGGACTCATAACCAAAACAACCCAGTAGGTGGTTTTCATTCACCGCCAGGGGTATTTCCCCTCCCTTTCATTCAGAAGCAGTTAAGACCCACCGAGAGCGAACGCTCATCAGGAAGACTTTCTGTGCAAGGCAGGTCACTTTTATGAGCCACGAAATAATAATGATTTGTACCGCCTTTATAGAGGGTTCAAAGCACTTTGCAGACATTTTCTCTTTTTGTAGGCCTAACCACAGCCCTTCAAGATAGGTCAGCCTTACTGTCTTCATATTGCAGCCAGGAAAGTTAAAGATCAGAGAGAGAGATTGCTGTGTGCCTAAGGCCACTTCACAAGTCCACAGTGAAGGTGAGATTCAAATCAGAGATTTGAACTACACTACACTACACCAGCCTTTTGAGTACAGTGTTATTTTTACTAATAACTACGTTGGCAAATAATTCCCATAATTTTCCTATTAAGTACTTTAGGTACTACTGTAGGGTGACCATTTGGAAAGGAGGGCAGGGCTCCTGTATCTTTAACAGTTGTATAGAAAAGGGAATTTCAGTAGGTGTCATTTGTACGCATGCAGCACCTGGTGAAATTCCCTCTCCATCACAACAGTTAAAGCTGCAGGAGCTCTGTCCTCTTTTGTATCTGTTCAAGGGGGCAGGGCTCCTGCAGTTTTAACTACTGTGATGAAGAGGGAATTACATCAGGTGCTGCATGCATACAAATGACAGCAGCTGAAATTCTCTTGTCTATACAACTGTTTAAGATACAGGAGCCCTCCTTTCCATAGGGTCACCCTATGCAGAGAGGATGTGTAGATCCCCCGCCCAAGAACAGGGCGAAGACTCGGCCCGCAGCACTCCAGAAAGCGTGTGGGAAGCGTTCTTCTCCGAAGAGGAGCACTTCCAAATGCGTGTGTGTTCAGTGTTAAGAAATGCTCCCTCTGGCTCTCCCGTGAGGTCCCCTGACGCCGCCGAGTGTGCGCTGGTGTCCAGTGAAAAGAACGTGGACTCTATCCTCTCGGAAGCCTCCGATAGTTCAGTAGACTCTGACCACTGGGAACCCCTGCCTACGCAACGGAGCACTATTACTTCTGGAGCAGGAAGTCCCGGGCTCCCCACAGGGGGTTCTGGCACAGCTGGCAAAGCTGCGGAGGTCAGGGTGGTGCCGGGAGTTCCCCGTGAGGCCTCCAACGTGGATTGGTGTGACAAAGATCCACGGACACCATCAGATGCAGTGGCATCGTCGCCTGAAAGCAGCTAGCTGGCTGCAAGTCCCCTGCGGCCCACAGCTGACTGCCCAGGGATGTCAGCGGGGGGGCTGCCTGACGGGGATGGTGGCCACGAGGCTTCCGGCATGGAGGACCCTGCCTGGGACGTGCCCTGCGTGACGGCCACAGAGGGTGGACAGGAGCTGGCTGAGGGCCCGAGCGAGATGCAAACTGAAGAGGCAACCGTTCTCCAAAGGAGGCAGGCAGACATCCAGAGCCAAGGTAAAACGTAAACGTGTGCGCTGGGCGAGAGAACGGGCGCTGGCTGGAGACCAGTTTAAGGGCCAAAGCTACCTTGAGCGCCATGTTTGGTGGAAAGCTGGGATGCACATTTAATAAATAAATACCGCTTTAATCATAGAATCATAGAATAGTAGAGTTGGAAGGGGCCTCTAAGGCCATCGAGCCCAACCCCCCCTACTCAAAGCAGGAATCCACCTTAAAGCATCCGTGGCAGACGGCTGTCCAGCTGCCTCTTGAAGGCCTCTAGTGTGGGAGAGCCCACGACCTCCCTAGGTCACTGGTTCCATTGTCGTACTTCTCTTCATTGGCTTCCAATTCACTTCAGAATCCAATATAAACTTCTCCTGTTAACCTTCAAAGCTTTTCACGGTCTAGCTCCTTCCTATCTCTCCTCTCTCATCTCACACTATTGCCCCGCTTGTGCTCTTCGCTCCTCTGATGCCATGTTTCTCGCCTGCCCAAGGGCCTCTACTTCCCTTGCTCGGCTCCGTCCATTTTCTTCTGCTGCCCCTTACGCCTGGAACGCTCTTCCAGAACACTTGAGAACTAAAAGTTCAATCGCAGCTTTTAAAGCTCAACTAAAAACTTTTCTTTTTCTTAAAGCTTTTAAAACTTGATGTTGTGCAGACTTCTGCTGTTACTTTCTACTGTTAGTTTTACCCTACCCTGTGCCTGCTTACCCTTCCCTGTACCTGTTTGCATTCTCTTCCCTTCCTTATTGTTTTACTATGATTTTATTAGATTGTAAGCCTATGCGGCAGAGTCTTGCTATTTACTGTTTTACTCTGTACAGCACCATGTACATTGATGGTGCTATATAAATAAATAATAATAATAATAATAATAAGGAGGGGTGTGTTTTATAGGAATCCCAAGTTGTTGAATGCAATGCATCTCTGTGTGCTCTGGAGACAGGAAAATTGCAATTTACACACAGGCACAGAGAGAGAGAGAGAGAGAGAGAGGGAGTCAGAGAGGGAGGAGGGGATACTGGGCAGCTATTGCCTCCGTTGTAATATTATCCTCCAATATCATGCTGGGTTCTACCCTCCCACGCACCTGGGGTGCCAATAACCTCTATGGGGGAAAGTAAACACTAAAAGAATCAAGGGTGAAGGTAAGCTTTCAGCCATGCCCCAGGTTTTGCCGTGTTAATAAAGAATGCAATGAGAGCCACCCATCGCTGAACTGCATAGCTCCACCCCTTCATCCACATAGCCTCACCCTACTCTCCATTCCTTAGTCTGATAGACCCCAGAGAGCTGGCTGCAGAGACAGACAAATGACAGATAAATGGCAGAACTGCAATAAAGGTTGACATGTATCCCTCAGTCCCCCAGAGGAGTACTGCAATTCAGGGCTCTGTGGAAAGCCTGGAATAGAAGCCTTCTGGGGCTCACAAAGTTGCGGAGGGCAGAGGTGGTCTTCAAGAGAAGAGGAAGGAAAAATGACAGAGGTTCCCCCACACACACACACTTCTTGCGCTCCGGAAACCTCCCTATGCTTGCTGCGCTATAGACAAGGAGATACACTGGGCCTATTTGGTTTCCAAATTGATGGGCACTCTAGTACCTAAGTTCATCATTAGAAGGAATAAATTATGACGGTGAGCGAGCGAGAAAGAGAGACATTACTACAGAATCTTATTCTGGGCCATGTGCACCTTTCTGTTGGGAATAAAACTCCAGAATCTTGCAACCTGCTTAAATTATATACAATTTGTTCATTTGTATCTTTGAACTCCAAAATTTATTCTGTTTGTAACACTCGTGGAGAGGAGAGGAGAGCTGTGTGGGGAACTGGAGCCCTGTCTCCCAGGTGCTGGAAATCCTGTTCTCCTTTTGCTGCAAAAGGCAGCCTAGGAATACTGGAAATAAAATAATAATAATAAAAAACAATACCCAGCCCCCTGCTGCCATCTCCGGATTGTCACATTGCCCACATGTCCTTCACCTTCTTTTCACAAAGAGAGAGAAGCTTTTTAAGGCTTCTGCATGAAATGCAGGGGAACAAATACTCACTCGACACACGAAGCACAACCGTTTGTCCAGCAACGGAGCCAAAGGTGCCATGAGAGACGCAGGTGTAGTTTCCCTCCACGCTGCTGCCGTCTGGAGGGCTGCCCTCCTCTGAAAGCAGTTGGGTTGAAGATATGGACAAAGATCCATTGGGGAGGACACGAAGGTTTTCCTCTTTCGCTAGTGGAAGCCCATTCTTCTTCCAGGTAATGTTGAGGACCTGCTCAACAGGAGCCAGATTGCAGCCCAACTCCAGCGTTTGATTCGGTTGTAGTATCACTTGGCCAGGCCCAGGGCCACAGCTCAGCTCCAAAGAATGCCCTCGAGATAGTTCCACTGCAGCAAAAAAAGAGAGCACACTGTCAGGTCAGAAAAATTACGTCTATTCCCCACCCGCTGACTTGCTCGCCACATCTGGATATCACTTAATAAGCCATGATGTGAAAGACCTGTTTGCTTGTGCACGCAGTTCATGTGTTCCTCCCTTCACATGAGCAGATAAACAAACCAGGAAAGGATAACGTGTTCACGTTGCCTCCAAAGCCAAAACTACTGTTTATTGCAGCAAAACAACCCAGGATCAGAAGCCAGTTTTAAACTAAGATTGAAAGTTAGCTTATGGAACTTGGCTTGTCTAGGCACACATAACCATAACCACAGGTTCGGATGTTAAACTACCGTATTTCTTCAATTCTAAGACACACTTTCCCCCCCATATAAACATCTCTAAAAACGGGGTACGTCTTAGAATCGCAGGTGTGTCTTAGGGTTTTTTTTTCTGTTGGTGGTCCTGAAATTAGTGTGCGTCTTACAATCGACGGCGTCTTACAATCGAAGAAATACGGTATTCTTCCTAATTTCTTTCCCATTTGTGTGAAGGGAGGAGCAAAATGGGAGTGAACACGTTGCATGTACCAGTACACTGCTTATTACGCCAGTATTCCCGGCTTAATGTGATGTCCAAACATGACCACTACAACCAGAACTGACAATGCTCTGATGTTCTCAACAGGAACAAAATTCTCTCCCACCCCTTCAGACCCAAAAAGTTGACTTTGTTATTGGCAGTTTTACTTAACACTAAAGTTCCCAAAACATATACGTTGCTGGTAATTAAGGCAAGTGTCCCAGGACTAGCCGAGGTGATCCCAGGCCAAAGCACTTTGAAAGATAGCTCCGCTTCTCCTTGCTGAAAGCTTTGCAAGATGTGTTTGCTTGAAAGCCAAGGTAACTTTGCCGAATCTGAACTGCCAGATAACTCTTAAGGTCTCTGGACTGCAACAGTGGAGAAATAACCTAGTGATTGCCCCAGGGCAGCTAAAAGATAACTAATCCATGTGATCTTGAATGTGCAACCTGCCCGTGTTAAAAGGCTGGACCGCCACTAGATGCACCAAAATTACTATCCCACAAGCCCTTTTAGTAGCCTTCCAACCTCCCATACCTATGTTTATCAACATCAATGGCCGGCAAGGTCATAAAAAGAACCAACTCTCTTCCCCCTGTTTAGAAAAGCTTCCTAGCTGCAGAGGGACTTCTCTGTGGTGGCCCCAAACCTCTGGAACAAACTCTCGTTGGAGATCTGCCATGCACCATCCTTGCAGGCTTTTAAGAAGGCCTTAAAAACATTTTGTTTTACAATGGGCATCTCATATGAGCATTGTTATTGCTGCTGCTGTTGTCGTTCTTGCCGATTTTAATGTGTTTTATTATTTTTAATTGGTGTTTTATTGTGATTATGCTTTTATTGCTTTTAATATTTTAACTCTTTTTATTTATTGTTGTAAGCTGCCTTGTGAGGACTTCTGTCCTGAAAGGTAGCCAAGAAATGTTTAAATCATCATCATGTGGAGATACTTGCTCACCACATACAACCAGGCAGGTGTCTATTTACAAGGAGTGTTTAGGGTGTTGAATTGGGACCAGGGAATGCAAGATTCAAATCCCAATTCTGCCATGAAGCAGGGTTGTTGTGAAAATAAAATGTGGTAGAAAAGTCATCCATGCACAACATCCTCCCAAGCATGGGAGGATACACTTTACTTGGATCTGGGGATGCCGGGGGGGGGGGGGCACCTGAGGTACTTGGATCTGGAGATGGGGGCAACCCTAGAGTGACCATATGAAAAAGAGGACAGGGCTCCTGTATCTTTAACAGTTGTATTGAAAAGGGAATTTCAGCAGGTGTCATTTGTATATATGGGGAACCTGGTGAAATTTCCTCTTCATCACACCAGTTAAAGCTGCAGGAGCCCTGCCCTCTTTTAAATCTGGTCACTTTAGTATAGCTCCTGCAGCTTTAACTGTTGTGATGAAGACGGAATTTCACCAGGTTCTCTATATATACAAATGACACCTGCTGAAATTCCCTTTTCTATGCAACTGTTAAAGATACAGGAGCCCTGTCCTCCTTTTCATATGGTCACCCTAGTATTATTTTATTTTTGCATTTATATCCTGCCTTTTTTCTTCTTGCAAGGAACCCAAGGCGGTTTACATAGTCCTCCTCTTCTCCATTTTATCCTCTCAACAACCCTATGAGGTAGGTTAGGTGGACAGTCACTGACTGGCCCAAAATCATGGCCAAGTGGGGACTCGAACCCGGAACTCCTGAGTCCCAATTCAACACTCTAACCACTACACCACAAGGACTTCCTGGTATGTGTGTGGGAGGGGCGCTGTGTTACAAGTTGGTACTGGGGGGCCCCAAAATGATGTTTGGGCCCTGATGCTTATAGGAAGAATGATAATCAGATAATAAAAACAAGGGCGCACCATCCATGTGAAGTGATCAGTTGAGCACATGCCCAAAGATCTGGATTTGGTTCATGCTCATTTCCACAGCCTCAGCATCTCCTGCAGGCGTTCTGCCGTTATCTACAACCGTTCTCAAGTCAACAGCGGTGCCACCGGCAGAACCTGCATAGCCACTGCAAACTCCTCCGTGCTCCAAGTCTCGACGGCCGCGCACTTTACGACTCCGCTCCAAATGGTTTTTGACACCGCTTCAACGGAAAATGTTTCCTGGCTCCATAACAAGTTCATCAGCACGGGCTATGAACCACATGGCTCTTTGCCCAGTGCGATATCGCAGATTAATTTTATAGCAATTCAAGCACCCTATTAAACCTTCAGCTACCCTACTGCAGATAAAAAGGGCCACCTTTGGAAAAGGAAAGAGGAAAAGGGGGAAGACACCGCAGAGCATGCAATTAACTGCAGCGATGTCCAACATTAACAGAGAGAAATTGCATGCTTTAAAGAAGTGCAAGGGAAGCTGGGAAAAAAGGCATTATTGGAGAATAAAATGGCTAACTGGTCGGTTAATTTAAAGTGCCCTTCTTCTTATGCAGACAATCCATCGTAGTGGCTAATACTTCAGAGGTGAGCATGGCACACACTTGAGTGTTGTATATCTGACAAACGTAGCACAGGACACAGCTTCTTCTCATCTTGACTGAGATCCTTCTGTGGAAGAAGCTACACCGGCCAAAATCTCTTTGTATCAGTGGGAAGCTGGTGGCTCTGCTGTCGATGGGGGGATGAATCTGCTCCAGGTTTCAGTCAGAACTCTAAAGGAGTGACCCAAAGGACCTTGCTTGGCAACTTTAGAGTTCTGACTGAAACAAGGAGCGGATTCAACAACCCACTGACATCGGAGCCACCAGCCTCCACTGCTTTGTGTACAAACTACCAGCCTAGCCCAACCTGGTGGGAGGGATTGAGGGGAGGGATTGAGGGGAGACATGATAGCACTCTCCAAATACTTAAAAAGGTTGTCACACAGAGGAGGGCCAGGATCTCTTCTCGATCCTCCCAGAGTGCAGGACACGGAATAACGGGCTCAAGTTAAAGGAAGCCAAATTCCGGCTGGACATCAGGAAAAACTTCCTGACTGTTAGAGCAGTACGACAATGGAATCAGTTACCTAGGGAGGTGGTGGTCTCTCCCACACTAGAGGCATTCAAGAGGTAGCTGGACAAGCATCTGTCAGGGATGCTTTAAGGTGGATTCCTGCATGGAGCAGGGGGGTTTGACTCAATGGCCTTAGAGGCCCCTTACAACTCTACTATCCTATGATTCTATGGAAAAAAGAAAGACGTGAGGGGGAGGCCTTCTACTGAATAGGTTGTTTAGAGGAGGGACAGAGCTGAAGGACAGGTTTCCCTTCCTCCAGACAGCAAGGAAGCAAAACGGGAGTAATGGGAAGTTCGATCCCTCCTCCTCCAGCCCACTCACTCCCCTGCATGGAATTCTATGCACTCGTCCGCATGGAATTCCTGGTCGCCTATGGTGACCAGGCAAGTTATTAAATACAAGGCTGGCTTAATCTCTCTACCCCGCTCTTCTGCCAATGCTTTTTGCTCCACTACTATCTTTGCCCTACATCCGCCATTCGTCAGCTGCACCCGGTCTCCTTGATTGCTCCCAACTGCTGCAACGGTTTGCTTCCTGACATAATCCCGATCCTTTCTGTTGGCGCGCTGAAAATATGAAGCTGCCTTAAGTGGAGTAAAACCAATCAGCTAGCTAGCAAAGTGCCATTCCCCTCTGACGGGCAGCAGCTCTCCAAGATTTCAGAGAGCCTAGCAAAGCCTGTCTCCTTTATTTTGATTTATGTATGGCACCTGGTTGCCAGGCCAGGGATGGGTAAAGGTAGATCAGCATCTAATGATACTGATCTAAGAACATAAGGAGAGCCCTGTTGGATCAGGCCGGGGATCCATCTAGTCCAGCACTCTGTTCACACACGGGCCAACCAGCTGTTGACAGGAAAACCACAAGCAGGATGTGAGTGCAAGAGTACCCACCTGTCCATGTTCCCCAGCAATGGGTGTACATATGCACACTGCCTCTGATACTGGATTTGCAATAGATCAGCCACACTTTCTGACTCCAAAGTGTTTCACAATAGCAACAGCAAAAAGAGTGCAGTGCAAACCTATGCATAAGTCCTTGTCTGCTCATGGCAAGTCGTAGAACTCTGCGCCTCAGTCTTCCTCAGCTATAAAATGGGTCTTCATGCTTAAGGATGCCATGCTATGCATGTTTAGACAGAAAAAAAGTCCTACAACTCCCATACTGCCTGGGGAATGCTGGAAGTTGTAAGACTTTTTTTTTTGTTTAAACACGCATGAGATGGCACCCTAATAGTGCTGAGCTAACACAACTTGCTTTTCCTTAAAATGGCAACTAAAAATAATTCTAGCTAGTTGTTTGCTTTGATTGTAAAGAAAAGATATCCCGCCCCTCTAAGCGTTTCTCTCCTGTCCCGAGAATTGTTTAATTAGGGTGCATTAAAAATAAGAAATAATCCCAAAATCTCTTGGCTTCAGTGCTCCTCACCCATAAAATATACGTATTAATTACTTGCCTTTGACCAGTTCTTTGGGTAGCCTTGTCTTACAATTCCTGATCTGTAAATAACTAAGGTACAAATTTATATTTGTCTATGCAGGTCATCCCAGTGTATAGCTCACGGGATGCAATGAATGATTGGCTGCACCCCCGAGCCACCGTTTTGCACCTGGCTACCCCCCACTCATTATTTTGCATTTGGTTCCAGTCAGTGGATTTCATGGATCTAGGAAAAATCAAAGTAAATCCCACAAGCCTGAAGTCTACTCATCCCTATCTTATTAGGGCCCCCTGGAATGAATAATAATCGTAGTCGATGGTCTCTCGTGTGGACTAAAAGAGATCTGTGGGGCTGCACGTTTATTGAGAAGTTCTAGAGGATGTGGACGTGGCCAGCTGTCAAAGGGACATGGCCTAGAACATGTTCTAGGCGTTGCCTTTTGATGTTAGAAAAGAGACAGCAGGGATTCACGGAGCTGATAACAGGAGCAAACATGACTTTGATCCTGGAATCACACAGAGGACAAATAAAAGGTTACTGTTCAATGCAGAACAAAGGACTTCATCCAGAAATGTGTGCTATTTTAAAAGAAAAGGGGGGGGGAAGGCTCTGCTACTAGGATGTTTATTTTTGCATTAATTATTTTGCATTTTGCACAATTTATTAGGAATGGAAGACGCTCCAAAGCGCCCTCCCCCAGGCTGTGGACAGCCTATTCATTCATGCATCCTGTCTTCTGACGTTTCAACAGGTCTTGTCAACTCACTTTCAGGTATATGAAAGCTCTTAGAATAAGGGCTGCAAACATGATTTAAAATGAAACCTGAATTCTGCAGCCAATAATACATTCTGCAACAAAACCACAGCCTATGCAGAGGCCTGGATTTATGTCGTTGCAAGGGGAATAAGCAAGGATGATTTTTTAAAAAAGATTTCCAGAGAGGCAGCCGCAGTGTCTATTGAAGCAGGGATAACAAAGAGACTTGAGCCTCCTTAAAAACTAACACATTTATTATGGCATAAGCTTTTGCTCAGAAATGGATTGCAGTCCACAAGATTTTTTTAAAAGATACATATAGTAACCTGCTTTGAAGTTTCAAGCACAGCTCTCAACTCAAGTGTCAAACATGATAAATAAAAGACGTTCTCATTAACCATAACAGCTCAACGGAACCTCCACTTTCAGAACACATCTGGATGCCAGATGTTGGGGATAAATATCAAGGGAAGGCTATCGCTTTCATGCCATGTGTATGAGCTGATCAGAGTAATCTGGCTGGCTGCTATCAAAAGCAGAGCAGAATGCTGAACTAATGGCCCACCTTGGTCTGATCCCACAAGGTAGTCCTTGCGTTCTTAACTGCATGTTCCCATAGAACTTTACTCATAAGTAAGCCTTCCTGCATTTAGCACGGTTTGCTTTCTAGTGCAGGTTTCTCCAACCTGGTATCCACTGGACGTTTTCAACTACAATTCCCAGCATTCCTGACCACTGGCCGTGTTGGCTGGGGCTGATGGGAGTTAAAGTCACCAAACTTGGGGGGGGAGGCTGCCCTAGTGTTTAAAACTGCAGCCTCAGTTATGGGAAATGACCTAATGTATAGAGTGACCATATGGAAAGAAGGACCGGGCTGCTGCATCTTTAACAGTTGTATAGAAAAAGAGGATTTCAGCAGGTGTCATTTGAATGCATGCAGCACCTGAAATTCCCTCTTCATCACAACAGTTAAGGCTGCAGGAGCCCTGCCCTCTAGGGCTGGGCTCCCGTAGCTTTAACTGTTATGATGAAGAGGGAATTTCACCAGGTGCTGCATGAATAGGGTGACCATATGAAAAGGAGGAAAGGGCTCCTGTATCTTTACAGGGCTCTTGTATCTAGTAGAGCTCCTACAGCTTTAACAGTTGTATTGAAAAGGGAATTTCATCAGGTGTCATTTGCATGGTGAAATTCCCTCTTCATCACAACAGTTAAAGCTGTAGGAGCTCTACTAGATACAAAAAAAGGGCAGGGCTCCTGCAGCCTTAACTGTTGTGAGGAAGAGGGAATTTCACCAGGTGCTGCATGCATACAAATGACACCTGCTGAAATTCCCTTGTCTATACAACTGCTAAAGATACCGGAGCCCTGTCCTCTTTTCCACAGGGTCACCCTACTAATGCATATAAACCTGATGAATTTCTACCCACTGCCTCAAAACGCTTGCAAATCTCAGCGCATCGCCCTGCCTTTAAACGCGGCTGGTTGAAACAGCCGACCAGAAAGAAAATCTACCCAGCGAAAGACACCCCAGCGTAAGACTTCCCAAGAGCGGAAGGCAAGCCGGGCTTGCTAATCTGTCACCCTTCCAAAGCTGACATCACTTTTCAGCTCCTGGCAAACGCAAAGGAGTTTTCCTGGAGCGCTTCTACTGTTGCTACTGTGCAGGCAGGTCCCGCTCACTCCGGCTGGATTCCAGCCAGCCCTTTTCCTGCTTCTGGGCACATCTGGCCCCCTGGAACAGGCTTGCGTGCACCTTGCAGGACTCTGGCCGCTAAAGGAAGCCTCCTCCTCTCTCAGGAGGAAGGCTTTTCAGAGAGCAGAAGGGAAACAGCCCCGTGGGAGAGCAGCGCTTTGTGTGCTCTGCTTGCTAAGAGGGCACCACAGATGGGTGCCAGCAAATACAAATGGCCATTTAGGAAGTCAGCCCTCGGCTCTAACACTGTAGCTCAGTGGCAAAGCACAAGCTTAGCACATTGGAGTCGCAGGTTCAATCCCGGCCATTTCCACTGAAGACAATCTCGGGCAGCCAGGCTGGCAAAGAAATCTCTGCTTGAAGTCCTTGGAGCGCTACATCTTTAGCAACATACTCTGACCAAGTTTCAGACAGATCTGTTGAGCAAAGGCCAAGGGCCTGTTCAGACAACACACTAACCCATCACGGATCGCTCAAAAACGCAACCCCGGGTGGGTAGAGGATTCCATCCCCAGGATGGGAAGAGTACCCCACACCCACTAGCCACCTGCTACAGCTTCCATGGTGGTTCCCGCATCATCTGGCAGGAACTCTGTGGATCTCAAGCCTCATTTCGGTGGAAAAAATGTGGGGGGGGGGAATGGCAGCGACCATAGAGTCCTCCTGCAAGAGCAACCACCACTCCCATCAACACTCTTGCTGATGCAGACTTTCTCCATGGTCGGTAGCCTTTTTCTTTTTCATTAATGGAGCAGCGGCCAGGCCCCCGTTTGGTGTGAGGGGGGATGCACAATTAAACCACACGGAGGTAAGTGATGTAATTGTGGACCACCCAGAGAGTCTTGGCTATTGGGCAGTATAAAAATATAATAATATAAATAACTTTGGGGTGTTTGTGGTAGTGGAACCACCGGCCAAGGCGTGATCACGTGGTGGGCCCAGTTGTCTTGGTTCTGTTACCCAGAACTGCGTAGTTTCCCTACACACACATGTGCACATCTGAACAGGCCTCGAGATAATTTCCCCCCTTCCTGTCAAGGCCCCAAGTGGAGGAATCTCCCTCAGAGGAGGAGCCAGGGCTCCCAGGGATGGATGATGTCAAGAAACATCTCAGGTGGCAAGTCCGGTGCCCAATTTAAGGATTGCAAATTTTGTCCAAGCTCTACCCTGCTCTTCGCCCCTCAACTTGCCAGCTTGCCTCTAGCCTACTGAATTGAGATGAAGAGGGAGGAACGTCCCCAAGATGGTCTCAGAGAATTCCCAATGCATGAAGGTTTCCTACAGCAATTGCTTCTAGGGTGATGCCATCTTGTTCAAGATGACTCTGTGCTAGAGTGGCCACTCTAGGAATCTGTCACGGCCGAGGACCAAATGTTCTCTAACACTGAGGTTTCTAGTGGCAGTGGCTCTAAGGAGGAGTCTGAACTCTGAGGGGGAGTCAGAACCAGTTCCCAGATCCTCACAGGTGAGGCCTTCCACCCTAGATCTCACACCCTATTCTCTTGATCCCCAGGAAATGCCACTGCTCTCTGATTCCAAGGAGTGGACTTTGGGCTCCTCCAGTGAGGCTCTGAGGAGCATACCCAATCAGTTCCTCCTTCCCCAGCCCCTCAACACCCAGAAGGAGTCAGTGGATGCAGGAACTGGCCCTTTATGAAAACCAGATGCAGTATTTGAAGAGGTGGAGCTCCCAGAAGTAAAGGCCTGCCAGTAGCTCTACTCCAGTGGTGGGGTAACTTGTCAGTCCTCTAGCTGCACAACTGCTCTCTGTGGTCCTGAACTCACTCCAGGTCCTGGGCTGGTACCTGTGGTGCTGGCCATGGTGCTAAAACTGCTCCTGTTCCAGTTGCTTGTCCTACATCATGCCTCCTCACCTGAGCTGTGGCCCACAGCAGTTGATGGAATCCCAGATGGAGCAAGACAGAATCCAATACACAATGGATATGTCCCGGGCCACCTTGGGAGCCCTTTCTCATGTGCTTTTCCTTTACCCAAGTAAGAACAAATTATCACGAAGATCTGAGATTTAGAGAAAACACATCCCTTGATAGCAGATGGGGCTGTCAAGAAGAACTCTACCCCCAGTGTTGTTCATTTCAGAATAAACAACACCGAATGCTTCTTGGAGGAACTGAAGAAGCCAATCAATCCTCAGGAGACATACGGGATGTGGTATCGCCTCAGGACCACTTCCTGCTACCAAATAGTCCAAGGAGAGAGACGGGGGCAAACTTAAAATCAATAGTTTCATCATGCTGAATTATCAACATCCATTATAAAAGGAATTCGATCACAATCCCATAAAAACCATCTCCTAAAAGCATTTTGCATTCTTGGCACAATCTGTGGACAAAAGTTTATGGTGTTTTAATTCAAGTTCTGTCCTGATGTTACACCTTAGCGTTGGGATGTAACAGCAAAGATAGTAAGGAATGCAGAAGACAGATCAGACAAGGAATGGGCTTCATTTAGCCTTGAGAAAAAAGATGACAGAAGATACAACTAGTGCTTTCACCTGAGAAATCACAGTTGATGGATCATATGGGTTGATTGCAATCCTAAACACAATTACTGTGGAGTAAGCCCCATTGAAGATAAGGAGTTACCTCTGAGTAAAGGTTAAGACTTTCCTCTTTGCCCAGGCATATGGCAGCACATCATAATCACCCACACATTAAGTTTTTTAACAGTTTTTAATGCTTTATGTGTGCATGTTCTGTGTTTTAGAATTTTAAATTTTGTATACTCGTTTTTATCTTAATTTTATAATTTCTGTAAACCACCCAGAGAGCCCTGGCTATGGGGGCGGTATAGAAGTGTAATAAATAAATAAATAAATAAATAAAGTAAACAGGTACAAGATTGTGCTGTTGGTCATTTGATTAAGGATGCAAATTATGCCCACTTACCTGGAAGTAAGTCTCATGAACTCAATTGCACTGTAAGACTGCAATCCTATGCACATGTACCTGGGAGTAAAGCTTGCTGAGTTCAATAGGCCTTACATCAAAGTACAGATAGGATTGTGCTGTAAATCTGTATACAAGCACTGTAGTTTTAAATGGTTGTGAGTCACCCTGAGTGGTGCATGAGCACTGGAAGGGTAGGATTGAAATTTCTGTATAATCAACAACATAAATATGCATGGCTACTAAAAAAAACTGTGGACTAGCAACTTTGACAGATTTATTTTCGAGGCTGCCTAAGTTTAGTCACTTGTGACAAAAGAACAGGAGAGCAAAATCCCTTCCGACCTACAGATGCTTCCTGCCTGGGTTACCTTGTGGAGATCCTTACTCACCACAGGGAACCAAAGGAGTAGCTTGTTCACAAGCCTGAATTAGGTCACCTTAGGTAAAGGCTGTGCACATTCAGGGCATGTCGACAGGAGCACAAACGTCAGCACTGGGCCCCGTGAATTCAGCAGAGATATTGCCAAGCAGTCACATGCATCACATCCAGCAAGGCAGAGAGGCCTTTAATGATATGGTGACAAACCAGCGTGCCGATGTATTAATGTACGCTGATGGGCTACGATAATCAGATGGACCGAGCCTTGAGTGCCTGCAAATTATGTAAACGGCTTTAAAGAGCAAAGATCCATCAAGTGAACGCAATGGCGCATGAATTCGTTGTTAGCAAGCCCCATTTGCTAAGGCGTTTAATGGCTTCAACTGATGGCCCAGATTCCTGTGCAATTGGAGGGCTGCAAGGCGTCGCCTCGGAAGATCCTGTACCCCGGCCTAACCCTGCACAAGGTAGCATGTTTAAACACGCCAAAGGGCCAAAGCAGTTCTCTGTCCGCCTGCACAGCTGCAAAACCTTCCCCAGCATCTGGCTTCCGGGGCATTTCAGCTTCCCTTCCTACCGCGTTTTAAATGCAGGTGGCCCCCGGGGCACCTCCCAGCTTCCACAGATGGGCCATTTAATCGCTGCACCACGTATGTATGATGCTGGCAACCGTCAAACCAGAGCATGGCAGAAGTCTCTGTGATGCGACGGTGAAATGTGCGTCATGATGCATTGGAGAGTTGAGTGCGCTCTGATGTGGCTCCCACTTGAACCACAGTGCTTGCACGGAGGCTTCTGCTTGCGCTCAATTGCACACTACACGCCACACTCCCGGATGGGCTGGGACCGGCGTAAACAAATGGAATTCTGAGTACAAGGTTTTGCCAAGGCGCTAAAGCCCCGTTCTGCTTCCCCTGTGCCCATCCTGACTTTTGCTATGGGTGGGGAAGGCAGCATGGGGGTCTCCCCAAGACAAATCTTACTCCCTCAAAGCCCCCCTTCTCTTACCCCACTGTTGCAGGGTGGGCGGGGTGGACAGGACACCTAACCCATTTGTCATCCAGTTTGCTTCAGAAATTTCACCATCTTATTTGCCAGGTGAAGAATCTTTTTTCCCCCTGTCACGGGCTGTTATTTCCTGGGGGACAAGCTGTCAGGGGTCACATGCCAGCAGTGGCTGGAGCCAGAGCAAAGTAGGTGCGGGGACACCCCTCCTCTCCCCCACTTTATCTCTGTCACTCCGACTTCTTTGGCCACCCCTTTCTGCAGGGACAGGGTCAAGGGTAGGCATGATTGGGCACCTGCCAAGGGCCCAAACGCAGCAGGGGCCCACTGGCAAGAGCCCCCTGGACATGCTTCTCTGCGTCACTACTGCAACCTGCTCGTTCCCCTGCCTCTTCCCCTGGCCCAGGCAACAGTGGTGGCGAGAGGGAGGAGCAGGAGATGCCATGGCCCACTTGCTCCCTGGCTCTCTGCCCATCAAGAAAGCAAATGGGAGGCATGATGAGGAAAAGGATGAGGAGTGAGAAGAGCTGGTGGCCATGGTGGTGGGATGGTGGGTGAGATGGTGGGTTCACCAAGGGAAGGGGTCCACTGAAGGTGTCTTGCCCCCTAAGAAACAGGAGCCAGCATTGCCTATCTGCCCTCTTCTCTCCCCCCTTTCTTTCTTTCTCTCCTTCCCTCCCTCTTCTTCCCTTTCCAGTGAGCTATCAGAACTAGACAGATCGCTCTTGCCAGAGCTGTGAACTGTTCGCTTGCAGAGGGCTCTTGAAATTAGGCAGGAGACGGCTGCAGGTTGCCCACCCCTGGATACTAATCAAAACGGATTCTCCCAACGGATTCATCCATCCACACACAAGAGGGAGGGGTCGGCAGGCCAGGGAGAACCCCAAGGCTTACTGCAGTACACAGGATCTGTGGAAAGGAAGCCCCAAGGGGGAGATCTCAAGACAGCCCGATGAGGACTGAACATGCTCAGTAGGTACAGAATGCCAAGTGCATTTGCGGCTGGGGCTGGTGGTTAGAGGGCATGGCTGGCTGGAACCCTGAACAGGAGCACAGCACAGTGCAATATAATGTTGTAGGGCCCACTGGTCCAATTGTTCAAAGGGAAGGGCTCAAGATTAGTGCCAGAGTTCTGGCTTCGCATGCAGAAGGTCTCAGTTTGGATCCCTGGCATCTCCACTTAAAATGTTCGCTGGCACCACAAAAAGGCCTTTTCCTCCCTTAAACCCAGGAGAGATGCTGCCAGTCAAACCACCAGAACTAGCATTCAGTGTCCTTCAAAAGAAACCCACCCTTGACAAAGGATGACTGGGTTCGGACGACATGATAACCAACTGTGGGTTAAATAGTCAACGGTGGGCTATTGTGTCGTCTGACCGGACTTTTTCACACCACGGTTGGTTATTTGGCTGAAGTAACTAACACAAATAACCAACACTGATCAGAGCTGATTATTGTCACACAGAGGAGGGCCAGGATCTCTTCTAGATCCTCCCAGAGTGCAGGACATGGAATAACGGGCTCAAGTTAAAGGAAGCCAGATTCCGGCTGGACATCAGGAAAAACTTCCTGACTGTTAGAGCAGTGCGACGGTGGAATCAGCTACCTAGGGAGATTATGGGCTCTCCCACACTAGAGGCCTTCAAGAGGCAGCTGGACAACCATCTGTCAGGGATGCTTTAGGGTGGATTCCTGCATTGAGCAGGGGGTTGGACTCGATGGCCTTGTAGGCCCCTTCCAACTCTGCTATTCTATGATTCTGTGATTCTATGATTTGAACAACCGTTGGTTATCGTGTCGTGTCAGGCACCGTTGACTATTTCGTCACACACAGTTGGTTATTTTCAGCAAATACCGAGTTTCATGGCAAGAGCGACCAAAGTGGCAATTGCCGCTCTAGTCCAGCCAGTAGAATTCGCAATGGCTGATGGGATACCAGCAGGAGGACTGGGGGGGAGAGAGGTGTGTGTGTGTGTCAATCAAACACACCGTTGACTAATAGTCAACTCAATGTTGGCCTTAATCCACACCATGGTTGATTATAAATTATCATGTCATGTGGGGAGTACCCCCTTGATAATCAACCATGGAGTTGACTATTAACCCACCATTGGTGATTGTGTTGTCCAAACACAGCTGATGTCAATCCATCCAAGGCCCTGGAGTCTCAATTCCCTTATATAGCTAGGATCCAAAGGACCAACCCAGTGAGTGGAAGGTACGTCTGTTTCTACAAAGAGTTCTCTCCAGTTCCCGGAGGGGGGGGGGACGAAGAGACACTGGAAAATCAGAACAAAACTTTATTTTGATGGAAGCAGCTGAAATCCTCCCAATTCATTCACAACATCAACTGGGTGATGAATCTGGATCAGCAGATGGCCTGAAACACTCTCCTAGAATATACAGAGACATCCAGCTTGAAACGGTGCCCAAAACCATTTAAACTGTAATGGATTTTTCCATTAAGGACCTACAAAAGGGAAGACGACTGCCAGGACATTAAAATCACTTTCCCCCCAATTATGGGTGTTATAAAAATAAAACAAATTAGCTGTAATTCTTTGCCGATGCCCAATGCGAAAGCCTGAGCTTTATGAAAGAAATGAAAATTGATTTGGATTAGTGGGCATCAAGGGCTTTTTAAAAATTAACAAGGTTCTTATGATTTCAAAGCAGGGAGGGATTAGCCTGGAATTTCCACTGGGCAGAGGCTCTTTACCTGCAAAAGCAGCTTCACAATTATTTGGGAGGTGACAGTTTAAACTGGACAGGTAACATAGGTGTGGAGTATGAAAGGCACATATTGGCACCTGGGAGGGCTACCTTGGTCTCCAGACACCTCGCTTGTCTATTTGTAACGTCCCAACTAGCACACTAAAGATCTCCAGGTAGCACACCAAACTCACACCTGACCCCACTACTATACATTTTTCAGCAGCTGCGCTGTGTTCATGTGCTCTGTGACAGCCTGCAGACTTAAAAGCTAAAAGGGGCTTGTTCTTGTCGTTAACGCTCTCCTAGAGGAACGTAACTGTCCTATCGAAATGTTATCAGCAGCTCAAAACGAACCTCGCCAGCTGCAGAGCGTGAAACGGCAAGCTACACAGTGCCTTTGCATTCATGCATTCATGCACGGGTTTGTGCATGTTAGTGTGCTAGGGGAGAGATGAATCTACTCCTGCACTCAGGAGATCTAACTTCAACAGACCTTGGGAGGAGGCTGACATCTGAAAGAAGGGCAACTAAAGAGGGCACCCCCGTAATCTCCCCACAGACACACGCACAAATGCAAGGCAGGGACAGTGGTTTCCAGCAATATCAGGACGGTTAAATGAAAGTGCAACATGTGAACCCAGAGCCACTGAGTCCTATGAAAAGTCCAGGGGCCGAGTAGAAGATTCACGGTCATTCCAGGACATCACAGGGCTGCCAAAGTGATGTGCCAAGCCCTAATAAATCTACAACTTCAGGAGGAAACCAGGTGATCCTGCAGGGATGAATGTCCGCTCCGATCCCAGCCCTTTCATCTGCACACATCTCAGGGGGGCACGGGGAAAGCCCCATGCCTGACTTTTGCTTCTCCGGCTTCCATTGCAAAACAGAGATAAAGGCACGGGTCTATTTCCTCCGTGCCTGAAGCGGGGGAGGCCAGAGTTCACCTCCCACATCCTAATCTCTCCCTTGCTGATGCAAGGCTGCCTGTCGCTACACCCACCTGTGGCATTCACCCTACTGGCCCCAGAGGGAGATAAGCCGTGCCGTGCTGAATAACCTTGACTTACAAACTACAGAAGCCGCATCCCTGAGTGCTAGATGTCTACTTAAAAAATAAACAAGGACAGCCATGCTAGTCCATGAGGAAAAAAATGTGTTTGCAAATAAAAGAGTTATATTTTTTTAAAAAAAAATCCACAGTTGAGCCATACCTTCATTGGGACCGACCAAGGTAAATAATAAGCTGCAGTACATCAGGTTGTTGGCCCAGAATAACCACGTTTTGACAGACGAGAACCTCAGTAGGCAAACCTCGTAAAGCGTTCCCACTTCAGCCTTGCAACAAGTCCCATTTCTTTCCACCTAACCAGTTTCCCCAACCTGGTGAACACCAGATGTGTTGGTCTACAGCATCCATTATTCCCAGTCGGGATGCTCTTTGCCCTGCAGTCTTTTTCTGGATGAAAATTGAAGGTAGGTAAACGATAGATCTATACTGGATTGGTGGTGCTGGTGGCAGCAGAGGCAACGCCTCTGGGACTAATTGGCTGAGCTGGTGTGATGGCCTGGAATTTTCAGTTGCTCAAGGAACCAGACAGTTTTGCATTCGAGCTTCTGTGAGGGACTGTGATGAGAAAGTTGTCAGTTTGGCTGGGAATAAAATCTCGCACAGAGAAAGGCCGATAACAGGAAAAGAGGCTCAAGCTGAAGGGCAGCAAGCCTAGAGGCTGAAAGTTGCAGAGGAAGCTGTGGACTGAGATAGAGGAAGGACTGTGAAGGAAGGAGAGGTGAAGGAAGCCAGTTTTATCCTTTGCAATACAGCAGGGGTGTTGAACTACTTTCAGTCCAAGGGCCAAATTCAATTCTGGAGAAGCTCTTGGGACCTGCAGTCCATTGGTGGGCAGGGCTAAAGGCAAAGGGGGTGGGGCAAAGGCAAAAGACGTCCTTCAGCCATCCTGTCCCTTGACCACCTGCTCTACGTCCTCCCTCCATTTCATACAACCTTTCTTGGCTTTAAATGTATTTTACCCCGATCTCTCTTTTCATTAATCCTTTTTTTGCCTCTTCAGCATTGTTTTTCAAGCCTCCTTCTTCATCTCTCCTTCCTTCACCGTCCTTCCTCTATCTCAGTCCATGGCTTCCTCTGCAACATTCAGCCTCTAGGCTTGTTGCCCCTCAGCTTGGGTCTCTTTGCTGTTATCAGCCTTTCTCTGTGCAAGATTTTAATCCCAGCCAAACTGACAATTTTCTCATCCCCTTCCATCACAGAAGCTGGAATGCAAAACTGTCTGGTTCCCTGAGCAACTGAAAATTCCAGGCCATCACACCAGCTCAGCCAATTAGTCCCAGAGGCTTTGCCTCTGCTGCCACCAGCACCACCAATCCAGTATAGATCTATCATTTATGCACCTCCAACTTCCATCCAGAAAAGGACTGCCCAAGATACAAAAGTTTGGGAAACATTGGCCTTTGGGTCCAAGCCACTAGCTGCAGCCTACTAGGTAAAATCCGGTATAAATCCTATTTAGAGTAGACCCATTACATTGGTTTTACCTGTTGGCCTTTACGCTCAGCAGGTGTTAAGAATTAATTTCTGGTTTCCAGGGGGAAACTATTCTGGTCATTTTATTTATTTATTTATTTATTTATTACATTTCTATACCACCCAATAGCCGGAGCTCTCTGGGCGGTTCACAAAAATTAAAAACATTCGAAGTATAAAACCATAATATAAAATACAATATAAAAGCTCAACCAGATAAAAACAGCAGCAATTTTCAATCTGTTTCAGTTACTATGTAGGATGACTCAACCAAAACTCAAATGAGCTGTATGGTTTGCTGGCGTTTCAGACCAGGACAGCTTGTCAATGCCCCAGAAAAACAAGATTTGGGGGATTCTCTGGGTTCATTATACTTTCACTGCCGTTGGGAAGAGATTATCATTAATTGGTCTTAGACCTTAATAGCTGCAGATTATTTCTTAGTCACTGATCTATAATCACTCCCATTTTCCAAATCTGGGAATTACAAGCATTGCGCAGGATTGCTGGGATAATCGAAATCACATCTTTTTCTTTCCTTTTTAGCAAATTCTTCAAGCAAAAGCATGTCCAATCCTCTGCTCCTTCCCAAATATCCAATTAGTTCAGCTTTGGCAAAGCCATAAAATAATAATAATGCTGTGAAATTTCAGCCTTACCAGTTCCATGGGATATTAAGTTTTCTTTCTGGCCTACTACAGTGCTAGTTTTAAATGTAAAAAAAATATATACCAGAATTGTTTTGTTTCAAGGTCCTAGATCTCTCTCGTGGAGCAAGCTTGCAGAACTGAGCCACAAAGCTGGAACGTGGCTTACCTGCCACGAACTGTGGTCTGTCTGTTTTGCCTCCCCTCTCTGCTACCCACCTTTGTTGCAGACCCAGGCAAGTAGCCCAAATAGAAGCATCCCGACTTTGCCTGTGCCAAGCCTTCCCCCATTGGGAGAGGAGGTGGCCTGGCTGACGCCCCAGGCAGTGCTTTGGCCATGGTCAAGGTGACATCAAGGGTGTGATCCAGCCAGTAGAAGGCCAGTTGGGCGTCATTCAGCCTCCTCCCCATTGTAGTGCCCCCCCCATGTCCCATTCCAGAGTCTGCATGGAAACTTCTGAATAAAAAATTTAAAAACCCACCAGGCCAGCTAACTACCTGTTTGATCTCACCAATTAACTTAATTATTTATTGACTGCCTATTTAAAGATCTGCTTGAAGTTCAAGATCCCCCGGCACAGGAGGAAAAAACACGTCATTGAAATCCACACACATCCACACACCTGCCTACCCGGAAACAATGGAGAACATTTTCTCCTGTATGCCTTCTCCTGTATGCCATTCGTGAATTAAGCACTGAGCATCACCACATAGTTTTCTATGAAATAAGCGTGCGTGTGTGTGTGCTTTGCGTTTTGACATTTGAGCCTCAAACCCCAACTCTGCCTTGTTTTCAGGTTCTTGGCCAAGTTATTTGTCTCAGCTGTTTGCATTCATTGGAACAGGTGTACCAGCAGAAAACTATGAATTCAAAGGAGTGGTTTGGCGTTGTGACGCTCCGAGCCAACACCTCAGTTTTGTATTTAGGTTCTTGAACAAGTTGTTTTTCTTTTAGACTCACCAGTTTGCCTTCTGGTAAATGCGTGTTTTCTTACTGGCCAGGCCTGCCATGGCAGGCATTTTGTGAACTGCAAGCCCCCACCCATGGAAGACATTGGCTGAGTTAGGACGACACTTTAAGCACCGGTGTGTGGGTGTGTGAGAGAATAGGCAACTCACCGTGTGTTATGTTGTCGGTACTCCCCACATGACATGTTGTCCGCCCCCCACCCCCCATTGTGCAACTGAAAGTCCCGTCATCCTTCCAGGAGTCTGGTGCTCCTCCCTCAGTCCTCCCAGCCCAACCCATCATACGTTACAAGTTCTGCCGCTATACAGGAGCAGGCGGGGTGCTTTCCGCCACTCCTGCTGCAGAACTCTATGGCCAATGGAAATAATGCATGGTACACACCCACCACACAGCACTTTAATCAACAGGTCTCTGGATGATGATGATGACAATAATAATAATAATAATAATAATAATATATTTATTTATTTATTAACCGCCTCTCCCTTTGGATCAAGGCGGGGGAAATGGAAAAAATAGGGTACCGTGAGTTGTATTCCTTTTGCGTGTTCCCCCCCCCATGACACGCTAAACAACACAACGGACGATTGACTCTTTACACGCACACCCAGCCCCCTGTTGCTTATTGAGTCATCCAAACCCAGCCATTTTGTGACAAGTCCCACAACACTATCAAAATTCCAAATGCACCAATCTGCCCCAAAAGTTGGGTTTTTTTCCCCTGTGGTAGATTGGAAAACCAGCATTCTAGATCACATGGAGAGCCTCCACAGATACACGAGGCTCTACTCTTCTGACAGTCGTTCTCCACAAGTATATTCCAGGACTCCCTGTCCTCACATATTTGCTCTTTTCAGGCACAGGACACCTGAATGGGGTTATAGTTCCTCTCTATTATGCATCTGTCAGTCCGGATTGGGAGTGCTACATCCAGTTTTGAGTGCCATATTTTAAGAAGGACATTAAGAAACTTCTACGCATCCAGATGTCAACCAGTATGGTAAAGGGTCTGGAAACCAAGTCTTGTGATTGCTGGGAATGTTTAGCCTGGAGAAGAGAAGATTAGGAGGAGACACGATCATGGTCTCCAAATATTTGAAAAGCTGACATGCAGAAGAGGGAGCAGACTTGTCCTCTGTAGCTCAAGAGGGCAGGAGTAAAACCAACCAGTGGAAATTGCAGGGAAAAGAGATTTCAGCAAAACAGTATGAGAAACTTCCTAACAGCGAGAGCTGTTCAGCAGTGCAACCGATTTACCAGGGAGGTGGTGGGTTCTCCTTCGCTGGAGGTGTTTAAGCAGAGACAGGATGGCCATCAGTCAAGGAGGCTGCAGCTGCACCCTGAACTTCAAAGCCTGCATTGAGCTTTGGACTTGATTATCTCTTATGTCCTGTCCAACTCTGTGATTCTATGAAAGGCAACCAGTTCAGCAAATCAATGTTGTATACTGTGGAAGCACTTGCCTTCCAAGACTGGCCCTATCCTGTGCGTATTTTGGAAAAGCTGCAGGTCACTTTTTCGCATGGGTATGTTTTGGAACAAGAGCTTTTAGCGGAGTTCCCAACATAATAGATACGGTTGCAAATTGTAGAACACAGACGGTCGCACCTTAGATTTGTATCAGGGGATTATGGTCTTGGCAGTTTTATTGTCAACTCCTATCCTTGTTATGCCTAAAATGGAATTTGCCCTTTTCAAAGTGGTCACACACTGTGTTGACATTTTCATCGAGCTGTCCACAACAACCCCAAGATCTCTTGATCACTCACATGCGGTTACATGAGGATATTTTTTCCACAATATGCATCACTTTACACTTGCTTACACATTTGCCATTTTGATGCCCATTCTCCCAATTTGGAGAGAGCCTTTGGGGAGTTCTTCACAGTCCCTTTTTGTTTTAATTACCCTAAATAATTTGGTGTCATCAGCAAACTTGACCATCCCTAAATTTAGATCTTTTATGAACAAGTTGAAAAGTATCAGTCCCAATACAGATCCCTGTTGGGAGTCCACTATTTACATCCCTCCATTGGCAGATTTTAACATGTATTTCTACTCTCAGCTTTTTTTGTTAACCACCAGTTATCAATCCATAGAGAAGCTTCCTTCTTATTCCATGACTGCCAAGTTTGCTCAGGATTCTTTGGTGAGGGTCTTTATCAAAAGCCTCCTGGGAGTCCAGGTAAACAATGTCTACTGGATTACCCTGTCCCGTCCACATTTTTTGACAACCGAAACAGACGTTAATCTAACCCACTTGTATTTTCTCAAATCCTCCTTGTATACCCTTTTAAGCATTGGAGTTATATTGGCCAGTCTCCAGTCCTCTGCTACAGTCCTGTAAGAATGCTTAGATGGATACCATCTGGAACTGGTGATTTATTAGCTTTCAAATTATCAGTAAGGTCAAGAACTTCATTTTTTATCACCACTATTTGCCTCAGTTCCTCCAGCTCTCTTCCGGAAAACATCAGCTGAGGCACAGGTAGTTCAACATCTTCTGCAGTGAAGGCAGATGAAAAGAATTCATTCCGCTTCTCTGCAATTGCCTTATCCTGCTCCAGCCCTCTTTTAACTCCATTGCCATCCAATGGGCCAACTGCCTCCCAAGCTGGTTTCCTGCTTCTGATATATTTAAAGAATTATTTATTGCTGGCCTTGATGTTGTTAGTGATACATGCGCCTGAAAATGCTCTTTCGCATCATTTATTGGCTGGTTGCATCTCCTTTCTGCGATCCTTTTTGTGCTCCTCAAAGCAAGATTTCCAAGCCTTCTTTTCTCTGCTTTTTGGATTTGGTGCTGCTTTCCTAAACTGTGGTATACTTTCTAGCTGAACGTCTATATTTGTGGTTGTGAGTAACCTCCAAGTATTTTGAAGAGATTTACGCCTCTTAACTCCCCCTTTCAACTTCCTTTTTATCTGTTCTTCCATTTTAGTTTTCTCTTTTGAAGTAAAATGTGACTGTATAGGACTTCCTTGGCAATTTCCCACATAAATACAGTATATATTAAATCTAATAGCACCGTGGTCACTGTTTCAAATTGGTTCGACAACATGCACATTCCGGACTAGGTCCTAAGTGACACCATTTAGGATTACATCCAGGATTTAATCCTAAATGGATTAGGACGGTGGGGAGTCTGCCCCATTTTCTAGTCTGCATACTATGTCCTCTTTGATGTAGAGAGACACATTGTCCAGTAGGCCCTCCCCTGTCCTACCTGTTGAATTTATATCCGGAGATGACCGTATCCTACTGATTCTCTCCATTCCACCAGGTTTCTATAATGCCCACCACGTCTAGGTTCTCCTTTAAATCCAGGCTCACCAACTCTCCCATTTTGGCTCAGAGGCTTCTGACATGTGCGTAGAAACACCTATACACAGTGTCCCTCCCCAGATGTCTCTGCCGTGTGCATCTTCTGCTATGGCGCTTAAGACTCTGTGATTGACTATCACATTCCCTGAGCTGACTCAATTCGGCACATGCCAAGTCAGGCAAGCTCGCAGATTCACGCTTTTTTAATTTGCGCAAAGAGCGATTTGCACAAATTCACAGCTGGGAATGTCTACAGAAATGATTTGTGCAAAATCACAGCCTAAATAGCGCAATTTGCACAAAATTGCAGTCATAAATAACCTCTGATTGCAATTTCCATGAATATTCCCAGCGGCAACTTTGTGCAATTTGTGGTTTGTAGACACACACACACACACAAAGACGCAACCTCTGGCCAGGAGCCACAGGCTGCAGCTCACCCCACATACACACCAGGGTGGGGCAACTGGCAGCAGTCTGGGGAGCAGAGCGAGAACAGGATGTGGGAGAGTTCACCCATCCCTATCTGAGAGCCAGGAGTTCATTACACCAAGCAGACACCTATGACGTCTGTCCATCTGGCAGATAGTCATACATGTGGGCACTCAGTGGAATATATTGGGGAGCCCCCCCACCCCTACTGGATTTCTTCCTCCATAACTGGTTTTATCAGACTGGTTATAACTAGTTTAAAAAACTTCTTTTTACCTTGCCACTTTGTCACTGGGACTTAGATGCTTCATCACCGGGCTCCCTCACAGGCCTACCCCTTAGATGGCTCTAGCTAGCTAGTTCTTATGCAGAAATGCAATTTGTGTGTCCGTGAGCCGCAAGAACTAGTTTAATTCCAGAACCCAAACAGCCCCTTTCCATTACCACATCACACAAAATTTAACTCGCTACCCAAACAACAATACTCTTGCTAAGTGGTTTCATTTCCCCCCTTCTGTGATGCAAATACAGAGTTAGGAAAACTTTGGGATGCAGGCCAACGACAAATTGCAGAGCAATTAAATACTCAGTCCTCTCTTAATTATATAAACCGGGTCTGTGTTCAGTGCTGCGGCAAACGTCAACAGCAGAAAAGCGGGTGGTAAGCGTGGTAGGGCTGCTTCGGAGCAAGCAGGCTTACTCAGAAGGAAGCCATGTTGACCACCAGGGGAGTCTTACTTCCAAGTACACAAGCATGACCCCTTCCCCATGCAACTGGAATTCGGAGTTCTTATTTAACTAGCATAACTAGTAGACCTTTTCATAGAATCATAGAATAGCAGAGTTGGAAGGGGCCTACAAGGCCATTGAGTCCAACCCCGTGCTCAATGCAGGAATCCACCCTAAAGCTTCCCTGACAGATGGTTGTCCAGCTAGGGTGGGAGAGCCCACAACCTCCCTAGGTAACTGATTCCATTGTCGTACTGCTCTAACAGTCAGGAAGTTTTTCCTGATGTCCAGCTGGAATCTGGCTTCCTTTAATGTGAGCCTTCCATAAGTCTGTTTAGGACCCAATCCTATGCATGTTTAGACTGAAATGAGTCATAGAATCATAGAATAGCAGAGTTGGAAGGGGCCTACAAGGCCATCGAGTCCAACCCGCAGCTCAATGCAGGAATCCACCCTAAAGCATCCCTGACAGATGGTTGTCCAGCTGCCTGGACAACCTGGCTGGGGCACGCTGGGAGTTGTAGGACACATTTCTCTCTAAATATACATAGGATTGGCCCTTAATCTTCTTTTACAGCCATCTAAACCAGAGTCTATCACCTCCTTGCGCCATCACTTGTGGCTGTGAACTGCATATATTAATCTCAACTTGCCTGTCCTGTCCTGGAGGAAGTGGCATCCAGGCCGCGGGAAGTAACGCGTAACCTTGGTCTTTACTATATTTACTATTTTAAAAGTCTTTTTTACCCATCACCAGCTTAAACCCAACTTGATTTCTCATCTCCTCCCCCACCCTTCGCCGTTGCTGCAACCCACCTATCTTCCTAGCCCTCTCCTCTCTTTAGAAATGTGTTACTGAAAACCAGGAGCTTTCTGAATAGGACTGTGTGCCTTTTCAAAGTGATGTTGTGTCACAGAGTGAGTGAAATCTGCATGCAGGTGACCATTCCCAAAAACACACACACACACACACACAAAACCCAGCAAGCGATCTGGCGGAAAAAGAAGGAACATGTGACTGCCAAGATAATGGGAGACCAGGATTCTCAGGCAAAGGCACTAAGTCTATTCAAATGCAACGGGCTTTCAGTGTTCAGGGGAGAAGGAGAGAGAGAGAGAGAGAAGAGAGCAAATGCAAGGAACAAAAGCAGCCTTAAAGTCAAGGGAGAAAAATCCACAAAAGGGATCTGAGCGCTGATACAAATTGCATAAACTGAGAATTATTTAATCGGATCGTTGAGCTGGAAAGGGAGCTCTCTCCTCTCCTTTCCCAGAGCAGAGCTGCGCGACAAAGCAAGCAATGCACACACCCGTATCGCTAAATTTGTATTTATTCATTGATGGATGGATTGTCAAGTGCTCTGGGAACTCTGCAGGGAAAATCCATGTAGGAAGAGACCTAAGAATGTAAGAAGAGCCATGCTGGGTCACAGCAAGGTCCATTCTGCTCAATGGCCAACAGTGAAGAAAACCCACAGGCAGGACATGGGTGCAACAGCACCCTCCCGCCCGCGTTCCCCAGCAACTGGTGGACATAGGCATATGGCCTCTGATACTGGAGGTAGCATATAGCCATCAGGATTAGTAGCCATTGATGGCCTTCTCCTCCAGGAATTGGTCCAATCCCCTTTTAAAGCCATCCAAACCGGTGGCCGTCACTGCACCTTACGGTAGGGAATTGCATAGCTTCACTACATACTGTGTGAAGGAAACCGTGCTATGGACAGGACTGTGTGCACCGAGCACAGAAAAACTACACATTAAGATTGTTTGCATTGTACAGGTTCAGTTATTCATTGATTTCTGCATGTCGGGGTGATATCAAAGGCACAGGAGCTGGTCCAGCAAAAAAAGTTGGCAATCCTTAGGGGGGAAAAGGCAGGAGATTTTTCAGAGCATTTTTTTTTCTGAGCAATCTTTTCTCCCTGGAAGAGGCTCACCTAAGCCATATCCTGAAAGTGTTGTCCAGAAGCAGGCCAAGATGCCTCTCAGCTGGCTTTTCATGTCCATCTCTTAAAAGTTTGGAATTTTCACACATAATGTGGTTTGCCTAATTTTTATCAAAGGCGGCCAATACAAAGCAGAAGGCGGCTCTTACACTTACAATCGTTGTGCAATAGAGAAAATTTCAGCAAGTACAGTTTTCATAGAATCATAGAATCACAGAATAGCAGAGTTGGAAGGGGCCTACAAGGCCATCGAGTCCAACCCCCTGCTCAATGCAGGAATCCACCCTAAAGCATCCCCGACAGATGCTTGTCCAGCTGCCTCTTGAAGGCCTCTAGTGTGGGAGAGCCCACAACCTCCCTAGGTAACTGATTCCACCGTCGCACTGCTCTAACAGTCAGGAAGTTTTTCCTGCTGTCCAGCCGGAATCTGGCTTCCTTTAACTTGAGCCCGTTATTCCATGTCCTAGGAGCTACGTGACAACATCTGCCAGATGTTGTCCTACATGACAACATCTGCCAAAATTCCCCCTTCGTATCCCTACCTTTACTGAGGTGTGTAAAATCACACACTTTAAATTAGAGCCATAAAATTACAACTAAGAGAGCTTCCAGATGAAGCTTCTATCGCTCTGCCTCAGAATTCTAGGGAGGAGGGAAGGTTCCAGAGGACATCATCTTCCACTCACAGCCCTCCTGGGTTTTCCCATCCGTTCTTCCATCTGTTCTCTTACCAGAAAAAAACGTTGTTAAGAAAGAAAAGATGTAATAGCTGCACAATTCTTTCTTATTGGTAGGTAGTCTAGGAGCTCTCTCTCTCTCTCTGGAAGCATCCTACACCCCATCCATAGAGATGCAGAGGCTAAACAAGTTTAAAAAAATAAGACAGCAATTCTTTGCACACTCACATGGAAGTGAAGTCCCACTGAAATGAGTGGGACTCACCTCTGAGTCAACATGTATAGGATCAGGCAGTTTGCTTTGCCATAATAATAAGGATTAGCGTTTCGCTAATTTTGCTCTACCTGTATCCAAGTCACCATTCCCCTTTCCACTGCGCTTGATGAAGAGTTCTGTGCCATCAAAAGCTTGCACACTCCTATCCAAACAGAAACATGTATAAAAGATAAGATGATGGATACCTTCAATAAAATTAGCAAAAGGAACACCAGCTCTGTAGGTTGTGCTTTGTATGTAGGAATTCCATAACCTAGGGTGACCATATGGAAAGGAGGATAGGGCTCCTGTATCTTTAACAATTGGATAGAAAAAGGGAATTTCAGCAGTTGTCATTTGTATGCATGCAGCCCCTGGTGAAATTTCCTCCTCATCACAACAGCTAAAGCTAAAGGAGCCTTACCCTCTTGACCAGATACGTCTTTTGTATCTGGTCACTCTAGTATAGCTCCTGCAGCTTTAACGGTTGTGAAGAAGAGGGGATTTCACCAGGTGCTGCGTGCATGCAAATGGCACCTGCTGAAATTCCCCTTTCAATACTACTGTTAAAGATACAGGAGCCCTGTCCTCCTTTCCATAACCCATGAAGGGGCTCTTAGAATAGAGTTGGGGGCATAGGAGGCACCTTTCTTCCTATGTGGGGAAAAACTAGCACCCATCTGATGGAAGGAGAGAGGCAGATCAAATTAGTAAAGCAAAGCCCTGCCCTTCTGCAATCTTGGAAAAGAAGAGACACTGTATGTAGAACGGAATTCCAACCCAAGTTGACTTTTGCTGAACAAAGTGCTGAACACGTTAACCATTTACAGACCTGCGTTATGCTAAACCACAGCAGAATCCTTCATTAACCAAATGGTGGCATGAAAATGTTTGGAGGAGCTGAGAATCAGGTTGATCATTTGGCTGTACTTCATAGAATCATAGAATAGCAGAGTTGGAAGGGGCCTACAAGGCCATCGAGTCCAACCCCCTGCTCAATGCAGGAATCCACCCTAAAGCATCCCACCATGCTAGCTGGGGAGTGATAGGAGTTGTAGTACTTTTTATCTGTCTAAACACACATAGGATTGCTCTTTAAATTGATCAGAGGACTGGAGCGACTCCCCCGTGATGAAAGGCTGATGCACGTGGGATTCTTTAGTTTAGGGAAACAGTGAGTAAGAGGGGACGTTATCAAGATGTAACTCTACATATTGTGGGAGGCGTGGATGTAGACATGTTTTTTTCTCCCCCTCTCACATGGCTTGAATCGAATAACGTCTATGGGGGAGAGGGGGGGGATTCAGGAACGACAAAAGGAAAGACTTCTTCACACAGTGCATAAATGATGGAATTTGCCAGCACAAGATGTAGTGACGGCCAACACTTGGGATTGCTTTGAAAGGGGATTGGACAAATTCATTGAATCATAGAATAGTAGAGTTGGAAGGGGCCTACAAGGCCATCGAGTCCAACCCCCTGCTCAATGCAGGAATCCACCCTAAAGCATCCCTGACAGATGGTTGTCCAGCTGCCTCTTGAAGGCCTCGAGTGTGGGAGAGCCCACGAGTGTGGGAGAGCCCACAACTTGATTCCTTCTGGTAAACCAGGTGCACAGGGCTCTGCTCCAGCACCTTTCATAACTCTGTGTCAAAGATGGAATGTGGGCAGGTGCAAAAGTCCCTCGCCTACACACACAACTACTACAGGTCCAAGAGCACAGCGTTCTATTGCACCAGGTCATGCCACATTTTCCCACCCTAGAAGTCCTTCTAACAGTGTAACTTTGTTACCTCCTCTTTTCCCACCATTATCTGTCAAAATGTACAACACAACAGCTCCAACAACAGCAGTCTATTTATTTATTTATTTCATTTCTATAACACCCAGTACTCGAAGCTCTCTGGGCAGTTCATGAAAATTAAAACCACAAGGTACAGCATAAAATATAAAATATGGAAGCTTAAAACCACAATAAAAAAGTACAACCAAAATGAAACCCAGCAACAATGCAGAGATTTAAAATACAAGATGTAAAACAGCAGAGCTAAAAGGCTGGAATGCTGCAATGCTAAAATACTGGGAAAATAAAAAGGAGTACAACGTAGGTGCCAAGTGAACTTCTCCAGGGAGCTCATTCCACAGCCAAGGTGCCACAGCAGAAAAGGCCCTCTTCCTGGTTGCCACCTGCCTCACTTCCTCTGGCAGGGGCTCTGGGAGAAGGACCCTTAGACTTCCACAATTCCCTAACACAAAGACACACAGACATAGGAACATCGGAAGGTGCCTTATACTGAATCTGAAAAAGAGAGAGGTTACTTAACCTAGGGTGACCATATGGAAAGGAGGACAGGGCTCCTGTATCTTTAAAAGTTGTATGAAAAGGGAATTTCAGCAGGTGCCATTTGTATGCATGCAGCACCTGGTGAAATTCCTTCTTCATCACAACAGTTGAAGCTGCAGGAGCCCTGCCCTCTTTTGCAACTGGTCACTCTAGTATAGCTCCTGCAGTTTGATTGTTCTGATGAAGAGGGAATTTCACCAGGTGCTGCATGAATACAAATGGCACCTGCTGAAATTCCCTTTTCTATGCAACTGTTAAAGATACAGGAGCCCTGTCCTCCTTTTCATAGGGTCACCCTACTTAACCAGAACAAAAGAATCAAAAGAGGCCATGAAAAAACTCTTGTGATAAGTGACAACTATTTGCTTTGTTTTTTTCTGTCTGACCTAGCTGGGGAAGATTTGATGCTCATTAGAGGCAATACACAAAACAGTGTTTGAACTATATATTGTTTCGCCTAACACCCAGTGGATGTTCACAACCAGCTGCCTGCAGTTAAAGAGTTAAAAGTGATCTGATGAAGAAACAAAACAGCTAAATATCCAGAGTAACTGTTATCTTACGCTGCTGTGTACATTACTTGGACTGTTTGGCATTCATTATTGTATCTATATGTTCACAGTGATTGTTCAGTGTGTCATAAATAGTTGGCACTTACCACAACAGTTTTTACGTGTATCATTGGTACCGTTTGATTCTTTTATTCTGATTAAGTGACCTCTCTCTTTTTCTGTATTGTGCGGAACTTTTCTCGTTTTTCTTGGTTTTTATACTGAATCTGACCTTTGGTCCATCTAGCCTAATATTGTCGACACTGACTGGCAGCAGGGGCTCAGGCAGGATCCTTTCCTAGCCTTACCTGGAGCTGATGGGGATTGAATCTGGGACCTTCTGCATGCAGAGTAAAGTCTCTGTGTCTGAGCTATGTCTCCTCCCAAAACACACTGGATAATCCCTAAAGGAAATTGCTGTCCTGAAATCAAGGGGAGCGGTGAGTCGCACAATAAGAACTTAAACATTATTTGCAAACAAGAGGAGGAATCTGAATCCAAAGACCCCTGGGAAGAGGAGAAGACAGCAATCGCTGCCTTTTGAGGGCCAGCTCTGATGTTTGCTGTACGTATTTAGGGCAATAAGCATTAAGTCCTCAAATGATATTAGGACAGGTTACTGTCACTTACAGACAGCTGTCGTTCTATAAAATTAAGTTTGCTGATGTTTTTCAGAGGCTCTGATCCTCTGCCTTTAAGCACAGCCCGGCACAATGCATTTTAGGGCTCAATCCTATGCATGTTTACACAGCACAATCCTATGCATGTTTAAACAGGAAAAAAAGCCCTACAACTCCCAGCATGCTGCTTGGGGGAATACTGGGAACTGTAGGACCTTTTTTTCTGTCTAAACATGCATCAACTGCACCCTTAGCAGACTATACTTTTCTTTTTTTTTCCCCGGCACAGAGACAGCGCACTGGGGAAAAGCATTACCTGCTTCACTTCCGTATGGAACAGATGTGTAATCTGCAGGAACAATTAAAAAAAAAAGTTGGTTGTTGCAATTTAAGCAACCCTTTTCAATTTGCTGCCTAATTAAAAAAAATGGATGCTTAATTACCCTAAAGTAATGCCTCTGGATACTTAATACAAAAGTGCTTATCCCTTAACACACTTCAGCCAGCCTTTTCATGTTCACAATTAAGCTAGTTAAAGAGGGGGAAAAGGAAGGCTGCGTTTTCTTTTCACCCGGCTCACAAAGCCTGAGGCGGCCAATGAGGCCACTGACACAAATCTCCTAATAGGAGGGCCCTGTTATTATTTATTTCTTTGTTTGTATACAAGATTTATAAGCCACCTTTCTGGACCACCTCCACCCGGGGTAGAAAACACAGCAGCATGACCATCAAAGTTCAAAACTATCATTGTATATATTGTAACAAAATATAATAAAACATGATAATAAAACACTAAAAAAACAACCTAGTAATACATTAAAATATAATTCAGCCAGTTTAAAACCATTTCCAAAGCAGTTAAACTATAAAACTCAAGCATGTCCAAAGAACACTTCAGTTAAAATCCATTTGGAACAGGTGGGGTTTTAAGGACTTTTTGAATACTACAGATGAGGGAGCCAACTGCACAGTCCTTAAAAGGGAGTCCCATGTGGTAGGGTGACCATATGGAAAGGAGGACAGGGCCCCTAGGTCTTTCACAGCTGCATAGAAAAGGGAATTCCAGCAGGTGTCATCTGTATGCATGCAGCACCTGGCGAAATTCCCTCTTCATTACCACACTTAAAGCTGCAGGAGCCCTGCCCTCCTTTGTATCTAGTCAAGCTAGTAAGGGCTCCTGCAGCTTTAACTGTTGTGATGGAGAGGGAATTTCACCAGGTGCTGCATGCATGCAAGTGACACCTGCTGAAATTCCCTTTTCTATACAACTGTGAAAGATACAGGAGCCCGGTCCTCCTTTCCATGTGATCACCCTACATACAGTAGGGGTCATTACTGAGAAAGCCATCATAGGAACACAGGCAGCTGCCTTGTACAGGGTCAGTCCATCGGTTCATCTGGCACAGTGCTCCAGGGTTTCAGGCACATGTCTTTCTCAGCCCTATCTGGAGATGCTGAAGATTGAACTGAGATGCTGAAGATTGAACCAGGCATCTTTTGCACTCAAACCATGTGCTCTCCCACTGAGCTACTCCACAACCCCACTGCCTGCTGATCTAACTGATCTTAAAGTTGGTTCTAGCAAACAGGGCCTCCGATGCCAAATATCCTGAAGCACAGATAGGTTCATATGGATGCAGGTGGTCCTTCAGATAACCTGTCCCCAAACAATTTAAGGCTTTAAAGGTTAAAAACCAGCACTTTGAATTGGGCCTGGAAGCACACCAGTAACCAGTGCAACTGGTACAAAATTGGTGTAAAATGTCCTAACTGTCTGGACCCACTGAACACAGGATCCACCACATGCCAGACTAGCTGAAGCTTCCAGGTAGTTTCCAAAGACGCCTCCACATAGAGTGCATTACAGTAGCCTAGTCTAGATGTAACTAGTCCCTGCATAAAGGAGGCTAGATCTGCTTTCTCTAGATTGGTACTCCACCTGGAACCCTGTCTAAGCTGGTAAAAGGCAAGCCTTATTCACTGTCACTGCCTGTGCTTCCATAGAGAGTTCAGAGTCCAAAAGAACCCCCAAATGCAATCATGGTTCTTGAAAGGAAGTGCAACTCCACAGGGTTGCTCCCCTGGACCCAGATCAGCCAGGTTCCCTACCTACAGCACCCCCAACTTGTCTGGATTAAGCTTCTGTTTGTTCACCCTCATCCATCCCCAAACTGTCCCCCGATACCTGTTCAGGACTTCCACACAGCCTGCCTGGAATTTGCAGGTAAAAAACAGAGGTCGGCAAGAGATTGCTGACACTGAAATTCACACACCTGGATGACTCCCCTCAGCAGTTTCAGATGGATGTTAAATAATATCGGGGGGATGACCAAGATGGAACCTTGCAGCACCTCGTATTCCCAAGGCCATGGGGCAGAACAGAGGTCTCCCAGCACCACCTTCTGAGACTGCCCCACCGGGAAGGCGCAGAGCCACTGCAATACTGGGCCTCCCTCCTAGTTTCAGCCTAGCCAGATGCTCCAGAAGAATGCCATGGTCAATGGTACCAAAAGCTGTCAAGAGGTCTGGGAGAACAAGTTGGTCACAACTGGACTTTTGAACCTCTACCACCTGGAACGAGTAGGTGCTCTGGATCTGTATTCAATAAGACCCTCAGCACCTGGAACAAGGTTCCATCTTGGTCGTCCCCCCGATATATTGGGTGATATATTGTGGACGTGATGGCAATGGAGAATTACAGTTTCCTAAGAACAGAAGAAGAGCCCTGCTGGATCAGACCAAAGATCCATCTAGTCCAGCACTCCGTTCACACAGTGGCCAACCAGCCATCGGCCAGGGACCAACAAGCAGGACATGGTGCAACAGCACCCTCCCGCCCATGTTCCCCAGCAACTGGTGTATATAGGTTTGCTGCCTCTGATACTGGAGGTTGCACCAAGTCATCAAGACTAGTAGCCATTGATAGCCTTCTCCTCCAGGAATTGATCCAACCCCCTTTTACAGCCACCCAATCACTGCATCTTGTGGGAGCGAATTCCATCGTTTAACTCTGCGCTGTGTGAAGGAACTCCTTCCTTTAATCTGTCCTGGATCTCCCACCAATCAGCTTCATGGGATGCCCCACTGGGTTCTAGTATTATGAGAGAGGGAGAAATATGTCTCCCTAGCCACATTCTCCACACCCTGCATAATTCTGTACACCTCTATCTATCACCACTGCCCCCAAATGGGTTCTTTCTTGTGTTTGGTCATGTCCATTGTGAATCTTCTTCTATTTGGCCTCCAGTATTCTATCTGAAGGTTTCACGGCCTGCAACTCCTCCGAATACCAGTATCTCGACAATTTGGCCTCTCAAAGAGATCAGTTAGCTTTCTAGGTTTATCGACCTCTGAGGGCACAGCAACAAAACCAGCTCCCCACCCTTGAGGAGGCTACAGGCAACTTGAAAATCAAACTTGATCAGAGAATGGTCTGTCCATGACAACAGAGCCCCCAATCTCCTCTACTCTGTTACAGAAAAACATATCCTGAGTATGGCCCTGCCATATGCGCTGGGCCCAATAAAATTTGAGATGAGCTTCTGAAAGGCATGAAATCCTGAACCAGCCCAACAAGGTGGCCTCAACATTAGAGTCCCCCAAGACCATCAACCTTGGGTCTTCAACACCACACCAGAGACCACTTCCTTCAGTTCAGTGGGGGAGAATGTTAGGCAGTGGGGTGGGTGGTACACCAAAAGAATCCCTATCCTGTCTGGGCACATTCCCCCATGTTATCTTTCATCTATTAGGCCCACAGACCAAGATGAGAATACAGACACAAGGCTAATTAGCCAAGAGCTAATACTTTCAGCTGGCTTGTGCCAGTGAGTCAAGCTGCATTCTCCGTATCACATGGATGCAGTGCTGGCAATAGGTTTTGGAGACACCCTCAGCCAGCACCCTCCATCAGCAGGTCTACCTTCTCATTGCCATTGTCAACAGCTGCTCTTGCTCCTCCTTAGGGTGACCCTATGGAAAGGAGGACCGGGCTCCTGTATCTTTAACAGTTGTATAGAAAAGGCAATTTCAGCAGGTGTCATTTGCATGCATGCAGCACCTGGTGAAATTCCTTCTTCATCACAACAGTTGAAGCTGCAGGAGCCCTGCCCTCTTTTGCAACTGGTCACTCTAGTATAGCTCCTGCAGTTTGATTGTTCTGATGAAGAGGGAATTTCACCAGGTGCTGCATGAATACAAATGGCACCTGCTGAAATTCCCTTTTCTGTACAATTGTTAAAAGATACGGGAGCCCTGTTCTCCTTTCCATATGGTCACCCTACTCCTACTCCTCTTGCTCATCATTGCTACCGCTGGCTTGCTTGAGAGGTACGGAGTCAGGGGGCTCATCTACACCAAGCAGGATATTCCACTATGAAAGTGGTATGAAAGTGGTATATAAAAGGCAGGAGCCACAGTACTGCTTTATAGTGGTATTGAAGTGCACTGACAACTGTTGGGTCCCATTGACACATGCCCTATGCTTTCATACCGCTTTCATAGTGTTATATCCTGCTTGGTGTAGCTGTGTCCTGGGCCCCAACCGTTGTCAGTGCACTTCAGTCCCACTATAAAGCAGTAGTGTAGATCCTGCAGTGCACTTCAATGCCGCTGTAAAGCACTAGTGTGGCTCCTGCCTTTTATATACCACTTTCATACTGCTTTCAGAGTGGAATATCCTGCTTGGTGTAGATGAGCCCAGGGAGCCAGGAGTCCGTGGCCCCATCATCGTTGTCTGGGCCGGAGTGAGAGGCAGGTGAACAAGCAGTTTGCAATGGGGCAGAGGAGGAGCAAGTCTGGGGGGCTTTGGTCAGTGGGTTGTGGGCCCTCAGCAGGAGCCCAGCCGTGCCTTCCCTTGACGCCGGCCCTTCAAGGGTAGCACAAAGGTCTCCAGGCCAGCTTCAGCAGCCCCAAGGGCACCGCAGTGATGGAGCGCCTCGACTGTTTTGAGAAGGAGCTACACCAGCTGTGTAACTCAAGAAGCAGGCCAGTGAACGCCTACTGATATGAGCCGTCCATTCTCTGAACGTCTCAAGACCCCCAATAGCCAGGAGTTGGGCTTACATTATGTAACAAGAAAAGGATTAAAGGGTCAGCAGCCCACAGGACCACTAAGCCCAGATTGTTGCCTTCACACCCTGCTTCCCAGAGGCAGCAATGTTGTGCGGACTTTATACTGTTAGTTTTACCCTACCCTGTGCCTGCTTACCCTACCCTGTGCCTGTTGGCATTCTCTTCCCCTCCTTATTGTTTTATTATGATTTTATTAGAATGTAAGCCTATGCGGCAGAGTCTTGCTATTTACTGTTTTACTCTGTACAGCACCATGTGCATTGATGGTGCTATATAAATAAATAAATAAATAAATAAATAAATAATAATAATAATAATAATAATAAAGAGGATGCCAACGGGCTCTGAAGCAAGACACGGAGGGGATTCGCCTTCCCTTGCTCCCAGCATCTGGTATTCAAAGATAGCCTGCTCCTGCTCAGGGAGATTGTTTCCATTTCTTCATCAGCGATCCATCTGCCCTCCTCCAGGAATCACCTGCCCCATTTTCAACGCCAACGAAACTAGCAGCCGCTGTGGTTGCAGGGGAAACTTGTTTGGTTGGTTTCATGCTGCCAGCACTCACTGACATGCCACAGGGTGCCCCAAGGCTGCCTTCCCCGGACCTGGCCTCCTCCAGATGTGTTGGGACTACAACTCCCAGCTGGCTGGGGGACACTGGGAGACGTAGTCAGACCCATCTGGAGGGCACCAGGTTGGAGAAGTGGGCCGTAAGAGTTCCTCTCCGCTAGAAGGGCCTGTTCTTGTTCGCGGGCTGGTGGGAGAACCCTCAGCAGTTACCAGAGAGGGTTTTGCTACCGCCAGCTACCTGGGAAATCGACCTTTAATGGAAGCGGGGCGGGCGAAAGAGAGCTGGCACTACCGTGGCGGGAAGTGCCGGAGAACAGGGGACATGGCAGGAGGCCGGGAACGGCCGTGCCGTCTTGCAAACAAAGCAGCCGGCGTCCGCGGACGCGCGGGGGGGCTGGAAAGCCTCCTCCCCAGCGCCCAGGAGGGCCAGGAAGAGCCCAAGAGCCCCACGCCTCGCGCCGCCGCCGCCCCGTCCCCAAAGCCACCCGCTCCCCATCGGGGCTCGTCCAACTGCCCAGAGCCTGCTGGAAACTGAAAAATGGAAGCGGCTGAAAGTCCCCCGTCACCCCCCAGCCCGGCCCAGCCCTCCCCTCTCCCCCGCCGCCGCCACCAGCGAAGCCCGCGCCTCCTTCTCAAGCAGCTCGCTCGCTCGCTCCGCTCGGCGGGGTTCGGGGGAGCTCTAGAAGCCCGCCCGGGCAGCAGCTGCGTTCCAGAGGGCAGCAGGCGGAGACGCAGAGCCCCAGCAGCTCGCAGAGGGGCCGTCCCGACCCCGCGCACGCCGCCTCCAAGCTAAGAGCCGCCCGCGGGGGTGTGTGTGTGTGTGTGTGTGTGAGATAGAGAGAGCGAGAGAGAGAGAGAGCGTGTGCCCCGGGCGCTCCCTCGGCGGCGCCTCATCTCCACGCGCGGTTCGCGAAGCAGCCACCCCACGAGGACAAGGCGGCGGCGGCGGCGGCGGCGGCGCCTCTGTCTTCCCCCCAGGAGCCGCCACCGCGCGCCCCGCCCCGTCGGCCCGCACCTGTTGGCAGCCATCACGGGGGCGACTGGGAAGGGGCGGCGGTGCTCCGCGAGGCCCGCCGAAAGCCCCGGGGCACCCCCCTGCCCCTGCCACGCTTCGCCCGGCCGAGCGCGCTCCGCTCCCCGCGCCACACGCCCCCCGCGCGGCCCCGGGTCAACCCGCTGGCTCGCGCCTGGCGCCCGCTGGCTTGCTCCCCGCGGCCTGGAGGGCGAGCAAGGCGCCGGTGGCCGTCGCGGGGCGCCTCTCTCCGGGCGGCTTTACCTTCCACGGCCAAGGTCAAGGCGAGAGCGGCGAGGCCAAGCAGTCCCTCCAGCGCCATGTAAGCCTTCCGCAGCTCCGCGGGGGCGGGGGGCGGGAAGGCACGAAGCCGGAGCGCCAGCCCCGAGCCCCGTCCGTCCGTCCGTCCGGCTTCTCCGCCCGGCGGGCTGCGCGGCCGGCGAGGCGCTTCTTAGACGTGCGCGCGCCGAGGGGGCCGCCGCCGCTGCTGCTGCTGCTGCTGCCGCCGCCTCCCCGCCATCGCCATCTTGTGTGGACGCGAGCAGGGACGCGGCGAGTGGCGAGGCACACGCGCGCCCACCGGCCCGGCCAAGTCCCGCTTGAGGTGTCCGCTGGAGACGCCGGAGCCTCCGCCGCCCGCGCCAGCAGGCAACACGCCCCCCACCCCACCCCACCCCGCGCGCCCCTCCTCTCTCTCCCCCACCCCACCCCCGGCAAAGGCGGCGGCTGCTGCTGCGCCGCCGGGCAGATGGGTCCCTCCTGGGCGAGGTCTGTGCCAGAGCAAAACAAGGGACCCGGCAGAAGGGGGAAGAAAGAGGAGCTGCGGGGAAGGGAGGGGAAGGGAAAGGGGTGGGGCGGGAAAGCCCCTGGCTCTTTGGCACCCCACCCCACCCCCCAGGGCTGCTCCCCACCCGCTCTTCCCTCTCGCAGGACTTCCCTTCCTGTCTTGATCTGCGGGCTTAGACAGGTGGAAAGTGCGGGCTTCGGAAACGCTGTGGGCCAAAGTCGCCAAGCCCTTGCGCCGGCAGACTCCTACAGGTGCCCTCCCAGACAGCCCCACTTTCAAAGATCGCAGGTAGAAGGGATGGGGGAAAGACGGGCCGGGGGGGGGGGGGGAGCACCGCTGACTCCAATAGACCAGTGGTTCCCAATTGGGTCCGCGTAACCCACCCAGGGGGGTCCGTGGCACCATTCACTTATTCACCATTCATTTCTGGAGTCCACTGACGACAGATTCCTACCAGAAGTAAAAATATAACATCCCTGAGCACCTGCGTGATTTAGCGACTAGCTTCAGAGATTACTTCCCTGCGCCTAATCCTGAAAACTCATGGAGAAGGAAGGAATTCTTTTGAATGTGGTGATGGGCAACTAACAGCTCTGTGGAAGAGTGAGATGCGCTTGTTGACGTGACTGATGGTTCATTGAAGTCATTTCCCAAAGAATAGAGACTGGACCAATTCTGGGTGAAGGTTTTTCCTGATTATAAGAAGTTAGGTGAAAAAGCTTTGAAACATCGAGTTCCCTTTTGTTCCACATATCTTTGTGAACGAACATTTTCGACATTTTGTTATATGAAGAACAAGCGTAGAAATTGGCTCGATGTTGATCCAGATTTGAGATTAAAAGCAGGAAATATTGAACCGGATGTGGGAGAGATTGTTCGGGACAAAAAGAGGCAAGATTTCTCCCATCACATTTAGGTTTAGTAGCTGCTAGACAATCATAATTTGTTCAGTCGTAAACTAGACGTTAGTAAAATGAAATTCGTCTTTATATTCCTAACTAAATCATTGTCATTTTTGCGTGGTAATATCACAAATATCACAAATTTTATGGTCTGTTTTTTAGTATACCTAAAATCCTTTGCTTATTAGGGGCTACCCCTTATTTTTTCCAAAAAATTGCTTCGCACAGGTAACTACCATAGAGATAACAATTTTTTCAAAAGTAGGAGGTCCATGGCTTGGCATTTGAAAAACAAGGGGTCCGCAGTACATAGATAACTGGGAACCACTGCAATAGACAATACTGGACTAGATGGACCCAAGATTCGTACAAGGAAGGGGCTGTGTAGCTTAGTGATAGAGCAGGTAGAAGGTCTGTGTTTCAACCCACAGCATCTCCTGGGGAAACTCCTGTCTGAAACTGTGGAAAGCTAGGGCAGCTAGCCCAGAACAGGGATTCTTCCCTGGGGGCAAACGGAAAGAGATGGGGGTTGTATACTGCTCATCCCATCCTGAGGATAAAATCCAAGATCCTAGATTTCTCCCCCAAGACTGTGATAAAATGACACAAGGCAAAAACATACTTTGTACATGTTCAGAAGCATTACCACTCAAGAGGCAAAGAATTCAGCTTGTGGGGGGGGAGTTTCCTACTGGAAAGGAAAGGAAAATCAGATTCAAGGGCTGAGGCTTACTTCAAATTTAATCTTGGTTGTACCTATTTAAGAAAGGATGATAAAATGCACTTCTCCTAGGCAGGACCAGCCTCCAGCAGCTGCCATCCTGATCTGAAGGGGGCACCCTAGAACCCCTTCCAATAATCCTGTGTTATTCAGCTACTGCTGCTGCTGCTACCCGTGAGTCCCCTGCTCATCCCATAGCTCCAGTGGTAGCTGGTAGCTTGGATGTCAGTGGGATGGTGAATCCACTCTGGATTTCAGACAGAACCCATCAAAACTCTAAAGGAGCTCTCCAAGGTGTTCTACAGATGGAGCCTCCTGAAATCCTGCCCAACTCTGCACTGAAGTTCTGAGATTTCATCAAAGAATGGAACAGAAACTTTCAAGCTGATCGGCACAGAGGTGTAATAATTAGGAATGCACCTTTTTATTGTCAGGTGGGGTGAGGAGATACGATGTTTACATTGCTAACCTTTCACATAACATCTTTGTCGGTTTCCTTCCACCTCATGCCATGTCTTTAGAACATAGTTCATGATCTCTACTTGGTAGAGAGCGTTATCGGTTGTTGGAAATTACAGAAATAGCAGGCAGGTGCTCCGACTGAAGAAGAGGTGAATGTAAACTGAAAACCTACTACTCTACCAACCCAATCAGGTCCAATAAAAAGGATAAAAATCAAGCATTATAGACCTGACTTGCAAATAAGCAAGCAAAGACACTCGCACAGAGAAAGAGAGAGAGAGACAGAGAGACAGAGAGAGAGAGAGCAGCCAGTCCTGTCTGGGTGAGCCATGCCAAGGGGCAGCAGCTGCTTGCATTTAATAGCAGACATCATGTAAGTGAAAAGCAAAATATGCAATTTGCTCAACAACTCAGAGATACCAGGGCAATTCTGTATAGCAAGAAAGGGAGGGGAAGCAAACCTTTAGATACTCATGCCCTCGGGGAGCCGATGTATAATAAGTTCATTTCATTATGCCAGTTCTCATAAATATTTATTGCATGCAAACCTCTCATCGCTCTTCAGAGAACGGGTGTTGCTGGATGTATTATTGTTAGACAGGGAGATTCCCCACCCCTCTCGGCTTGGCCTTTCTGCAAGCTGTGCCTAGTCCATTTGGACAAGAGGCTTCCAGGGAAGGCAAGTGGAGGTGACAATCAAAACTGGAGCATGCAAGGAATAGGATCCACCTCAGGGCCTGCACACAGGGGCGGTGTGTGATGCACCTCACGCTGCCCAAGCAAAAAAGCCACCGTCATAGGATGTGCTCCTGCAGCTGCATGTGGATCGCAGATTCTGGTAATGGTGGTAGTGAGGCAGCAGCCATTTTCATACCATGTTTTGGGAAGGCCTAGGAAATCCCTTAAAAGCTTATTGGGAGTTCTTCAAGAAGTTCAGCAATGGCAAACAGGTTTCTTTGAAAGACATCTTGAGTTCCTGTTCGACTCTTCCTCAGCAGCATTCACCTACAGGGAGGGATGTTGGTTCTGTTCCAAAATTTACATCAGGGGTTGGCATAATTGGGCGCATGTGTAGGCCCACAGGAAAGGCCCACACAAGCCTCGTGTGGCGCAGAGCGGTAAAGCAGCAGTTTCTGCAGCTGAAACTCTCCCTATGGACTGAGTTTGATCCCAGCGGAAGCCGGTTTCAGGCAGTCGACTCAGCCTTCCATCCTCCAAAGGTCGGTAAAATGAGTACCCAGTTAGCTGGGGGAAAGGTAATAACGGCCAGGGAAGGCAACGGCAAACCACCCCTCTATAAGGCCTGCCAAGAAAACGTCAGCGAAAGCTGGCGTCCCTCCAAGAGTCAGTAATGACTCAGTGCTGGCACGAGAGGTTCCTTTCTTTTCCTAGGCCCAGAACTCTGCAGGGGGGTCCATTGCTCATCCCCAGAGCCCCCTGGCCACCTGCTCCTCCTCCTTGCTGTCACTGCCTCTTCACCTGCCTTCTTTGGGTGTGCAAAGAAACGGAGCACCATCCACTACTCTGCTTGTGCTCTCCCTCGGGCAGGGGATGTACACAGGGAGAGAGCAAGCAAATGAGGCAGCACTGTCCGTAGCAAACAGTGGGTCAGCAATGTTGGGTCAGCAATGCTCCAGGTGAACTGAGTGACGTGCCAGAGGAACCCCTGAAGTATCTCACCGCTCGCCAGTAGGGTGCATGGCATGTAAAAGTATTATATTTATTTATTTAAAATATCCCTTGGCTGCTTACAGCAATAAAATACATAAAAACAGTCATTCAAAGCAATCAAAAAACAAACACAGTAAAACAGCAATGAAAACAAGAATAAAAGCAAACAATAGAGCCAGTCCAGCCCCGGGCCCGATTCAAAGTGCTGGTATTAACATTTAAAGCCCTAAACGGGTTGGGGCCAGATTATCTGAAGGAACGCCTCCTCCCGTATGTACCCTAAGGTCATCCTCAGGGGTCCTTCTCCGTGAGCCCCTGCCAAAGGAAGTGAGGCAGTGGCTACCAGGAGGAGGGCCTTCTCTGCTGTGGCACCCTGGCTGTGGAATGAGCTCCCTAAGGAGGTTCGCTTTGCACCTACATTATATGCTTTTAGACACCGGGTGAAGACCTTTTTATTCTCCCAACATTTTAACAATCTATAAATACATTTTAACATGGTGTTTTAAATTTGTAATTTTGCATTGCTGCTGTTTTTATCTGGTTGAGCTTTTATATTGTATTTTATATGATGGTTTTATACTGTTGTGTTATACTTTGAATGGTTTTAATTTTTGTGAACCGCCCAGAGAGCTCCGGCTATTGGGCGGTATAGAAATGTAATAAATAAATAAATAAATAAATAAATAAAGTAACAACGACATCAGTAGCAGCAGCAACAGCAGGCATATCAAGAGAAAGCCAAGGTATTGAGGCCTTCTTAAAAGCTTGTAATGGCGGACTTCCAATGGCGACTGCAGAGGAGGCCTTCTCATGTGTGAACAGAGTGCTGGACGAGATGGACCCTTGGTCTGATCCAGCCTCAGGGCCCTTCTTATGTTCTTATGTTATTAATTGGTTGTTGCATATTGACCTCCTGTTGCCCTTTTCCCTCTCTTTTCTCCCCTCCCTTTGTTGAAAAGTTGGATTAGATTGTGAGCTCCTGTTTGTTTGTTTATGTTACTTCATAAATTTATTTATTTTATTTATTTAAACCATTTCTTGGCCGCTCCCCACAGCAGCTTACAACAATAAAATGCATAAAATGTGATGTATACTGATGCCACTATATAAAGCAGCCTTTTCCAACCTGGCACCCTGAACTACAACCCCCATCAGCCACAACCAGCATGGCTGTCGTTTTGGATGAGGATGGTGGGAGTTGTATTCCAACACATCTCGGAGCGGGCACCAGATTAGAGAAGGTTGCATTGTATAAACAAATCGCAGCAATGCGCATCCCTACTCAGAGGCCCTGTCTTATGATTTCTATCCCAACGTGTCAAGGGTGAGACCTTGGCATTCAAAACACCAGATTAAGGCAGGGAAAACCACCAACAGCTTCAAGAGCTGTTTTGAAGGGGCCTGCCTTCAAAAACACTGGCAAAGTTAAAATGCCTTTGTGCACCCAAAATGAAGGCTGATTGAGATCTTTAATCTCATTGTGGTTTCGAGCCTTGCAACAAAATGACGAGGAAATCAACACAGCCTTAACTAACCACTGCTGTTTTTAAGCAGGTATGTTAAACGTTTTGCCCACGACCGGTTCTCATTGCCAGCAGTTCCCTCACAGCGCTGGTACTTTTTCTTTAAACCCCTGGCAGCTGAAGGGATTCTGTGTGAATCTCAACTTTACTTTTTTAATCTGGAGTTCTCACCTCGCCGCTGTTGTTTTAGGCCAAAGGGTTGAAAAACACGACAGCAGCAGATACAGGAAGATGAGAAGGTGAAAGGTGAGACTTTTCTCTTCATCAAAATAGAGCCAGTTGGAGGGTGCTGGTCTTCGAACGCGGAGACCCAGGTTCAAAAACCTGCACTCAGCCGTGGAGCTCCCCCAGGTGAGCTTGGGCCAGTCACTAACTTCCAGTGCAACCTACCTCTCAGGGTTGTTGTGAGGACCAAACAGCGTGGATGGAGTGAACCACGTACCCTGCCTTGAGTGGGCAAAGTCATACAGATATTAGCTATGGTAAGTTCATGGTTCAGAGGCGTTACGCTGCAGAGGTGGGGGACCAGATGTTGCTGAACTCCAACTCCCATTATCCCAATTCACTTCAGAATCCAATATAAACTTCTCCTGTTGACCTACAAAGCTTTTCACGGTCTAGCTCCTTCCTATCTCTCCTCTCTCATCTCACACTATTGCCCCGCTCGTGCTCTTCGCTCCTCTGATGCCATGTTTCTTGCCTGCCCAAGGGTCTCTACTTCCCTTGCTCGGCTTCCTCCATTTTCTTCTGCTGCCTCTTATGCCTGGAACGCTCTTCCAGAACATTTGAGAACTACAAGTTCAACCGCAGCTTTTAAAGCTCAGCTAAAAACTTTTCTTTTTCCTAAAGCTTTTAAAACTTGATTTTGTTCTGACTTTAAACTGTTAGTTTTATACTGTTAGTTTTACCCTACCCAGTGCCTGTTTACCCTGCCCTGTGCCTGTTTGCTTTCTCTTCCCCTCCTTATTGTTTTATTATGTTTTTATTAGAATGTAAGCCTATGCGGCAGGGTCTTGCTATTTACTGTTTTACTCTGTACAGCACCATGTACATTGATGGTGCTATATAAATAATAATAATAATAATAATAATAATAATAATAATAATCCCCAGCCATTGCCCTCCTGACTGGGGATAATGGAAGTTGAAGTCCGACAACATCGAAGGCCACAGGTTCCCAAACCCTGCTTTCTGGGTACTGGATGCTATCTCTAGCAACAGAGGAAGGTTATTCCCCTCAGCCTGGCTGTTGGTTTCCCAGAAGCCACTGCTGGGAAGAGGATGCTTGTGTAGATAATGGACCTTCTGAGCAAGACCGATCAAATGACATTGTGCTGCTATCCAGTGTTTCCCTCCTTAACAGATTTTCTGTGGTGAAAATACATGGAAGAAACGGCGGGAGAGGGTTGCAAATGCAAGATGCCTTCGTTAGGACACCCTCGAAAATTCTGTGAATGAGGCAGGGCAAGTGCACAGTGAGAGGCTCTTCCAGAAACACCTTGAGGAAGCCACGCCACAGCCTGTTGTCCGAGGCTAAACAATCTCCATCGGCCGATCTACTTACAATCCTGCTAGGGTGCTTCCAGAAGGAACAGCCCTGGGTGCTACCGTCAAAGACATGGGGTGCAGCTTCGGCTGGTATGCCAGCTACGCCCCTTCCTAGAGTTGGAAGACCTAAAGTCGGTAGTAACGTCAAGGCTCAATTTCTGCAATGTGCTCTACAAAGGTGCCTAGTTCGGAAACTTCAACCAGTGCAAAATGTGGCAGCCAGGTTGGTCACTGCTACATCCAGGGGTGACCATATTACACCAATTTTAAAATCACTTCACTGGCTGCCAATTAGTTTCTGGGCAAAGTATAAAGTGTTGGTTATTACCTTTAAAGCCCTACATGGTTTGGGTCCAGGTTACCTGCGGAATCACCTTCTCCCGTACAATCCACCCCGCACACTCAGGTCCTCTGGGAAGGGTTTACTCCAGTCAGCAAAAAATAGGCTGACAACTGTTACCCAGAGGACCTTCTCTTCTGCCTCTCCCAGACCATGGAATGGCCTTCCAGGAGATATTCACCAACTCAACAGTCTTTCTGAATTTAAGAAAGCCATAAACCCTGATCTCTTCCAGCAGGCTTACCCAGTTGAATTTTTAAAAGTTTTAAAAGATTTTAGGATTTTAATAATGTATTGGTTTTATGTTTTTAATCAGTTGTGTGTATTTTATGTTTTTGTATTCAATGTCATTTCCCGCCTCAATCCAGAGGAAGAGACAGCTAAGAAATAATAATAATTATTATTATTATTGTGCAGCTCTTCTGCATCTTTTCCTTAAAAGCTTTTTCTGTGGAAAGGAAACAACAGAAGAAAGGGTGGAGAAATGCAAGAGGGTTTGAAATGGAAGACGGTGCTGTCTAGACCACCACTACCCCTTTGCAAAATCCCATGAGCCAGGCAGGGCAATTGTACAATAAAAGCCTAGCCTGGAAGTACACTTTGGCCCTTTCTACACCTACGGGTGTAGAGGGAGGGAGAGGAGGCAATCCTGGACTTACCTTCTTCCAGGATCGTTACCCTCTGTCTAAACGGGCCGCGTAACGTCATGGGCGTTGCGCCCGTCACAGACACCCTTTTTTTAAAAAGGGCCAGAGCAGCGAAAATTAAAAGGTAAGAAAACAAAAACCAAAAAAACCCTACCCCGCTCCCCACCCCGCTCCCCACCCCACCCGGCTCCCCCACTACTCGCAGGGAAGAGAGAAGAAGCCAGGACGGGCACCCACAACGCCCGCAGTCCTCAGGATCGTCCTGGGACCACATGTAAAACCGGGATAACTGAAGTCTCAGTTATCCTGGGGAAATGGAGGGATCATCCCTCCCTGATCCCGGGATCCCCTGTGCGTCATTTGGACACACAGGGATGATCCCGGGATGATCCTTCCAAAAAAACACAATGGCGTAGAAAGGACTTTTGTGAAAGATGGGAGTAGTTTGTGGAAGACTGAGTGGATTTACATGCTAATTTGTTTATTTTTTAAGTGGCAAGGTCACCACAAGGTGAGCAAGCCCCATATATTTCCCAATTTGCTGTTAGTTCTTACAAATGCACTCGTCTAGGGAAATGGATGCAAATTCTGCTGATCCTTGTCCTTCTTCAGTGTTTATGGTTAGCTGCTCCCTCCCAGCTCTGCGGCTGCTCTACAAACCTAAAAAGAGATGGTGTGTGCATTTATAGATTGCTGACTACCAGGAAGGAGAGCTCTGTCCCTGGGACCTGCCCTCGGACATCGGAGCGGCTATAAATAAGGCCCCGTTGTTCGATGCTGGTCCATGGCATGAGCTCCAGCTAGCGCTACAAGGCCAAAGAACAAGGTATCACCCTCAGCTAATAAAGGGAAACTGCATCAAACCCGTCCAGGGAAAGTAGCAAAATAGCCCTCAATCATATTCAATGCTGGCCGCAGTGTGAACCTCTTAACTGGAAGAACCAGTTATTCAGAAACACACAACCCCCCTGCCCCAATTTCCATTAAGTGTGATGTTGCACTCAGTAATTTGCTTTCAAACAGTAAATAAAACCAGAGGTTAAGATTGTGATGGGATGGCAGGATGAGACGGTCACCCCAGACCCTGGACTTAATGGTCTTCTGGAGGAGGGGGGAGCGTTAAAACAGACATGTTGTGAAACACACAGCTAACATTTGTGGGGTGTGGGGTCACCCTTCTGTGTTTTACAACTGCATCTACACTCCTGACATGGGAGGAGGAGGAGGAGGAGGAGGAGGAGGAGGAGGAGAAGAAGAAGAAGAAGAAGAAGAAGAAGAAGAAGAAGAAGAAGAAGAAGAAGAAGAAGAAGAAGAAGAAGAAGAAGAAGAAGAAGAAGAAGAAGCACGTTTTGCAAACCCTGATTTTATACAACAGGTACTGACGAGGGCGTAAACTGAAACATTTAGCTCAAAGTATATTTTTTCAAATAATCTGTTGTTAGTCTTTCTGTCTTCCTTATATAGTTTGCCTTAAGACTGATTGTATCCATATTGGATCCAGAGCCCTCCCCCCGCCCCCCCTCTCTCTTCTATGTGCAGTTTTGCATTTTAAACTCTTTTAAATCACAGCACCATCATGACTAGAGTAGTGGAGGCTGGTGTTAATGGGGCGGTGAATCTGCTCTGGGTTTCAGTCAGAATTCAAACAGATTGCTGTCTGCTTCACACCTTGGATAGCTCCTTTAGCGTTCTGACTGGTTCTGATTGAAACCCGGGGCGGATTTACCGCCCCACTGATATCGGGGCCACCAGCTTACACTGGACGAGAAGAGGCAAACACGCAGTTCGCTTCTGCTGTCTCTTGAGCTGCCGCTCTCTGCCTGGTCACTTGGGCTGTGGGGCCATAGAGTTTGGTTGCACTACTGGGTTGGGGTAAAGGGTAGCAGGAATGCTGTTGAAGGACAGGGATCCATGTGCCACGCAACCAGTCCTTCAGCACCTGGCTTGGCCCACACGCTGTGGTGGAGGACTGGTCCTGTCAGCAATGTCGAAACTAAGACACATAGCCAGTCAGTCTGAGCCCTTCTTTTCCTTTGCCTCAGGCAGCACGAGGAGTTTGGCTGGTCTCTGATTACAGCTTTTGAAAAATGTTTCATACAACTTTCTGCACACACACGCTCACCTATCAAAAGGACAAAAAAAGCTCACCCTCCCAAATTCCCATGCCATCTGAGCAATTACCAGAGACTCATCAGCTTCCCTTTGAACTGTCCAATTAAATTTGTCACAAACAAAGCTATTGTCTTACAGCTGCTTTGCACCGGGAAGTGATGGAGCAGAATCGCTAACGAGATCATCGCTGCTAATTGGTCTGTTGCGCAGTCGCATTTAATTTTTTCCAAACCGAAGAAGGCTTTACATTTGTATATACCATATATAAAATGGTATGTATTTGAATAAGAGACAATTGGACATTAATCCAGTGAAAGTTATTCCAGGCATAATTCATCATTGCTGAAGAAAATAAAGGTAGGACCAGGAAACAAAAATATAATATCCTGATGGCCAATTTATTTATATTTATTTATTTATTACACTTATATACCGTCCCCATAGCCAGAGCTCTCTGGGCGGTTTACAGAAATGCTAAAATTGAGATAAAAACAAGTATATAAAATTTAAAAATTTAAAACACAGAACATTCACACATAAAACATTAAAAACTGTTAAAAAACTAAACATGTGGGTGATTAAGACGTGCTGCCATATGCCTGAGCAAAGAGAAAAGTCTTAACCTGGCACCGGAAAGATAGCAGCATTGTACTTGATTCCAGTCAATCAAGGCAAGAAACAGACAAAAGTTTGAAAAAGTAAAAAGTGGTTTCCACATCGACTACAGCTCCTTTAGATGGCGACCAACAATGACCATGTGACTTGTAATTGAAAACTTCTCCTCTTGGCAATGCTCCATGAAGTTAAAGAAACAGCACCATCTAGTGGCCTGCTATATCCCATGCTCATTTTAAATAGTGCATTATCTCTGATCTTTTTAAAAGCGAGATCATTGGCGGGAGGCGGGAGAGACATCCCGGAGATTGGCACCATCATGTAAAAGACCTACAAATGTCTGTGAGTGGCCAATCATGAGCGTGCAACAGATCACTCACATAGAGAAGCTCACAGGGAGTCTTTGCAAAGTCATTTGTCCAGGTCAGACTCATGCATGCGCATTCATCACTCAAGAACTGCGGTAGTGATGAACCAATGAGCCACCACAGACAGAACTCTGTATCATCTCATAGATAACATTGCACTCCAGTGGAGAGTTCCTACACCTGGCTGCCAGTCATCAAGTGCACACAGCAATCAAGTGTAGAGAAATCAGGTGGAGTGTATGCATGCAGGGCCAGAATCAAGGGTAGGCATGTTCGGGGAGCTGCCAGTGCCCCACACCCCGGCAGGGGCCCACTGACTAGAGGAGGAGAAAGAGAAGAAGACCCAGCCCCTTTCAATCACCAGAAGGGTATAAGTGAGGAGAGGGCCAAAGTGATATGAATGGTGAGCTTCAATTCACCAGTCACTAGTTTCCAACTACTACATTACTAACGTGCACTAAGTCTTAGTGGATCACAAGCTGAATATGAGCCAACAGTGTGATGTGGCTGCCAGGGCCGGTGCTACCATAGAGGCCACTCAGGCAGCTGCCTAGAGTGCCAAGCTAAGAGGGGCGCCGGGCGCAACGTAGCACTCACACGCATTGGCTGTGAGCCGGCCCGGCCCGAGGATTCAGCTGGGCCTGGGCGGGCAAGATGGTGCCCCACGTCCACCCAGCCGAAGCGAAGCCAGGGATGCTGGGGTGGGGTGGCTCCATGTTCGGACTTCTGGAACGCGCCCAGAAGCCCGAACGTGGAGCCGCCACCCCACCCCAGCATCCCTGGCTTTGCTTTGGCTGGGTGGGCACGGGGCGCCATCTCGTCAGCATGAGGGCGACGTGAGGCAGGGGGCGGGGCTCAGTTCACTTGCTGTTGCAAGCGGCTGGGCCTCCAGCACCCCCGCCCCCAGTGTTGAAGAAGAGGGGGAAGAAGAAGAAGCAAGCAGAAAGCACCAGGAGATGGAGAAGAAGAAAGAGAAGAAGCGAGTAAGGTAAGGCTGAGGTGTGTGTGAGAGAGCGAGAGCGAGAGAGAGTGAGAAAGAGAGAGAATGTATGGGTGAATGGGGTGCTTGAGGTCTTTGAGTGAATGCATGTGTTCATGCGTGTGTTTGTTTGGAGTGAGTGATGCTGAGTGTGTGTGTGTGTGCGCGCGTGCGTGTGTGAGTTGGGGGGGATGATTTGGAGGTGATATTCCTACTAAATAATGCATTTTAGACCCATAGATGTTCCTTTCCAATTTGTTTGCTATAATTGGCATGACGTATTTCTTGCACTTTAAAATAAATTTAGCAGTTTCAAGTTTTGTGCTTCTTATTTTTGCCAGGAAACATATGTTCTTACAAATCAAAGTTGGCGTGTGTGTGTGTGTGTGTGTGTGTGTGTGTGTGTGTGTGTGTGTGTGTGTGTATGTGTGTGTGTGTGTGTGTGTGAAAGTAGCCCACCTTGCCTAGGGCGCAAAATAGTCTGGCACCGGCCCTGGTGGCTGCAAAAAAAGCTAAATGCAACCTTAAGGTCAAACTATACATGATGTTCATTGCATAGTGTGTAGTTGACCCTTTGGGATTTTTTATTTTTTATTTTTTTTAGAGTAACTGCACTTGGGCCCGATTCGGATTGGGACCAGTGTGCGTTGGGATGGGAGGGTTAAACCTTCCCGGTTCCATGTGTTTGCTTCCTGAAATTCCTGTATTAAAAATAGAAGAAAAAATCTTGGAGTTAATGGAAGCGTTTCTTCTTTTAATCCCTGCATAGGGGTGGGCGAGAATTTTGGAAAGCAAACAGGAGGTGTGGGGAGGCCATATTGTCTCCTCCTGATGCACACTGGTCCCTATCCAAATCAGGGCCATGTATAACTTACTCTAAAGTTGTTGTGGACACATTTGCAGTCGTGTGTCCAATTCTGGGTACCACATTTTAAGGAAGACAAACTGGAGCATGTCCAGAGAAAAGTGATCAGGGTAGTGAAGTCCTGTGAGGAGCAGTTGAAAAAGCTGAGAAGGTTTATCCTGGAGAAGAGAAGATTAAGGGGAGACATGAAAGCGGTTTCCAAATATCTGAAAGGTTGCCATGCACAAGAGCATAGAATCATAGAACAGTAGAATCATAAGGCTGTTGAGTCCAACCCCCTGCTCAATGCAGGAATCCTCCTTAAACCATCTCTGATAGATGGCTGTCCAGCTGCAGCTTGCAGGCATCTAGTGTGGGAGAGCCCACAACTTCCCTAGGTCATGGGTTCCATTGTCGTACTGCTCTAACAGCCAGGAAGTTTTTCCTGATGTCCACCCGGAATCTGGCTTCCTGTAACTTGAGCCCATTATTCCGTGCCCTGCACTCTGGGATGATGGAGAAGAGATCCTTGCCCTCCTCTGTGTGACAACCTTTCAAGTATTTGAAGAGTGCTATCATGTCTCCCCTCAGCCTTTTCTTCTCAAGGCTAAACATGCCCAGTTCTTTTCAGTCGCTCCTCATAGGGCTTTGTTTCCAGACCCCTGATCATCCTTGTTGCCCTCCTCTGAACCCCTTCTGCCAGATTTGTTCTCTGTTGCTCCAGAGGGCAGAACCAGAACCAATGGGTGGAAAGTGCAGGGAAGCATATTCTGGCTAAACATTAGAAGAAACTTCTTAACAGTGTGAGCTATTTCTGCAGTGTAACCGATTGCCTCAGGAGGTGGTGGGTTCTTCCTCACTGGAGGTATTTAAGGAGAGGCAGGACAGCCATCTGCCAGGGGCAAAGCCTGCATTGAAAGGGGGGTTTGACTAGATGTTCTCTGAGGCGCCCTCCAAGTAGACAATGACTTTAAAGCCTTGACCGAAGAATACAGTTCTCTGAGGAAATAGGGAAATATTTCTTTGTCTTGGGCTCTCAGCTGCTGTTGGGGTTTGAGTTTTTGGCTAGCCCAGAGAAATGGTTTTGATGGCTGTCTGCAGCTGCTTTTGCCACATCCCAGAGTGTCTTTTCACAAACACACCCAGGGAAGCCCTCCATAAAGGTTACCGCCTTCAGCAGCGTGGCAAAGCGCTCTGGGTTTTGCAAGCTGCAGCGGATAAATGTGAAGATAAATGTCACCATTAGCAGAAGTGACCGACTCTCGTTGCTGCTGAAGACGAGGTGGTACCACCCAGTAATTTAATAGCTTGAGTCGAATGTTTTTTAAACTCGGGAGACAGCCTGTAAATCATGGAGATTATGCTCGCTCACTCTTTGCAATCTCTCCCTCTCTCTCCCCCCCTCCACCCACCCACCCACCCAGCCCCCGCTGCAAGGCTGGGCATGGGACGCCTCTTTCAGAAATGCAGCTGTCCTTAAGCTACTATGTAAAGCCTGGGAAAGGCAGTAAATCAATCCATTTTTTGCAAGGCTTTGGATATGGTGTGTAAGCACCTAGGTGCAGGTTAGAGCATTTCGAAGATTCATTCCCCACACATAAATCCGGTGGGTCGGATCCAGATTTCAGCTGGATCAGTTGCATTGGCAAAATGGACTTCCTGGTCCCTCCTTCCCAGAGCTGCAGCCCACCCCACAGGCCCTGGAAATGCTACACAGTCAGGAGGCCCTTCTGATTGTGGGGAGCTGTGGGGGGAGGAGAAGAAAGAGTCCTACCAAATTGAGCAGAGGGAACATCCGCAACTGCAGCCTTTTCTCTTGTGGAAGCTTCCTTCCTCACACAGATCCAGCCCATCGACTTCCAAGGGGTGTCATGGAGGTGGAGGTGTCTTACTGCACTGCTGTCCTCTCATGAGAACATGAGAAGAGCCCTGATGCTGGATCAGACCAAGAATCCATCTAGTCCAGCACTCTGTTCACACAGTGGCCAAGCAGCTGTTGACCATGATCCACAAACAGGACATGGTGCAACAGCACCCTCCCACCCATATTCCCCAGCAACTGGTGTACATAGGCTTACTGCCTCTGTTACTGGAGGTAGCACATAGCCATCAGGGCTAGTAGCCATGGATAGCCTTCTCCTCCATGAATTTACCCAACCTCTTTTTAAAGCCACCCAAATTGACGACCAACATTACATCTTGTGGTTGTGAATGCCATAGTTTAACTATGCACTGTGTGAAGAAGTCCTTCCTTTTATCAGTCCTGATCCTCCCATCAATCAGATTCATGGGATGACCCCACTGGGTTCTAGTATTATGAAAGAAGGAGAAAACTCCTGGGTAGTTGTTGAAAAGGCACGTGAGCAACTTTGCACATCGTGGTGGCACATAGCAGAGAGAAGGTGTGTGTATGTTTATTGGTTTATTTAACAGTATTTATGAATCACTTATATTAAAGACATTTCTAAGCTATGTACAGAAAAGAAAGATGACTTTCCTGGAAATGCCGGTTGGGAAAGGTATGTAGGGTCCCAAAACCCAGAAGTATTGGCACCTATCTAACTTGTAGGGAGTTCCAGAGAGTGGGAGCCACAACACTGAAGGCCTAATTCTGAGCCATGATGGACTGGATCTCCTAAATTGTGCGGGCTACCAGGTGGGTATCTCCGGATGAGTACAGTAACCAAGCAGGCCGGTATTTCGTGATATATTTTATCCTTCTCTTCTTCCAAAGAGCTCAAGGTAGCTTGATCCACCACACCCTTTTATTTCCACAACAATCCTATGATACAGGTAAGGCTGAGAGATAGGGACTGTTCATACAACATGCTAAACCACACTCAGTAGTTGGTTGTGGTTTGTTGTTGTTGAACCGTGGGTTGTTTGTTGAACTGTGGGTTAATGAGTTGTCTGAACCCAGGACGTTTTCCACAGGATGGTTTGTTGTTAACCATGCAGTGTGGCTTGTTAACTTTTGTAAACCGCCCAGAGAGCTTCGGCTATGGGGTGGTATATAAATGTAATAGATAAATAAAATAAATAAATAAACCACCTTGAAGAAGCCAACAAACAACCATGGATTCTCAAGATGGCTTATTAAAGAAAAGAAAAAGCCAGGTGGCCACAATACTGAATGTGGGTTAGTGTGCTGTGTGAACACACAAACTCACTCACCCAGTAAGTTTCATGGCAGGAGAGGGCCTTCTCTATGGCCAAACAGAGTATGGAACCCTCACTAGACTGTGAAAGTGAACTGCGTAGATGAACTATGCTGTATGTGATGAAGTCCTTCCTTTTATCTGTCCTGAATCTTGCACCAATCAGCTTTGTGGGTTCTAGTATTATGAGAGTGTGAAAAATGTCTGCTTATCCACTTTCTGATGTCTCCCCTCACCTGCCTGTCCTTTAAGCTAAACAGTCCCAGACATTGTAACCTTTCCTCATTATTTATTTTATTTATTTATTTATGGGTGTTGCTCCAGCCCCTTGATTATTTTAATCACTCTTTTCTGTTCTTTTTCTGGCACACTTTGCAATACTCCACTTCTGAAATCTCTTCATTGGCTTCCAATTCACTTCAGAATCCAATATAAACTTCCCCTGTTGACCTACAAAGCTTTTCACTGTCTAGCTCCTTCCTATCTCTCCTCTCTCATCTCACACTATTGCCCCGCTCGTGCTCTTCGCTCCTCTGATGCCATGTTTCTTACCTGCCCAACGGTCTCTACTTCCCTTGCTCGGCTTCTTCCATTTTCTTCTGCTGCCCCTTACGCCTGGAACGCTCTTCCAGAACATTTGAGAACTACAAGTTCAATCGCAGCTTTTAAAGCTCAGCTAAAAACTTTTCTTTTTCCTAAAGCTTTTAAAACTTGATTTCGTTCTGACTTTTATACTGCCTGTTTGGTGCATTCTCTTCCCCTCCTTATTGTTTTATTATGATTTTATTAGAATGTAAGCCTTTGCGGCAGGGTCTTGCTATTTATTGTTTTACTCTGTACAGCACCATGTACATTGATGGCGTTAAATAAATAAATAAATAAATAAATAATGAGACCTAACCAGTGCCGAATAGAGGGGAACCAGGAAGCCAGATTCCGGCTGGACATCAGGAAAAACTTCCTGACTGTTAGAGCAGTGCGACAATGGAATCAGCTACCTAGGGAGGTTGTGGGCTCTCCCACACTAGAGGCATTCAAGAGGCAGCTGGACAACCATCTGTCAGGGATGCTTTAGGGTGGATTCCTGCATTGAGCAGGGGGTTGGACTCGATGGCCTTGTAGGCCCCTTCCAACTCTGCTATTCTATGATTCTATGATTCTATGATTCTACCTCATGCAATTTGGAAGAAATACTTCTTTTAATGCAGTCCAAAATAGCATCTGCTTTTTTTGCAGCCACATCACACTGTTGGCTCATATTCAGCTTGTGATCTGCAACAATTCCAAGATCCTTCTCGCTTGTAGTATTGCTGAGCATCTGTTGCCTGAAGCGACCACCTCACTTTGTCTACTGTTAGGGCCGGCCCTGGTCTCTGGGGAGAAAACAAATGAGCACAGAGCACCTAATGTTATCAATGGGTTGGAAAAACCTGACCTCGGGGGATAGCTTTCTCTGTTACCAGGTTACCTGGTTGGGTCACTTTCTCTCTAGCCAAGACTGCATTTCATTTTGAAAAGATCTGGAGTGAATGCAAGGGTGGGTGGGTGTTTTTCCTTTAAACGTTTGGCCTGCGAACATTCGTTTTGTGATGAAAGAGCGGGCGAGTAATAGACCCAACAGATTATTCAGTATCGACTGCCTTTGCCCTTACTTAGGGAAACATTATCTATGAACCTAACACCGAAGTTCCTCTTCGGAAGAATTTCAAGACTGAGCGTCTTAATTGGCGGCGCGGGCACTTAGGGAAGCTGGAATGTAATTAAACTGTAGCCATAGAAACCAAGGCACCTTGACAAGATGATGACAAACAATGTAGCCAGATCCTTGGGAGGCCGGGACGAATGGGTCGCCACTGAGAATGAGCGAAGAGCTGCTGGAGGGGCAGGAAAACAATGGGCTGAACCTTAGATAATACCCACTTTAGATAAAAGCTGAAGAAAATTGGGTGGTGGGGGGACAGGAGAGGAAGGAGCATGAGCAACAAATAAGTCACTGTCAGGAAAAATTCATTAACTACCCATCGTGAAATCATGAAGCTTCGGGGTTGCAAGGGATCACTGGGATTGTTCTTAATTAGAACTAACAGCCGACGTGGCATTTCCATAGGGTAAGCATCACTGTCATCCGTGCATACGTGAGCCCCCTCTAGTTCCTGGTGGACCTGCTGTGATGTCATAGGATGTTCACGAACATTCTAACTGTTCCGGGAGGGGGGGAGCAGTGATAGACCGTGGCCAAATCGTGCAGTTTCTGTGACAGAAGTGAATTAAGGTCAGTTTTGACACAGGTCTTAGGGAGGAGAGGAGCTGTGAGCAGAAGACGCATGGGCACAAGATAGGTCAGGAGGCTGGCTGGCATGCTGCTTGGGAATAGAGCCAAGGGGACGGGGAAGATATAAAGGGCAGAGTGCCCTATGGCGGCAGTTGGGCAGACCTCAGGCTTGTGAGATCTACTTTGGGGGTTTTCCTAGAATGCTGAGTCCACTAACCAGAACCCAGGTGCAAAATAGTGGCATAGGTGGACAGATATAAAAGAACAAGGTGGGGATAAATATTATTATTATTATTATTATTATTATTATTATTATTATTATTATTATTATTATTTGTTACCTGCCTCTCCCTCGGGATAGTGGGGAGAATGTTTTGCTTGTCCTTGTTGGCAGTCAGAAATCCTCACTGATCTGCTGCAAACCACACAGAGATCCATCGGTAGATTGAGAGCTATGTTCTGCCCATGCCTGCCCTAAGGCCAGATTCATATCACATATTAAACCAGAGGCAGATGCTCTTGTGACACCCCTATTCTCGCACTAAAATTCATTGCCAGTTCACCTGAGCCTTCTTTCTGTATCCCTACCGCCACTACTCCAAAACCATCCGAAATCCTCTTCTGCATGTGTTGTATATGTTAACTCTTCAGTAGGGTGTCTTAGATGGGTTTTTCCAGCAGGCTGAGATGATAAACTGGAAACAAAACGTTTGCTTTTTTAGAACTTAAGGAAGTCTTATCTCAACAGTAGGAATCCTCCTTGTTACAAGATAGCTGCAATGCAAATGCATCTGAATAGGTGGTTATTTGGGGGCGATGGGGGGGGCAGGGATGGAAAGGAAGCAAAGCACTGGAGTTGGGTATTCAGGTGTGTGCATGTATGTGCATTAAAATCAGGATGCATCTGGCCCTTGCAAGGGGGGATAGGAACAGACAACGGGGCAATGAACAGTGTGCTCCGCAACAACGTTACAAGATAAGGTAATACAACGGTATACAAGGTAGTGATACAAGTTTTGTTTTGTTGTTGTTTATTCGTTCAGTCACTTCCGACTCTTCGTGACTTCATGGACCAGCCCACGCCAGAGCTTTCTGTCGGCCGTTGCCACCCCTAGCTCCCCCAAGGTCAAGTCCATCACCTCCAGAATATCATCCATCCATCTTGCCCTTGGTCGGCCCCTCTTCCTTTTGCCTTCCACTTTCCCTAGCATCAGCCTCTTCTCCAGGGTATCCTGTCTTCTCATTATGTGGCCAAAGTACTTCAGTTTTGCCTTGAATACCATTCCCTCAAGTGAGCAGTCTGGCTTTATTTCCTGGAATATGGTTTGGTCTTCTTGCAGTCCAAGGCACTCTCAGAATTTTCCTCCAACACCACAGTTCAAAAGCATCTATCTTCCTTCGCTCAGCTTTCCTTATGGTCCAGCTCTCGCAGCCATAGGTTGCTACGGGGAATACATTACAAAGGCTCAAAAAACCGATATAAGCAGAAGTGTAGATCCACTGTATGATTCGATGAACAGGGAACCAGCTGGGACACATGAGGGATTCTGGAGGACCAGGGGCTAAAAAAGAGATCTGAGAGAAGGACCAGCAGAGGAGTCACAAAATGGAGCAGTGGAGGAGAAAGAGACCTTGGGAAGGAGAGGGTGGGGGAAACTTTACATAGGACCCAGAAGCAGGATTGTTGGGCAAGAGAGCATTGAATGCTTGCGGACTGCAGGATGGAGTCAGGGACGCAGGGAGGAGGCGTGGGCATATATGTCAATTTCGGTTTCTCTCTGTTTCTCATTTTTCCAAACTTACAATGGCTGTGTTCAGACAACATGATAGTCAACGGTGGGGTAATAATCAACTCAACAGTTGTTTATCTGGGGGGTACTCCCCAGACAACATGATAATAATCAACAATGGTGTGCATTAGGATCAGCATTGAATTGACTATTAGTCCACACTGACTCACTCATCCCCCGCCCTCTCTCAGCCCTCCCACTAGTATCCCATCAGCCATTGCTACCAAAAATCTATCCTACCGTCTGGACTAGAGTGGCAGCCACTGCTTTGACCGCTCTTGCCTTGCGACTCTGTGGCTGACAAAATAACCAACAGTGTCAACCAAGGGTGCCCTCCACTCAACATGATAAGCAATAGTGGTTCGAATCGCCAACTCTGCACAGCGTTGGTTATTTGTGTTGGTTATTTCTGCCAAATAGCCAACCATTGGTTAAAAAAACTCGCTCCACGCAACATGATAACCCATGGTAAGTTAAATGACCAACCATCAACTATTTAAACCACTATAGGTTATTGTGTTGTCATTCAATTCATCCTGAATTTTAGATTTTTTTCAACGTTTGCATGACAATTCACACACATTTTTGTGTACTTTCTTCCTAATCCATACATTTTTGTATGCAGTTTTGCCGAATAGGCACGTTTGGTGAGCAACGCTCCTAGTATTTTTACACCTTATTTCACTGATACATGCATTTTTGTGTGCACTTTCCCGAAATGAAATGCATTTTCATACACATTTTTCGATGGGAGAACCCCATTGCACAACCGGACGAGGACACATTATGAAGGATAGCTGAATTTTCGCTTTGTGTGTCAGTTCAAACCCACCTGAAAACGTGAACCGAATGAATTTCTCCTCCGTCCCTAGCTTAAGGAGCCGTCCGGCCAAACGGACTGGGTCGGAGGGACCGAATGGTAGGCATCCATTTGAGATAGCCTCCCAAACGCTCGGCTGTGGGTCCAAATCATTGCAACAGCATGCTGACGGCTATTCTAGGGGCAACGTTGTGGTTGGTTGTGCCCATCATTCCAGGGTTGTTGCACAACTCATATTTCACTAGAAGAAACCTTTGGTCGTCGTTGTCCCCGGCTTAATTAGCTCTAGACTGCACTGTGTGTTGGCGATGGGGGGGGGAGGGCAAAGGGAGAAAGGGAAGAATCATCTCCGTGAGAGCCAGCCACCAATCGAAAGAGACACCTCTTGCAGGAAGCCATGTGTCACCACAAGTGGGCCAAGTCACTGGAAACCCTGTTAGGCGGAGAACAAGGCCCCCCTGCTAGCAGGCTCTTATCTCGGTTTTTGTCTCCTATTGAAGGTGCCCGTCATTAGCCGGAGTGTTAACAAGAGTTCTCAATAGCCTCCAAGCAGCCAGGCGCCTCTGAATATTCATGAGGGGCTGAAGAGAATGTGAAAAAGCAAACAAGGGTAAGAAAGGCAGCCAAGGGTTGGTCCATTGTCCAAAGAGAAGGCCCTAATGCACTGTGGGAAAAAAGGGGCTTGAATCGCCAGAGCAACAATAGGGCGTGTGTTCCCCCCTCCCTCTGGTGAAGCACGGCCCATCTGCCTGGGCAAGTACTTTTCAATTAAAGACGAGAGAGTAATGGACTTTTCCATGCAGCTCCAATCAGCAGTGCACATGCTGTAACAGCCTTCCTCAACTTGCTCCTTTCCAGATGTGTCGCACCGTTATTCTGGCTAGGAATGATGGGAGTTGCAGTCCGACACACCTGGAGGACACCAGGTGTGGTGAAGGCTGCACTATGAACTTGAACTGGGAATTGTAGTTCTGAATGGGGAGGGCCAGATGGATTCCTTATCAGAGAATTCTCAGCACTCTCATCAGTACCCAGGATGCTTTGGGGGAAGCCATGACAGCGAAAGCAAACTGATAGCACTTGGTAGTGCAGATACTATTACCAGATACGCGTCCAGATGAAGCATTTATTGCGCCATCACCCTGCCGCATTCTCAGAATTTGACACGCGAGCTGCTTCTAACCAGGATGATCAGGGGTATGGAAACAAAGCCCTATGAAGAGAGACTGAAAGAACTGGGCATGTTTAGCCTGGAGAAGAGAAGATTGAGGGGAGACATGATAGCACTCTTCAAATACTTAAAAGGTTGTCCCACAGAGGAGGGCCAGGATCTCTTCTTGATCATCCCAGAATGCAGGACACGGAAGAATGGGCTCAAGTTACAGGAAGCCAGATTCCGGCTGGGCATCAAGAAAAACTTCCTGGCTGTTAGAGCAGTACGACAATGGAACCAATGACCTAGGGAGGCCATGGGTTCTCCCACACTAGAGGCCTTCAAGTTGCTAGCCATCTGTCGGGGATGCTTTAAGGTGGATTCCTACATTGAGCAGGGGGTTGAGCTCGATGGCCTTAGAGGCCCCTTCCAACTCTACGATCCTATGATGGTGGCTTACGTAGGTGGCTTACGTAGTCTTCCTTTCCATTTTATCCTCAAAACAACCCTGTGAGGTAGGTTAGGCTGACAGGCAGTGATTTATCCAAAGTCACCCAGTGAACTTCATGGCCAAGTGAGTCTAGAACCCAGATCTCCTGTGTCCCAGTCCAACACTTGGACCACTTCACCCCACTGGCTCTCCATCTTCCATTTCTTGCACTCCTGTGCTTTCCCATCACTCCTTCAGCCCTTTTTCTTACGACAGAGACATCCATTAAGATGAAATTGCTGCACCATGTTGTTTGACTGGCAGTGCTAGAAGCCATCCATCTGGCTGCGTTCCTAAACAGGCCCTACCTGGGGGAGTAAACCCTACTGACTCCAGCAGGATGTAATCTGCGTGAAGCAGCATAGCAGCGTGCTTTAAAAAGCAAGCTACACAATCATCAACCCCATGTGACAGAGGCCTTCCTGGACTGTGCCTCTCTTTCAGACTGGAGGTGTGAGATTGGACTCAAGATGGGAGATTCAGGACAGATAAAAGGAAGGACTTCTTCACACAGCACGGAGTTAAATTATGGAATTTACTTCCACAAGATGTGGTGATGGCCACCCATTTGGATTGCTTTAAAAGGGGGTTGGATGAATTCCTGGAGGAGAAGGCTATCCATGGCTACTAGCCCTGATGGTTGTGTGCTGTCTCCAGTACCTGAGGCAGTAAGCCTGTGTGCACTAGTTACTGAGGAACATGGGCGGGAGGGTGCTGTTGCACCATGTCCTGCTTTGTTGATCCCTGGTTGAAAGCTGGTTGGCCACTGTGGGAACACAGTGCTGAACTAGATGGACCCTCGGTCTGCTCCAGTATGGCTGTTCTTATCTTCTAAAATACCCCCCTCCTCCATATACAACTAGCACAGCGGGGAGATGATTTTAGACAAGGGATTAGCAACTGGAAGTCCCAGGGCCAAATCCACCCCAGTGAGGAGTAGAGCTTGGCCCTTTGTTTATGAAGTCACAGGTAACAAGAATTAGATGCGGAGGGACTAATAGCTGTGGCCTTGGGATATGCTGGCAATCCTCTTTATGGGATGGGGGTGTGACATGGATTGATTCCCCCCACCCCACCAGTCCCATGTAGAGCTAATTGCTGAGTTTGTCTTTAAAAGGGGGCCAAAGGGGGCAAAGCCCTTAGATAAAGGGGAAGGTGGCATTTTTGTGTAGGCTTTCAGTTCTCCACCCACCCCACTGAACCCTACTGAAAAGAGGGGTCCAGGTGCAAGGCCTGCTAGCTCTTAAAAACGCCCGCCTCTCCGACTGGCTTTTCTTCAGGAAGTTTTCAAACTTTTGCACGTCACCAGGCATAGTTTTCACTCAACAAATCGACGAATGGAAACAGATTTGAGAGTAGGAGCCCTGGGATGGTTCACAGATAACAACAGCTGCTGAAATGAAGAGGGGGGGGGGGAGAGAGAAACAGATTTATTTTTTTAAAACAAGTGGAGCGGTGGTGTGTGAGGGGGGGCAGTGAAAGCAGACTGTGAATCGCAGCTGGAGAATTGGAAACAACACCAAAAAAAAAAAAAAACGAAAAAGAAAAAGAAAAAGAAAAAAGAGGGAAAGCACACACTCTACCCTTAAAAGGCCCTTGGTGTTTACTTGCTTATTTGTCATGAAATAAAGCCTAAGAAAGAAAATTAAAAAGCACTGGGCAGGCTAATCATCACAAACAACCCAGTTAGGAGAGCCAAAGAGCCTTTTTGAGCAAGTAAACCAGACACGGAATACAAAGCAGACAAGAAGAGTCCCTCAGCCCTGGCAAAGGGAAACACACCGTGGGATATGCCCGCCCGCCCACCCGCCCGCCCGCCGTGGCAGCCCCCCAAGAGGCAAAAACCTCTCCCTCCCCACCTGTGAAAGGCTCAGCAGTGGGCAGGCAGGACGAATTTGTGGCCGCTCCACGTCGCTGCAAAGAACCAGCCCTCTGCAAAGCGAATCGCCATTCTGGAAGCGGCAGAGAGGCGGGTGGAAGCAGGGATGAAACTGTGTGCAAAAGAGAAGAGGCCGCCTTCGCTTCATTCATTTATTAGCCATCTGTTCACTTGCAGACAGACAGACAGACAGGCACACACACACACACACACACCGCCCCCAAGGCCATGTGCAATAAATAAATAAATAGATGGAATAGGCACCCACATTTAAAAATAAATAAATAAATAAACAGGCAACACACTCAAATAAATACGAAAAGCAACAGCATTTTAAAAGCCTTGGGGGAAAAGAAAACACAGGGAAAGGTCCGTAATGGTGCAGCCTGGGGCAGAGTAGTGGTGATAGGATTGAACTATGAATAAAGGTGTCGCTGGTTCAAGCCTTACCTCTGCCATAAACTCATTGGCCACCCTCCTCACAACACCAGAGCCAATGGGGGGATGAAAATACTGACCTAGCTTACAGGGTTCTTGTACAAGAAGATGGATAATGGGCCCGTTCAGATGACACTGAGGGCTCTGTGGTTAGCTTAACCATGCTTCTCTGTGGTTAGCACTACTAACCACAAGCCGTACGCTCTCACAGGACACTGTTACCCCTGTCCCGATCCCGGTTTCCTTAACCACGTGCTAACCACAAAACAGTTAGATGAGCACATGAGTCCTCCGAATGCTCTGCCCCGTATCCCATCAGCCCTTGCGCTATGAGAGCTGGCAGTTGTATGATTTCGGCGACTTGGGTCACTCTATACTGCTAGCTCTATGATTTCGGCCCCTTAACCACAGGTGTGTGTCAGACGACACCTTAAGCCAAAGTTACTGCCACTAACCCTGCTGCAGAACAGGGTTAGTGAAGCCGACCACGATGTGGTTAGTGGAAGCACCTGGTTATGCATGTTTAGACAGGAAAAAAAAATCTTCAATTCCCAGCTTTCCCCACCCAGCCAGTTTCTGGCTGGGAAAGGCTGGGAGTTGTAGGCCATTTTTCTGTCTAAACATGCATGATTGTGCCCTTAACATTTTATTTTGTGGTACATCCAAATTACCTCTTCATCACAACACTTAAAGTTGCAGGTGCCCTGCCCTCTTTTAAATCTGGCCACTCTAGTATAGCTCCTGCAGCTTTAACTGTTGTGATGAAGAGGGGATTTCACCAGGTTCTCCATATATACAAACGACACCCGCTGAAATTCCCTTTTCTATGCAACTGTTAAAGATACAGGAGCCCTGTCCTCCTTTCCATAGGGTCACCCTAACTTTACTATTGCGCCCCCTCTCCAAGCACTTGAGATGCCTCTGCATGAAGTCGCACAGCTAAAGCTTCTTTTCGATGAGAGGGCAATGTCAAATTGAAGAAACAACTCTCTAAAACGGGTGATCCTTTTAAATGACAGAGATATGGTGAGAAGAATGCATCTTTCATCTGCTCCATGCCTTTACGATTCACTGTGACTCTTCATGATGCATTCATGCAACTAGCTCTGAGCTCCAATTTCTGATAATCCCAAATGCCTGCATATTAGTCTCACACTTAGGCTGCCAACAGTTGTGATGCTGGTGTCTTTACTCGGAAGGGCCTCCGGACCAGCCTGTTTGAAACAATAGGAACGAACGCCCCTGAAAACACAGCACAACCTGACAGATCAGGTCAGCATCTGTCAGCATCTGGACAAGCATCTGTCGAGGATGCTTTAGGGTGGATTCCTGCATTGAGCAGGGGGTTGGACTCGATGGCCTTGTAGGCCCCTTCCAACTCTGCTATTCTATGATTCTATGATTCTATGATCAAAACCCCACTTCTGTGGAACCACTGCAATGGGACACCTGATGACAGCCCTTTTGATTAGGGTGACCTTAGGGAAAGGAGGACAGGGCTCCTGTATTTTTAACAGTTGTATTGAAAGGGGAATTTCAGCAGGTGTCATTTGTATGCATGCAGCACCTGGTGAAATCCCCTCTTCATCACAACAGTTAAAGCTGCAGGATCCCTACCCTCTTTTGTATCTGGTCAAGGGGGCAGGGCTCCTGCAGTTTTAACTATTGTGAGGAAGAGGGAATTTCACCAGGTGCTGCATGCATACAAATGACACCTGTTGAAATTCCCCTTTCAATACAACTGATAAAGGTACAGGAGCTCCTCATAGGTAGGGTGACCCTATGAAAAGGAGGACAGGGCTCCTGTATCTTTAACAGTTGTTATGAAAAGGGAGTTTCAGCAGGTGTTATTCGTATATATGGAGAACCTGGTGAAATTTCCTCTCCATCACCACAGTTAAAACTGCAGGTGCCCTGCCCGCTTTTAAATCTGGTCACTCTAGTATAGCTCCTGCAGCTTTAACTGTGGTGATGAAGAAGGAATTTCACCAGGTGCTGCATGCATACAAATGACACCTGCTGAAATTCCCTTTTCAGTACAACTGTTAAAGATACAGGAGCCCTGTCCTCCTTTTCATATGGTCACCCTATTCATAGGGGGCTTATGGCACAATCCTATGCATGTTTAGACAGAAAAAATTCAATTCCCAGCTTTCCCCACCCAGCCAGTTTCTGGCTGGGAAAGGCTGGGAGTTGTAGGACATTTTTCTGTCTAAACATGCATGATTGTGCCCTTAACAATTTATTTTGTGGTACATCCAGATGGTCCAGCTTAAGGCATTGCCCAAATTTCAGCTGCAGAGTTACACTTCAAGAGTCAGGACAATCAATTAACTTTCTCCAGTTCTGGCAAAATTTAAAAACTATATGCCCCATAACAACATTCTCTGGTCAGCTTACAATAAACAAACATAGCAAAAATTTAAACACAAAACAGAACACAAAACCATACAATCCAAGCAGTATAACATCTGACAACAAAACAAACACAATTATAAATTTTTGAATCCATTTTTGAATCAGGTATTCACACTGTAATATCATTGGCTAGGGTGACCATGTGGAACACCTGTACCTTTAACATTTGTATAGAAAAGGGAATTTCAGCACGTGTCATTTGCATGCATGCAGCATTTGGTGAAATTCCCTCTTCATCACAACAGTTAAAGCTGCAGGAGCCCTGCCCTCTTTTGTATCTGGTCAAGAGGGCTGGGCTCCTGCAGCTTTAACTGTTGTGATGAAGTGGAAATTTCACCAGGTGCTGCATGCATGAATTTCACCTGCTGAAATTCCCTTTTCTATTCAAATGTTAAAGATACAGGAGCCCTGTCCTCCTTTTCATAGGGTCAGCCTATCATTGGCTCCTTGCGGTAAATTTCATCTCAGCTGGAGGAAATTAGTGCTCAGAAAGACACCTTCAAACTTTGACCTGTACAGTGTGATTCCATTTTAATCTATGAGGCCTACATTGAACAAGCAGAGAATTGTGGGCTTTCTCCAGTAGGCTCCCATGAGCGAGATGGTAAAAATCCATTATCGGAGGCCGCTGATAGCTTTTGGGATTATCACCTACAGCAGAATTTTGAAAATATGCCACAACAGACCGAGATAACAATATGCTGTCGAGGATGTGTTTTCCTTTATGGGAAGAAAAGGTGTAGCATCCTGGAGGATATCTGTGTGTTTCCATTACGAATTTCTAGGTGGTGTTTTGAAATAACCTTTAAAATAACTGACTGCTTTAGGCTTCCTAGATTAGAGGTGACAACAAGCCTGACCCAAATCCTGGCCACGATGGCCCTTCAGATGAGAATGTCGATACTGCAGAATGTGTGATTCCTTCTGACCCTTCTGATAATCCAGGCACCTTTAGAGCAGCTTCATCGGGTTCTCCAGTACTGGTAGACTCTGAGGAACCACTGGAGAGCCTTGAGGGCCCTTCCTTCCCAATAGAGGAGGAGGCCCAGCCCTATAGCACACCTGTCCCAGAAGGTGGATGCACAGGCCGCCACTCAAAAGCAAAGTGTGCACCTCGAGGACTGCAGCAAAGAGCCTGCTTGACTGTAAAAGCCTACTCTAGAGTAGAGGTATATTCAAGAGCCAGGGGGGGTTGCCTAGACGTTCTGAAAGCCCCACAGTGGGTACGTGGTGGCGGCGCTGTGTCAGTTATACAAGGCAGCAGCCACCTTGCAGCCATCGCAGGCTTTCCTGCGAAGCTGAGAGTTAAAAGGTTGGGGACTTATCCCAAATTTTCACCAGAACGAGGCGAGTACGGCACTTCTGCCATCTAAGCTCTCTCCAGCATGGCAGTGGAGGCATTCTTGGGCTGATAGCGACCGCTGATTGGTTCCCATCCGCCTGGGCAGACTGGATTAGCCACTGCCACCCCACAGCAGAGAAAGTACGGGGCTTTTAACCTGTGGGTTGTTTTATGATGGTTTTAATTTTTGTGAACCGCCCAGAGAGCTTCGGCTATTGGACGGTATAAAAATGTAATAAATAAATAAATAAATAAATTCTTTAAACCTGGCACCATCTAGGCAGCCCAGGGTCTCCTCAGAAGTAGGGAAACACTGAAGCCAACACTAATGGATTGCAGCTGTACCTGGGTGTGGGCTGGGAGACCTCATATACAGCTGGGACCAACTAGCTGCTGCAATAATAACTTTAGTTCAGTTACCAGTACTTTGAAACATTTCTTCCCTGGCCTGGCTTCTTCTTCAACCCATCTCTTGTGTGCTACTGATCTCTGGACTCCTGGTAAGTCCCTGCCCTTTTATTGGACTTGTAATACTGTGCTCTTAACCTTTACTGCCTACTGACTTCTCCTGCTTTGAACTGCCCTTTTGCTGGACTGATAAAACTGTGTTTTGAACTTCTGACTGGTGACTTTGCTAACCTGATATATCCCAGATTTGGCTTCAGGGTGGAGCCTGAGCCAGCCATAGCAAGACAAGCCAGGGGATTTACCTTGTTTCAGCAATGCCGGAGAAAAGAAGGCGGAATGCTACCTAATCTAGCATTAAGAGCTCCTGCTACGGGCCATATTGGACATGATGTTTATTGTGTAAATTGTGAGTGCAATTAGGCTGCTCGTTTTGGGGTGGGGGGGTAAGAAGCAGCCATGGGAAACCTAACTTACCTCCAGATAGTGGGATGGGGAGAGGGAGTTCTCTCTCTCTCTCTCTCTCTCTCTCTCTCTCTCTCTCTCTCTCTCTCTCTCTCTCTCTCTCTCCCCCTCTCCCCTACCACAGCCCTGACAAAAAAAAAATCATCTCTCTGGAGCTGCCCCAGTGGGAGTTTTCGGAATAGTCAGGCCTTGATGGAAGTTCTCCCCTTGTTGGCCAGCCCTTACTGTACACCCTACATTAGTCTGCCCCCTCTTTCAGAACTCCCACCAAACCTCAGCAGTCTTTCTGTCTGTCTCTCTTTTTCTCTCTCTAGTTGGATCAACACCAAGCAGGATGTAACACTATGAATAGGGTGACCCTATGAAAAGGAGGACAGGGCTCCTGTATAGAAAAGCTGCATAGAAAAGGGAATTTCAGCAGGTGTCATTGGTATATATGGAGAACCTGGTGAAATTCCCTCTTCATCACCACAGTTAAAGCTGCAGGAGCTAGACTAGAACGACCAGATTTAACTGTGGTGATGAAGAGGAGATTTCACCAGGTTCCCTATATAGACAAATGAGACCTGCTGAAATTTCCTTTTCAATACAACTGTTAAAGCTACAGGAGCCACGTCCTCTTTTTCATATGATCACCCTAACTATGAAAGCAGTTTGTAAACGGTGTTTGGAATGTGAGCTCCGTCAGACCAGCGTTGCATTGCACACTCGTTGCTGGGCACTCACAGATTTTCACGGGTCCCTCTCATGATGTCGTCATTTGCCTCTCACCTCTACTGGCCTTCCTCGCACCACAAAAAAACACCCAGAAATTCCAATATATTTTTATAAACGGAAGTTGCTGCTATCCTCCTGCTGTGTGTAGGAGAAGCAGCCCATCAGAACTGGCCACTGAATCGGCCACGTGCACGTTGTTTACATCCTCTTTTGAAAGAGGAAGTATCAAGCAATGAAAAGCGATGGTAGGGAAACATGATTCTCCCCCCGACATCCGATGGAGCTCTGTGTCCTGGGCCCCAACAGTTGTCAGTGCACTTCAATACCGTTATAAAGCCATCATGTAGATCCTGCCTCTCTCTCTCTCCCTCCCCACTCCCCCGTTTGCTCAGGCCGTCCTCTTTCCAAAAGGCCTTTCATTCCATGATAACACCCCCAAAGAAATGCTGCACGGGCAAGCCATGGCCTTACCAAAAAGCATCAGTCACCGAACAACAAAAGCACAGGAAATCAATACACCCAAAGCAAGACAAATGGTTGCTGCTGCTACACAAAGGGCAGCAGAAGCAGCGGATGGCAGAAAATGCCAGTTAGACAATCTTCCGTGGGATTCGGACCTAAATCCTCTGTAGGCTTTTATTTTAAAACGTTTATTTCTCCCCTCCCCTCAAAAGAAGTCCGAGTGACAAACAACTATAAAGTAAAACAATAATATATTGACGATGATTGCATTTATATCCCGACTTTTCCCCCTCCAATGAGCCTAAGGCAGCCTTCCTCAACCTGGGGTGCTCCAGATGTGTTGGACTGCACCTCGCTGGGGCATTCTGGGAGTTGTAGTCCAACACATCTGGAGCGCCCCAGGTTGAGGAAGGCTGACCTAAGGCGGCGTACATAATCCTCCTCCTCCCCGTTTCTATCCTCACAACAACAACCCTGTGAGGTAGGTTGGGGGCTGAGTGGCCCAAAGTCACCCAGTGGGTTTCCATGGCCAAGTGGGGACTAGAACCCGGATCTCCCAGCCCAACACCTTAGCCACTACACTATGCAGGCTGTGATGGTGGTGGTGATAATGATGAAGATGATGATGGAAAGAATTAAAAACTGCTGACTGGAGAAAAGCACTTTTCCCTACTTTTTGTAACATCTTGCCTGTTGGAAAGATGGGGAGATCTCGAAAGTTTGCACCTCTTTTGAGACTTTTGGGTTTGCTTAATAATGGCATGATTGTCCTATGGATTGGGGGAGTTATAGTGTGGTAGAAGCTTCCGTGGACTGAGGTCCATTGCATCCGTCGGCAAGTGTGCGGCCACAGAGAGATCGGGGGGGGGGGGGGCTGCAAGCGGGATATAGGAAGCTGCCTTATTCCAGCTCAGAGGCATTGTGCCTCTCATTCAGAATTGCCCACCCCAAGGCTTCCGGCAGAAATGGGGCTTTTACCATTGGAGGCTGATGGCTCTAAAGCCAGTGGGGTGGTGAATCCGCTCCGGGTTTCAATCAGAACCGTAAAGGAGCTATCGGCCTTTTCTACACCTATGGATGTAGAGGGCGGAGAGGGGGCGATCCCAGACTTACCTGCTTCCAGGATCGTCACCCTCAGTCTAAACGGGCCACGTGACGTCATGGGCGTCGTGGCTGTCACGGCTGCCTTTTTCTTTTTTAAAGCGACAGAGCTGGAGCGCACTTGCATTCCAGTGAAAATTAAAAGGTAAAAATAAAAGAAAAAAGCCCCAACCCCACTCCCCACCCCACCCCTGATGGCCCTGGACTCCCCCCATCCTGGCTCCTTCCCTCTGATGACCCCCGCTACTCACGGGGAAGAGGGAAGAAGTGGGGATGGGCCCCCACACCGCCGTGGTCCTCGAGATCGTCCCAGGACAGCATGTAAAACCAGGATAACTGATGTCTCAGACAGTTATCCTGGGAAAATGGCGGGATCATCCCTCCCTGATCCCGGGATCCCCTGTGCATCATTTGGACACACAGGGATGATCCCTCCAAAACACGATGGCGTAGAAAGGGCCATCCTCACATCTTGGAGAGCTTCTTTACAGTTCTGACTGGTTCTGAGCGGATTCACCGCCCCACTGATGCAAGCGCTTTATACAGGTCCTTTAGAGTTCTGACTGGTTCTGAGTAAAACCCAGAGCAGATTCACCGCCCCACTGACATCGGAGCCACCAACCTCCACGAGCTTTCCCATCATATGCTACCGGAACCTTTTACTCAGACAGTCCCGGGACTGAACCTGGGTCCTTCTTCTCTCTAAGCGCTGCCCTTGTTCTGTTCTCAAGGCTAGAGCTGAGTAACGTGGGTTTCTCACTTTCTTCTTTTAAGCGTCCTTTAGATTTTTAATCCCACCAACGGCTGTGGGAGAGCAGCCATAATCAAGGACACTTCCTTGTGTGTGTGTTTTAACCAACAGAATTTTAAAAAATAATAATGAAAAACGTAATCCAGAGAAGCATTTTAGCTGCTGAGCAGCCTGTGGGATGGGGTCGGTTTCCCTTTGCTTACTTTGCAAATGGTTTGATAAATGATTACTTAGCAGACCTCAACTTGTTTTCAAAATCATTTATAGTTAGGGAAGCTGCATAAATGCTCATTTGTCAGAGGGGCTTAGAAACGTGGCAGGGCCGTTCCATCATTTCTGAAGCCCAAGTGAAGGAAGTGGGAAAGCAGGGTGGAGCGGTGGGGGGGGGGAAGGAAACGGGGACAGACCCACACCCAACGCTCTTCTTTACCACCACTCAACTCTGCAGATGAAACAATCATTACTCTGTGGAGTGAGAAGGGGGGAGAGAAAGGGTCCATATTCCTTCAGAGACCCACCCCCCTCTCTGAGCATTGTACACTGTAAAATAGTATCTCTGTGCACATATACACATAGAATCAAAGACTAGCAGAGTTGGAAGGGGCCTATAAGGTCATCAAGTCCAACCCCCTGCTCAATGCAGGAATCCACCCTAAAGCATCCCTGACAGATGGTTGTCCAGCTGCCTCTTGAAGGCTTCTAGTGTGAGAGAGGCCACAACCTCACCAGGCAACTGATTCCTGAGTCATGTGTATACACACACACACACACACACACACACGGGTGACCAACTGTCAGGATTTCCCCGGATTTGTCCTGGTTTTTGTTCTTTCCATGGTGTCAGGGGGGATTTTCTATAATTTTCAATAATGTCCTGGAATGATACACCTTCCTCTTTAAGGCTGCCATTAGCATGGCAAAGGGAATGACATGCTTTCTTGAGGCACATCATTCCCCCACCCCGAGCTCCAATGGTTGAGCCGTGGGCTCAATTGAAGAAGCCGAGGGACCGCGGACAGACGCAGGTAAGGCCCCCCTCCCCCTTGGTCCCTTACCGGGCTCTGCAGGAGCAGAGCGGGCCTGATCTGAAATTTTTGGATCGGCCCGCATCGGGGGGTCCGTGCACACCCCTAGTATTGACTAACGTGTTGTCTGAACAGAGCCATTTACACACATATAGACACACCTGCTTCAGTTTGGAGGTGCAAAACTTGTATTAATGACTGAAGGGACTTCTTGCCCAATCCCATGTTTATTCAGAAATAATTTCAACTAAATCCACCAGGAACAGTTGGGCAGGGCACCTCACATCAGGTACTCCCCCACCACCCCACATTACCAGATATCCCTCCTCTTGACAGATTCATGAGCTGTCTGTGACCAGACGCCTCTATCCCCAGCGTTTTGGGGTGTCGTGCAGGCAGCTGCCATGTGTCCAACACATTTTGAGGCACAAAATAGTTCTCAATGCTCCTGATGGGGTAGATCCCTTTCCCTTACTGTGGCTCTGCTTTCTGCTTCTCTTCCATATTTGCAACCAGCTGTAATTATACAAGGAAGAGAGCAGCAACCATGTGGCTTGTGCAGCTCAATACAGTTAAATGGGACAGTACCCTCTAGTGGGCATTTTATTGTGTAACTTTGCCTTCAGAGGGCAGGTATTTCATGTACCCTGCCCTACCACTAATGGGACTTTTGATGTACATTCTAATCACAGCCTTGCAGTGCAATTCTATGCTCATTAAGTTCCCTTTAACTCAGCTGGGCTTACTTCTTCTGAGTAGACCTGCACTCTTAATGTCTGGATGAAGAGCGCCAAGAACCCAAACCAGTCCCTTTTAAGCAGAGCAAGCGTCCCATTCTGCAGTGCTATTTCAATAGAGATGTGCAGATTCTATTCCAAGACTCCTGCCTTTTCGATAAAGGAGCTTTGTGGGGACAAAGAGGAAAAGACCAACAGCAATTTAACCTTACTTGAAGTTGCCATTCAAACCGCTCAGAAGCAAAGGGCTTGAGTCCCAGGTTTAACTTCAGGAGTAAACTATTTCCGTTTGCTAAAGGCAGATGCAAAAGCGTTTTTACTGATGGGAGCTGAACGCTTCCTGGAAAGCTGCTTGCTCTGTGTTCGCATCCTGGCCGGTTTCATAATCCATTTTAACATAATGGCAGGATTTTTCCATCAGTGCCGCTGTCAAAAATGCAATAGCTATTAATCAGGAGCAGAGGAAAACACGCTCCTTGTAAACTCATCTTTGGCCTGTCTTGTTTTGTTGATTTATATGCTCTCACTCTCCTGCCAAAATAGAGCTCTGTTTAAAATAATTGCAGGGTGCAGGATTCGGCTGGATACCTTACACTTCACTTTCTGCAACAACCATTGGTTTTTTATAGCAGGTCTTGTTTACAAAAGGTCATACCGCAGTAAACAATACTCAGCCCTATTAAGATGGAGGGGGGTATTAAGTCAGCAGGACTGGTGGAATGGCCCTGCTTCCTCTCATATCTCTGGGGTGCTGATGTTCCCTTTTTGCCTGCTCCTGTCTCCCTTGCTTTGTCTTCTCCTCACTGCCTTCTTCAAAGGTTGAAACTAGGGCTGTGCTCCGCTTCACATCGGAGCGTAGAAGCAATATGGAGGCGGCCTGATTCGCCTCCAACAAAGGCGGAGACGAAGCGGGTCGGGGGGGCTGCGGATCGAGGCGAAGAGGATTGAGACCAAGCGGATCCTTCGCCTCAATCCGGAGCTCCGGAAAAAAGGTAAGTGGGGGCTTACTTTGCGCTGCTGCAGTCCATGCGGCGACAGCGGCAGAGCCAGGTAAGGGGGCAGAGGGAGTGGGGCTTACCTGCCTCTGTCGTGTTCCGCCGGCGGCTTCAACCGAGGCTGAGGCTCAAACTGGAAGACCAGGCCGCAACTGCAGCCTGCCCTTCTGCTTTGAGCCTCGGCCTCAGGTGAAGCCGCTGCTGGAATGCGATGGACGCAGGTAAGGAGGGGGGGCCTTACCTGGCACCGCCGCTGTCACCACAGTCCGTGTGGCAATGGTGGCAGAGCCAGGTAAGGGGGCAGGGGGGAAGGGTCTTACCTGCCTCTGTCGTGTTCCGCCGGCGGCTTCAACTGAGCCCAAGGACTCAAACTGGCCTGGTCTTCCTGTTTGAGTCCTTGGGCTCAGTTGAAGCAGCCGCCGGACTGCGATAGATGCAGGTAAGGAGAGAGGAGGGAGGGGGCCTTACCTGGCGCCAGTGCTGCGGAGCTCCGATTCAGAGCTGGAGCTCCGCAGCGGAGCGGAGCGGCCCATAAGTGGATTGACGCGGGGAGGAGTGGGCCCGATCCGGAATTGACAGATCAGGTGCGGAGTGGATCAGGGGTCCATGCACAGCCCTATTTGAAACCAGTATGTTAGATGGGCCCCATAATCCAGTGCAATTGGTGCCATACCGGGTGGATGGCTTTCCTCTTCCCATGCCCATTAGAATATGAGCAACAGAATTCTGCAAAAGCTGAAGCTTCCAAGGGCTGACCCATGTGGAATGAATTGCAGCAGCCAAGCCTAGCAGTTACAAAAGCATGGAGAAAAGTGCCACTGGCAAGGTCTTTTTGATCCTGAAAGGGACAGAGCCCACGCATACTTCTAATCCAACCACATCCTGCTTCTCAGAAAGGAAGGTCGGATACTGAGAGCAACCCTATGCTCCTAATGTGATCAGATGGAAATGTCACCGCTCCATCTGTCACAGGTAAATCCATCCCCTCCAGTATCTGAGAATTTCCCATCAGCCCTTGTCTGGATTCAATAACTTTAATCTATTTGCCCTCATTCACAGCCTCCAAACGGTGGTTTAAGACTGACTGCAGCTCCTGAATGCTTAGATAATTGACTACAGAGAGTGATACCATCAAGGCTGTAAACAAAGCCAACCCAGAGATCTTGATGAGGTCAGGGATCTTCACAAAGAATGAACTAGCAGCCAGGCTCAGTTGTGATTTTCTTGTATTGCAGCACTCCCTGCTGGTTACAATTTGACGGAACAATTCTTTGCAGGCAGTAGGACTTCAAACACCTTCCCACCACTAACTTCACAAGGCTGATAATGCTTCCTAGCAGGCTTGGGGGAGAAATTCACCCCATGCACACGTTAATGCAAATTTACCTACTTTCACACTTTCGAACCGATACGCAAATAGATCTTTAGTTATTTTTTTAATTTTGCCCTTTGTGATGGAGTTCTGCAGTCAAGAAATTCACATGAAAATTCACATTTCAGTGAAAATAACATTCAAGAATGCATTATATTAGTAAAATTGCTAGGAAAAAAATGTATATATTAGACAAAATTGCACACAAAAGGCACAAACATGCACAAAAACGCATATGGATCTTTCATGTAAGATTTAAAAGTTCTGGACAAACACAATTTAAGATTGGAAAAATAATCTCAAAGCTTTGGATGACACAAATTTAAGATTGGGAAAATGAGAAACTAAAGGCAAAATTATTGTTGTTGTTGTTGTTATATTTATTTGTATTCCGCCTTCTGCCCAATACTGGGCCTCAAGGCGGTATTGCAAAGTTTAAAACATACATTTTAAAACATAGGAAAAGAAATGTAAAAAAAAAAAAGTTTAAAATACACAACAAAAATTGACAAAGTCAGAATCATAGAATAGCAGAGTTGGAAGGGGCCTACAAGGCCATCGAGTCCAACCCCCTGCTCAATGCAGGAATCCACCCTGTCGTGGATTCGTCCATCACTAATTCTTTACTTGCCATTCCTGGTTTGGGATTCAGTTCAGATGAGCAGAACTGGGATGTGAAAACCTTAAGTAAGCTTCAAACTACAACCAAATTGCATATTCACGCCATGTAGGGAGACTCTCCCCTAAATGTGTCTGTCCTTCCACTGGGGGCTAGTGGCTCTCATGTCAGTGGGGCGATAAATCCGCTCCAGGTTTCAGTCAGAAGCAGTCAGAATTCTAAAGGAGTTATCACAGGTGTGAAGGACCTTTAGAGTTTTGACTGAAACCCGGAGCAGATTTACTATCCCACTAACATCGGAGCTGCCAGCTAAAGTTCCATTCAAGAGCCAGTATGGTGTAGTGGTTAGAGTGGGAGTCGGGAGATCCGGGTTCTTGTCCCCACTCAGCCATGGAAGCTCACTGGGTGACTTTGGGCCAGTCACAGACTCTCAGCCCAACCTACCTCACAGGGTGGTTGTTGTGAGGATAGAAATGGAGAAGAGGAGGAAGATGTACACTGTCTTGTATTCTTTGGAGCAAAACAGGTAGGATATAAATGCAATCAATCAATCAATCAATCAATCAAGAACGGTATCCAAGCAGCCTGATGAATTCACATAGAAATAAGGCACAAAATATGACCAGCCCCTGCCACCTCAGGTTTAGTCTGACTGAGGCCATCAAACCATACAGGTATGCGACTATGCTCTTTTTTTCTTCTTCTCTAGTGCTAGCAAAACGTATTTATTTAATGAGTTTCTGTCCCATCTTTTCACATATAACCCTCACAAGGCAGCTTTCAACAGATGATAGATACAAGCTCTCTAACAATAAAAACATTAAACTAAACAGCAGCAGCGAAAATATCAAGCCGGCATAAAACCAACAATAAAACAGCACAGAATAAAAAGGGTTTTAACAGTCTGCTTAAAAGCTACCAATGAGGGTTCTGTTCTTATGGGCGAGGGTATTCTGCAGATGTGGGACCACGACTGAAAGGGCCCTGTATCTGGTACCCACCAATCTGATGGATCTTAGCCCCAGACTGCAGCCCAGGACCTGGGCACATGGGTGCAGCCAGTCCTTCAGGTAACCTGATCTCAAACTGTTTGTGGCTTTAAAGGTCAAATGCAGCACTAGATCAAACCTAGAAATGAATAGGCCACTAATGCAACTAGCACAGAAGCTGGTGGAACTTGGATGGCCTGCAAAAGCATTCAGGCAGTTGCAGTCTGTACTGGTCTTGAACGACAGACCCACAGAGAGATCATTGCAGTAATCTACTCCAGGTACAGCTATGGCATGTGGAATCGAATGACCACTTTCACCAGATAGGCTGTTTTACCCACTGTAAGCCTAAGCTACCTGCACATCCGTTAGTGCTTGATCTAGCTGCATACCTTCTTCAGGGGGAGTTTGGACAGTCAGGAAGATAAATGTGCAGCCCATCTTTCCACCTGGGGGTGCCTGAGGCAAAACACAGGCCTCAGTATTAAAGTTAAAAAAATAAACACAGATAAGGGCAGACCAAGTCATAAAACAACTCAGCCAGAGAAACGTAAAAGTGGGAAAGCATTTTGTTTTCCCTTCCTATTGTATATTTATTTTTTCCTCGCTCTTTTCCAAGTCAAAGTTACTAGTAGTAAATGAGATTAAATTGGACATCTAGTGTCAGGAAGATAATGAAAAGTTCAAATGTGAGGTTCACTGTTTTGCCTTTATATATTCATTCTCTCTCTCTCTCTCTCTTTCCCACCCACCAAGAGAGAGAGAGAGAGAGAGATCTCCATCTCTAGTAGACAGGCAGAAAAACGAAACGGAGGTTTGTTTTGAGTTTGGCTGACATTTACTTATTTTTTAGAAAAGCCTACCAATTTATTAAACTTTATATTTATATTATTGCAATCAAAGAATTAAAAGTTTCCTCTTTGCATAATTAGAACTGAGAAGGCAGGAGGGGCGTGCAGGCAAGAGATTGGAGACCTTCAGCCTGGTTACTGTAGGCCAGGTGTTCAGGAACAGGACTTTGTGTTCTGAAACTGGACACCTGAACATCTACCTCCCAGTGCAGAACAAAGTGAAAAACAAAGTGAAAAACTCCTCATCTCTCATTCTCTCTTACTGTCAATGATGTTACGCTTACTCCGGTCAAGGAAGCTCGTAGTCTAGGCTTTATATTTGATTCCTCGCTCTCCTTTATTCCTCATATTGAGACAGTAGCTAAATCCTGTTGTTTTTTCCTGTATAATATTGCCAGGATTCGATCATTTTTGTCTGTCTCTTCTGCCAAGACTCTTGTTCATGCATTGGTTATTTCTCAGTTGGACTACTGCAACCTTCTTCTCACATCAGTCCGTTGGTTTCTGTTCACCACTCTGCTGCTAAGATCATCTTCTTGGCTCGCCGCTCTGACTTCTTCTGAAATGTAACTCCACTTCTGAAATCTCTTCATTGGCTTCCAATTCACTTCAGAATCCAATATAAACTTCTCCTGTTGACCTACAAAGCTTTTCACTGTCTAGCTCCTTCCTATCTTTCCTCTCTCCTCTCACACTATTGCCCCGCTCGTGCTCTCCGCTCCTCTGATGCCATGTTTCTCACCTGCCCAAGGGTCTCTACTTCCCTTGCTCGGCTCCGTCCATTTTCTTCTGCTGCCCCTTACGCCTGGAACGCTCTTCCAGAACATTTGAGAACTACAAGTTCAATCGCAGCTTTTAAAGCTCAGCTAAAAACTTTGCTTTTTCCTAAAGCTTTTAAAACTTGATTTTGCTCTGACTTTTATACTGCCTGTTTGGTGCATTCTCTTCCCCTCCTTATTGTTTTATTTGATTTTATTAGAATGTAAGCCTATGCAGCAGGGTCTTGCTATTTATTGTTTTACTCTGTACAGCACCATGTACATTGATGGTGCTATATAAAATAATAATAATAATAATAATAATACCAACAACAACAACAACAACGCACCAAGATATCCCCTACAAGGGATGCACGTCTTGCCATGTACCTTTACAAAGCTTTTCTTATCCAAGTGAACAGGTATTTGAAGGCGATGTTCCAAAGGAAAAGGGGCAGGTTACCCTGTTAGAAGTTGAAAATGCAAACCTGGTGCTGAGGGCCTCCATCCCTGGTCGGACTTTGAAAAAGTGTCCAATCGAGAAATAAACACCCATCAGAATCCCACAGGACTTTGGGGTTTTAAGGTGCTGTTGTTTAATTGCAAGGCCCCTTTTGCCCCCCTTCTCAAATTGGCGTCCTCCAGACATGTTGCACTACAACTCCCATAGTATGGGAGTTGTAGTCCAACACATCCGGAGGGCACTGATTTGGGGAAGGATGCCTGGTGGTCTGGATCTGGAAGACTTGAGGCTGCACCTTCCTCTAGATCTGCCTTGTTTCCACTCGTTAATCCTCCTGCACGGGATCCCAGCAGCAGTGGACTGAAAGACTTGAGGCTACAGGTCAAGCAGACACGAGTCACTAAACCACCTGTCAGGGATGCTTTAGGGTGGATTCCTGCTTTGAGCAGGGGGTTGGACTCGATGGCCTTGTAGGCCCCTTCCAACTCTGCTATTCTATGATTCTATGATTCACACTCCGTTCATTCCTCAACAATTATAGGGTCCCTTGTGGGTCTTCTCCCCAACCCCCAACACACACACACACACATGCTCAGTAAATGGAGGTTCCATTTAGCTAGCATGGTTAATAACTACTGATAGACCCATCCTCCATGAATCTGTCTTAAGAGTTCTCACAAGAGGCCCCTTGCAAAATTGGGTCCCCCAAAACAAGGGCTTCTTCAGATCCAATTCCATCCAAAGGGTGGTTCACACATGCGCATTCCATCATTTGATGACTGCCTGCATCTCGTGATAATCTGCATGTGTGAATGGCCTATTAAACCACAGACAAAGGTGATCATAAAACTCCAAGCACAATGCTTGTCAGTGACGTCAGTCCACTGTGTAGAGGAATCAAGTGACGTGCACGCTCGTCTGAACCAGCCCTAAGACAAAAGCCACTGCTACTGCCAGAGAGCACAGACATTTACTTTATTATTTACATTTAAAATTATTCATTTGCTGTACAACAGTCTCCTTGTATGGCACCAGGTTGACTTTTAAAAAATAAGAAGAATGATAATAAAGCAAGGCTCTCTCTCTCTCTCTCTCTCTCTGTGTGTGTGTGTGTGTGTGTGTGTGTGTGTGTGTATCTCTATCTGGGTAGGAGGCAGGCGCCAGCATGTGACATTCCGTTCCATGATTCTGCGTTCGGTTAAGCGGCTGCATATGTCTGGGCCGAGACGTCCTTCGAGGGCTTCACTGCGCTGCCTTCAAAACAGCCATGTGGGATCCCAGGTTTTCCTGAAGGTAATACAAGAGATGGAGCTCGTAATGTTCTCCAGACTCGGGGACTCTGATGCTGTGCCTTTCCTGTGGATAGATCTGACAAGGAAAAGGAAGTTAAGTCCACTGTTTTCTGCTCTGTTTTAAGGGTGACTCACACGCTCAGCACAGAACTGGAGCTCAAGCAGGCAGTGCGGGGATGGGGTATGGAATCCGCCTCCCCCCCTAGAAGGGACTCAGCAGGAAATAATGGGCCCAGCTCTGCCTCTGAAGAAAGTGGGAGGAGCCACCCTAGGCAACCTCAGCCACCAAAGAATGCCGTTTTCCCCACTTACGCATGAGAAACTGCACCTGCTTTTTCCCCTCCTTGACATCCAATCGCCCTAAGTGGCAAGAGTCCTCCAGTGTCTTAAGGCGGCTAGATATCAAGGGGAGGCCCAATGATGTCCAGAAACCATGGCAAAAGGGGGGGGGGGTCCATATCTCCCTAAATTCTGCAGCCTTTGAAAGGTTAGTGTTTACAATTTTTTAAGCTTCTTGATTAAGTTCCTTTATTTTTATTTTTATATTTAATCATCTCTCCTGCCAAGCCTGTGCCTACCTTGTCTGCCTCAATTTAACAACAGAAATCTGGGGAGGCCTTCCTCTTAGTCCCACCAACATCCCAGGCGCGCCTGATGGGGTATGCAGGAGAGGGCCTTCTTGGTGGCTGCTCCAAGGCTCTGGAACTCCCTTCCCTGGGAGGCCAGGCTGGCTCCCTCTGTGCTACACTTTCAGAGGCAGGCAAAAACTTTTTTGTTCTGTCAGGCTTTTAGAAACTACTCTGGACCTGTGTTAATGTATTGGATGATGATGATGATGATTAATAGCATGTTGTCTGTCGGGCTCCGTGGACTATTTCACCCCATTGAGTTGACTATTTCGGCCGCCTACAGAGTCCTCCAGCAAGAGCGACCAAAGCGGTGGCTGCCACTCTAGTCCAGCCAGCAGAACTTGCAATGGCTGATGGGATAACAGCGGGAGGGCAGGGGATGTGTCAATCAAACACATAGTTGACTAATAGTCAACTTGACACTGGGGTTAATCCACTCCACGGTTGATTATTTATTTATTTATTTTTATTTATTACACTTCTATACCGCCCCCATAGCCAGGGCTCTCTGGGCGGTTTACAGAATTTCTAGAATTGAGATAAAAACAAGTATACAAAATTTAAAATTCTAAAACACAGAACATACACACATAAAGCATTAAAAACCGTTAAAAAACTAAACGTGGGTGATTAAGATGTGCCGCCATATGCCTGGGCAAAGAGGAAAGTCTTAACCTGGCGCCGGAAAGATAGCAGCGTTGGCGCCAGGCGAGCCTTGTCAGGGAGAACATTCCATAGACTGGGAGCCACCACCGAAAAGGCCCTGTCCCTCATTGCCACACTCCAAGCCTCTCTCGGAATAGGCACTCGGAGGACGACCTTAGATGTTGAACGTAGTGACCGGGTATATTCACGTCGGGAGAGGCGTTCCGTCAGGTATTGTGGACCCAAGCTGTGTAAGGCTTTATAGGTCAAAACCAGCACCTTGAATTGGGCTCGGAAACATACAGGCAGCCAGTGCAAGCGGACCAGAGCAGGTGTTATATGGTGAAACCTTCTGGTTCCCAAAATCATGTCCCGTGGGGCGTACACCCTTGATAATCAACCCACCATTGACTATTGTCTTGTCTGAATGCAGCCAGATGCTGCAAAAGGTAAAAACCAAGCAGATGCTGGTGGCTCCGATGTCAGTGCTCCAGGTTTCAGTCTGAACCAGTCAGAATTCTAAAGGAGTAATTCAAGGAGTGAAGCACCTTGGGTATCTCCTTTAGAGCACTGACTAAAACCCAGAGGGGATTCACCGCCCCACTGAAATTGGAGCTACCAGCCTCCACAGGAGCCTGTGGAGACACGGCCTTTGTACCTGCACTGTACAGCAGGCCCGTATTGTCTTACCTGTAAATCGTAGGGCTTCCCAGCCCTGACTAGAAAACTCAGCAAGATGCTGGTGTGTGCAAAGTGAACGTTTTCGTCCAGGAATCCATGCAGCAACAACAACCGGTTCGGCCTAAAGAAACCGGCAGAAAACGGGAGGGGGAGAATTAAATTTTTCTTACTGTCTTTGTACACACTGATGACACACATGTAGTTGGTACCTGCAGGCAAGAGGAGGCTGCAACGGCAGTCTTTCGTGCCCATTGCCAACCCCCATCCCAAGCGTCTGTGTGGGGCAGAAACTTTAGCCACGACTATATTTTTAAAGGAGAAGGTTTGGGAGACAGATCTGAAGATACAGATAGGACAGCAGAGTTGGGTAGGACTTTGGAGACAGAGAGTGTTGAGAAATATGTCAGTAAGAATAAAGGAGAATTATTATAAAATTGTATGGAGGTGGTATCTAACCCCGGTTAGATTAAACAAGATTAATAATCAGCATTCAGCAGATTGTTGGAGGGGTTGTGGTGAAAAAGGAACGTATTTACATATGTGGTGGGATTGTAAATATGTGCAAAAGTTGTGGAAGATGGTGTTCACTGAGATTGAGCAGATTGTTGGAATGAAGATAGAGGACACACCAAGGATTGCATTACTCTCACTGCAAGAAGATCTTAAATGTACTAAAGAAACTAAGGAACTGATAATGAATTTGCTGACGGCTGCAAGGTTAATCGTAGCTAGGAGCTGGAAGACACAAGGAGATTATTGTATTGAAGAATGGTATAAAGAAGTGTGGGATATTGCTATTAATGATAAAGTGACATGTAATATTAAAATGAAAAGAGGTATAGTAAAAAAGAACGATTTTGAGGGAATTTGGAAAAAGTTCTTAGTATTTGTGTTTTCTAAGGGAAGCGGGAACCCACCAGCAGAAGAAACTATGAGTTTCTGGAAACAGGAATGAGATCCCGAGGTGGGGGGTGCACTTTTATGTTTAGCATGAATATGTTTAATAGACTAGTTTGAATATATGATACAAATGCTATTTTATGTTTATGTATTATGTTTTTTTTAATTTTGTTAATTGTTGTACAAGTTAATAAAAAGATTTTTTTTTAAAAAAAAAAAAGGAGAAGGTGTATCCGTCAATCACCGTCGTATCGCCAAGACCTAGCCGCCTGAAACATGGCTTACCGACTGAGGGGTTTGCACCTCGGGGCTATTTTGTTTAGTTTTTTAAAAATGCATTAATTAGTTTTCATTAATTTAAATGTATCTGCATGGTTGAACCTTTCAGCCACCGGGGCAGTCACCTAACCAGCACACGGCTTCGCAGTCCATACAGTCTGAAACCAGGAGAGATTAGTAGGCCGAAGGACACCGTTAAACACCAGCCCCCTCCCTTCTGTAGCCCCCACCCCACCTCCCCAGCGAGGAAAATGAAGTGGGCAGGCCCCCTCCAGCATTTCCAGTCACTAGGGCAGAGTTCCCTAACCAGGGCATGGTTTTGCAGCCGATATAGTTTGAAGCCACGGAAGATTAGCAGATGGTGGGAGTTATATGCCTGCCCCCTCCCTTCAACTGTGGGGCAGTCCCCCCTCAAGGGAATGGAGTGAGCAGACCCTTCCCTCAGGGGGCTATTGGGGTACACCATGGCAGGAGCCACATCTACGGGTACCAACAGCCATGGCCTCCCTCAGATAGGGCAGGCACAATGTGGAATCCAATGACTAAAGTCCTACTCAGAGTAGACCCATTGAAATGAATGGGACTTAAGCTTAAGACCCATTCATTTCAATGGGTCTACTCTAAGACTTTCATTGGATTCTACCCAATGTGTCCACCTCAGAGCTGTATAAATATATTTGAACCCTTTGTTATGACAATATAAGGACTATTCTCACCCATGCAAAGCGGGATCCATTCCCCAGTAGTGTCATAAAATTAATTAGTGACAAAATGAATTGACACGAGTCAAACTGGGAATCTAGAATGGAGGACACGATAGTCATCGCATCTAAAATCAGAGTTATAATTCACTTTTCAGGTGACTATTCAGCTATATTTATGTGCGCAGCCTTTCACGCATGCTAAGATTACTCTGTTGACCATTTGCAATGTCGTCCTTTAAAAAAAAAATGTAGGGGATGTGTATGTGATGGGGTGGTCCTACCTTAGTATCCCAATAAAAACAGTTTCCAAGTAAAGTTCTGCATACGACATTTAACCCACATCATGAGCACTTAATAGAATTTCACCCCATAATCAAATATTTTCTGTTCAATTACTTTTGGCTGTTGGAAAAACTGCTCAAATAATTTATACAGCATGGGAAATTAACGACACACATGGAGTAAACATCACTGGAAAAGTGAGTTAAATCCACATGTGAAACCAGATGTCTATTGATTGGGAGCAGCTGAAAAAATTCTGAATGATTTTTTTTCTGGAATACCCAGAAGCTGAACCTCCAAACCTGGCTGTCCTGCACTCTAGGGGGAAACAGCCCCTGCCTCCTCCATTTCTTCCGCCCTGGGGAGAGAGGGGCCCTCGCCTGACCACCCTGAGATAGGAAACATCACCTGCTTTCTCTCACCCTGTAACAAGCCTGGCTAATCTACAGCCAGCCACTGGGGTGGTGTGTCTAGCGGATGCACTTAATTAGCACTGGGGCTAATTACATAATCTGAGTCAGAGGGTGGTCTGCCTGCAATTTCTTGAGGCAAAAGTTAATACTTTAATGACAACAAGACTAGAAAAGCAGATTACTCGTAATGTGCAATGATTATGTAAATGCCCATTCAAGTTTATTAAGTGGGGTTTTTTTTTACTGCCACACAACCATTTAAGCATTTAATTAGGCAAGAAATGCAGCATTAGGTCAGAATTTAACACAGCAGGGAACAAGGGGGAAACCACACACTTACTCGGAAGGAAACTTATCGGCTTGCATAGCCACAGAGCCGAGGTAATAACCCTGTTCATTGTTGTCCGGGTGTCCCATGTAGCGTTCGGTATATCCAGTGTCGTAGAACAGCCAGAGTGTGACCGGCGCTCCAGCAACGGCAACCTGCAAGCGAATTCAAAGACAGCCATCAACAGTTTGCAAAAACTAGGGTGACCATATGGAAAGGAGGACTGGGCTCCTGTACCTTCAACAGTCGCGTTGAAAAGGGAATTTCAGCAAGCGTCATTTATATGCATGCAGCACCTGGTGAAATCCCCTCTTCATCCCAACATTTAAACCTGCATGAGCCTTGCCCTCTTGACCAGATACAAGAGGGCAGGGCTCCTGCAGCTTTAACTGTGGTGATGAAGAGGGGATTTCACCAGGTGCTGCATGCATACAAATGACTCCTGCTGAAATTCCCTTTTCTGTGCAACTGTTAAAAGATACAGGATAAAAAAAAAACCTACTCATGTCACTGGAGCAGACATGCATGATAGAGTATGTATTTCCCTATACCCAACTCAAGAGATTCAAGTAGAGAATAAAGCCCAACCACATGCGTGATAAAAAAAATCCATGTCAAATGAACATGATAACCTTGTCCGTATATAACAGCTGATGGCTTAATTAACCCTTGGCTTGTTCAGTTACCCCATGAATCAGCCGCCGGATGTTTGAGCATATCATGGGTTGTTTTTCCATTCATGGGTTCTCCCCTCTCTGGTTCCCAGCCAGTATTCCAGGAGCTTTTGTGACACCAAAGAGTCTCCTCTGTAGCCTGATGAAACAACCCACACACAACCCCCAATTCTGGGTTTGGACGTAACAACAGCCCATTGTTTGAACAACTCGCAGTTCACAGCCCAACAACAACCCATGAATTCTCTTCATGGGTTGTTCATGGTTAACAACCCACAGTTAACCCATAGTCTTGAATGTGAATGTAACAACAAGCCACGATTCAACAAGCCACGATTCAACAAGTCATAGGTTGCCATTACGTGTGAACAGGGTCAATGTTTTTTTAAAAGCTGCAAATGGAAAACAGACATATACCAAAAAGAGGGCTCTCCAGCATACATTTACATACCTTGAAGATTTCCGGCCTCTGCAGCAACGCCATAAGGGAAAGATACCCTCCGTAGGACCAGCCGTGAATTCCAACCCGGTCTAAATCAATGAATTCATACTGGGAAGCCAAGTACTGCAAACCTTCCACTTGGTCAGTTACTTCAATTTGTCCCTGTTGGAAGAAGAATATAAATAAATGTGGAATGTCAAGGGTGGAGTCCCTCCCTTAAGAGGGTCCCAACTCCCAAATTCGATCCCTGGCGTCTCTACTTAAAAGGATCCCTGGCACCAGAGTTGGGGGGGGGGATTTTTTTTCCTGCCAGAGACCTTGAAATACTGCTATCAGACATAATTAAGCAAGAGTGGGCTAGATGAACGCATATCATGACTTTTTAATAGGCAGCTTTGTATGTTTTTGTAATCCCTAATCTAGACAACACTCAAGTACTGCAAAAAAAGCCCCACAATTCTTTCTACTGTCAGCATTCTTATTCATTCACATCTTATTCTATGAAATTATATTGTCTGCTAATAAAATGTAAAGTTGCAGCAGCCACACCTGCACAAGAATGTTTGTGCTCATTCCACAACCTACCATCTTATATTTAAAGGCACCTTCGAACTTCAGCCCACGATGGCAGGAGCCCCTGTTGTCAATCACCACGACAACGTAACCCAGGGAAGCCAGCGTGTTCAGGCGGAAATACTTGACCCCTTTAAATCGGTTGTTCACCAGCTGCACCTAGAAGGAAGCACTGAGAACCTTCAATATTTCTCATGCAGGTGCATTAATATTTCAAGGGTATAAAAATTGACTAGTCATTTCTTTTACAAATAAAAACATTTAAACATTTTCATGGGGGTTTGCTCGCTTCCAAAATGCAATGATGGGTATAGGCCTCTTTGCTTGCTTTCATAGAATCATAGAATAGTAGCGTTGGAAGGGGCCTATAAGGCCATCGAGTCCAACCCCCTGCTCAATGCAAGAATCTACCCTAAAGCATCCCTGACAGATGGTTGTCCAGCTGTCTCTTGAATGCCTGTATGAGAGCCCACAACCTGGTAACTGGTTCCATTGTCGTACTGCTCTAACAGTCAGGAAGTTTTTCCTGATGTCTAGCCGGAATCTGGATTCCTATAACTTGGGCCCGTTATTCCGTGTCCTGCACTCTGGGAGGATCGAGAAGAGATCCTGGCCCTCCTCTGTGTGACAACCTTTTAAGTATTTGAAGAGTGCTATCCTGTCTCCCCTCAATCTTCTCTTCTCCAGGCTAAACAGGCCCAGTTCTTTCAGTCTCTCTTCATAGGGCTTTGTTTCTAGACCTCTGATCATCCTGGTTGCCCTCCTCTGAACACGCTCCAGCTTGTCTGCGTCCTTCTTGAATTGTGGAGCCCAGAACTGGACGCAATACTCAAGATGAGGCATAACCAGGGCCGAACAGAGAGGAGCCAGTACCTCACGCGATTTGGGTGAGGTACTTTCGTTCCATCCCATAATCTAGTTAGTATGCTCTGCCATGTTCTCCATCCTCAACCTGGGACACTCCAGATGTGTTGAACTGCATCTCCCAGAAGGCGTTCTGGGAGTTGTAGTCCAACACATCTGGAGCGCCCCAGGTTGAGGAAGGCTGATCTAGTCCACACTCTGTTCACACAGTGGCCAACTGTGTCGACCAGGAAACTATAAGCAGGACACAGGTGCAACAGCACCCTCCCACCCATGTTCCCCAGCAACTGCCTCTGATACTGGAAGTAGCACATAGCCTTCAGGGCTAGTAGCTATTGATAGCTTTTGCCTCCAGGAATTTACCCAACCTCCTTTTAGAGCCTTCCAAATTGGTGGCCATCACCACATCTTGTGGACGTGAATTCCACAGTTTGACTCTGTGCTGTGTGAAGAAGTCCTTCCTGTTAACCGTCCTGAATCTCCCACCCATCAGCTTCATGGGATACGACCCCATTGGGCTCTAGTATTATGGGAGAGGGAGGAAAATGTTCCCCTCTCCACTTACTCCACGCCGTACATGACTCACCTGGGGGCCTCCATATATGAAAAGCACCGTTGGGTATTTCTTCCCGGGTTGTAGATTGTGGGGCTTATAAATCATCCCATAAAGCACAAATCCTGAGGAACTCTCAAAAGAGAAGATCTCGGGGGGCACATAATCTGGGAGGGGTCCTGCAGGAAGGAAACAGTTGTTATAATTTGCGTTTAATGAGGGACGCGGAAACAGAGACAGCCCTCGCACACGCTTTGATCACCTACAGTTTCCCAATCCCGACAATAATACACCATCTTAATACACATAGCCCCAATTTAAACCCAATTTAAACATTCTATGTGTAAAGCGGTAGAGAAATGAGTATGAGAACATGCCCTAGCACAGCGGTTCTCAACCTGTGGGTCGGGACCCCTTTGGGGGCCGAATGACCCTTTCACAGGGGTCGCCTAAGACCATCGGAAAACACGTATTTCCGATGGTCTTAGGAAACTGTATTGACTGAACTATGTCATGTATCATCTTTTGTATTATTAAAGCTATTGTTATGTATTATTTTCATTAGCAAACCATCCCATGACAATGGATCGTGTAGAGAAGAACGAAAATAACATAGGATTGTGCTATAAAAGGCGGAAATTGCTTGGCCATAGCGGGCCATGTCCATTGGCATCACGGACAGCATAGGTACTAGCCAATAGGGTTTGAGACTATAGGAGTGTAGGAAAATAGGAAGCTGCCTTATACTGAGAAAGATCATTGGTCCACCTAGCCCAGTAATGCTGACACTGACTGGCAGCAGCGGCTCTCCAGGGTTTCAGGCGGGATTCTTTTCCTCGCTCTACTTGGAGGAAACGGGGATCAAACCTGGGACCTTCTGTGTGCAAAGCAGGTGTTCTATCACATTGAGCTATGGCCCGCAGTTCTACCTGTGTGGGGAAATTGGATATAATAAGCACAGCAGGTAAGCAGTTTCCCCACAGTGGAAGCTAGTTGAGGTTTGCATCTTGCAACCAGGTTCCGATTCCACGCTGCAATCCATATGCCGTCCTACCAGTTTGAGTGGATTACACACACAAGGAATAGCTTCACAGGAAATGGTTGACATGAAACGGCAACATTGGAACATCTACAGCCTCGGGGGCAAATGTCCTTTAACCTCTTTAAAAGCTTTGCACGGAGTTTGAAATACCTGCAGTATCTAAAATGGTGGCACAGAATTCCTTGGCCATGTGGGCAACGTCGTCTTCAAGGCCAGTGAGTTTGTAGAGGGATACCTGGTGTGGGTTCTTCTGGTTGCTGAATTTACAAATGACCATGTCGCAGTTCTAGGAAAAGGAGGAGAGACTGAGGCAGCCTGAGAGCCACCATCGGCTCCGACGTCCCATTTCTTTCCCTCCACAGACTCTTCTCAAGAACAAAAATTAAAACTATGAACCTGCTCCCTTTCTCGCACAGAGAAATATGAGGCAGAAGCGAGGTTTGTAATCAGTAGTCATAAATAGAATCAAAGAAGAGTAAAGCTGGAAGGGGCCTCTAAGGCCATCGAGTCTAACCCCCTGCTCAGTGCAGGAATCTACAATTAAAGTATGCTGGACAGATGGCTGTCCAGCTGCCTCTTGAATGCCTCTAGTGTGGGAAAGCCCACAACCTCCCTAGGTAGCTGGTTCCATTGTCGTAATCATAGAATCATAGAATAGCAGAGTTGGAAGGGGCCTACAAGGCCATCGAGTCCAACCCCCTGCTCAATGCCGGAATCCACCCTAAAGCATCCCTGACAGATGAGAACAGCCCTGAAGCTGAAGCAGTCCAAGTGAGACCCATCTAGCCCAGTAGTGGCTAAAGTGTCGGACTGGGAGTCGAGAGATCTGGGTTCGATTCCCCACTCGGCCATGGAAACCCACTAGGTGACTTTGGGCCAATCACAGACTCTCAGCCCAACCCACCTCACAGGGTTGTTGTTGTGAGGATAACATGGAGAGGAGGAGGATTATGTATGCCGCCTTGGGTTCCTTGGAGGAAAAAAGGCAGGATATAAATGCAATAAGACATACATACATTCATCCTGTCTCCAACAGGATTCAGCCATATGCCTTCAGGAAGCTCACAAGCAGAGGGGCAGGATTTAAGAATCCTGTCCCGTTTTATCATTCCAGGAAAATGATAAACAATCACTAAAAACGGTTAAACAACAGTTTCAAAACAAAAAGAATGACACAGAGAAGGCAAGCAGCGAAGACAAAATTACCACCACCGATATAAACAATAAGAACAAAGACAGCCCGCTCCGGTTCTTTGGCTCCCAGCCACTGGTTCACAGAGGTGCTCTGCCCCTATACATGTGGGATCCATATGGCCTTTATCCCTACTGGCCATTGGTAGACCTATCCTGCATGGATTTGTCTAAAGATAAAAGAAAGGCACCTCTGAGCATGTGTCAAGAGCTTTTTTCTTGATCATCCCAGAGTGCAGGACTCAGAATAATGGGCTCAAGTTACAGGAAGCCAGATTCTGGCTGGACATCAGGAAAAACTTCCTGACTGTTAGAGCAGTATTACAATGGAACCAATGACCTAGGAAGGTTGTGGGCTCTCCCACACTAGAGGCCTTCAAGAGGCAGCTGGACAACCATCTGGCAGGGATGCTTTAGGGTGGATTCCTGCATTGAGCAGGGGGTTGGACTCGATGGCCTTGTAGGCCCCTTCCAACTCTGCTATTCTATGATTCTATGAAAATATTTCATAACCCAAAGCTTTTAATTTCCGCCCCCCAACCCTTCTCTAAAATAGAATTTGGCCCTTGTGTTAAGAGGTTCAACATTCCTGTTGTACACTGACCTCAGCTCCTTGCAGGAAGGCTAGGATAAAATTCAATAACTAAAATACAGCTCTGGGTGACTCTAGCACTCTTCAAATACTTGAAAGGTTGTCACACAGAAGAAGGCCAGGATCTCTTCTCGATCCTCCCAGAGTGCAGGACACGGAATAACGGGCTCAAGTTACAGGAAGCCAGATTCCGGCTGGACATCAGGAAAAACTTCCTGACTGTTAGAGCAGTACGACAATGGAATCAGTTACCTAGGGAGGTTGTGAGCTCTCTCGCACTAGAGGCCTTCAAGAGGCAGCTGGACAGCCACCTGTCAGGGCTGCTTTAGGGTGGATTCCTGCATTGAGCATTGGACTCAATGGCCTTAGAAGCCCGTTCCAACTCTACGATTCCCTTCATTACAGAGCAGAAGGGCAGAACCTCCTGTAGTCTGAAGGCTGAATTCCACGATGTTTAGTTAACTTACGGAACTTACTGCCACAAGATGTGGCATTTCAACCCTTTTAGAATGGGGGTGGGGGGAAAGGCACAAAAGCGAGGAACCACCGAACGATCGTGGTCTGGGAGAAAAGGGTGGGGCTGTCTGGGGAATCCCAGACGGCTAGATTGTTATCCTGGGCCTCAACGTCTGCACCCCTGTAAAGAGTAAGCCTGTGTTGCTTCCCCCACTCACTTAGGGGCTCCCAGGCAGAGGGCCAGGCCACCTAGCCGCCTTGATTGCTTGCCTGTTCCTCTTTTTAAGGAATTCATCACAGAACAAAGCCACGGTGAACCAGAGCAGGTACCTGACTAACACAGCAGGCGTGCGAGAAACCACGTTCCGTCAACCGCTTCACCTCTCCAGGGTTCTCGTAGTTAACAACGTACAAGTGATGTTCCAAGGGAGAATCCTTTGTACCTTCAAAATATACCAGTTTTTTAGCTTCATCCACCCGGATCTGATAAAAAACACATACACACAAAAAACAAAAAAACAGAAGTGACCCAAGTTTGTACCGTTAATGATTCCCACGCTGGATTTAATTCTTTGTTCTTTTCAATTGCCCAAGGGGGAAAGTTAATTCAGAACCCAGAAATGCTCTAAAAAATTGCATTTTCTTCCAGCATCCTTTTCCCTTCCTGACTTGATCAAGTTCTGTTCAATCGATCTCGAAGATGAGTCCACCGTGCAGCTGAATTACATGACAGAATAGACTACACAACTTTCATGCACGGCAGACCGCTTTTGACTGCTTCCACAAGTAAAACAAAAATCGTGCAAATTGAAAACTAGCACATCAGGGACATGGGTTCTATACCAGCCCTTTATCTCTCTATCCTACCTCTCAACCTGCAGGAAGCATTCAGAAATGTAATTCGCACATTTAAACCTGGAAATCTAAAGTAGTTCACTCCATTTTACCACTTCTCATTTTACTCTCTGCCCTGCAGCAGAGTAAAACCACAACCTTTAAGCAACAGCATAGGGAGGAACAGATGAAGACAGGACATTGTGTGTGAAATGGCGCCGTAAGATATTTCAAAGTGCTTGCCCTAGCACACAGCCATTTGGGCTCAGCTGCTGGCAGCAAAATGTCTTGGGGCAGTGCTGTATGTGGCTTGGGGTAGGGTGGCCATATGGAAAGGAGGACAGGGCTCCTGCATCTTTAACAGTTGAATAGAAAAGGGAATTTCAGCAGGTGGTCTTTGTATACATGCAGCACCTGGTGAAATTCCCTCTTCATCACAACAGTTAAAGCTGCAGGAGCTATACTCTAGTGTCCAGATCCAGAAGAGGGCAGGGTTCCTGCAGCTTTAACTGTTGTGAGGAAGAGGGAATTTCACCAGGTGCTGCATGCATACAAATGACACCTGATGAAATTCGCTTTTCTATCCAATAGTTAAAGATTCAGGAGCCCTGTCCTCCTTTCCATATGGTCACCCTAAGCAATGCTAGACTGGTTTTGCCAAGCCTGGAGGGCGAGGATGGTGATCTACGCTGCCCTGTGCCCGTTTCTGCACGTCCAGCTATTTTCTATGTGCCGACAGACCCAGTCTGCCAACAGAAAGAAACCCATGCAGGTTCTGATGCAAAGCTCTGCATTGCATGATCTGTGTTTGCCTTCCACGTGTGGAACGATCCCGTAACAGTAATGTGCACGTGGAACACCTTCACCGTGCCCTACGAGCGGACAGGCGTTTTGTTTAAGCCTGAGCTTTTGGGGGGGGGGGTGTCACGCCCCTCCTAGAAGAGTCCTCTTCAGAGGAGGAAGCAGAGCCCCCAGAAACCAGGGAGACACCACATCAAGGACTGGCACCAGACCAAGAGGAGCTTGGGCCTTTGGGGGAGACAGCTCCAGGGCCTACTCTGACTCTGGAGCAGAGGCTGAGCAATCCCCTGACCCCCAGGAGTGTTGTTGCAACAAGCCAGTGAGCCTCCTGTAAGGAGTGCTCGGTTGCAAAAATGGTCTCCTCAGGAGAAAGCAGCTCCTCCTGAGTAGGGCTGAGGCCAGAGAGCTCTGATGGACAGCAGCTGAGCCTGGGTGGGGCTCAGCAGCCTCTGTGAATAAGAGCCAGCAGTGAGAGTTTGCTGGTTGCTGGAAATGACGTCTGGTCAGCTTCTCTGGTCTCTGCCTTGTTCCTGAGTCTCTGTGCTACGGCCTTGGACCTCTGCTTGACTCTGCTACTGGATGATGTATGTATTGGGCTGCCTCACTGTGTTTGGTCCTTTGCCTGTTTGACCCCTCCTGCTTTGCATGACTCTATATATTGGACTGGTTGCCTGTGCCTGTTATCTGGACAACTTCTGCATTTGCCTGAACTTAAAGCTTGTCTGTTGGAATGTCGGTCTGCGGTATTACTTGGCCTTGTGGTCAGCTGTATAACCAAGAATGCTACAACTGGTGCAGGACAGTGGGGGTGGGGAGATCAAGCACATATTTGAGTTCTGGAAAGCCTTCATCAGAGAAAGGTAAAACAAGGGGGCTTACATTAGAACCATGTCGGCCAAGGACTTCCCATTCCCCGCCAGTAATCGGCAGTTCCTCTTTGATGGGGCACAAGAAATCGCCTACAAAAGCAGAAGCAAAATTACGACACGTCCATGCAGGATTCCCACCCGCCTTTCCTGTGGTTCACCATTTTCTACACAATTTATAAACGGGGGATTGAAGAAGGTGCAGCCGGATATGGCTTGCTTGAAGGATCCACTTCAGTACTGCCCCCCCTCTTCCCCCCCACCCCCAGTGTTTATGTACAGGGTTCAGTTCTGCAATAGCAAAAGGTACATTGAAGCTAGGGTGACCAATTGGAAAGGAGGACAGGGCTCCTGTATCTTTAACAGTTGTATTGAAAAGGGAATTTCGGCAGGAGGCATTTGTATATATGGGGAACCTGGTGAAATTCCCTCTTCATCACAACAGTTAAAGCTGTAGGTACCCTGCCCTCTTTTAAATCTGGTCACTTTAGTATAGCTCCTGCAGCTTTAACTGTTGTGATGAAGAGGGCATTTCACCAGGTGCTGCCTGCATACAAACGACACCTGCTGAAATTCCCTTTCCTACGCAACTGTTAAAGATACAGGAGCCCAGTCCTCCTTTCCATAGGGTCACCCTATTGAAGCAAATCTGCCACTCCATCTGAGAAAGGCAGTATCTGGAGCAGCCTTCCCCAACCGAGTGCCCTCTAGATGTTTTGGATTTCAACACCCATCAGCCCCAGCCAGCATGGCCAATGGTCAAGAATGCTGAGAACTGTAGAATAAAACATCTGGAGGGCACAAGGATGGGGAAGGCTAGTCTAGTGAGTTGGTTTTACTAATAGGGAGCCGGGGTTCAACCCCCTCCATGGCTAAGACTTGTATTTATTTATCTACTATTAGCATTTATATACTACTTTATCAGCTAAAAGCCCATCGAGGCAGTGAGGCAAGGCAGGGGAACCTTTTGCATCAAGCCTGGTCCAATGCTGCAAGCTCAGTTAATGATATAAATGAAACAGATATAAATGAAACAGATCTGCAAACAGTTGTTTAGTTTGCATACTGCATTCTGTCAGCTATGGGGCAGGAACGGGCAACACGCTAAAGCTTACTCTTTGGCTACTGGGCTGACAACCGTTGCCCAAAGGACCTTCTCTTCTGCCGCTCCCAGACCGTGGAATGGCCTGCCGGGAGAGATTCGCCAACTCAACAGTCTTCTGGAATTTAAGAAAGCCATAAAGGCTGATCTCTTCCGGTAGGCCTACCCAGTTAAATTTTAAGATGCCCTTTAATAATGTGCTGCCTCTTTATTAGTTTTATATGTTTTTAATCAATTATATGTATTTTATGGTGTTTTGTATTTCTGTTGTACCCTGCCTCGTTCCAGAGGGAGAGGCGGGTAAGAAATAAATATATTACTATTATTTATTAAGAACATAAGAAGTCCCATCATTCTGGATCAGACTGAGGGTCCATCTAGTCCAGCACTCTGTTCACACAGTGGCCCACCAGCCATCAGCCAGGGACCAACAAGCAGGACATGGTGCAACAGCACCCTCCCACCCATGTTCCCCAGCAACTGGAGCACACAGCCTTACTGCCTCAAATACTGGAGACAGCACACAACCATCAGGGCTAGTAGCCATGGAGAGCCTTCGCCTCCAGGAATTGATCCAACCCCCTTTTAAAGCCATCCAAATAGGTGGCCGTCACTACATCTTGTGGTATTATTAGGATTTCTTTACATAAAATCCATCAAGCTTATCTTCATAGCTGTAAGAACTAGCACCTTATTTAAAAATAGAGTGCAGTGCAAGCTGCCCGATGTAAGTGCAGAATGTTAAGGGCCCCAATGGGTTACGCTCCAACGAGAATGCCTGTCTGACCTGTAAAAAAAATAGAAAAAGTTGGGGGAGGAAACCCTCCAAGGAAAGGAATTCCCTCCACCAACTAAGGATGCTTATTGTATTCCATTCTATTTCATTTCACAGTTTTGCTCACGCTCTGCACTCTTCGCATATTTAGCTTCTTATCCCTCCAAGGGTCTCTACTTCCCTTGACCAGCTCCGTCCATTCTCTCTTGCACCTCCCTACTCTTGGAATTCCCTTCCAGAGTATTTGCGGACGATTGGTTCAATTAATGTTTTAAATCCCAGTTAAAAAAACATTGTTTTTCAAAGTTCCTGGAATTTTAATTTAGATTTTAATGATTTTTGGTAGTGTTGATTTTTTAGTTTTGTAGTGTTTTCCTGTACCCGTTTTGTGCATTCCGTTTGGTTTTATTCTGAGATTTTATTAGAATGTATGCCTTGTGGCAGGGACTTGCTATTTTAATCTTATCCGGTATATTGATGGCGATAAATGAATGAATGAATGAAGACCGAAGCAAACAGGCTGAAGCCGGTTACTTGGAGCAGGGAGTCCACCATATGATCGCTTGTATCTGCTCTCCTTTAAAACAGTTGTGATTCTGTACAGATGCCGGAATCCCGTTTTGCACTCAGAGGCAAAGATGAACTCTATCGCATCCTCACAAGTTTGGGGGAAAACATGGAAGATATCATGGATCTGTGGAAATAAACGAGGGTTGAAAGTGAAAGCAGACAGCAGATGGGTTTGTTCAGACTGGTATGCGAAATCCAGCCCACACAGCCCCGAGAGCGTGCCTGAAGGTTTTCCGGTAGGCAGACAGACCACTAATTTCCATTTAGAAGCTTTAACATTTGTCACCATTGTGTAGTTGACATTCTCCCTCCAAGCAATCGGAACAGAAGTGCAGAACCTCTCAGGCCGCATCCAGCCCTCTGGGGTCCCAACTGGACTCTCCAGCCAGTGCGGGATTTAGTAACAAGCCAAATAAGACATGGCTCAGGGCCTCATGTTATGAGAGGCCTCTAAACATGTTGGAGACAACTAAGATGATGTTGCTTTGGCTTAAATCTGTTGGAAAGTCTGTTCTAACTTACAGCACAGTTACTTTATATAACGAAAGTGTGGCGATCTAACACTGTTGAACTACAAGCACTCCCTAACCTTTCATTACCCTTCCTATAATAATGTAACACATTTCCCCTTTATTTTTATGGTATGGGGCCTCTGAATCTTGATATGGCTTAGGGCCTCAGCATGTCTTAATCCAGGCCTGCCTCCTCACATGGCCACACCCCTTCCCCTGACTGCTAATTTTTAGTGATTTCCCAGTTTTTGTGCAGTTTTCTCCCATTTGAAAACTTTGACAAAAAGAGCTTTAAGATAAAATATGCTGATATTTGTGGGGGGGGGGGGGTATTTTGGCTCAATTCCATTTGCCTTTGGTCCCACCCACCACCGGAACGCAGGCTCTGAGAGCACCTCTGAAATGGAATTTTACTTTTAGTCTGAAAGAGGTTCTGCATCCCTGAATTAGAACTTTGTAAATATTCTATGACATCACAGCAACCCAGCCAATGGCGAGGGGCTACTAGCAAGCAACCGCTGGGCCTTCGCCCAAGATGATAAATCCTTACGTTTATCCAGACGTCTGTTGTTTCTTCATAAACAATCAGTGGCGTAACGGAATCGGGCACCGCATCTATTAGTTTCTGCCTTTCCATGGCGTCGTCTTCCACAGGTATAAATAAAGCAGGGGGTAGTAGCACAATCTGCAGCCGTGTTTGGGCACGATCCAGCAAGATGGCCCAAGCACTAATAGAAAGGGCAGGAGAATCAGAAAAACAGCAGTAGTTACTACCAAGTAATGCAGTCAAACTTTAACACTCTGGTCATATGCATGAATAACTGGAAGAAAGACCCACTGATATCAAGGGGACTTACTTCCAAGTAGGTGCTCAAGGAGGAGGAAAAAAGAACTATGCAAGGTCATTTGGTGCAGCTGAGGAAAGCCAAGTCCATAACATTTATTTTTTTAAAAAACACATCTGGTCTATATATGTTATTCTGTATGTCTGACTGTTTTTGGAATGCTACTGGCGTTGTGCTAGAGGGCCCTTCCGCTAGCACAACATAGTTTGCATCAATACAATGAAACTGTTGAATACTTCCCTATATCAGTGTGGTGTAGTGGCTAAAGTGTTGGACTGGGAGTCAGGAGATCTGGGTTCTAGTCCCCACTTGGCCATGGAAACTACTGGGTTACTTCGGGCCAAAGACTCTCAGCCCAGCCTACCTCACAGGGTTGTTGTTTTGAGGATAAAATGGAGAGGAGGATTATGGACACCGCCTTGGATTCCTTAGAGGTAAAAAGGTGGGATATAAATGCAATAATAATAATAATAATAATAATAATAATAATAATAATAATAATAATAAATCATCTGTTAGCTAAAATCTTGTTACTTTTCTGTTTTATAGTTCGGTGTCTTGACCATTTTATGGAAGGTAGCATATTCATTTTATAAAGAAAAAAAAAGACATTTTAAAGCTATTATCACATTCAGAATCAGTTATGGGTTACTTCAAAGTTTTATTCCCACATTAACCTGCTAAACCAAGGAAGGGAGGCAGTAAGAAAAAAGCCCGAAATCAGAATGGAAACATTAAAAGGGGGGCAGGGGGCAAGAGCAGGGATTCCGAAACGCCGTTGCAATTGTGGCACTGGGGGGCCCAGGGAAAGCTCTTGCTAAATTGACAGGCACAGCAGGAAGAGAATATGCTCTCCTTCACTGATGGGGGAGCGGGGAAGCATTGACATTTGGGCAATTCTTTCAGGCACAGTCCAAAGCCCTCAAATGCAAGGAGCAACTTAAAAAGTGCATCTCCTATATTTGAATTGCTGATAAAAGAATAAGGTCCACTCAGAAAGGTCCAGATCAAACCCAGGACGCAGACAAGCTGGAGTGTGTTTGGAGGAGGGCAACCAGGATGATCAGGGGTCTGGAAACAAAGCCCTGTGAAGAGAGACTGAAAGAACTGGGCAGGTTTAGCCTGGAGAAGAGAAGATTGAGGGGAGACATGAGAGCACTCTTCAAATACTTTAAAGGTTGTCACACAGAGGAGGGCCAGGATCTCTTCTCGATCCTCCCAGAGTGCAGGGCACGGAATAATGGGCTCAAGTTAAAGGAAGCCAGATTCCAGCTGGACATCAGGAAAAACTTCCTGACTGTTAGAGCAGTGCGACAATGGAATCAGTTACCTAGGGAGGTTGTGGACTCTCCCACACTAGAGGCCTTCAAGAGGCAGCTGGACAACCATCTGTCAGGGATGCTTTAGGGTGGATTCCTGCATTGAGCAGGGGTTGGACTTGATGGCCTTGTGGGCCCCTTCCAACTCTACTATTCTATGATTCTATGAGAGCTGCTGGAGAAACAGAAGCGGAACATGTAAATACGCACTATTTCCCCTCCCGGGTCCATCCTGCTCTGGCAATATACTCCACACCTTCGAACAGGATTTCGAAGGGTTGGACAAGTTCTTTATCGACAACGTCTAAAATCTGCCAGGAAAGAGAAAAAATAAACAAACCGTAGATCAGAAAATCTTTTGCAAAGCTTTCAAAAACATGCTGGTACATATAATCTCAGTTTTCTGAGCATACTCAATTGGGAGTGGGATGGCAGGGGGGCGGGGCTGGAATTCCATCTTGGAAAAAGGATTCCTAAAACTGAATCACAATCTCCTCACTTCTGGGAAACTGTCAGAAGTATCATATGTCTGTTTCACAAGTATTCAGTTCTAAGTCTGTTCCATCCAATTTCTGCACCGGTCTGCTATTTTTTAAAAACTGCATAAAAATATATATATTATTTTTGTATGCCGTTTCCCCTAACATGAGTATTTTGTACGGAACTTTCCCTAGTATAGGCATTTGTGTACACAATGTTCAAGCAGAGAACTGCATCACAAAATCCAGCGAAGCGCACGATCTGAACGGTAACTGTGTTCCAACCGGCATGTAAGCCCAGGAAGTGTGAATTAAACTGGTTCGCTTAAAAATGCAGACCAAATGCAATGCTCCTTGGTGCTTACAGGCCTCCTCCTCCTACAGAATTTCAAGTCTTTCTGGCAGGGGTGCAGAACATCTTTTAGCCTGAGGACTGAGTTCCGTTTCAGAGAAGCTGGAGGCCAAAGAAGCAGGGACAAAATACTAAAAAATACCGACGTGTTGTAGCTTAAAGCACTTACTGCCGGTAACTAAGCCTTAGGAAATGGCTTTGAACTTTTTGGAATGAGGCAAAAGCTGCACAAAAGGCAGGCAAACACCAAGTTATAGGAAGCCAGATTCTGGCTGGACATCAGGAAAAACTTCCTGACTGTTAGAGCAGTACGACAATGGAATCAGTGACCTAGGGAGGTGGTGGGCTCTCCCACACTAGAGGTCTTCAAGAAGCAGCTGGACAGCCATCTGTCAGGGATGCTTTAAGGTGGATTCCTGCATTGAGCAGGGGGTTGGACTCAATGGCCTCATAGGCCCCTTCCAACTCTACTATTCTGTGATTTTATTAAATGACCAGAGGTTGGGGAAAAGGGTCTTGGACTTCTGGGAACCTCGGATGACCAGACTGGGACCCCCAGAGGAGTAGTTTTCTCCCCTGGACCTGAGGGTCTACACCTTTGCTTTGTGGACTGGCCTCATGTTTCTCATCCATTCGCTTTCCACGGGGTTACCGAAATGCCATCAGATGAGAACAGCTTCTAACTCCAAACTGACTTAAGAAAGAAAACGACATTAGACTTACTCTGCCTTCAGCGTCAATCATTATTTCAGACAACTTGAAAGTTACTTTCGGGTTCGCGGTGCCTAAAAAGGAAGACAGCAACCAACCGTCACGAAGCGATCGTGCAACGCAAGGTCCGACTTTCGCTCCCAGCAAGATAGCCCACATATTCACCCAGAAAGAACTAAACTGCCTCATTTGAGCTTGCACCCAGTGCCACGGCACAATCTCCCACCTGTTTTGGGGTACCGAAAGGAATCCGTCCTCCTCGTCTCCAACATGGGGGACGTGACGTGAATGATCTCCACCTCCGACTCGTCATTCTCTTCGTACAGAATTCTAAGGACTTTGCCTCCACCAACAGCTGCTAAGAAGGAAGGACACAGGTCACTTTATCAGAACTCCAAAGAGCAGCCCATTCCGTTGAATGCCTGGACAGATCTCCCCCTCTCCGGGCTTCTTGGCCTTAAGCTTCTATCTGAAACATGGGGGCAGGACTTCAGGCCCGGGCTTCTCCCTGGCCCTCCTGGGGTCCCAATCCGTTCTCCTGAGGGTCCCTGAGAAGACTACGCCCCAAACTCTTTCTCCCAACCACCAATTGGTGGTTTCCCCCAGCTTTTTTGCAGTCCTTCCCGCCATTTTAAAACGTTGAAATGCTTCTCCTAGTGACTGGCAGTGAGAGCTTTAAGCTAAATTATGCTAAGGGTTTTGGGTATTTTAGCCCTGCCCCCTTTCGCCTTGGCCCTCCTCCCCACTGGCTTTCCGCCCTGGAATGCAGCCCCTGAGAGCTTCTCCCCAACTGAATTCGGCCCTCGGGCTGAAAGTGGTTCAGTGCTCCAGGTCAGAAAGACCATCCTCAAAACACCCCAATTTCCTAAGTCTACACTTGTCCAACCTGATTTTGAAGAGAGCACCAAAAAAGACCCCCCCGACGCAATCGGCCATTTCTCCCTTTGACATGAGCTATTTTGTGACTGCTGAACCACTATTTTGTCATTTAGTCTGCAAGGAAAAGCACAAGAATGCTGAAATACATTTCTGTAAATTTAAACCTAAGTGTTTTAAAACAATTACTTTAAACAAAAATAACTTTTTAATTTTTTAAAAAAATGTTAATAAATTAATGCTGCTGCTACCTGCGTTAGGATTTTAAAAAATTGAACATAGGAAGCTGCCAGGTGATATGGAGTCAGACCCTTGGTCCATCTAGGCCAGTATTGGCGACACTGACTGGCAGCAGCGGCTCTCCAGGATTCCAGGCAGGGTTTTTTCCAGCCCCACCTGGAGATTCTGGGGACTGAACCCGCGAACATCTGCATGCAGAGCAAGACTGTACCACTGAGCTGTGATCCAAAGTGATGCCTGAGCAGTACTCAAGGGCCTTGATATGGACCGGATCTCTATTTCTAAATGGGGTAAGGTTCTAGAGAGGCCACATGACTCAAAGTGGGAAGATGACAGAGATGGAGGCCTGGGCAGCTGCTTAGACCAAGTCAAAACACTGGATGATCTAACTCAGGGCATGTCTACACCATCCATTTATCCCGGGGTCAGCTCAAGGTCATCCCTGTGCGTCCAAAAGGGGATCCCGGAGTCAATTGGGGACGACCACTCACTCAGAATCATAGAATAGCAGAGTTGGAAGGGGCCTACAAGGCCATCTAGTCCAACATCCTGCTCAATGCAGGAATCCACCCTAAAGCATCCCTGACAGATGGTTGTCCAGCTGCCTCTTGAAAGCCTCTAGTGTGGGAGAGCCCACAACCTCCCTAGGTAACTGATTCCACCGTCGCACTGCTCTAACAGTTAGGAAGTTTTTCCTGATGTCCAGCCGGAATCTGGCTTCCTTTAACTTGAACCCATTATTCCGTGTCCTGCACTCTGGGAGGATCGAGAAGAGATCCTGGCCCTCCTCTGGGTGACAACCTTTTAAGTAGTTGAAGAGTGCTATCATGTCTCCCCTATTATTATTATTAACGAATTATTATTATTATTGGTGTCATGTCTAGCCCTGCTCCCCCTGTTTTGGAAGGAGGTGTTTCAGGGTAATCAATCAGAATCAGACTCTGATGTAGAGGAGCTGGCGCCAGACACAGGCCAGCCTGTACCAGTGCGGGAGGCAGTTCTCACGGGCTCTTCACCAGCTGGTGGTGAACTCTCTCCAGAGCTTATCTCCTCAAAGGCAAATCATACACACTCAATGGGAAACCAACATTCTTTTGAAGGAGAGAGAGCCAACAGGCTAGCTGACCCTATGGTGCACCGCAGGCTAAAACAGGCGGAGTGAAGGAAGGCGAGAGAAAGTTGGCCTGGCCCAGGCCGCCTCAGAACTAGCCTCTCTGAAGTTAAGGCCCTTTCCATTCTCCTTGAAAGAACAATTGTCTCACTTAGTTTGCATAGTTTTGCCTATGGTCATAATTCCTCTGGTCATAGTTCCAAGAGATTAGACTCTCTTCAGGTGGGAAGGGATGTTTCTTGCTTAAATAAAGCTTTGTGGATTACTTAACAGGCCTCCTTATTGTCTCCCAAGAAGGCGGGAGGTTTTGAGAAACACGACAATTACTATTATGAAATCATGTAATATAATATACTGAACCAAACAAAGGAAAAAAGTAGAAGATATGGTAACAGCTGAGACTTTGAGTGGAATGGTTTCTGTGGATGTGAGGGACCAACCATCATGAAGCAGTGACCCAGAAGTCCAACCCCCCCCCCAAAATCTTATTTTCGCTTAAGACATTCTCATATAGTTGTGTACCTTCAGAGAGGACAGGACAAAGCAAAGGCAATTCCAGTATAATCAGAAAGGAAAAAGCAAAGTAGAAACAGACAATATAGATGGAAAGGAGTCCCTAGAGGTGGTGACCTGCAAAGGGTGTGCAATGTTCTTGTTTCTGCCTGAGCTCAACATGGCGTACACCTGCAACAAGTGCAAGCTGGTGGCACTTTTGGAAGAAAAAGTGAGAGGACTTGAGTGGCGAGTGTCCACCCTCCAAAGAATAAGAGAAGAGACCGAACGGTGGAACTGCAACAGCAACAAGAAGCACATGAGATTGAAGAGCAACAGCCAGCTGAAGCAGAAGTGGAGTATGCTGAGGGGAGGAAAGCCAATGAAGAGGAAACTCTCTGGAAAAGAGTGACAGGAGCAGAAGAACTAGAAGGCATTCTGCACCGGTGGAACCATTAGAGTTAAGCAACCGCTTTCAGCTTCTGGAGGATGAGTCTGAAGGACAGTTTGCAGAGGAAGAAGTACAGGAGACACCGTGCAACAATGAACAAGAGGCAGAAGGTAGGTCAACCAAGAAGAAGAGAAGAGTAGTCGTTGTGGGAGACTCCCTGCTGCGTGGGATTGAAACCCAAGTATGTCGTGAAGACCCATGGACCCATGGACTCGCCAGGTGTGCTGTCTCCGTGGAGCACAGATTAGAGATGTGACTGAAGGGTTACCGAAGCTCATAAAGCCCACGGACACATACCCCTTTCTTCTCATCCATGTGGGAACAAATGATGTCGCCAAGCAGAGCTACGAAGAAATCATTTCAGACTTTGAAGCTCTGGGAAGGAAACTGAAGAACTTTGGGGCCCAGGTAGTTTTCTCATCCATCCTCCCAGTTCTTGGAAGAGGATTAGAAAGGGAAAGAAAAATACTCCCTCTTGAGGCATTCAAGAGGCAGCTGAACAACCATCTGTCAAGGATGCTTTAGGGTGGATTCCTGCATTGAGCCTTGTAGGCCCCTTCCAACTCTGCTATTCTATGATTCTAAGTCAATGCTGACTGGGAGAATCTATGGAAAACTCTCAGGTTCCTACGGTCATGCTAACGTAAGAGGCTGCGTTATCCATTTTAGCCCAGTACTATCGACTCCCTGTGGTCCAAGGCAGAGGCTTTTCCCAGCTCTTCCACTGTGAGCTACCCAGAGAGCTTCAGCTATTGGGTGGTATCGAAATGAAATGAAATCAATTAAATCAATCAGAGATCTTTTTATTGGAGGTGCCAAGGCCTGGAGTTGGGACCTTTTCCAGGCAAAGCACACGGTCTGTCCCTGAGCTATGGAGTCACACTTGCAGAGCGAATGGCATCAGGACAGGCTAAAGAGGGAAGACTTTTTAAATACCTCTGAGGTTGCTTTCGAGGAGCCAAGGAACTCGACCTGCTATCAAGTTGTTGTGTGGACTACCTGAACTAATCAACGTTCAAGGTTCGGACTGGCTCTTCTTGCTAGCAGGTAGATCTGTTGCAAACATCCTCCTCGTTCCGCAGTCCTTAAATAGATGCAGAGAGGGCCTCTTTCCAGTTTGGGAATGTCGTTTTTCTGGGTTGAAGCCCGACAAATTCAGCAGACCTTAACTGGAGCTGGTCCCTGGAATCCTTGCTCACACCCAGTTTGTCTGACCAGCAAGAACTCCAGCACTCAGGAGCCTGGAGATAAAGCAGCCTTCCCCAGCCCGCCAAGTTTTTGGGACTTGAACTCCCAGCTGCCTCAGCTGAAAGCATGGCCAATGGTTAGGAATGCTGGGTGCTGTAGTCCAAAACATCTCAAGGACAGCAGTTTGGTGAAGGCTCAGATAAAGAAGCTCTATATCAATGGACTTTTAAAAAATTCCTTAACAGTTTTCTTCCTGTCCTGCCCCCCCCCACTTTAGATGGTTCTTAAGCTGAAATTGCTGATCAGAATTCGTTTTGCTGGGTTCCTGTCCCTCCCTCTACCCTTTCCCTTGGTGTGTCAGTCATTTTTAGACTTTGAGCCTGCAGTGGAGAGCTTCAGTTTTAAGTCATTTTCATACGGAGCTCGCTCTCTTTAAACACTTTAAAAATAATACACAGTGTGATGGTGGTGGAACTCACAGACAGGACTGCAGGACCAAAGACTTGGACCGAAGCTCTGTCTAGCAAGTTCCCTGTCACAGGCACATGAAGAGGGAGCAATGTAATTCTGACCCCAAAATTAGGGAAGCCTGAGTAGTAATTCTGGCCATCACTACCACAAGAGGGTAGTGATGGCCATTTGTAACATTTCTAACACTCCTGTGCTTTCCCATCACTCCTTCAGCCCTTTTTCTTACGACAGAAACATCCATTAAGATGAAATCGCTGCACCATGTTGTTTGACTGGCAGTGCTAGAAGCCATCCATCTGGCTGCGTTCCTAAACAGGCCCTACCTGGGGGAGTAAACCCTACTGACTCCAGCAGGATGTAATCTGCGTGAAACAGCATGTTTTAAGAACCAAGCTTACACAATCAGCAAACCCATGCGACAGAGGCCTTGCTGGACTGTGCCACTCTTTCAGACTGGAGGTGTGGGATTGGACTCAAGATGGGAGATTCAAGACGGACTTCTTCACACAGCGCAGAGTTAAATTATGGAATTCACTTCCACAAGACGTGGTGATGGCCACCCATTTGGATGGTTTTAAAAGGGGGTTGGATAAATTCCTGGAGGAGAAGGCTCTCCATGGCTACTAGCCCTGATGGTTCTGTGCTATCTCCACTATCCAAGGCAGTAAGCCTGTGTGCACCAGTTGCTGGGGAACATGGGCGGGAGGGTGCTGTTGCACCACGTCCTGCTTTGTTGGTCCCTGGTCGACAGCTGGTTGGCCACTGTTATTATTATTTATTTATATAGCACCAACAATGTACTTTAGGGTGGATTCCTGCATTAAGCAGGGGGTTGGACTCGATGGCCTTGTAGGCCCCTTCCAAGTCTGCTATTCTATGATTCTATTTGGTGCTGTACAGAATATACAAATAAAACAGCAATACCCTGCCTAAAGGCTTACAGTCACTGTGTGAACAGAGTGCTGGACTAGATGGACCCTTGGTCTGATCCAGCAGGGCACTTACGTTCTTGAGCCTGGATACTTGGCCCACTTACTTGGCTCTGCATCTGGACACCACCAGTAGCCAGAGTATCTATCGAACTCCTCCTGCAGCACAAATGTAGCAACCCCAGCGGATTTGGGATCCTCTTCAATGTTTGCAAATTCTACACATGCAATGCAAGAAACACGGTTTTTCAGGGAGAAGGAAAACACAGGGAGAAAGCGCATGACATGCATAACTTGCAAAACTTGCAAATACTTTTGCAAACACTTTTGCAAAACTTGCAATACAGACATTATTCTGTCCAGAACGGCAAGGCGCACCGCGGGGCGTTTGGGGCAGGGGAGGGGACGCATCTCTGTAGACTCTGTGTCCAGAGACATGCGGCACTCCTATACTGCTGGGGTATCCCTTTCAGAGAGGACATGTAATGGGTTGCTGGTTCACATGAAATGCCCATCAGACTCTTTCTCCTCTCACTTGTTCCACTTTTGCAGAAAGCAGATTTGCCATTACAACCAAGCCAGCAAACCATGATTTGAGCAAATTCTCCTTCCTCCCTGCTCAGGCCCTCTGGCATTTACTATTATACATTTTATAGTATGTTTGCTTTAGTATATACTCAGTGGGGAAACCAAAACCATTTGGGGCAAGATTATGCTTTATTCATAATAACGTTTTTATAAAGCAATTAGTGACTCTTCCTCTTAAAGTAAGTTCTCAAGGAGACTCGTATGATAAATATTCTGATTAAGAAAAGCCTGCAATTAACACAGACGGCCGTTCCATCAATACACATTTGGCTGTCTAGACATTGATGCTGCTGCCTAGAATTGAAATTCTTTCCACTTATTATGTCTGTCCTCACAGAGTTTCGCAGCACCAGTCATTTTATTTCTGGGTAGCCCAGTATGTTGTCTCCAACAGTGGTCAGTCCTGAGGTAGCATCTCAAGGAGGGCAAGAGAATGACAGCCATACCCAAACTCCATTCTTGCCTCATGTGATGTTTTGAATCTTCAAGAAGGAACTCTAAGGTTGAATTAGTGCTGGAAGGTTGGAGACTTTGGCAGATACTTGTGAGGGGAGACTTTGTACACTACCAATGTCGCATTTTAAGATAACTACATAGTTAGTTTCCCTTAGCCATGGTTAAGCATCCATGTCTGAATACATGAACTGTGGTTAAGAATTGGTGAAAAGCTAAGATATGAGACTATGGGGCAGTTCAGGTGACACATTAACTCACCATGGATCGTTCAAAAACATGATCCATGGTGGGTTAGCGTGTGATGGGAACCCTGTGGGGTATTTCTACCCATTTTGCTGTGGCCGGGGGGGGGGGGGGGGAGGGGGAATGGAAGCAACCATAGAGTCTTCCAGCAAGAGCAACCACCACTTCTGGTATCATTCTTGCCACCACGAATATTTTCTATGGTAATCGGCCATTTTCCCCCCAATGCATCTGAAGAGGCCCTATGGTTTGAAGTGGGCTTGCCAATCATGACTTGCATTAACTATGGCTGAGGGTTATAGCTGCACTTTCCCCACCTCCCAAACAGGTCTTGCAGGAGTCTCCTTAATACAGAGCCATAGGGGAGGGCTTAGCTTGGTAGGGCCAACCACAGGTTTAATGTACATTTGGTGCCTTAACCAGCGATAAGGCAACAAGCCATAGTTAATGCTAAGTGGTTCCCATTAAGCAGTAAGCTAGGCCAAAGGTAACTTCACCTTTGTGTACAAAGGTCAACCTCCTTTCTTCTTTGGTTGCTAGACTGGAGATCCAGATGTCGTTGCTATGAATAAAGGCAATCCACTTCGGATCCGCCGGACACAGCTTGGGATCCATCCGTATGTTCGGACAACTGGTCTCCACCAAATTGGGCCGCAAAGGCTGTTTCTGTGACGATGATCAAGGAGGAAAAGTAAAATGGAAAAGGCAGTGTTGAATGAGGCAGTTGCTTCCTTGAGGTTCTGAGAACTGCGGCCTTGTGAAATGAGGTCAAATTGTGGTGAAAGTTGGTGACAACAGACAAGGGTTGGGTCTCTGCACACAGTATTAGGGAGTGAACAATTTATGCATTTTTGAAAATGTATATGCCACCTTTCTCCTGAAACAGGACTGAAGGCAGGTTACATTAAATTTGAACTAAACGAAATTAAAACAGAAAACCATAAAAAATATCAACCAAATACATTCCAAATTATCCCTTCAAACCAAGGATGTCTTGGATGCTCTTCTAAATATCTTCCAAGATTAGGCTAAGCAGGGCCTCTGGAAAGAGGGAGCGCCACAGGCAGGGTCCAACAGGCATATGGCGGCGCATCTTAATCACCCACATGCTTAGTTTTTTAATGGTTTTTAATGCTTTAGGTGTGTATGTTCTGTGTTTTAGAATTTTAAATTTTGTGTACTCGTTTTTATCTTAATTTTAGAATTTCTGTAAACCGCCCAGAGAGCCCTGGCTATGGGGGTGGTATATAAGTGTAATAAATAAATAAACAAACACAGTGGGGAAAGCCCCCATAGCAATGCCCCCAAAGAGAGTCTAAAAATGCAAGCAGCTGTGTTGATGCATATTAACAAACCAGTTCTAGCCGTTTTTGTCTCCAGGCCTTTTGTAAATGGGCCTTAATTGCCCATTCAAAACCAAGTCACCCCAAAGTACTTTGGAATTACATCTGGAATAGCTAACAACAATATAGTGTTGCTGGGAAAATCCATTTTTTGCAGATACTGGGAGGATTGCAGCTAAGTTCTATGGGGACGGGGTGGTGGTGGTGGTGGTGGTGGTGGGAGACCACATACTGGCAACACGTGGAATCTGCTTTCAGCACTGAGATCAGGCAGAACTCCCTCTTTGAGAATAAAACGGCCAGTCCAGTATCGTACAGCCCTTATACAAATCTATGGTGCGACCACACTTAGTGGTGTGCAGTTCTGGTCACCACACCTAAAAAAAGGATATTATGGAGCTGGAAAAAGTGCAGAAAAGGGCAACTAAAATGATTCAGGGCTGGAGCATCTCCCCTATTAAGGAAGGTTACAGCAGCTGGGATTGTTTAGCTTGGAAAAAAGGAGGCTAAGGGGAGACATGATAGAGGCGTGCAAAATTATGCATGGTGTGGAGAAGGTGGACAGGGAGACATTTTTCTCCCTCTCCCATAATACAAGAACCCAATGGGGTCATCCCATGAAGCGGATTGGTGGGAGATCCAGGACAAATAAAAGGAAGGACTACTTCACACAGCGCGTAGTTAAATTATGGAACTCACTACCACAAGATGTGGTGATGGCCACCCATTTGGATGGCTTTAAAAGGGGGTTGGATCAATTCCTGGAGGAGAAGGCTATCCATGGCTCCTAGCCCTGATGATTCTCCCACACTAGAGGCATCTCCCACACTAGAGGCCTTCAAGAGGCAGCTGGACAACCCTCTGTCAGGGATGCTTTAGGGTGGATTCCTGCATTGAGCAGGGGGTTGGACTCGATGGCCTTGTAGGCCCCTTCCAACTCTGCTATTCTATGATTCTATGATTATGTGCTCCCTCCAGTATTTGAGGCAATAAGCCTGTGTGCACCAGTTGCTGGGGAACATGGGTGGGAGGGTGCTGTTGCACCATGTCCTGCTTGTTGGTCCCTGGCCGACGGCTGCTTGGCCACTGTGTGAACAGAGTGCTGGACTAGATGGACCCTGGGTCTGATCCAGCATCAGGGCTCTTCTGATGTTCTCACTCTCCCCCACCAGAGGTCAAAGGGCCCAAACCTCAGGGCAAACAGCTGTTCACAGGAGCCCCTGCTACCACCCAATCCCACCGCCTCTGGTGCCACACAAAGGAGGCTGCCTGGAACCAACTCACCGTGAACCCGTGGGGGCCGCCATCTTTCACGTGGTAAATCCCACTGCCAGCTTGGAACAGGAAGGTGCCACTTTCCCGGTGATAATCGTACGAGGAGATCCCAATCGTCCCAATGCGCTTTCTCTCCCGCAACAACTCCTCCTCGCGGGAGTACATCCCATAATCTAGGCTGGCCTGACATGGGGGGAAAGCAACAGAAGAGATGGCCATTCTTATTTCTTCTATCTAACACCACCAGGGGCAAGTTTCAGGCTCCCAGAGTTTTGCATTGTCAAAGAAAATCCTAAATTTGATTCAGCAAAAAAATTCTTATGGTTAACGGGTGCAACGCTATGCAAAGTTACATGAGAAAGAACTCATAGGAGGACAACTGGCATTACCAGTCAGCTTACCAAAGAATAAATGATACAAATTTTACAAAAGAATAAAGTGACACAGAACAAACACTTCCATCCAAAAACATTCACACATTTCTATTTCTAAAATGAAAACATGCATAAGGGTGGACTGCATGAAACACTGAAAACAACTATCTTCAGATTGCAATTCCATGCCCACTTCCCTGGGAGTAAGCCCACTGAACACAGTGGGTCTTACTTCTGAGTAAACATGCTTAGGATTGGGCCATAAATCTCATAGGTTTCAAAAAGGACATACGTCACAGCTAAACTTTGCTGATTTGTACCCAAAGGACTCTCTGGGTAGTGTTCAACGTTAGCCCTATGTAGAGTAAACCCATCGAAATGAGTGAGACTTAATTTAGTCATGACTGACTTAAGTCCCATTCATTTCAATTGGCCTACTCTATGTAGGACAAAGATGATGATAATGATATTTCTTTGTATCCTGCCTTTTGCCCAATACTGGCCCTTACAAAATTTAAAACATATACATTTTAAACCTAGAAAAAGAAATGTACAAAAATTAAAATAATAAAAAAAAATAATAATAAAAAGCATTTTTTAAAAATACAATATTAAAACATTAAATGTTTAAAACACATGACAATTTTACAAGACCTTAACATAGATGGAAGACCAGATTATTCTCCAAAGGCTTGTTGGAACAAAGAAGTTTTTGCCTGCTTCCGAAAGCCCATCAAGGAGGGAGCCAGCCTAGCTTCCCCGGGAAGAGAGTTCCAGAGCACTGGAGCAGCCACCGAGAAGGCCCTCTCCCATGTTCCCACCAAGCGCGCCTGTGAAGATGGCGGGACTGAAAGGAGGGCTTCTCCAGAAGATCTCAAAGCACGGGCAGGCTCATAAGGGAGAATACGGTCTTTCAGATAACCTGGACCTGAGCCATATAGGGATTGGATAGTGCTCTTTCATGCCCTTTTACCTTTTCTTAAGAAAACTACTGCACCTGAACCAAGGCAAGCAACATTAACAGCTCTTCAGATGGATAGGAAGGTCCATCTCAATAAAGGCATAAAAGCTAAAAAATGAAAATAAAAATGGAAAATGCTTTAAATGTTTAATCAGTGAAGAATGTGACTAGGCAGGAGGAGAGCTGGGACATGCACCAGGGCTGTTAAAGGCTCCCGTTGTGACTCCAAGCTAAAGACTTTCATTTTTGATAGCTGCAGCAGCCTCAAACAAGACCTGCCAGCTACCTTGAAGAAGAGGGTGGGGGCGGAAGGTGGAGGGAGGAGAGGAATGACTCACCTGAAAAAGATCCAAGAGAGGCTTCCAGGAGAGCATAAGAACTGCAGCCTTGTTTATGGATTTGGGGATTTCGGAATAGAAAAGTGTGTTTTCCCTGTTCTCGCCAGACATTGCTAAATGTAAAAAACACAAAACACGTGGTGGGTTTTTCTTGTCAGTAAAATGCCATGCAGAGGAATAGGTCAAAAGACCCTGTACAAAGATCCTGTTTGGGGCTTAAAAACACAGTAACTCCTATAATCAAATTAACTTTGAATATTAAAACCACATCTGATGCCTGATTGCATTCTCACATTTTAGACAAACATTGTCTCCAGTCATTTATTTATTTATTTTATTACATTTATATACTGCCCCATAGCCGAAGCTCTCTGGGCGGTTTACAGAACGTAGCTAATCAATTAAAGAATTTTGGTTGGTTAAATTCATCTGCCTCTTGCCAAATAAATTTAAATAAATCTCCCTGTTTACAGAACTGTAAGAGCAAAACCTTAAGACCTGTTGGATCAGACTGAGTTCTACAGTCCAATATCCTTTCGCCACTATTTACCCCTAGCAATTGGTATTTTGAGGTTCACCGTCTCTGAAACTGGAGGTTCCAATGCAATCATCATGGCTAAAAGTTATTGATAGAGTCCTCGTTCCTCTCCACAAATCTGTCCAATTCACTTTTAAATCCTATACCCATATGAAACTGCCCTGCCCAGAAAATCAGCCTCAGAAGCCCTGCCCTCTAGCAGAGGTTAATCAGTGGGTAGCAGGGACGGGGCCTTTTCAGTGGTGTCCCCACATTTGTGGAATTCCCTTCCTTAATAGTTCCCCCTGACCCCTGAAAATTTATTTATTTATTTATTGGCTGGCCCCTTGTATATGATTTTGTCTGAAGCTTTTTTTTTTTTGTCCACCCTAAATTATCCCTGACAGATGGTTGTCCAGCTGCCTCTTGAAGGCCTCTAGTGTGGGAGTGCCCACAACCTCCCTAGGTAACTGGTTCCATTGTCATACTGCTCTAACAGTCAGGAAGTTTTTCCTGATGTCCAGGCGGAATCTGGCTTCCTTTAACTTGAGCCCGTTATTCCGTGTCCTGCACTCTGGGAGGATCGAGAAGAGATCCTGGCCCTCCTCTATGTGATAACCTTTGAGGTACTTGAAGAGTGCTATCATGTCTCCCCTCAATCTTCTCTTCTCCAGGCGAAACATGCCCAGTTCTTTCAGTCTCTCTTCACAGGGCTTTGTTTCCAGACCCCTGATCATCCTGGTTGCCAGGAAGTTCAGATGCTCACTTGGCAACAGAGCACACACCGCAAGGCCTAAGGGCTCCAGGCTCCTTAGGCATAAAGGGCTCCTTGTGAGTAGGACGGCCTGAAGGCTGGATTAACCAATTACAGCTGAGCCTGGGTGGACTCTGGGAAACCAGGTTACATCTGCCCTCAGTTGAGGGTGGCGGCTGCTTGTTTGAACTACACAGGTCCAATGCAACACAGCCTCTTGACCTGTTTTCCTATGCTGACAAACCAACTGTGCTATGGGTACTTGTGGTCTGCAGGTGTCCACAGCCCAGGTGCTTAGTCAGCATAGGAAACTTGCTTTTAGAACGATGTCAGCTTAGAACCACCTCCCTGCGTTTGATCTGGGCTTCGGAAATTGCTGCATTTCTAGAATGCCTTCATTCCTGACTGCTATTGCCAATCACCTGGCGGTGGCCAGCCTATGGTGTACTGGAACATCTTCTTCTCTACCTCAGGCCAGGGGCCAAGTTGGGACTCCCCCGCAGAGAGGACAGAAACCTACCAAGGTAGTAGACCCGGTCCGAGTGGGGCCCTTCTGGATCATTTCTTTGCACGAATGTGAAGTCGTGGGGCGCTTTGGCCATCAGGCAACCGTGGTACTTCCTAGTGTCCATCAGCAGTTTCTTCAGGTGGCTCCAGGAGTACCTCTCCACGTAGAAAGGTTCCAGCTTTGCCTTCTCTCCTGGCACCACATTCTCCTTGCGCTCCGCTGTTTCAAAGATTTCGAGGCCTGGCTGTTCAGTCTCCATTGCTGCTGCCATATTGCATGTTGGGTTCTGGAAGGGAAACCCAAGAACATAGAAACACAGGAAGCTGCTGTATACTAGGGTGACCATGCGGAAAGGAGGACAGGGCTCCTGGATCATTAACAGTTGCCTAGAAAAGGCAATTTCAGCAAGTGTCATTGGTATGCAATGCAACACCTGGTGAAATTCCCTCTTCATCACAACAGTTAAAGCTGCAGGAGTCCTGCCCTCTTTTGTATCTGGTCACTCTAGTATAGCTCCTGCAGCTTTAACTGTTGTGGTGGAGGGCGCATTTCACCAGGTGCTACATGCATACCAATGACACCTGCTGAAATTCCCTTTTCTATGCAACTATTAAAGATACAGGATCCGTGTCCTCCTTTCCATATGGTCACCCTACCAAGTCAGAACATTGATCCATCTAGCCTAGTATTGTTGACACTGACTGGCAGCAATGGCTCTCCAAGGTTTCAGGCAGGATTCTTTCCATGCCCTACCTGGAGAACCCAGGCATCGAACCTGGGACCTTCTGTATGAGGAGTAGGTGCTCTATCACACGGAGCTATGGACCCTCCAAAGAACCCTTCATGAGGGGCATTAACGCCTTATGCTACTACTTGGGCCAGCCTGTATTATACTTATTTATTGATTTTTGAAAATGTATAGTTTCATTTTCATAAAAAAATCCCCGTGGTTCCCAAAATAAAAACCCAACAAAGCACAATTAGATTACTAAAAAGTAACAGTAAAATAAATTCACAAAAAAATACCAATAGTTGGCAGTACTAATAGTCAGGAAATGCCCAGGCAAACAGGTACGCCTTAAGCTGTCAGCGGAAACATTCCACGCTAGGAGCCTGCCTGATCTCAATGGGGAGATGATTCCGTTGTGGGTGCCGCAACGGAGAAGGCCCTTCTCTGCATCACTTCCGATAACACTGGATAAAACGTGGTGTGGTAAACTGGCTTTCCCCCACAGAATGTAAAGAACTAGGCAGGAAAAGGTCTCTTAAATAACCAGATCCTGAGCTGCTTAGGGCCTTAGAAACCAACAATAGTACCTTGAACACGGCTTGGTCTCTAACTGACAATCAGCACAGTACTTTCAGCTCAGGAGTCACATGTGTACGACAAAAAGCTGCACCGAGCAACCTAGGAACTGCATTCTGCACAAACTGCAGCTTCTGGAAAAAATATATCTCAAGGGCAGGCCCACATAAAGTACAGAACAGGAGCCCAGAAACCCAATTCTTCCAGGGACGTTGACATTTACTAACTTCAAGGAACCGTTTTCCACATTGATTCACCTGCCTCAAAACTTCTGGTGCATCATATGAGAAAACAAAGCACATAAATAATAATAATAATAATAATATTTATATCCCGGATTTTTCCTCCAGGAACCCAGGGCAGTTTATTTACATAACCCTTCTCTCCATTTTATCCTTACAACAACCCTGTGAGGTAGGTTAGGGTGTTTTCTTTGTTTTTCTTAATGAATATTACCGACATTATTTCCAGGATGGACAGTTCAAAGTCAGCCTAGCCAGGCCCTGCTGAAAAGGGACGATGGCCAGTGGTGGGCAAAGGGCCTTCTGGAAAGCTTGACCACCAGTGCTGAGGAGCACTTGCTATTTACTGTGTAATCTGTACAGCACCATGTACATTGATGGTGCTATATAAATAAATAATAATAACAACATTCATCCAAAGGACCCACGGTGCACAGAAGGTCACTTTTCCTCCCTGCACCCCCCTCTTCTCTCCCCCCATCCCACCTGAGGTGCTGAGCCCCACTCCGTAAGGACACAGGAAGCTGCCTCGGTCCATCTCGTTCAGTACTGTCAACGCCACCCGTCCCCTAACTGGGTGCCCTCCAGATATTTTGGACTTTGACTCCCTGCATTCCTGACCACTGGCCATGCCGGCAGCTGGGGCTGATGGGAGCTGAAGTCCAAAACAACTGGAAGGCACCAGCTGGGGGAAGCTGCATTCCACTGACTGGCAGTGGGTCCACCCTATGGGGAGATGCTCCCCGGGGCTTTCTGGGTTCCACACCGGGTGAGCTAATGGCTCTTCCCCCGATCTGGGGGAGGACATTGCATCAGCCTCCCCCAATTCCTTGCCGCTGCCCCGCTGGCGCCGTGCCCAGGGCCGGGTCCCTGCTTGGGCCCAGAGGCCATTGACGCGGCTCTTGCCCTTCCACACCTGGGTCGCCATGGCGGAAGGGGGTGGGCGCCTGGGGGGGGGGGGTCGGGAGGTCTGCACGGATGTGGGGTGGGGGCGGCATCCCCTCCCCGCTCAGCCTGCCCGGCACTGACAGCGGGGCGCGCGCGGCGACCCCGGCTCCGTGGGCACAAAGGCGTCGTTGGCACCACCGGCGACGCGTTCTTGGCGAGGGTCTGCCAAGGTGGGGGCCCGGCGCTTCCTCTTCCTCCCGCCCCCCCACACAACCCTGCTACGTCTGAACAGTGGGTGGGGGGTTTCCCTGGCGCCCCCTCCCTCCCTCTCTCTCTCCCCGGCGGGGCTACTCACGGGGGCGCCGCGTCCCGGCCCGGTTCCTGCCGCGGCTGCTCGTGCAGCGGCGCTTCCGCTTCGTCGTCTCCCTCCGGGTCAGGAGGCCTCCGCCGCGGCCAGGAGCGGCGCCCCACGCCCTGCCCGAGCCGGCCCGCCCCTCACACTGCCCCCGCCGGGCACCGAGGAAGCTGGAGCTGGCTCGCGGCCGCCGGGGCGGCGCTAGGGACGCCCCCGCCCGGGCTGCAGCGCGCGCGCGCGCGCCCTCGCCAAGGGGACCCCCCCACCCAGACGGGCCACGGGGCGGAGGAGACGCCCTCCCCGCCGCCCGCAGCCGAGGGACACGCCACCCCACCCCACCCCCATGCACCTAATAATAATAATAATAATAATAATAATAATAATAATAATAATAATAATAATAATAATAATAGAAGCTGGTCACCGCGCTGCTGCTGCTGCTGCACAGTGGTGACATTTGGGCAGGGTTCGGGGGCAGAGATCCAGCCCCCCCACCCCCGGCATTATGAAGCAAGTGAACCAGGACCCACGACCCTCGAAGAGCGGGACTCCTAGGGTGACCCCATGGAAAGGAGGACAGGGCTCCTGGATCATTTAACAGTTGCCTAGAAAAGGGGATTTCAGCAGGTGTCATTTGTATATATAGAGAACCTGGGGAAATTTCCTCTTCATCACCACAGCTACCACATTAAAGCTGCAGGAACTATACTAGAGTGACCAGATTTAAAAGAGGGCAGGGCTCCTGCAGCTTTAACTGTGGTGATGAAGAGGGAATTTCACCAGGTTCCCCATATATACAAATGACACCTGCTTTCCTTTTCCTTTTCAATACAACTGTTAAAGATACAGGAGCCCTGTCCTCCTTTTCATATGGTCACCCTAATAATAATAATAATAATAATAATAATAATAATAATAATAGAAGAAGCTGGTCACCGCGCTGCTGCTGCTGCTGCACAGTGGTGACATTTGGGCAGGGTTTGGGGGCAGAGATCCAGCCCCCCCCACCCCCACCCCCGGCAGTATGAAGCAAGTGAACCAGGACCCACGACCCTCGAAGAGCGGGACTCCTAGGGTGACCCCATGGAAAGGAGGACAGGGCTCCTGGATCATTTAACAGTTTTCTAGCAGTTGCCTAGAAAAGGGGATTTCAGCAGGTGTCATTTGTATGGATGCAGCCCCCCTGGTGAAATCCCCTCTTTATCACCACCGTGAAAGCTGCAGGAGCCCTGCCCTCTTTGGTATCTGGTCACTCTGGTATAGCTCCTGCAGCTTTCACTGTGGTGAGGAAGAGGGGATTTCACCAGGGGCTGCATGCCTGCAAAGGACACCTGCTGAAATTCCCTTTTCTAGGCAACTATTAAATGATACAAGAGCCGAGTCCTCCTTTTCATGTGGTCACCCAGGCGTGGGAATATAATTAGAGCCCTGAAGTTGGGTCAGGCCAAGGGTCCATCTAGTCCTGCACTCTATTCACCCAGTTAGTTTTACCCTACCCTGTGCCTGCTTATCCTACCCTGTGCCTGTTGGCATTCTCTTCCCCTCCTTATTGTTTTACTAGGATTTTATTAGATTGTAAGCCTATGCGGCAGGGCCCTGCTATTTACTGTTTTACTCTGTACAGCACCATGTACATTGATGGTGCTATATAAATAATAATAATAACAACAACAATAACAATAACAGTGGCCAACCAGCCATCGGCCAGGGACCCACAAGCAGGACACAACACAAGTGCAAAAGCACCCTCCCGCCCATGTTCCCCAGCAAGTGGTGAACATGCACAGCAAACCAGGTGTCAAGAGGACAGAGGCGGCAGGAGAGGAGGGTTGTGGGGATGCTTTGATTCAGCGCCTGCCTACATGCTGCTTTTTCCAGTCCTCAAAAGCTGCTGGTGGTGGCAATGAAGGCCGCCCTCCTCCCGTTACCTGCTTCCCCGGGAAGTAAGTCCCATTGGACACAGTGGGGGCTTCCTTCCGAGTAAAGCTGCACAGGAGCAGGCTTTCAACGCACGCCGGATTTCATGCCCGTGCGCGCGCGCGCGTCATTAAAACCAGGAATGGCTGGGAAAGACGAGCCCCCCTCAAGCTAGCGCTCTCCAGATGCGTTGGACTACAAACCCCATCACCGACATTGGCCATGCTGGCTGGCGATGTTAGGAGCTGTAGTCCAACATCGGTGGAGGGTCCTAGCTGAAGAAGATGCTTTAAGGTGGATTCCCGCACTGAGCAGGGGGTTGGACTCGATGGCCTTACAGGCCCCTTCCAACTATTCGGATTCTAAGGTTTTCGAGTCATTCGGATTAGCAATACGAGAGGCGGTAGAGTCCTGAGCGGACAGGGGTAGGGATCACGCCTTTCAATGTTCCAACCCCCCCTCCCCCCCCATTTAAAAACAAAACTCGACACCCCACCCCCCTCCTTGCAAGCACCACAGTAGCGCAGCTGGATAACCATCTGTCAGGGATGCTTTAGTGTGGATTCCTGCATTGAGCAGGGGGTTGGACTCGATGGCCTTGTAGGCCCCTTCCAACGCTGCTATTCTATGATTCTATGATAAGCCTGCAGAGCTGCCTTTCTCTTTGCAGGGAGTGGATGTGGGAAGCGGTGCAGCTCATCCCGCCACGCGGCCTCCGGCGCTCACGGCCCTCCTTTACTTCCGAGGAAGAGGAGGAGGAGGGTCGCGGAAGCGGGAGGCGGCGCTGCGCTCTCTTGCCGGGCGTAGCGTAAGGCGCGCGTGGCGGGGAGCAGCCGGAGGGGAGGGGAGGCGCGCGGCCGGGCGCGCCCCCGAGCCGCGTTGGCGCCGCCCCTGGGCCGGCCCCTTCTCCCGCCGACCTTCCTTCGCCTGGGTTCCTCCTCCTCCTCCTCCTCGGCCCGGCGCTGGCGCTGCCCGAAAGCCCAGAGGAGAGCACCATGCCCATGCCGCCGCCGCCGCGCGCCAGCCTCACCCCGCAAGTGCACTGGGCGCAGCGCCACCGCGAGCTCTACCTGCGCGTGGAGCTCAGCGACGTGCAGGTCAGCGGGGCTTGGGTCGCGGGGGGGGGGCGCGCTCGCGTGGGCGCCCTTGCCGGAGGCGCCCTCCACCCTCGCGCGCTGCCAGGGGTCCCGGGACCCGGAGTCCCCCCGCCCCGGCTTAGGCAGGTGGCGCGCGCGCGCCCTCGGCCCGGCGACACTAGGTGCGCGGGCCGGGGCCAGGCCGGGGCGCCTTCCTTGCACTTCGCACAGCCGAAGGTAGATGGGGGGATTCGGTCCAGGGGGGCTGCTGGCCGGGCCGCCTTCCCACCGAAGGCGGCTCCGTCGCCGGGGGAGACGCGGGGCCGGTGGCGCTCCTCCGCGCGGCTTCGCCCGGGACGGTGGGGTCATGAACGCGGAGGAAGCAACCGGCCGGTTTCTCTGCTCGAGCCCACCGGAGGCCCTCCGGAGGTTTAGGACTACATCTCTCATCATCTCTGACCCTTGGCCGACCTGGCTGGGGCTGATGGGATTGGGAGTCAACGCACCTGGAGGGGCGCCGGGTTGGGAAGGCGGATCTAGAGGGGCCGGCTCTCTTCCCCCTGCCCCCTTGCGGTTTGCCCCCTTTCCGACACGCCGCCTCCTGCTGCTGCTGCTGTTCTGCCCCATGGATCTTGCACTGCCAGAAGGGGCTTGCGCTGTGTGCGGTTTGGAGGAAGGTGGACGGTGCCCTCTTGCCCTGTGCCTGACCCTGATGCCGCTCCTTCCGCTGCTGCTGCTTGATGGCGAATGGCTGTGCTGTTCCCACCTGGCTTTGTGCCCTTCCGTAGGGGCCCTTCTGCCCTATGCAACCCCCTACATCAGGCTTTTGCAGACCCTGTTCTGTTGGGACTGTGTCATAAGACCCTGAAAGCCTGGCTCCAAATCCGTGCCTGATATCGGCCATGGGGTGGATGAGGGCAAATAAATCGAAGTTTAATCCAGACAAGACAGGAGTGAAAGGCCGTTCGGCTGTACTCTCGGACTCTGCCCTGAACCCGGGTGCCCAGGTCTCGGTGGTGGCTAGGAGTGGGTTAGCACAGCTGTGGGCAGCGCATCAGCTGTGCCCGTTCCTAGAGGCGACTGATTTGGACACCATCACACAGGGCTTAGCGACATCCCATTTGGACTACTGTAATGCTCCCCCCCCCCTCCATGCTCCTTAGAATTAAATAGCCCTCAGGGGTGCTGGTGCCATGGCACAGGGAGCAGGACTTCCCCCCCCCCCAGTGATGAACAGCAGATTAAAGTACAATCCAGATAAAAACAAAATTACAATGTGGTTTGTATGGTCTGCCATGTGTGGCTTTTGATGGTTCCTTGTCTCTAATGCTCTGCATCTCCTTCTGCCAATGGATGTACGTACTGCAGCCCATCCTGGTCAGCAACTCCCCCCCCCCCAGATTGCTGCTTTGCAAAGGATTTGGGACGTGGTGGGTCAAGATCTCACCCCGCAAATGATCAGTCTGCCAGCAAGTCTCTTTGACCCTATTCAGACAACACGATAAGCCACGACGGTGAAGCATTTTGAGCTAAACATCAGGGCTTAGCGTGTCGTGTGAACCATTCCTAACCATGGTGGCCACTAAACATTTACTGAAAAAGGGTTAGCGGCCTAACCATGGCTTGGCATGTCGTCTGAGCAGGCCCATTGCCACTGGGAGACTTCTGTTGCCTATGAGCAGGGAGCCCTTCTGCCCCAGGAAGGCATATCGGGATACAGCATGCAGTTGTACTGGAGTCATTTTGGCCACCTGCAGATCCATGCTGAAGTTCTGGGGTGGACAGAAAGTAGATCTCCAGATCTTTTGGGCCTCAACTCCCAGCATTCCTGGCCCTTGATCCTGCTGGTATGGGCTTCTGGGAGTTGAAGTCCCAAACATCTGGAGATTTACCTTCTGCCCACCTCTGCCGTAATTCATGCAGAAACTATTCAAGGCCACTTCTTGCAACGGCATCTTGCCCCCTTCGGTAATTTAAAAATGTGCTGACAGTTATTTATTCATCTATCAAATTTATGTAGCATCCCTCTGGCCAATGTCATTGGGATGATGTACAGTCATTAATAGCAAATAAAAGTCTTACTAGATCCAAGCAAAGCTCTTTCCTCTGTGTCTGCAGGATCCGGACATCACAATTACAGATAATGTGCTCCATTTCAAAGGTAAGTTAGTTTTCAGTCCTGCCTTTGAGAAGGGAGATCTTCTTGTAGTTTGCCAATTAATTTTGCTGGTTCAAGCAACTTAGCCCTTGCTCATGTGATTCTCAAATCATGTAGGCTGTTCTGCAAAATTGCAGGTGTGTACATTTCCAAGCAATAGTTCTGGTGTTGTAACTATAGGGTTGTCTTGCTATCGGCCCTGCTATCACACAGGCTCATGGCTCAGTGGTAGAAGGTCCCAGTTTCATCCCCAGCATGTCCAGGCAGGGCTGGAAAAAATGCCTGCCTGAAACCCTGGAGAGCTGCTGCTGCCAGTCAGTGTCGACAGTATTGGGCTAGATAGTTCCATGGTCTGGCTCATTGATGCAGGCTGATCAGCGGTGGGACAGATTACCTTGGGAGGTGGTGGGTTCTTCTCTGAAAGTGTTTCAGCAGAGACTTGATGGCCGTCTGTCAGGGATTCTTTACTTGTATCCTGCACTGAGCAGGGGTTAGACTAGATGTCCTCAAGATCCATTCCCATTCTATGAATGCAAGGAATACTACGATTCATTCTATGAATCCTAGGAATGCAAAGAATGAAGTATTGTAAAGTATTCTGCGCACAATTAAATACTATAGAATTAGTAAATAATATGCAATATCTTTCAAAAATAATCTACCATTTACCCCTATTTTTTTTTTTTTTTTTTTTTGCTTAATCTTTTCTTTTTTAGTGGAGGACCCCTATGATTGCATTTTACAGCCTTATTTTTGGACATAATTTTTGAAAACCTGAGCTCTTCACCTACAAGGCACTCTGAGTAAAATAAATATTTTAAAGATGGTTGGCAGGCTTTATATTCTAACGTTCCTGTTCTAGTGCTGTATTTTCACTCAGGTACAGAATAAATCCTCATTTAAATAAGGTAGCAAAATTTCCATCTTTCCCTAATTGGTTCGGCTGAAGGTAAACAACCTTCATAGCAACGTTCTCTTTTCTCCAGCACATTCTGTGTGGTTACCGTGGGATTTTAGAACAGGAACTACCGTAACCTTCATTTTGAAAGGTAAATGGGTTCCTATGTAAATGCCTTGTTTGTTTTGGACAGGGCTCCTGTTATGAATTTGCCTTATGTCTAAGGCAGGGGTAAGCATTCTGGGTACCCTGCAGATGTTTTGGACTACAACTCCCATCAGCCCTAGCCAACAAGGCCAATGGTTGGGGATTATAGGATTTGTAGTCCAAAAAATTCTCTGGAGGGCCCAGTTTGTCTATCTCCAGTCTAAGGAGCAACCCTTTGTGTTACCTGCATAAACTGCCACATTGCATCTCACGTTGTAAAAGGGTGTGTGTTGAGCACAAATTGGCTTGAAATGCTTGATGTCCATGCATTTCTCGTAAACTCTGTAATCCTTCTAAATTTTGGCTTGTGACACCAGAACCGATGAGCGTTTTGGCTCCTTGCCTAGTAGGCATGCATGCGTGCCCACGCCCGGATTCATGACTATGCCCAGAGGGATGCCCAGGATCTGGTGCCACTTGCCTGCTTCTCATCCCTGCCTTTTTATTCTTGTCTCTGTGCTGGGCTGGTGTCTTCTGTTTTTAAAAAATGAGGGCAACAGTTTGTCCGTTAACTTGGAAAGCCTTCTGAGAAGCAGGCAACATGTAATTAGAGGAGGTTAAGATCTGCTACAATTCTATTACCGTTTTTAGAATTCTTAAAATAATAATAATAATAATAATAATAATAATAATAATAATAATAATATATTTATTTATTTCTTACCCGCCTCTCCCTCTAGATCGAGGCGGGGAACAGCATTAAATGCAACAATAGAATACATAAAACTGGTTAAAAGAGCATATAAAACCGATACAATAGTAAAACAACAATCACAGCATCTTAAAATTCTTAGGTTTAAAATTCATCTGGTTAGGCCTGCCGGAAGAGACTAGTCTTTATGGCTGTCTTCAACTCGGAGAGAGTGTTAACCTGATAAATCTCCTCCGGCAGGCCATTCCACAGTGTGGAGGCAGCAGAAGTGATGGTCCTCTGGGTCACGGTAGACAGCCTAGTTTTTGCTGACTGGAGTAAACCCTTCCCAGAGGACCTGCATGTGTGGGGCAGATTGTACGGGAGAAGCCGATCCTGCAGGTCACCTGGACCCAAACCATGTAGGGCTTTAAAGGTAATGACCAACACTAAATAGAACATGTTTCTGTTTTTCTAGCTCAAGGCCATGGTGCCAAGGGGGACAACGTGTACAAATTTCAAATTGAGTTCCTAGAACCAGTAAAGCCACAGGTAAGGGTTTCTGTTTCTTCCTCTACCCAATTTACAGATGGAGCATTCTTGAATTCATGTATTCAAGGGAGCCCTTTGCCTTGCTTTTGGAGATCTGGAGGTGAGTCAGTTTATAGTTTGCACAGCGCATGGCATTTGATTTAGAGCGAATGTGTGGGTGAATACATCCTGTGTAACCCATATGCTTTAGCAGAAGTCATAGACCGGGTTCGCATGTAACGACAGTGCAGAATTCGGGTTGAATCGTGCGTTGCCATTACATGCAAACTCTGCATTATGGTTTAACTATGGCCACAGCTAGACCTAAGGTTTATCCTGGGATCATCCATGGTTTGCCCCTGCCTGAGCACTGGATCCCCTGTGTGTCACCTAAATGAACAGGTTTGACCCCTGGACGATCCAGGGATAAACCTTAGGTCTAGCTATGGCCTATGTATTACTGTAAAGGATGAGATGAAACAAGCCATGCTGTTCATTAATGGGGCTTGATTGGCTGTTGAATACAAGTGTTGGTTTATTAACCCATGTTCCTGATTGGTTCTGGCTCTGCTTATAAGTGCTATTGTAACATACTCTTGTTGGTGTTTCACGTTTTAAGATCTGTTTATATATGTATATATTTAAAAATTTTAAAGCTATAATATTTTACATTTTAAAATTATTATTTTTAAAAAAAATCTACACATTTATAAACTGGATGCGCTACTAGTGTTCATTTGTTTTGTTTTTAACTATGGGTTGTTAAACATTAACAACCAAGGATAAAAATCCATGGGTTGTGAACTCTAGGTTGTTGGTGGCTAACAACCCATAGTTCAGCCATGCCGCAGGGTTCGCACATGAGCACAACCCACTGATACTCAACCCATATTCTGGGTTGTTGTTACGTGCAGTCAAGGTCATAGTGTTGTGCCGGTTGTGCACCACTAAGCATTTGTGTGTTGAAGCCGGTGCTGTCATAATGCCGTTGCCCTCAGTACTACGTTTAGTGTGATCCTATCTGGGGCTGCTTCAAGAGCAGGGCGTTAGCCTCTTGACGCCTTAACAGATCATGTGATAGATTTTGCATGTCATAGCAAGCAAGGCCTCCTTACTTATTGGAGGAAGCTCAGCCTGTTAACTCCTTGGCTTTTGAGGACTTCCAAGATAAAAGCTCACAGCTTGAAGGATTTTGTGGGAGCAGTGGTTATATGTGTGGATGTTAAATGTTAATTAGTTTAGGTTTTATTATTAAGCAGAATCTGCAACAAAATGCTGCAGCGTGTCCTCACCTCTCTACAGGAGTCCTCCTGCTCACGTGCTGGCCACGCATGCCCTCTGCAGAGCACCCCATCCCACACTGGCCTCTGGGTTTTCTTTTCCAATTGACATTCAACGTTCTGTGGCCACTGAGTATGCTCAGTCTTCTTTGGGCTGAGTTTGGGGTTGTCGTTATATTTCTGCAAATCCAGGCAGGGCGGGTGTCCCTCAAGCAGTCTTGTCTCCCAGCAGCTTTGCTTTGGCTCCTGTCGACACTCAACCACTTAAATTCACTGTGAGAATCAGTGGTGGAGCACCAAGCTACTAGGTAGACAAAATCAGTTGTGCTGGATTGCTCAATAGTTATTACATCCTCACTAGAAATTCTGGTTAGTCAAACCAATCTGACAAGTTTGGAGGTTGTGTTATTAGCCAATGAAGCAATCCTCTCCCATCCTGCCATAGGCAAGACTGTTTAAACTACAGGATAGCATCCCAGATCGCTTGATTTCTCTTGTCCTTAGTGAATCCTTTGCAGGCAGGTCCATGGCTCCACTTCTTAGCACTGTTTGCCTGACTCCTTCAAAGGGAATCGCTGCTTGCCTGGCTCTTAAATTATCCTTTGCCGTTTGTTCCCCACTGCAGAAATTAGAAACTTTAAAGCACCTTTAGAAACTTGAGCAATTCAGATTTCTATGCCAAAATTTCGGTTTCAGCAATAGAGGTCAAAACCCTCACAGCACCTCCTATCTGCCACTTTCAGATATTTCAGGCTTCCCACTTCTGAAAGTGATGTTTTGCAATTCATCTTGAGTAGCTTCCAGCCACTCATGTGGAGGAGCAACCCCCCCACACACAAACATACTATGCACACGAGCAGGCATTAAAAAGGTCATGAAAAATCCACCTTCATTATGAAGATGATAAGGCAGTTGGAAAGGTGTCGGGGGTGGGTGGAATCATCCATGCTTATAGATAGCCGCTCAACTGGTCACTTTTGAGAGGTAAGAATGTCCCTACGTGAGAATTTGAGGCATTCCATGCCCATCACCAATTTAATACATGACATTGTAAGCAAGGATTTTCAGCTGTTAATATATAGAAACGTATCTACAGGCAAAAAACCCATAAAGACTGGGTTTGGGACTTTTTCACACCACGGTTGGTTATTCGGCCGAAATAACCAACGCTGCGCAGAGTTGATTATTTGAACCACTGTTGGTTATCGTGTCATCTGTCGGAGACTGTTGACTATTTCGTCGCCCACAGTTGGTTATTTTCAGCGACTGCAGAGTCCCCTGGCAAAAGCGACCGAAGTGATGGAGTTTGGAGGACCAGTGGGAGGACTGGGGGAGGGGAGAGGGGGGATGTGTCAATCAAACACACCATTGACTAATAGTCAACTTGATGCTGCCTTAATCCACACCATGGTGGATTCCATTCATGTCATGTGGAGAGTACCCCCTTGATAATCATCCATGGAGTTAAGTATTAACTCACCATTGACTATTGTGTTGTCAGAACGCAGCCAAAGAAACTCAGCACAAACCAATTTCTGCCACACTAGTCTGGAAATTTGTTCAAAGTTACATTTCCTGTAAGAACTGCTCATCTCACCCACCAAGCCCTAAAAAGGAGATGTAGTTTACCTAGAACAGACATTAAGGGCTCATTTTGAAGCTTCCAAGAAGAAATCACATGCTGTGTCAACATTAGTTTTAAAATATAATGGATATGAATACGAAAATTCAAAGCCCTAAACGGCTTGGGGCCAGGCTATCTATATAGACTCGTATATGCGCAGATAGCCTCAGAGTATCTTCTTTTCCTTCTTTAATTCCAGCTGTGAATCCGTCGTTTCTCTTGTTCCATAATAATTGTCTCTTAGTCCTTTGGGTTGCCCCACCTGCTTTGTGCATTGCCAGCACCTACATTTGATAATTAAACATTTGTTAAACTCATTGAAGCCCCGCCTTTAATATGGAATAATGTACGTGTCCTCCTAAACTACCTACTGGTTTCTTGGAAGTTAACGCAAGGGTCAGTGCAAATGGATTTTCCAAGCCCTTGTGACAGCTAAAAGTTTGACACTGGCTCCGTTCAGGCAACATGTTTCTCAACAGCGGTTTTAGAACTCCATGGCGGAGTTTTTACACCACTGTTGAGGAATGTGTTGTCTGGCGGGAAAACTCCACACAATGGAGTTTTTTTTAAAAAAAAAAACACGTCACGCAGAATATCCATGCTGTGTAGAGGAGAGTTCTTGCACAACGGGTGTGTTGTGTGGAGGGCTCTGTGGAGTTTTCCATTGCGTTGAGTTGACTTTTCCCACTGGCTACAGAGTTCCCTGGCAAGAACGGCAAAAGGAGCGAGGGTCGCTCTAGGAGAGCCACCAGGATTATTTTTTCACAGCAATGGCTGATGGGATACCATCGGGAGGACCAGGGGAGGAGAGAGGGCAGAGGAACTGTCAATCAAACGTCATGTTGACTTTTACTCAACTCCACAGGAGCCCACAGTCACACAACGGTGGAGTTAGAACATGTTATGTGGGGAGTACCCCCTAGAAACTTAACAGTTGAGTGGAGTTTTCACACTTCGTTGACTAACATGTTGTCTGAACTGAACCATTATTACATTGGAAGGATAAATGTTCACCTCCTATAATGCAATGCACTAAGGACTTAACAACACTATCAACATATGAACGAGTGGTATATATAGATGCCACTTGCAAGTGGATACATAAATGGATATTTGGTCTGATTTTTTTTGAAACCTATGCATAACTCCACCTCTTTTTTTTTTTTACTCCTTATAGCTCCTTTATGGCCTAAACTCTACACTTACACACAGATCACAGTCCTGGCTCTTGAAGAGGCAAAATTATGTTTGCTGTATTGTTTTGGTGGGTGGCATTTTTAAAATAGGAAATTTCCCAAGGGTGACACGGTAACATCCGGCAACATGGTCAAACTAGACAACAATTGCTGAAAAGCACTACTTCACAAATTGCAAGGTTCTCCTACAGTCTACTCGACGTTGTAGACTTGTAGCTTGATATGTACGAATTTGCAAGGTTGAGGTCATATTTGTTAAATGTTTGTGTGTTTTGTGCACACCGGTGATAGCGTTTGTGTCTTGGGTTTTCAGCAAAGTCACTTTTCCCTTAAATTGAGCTTCTGGTTTCTGATGGTGCACTGTGGTTCTGTCCTTTCAGCCAGCCTATAAAATGACCCAGAGGCAGTTGAACATCACAGTGAAGAAGGAGGTGAGCCACTGGTGGGAACGGCTGACCAAGCAGGAGAAACGGCCCCTGTTTCTCGCTCCCGATTTTGATCGTTGGCTGGACGAATCAGATGCTGAGATGGAGCTGAAAGCCAAGGTAAGGCCCAGCCGGTGGTACAAGTGAGTCATGCAGCTGTTCTTAAACACTCATGGGTGTGTTAGTGTTTGTTGAGTGGGTGGTTGCCAGTTCTCCAATATCTCCAGATAGGGCTGGAAAAATTCCTGCCTGAAACCCTAGAGAGATGCTGCTGCCAGTCAGTGTTAACAATACTGGGCTACATGGACCAATAATCAGACTCAGTATAAGTCACTATCGTGTGTTCACCCTGAACTGGGCATGTTTAGCCTGGAGAAGAGAAGATTGAGGGGAGACATGATAGCACTCTTCAAATACTTAAAAGGTTGTCACACAGAGGAGGGCCAGGATCTCTTCTCGATCCTCCCAGAGTGCAGGACACGGAATAACGGGCTCAAGATAAAGGAAGCCAGATTCCAGCTGGACATCAGGAAAAACTTCCTGACTGTTAGAGCAGTATGATGGTGGAATCAGTTACCTAGGGAGGTTGTGGGCTCTCCCACACTAGAGGCCTTCAAGAGGCAGCTGGACAACCATCTGTCAGGGATGCTTTAGGGTGGATTCCTGCATTGAGCAGGGGGTTGGACTAGATGGCCTTGTAGACCCCTTCCAACTCTGCTATTCTATGATTCTATGATTCTATTTTTTTCCTGCATTCAGCAGGGGGTTGGACTCAATGGTCTTATAGGCCCCTTCCAACAACTATTCTATGATTCTCTGTGTGATTCCGAATTCATTGGCTCTACACATAGAGTGGCTATTGTTATCAAGCATTGTTTATTAGGAACGGACACCAAAGGCAGGGGTCAATTTGCTTAGGAAACAAAAAAGGCAGACTCTCCGACTTGCAACGTGGTCGTTATGACGTTCTTTTGAAATGTAACCACTAGAAGAGCTTTTGAAATACTCCAGGTTGGTGGTTCTCCTCCTCCTCCTCCTCCTCCTCCTCCTCCTCCTCCTCCTCCTCCTCCTCCTTTTTTAAAAAGCAATAAAATCTGGCTATATTTTTAATCCGTGCTGAAAATCCTGACGGCTTCCACAGCCATCTGAAATGGGGGCCCTTACCCCGTGCCTGTTGATGCCTTACCCATTCTTTCCCTGCCACTGAGGAGCAGGGTTTGAAGCAGCGTTAAAGCTGGTCTGCTCAGGCTACATGGCGTGCACTGTTGGAGACCCGGATCGGGGTGCAACGGGAGGCAGGGTGGGCATGTGTAAATTAAAATAACGCAGATGCTTTAAGATGCTGCCAGCCATGGACATAGTTAAATTATGGAACTCACTACCACAAGGTGGAGTGATGGCCACCAATTTGGATGGCTTTAAAAGGGGGTTGGATAAATTCCTGGAGGAGAAGGCTCTCCATGGCTACTAGCCCTGATGGTTGTGTGCTGTCTCCTGTATTCAAGGCAGTAAGCCTGTGTGCACCAGTTGCTGGGGAACATGGGCGGGAGGCTGCTGTTGCAGTTGCACCATGTCCTACTTTGTTGGTCCCTGGTCGACAGCTGGTCGGCCATTGTGTGAGCAGAGTGCTGGACTAGATGGACCCTTGGTCTGATCCAGCATGGGACTTATGTTCTTATGTCTCAAAGAAGATCAGTCATAAATCCTGGCTTGTCCCTTTCGACCGCCTTGTTACCAAGTTGCCTCGTTGGGAGCTTCTGTGTTCTCTTTGAGAAAGCTTGCCGAGTACTCTTCTGAATTCTTCTATTTTTTTTGTTTTTGTTAATATTCTGTCCGTTTGTTTTTCGTCGGATTCCTTTTCAACTGGACCACGTGGCCGTTAAAGCCCCATTCTGCAAGTGTGTGGAATGTGGAAGTAAGCTTCCCCCAACTGACGGACATTCTGTTTGTTTACTGTGTTTGGGAGAGACGCATATGGTTGAAACTTGTTGGTTTTGTATGGGATTTACAAAACAGACGAAACGCCATAGAATCATAGAATAGCAGAGTTGGAAGGGGCCTACAAGGCCATCGAGTCCAACCCCCTGCTCAATGCAGGAATCCACCCTAAAGCATCCCTGACAGATGGTTGTCCAGCTGCCTCTTGAATGCCTTTAGTGTGGGAGAGCCCACAACCTCCTTAGGTAACTGATTCCATTGTCGTACTGCTCTAACAGTCAGGAAGTTTTTCCTGATGTCCACCCGGAATCTGGCTTCCTTTAACTTGAGTCCTCAGAGCGCTCCTTTTTCAAAAAGCATTGGAGGCCGCAGATCAGTCAAAAAATCCTGCAAAGACAACTAAGACTGCTTCTGTTCACCAAGTACCTCCTCCGGGTTCTTGGGTGTTGACCCTAGCCATGAGTCACCCCGAATCTCCTGCATCAACCCGAACTCTAACTCTCGCCACTGCGAAAAAGATATCAAAAAAGGCCAGAACGGCACAGCCACCGGATGGAGGGCATAAAAAGAAGAAGAAAGGCAAATCCATGAAAACTCTTTCTACAAAAAACCACACTGTTGCACATCCTGACCCCCCTCCTCCAGTGTTGGGATCGCCTAAAACACAATTGCCTCCTTCGGTACCGACAGCACAAAATGCTCTATCCGTACCAAGGACGAAGCGACTGCCCATGGCGTCGTTGTCAGAAGGGGAAATAAGAGATACATCCCCTTTGAGAATGGGAATGCCCAAGAAGCCCAAGAGCGTCAGGATTATGACCCTTGGGACCGAAGGAGGAGGTCATCCCAGCCTCTTACTCTGACGCGCTCCAGCTAGATAGGCAAAAAAACCAACAACGCCTGTCTAGCAAGTATGCAGAGGGGGAGGTACGAAAAGGCAAATATCTCTGCCGCTCCTTCCATTGTGCACATGGTGCTGGAAGTTTATGAGTTTGGAGGATTACAGGCATCATGTAGGATTGCGCCCTGAGTGTCCTTTTGCAAGCCTTGCAGCCTTAATCATCTGTACACAGAATTATAATACTGGCCCTACCGGCAAGGATTGTCATAGCTGTCTTCAACTTGGTGCCCTCGTGATGTTTTGGATTCCATCTCCCAGCATCCCCGGCCATTGGCTATGCTGTCTGATGGGAGTTGGAGTGCAAAATATCTAGAGGGATATCCAGCTCGGGGAAGGCTTGAGCGAAGCACTTTGAACACTTGTAATGTGTTATTGAAAGGCTAAGAATTATTGGGCGAAAGGGACAGGTTTGGATTGTGTCATATTTAACTTGTAGAGAAGGATGTGCAACCAAATGGATTCATAGAAAAATGGCGCTTGTTTATTAAGCTTTGGAATGTGAATTTTCAAGATGATATACAACCATATGTGTTTTATGTAGCTTGATTTATTGAGTCGTGCTATATATGTTTTATGTTATTGATATATTTTGAAAGGTATTTCAGTGGTAAGAATGCATTTCTTTTGTTTAATAATTAAAAGAATTAAACAGAAGCAAGTTTTGTTGAAAGGTGCAACCGTAATCTGGTTATCGCAGTTGCAAACAGAAAATAATAATAGTTGCATGACAATGTGACGTTATGTTCAGCTTGTATCAGGCGTGAGCGGGGTTTTGCAGTGACGTGACCTGAAATTGAGTGTCCACTTCCAAATGCTACTAATGCTCTTTAAATCTGTCTTGCTAACTTTTAGGAGGAAAAAAGGATTAACAAAATCAACATAGAGAACAGAATCCCCAAAGACCGTGAGTGGCTGTGCTTTTCAGCTAGCAAATGTTTTCTGCTTCAGCAGCAGCTTCTGCACTAAATCATGATGCTGTCCAGTCCCTAATTGCAAACTGTGTACTAGTTATAGGGCTGATGCAAATCCCAGCGTGGAAATCCTTTTAGGGCTTAAGCCAGGTTGATCCACAAATTAAGGGAACTGAATAAGAGCCGCTGATTCATTGTTTATAAAAGTATAGTAACTCGTAAGGCTGTACTATCTCAGATATCACAGGGCTCGAAAAAGTACAGGAAAGGTAAACTAAAATAAGCAAGAGGCTGGACCCTATGAGGGAAGGTTACAGCAGCTGGGATTGTTCAGCTTGGGAAAAAGGAGGCTAAGGGGAGACCTGATAGAGGTGTACAAAATTAGGCATGGTGTGCAAGCCTATATACATCAGTTGCTGGGGAACATGGATGAGGGGGTGCTGTCCCGCTTGTGGTTTTCCCACGGGCAGCTGGTTGGCCGCTGTGTGAACAGAGTGCTGGACTAGATGGACCCTTGGCCTGATCTAGCACTGACCTCCTTATGTTCATCTATGATCTGACGTGAAGAACGGTACATTTAATGGGCCTTTAGGTTAATTTGCCATTCCATGTGTGAGAATGTAGTTTCAATGTAGCTGTGGGGCACATCAAACCCTCCCACGCGGTGTGGTCCTTGGAGCACCGCACCACCTGCCCTCTCAGATGCTTGGATTTGTCTTGAGACCACAGGTGCTCTAAGGCAATTGGAAGGCCTGCCTTGCAGTTACCCAGGGGAGCGTTTTCTAGAGTCGAGGATGTCTTCTGCCACTTACCCTCTGCTCTGCAATGGCTTGCAGCTTTCCGACACTTGAAGAGAGGCTACCTGTTCATGTACAACCTGGTGCAGTTCCTGGGCTTCTCCTGGATCTTCGTGAACATGACGGTGCGGCTGTTCGTGCTGGGGAAAGGCAAGTGGGGGCTGGTCTTTTCCTTTTGAGTCTTGTCTCTAGTGGCTGGTGCTCAGCTGCCCGGATGCCTGGCATCGGGTTCAGGGGCCCGTGCAAGAGCATGGCCTTGGTCCAGCGCCAGGCCCTGGCTTCAGCTGCTTGCAGTTGGCCTCTTTGGGAGGGGCTGTGGCATGCAGGAAGGAGGAGCCCTTCTCCGCATCCCACCAATGCAACATATACGTTATGTTGGGACAAGGGAGAGGGCTTTCTCTGTTGTGGCACCCCGACCGTGGAATGCCCTCCCCTTGGAGGCCCGATTGGCGCCTACGTTGACTGCATTTTGACGCCAAGTAAAAACATGGCTTTTTAACCAAGCCTTTGATGGTTAAACTCACTGGCACATTGTTTTAACTGTTTTAACTGCATCTATTGCTTTTAAATTATATATTGTTTTAACTTGGATCATGGTTTAATTTGTTTTTAACTGTGTATATTTATTGTTTTATACTGTATGTTTTTATCTATACGCCGCCCTGAGATCTTAGTGATATAGGGCGGGATATAGATATTTTAAATAAATAAATAGTTGATCCTCATCTGGTGTCAGGAACAGACCTTTGTTTGCATCAGAGCTGTCAGTCGACAATACTGGGTCAGCTGGACCAGTATTCTGTCCCGGTATAAAGTGATGCCAACATTAGGGTGACCACATGGAAAGGAGGACAGGGCTCCTGTTCCTTTAACAGTTGTATTGAAAAGGGAATTTCAGCAGGAGGCATTTGCATGCATGCAGTACCTGGTGAAATTCCCTCTTCATCTCCACAGTTAAAGCTGCAGGAGCCCTGCCCTCTTTTGTATCTAGTATAGCTCCTGCAGCTTTAAATGTTGTGATGAAGAAGGAATTTCACCAGGGGCTGCATGCATAGAAATGACACCTGCTGGAATTCCCTTTCCTACACAAATCTTAAAGATACAGGAGCCCTGTCCTCTTTTCTGTGTGGTCACCCTAATCAACATTCAAAACCACATGTCCTCTGCTCCGGGTCCATTTCTGTCATAAAAGCTCCAGCTAAAGGAAGCTGCAGGCGGCCCGTCAACGACAGTGTCTCAAGATTGTTGAATGTGGGCCCTGGAGCAGGAATGGTTGAGCATTTGCTTAATTAGTGTCAGTAACAGGGTGTGGGCCCTGTGCACAAAATGGGCAGGGAAGATCATATTAACAGTTATTAAAATGTTAAATTATGTAACCTTTAGTTGTTTGAAACCGAAAATACAGTTTGCTTGCAAGTTGGTGGATGAAAAGCGAGATACTAGCTTGATCAGAGGCTTAGTGAGGGCAGCAGACCAGGCAGAATGCCTGCCTTGCCACTGCTTCTCATTGGTGCGGTTTTATTTATAAATCTGCTCTGTATGGTCTGGTTCCAAAGGGCTTCTTTAGAGGCACAGGCAGCGGAGTTTTAGAGATTCGTTTTGTTTTCGCTGAGCAGCAGGGCACCCCCCCACCGCCCGTGCTAACTTTTGAAACTCATTTCTAAAACATTATTTGCTACATGGCTGGATGGAGGCACGGACTCAGTCGCATGGTTCTTTGTCCCCTTGTCTGTATTGCCAAGAGTTCGGATAGTGAAACGTTCTTCATCTGCTGTCAAATCGATGCTTAAACTGAACCCTTGCCTCTCCTTCCAGAGTCCTTCTTCGATACTTTTCACACGATGGCGGACATGATGTACTTCTGCCAAATGCTGGCGTTCATGGAGATTGTGAACACCTTGATAGGTCTAGTCAGAGCTCCTCTAGCACCTGTAGTTCTCCAGGTAGGCTTGTCAAAAAAAAAAGAGGCTAGCGGTTACTACTTAACAGGGGGTGTGTTTTGAACTCGACACGGGCTGAAGGGTTTTGACCACTGACTCATACTGACTCATGAAGGGTTTTGACTCACTGCCTCTCATTTCATTTCATTTCATTTATTGCATTTTTATACCGGCCAATAGCCGAAGCTCTCTGGGCGGTTTACAAAAATTAAAAACTACAACAATATTTAACAATGTACAAATTAACAATAGCACAATAATATTCAAAATATACTAAATACACATGTACAGCAAAACAAACCAGGTAAGGAAAAAAAAGCCTTCAGCTCCAGCCTTGCTTTAATGTCTCCAGCTGGGGGGAGGGAGAGGGGAGCAGGTGGAATAGCTCACCCTTGATGGTCCAGCATTTCTCCCCCAGAAGTGTGAACATCAGGGGGGAAGCTTTGGCAGAAACCTCCAGCGGCTCACATGCGCTCCTTTCCCTGTGACTTGGTTTGCGCATTGGATGGAGTGCTGAGGTTCAGGGTTAGGGCAAAGGGCTCTCCCAAAACCTCAGGCTCCAGGGGAAAGAGGCTTTCTAGGAGCCCCTTGCTTGTATTTCAGCCTGGGGGAAAGTAGCTTGGGTCGGGATGAATCGTGTGTTTTGGGGATGGGGAGTTCTTGAGATCAGGGCCAGAAGGAGGGCCTTTGGGGAAACGGATTTGGCAGTGCGCCCCCAACAGTCTGTCCCTGTGGTTCCGAAGCACGTGCCTTCCCACGTGTGGACATTCAGTCCCTTTTCCATAAGTCAGCAGAGTCATGCCATGAAGTTGTAGACCAGGGGATGGGATGGGGGGCCCTTGGACTGGGGTCCCAATCCAGCCCTCTAGGGTCTCCCAGAAGACCATGGCCCCTTTCCCCTTCGAACCGCCAATGGCTTGGTGTTTTCCTGGTATTTGCACAGTGCCCACCCCCCTGCCCTGGTTCTCGAGGACTGAAGGGCCACTCCAAGGCCTCGTCACTGGCAGTAAGAGGTTTAAGTTACAGTAGGGTGGTGCATTTTGTATTTTTGTCCTCACCTCCCCCTTTGCCTTTGCCCCTTCCCACACCTGGTTTGTGGCCCTTGAGAGAGTATCCAAAATGGCGTCTGAGCCTTGGAGCCCACTGTTTGCGCTCCAAGTACGCAGTGGCCGTAGCTGCCACGGAGTTCCTTCCCAGAGAGGGAAAAGCCGTTGCCCTTGCTGCTGTGGTCATCTGAGGCACTCTGGGCTAAGGGGAGAGGGAGATACTCGGGTAACGTTTGCCCAGTCAAGGGCTTTGGCAGCAGGGGGACTCTTCTAACGGGATCCTCTCTAGACCACCACCTTGCCTTGAGCTGTGCTCATGAGAACAGCATTCTCTAGCAGTGTAGGGGCTTTTTAGTTGCTCTGGCCTCCTGTACCATTCACACGGCAACCCCTGTTCTGCTTTGGCAGGAGAAGGAAGCGAAACCACGTCAAGGTTTTGGGAGGATGCGGAATGTGCCTGTCCTTGACTTGCTCCTGCCCTCGAGAGCCAGGCACAGACTTGGTGCCTTGGCTGACTTTTCCCAATTCCAGAGTGTTCTGCATCTCTTACTTTCTTTTTTTTCTTACACCTCTCCCTGCAGGTCTGTGGGAGGAATTTTATTTTGTTCTTTGTCCTTGGTGGCGTGGAAGAAATGCAAAGCAAAGCGGTCGTGTTCTTCATCTTCTACGTTTGGAGCTCGGTGGAGATATTCAGGTATCCGGGGTGGGGGGTCGAGGGTGTTTCTACCACCTGGATGCTTGACCACTCTTAAACCGCTCTGCCCATTCTACGCCTGGAACCCTTTCCAAAGCACCCGTACGGGGCCACTTCTTCCGTCATAGAATCATAGAATCATAGAATAGCAGAGTTGGAAGGGGCGTACAAGGCCATCGAGTCCAACCCCCTGCTCAATGCAGGAATCCACCCTCCTAAAGCATCCCTGACAGATGGTTGTCCAGCTGCCTCTTGAAGGCCTCTAGTGTGAGGGAGCCCACAACCTCACCAGGCAACTGATTCCATTGTCATACTGCTCTAACAGTCAGGAAGTTTTTCCTGATGTCCAGATGGAATCTAGCTTCCTTTAACTTGAGCCCGTTATTCTGTGTCCTGCACTCTGGGAGGATCGAGAAGAGATCCTGGCCCTCCTCTGTGTGACAACCCTTTAAGTATTTGAAGAGTGCTCTCATGTCTCCCCTCAATCTTCTCTTCTCCAGGCTAAACATGCCCAGTTCTTTCAGTCTCTCTTCATAGGGCTTTGTTTCTAGACCTCTGATCATCCTGGTTGCCCTCTTCTGAACACGCTCCAGCTTGTCTGCATCCTTCTTGAATTGTCATCAGAGCCCTCCTCAAAACCCATTTTTTTGTACACAGCCTTGGCCTGTAAACCTTCAGCATCCATCCACAACTGGAACAAATCCTCCGTCCTTGCGTTTGCGTCATCCCTGGCTGCCTTTCCTCCCCTCCTTTTATCAAGACCAGGGCCAGAGCCTCTGATGCGACGGGCAGGTTTTTCTAGTGCCCTTGTAATTATTCACATCGAGGCCTTGTTTTGACTGCCCTTTGCCTCTACTCTCCATCCCCGTTTGAGTGCTGGTCTTTTCAGGGTGATGGAGAACAAAACGCCTTTGTGAGTTTTAGGCTAAAGTAGTTTCAAATCACCGTCAAGCCCAGGGAAATGCCAGATCTTTGGTTTGTTGCCACTGTTACATTTCCTTCCTCCTTTTCCTCCCACGGATACTCTGTTTGCCGCTGAAGCAGTGAGTTGAGTCCCTGGGCTCACGGTTTTCCATGGCTCCTGTTCTAGGTATTCGTTCTACATGCTCTCCTGCATCGATATAGAATGGAAGATTCTGACATGGATTCGATACAGCATCTGGATGCCCCTCTACCCTCTCGGAATCTTATCGGAAGGTAGGCTGGAAAGGGGTGATCAGGCTTTCCCCCCTGGAAGAGGCCTTGCACACGCCTCCATAAAACACTGCAAAATCGATCCTGGAACCCTGATTTATTTATGTTCTAGCGTTTCAGCAGGAGGGCTCCAGAAGGGAATTGCTCCTGGGCACCTGAAGATAGGAAATAATTTTTCCAGCCTTGGTTACAGTACAATTTTTTATTTGGTTTTTGGCTTTGTGAGTTCCCTCTTTCTTTACGACTTCTGGGGACAAAGGTTGGAACAGACAGCTCTATAATTTGGCTTGTGGCTCAGTTCAGACAACACGTTTGTCAACGCAGTGTGAAAACTCCACTCAGCAGTTGAGTGTTTAGAAGTGTTTACTCTCCACGCAACGTGTTCTAACTCTACCGTTGTGTGACTCTGGGCTCCCATGGAGTTGACTAAAAGGCAGTGTGATGTTTGATGTTTGATTGACAGTTCCTCCGCCCACTCTCCTCCCCCGGTCCTCCCGATGGTGTCCCATCAGCCATTGCTGCAAAAAAAACAATCCCAGTGGCTCTTCTAGAGCGACAATCGCTCCTTTCACCGCTCTTGCCAGTGAACTCTGTAGCCAGTGGGAAAAGTCAACTCACCACAACGGAGACCTCCACGGAGCCCGCCACACCACGGTTGTGCAGGAACTCTCCTCTGTACAGCAAGGATATTCTGTGTAGAGTGTTTTCCAAAAAAAAAAACCCACTTGGGGTGGAGTTTCCCCTCCAGACAACACATTTCTCAACGGGGGTGTAAAAACTCCACTGTGGAGTTCTAAAACCGCCGTTGAGGAACATGTTGTCTGAACTGAGCCTGGGTGTAACCTTGTTCCTAGAGGCAATGGGGTGGTGAAAAATACTATATGCATGTTGTAGCTCTTTACCTTTCCCCACAAGGTGCCTTCACCCCTTGCCCCGTCTCCTTCTTTTCAGCTGTGTCTGTGATTCAGGCCATTCCAGTCTTCAGCAGCACCGGGACTTTCAGCTTCACCTTGCCCCATCCACTGAACTTCACCATTCCATTTTCAGTTTTTCTTCAACTCCACCTTGTGTTCTTATTCCTAGGTGAGTTTCAGATTATTATTATTATTATTATTCTTTCCCCTTTTTTTTAATTCTTACCTTCCGAAACATTGCTGGGATCCAGACAGACTTCCGAAAGGCGTAGAATATTTTTCTTTGCACAAAGGAAGCTGCCTTATACCACAGCTGCATGACCCAGCGTTGTGGAAAAAGGCAAATCCCATGTTACGCATGATTAGCAAAGGAATCGTAAATTAAACTGCCGATACCATAGGTGAGGTGATCCCTCTTGGAATACTGTGGACGTTTCTGGTCACCGCACCTAAAAAAGGATATTGTAGTGTTGGGAAAAGTGCAGTAAAGGAGAACTATAATAATCAAGAGGCTGGAGTCTCTCCTATGAGAGAAGGTCTAGGACTATTTAGCTTAGAGAAAGGACAAGTGAGGGGAGACATGATAGAGTTTTGCAAAAAGATGCATGGCGTGGAGAATGTGGATAAGGATACATTTTCCTCCCTCTCCCATAATACTAGAACCCACCAGGCTGATTGGTGGGAGATTCAGGACAGATAAAAGGACTTCATAGAATCATAGAATCATAGCAGAGTTGGAAGGGGCCTACAAGGCCATCGAGTCCAACCCCCTGCTCAATGCAGGAATCCACCCTAAAGCATCCCTGACAGATGGTTGTCCAGCTGCCTCTTGAAGGCCTCTAGTGTGGGAGAGCCCACAACCTCCCTAGGTAGCTGATTCCACTGTCGCACTGCTCTAACAGTCAGGAAGTTTTTCCTGATGTCCAGCCGGAATCTGGCTTCCTTTAACTTGAGCCCTTTATTCCGTGTCCTGCACTCTGGGAGAATCGAGAAGAGATCCTGGCCCTCCTCTGTGTGACAACCTTTTAAGTATTTGAAGAGTGCTATCATGTCTCCCCTCAATCTTCTCTTCTCCAGGCTAAACATGCCCAGTTCTTTCAGTCTCTCTTCATAGGGTTTTATTTCTAGACCTCTGATCATCCTCGTTGCCCTCTTCTGAACACGCTCCAGCTTGTCTGCGTCCTTCTTGAATTGTGGAGCCCAGAACTGGACGCAATACTCTAGATGAGGCCTAACCAGGGCCGAATAGAGAGGAACCAGTACCTCACCAGAAACTTCTTCATACCGTGCATAGTCAAATTATGGAATTTGCTACAAGACAAAGTGATGGCCACCAGTTTGGGTGGCTTTAAAAGGGGGTGGATAAATTCCTGGAGGAGAAGGCTACCAAAGTCTACTGGTCCTGATGGCTATATGCTAGCGGCATTACCACAGGCAGTATGTCTGTGTACAGCAGTTCCTGGGGAACATGGGCAAGAGGAGGGCCTACTTGTGGACTTCCCATTGGGGCCTGTGGTTGGCCACTGCGTGAACAGAATGCTGGACTAGAGTGAGAATGTAAATAGTTTCTATGTTTTGTGCCTCTCATTATCATTATTATTATTATTATTATTATTATTATTATTATTATTATTTGTATCCCGCCTTTTGCCCAATGCTGGGCCTCATTCCTGAGGTGTTAACTCTTTTATAATTTTATATGATGCACATTTGTATGATTGATGTGGTACACAATGGTGGTCGTGTGAGTATATAAATGTGATACATTGGTTTTTTAGATTACCCTGAGGAAGGACCTACGGGTCCAAAACAGGTTGGAGTTCTTTTATTGTATTACAAAAAAAAATACCCCTTTTCTTTTGATGGTGTTTGGCCGCTCTTGTGGAGTTTCCTTTTTTGGCTCTGAGTGGAACAGCCAGGCAAGCGGCCTGCATTGTGGTTGTTCAAGGGGGATGATTTGGGGAAGGAGCCGGCACCTACAAGGCCAGACAGGCCCTGAAGTGAATTTGCTTAAGTGTTCAGCCCAACCTTGGTGTATACTAGCTGAGATCTCAGTTTTGGGCGACTCCAAGAAGTCTTAAGAGGTGGGTGAATTAAAGCTGCAACATGCCGTGTTTCTGCATATTACTGGCCTTGGGAATTAAGGCTATTTCTCCTTTTCCTTAGCGCCGTTTGTGAATTTCCGTCATCTCTACAAGCAACGGAAGCGTCACCTTGGACCAAAAAAGAGGAAAATGCACTAGGCCCAATACTGGAAACGTTTCTTGTTCTAATCTACCTTGAAGGCAGGTTTAGGGCTCTTGCATTCCCTAACAATTTTACTTGCCCTGTTAATCTGAAATCCAATTTTGTACAGTTATACCAACATGTGTCTTCCCTCTCTCTCTCTCTCTCTCTCTCTCTCTCTCTCTCTCTCTCACTCACATACACACACACACACACACACGTGCAAAAGTGTCCAGGTAACGTTCTTCCCATTCGCCACCTGCTAGATTCAACTACTCTTTGGTCAGTAGTAAAACTTCAAACAAGCCCAGCAACCTTATTTCTTTGATATGCAAATAAACAGAGCACTTAGTTAGAACAAAACGTCCCTCAGTAAGAGGAGAATAGGGGCCATGTATGTAAGCAAAATTTCCCAGTCAGCAAGTTATTTTAATTGTTTTTTGAGCCCAAAACAAGGAGCGGAGAAACAAGAAGGTCAACAGCTGATTAGTGATGCCCTGAGAGGGATCGTATTAAGAATCCTGTCTTGTTGCCATAGGTGACGGGCAGTGCTCTGAGGCCTGTCCCCTTCCTTCCCTTGACCCTGTAGTGGAATCCACTCGCTTGGGGTACAGAACGCCCCTCTGGCCTACATTTGCTAATGGTGTCCTCTTACTAGGTTCTTTACACCCACATTCTAACCGCCTTGACCCAGAAGTAAGTCCCATTGGTTTACAATATAGCACATGCAACAAAGAGGGGATAACCTTAACCTGACACAATACAAATGAAAGCAAGGCAGTTAAGGAAACAGTTTAAAAAATGCAATTTTATAAACTAAAATATAATGTTAAAAATAACATACACAGAGCATTTCACACGTACAGTAATACAACAAAACCATCAAACTGCTAGACAGAAAATGCTCAGTGGACTTAATCCATTTGGCCAGACGCGTTTCGACTCTTGGTCTTCCTCAGTGGCCAGTGTGCGATGGAACAAATGCAAACACTTGTAAGGGCCAGAGTAAAGGCAAACACTTAATGCTGTATTTTTTAAAAGTTTATTTTTAAAGATAAAGTTAATTAGACCTCCCCAAGCTGATTAGTGCTGTGGGCTATTTTTCCTTTATTGTTTGGAACTTTTAAGTCAGTCCCTTTGGAGTGTGGGAAAGAAGCATTATTTGTCTGTCCGTCATTCATGGCAAGCTGAAGTGCAGAAACTCGCTCTTCTCGGGGCTATTTGGAGGTGATAATTCTGTTTTCCATTTACTCCAGGTGGGTAAATGTTTGGGTTTTTTTGATCCCCCAGTCCTGGGCTGCTAGAACTGGTGTTAACCCTAACTTTCAGTAGTAGCATATAGCCTTTATGTTGCGGTTCCATCTGTTAAATTACAGCAGATTTCCCCAACCTTGTGCCCTCCAGATATGTTGGACTGCAACTCCCATTATCCCCAGCTATGTTGGCTAGGGGGTTATGGGAGTTGGAGTCCAACATATCTAGAGGACACCAAGTTGGGAAAGCCGGAGTTATGGTCTAGGGTGCGGGCACTTTGTCCTGAATCTGTATTTGCTGGTCTTTCAAAAGGCAAATAGAATGTGCATTTCTAATAATAAAGATTTTAAAACTTGGTTGTGCACTCTTTGCTTTCTTTCCTTTTGTAGGTTTTGGAGTGAATGGTGGCACTTGAATTCTGCGGATGGTGGATATTGTACCATGATGATAAATTGAAGGAATTTGACCTGTTTTGCTTGCTTTTTCTTGCTTAGGTCTACTAGCCGTAAATAAGGAACGAAGCAGAACATAAAACCGTTGTTTTACGCATTTTCTTTTGAAGACTTTTCTTTTGTCTCTCCTGAACCTATTGCCGAATGTCACTGGGTGACTGGTTTTAATTGAGAGCAAGAGAAAACTTTTTTTTCGCCCCCTATGCTAGTCTTCTCCGACCTGGTGTCCTTCAGCTGCGTCGTACTGCAAGTCCCAACTCCCAAAGATAGTTTGGTCATTGGCTGTGCTTGATGGGAGGGTTGATCCTTCCATTTCCCCGTGATAACTGAGACCTCAGTTATGCCGGTTTTACCTGTGGTCCCAAGACAATCCCGAGGACTGTGGATGGTGGTGCCTTCTTCCCTCTTCCCTGGCCGCCTCCACTTGTGCAACGCCCCTCCTCCCATCCCGGACATCACGTTGGACATTTGGTCATAGGGGACGATCCCAGAAGGTAAGTCCGGGATTCCCCCCACCCCCATCCCTCCCTCTACACCCGTATGGTGTTGAAAGGGCCTAAGAGAAGAGACAGGGCAAGGAGATAATAGGCTAGCGGGGCCCAGAAAAAATGGGACAGCGTTACTGCTGAACATGCTTGCAATGAAAGAACTGCTGATTCATTAATGTAGTAGTTCTAAGGTAAGATTGGATGCTTTTTCTGCAGTTCTAGGTCTTTCATAGTTCTGGTTATAGAACAATGTGTATATTTTGTCTTTGTGTAGTAGTACACAAACAGCAAAAAAAAATGCATTAAACTATGCATTATTATAATGTTCTGCGACTAACATGATTTCCCAAGTATTTTGTACAGATTTGTTGTTCTTGCCCCAAACAATTTTCAGCTGGCCGCCATTTTGTAATTTTTCAATGTAGGCATCTTAAAAAGCTTTGGGATCAATGGTTGGCCTAACGTTTAGCTTGCATTTAACATTGGGTCAATATTAGTTAACAAGTTTTGTGAACTGCCCAGAGAGCTTCGGCTATTGGGCGGTATAGAAATGCAATAAATGAATAAGTGTGGCTACAAGAGCATATTTATCTTGGCAAGGAGATGGTGCCAGCCGTCCTGGATGCTATATTCGGTTTTAGGATGAAAGCTTAAAAGTGTAGGGTTTTAAAAAAATATTATTTTTTTTTACAAAAACCTGAATTCACACCTAACATTTGCAAGACATGATTGTGAGCTGGAGGTAGGGAATTCAAAACTTGCCAACAAGTTTAGAAACTGAGAAAACAGGATCCTGAAGATGCACCAAGAGCCCATTTCAGTCACACGGTATAATGATCTTTTCTTTACACTGCCTCAGTTGTCCAACTTCCTCTCTAGCAGCTCATTTGACTCCACCCCTGGCAACTCTGGCATTTATTTTCCAGAAAACATTTAATCATAGAATAGCAGAGTTGGAAGGGCCTACAAGGCCATCGAGTCCAACCCCCTGCTCAATGCAGGAATCCACCCTAAAGCATCCCTGACAGATGGTTGTCCAGCTGCCTCTTGAAGGCCTCTAGTGTGGGAGAGCCCACAACCTCCCTAGGTAACTGGTTCCATTGGCATACTGCTCTAACAGGCAGGAAGTTTTTCCTGATGTCCAGTTGGAATCTGGCTTCCTTTAACTTGAGCCCGTTATTCCGTGTCCTGCACTCTGGGAGGATCGAGAAGAGATCCTGGCCCTCCTCGGTGTGACAACCTTTCAAGTATTTGAAGAGTGCTATCATGTTTTTGGAGGGGTGTGATGACCTTCACATGTATTGTACTAGTTGATTTGTATTTTTCTATGCGATAATTCTTTTTGTTATAGCCCTTGGCTTATACAATAAACACGTGTTCATGTTGATTGCATCCGTTTTAGATTTTAGCGATTTGCATAGTCTTCTTCCCTGGGTCTGTACGACATGAAGAACAGTGGGATAAAAATGTAATAAATTTAATAACAAATGACGTTCAGTCCGCTCTCACTGAGCAAGCATGGAATACAACAGTAAGGGAACGTAAGTGTTGATGAGGTTGGACACACTGATGACTTTGGGGGGGGGGGGTGTCTGGGCAAAAAAGGGCCATCACATTCGCTCAGTCCCGCTGCTGGAGAAGTCCGTCTGCAGCGGTGTAATGTTGTGGTCATAAGTCGCATATTCCGAAGTGCCAATGCTTGCCATTTTGAGTTGCTGAGCTGCATGGGTCAGCTGGAAGGCAGCGTCGGGGTGGGCAGTATCCGGGAGAAGAGTGCATTCTCTCTCGAGTAGATCCGCCACGCCCTTCAACAGGTCCAGAAACCCAAAGGCCAGGGCCGCCTTCCGTAAGCGATTCAGTTCCTGGGAGGGGAAAAGAAGAGAATGCGCAACGCTAAGTTTGTGTTTTAATAGACCCCAGAACGGTTGTTTTAAATGGATGCTGCTGTTTTTATACTGTTGTTTTTATGTCTCGGATGGTTTTTAAATTTTGTATACTTTTAATGTTTATTTTTTTTAGCTTTTGTGAACCGCCCAGAGAGCTTTGGCTGTGGGGCGGTATATAAATGTAATTAAATAAATAAATAAGAGAGAACAACTTCCGATCAAGCGTTTGTACAGTCCTGGGCAGGGAGAAAGAGCTCCGAAAATCGCCAGGTAATCTCAGTGGGGAAGGGTAGAAAAGGAGGCGGACAATCTTAATTTTATTTATTTATTTATTTATTACATTTCTATACTGCCCAATAGCCGGAGCTCTCTGGGTGGTTCACAAAAATTAAAAACATTCAAAGTATAAAACAACAGTATAAAACCATACTATAAAATACAATATAAAAGCTCAACCAGATAAAAACAGCAGCAATGCAAAATTACAAATTTAAAACACCAAGTTAAAATTTATTTATAGACTGTTAAAATACCGGGAGAATAAAAAGGTCTTCACCTGGCGTCTAAAAGCATATAATGTAGGTGCCAAGCGAACCTCCTTAGGGAGCTCATTCCACAGCCGAGAAGGCCCTCCTCCTGGTAGCCACCTGCCTCACTTCCTTTGGCAGGGGCTCGCGGAGAAGGACCCCTGAGGATGACCTTAGGGTCCGGGCAGGTACATACGGGAGGAGGCGTTCCTTCAGATAGCCTGGCCCCAAGCCGTTTAGGGCTTTAAATGTTAATACCAGCACTTGGAATCGGGCCCGGACCTGGACTGGCAGCCAATGAAGCTGGAAAAGGACTTAAGCAAGCAAAGTTCTTGAAACTCCAACTTAATCCTTTCTGTACTGAGGGGGAAGTAGGGGAGTGCTTGCAATTTTATTCTTAACTAAAGAACAAGTCTCCCAAGCCAAAGGTGCCTGCTTGCCGTAAAAGCCTGTGCTCCTCACCTTGTAGAAGGTCTGTGTTTTTTCAGGAAGTTTTCTTGCATTCCTAAGTATCTTCTGCACATCAGTCTGTAGAGAGAGGAGGGGGAAAGAAAAAAATCTGGCTTACTGGAGCTTGAAACATCTCCAACTTTGCTTAAACACCAAGAAGGCCACTTGGCCTATGCCCACGCCCCCATTACGGTACCATTTTTAACGGAGGACACACTTACCCTCCCCACCTTCAGTTTTAAATCTTTGCATCCAATAGAAGCTGAGTGAATTGTACGATAAGACAAGGAGAAGCTGATGCAAAAGCTGGGGCGGTGGGGAGGGGTGTTGATGTGTGACGTGACCTGCCCATGCATGGAGGCAACCCACCCTCTTTCCCACACACATAAATCAACAGTCTTCATTTCATAGAATCATAGAATAGCGGAGTTGGAAGGGGCCTACAAGGCCATCGAGTCCAACCCCCTGCTCAATGCAGGAATCCATCCTAAAGCATCCCTGACAGATGGTTGTCCAGCTGCCTCTTGAAGGCCTCTAGTGTGGGAGAGACCACAACCTCCCTAGGTAACTGATTCCATTGTCGTACTGCTCTAACAGTCAGGAAGTTTTTCCTGATGTCCACCTGGAATCTGGCTTCCTTTAACTTGAGCCCGTTATTCCGTGTCCTGCACTCTGGGAGGATCGAGAAGAGATCCTGGCCCTCCTCTGTGTGACAACCTTTTAAGTATTTGAAGAGTGCTATCATGTCTCCCCTCAATTTCTCTCTTTACAGCTGGAGGATGGGAGGTGGAGAGATGATTACCCCCACCCCCGGTCCAAGTCCACTGGATAGGCTGGGAAATGGACTGTGCTCCGATTCCGCTCAGCCTCCACATCTAACTGCCATCGCTGAGCACCTCCCTGGAGGCACAGCGGCTGTACCTGGCTCTTCCCTCTCTGCCCAGGGACAGCAGTCCTGGGTGGGAAGGGAGTAAAGAGCTGGTAGCCAGGCAATCACAAGCCACCCAACGGGCAGCGCACAGAGGCCTGTGACTGGATGAACGGGAGTAACTGCAATGGCCCAAGGCAGGGGTGGGGAGCCTGGGGCCCAAATGCGGCCCTCCGAGGTTCCTTTTCCTGCCAAAGCGCTGAAAAGAGGCAGGTTCTGGTGCTCCAGAAATCATATAAAAGTTGTTTTATTGGTTAATATCCAAACGTGTTCTGCTCAACGTTTCGGACTGATTGTCCTTCGTCAGGAGCTATAACAATCTTTAAAATACACAAGTTAAAATAGAAACAGGAACAACGCTCGGAAATTAAATTGCATTCCTTTAACAAAACTATGCAAGTCTCAACAGTTCTTATATTCATGTTTGCTGTCAACAAAAGTGCAGTAAGAAATTCCAGAATAGTACACAAAATATTCCTAGACGTTTTACCTTGTCAATACCACAGAATAGATATTACAGTTTGTTATTACCAATAACCAAATATTCAAGAGGCAGCTGGACAACCATCTGTCAGGGATGCTTTAAGGTGAATTCCTGCAAAGAGCAGGGGGTTGGACTCAATGGCCTTGTAGGCCCCTTCCAACTCTGCTATTCTATCATTCAATGATTCTATCCCAAGGACAGGGTTTTTTTGTTTGCACCACCGTTGCTTTACACGTTGAAATAGGCGTGCCATACTGAAGGGTGGGGAAAATATTCGACTCCCTATGGCAGTGGGGACCTTCCACCTTGGGGGAACTTTTCCCCCATCAGCTTTTCTGTTGAGGACCTCCTGCCATGTTGCAGAGATATTCCAGGGTGCGTGTTCAGTTCATACCTGTTGGACTCCAGCTCCATTGCCACATAAGCTATGAGCACACCTCAAGACAGATCCAACATCACCCCCATCCTTTGAAGGGGTATCATTGGCCCTGGAGTCTTTGAGGACATCTTGCTCAGCCTTACTGAACTTTTAATTGAGGCCCCCTGGTAAACTGAGGAACAGCCTTCGGGTTCACGGTAGCAGGATTTGAGAGCCACGGCCATGGAGGAATTGGCTTCCGCACATAAAACTATGTGTGCAAGAGAAGGTGGAGGCCGCCGTAGACTTTGAACGAAAGGCTGCTCACCTGGAGGCCGTTTGGCTTAATCCACACAGTTACATTCTGCGCATAACTGCGTTTATTCTTGGGTTGCAAGGGAAAGGGACTCTTGTTATCATCTTCACCGTATGGATTCTCTTTAGCGTCTGAAAGAAAATTAACATTTGAAATGTAAGATCTATTCTGAGAATATCTCTCTCTCTCTCTCTCTCTCTCTCACACACACACACACGTTTATTTATTTAAAAGAAGCAAACAAGTTCCACACCAAGAAGACCCAAATTAAAGTGATGCATTCCTCAGATGCATTCCACTAAGCCTTCTGCAATGGCTGTAGCAAGAAGGACTAGACACTTGAAAAAAGGAACCTGAAAGATCAGGAAGAAATGCACAGAATACACACAGCGTCCCAGATCCAGAACTCTGCAAGTGCAACAGAACACCACCATTCGCACCAACAGATGAGGCAGTTCTGTGAACATAAAGGCAATCCATCTGTGATGAAGTGAATGGGGAAGCTCTGACGCACACATCGCAGCATCTACACGCAGCAGGGGCAAATGGTTTCAGAAGACAAATGTCTCGAAAGGCGAGAGAGTAAGTGGGACTATTCAATAAATAGGGCTGTGCACAAGCTACCCGAACCGCTTCAGATACGCTCCGGAACCGGATCCCGATACGCTCCGGAACCGAATCCAGAGTGAGAGCCGGAGGTCCAGATCGATATTCGGCCCCTATTTTGCCCCTCCTCCCCCCTTACCTGGCTCCGCTATCCGCTGCCGCACGGTTCGCGGCGGCAGAGCCAGGTAAGCCCCCCACTTACCTGGCTCCATCATCCGTCACGGTCTGGGCAGCAGCTTCAACTGTGGCCCAGGCCTCAGTTGAAGCTGCTGCCAAGACCACAACAGAGCCAGGTAAGCCCCCTCCCCCTCCCTCCTTACCTGGCTCCACCGTCGTCGCTGCACAGACTGCAGCAGTGGCGCCAGGTAAGCCCCCCTCCCCCTTTCCCCATTTACCTGGCTGCATGGACCGCAGTGGTGGCGGACAAGGGAGCCAGGTAAGCTCCCCTCGGTCCAAATCGCTTCAGGCCATTCCGAACCGCTTCGAGCCAATCTGGACCTCCACCAATCCGCTCCAGATCCGGGGATCCGGAACGGAGCGGAGCACAGCCCTACTATTCAAACAGGCATGGCCACTACCTGAGATGGGGCCCAGCTGGGCCATCTTCCCCAGCCAAGGGAGCGGCTCCGGTCCTGGCTCAAAGAGAGACATCATCAGGTTTGATTTCTTCTTGCTGTCAGCTTGAGAATACAGCATCCCGTACCATTCAGGCCTGAAAGGAAGGGCATAACATCCAAAATAAGAACAGAAGAGCAAAATATCCTGACTCATCCAGGTCTCTTTCGGCACGGGAGGCGGTTGGGCTTCTCTTTACTGCTGCAATGAACACAACCCGGGAATGACTTCCTGACCTCTTTCTTCCTTCTGTTTAACCTCCCGAAAATGTTTGGGGTTACTTGGTTCTGAGGCATGCCCTCTGCTGCAAAACCGAGAGGGCTCTTCCTCCTTGCAGGGGTTCCAGGAGACCATGAACAGACAAGTAAATCTAACGTCTCTTGTTCACACTGGAAATCTCCAATCCTCAATGAGTTCACTATTAATCTCTGGGTCAAAGTACATGCATTTCTAGACAATGTCATCTCTGTGGCCCCTAAGTCCATCTTCCATACCCCAACTGAACAATGGCCACCATGCCTTCCACTTTCAGACTGCCATGCAGCAAGACACAGAAGTTGGGGATTTTCCCCGCTATCTGATTGGCGGAATTCTCATCTTCAACATCGTCCGCAATCCCTGGACCCACCTCATCACCTTCTAGGAAAAAGGAGAACAGAACACCATCAGAACGGGCTCCCTCTCACTGGGGTTCCCAGTGGCTGGGGACAGGAAAAGTAGAAGGGCTCACCTTTGTTGAGAGCAATGGGCAATACCAAGTGCCTAGACAGGACGGGGGGACTTGAGATGTCCGCTATGTCAATAAACCCAACTATTTCCAGATCTAGAATGAAAAAAACGCAGCAAAAAAAGAGAAAGGACAAAAATTACAAGAACACCCAACTGAGGATTTCCCCCCTTCTGAACAGAACATGCTGCCTCCCAAAGGCACAAAGACTCCATACCGGCTTTGCAAAAGGGCAGCGAGACGAAAGGAAACAAGGCACAGTAGCTGGTCCTCAATTTTAAATTCCAGACCAGGCAATCTGTGGTGGTTTCATAGAATCATAGAATAGCAGAGCTGGAAGGGGCCTACAAGGCCATCGAGTCCAACCCCCTGCTCAATGCAGGAATCCACCCTAAAGCATCCCTGACAGATGGCTGTCCAGCTGCCGCTTGAAGGCCTCTAGTGTGGGAGAGCCCACAACCTCCCTAGGGAACTGATTCCACCGTCGCACTGCTCTAACAGCCAGGAAGTTTTTCCTGATGCCCACCCGGAATCTGGCTTCCTGTAACTTGAGCCCGTCATTCCGTGTCCTGCACTCTGGGAGGACCGAGAAGAGATCCTGGCCCTCCTCTGTGCTCAGAGTGAAACAGAGTTTCACGTGCTCTCTCTATGGCGCCGCACTGCGTAAGTGGGACGGTGGAACACGCCTTGGGAAAAGCATATCAATCCTTTGTTGAGGGAATCGCACCGGCTACCTATTGGCTACCGGACCAGGCTTAAGTTTTTGGTATTATCGCACAAAGCCTTAACCAACTTGAGACCAGGATACCTGAGAGAGCGCCTTCTTCCTTACCAACCTGCCCGATCACTGAGGCCATTGGAAGGCATGCTTCTGGTGGCTCCACATGGAGTCCACCAGGAGAAGAGCCTTGAGTGTGGTGGCCCCTTTTTCTTTGGAACTCCCTGCCCCTGCAGGTCAGGCAGGCACCAACACTGTACTGCTTCCATGGTGCTCTTTTCCAGGAAGCATTCCTCAACTGACCAGCCACCATTTTTATAGGTATTCTATTTTAAATTGAACAATTTTAATATGCTTTTTTAATCATTTTACCATTTATGCCTATTTTCACCACTCTGGAATTGTGTTGCATAACTGAGCGGTATATAAATACTGTAAATAAATAAATGGCAGGTTTCTTCACCCTGAACACAGTATCCTGTGCACAGGAAGGAGACCAGGAATATAGCTGTGCTGAGAGCACTGTCCATCCTTGTACAAAAGGCCACAAATGTTGCTAGTTCACAATGTTTTTACTTCCTCACGAGCCCAACATTAGATGCTTATGGCAAACAGCATGAAAAAGGTGTGTGTGTGCGTGTGTGTCCTCTGCCCAGTTGCCAGGAGACAATGTTCACTAATAGCCATTGAACCATCTATCCTCCACTAATCAACATAGGTTAATCTGTCCTGGGGGCTCATAATGTCAGAGGTCTCATCTACACCAAGCAGGATATTCCACTATGAAAGCAGCATATAAAAGGCAGGAGCCACACTACTGCTTTATAGCAGTATTGAAGTGCACTGACAACTGTTGGGGCCCAGGACACATCCACACCAAGCAGAATATAACACTATGAAAGTGGTATGAAACTGGTGTATGGCATGTGTCAGTGGGCCCCAACAGTTGTCAGTGCACTTCAATACCGCTACAAAGCTGTAGTGTGGCTCCTGCCTTTTATATATCGCTTTCATACCACCTTCATAATGGAATATCCGAGACTGAAACCTAGCAAGACAGAAGCCCTGTGGGTGAGCGGTTCCCGAGTCCGGGAGACAGGCTCATTGCCTGTTCTGGATGGGGTTGCACTGCCTCTGAAAGAACAGGTTCGTCGTTTGGGGGTACTATTAGACCCATCTCTGTCGCTGGAGGCTCAAGTAGCCGCCACGGCTCGGAGTGCCTTTTACCATCTTCGGTTGGTTCGCCAACTACGGCCTCTCCTGGACAGGGATAGCTTGGCCACAGTGGTACAGGCACTGGTAACCTCAAGATTGGATTACTGCAACGCGCTGTGTGTGGGGCTGCCCTTGAAGCTGCTCCGGAAGCTGGAGCTAGTGCAGAATGCTGCAGCTCGGCTGTCATCCGGAGCTGCCCCTTTCCAGCATGTAACTCCTCTGCTGAGGGAACTGCACTGGCTGCCTATTCGCTACCGGGCCAGGTTGAAGGTTCTTGTACTTGTGTACAAAGCCCTAAACAACTTGGGACCAGGATACCTGAGAGAGCTCTGCCTTCTCCCTTACCAACCTGCCCGGTCACTGAGGTCATCCGAGGGCCTGCTCCTGGTGGTTCCACCTAGATCCATCCTCCGATTGGAATCCACCAGGGGAAGAGCCTTCAGCGTGGTGGCCCCCCTCCTGTGGAACTCCCTGCCTCTGGAGGTCAGGCAGGCTCCGACCTTGTACTCCTTTCGGCGCCTCCTGAAAACATCTTTATTCCAAGAAGCCTTTCTTTAACATGCAGCCTTGGATTTCTGTTATTGCTTCTTTTAAATTTTGTTTTAACTGTTTTATTCTGTTTTTATTTTCATTTTACCTTGTACACCGCTCTGAAATTTTTCAGAATGGGGAGCGGTATATAAATATTCTAAATAAATAAATAAATAAATATCCTGCTTGGTGTAGGTGAGCCCAGAGAGGCTTTCTCCCTTTCTTATGGAACCCAAGGCGGTCCAACAAAACTGATAGCCAATACGTAGGAACACAGGAAGCCGTCTTATACTGAGTCAGACCACCGCTCCATTCACTTCAGTGCTGTCAACACTGACCGGCAGCTGCTCTTTAGGGTTGTGGGCAGGTTTCTTTCTACCTGGAGAAGACGGGGATCTAACGTGGGACCTTCTGCTTGCAGTGTCTGTCCTCTACTACTGAGTTACGACGCCTCCCCATCCAGTAGCTTCGAGACAGACGTAAGAAAGTCACTGTCAAAGGTGTGGGGTCGGCAGATTAGTCACACTCACAGCGGAGTAGAGAACCACCAGTGGCTATTAATCACTTACAATGGCTATTCCATGTCGAGAGGCAGTGGGTGACAGAATGCTGTTAAACTGGTGCTGAAAGGGTTAAATTGTTTATTATTTATTTATTTATTTACAATATTTATATACCGTTCCCCATTGAAAATTTCGGAGCGGTGGTACAAGATAAAACAAAAATAAAAACAGAATAAAACACTTAAAAGAGATTTTAAAAGAAGCACATACAGTGACTCCTGGCTGGTCATTAAGGAAAGGCTTCCTGGAATAATGATGTTTTTAGGAGGCGCCGAAAGGAGTACAAAGTTAGCGCCTGCCTGACCTCCAGAGGCAGGGAGTTCCACAGGAGAGGAGTAATGAGAATTATGTCGCACGGATAAGGCTACTTTAGACTAAATATGGCTAATTTGATCTGGAATGGTGGAATGACTTGAGTGAGGGTTTGGGGGGGATTTATAAGACCCCTTAAAAGACCCCAGACTCATATTTTAAAGACCCCCCCAGATGTACCTTCCAGACTCCTGAGCCATGGGTACGAAGACTTTGAAGTTTTGGTTCTATGCCAATTAATTTTATTAACTAAGATTTGCAGGGTGGTCTTTGAGGAAAAAGAAAAAAAAACGCAGCTGACTTGACCAATATCTCTTGCTGAGGAGCGACAGCAGAAGAGGGTTTATGGCCTTCATGGCCTGATTTAAGGCTAGCTGAACCTTTGGTCTTATCAAGCAGAGGCTTCACTTACATCCTTATTTTATCAGTATGCACCAATATCGAGGGTTGCATTTTATTGCTTTCAAGCCAGAGACCTGGTTCAGATGATCACGGCGGGGGAAGGAAGCATCGTGGCTTCCCTGCTGTGTGCATGACTGCCATTTGCAGAATCTCCCACGATGCAGCGGGGCTTGGCGTGTCATGCAAATTTATTTATTTATTTATTTATTGCATTTATATCCTGCCTTTTCCCCTCCAAGGAATCCTCCTCCTCTCCATTTTATCCTCACAACAACAACCCTGTGAGGTGGGTTGGGCTGAGAGTCTGTGACTGGCCCCAAATCACCCAGGCCTTGTCGCGCCCTGTGCTTTAGCGTGGGCAATTATGCAAGTGGTGGTCGCGTACGTATCACGCATGGGGGCAAGAACCACAATGGTTCCTTTCACCACCATAATCGTCTGAACCCATTCAGAGGAAAAAAGAACAGTACAGGAAGAGAATATGAACAGAAGTCTTTGAAGATTGCTGCAGCAGCAGCAATGGTTTACCTGTATTAATTATTTTAGGGATTGGATCGATTTCCTCATCTATAACGAAAGGTTCTGGCCTTGGAAAGGCTTGCACATCCGAAGACAAGTGGCCGCATTTCAAGACAGCATGGAAGGGTGTATAAGCTACGTCTATTAGCTTTCTAGAACAGGAGTTTTATCATTAGGACAAGAAGTTAAATCCATTGAAGCAAACATTTTTTGGTCAACAGAATGGTGACAAGATATCTTCTGCTGAACTAATTTCTGGTTGAACAGAACCAGGTGAGCGTTCAAGTTGCATAGGATTCTTCATTAGGCAGAGAGGCTTGTATGCTATGCATTTAAACCGCTCTTAAACTGTCATAAACCCACTAAGATGACAGGCAGTTCTATTAAAATGTGCTGACATTGATAGATCCCTTGCCACACATAGAAATTACAATTCCCAGAGTTGACTCGCTAGAATTTTCAGAGGTCTGCTTCAGAAGGGAGGGAAGGAATCACAGAGAACCCCATTTCTGTGTGAAAATGCAGAGTTTAATTGCCATCTTCCCAATCAAAAGTTCTGTATAATTCAATGAATGCTCTCCCCTCCTCCCCCAGATCAATCAAATAACTTCATATCTGATGTTCTTTGGACCCAGCATGTGAATCAGAGCACCAACACAGTCAAATGTTAAGTACGTTTAAGTCTTATTCATTTCAGTTAAAGAGTTTAACTATGGCTGGGTTGTGACCATGGCTGTTCCCCCCGCTCTCTCAAAACGCCCTGTAACTCAATAGTTATAGCCTTAATTCCCATCACAGATCAGTAACTCATCTACTGGGGAGGAAAACTGGGGAGGAACAAGAAGGGAAATAATGTACAACTGAACATCAGTTTCATCTGAAGAGTGAATGTTCCTGGTGTAATTTACCCGAGAAAACATGTGGGCTAAGGAGGAAGTGCAGGAAACAAACGCACACCTCTTAACGCAAGACTGTGCTGAAGGGAAACTTTCAAGCAGTGATAGTCTCCCCCGTGTACTCACCCAAACATGGACTGTACATTCTTCAAGCAAAGCGGTCCATCAATAGTAAAAATCTGCCCTTCCCCATTGTTTAAGTCTATGAGCCGTTCAAGGCAGTCTAAAGAATCTGAGTTCTGGAGCTGTAAGCAGAAGGAAATATCATTTATTTATTTATTTATTTATTTATTTCTTACATTTTTATACCACCCAATAGCCGAAGCTCTCTGGGCGGTTCACAAAAATTAAAACCATAATAAAACAACCAACAGGTTAAAAGCACAAATACAAAATACAGTATAAGAAGCACAACCAGGATAAAACCACGCAGCACAATTGATATAAGATTAAAATACAGAGTTAGAACAGTAAAATTTAAATTTGTTAAAATTAAGTGTTAAAATACTGGGAGAATAAAAAGGTCTTCAGCTGGTGACGAAAGGAGTACAGTGTAGGCACCAGGCGGACCTCTCTGGGGAGCTCGTTCCACAACCGGGGTGCCACAGCGGAGAAGGCCCTCCTCCTAGTAGCCACCTGCCTCACTTCCTTTTCCTCACGGAAAAGGGCGCCTGTAGATGATCTTAAGGTCCAGGCAGGTACATATGGGAGGAGGCGTTCCTTCAAATAACCTGGCCCCAAACCGTTTAGGGCTTTGAATGTCAATACCAGCACTTTGAATCAGGCCCGGACCTGGACTGGCAGCCAATGAAGTTGTAAAAGGACTGGCGTAATCTGATCTCGCCAGCCACTTCATACACAATGCAAGGATGTGTCAAAACATGTACGTTTGGAAAGTATGTTTTACTGAACATATGGTAGTGAGCATTTCAAATTATTCATCTACTGTATAGCATTCTAAGCAACGTTGGGCTATCCTGCGTTTCCATCCATTCACAAGATCCAGCAGTGGTGCAAAATATCCCGCTGCCCAAGGCAGAGTAGCTAAGGAATCTATGCCCCCACGGCCACCAGAATGAGAGATTGGGCTGGAAGCCTCTCTTGAGAGACACCCAGGCTTCCTCAAAGCAAGGCATTGGGCCTGTTCAGACGACACGCTAAGCCATGGTTAGGCCGCTAACCCTTCTGCAGCAAATGGTTAGTGAGTGTGTTTAAACTGTGGTTATGTAATCACCGTGGTTAGGAATGGGGCACATGACACACTGAGCCATCATGTTTAGCTCAAAATGCTTAGCCACCGTGGCTTAGCATGTCGTCTGTACAGGGTCATTGTGAGGTGGCCCTGGAGACTGCCTGTTCAGACAGTCTCTAGAGCCACCGCACAATGCCTCACTTTGAGGAAGGACCCCCTCAAAGCAGGCCTGGGGGACACTCCCAGAATGAAAGAATAGGGCAGTCTCTCCAGGCAGACCACTCATCCAATGTCCTACTTACTGTATCTAAGCTGACATGCAACTGAAATGATACCAACCTCTATTTCCCTTGTGTCTGCATGTAGACTGTAAGCCCCTTGGGGTAGGGACTATTAAACCTATTCTTTTCAGGTACCATGAACGCAGGTGGTACTTTACTACTACCGATGATAATAAGAAGTGCCATGCTGGATCAGACCAAGGGTCCATCTGGTCCAGCACTCTGTTCACACAGAGGCCAACCAGATGTCGGGCAGGGACCCACAAAGCAGGACCTTCCCACCCATGTTCCCCAGCAACTGGTGCACACAGGCTAACTGCCTCAGATACTGGAGATAGCACACAACCATCAGGGCTAGTAGCCATGGATAGCCTTCTCCTCCAGGAATTTATCCAAACCCCATTTAAAGCCAAATTGGTGGCCATCATAGAGTCATAGACTAGCAGAGTTGGAAGGGGCCTACAAGGCCATCGAGTCCAACCCCCTGCTCAATGCAGGAATCCACCCTAAAGCATCCCTGACAGATGGTTGTCCAGCTGCCTCTTGAAGGCCTCTAGTGTGGGAGAGCCCACAACCTCCCTAGGTAACTGGTTCCATTGTCGTACTGCTCTAACAGTCAGGAAGTTTTTCCTGATGTCCAGCTGGAATCTGGCTTCCTTTAACTTGAGCCCGTTACTTTACTACCCATCTTGTGGTAGTAAATTCCATACTTTAACTATGCACTGTGTGAAGAAGTCCTTCCTTTTATTCGTCCTGAATCTCCCATGAAGAATAATACTAAGGATTTCCCCTGCACTGATGCAACGCTTTATCCACAAATTTGCAACTTAGGTACATGACAGTCCAAATAGTCTACAGATCAAATGCAAGCAATGTGCTGTGCTGATGCAGGCACCAGGCAGCCAGTGGGGACTCACCTCCTCCAGATTGGCCATGCACATGACGTATAGCTTTGATGGAAAAGGGAACGGCAGTGGGAACCGGTTGCTTTCACTTCGTTGGCTGAGAGTAGCTAAAGAGTGGCGGAGCGAGCCTCTGCCAATGCCTAAGCTGCCGTCAGTGACAAGGACCACCTAATGAAAAAGAAATAAGAGAGGCAGACATTGACTCCGCAAATGTGTTGACCGCCAGATATTATCCCACCCTGCAAAATCTTGGGCATGGGCTTTAAGAGCGCCAGTCTGACACATTGTGCACTGGGCAGTCTAGGACTGATCACATTCTCTCAGCCTCAGTTTCCTAGCCGTAAGTTGGGAATTATGGCAACCTAGCTCTCAAGAGGTGTTGCAAAAGCTGAAAATATTATTTCCTTTTGGGGTAGTGTTAGATATGAAGCTTGAATGTGCTTTTGGGCACATTTGTACAGCATGGAAATTTATTAAGACAGACACACATACTGAGTGCGTCTATCTTACGTTGAGTCATCATTGATTCATTAAGTTCAGTACTGTCTAGAATGACTCGCAATGGCTATCAGGGTTTCAAACAGGAGTTTTTCTCAGTCCTGCCTGGAGATGATGGTTACTGAACCTGGGACCTTCTGCATGCAAAGCCTGTGCTTTGCCACTGAGCTATGGCTTCCCCATCTCCATTAGAATTTCATAGCTATCCCTCCTGTGGCAGTGTGTAATAAGGGGGTTGGACTCGATGGCCTTGTAGGCCCCTTCCAACTCTGCTATTCTATGATTCTAAGGGGGAAACACTTGGCTCCTGAGTCAAAGACAGGCTTCAGGGATGCTATCTATCCAGCGGCAAAAGCGGTTCAGAGAAAGCACTAAGTGACAAGCAGAACTTTCTAACAACCTACTCCTTGCCCACCTTGAGCCTATGAAAATGGAGGTGAGTACATTTGCTCTAGTTTTGGTGCCAAATACTTCATTACAGGCGTGACGCTGTTCTCTCTGGATGTGTTCAGTTCAATGCCGAATTCTAGCTTATAGAAGTCATTAGCAATGCAGCACCATAGAACTTTCAAATGCCTGCACCTGGAATGTACTCTGAAACCTCACCTGGCAGGGAATGGCAGCACCCCATTCCTGTTGCACAATATTGCAAACCCCCAACAGGGCTGACTCCAGGCATGTTTTGTCATAATCATCCATGTTACTCAGGGCTTCCTGCGAATACAAGTTACACATTAATCAGCCTGCGTTAGGGAAAAGTCCTACATGTGACGCTGTGTTCATTGGACTGATTTTAGAAAGCGCTGAAAATGAAACCTATCATTCTAAGGTAAAATGCACACTGCATTTAACAATTTAACCCAAACATTTCTCTGCCTTTATATTTTGCACCTGGAGTGTATTGTAGTCTCTTGTGAAGGGAACCATCAGTTCCCAGAGTGATGAAAACACAACCAAGGCAGTAAACTCCAGCTTGTAGTTAGTGGCCATATGTTCAAACAGCATGGTCAAGCCATGGGCTGCTAGATGCTTCCGCTGATACTCCTCAGAGCCCTCGATGGAGACTGGCCGAGTCATGGAAAGAGACACATCCATCACCACCACAGTTGGCATGGTGGCCCACTTCTTTGTGCTCTCAAACGCAGAAGGAGAAATTGCTGCAGAGGAGAAAAAGGAATGAATATCCAACAGTTATTGTCTTCTCAATTACATATATAGGCTCACCCACCTCCTGCATATCCCACTAGTTAGAGGGACTGTCATAACCTACTTCCATACTCACAGTTTAGGGCAGGGACAAAAAAAATGGGAAATATAAATAAGAATGTAAGGAAGAGGCAAAGCTGGTGCATGCTATAGAAAGGAATGTAAAAAAACAAAAACATGAAAAGTGACAAAAGGGATCTAGGAAAGAAGTACAAAGAAGTATGCAGATCCATGGTGGGTGCATAGAGGATGGTAGACAAAAACAGGGACAAGCCAATTAAAGGGTGATAAAGAAATCTGCTAGAGTGGTGAATTGAGGGAGGGAGGGAGGTGCATTTGCCCATAAGGGGTGGATAACATAAAAGAGGTGAATGCATACAAAAGGAAGACTGGTAGGGGGAAAAAGGAGAGTCCAAACCTATTGGAAAGGAAAGCGACAGTAAAAGGAATCTGAGGGAAGAGCACAAACTGGCAGAGAAAGAGAATATTACCCATCAGAGGATGCTATAATAATAATAATAATAATAATAATATTTCTTACCCGCCTCTCTGATTGGATCGAGGCGGGGAACAATACATAAAATACTGATTAAAAACATAGTATACACTGTTAAAAAAACATCCTAAAAACATCCTAAAGTAAGTCTACAGTGAGGGTCAAAAGGATGGATGCAGACTGCCCCCCTCTGTCCCTTCCTTCAGATCCTTAGGTGTGGCCCTATCAAGGCTTTAACCAAGTCTCAAGTACAGGTATTGGCCTTTGCTTAGGGTGACCCTATGAAAAGGAGGACAGGGCTCCTGTATCTTTAACAGCTGTATAGAAAAGGGAATTTCAGCAGGTGTCATTTGAATGCATGTAACACCTGTTGAAATTTTGTCTTCATTATAACAGTTAAAGCTGCAGGAGTCCTGCCCTCTTGACCAGATACAAAAGAGAGGAGGGCACCTGCAGCTTTAACTATTGTGATGAAGAGGGAATTTCACCAGATACTGTATGCATACAAATGACACCTGCTGAAAATCCCATTTCTCTACAACTGTTAAAGATACAGGAGCCCTGTCCTCCTTTTCATAGGGTCACCCTACTATATGTGTACATCAGCCTGCCCTGTATTGATGTTCCCTGCCTGGAATGCATGGCTGGCGTGGGCGGTGGGGGCGGCTAGCAGGGACACAATGACGGAAGCAGGGCCAGTAGCTGCAGTAGCTGCAATTGTACTCCCCGTGATTACAATTGCATGGAGGACATCTGAAGAACTGTTGTTGTTTCAGAAACTTGTGAATCAGGGGCGTTATGCCAAATCAACAACCCAGGAAAGGGATCCTTCCAGCAGGAACAGGAAAGAACAAGAAAATCTAAGGTCATGAGATGGTGTCACTCTAGTGCATAGTCCCATACATGTGCAGCCCCCTGCCACAATCATCAGGGTGGCTTTGCTTCTAGTCTACTGAGCCATGAAGCACGTGGAGTGAAGCAGCAAGTATCAGTGAAGGCTCGTCTCTATGCCTTGGCCAGACCCTGAATCCTCTTGTTCCTGTCCAGGTAGGCTTCAGGGTCCGGCTCATTGGCCATGTTTGCCATAGGTAGGGTGACCCTATGGAAAGGAGGACAGGGCTCCTGTATCTTTAACAGCTGTATAGAAAAGGGAATTTCAGCAGGTGTCATTTGAATGCATGTAACACCTGTTGAAATTTTGTCTTCATTATAACAGTTAAAGCTGCAGGAGTCCTGCCCTCTTGACCAGATACAAAAGAGAGGAGGGCACCTGCAGCTTTAACTATTGTGATGAAGAGGGAATTTCACCAGGTGCTGCATGCATACAAATGACACCTGCTGAAAATCCCATTTCTCTACAACTGTTAAAGATACAGGAGCCCTGTCCTCCTTTTCCTAGGGTCACCCTATGTTTTTAATTGTCAAGAACCGCCCAGAGCGCTTCCGATACCGGGCAGCATATAAAGCTAAAAACAATCACTCGTTCAACATCAGGACATGGGGCGGAAGGGGGGTGGGGAAGCGGTGGGTGGGGGGCTTGGACGGGGGGGGCGGCGGGGGGGGGTCTTGGAGGAGGCGCCCCCGGCTGTCTATGGGGCCGGGGGAGGGAAGGGGATGAGAAAACCCTACGGGGGGGGACGAGACTAACCTGCAGGCCGCCGCCATGTTGGGTCCCCCTCATAAAACCTTCCCTGCTTCTTCCGCAACCGCGAATTTTGGGTCCGGGAAGGCAAATGGCCCTACCAGGCATGCTCAGGATAGGGTTCCTTTTGTGCCTAGTCTTGAAACTTCAGCTAGTTCAAAATATATTTATTTATTTATTTATTTATTACATTTTTATACCGCCCAATAGCCGAAGCTCTCGGGGCGGTTCACAAAAATTAAAACCATCATAAAAACAACCAACAAGTTAAAAACACAAATACAAATACAATATAAAAAGCACAAACAGGATAAAACCACGCAGCAAAATTGATATAAGGTTAAAATACAGAGTTAAAACAGTATAATTTAAATTTAAGTTAAAATTAAGTGTTAAAATACTGAGTGAATAAAAAGGTCTCCAGCTGGCGACGAAAGGAGTACAGTGTAGGCACCAGGCGGACCTCTCTGGGGAGGTCATTCCACAGCCGGGGTGCCACAGCGGAGAAAGCCCTCCTCCTAGTAGCCACCTGCCTCACTTCCTTTGGCAGGGGCTCACCGAGAAGGGCCCCTGTGGATGATCTTAAGGTCCGGGTAGGTACATATAGCAGCCAGGTTGGTCACCGGCACACCTTGTTGGGGACACACACCATATTACACCAACTTTAAAGTCTCTTCACTGGCTGCCAATTAGTTTCTGGGCGAAGTATAAAGTGTTGGTTATCACCTTTAAAGCCCTACGTGGTTTGGGTCCAGGTGACCTGCGGGGTTGCCTTCTCCCGTACAATCCGCCCCGCACACTCAGGTCCTAAGGGAAGAATCTACTTCAGCCAGCAAAATCTAGATTAACAACTGTTACCCAGAGGACCTTCTCTTCTGCTGCTCCCAGACTGTGGAATGGCCTGCCGGAGGAGATTCGTCGGCTTAACACTCTCTCTTAAGTTTAAGACAGTTGTAAAGACTAGTCTCTTCCGGCAGGCCTACCAGATGAATTTTAAACCTAAGAATTTTAAGATGTTGTGATTGTTATTTTAATATTGTATTGGTTGTGCTCTTTTAACTAATTCTATGTATTGTATTTAGCGTTGTTCCTCACCTTGATCCAGAGGGAGAGGCGGGTAATAAATAAATTTATTATTTATAGGTTTTAACTTATATAGCCCTACATGGCTTGGGACTGCAATACCTGATGGAACGCCTCTCCCGACATGAACCTACCCGTACACTGCGCTCAACATCTAAGGTCCTCCTCCGAGTGCCTCCTCCGAGGGAAGCTCGGAGAATGGCAACAAGGGAGAGGGCCTTCTCGGTGGTGGCCCCCCGACTGTGGAATGATCTCCCCGATGAGGCTCGCCTGGCGCCAACATTGTTATCTTTTCGGCGACAGTTCAAGACTTTTCTCCCAGGCATTTTAACAGCATTTAACAACGTTAAGTTTGTTTTTAACGGACCCCAGAATTGTTGTTTTTAAAATGGATACTGTTGTTTTTATGTTTTTGATGATTTTTAAATTTTGTATACTTTTTAATGTTTACCATTTTTAACTGTTGTAAACCGCCCAGAGAGCTTCGGCTGTGGGGTGGTATATAAATGTAATAAATAAATAAATAAATAAATAGTTTTAGTATGTCCCCACAAAGAGCTGCCTGTTTGCTATGGCAGGATCCTCTTTGAAGCCCCCTATCCCCTGGGCTCAATCCAGTCTCCCTGAAACAGTAAATGAGGGGAGGGAGTGCATAGGGAATAGCTTTGTTTGTCTTGTGGCGATTGGAGCAACCAGCCATTCTCTGTCTCATGGAGATCGGGCTGATCTCAGAGAGAGGCTTCAAAGAAAATCCTGCAGTACGGTTGTGTGTGTCGTGTTCCCTCTCCCCCCTCCCCACCAAAATAAGTATTCAGCTGCAAAAATGGACTCCAAACTACACTTTTCCTATTGCTTCATCTTTCTGTCATCCCTTTTTGGAGCTCTCTGCTGTCTCCACGTGGCGTTGCTTTGGGACTGCCCTGCTGCAGATGGGGATTGGTGTGACCAAATTTTGTACCCCGGGACTTTTGTTACTCCAGTTACACTCTCAGTCTAACCTACCTCCCTGGGTTGTTATGAAGATAAAGTGGGGAAGGCCACGTTGGCCACCCTGAACTTCTTGGAGCAGACATGAGATCAAAATGTTAATTTATGGTTACGTAGACTACGTGAAAAGGAGGACAGGGCTCCTGTACCTTTAACAGTTGCATAGAAAAGGGAATTTCAGCAGGTGTCATTTGTATATATGGAGAACCTGGTGAAATTCCCTCTTCATCACAACAGTTAAAGCTGCAGGAGCTATACTAGAGTGACCAGATTGAAAAGAGGGCAGGGCACCTGCAGCTTTAAATGTTGTGAGGAAGAGAAAATTTCACCAGGTTCTCCATATCTACAAATGACACCTGCTGAGATACAGGAGCCCTGTCCTCCTTTCCATATAGTCATCCTAAACAGTTACGCTTCTGCACCCCAGTCCTGGGAGGGGTGGATTTGCAGAGGGCTTCAGCACTAACTCAGACTTGAGTTTCCTAGAAGGAAGGCACTGGAGACTTGTGGTGTTTCTTTTAGGAAGGTTTATTTGAGCTCATGTCCACACTCGGCTGGGCAGGCATGACCTTAATGTCCACGTGCCTCAGTTTCCCTTTTCTGCGCCATGGGTTGCGTGCCGCTTGTGGGGTCAAAGGACTGCTGCTTCATACACACTCACACCCAAACCTTGTGCGTTGGAGGCAATTCCTTAAATGAAATGTTGTATCAATTCCCCCCTTCTGTGCCAGTATAAGCTTCTTTTGCTGACATTTAAAGCGTGTCATGGTCTTGCACCTTCTTATCTCCTCTCTCATTTCACTCTACCCTCCCTTCTTCAAATGTTATGTTGCTCTCCGGCCCAAGAGTCTCCATCTCTCTTGCCCGGCTTTGCCGTTCTCTCTGGCTGCCCTGTTTGCTTGGAATGCTCTTCCAGAGCATCTAGGTACCAAGAGTTCCATCGTAGATTTTAAAACGCGCTTGAAAACTCATTTGTTTTCAATAGCTTTTGGTATTTTAGCTTGATTTACTGTTCTTATTACTATGATTATTCTCTTATTTCTGTTTTGTGAACCCCTTCCCCCCTTTCATATGTTTTAATGTGATTTTAGATTGTAAGCCTCTAGGCAGAGTATTGCTGTTTTTTTTTTGTATATTTCGTACAGCACCAAGTACATTGTTGGTGCTATATAAATAAATAAATAACTGATGCCTGGCTCCAGTGGATTCATTTATTTATTTAAAATATTTATATCCCGCCCTATATCACTAAGATCTCAGGGCGGCGTACAGATAAAAACATACAGTATAAAACAATAAATATACACAGCTAAAATCAAATTAAACCATGAGTCCGTGGCTGAATTCGAGACCTACAGGAAAGCGGCGGGGCTGCTTTGGGAGACCTTCTGCCCTCATTTCGGCTCAGTTAATGAACTGAGTTGTCCTTCCTAGAGAGGCAGGAAACTTTAAGAGGGGGAAGACAATCGTGAGCGCACCTCCCTCGGTCGGCCAGGAAAGGGATAAAAGACGAGGGGGGACCGTGAGGCAGGTATGCTGGCGAGGGCCAGACAAAGAGCGGCTTCTAAAGGGACGAAGGGCGCGGGAGGCCGATGCTGGAGAGGCCGCAGGCTGCGATATTGGGTGAGGCAGGTGCAGGTGCAGCAGCAGCAGCAGCAGCAGGAGGAGGAGGTGCAGATGGAGGAGGAGGTGGAGGTGCAGGTGGAGGAGGTGGTGGAGGAGGAGGTGCAGGTGCAGATGCAGATGAAGGAGGAGGTGGAGGAGGAGGTGGAGGTGCAGGTGCAGGTGCAGATGCAGATGAAGGAGGAGGTGGAGGAGGAGGTGGAGGTGCAGATGCAGATGAAGGAGGAGGTGGAGGTGGAGGTGCAGGTGGTGGAGGAGGTGGAGGTGCAGGTGCAGATGCAGATGAAGGAGGAGGTGGAGGTGGAGGTGGAGGTGCAGGTGGTGGAGGAGGAGGTGCAGGTGCAGCAGCAGGAGGAGGAGGAGGAGGTGGTGGTGCAGGTGCAGGTGGAGGAGGTGCAGGTGGAGGAGGAGGTGCAGGTGGAGGAGGAGGTGGAGGTGTAGATGCAGATGGAGGAGGAGGTGGAGGTGGAGGTGCAGGTGGTGGAGGAGGAGGTGCAGGTGCAGCAGCAGGAGGAGGAGGAGGTGGTGGTGCAGGTGCAGGTGGAGGAGGTGCAGGTGGAGGAGGAGGTGCAGGTGGAGGAGGAGGTGGAGGTGTAGATGCAGATGGAGGAGGAGGTGGAGGTGGAGGTGCAGGTGGTGGAGGAGGAGGTGGTGCAGGTGCAGGTGCAGCAGCAGGAGGAGGAGGTGGTGGTGCAGGTGTAGGTGGAGGAGGTGCAGGTGGAGGAGGAGGTGCAGGTGTAGATGCAGATGGAGGAGGAGGTGGAGGTGCAGGTGGTGGAGGAGGAGGTGCAGGTGCAGCAGCAGGAGGAGGAGGAGGTGGTGGTGGAGGAGGTGCAGGTGGAGGAGGAGGTGGAGGTGCAGATGCAGATGGAGGAGGAGGTGGAGGTGCAGGTGGTGGAGGTGCAGATGCAGGTGGAGGAGGAGGTGGTGGTGCAGGTGGTGGAGGTGCAGATGGAGGAGGTGGAGGAGGAGGTGCAGATGGAGGAGGAGGAGGTGCAGTTGCAGGTGGTGGAGGTGCAGTTGCAGGTGGTGGAGGTGCAGGTGGAGGAGGAGGAGGGACGAAGGACTTTCCTGAGGGGGGAATTGGACAGAGACCACTGCACAGTCTTCCTGCCCCACCCTCCACCCCCCAAGCTCTCTCAGTCTCCACAGGGCCTTGCCTTGGGGCGGCCCTAGTGTGGGTGGCAAAAGGGGGGACAGGCGAAACTGGGCTTCAGCTGCTGCTCAGCTACATGGGGCTTCCTCAGAAGTTCCCTTGAAAAGTTGGCTGGACTCTCTCTCTCTCTACAAACGCTCAAGTTAAAGGAAGCCAGATTCCAGCTGGACATCAGGAAAAACTTCCTGACTGTTAGAGCAGTACGACAATGGAATCAATTTCCTAGGGAGGTTGTGGCCTCTCCCACACTAGAGGCCTTCAAGAGGCAGCTGGACAACCATCTGTCAGGGATGCTTTAGAGTGGATTCCTGCATTGAGCAGGGAGTTGGACTCGATGGCCTTGTAGGCCCCTTCCAACTCTGCTATTCTATGATCCTATGATTCTGTGTTTCAGAAACGAGCGTTTCCTCTTGTTGCAAGTTGTCCTAGAAGGGATAAATCTCTGAGACCCGATAGGATGGCCCTATTTGGGAGAGAGACAGGTGAATGTGACCCTCTTGATTCTATTGGAATTGCCAGCGGTTTTCAATATCATTGGCTATGGCTTTGTTTGGGACTTTTGGACTTTGTGGTACCTTTCCTAAGCTATGGTGTACATTCCAGCTTCTCGTACTGTGGTTTTGAGAAACTTCCAAGCATTTTGAAGGGATTTAACCCTCTTGATGCTGCATTTCAACTTCCTTTTTACCAGTGCCCTCATTTTATAGCTGTTTTTTGAAGTCAAATATGACTGTCTTGGACTTCCTGGGCAACTTTCCACTTCAGTCTATTTAAATATGATACCACTATGGTCACTATTTGTAATTGGTCCAAAAATATTCACATCTCATACTAGGTAATAGTTGGTTCCAGTTTACACACATATATAGTTCTACTGAGAATTACACACATCTGATGCAGTTGAACCTAGGCCACAAAAGTTTAATAACATGGCTACTCTTTCAGACAGTTCTATTATTGTAGACTGTTCGACTGATAGACAGATCGTACCATCTGGAAGTTTTTTCTTATATTTAATCAGAATCTAGGTAGCTGTAACTTATACCCATTATTTCGGGTCTTGCTTCTGTAGCCATGGAAAATAGTTCTTGACCGTGTTCCCTGTGGTATTCTTTTATGTACCTGAATACTGCTAACATGTCTCCCCTCAGTCTCCTTTTCTCCAGACTGAACATCCCAAGCTCCTTCGGCCTGTCCTCACGGGGCATGGCCTCAAGTCCCTGTATCCTCTTTGTTGTCCTCCTCTGAACCTGTTCTAACCTGTCGATATCCTTCTGGAAATGTGGCGCCCAGAATCGTACACAATACTCCAGGTGTAGTCTCACTAGTGCCGAGTAGAGAGGATAAGGACTTCACACGTCTTTGATACAAAGCTCCTTCTAACGTAGCCTAGAACTGCATTAGCCCTTCTAGCGGCTAACTTCCACTGCAGACTCATGTGCAGATTGCTGTCGATGACCACTCCCAAATCCTTCCCCGATGTAGTGATTCCAAGCCGTGAGTCCCCCATCTTGTATGTGTATCCTACATTTTTCCTCCCCAAATGTAATACCTTACATTTCTCCTGGTTAAAGGGCACCTTGATCCTCTCAGCCCAGACCTCCAACCTGTCCAAATCAGACTGCAATCTCATTCTGTCATACTGGGCGTTGGAGAGAGTCCCAGTTTTGTGTCATCTGCAAATTGGATAAGAAGCCTATCAATCCCATCATCCAGGTCATTAATAAAAATGTTGAATAATACGGGACCCAAGACAGAACCCTGTGGTACCCCGCTGGTTACTGCTCTCCAACTTGACGTAGAGCTGTTAAGGCTGACTCTTTGAGTGCAGTTAGCCAGCCAGTTGTGGACCCACCTTACTGTGATGCCATCCAAACCCAACTTTAGCAGCTTCTCAATGGGAAGGTCAGGTGGAACCTTGTCAAAATTCATTTTTACTGTACAAGCTTCTATGATCTAAGCAGGGGTGTGGCTGAGATCATGGAGGATGCCAAGAACCATAGGTGTTCCCAATCCAGAACACTCCCATCGCACCCGTGACGTATTCCTCAACATGGTGCCCTTCAGAACTAGTATTTTAAAATTCTTTCCTTGATTTTAATATTTGTACATGGATTTGTATGAAATGCATATAACTTTCTAGCAATTATAGGCATCAACAAAAGTGGACCCAATGTCCAAATAAGTATCCCTTTGAAAGTGGTGCCTGTATGCCACCTGTTCATATACTGAGAACATTGTAAGGTCCTCAATCCATTGTATTGTAGGGCATGAGTGTTTATCCTTGTAATATCAGTCATTTAACTTTCAAATGGGTGCATAAAATCCATTTACACCAACTGTTTGTTAATTTCCAAGAAGCAGGTAAATAATTTAAAAGAACATTTACATCTGTGGATATTAAAGACTGTTTCAATACAAAATTCGTCCATGTAAGAACCTCTTAGACTTTGCCAAAACATATGTTCAAAAGCCTCATTAGCTGTATTGCGCCACCAGCAATTATTTATTCATTTATTACATTTTTATACCGCCCAATAGCCGAAGCTCTCTGGGCGGTTCACAAAAATTAAAACCATCATAAAACAACCAACAGGTTAAAAACACAAATACAAAATATAGTATAAAAAACACAACCAGGAAAAAACTACGCAGCAAAATTGATGCAAGATTAAAATACAGAGTTAGAACAGTAAAATTTAAGTTAAAATTAAGTGTTAAAATACTGAGAGAATAAAAAAATTAGCCAAATCAGACAGTCCCCAATTAAAAAGACATTGCAGTGTGAAGTATTCACAAAACAAAAGTTGTTGCTGAACAAGTCCCACCCTAAGACCCAAACAAGACCCACCCTAAGACCCGTAGCTGCAAGCGGTAGATGCCAAATCGGCGATCCACTGATGAGGCGTTTCGTGGCGGTGGCCACAGCAGTTTCTGAAATTCCCAGATGGGTCCAGAAGGGATGCTTCGCTTATGCCTTCTTCTTTCCTCTACAGGCAGCGCAATGGCAGTAGAGTCACGCTCTCCTTCGGCTGTTCTTTGAGGTGGAGTAGAACGAGGTCTCTTGCTGTCGGCTGAGGTAAGAGAGGGGGTTTGGGGGAGTGACGAAGGGGTCACACATACCCCGTTGAAGGGCGGGGAGTCTTTCCTTTTTGGTAACAATAGTAACTCTACTTCTCTCATGAAATTGTGAATCCTGAAAAAATGAAATGAAATAAAACCACACACCAAGGAACCCAGTTTTTACGTCCCTTTTTAAACTGGGAGCCTTGGTGCGTACGGGGGAGGCTGTTTCTCAGCGGAGGCTGTTGTTTTCTTTCAGCGGCTGGTGGCCTGTGAGGAGGTGGCTGTGCGTTTCCCCGAAGGGGAGTGGGACTTCCGCATGCTGGACCAAGGGCTTGACATCACGCTGGAGAACTATGGGAATGTGGACTCTCTGGGTATGGATGCTTTTCCTCGGCTAATAGATGGAGATGGGATGAATTCCTAGTGACCATTTCTCTGTGGAAGGGTGGGGGACCAGTTAGCATGGTCTGCCCCAGAGGCTAGCTCAACCTGGGGGATTTTGCAGTGGGGAGGGCTGGCCCTCCTGTTCAAGCCCTGGTTGATCCGTGGAGTGCAAACGTGGCCAAGGCAATTGCCACAAACGCTCCCGAACAACTTCTATTGAGCAGAGGCTGTTCAGCTCTGTTTCTTCTTCTTGTTGGAGAAAGGAGTGTACTCAGAAGGTGACCTAGATTTTAGCAAGGGGCACAGAGAGCAAAGGAGAGTCTTGGCGATTCACCCGAAGCAAAGCAGTTAATTGGGTGTGACACTGCAGAGTTCCTTGGTTTCTTCCTGGAACTCTTTAGCGGAAGTTATTTTTCTTTTTACCTCCCAAAGTAGTTGATGGGCGAGACTAAGAGAAACAGCGGGAGGCACCTCTGGTGTCATCAGGAACGACCCAGCACAAAGAGGGGAAAGTATTATTTCAACAACAAAGGGGGACAAAAAACTACCAGAAAAACCAGACAATGAATAGGAAGAAGAAATCCTCTGTTTCTCCGGGTGTTCCCATCCATGAACTCCAGATGTCACAAGATGAGAAAGGAAAGGAAAGGAAAATGTGTGACGTACGTGTGAAGTTATTCAGATGTCATTCTGACTTGGATAGGCACAACAGAACTCACACAGGAGAGAAATCATATAAATGCATAGAGTGTGGAAAGAGCTCCATTGAAAATGGAGAACGTGTCCAACATCAAAGAACTCATACAGGGGAGAAACCATATAAATGCATGGAGTGTGCAAAACGCTTCAGTTGTAATGGAACGCTAACCATTTATCAGAGACCCCGCACAGGAGCGAAACCATATGAATGTATGGAGTGTGGAAAGAATTTTAGTACGCGCTCACATCTTAATATTCATCAAAGAACTCATACAGGAGAGAAACCATATAAATGCATAGAGTGTGCAAAGTGCTTCAGTGATAGTGGAACGCTTGCTAAACATCAAAAGACCCACACAGGGGAGAAACCATATAAATGCATGGAGTGTGCAAAGTGCTTCAGTTGTGGTGGAGCACTAAGCATTCATCAGAGAACCCACACAGGAGAGAAACCATATAATTGCCTGGAATGTGGAAAGAATTTTAGTCGGCGCTCACATCTTGATATTCATCAAAGAACTCATACGGGAGAGAAACCATATACATGCAAGGAGTGTGCAAAGTGCTTCATTGATAGTGGAAAACTTAACGTTCATCAGAGAACACACACAGGGGAGAAACCATATGAATGTATGGAGTGTGGAAAGAATTTTAGTACACGCTCACATCTTAATATTCATCAAAGAACTCATACAGGAGAGAAACCATATAAATGCATGGAGTGTGCAAAGTGCTTCAGTGAAAGTGGAACGCTTGCTAAACATCAAAAGACCCACACAGGAGAGAAACCATATAAATGCATGGAGTGTGCAAAGTGCTTCAGTTGTGGTGGAACACTAACCATTCATCAGAGAACCCACACAGGAGAGAAACCATATAAATGCCTGGAGTGTGGAAAGAATTTCAGTCGGCGTTCACATCTTAGTAGCCATCAAAGAACTCATACAGGAGAGAAACCATATAAATGCATGGAGTGTGCAAAGTGCTTCAGTTTTAGTGGAAATCTTAACATTCATCAGAGAACCCACACGGGGGAGAAACCATATAAATGCATGGAGTGTGCCAAGTGCTTCAGACTTAGTGGAAATCTTAACATTCATCAGAGAACCCACACAGGAGAGAAACCATATAAATGCATGGAGTGTGGAAAGAATTTCAGTCAGCGCGCACATCTTAGTGTTCATGAAAAAACTCATACAGGAGAGAAACCATATAAATGCATGGAGTGTGCAAAGTGCTTCAGTGATAGTGGAACGCTTGCTAAACATAAAAAAACCCACACAGGGGAGAAACCATATAAATGCCTGGAGTGTGGAAAGAATTTCAGTCAGCGCTCACATCTTAATATTCATCGAAGAACTCATACAGGAGAGAAACCATATAAATGCATGGAGTGTGCAAAGTGCTTCAGTTTTAGTGGAAATCTTAACATTCATCAGAGAACCCACACGGGGGAGAAACCATATAAATGCATGGAGTGTGCCAAGTGCTTCAGACTTAGTGGAAATCTTAACATTCATCAGAGAACCCACACAGGAGAGAAACCATATAAATGCATGGAGTGTGGAAAGAATTTCAGTCAGCGCGCACATCTTAGTGTTCATGAAAAAACTCATACAGGAGAGAAACCATATAAATGCATGGAGTGTGCAAAGTGCTTCAGTGATAGTGGAATGCTTGCTAAACATAAAAAAACCCACACAGGGGAGAAACCATATAAATGCCTGGAGTGTGGAAAGAATTTCAGTCAGCGCTCACATCTTAATATTCATCAAAGAACTCATACAGGAGAGAAACCATATAAATGCATGGAGTGTGCAAAGTGCTTCAGTTGCAGTGGAACACTAACCATTCATCAAAGAATCCACAAAGGAGAGAAACCATTTAAATGCCTGGAGTGTGGAAAGGATTTCAGTCAGCGCGCACATCTTAATATCCATCAAATAAGTCATACGGGAGAGAAACCATATAAATGCATGGAGTGTGCAAAGTGCTTCAGTGGGAGTGGAACGCTTACTAAACATCAAAGGACCCATATAGGAGAGAAACCATACTAAATGCCCGGAGTGTGGAAAGCATTTCAGTCAGCGCACACAAAGTAGTATTCATCAAAGAACTCATACAGGAGAGAAACCATTTAAATGTATATGGTGTGCAAAGTGCTTCACTGGTACTGGAATGCTTGCGAAACATAAAAAAAAAAACACGGGAGAAATAATATAAATACATTGAGTGTGCAAAGTGCTTCAGTCGTGGTGGAACACTTAGCATTCATCAAAAAAACCACACAGGGGAGATACCATATAAAGGTCTGGAGTGTGGAAAGAAATTCAGTCGGCGCTCATCAAAAAATTCCTACAAGAGAAACCATATAAATGCATAGAGTGTGGAAAGTGCTTCAGTAATAGTGGAAATGTTACTCAGCACAAAGAACACATACTGGGAAGAAACCATATAAATGCCTAGAGTGCAGAAAGAAGTTTAGTCGGTACTGACATCTTAGTTTTCATCAAAGAACTCATACAAGGGAGAAATGATATAAATTCATTGAGTGTTGAAAGTGCTTCAGTGAAAATTGAAAACTTGCTCAATGTCAGAGAGCTTCGGCTATGGTTCGGTATATAAATTTAATAAATAAATAAATAACACACAGGAGAGAAACTGTATAAATGCCTGGAGTGTGGAAAGAATTTCAGTCAGAGCTCACAAGTTAGTATGTATCAGTGGCCTGGTTCACACAACATGCTAAACCACGGTGCTTAACCACAAAATGGTTAATAGAATGCATTAAGGTCAATGTGTTCCGTTAACCTTTTTGTGGTTAAGCAGCATGGTTTAGCGTGTTGTCTGAATGGGGCCAAAAAATTCATACAGGGGAGAAATAATATAAATCTATGGAATGTGGAAAGATTTTCACTCAGAGCTCAAATCTTACTAGACATCAAAGATCTCAATGGTGGCCTCATTACTCAGAGGCCTTAGCTAGGTGGGGCTTTATCCCGGGGTGATCCCCGGAATCATCCAGGGATCATGATGCACAGGGGATCCAGGGATCAGGGAGGCATGATCCCTCCCTTGCCCCGGGATATCACCTTCCGATTTTTCCACGGTCTTGGGCTGAGACCACGGAACGTGTGGTCAGGCATTGCAGCTTGTACTGGCTCCTCGCGTGGAGCTGAGACCTGCACATGGGGCGCAGAGCTCCTCAGTAGGTCTGTGCCAGTTGGGGGAAGGGTGAGGGGAGCAGGGAAATATATATATATTTTTAAAAAAGACTTGCCTTTTGCGCATGAGCGCTTGTGCACTCCTGTCTCTAAAAAAAACCCAAAATGGCGGGTGCGACACCTCTTCCTCTGCGGTTGTCACGTGCCATGTGTGAACAGAGGGGGAGATCTCGCGATAAAAATATCACAGGATCTTCACTGGGTCTACCTGAGGCCAGAGTCTTCATTCCTTGGGCAGTTTGCCCCTCCCTGACCCCCTTCTTAGTTGTGCCATCTTCTGGCTGGAAATGGGCTTTGGATTTAAAGTGATGCCCATTGGGGCAAGAAATCCCAACTTTAAATATTACCTGATGGGATCTGAATTAGCGGTGACCTACCAAGAAAGATACCTTGGGGCTGAGGTGGACAGCTCAGTGAAAATGTCAACCCAGTGTGCAGCCACTGTAAAGAAGGCAAACTCCATCTAGGCAGAATTAGAAAAAGAATTGAGAATAAAACTGCCAGTACCACACTGCCTTTATCCAAATCTATGGTGCAACCACACTTAGAATACTGTGTATTGTTCTGATAACTAGACTTAAAAAAAGATATTGTAGAACTGGAGAAAGCGCAGAAAAGAGCAACTAAAATTATCTCCCCTATGAGGGAAAGTTACAACAGCTGGGATTGTTTAGCTTGGAAAAAAGGAGGCTAAGGGGAGACATGATAGAGGTGTACAAAATTATGGATGGGGTGGAGAATGTGGATAGGTGTGGTGTTTCTAAGAACGCTCCTACTTTCGATGGGAGGCAAATGAAGGAGGCTTGCTAAGTAATCCACAAAGCTTTTATTAAGCAATAAACGTCTCCTCTACCTGAATAGAGCCTAACCTCTTGGAAACATCCCCCTAGGCAAAACTATGCAAACTAAGCAAGATAATTGTCCATTCAAGAAGAATATGAAGCCACTTCCCAAACGCCCATAACTTCAGAGAGCTTGGTGGGGAGGCAGGTTCTGGTGTAATCGAACGGACTTTCTCACGCCTTCTTTCCGCCCCATGCGTTTGAGCTTCCGGTGGGAGTGAAAGTAAAAATCCCCTGCTTCGTTATCTGTGATCCCCGTTAACCCGCTGTTTTCTTCTCTAGATACGTTTTAAAGCACTCTGGCTGGCCGTCTGTTATTTAGTAGCCGGCGTCTGTCATGATAGAAGCCCCAAATGATATATGAAGGTATTACCATATTTCTTCGATTGTAAGACGGCATCGATTGTAAGACGCACACTAATTTCAGTACCTCCAACAGGAAAAAAAAACCCCTAAGATACACCCGCGATTCTAAGACGCACCCCATTTTTAGAGATGTTTATATGGGGGGAAAAGTGCATCTTAGAATGGAAGAAATAGGGTAGTTACTTTTAAAGCCTAATTAGAAGTGAGGGAATGCTGCCCTTATTACCTTGAAAGCTAAAGGTTTCAAACGATGTGCCGAGGAAGTCGTAAACACCGAGCTCTTAACCACCTGCGGTCCGCTGACAAATGGCAATTCGATCCACCACAGCTCCGGTTCTCCTCTCAGTCAACCCTCTTTTGTTCCGAGGGGGAAATAATGTCTGGAGATTCTCTCACAGCCATAGCAAGTCGTTTGCTCTTTCAGAGTGCGGAGCTGCACCCAGAGAGCGTCAGGCAGCCATAACCCTGGCCCATAGAATCATGGAATAGCAGAGTTGGAAGGGGCCTACAAGGCCATCGAGTCCAACCCCCTGCTCAATGCAGGAATCCACCCTAAAGCATCCCTGACAGATGCTTGTCCAGCTGCCTCTTGAAGGCCTCTACTGTGGGAGAGCCCACAACCTCCCTAGGTAACTGATTCCATTGTCGCACTGCTCTAACAGTCAGGAAGTTTTTCCTGATGTCCAGCTGGAATCTGGCTTCCTTTAACTTGAGCCCGTTATTCCGTGTCCTGCACTCTGGGAGGATCGAGAAGAGATCCTGGCCCTCCTCTGTGTGACAACCTTTCAAGTATTTGAAGAGTGCTATCATGTCTCCCCTCAATCTTCTCTTCTCCAGGCTCAACATGCCCAGTTCTTTCAGTCTCTCTTCATAGGGCTTTGTTTCTAGACCTCTGATCATCCTGGTTGCCCTCCTCTGAACCCGCTCCAGCTTGTCTGCATCCTTCTTGAATTGACACGCACCCTGGTGTTGAATGGATGTGTGTTGATGTGCATATGCATGTGAGACAGAGACACACAGACAGAGAATGAATGGAAGAGAGAACTGATGGATGAACGAAGGGGTGTGTGTGTGAGTGAGTGTATAGACGCACTGCAGTTTGACTGGATACTGCTCTTACTAGGATTAGTTATTTATTGGTCTGATTCAAAAGAACTTGTTGAAAAAGTTTATTTGAAATGGAGTTTACTGGTTACCTGTCACATAGTTTTGAATCATTTGTCCTTGATTATATTTTGCAACTTAATGTTTTTATATCACTACATTATTATTTTAATGACATATTTTATAATTTAGAGGCATATGTATATAATTACATTCCCACTGATATTTTCAGATTCTTGTGGTTTTTCCACTTTGTATTTCTGACTCAGTATAAAGCAGAAGTATAAGACAGCCTGCGATGTTCCTAGGAGACGTTCATGCGCATGTCATCACAGGGGTTAAACTCTAGGGAATGACAATTTCCCCTGTCGTTGCCTAGGAAATCACAGGAACAGAAATTAAACAGCAGGAAGTCTGGTAGTCTTCAGCAAGGCCCCCCACCTCATCTGTTTCAGGCCTCCATCTACTCCATAGGGATAACAATACTAGCCTATTTTACCTACCTAGAAGTAAGTTACACTGTTTGGTCCTGGTGTGAATGAATGAACAAATGGAATTGGCAAAGCATGTCATCCGATTGTCCCAAATTGCTGTGCTTCATTACCTTCAATTCTACTTCATGTTTACCGGAAGAAATATGTGATATATCATGCTTACATACTAGTTCCAACACATCATCAATGGAAGGTGCAAACGCTTGCCTGCTGCATAGAGCTCTCTGAGCAGCGTGGCTTACAAGCTTGGCTGGATGAAGTTAGCAAGGAAAACAACCCATCTGGAACTGCTATTTGAAGCTGCCATACTATTTGCTCCAGTCTGTCCCTATTTTCTTGATAAATCGTTTTCCCTATCATTGCCTTTTGGAGATGCATTGTTAAAATGTTGTTAGCCTTGAGTTGCTAGAGTTGTCATTCTGCAGAGTTTAAAAGTTCTAAAAATTAAATCTGAGGGCTGGATAGCACTCTTCAAATACTTAAAAGGTTGTCACACAGAGGAGGGCCAGAATCTCTTCTCGATCCTCCCAGAGTGCAGGACACGGAATAACGGGCTCAAGTTAAAGGAAGCCAGATTCCAGCTGGACATCAGGAAAAACTTCCTAACTGTTAGAGCAGTGCGACGGTGGAATCAGTTACCTAGGGAGGTTGTGGGCTCTCCCACACTAGAGGCCTTCAAGAGGCAGCTGGACAAGCATCTGTCAGGGATGCTTTAGGGTAGATTCCTGCATTGAGCAGGGGGTTGGACTCGATGGCCTTGTAGGCCCCTTCCAACTCTGCTATTCTATGATTCTATGATAGGTGAATCTTGTCCCTAGCACATGTACATCTAACTGAACACATGACCACTAAGGCACGACACAGTGCTACAGCCTGACATTCCACAAATTGCAGTTGATGAGATGGATGTTGAACTCTTGATAACCTATTGTAGAAGAATTCCCTCCCCGCCCTGAATATCCCTTTAACCAAAAGAGCTTTTAATTCAGTGGAGGGACAGGGTATTACAGAGTACATATGTTTAAAAATTATAGCTCCAGCTATTGGGCGGTATAGAAATGTAATAAATAAATAAATAAAAATTAATAGCCAGTCATTTCCATCCCCCAAAGACACCCACTGTGGTTTATAACAAAATATAAATCCATGAGTAACCTTTACAAACAAAAAAAGTAGAAACACAATAAACAGTGTAGAACAAGCTGAGCTCCCATTCCTTCCAAATGTTCTCTCAGAGATCAGGTTCTGCCTTTCTCTAAGAGGAGTAAAGGAGCTAGTGGAGCTTCCCTGAGAAGGGAACTCCATAACTGGGTGAGGTAAGGGACAGACAGGTTCCTAGCAGGCAGTTCCTTGAGGTGCGGTGTGTCTCCACGTTGTTCAGAGTGTTGGGCATCAAAACCAGCCCTTAGAACTGAAATTAATTGGGAGCTACTGCAAAATGTTCAAGTGTTTTATGTACAAAATGACAAGTTAACAGTCTAGACCAACCGCTATTTCTAAATAATCTTCAAAGAGAGCCCCATGTAGATTGCGTTCAATAGTCTATAGTTATCAAGGCATTGTATGCTAGTAGCAAGAGAATTGTTTTCCAGGAGTGGACAGTTGGCGCAGCAATGGAAACTGGTAAGAATGTTCCCAGCTGCAGGCAACATGACCATGCCGGGTCCAAAAGCATCAGCAATCCTGCTCCTTAACGCGGGAAGCACAACCCCATATGTAAATGAACAGAGCAGGAAAAGTAGCCTTCAGAAAGTATGTGTGCATGTGTTAGTACTAAATCTCCCCCCTCCCCGGATTACATCAAAAAGTGTTAATGAGGTGGTGCAATGCACAAAGGGATCCCATACAAACCACAGTGTAATGAAGGGCATTCTCACGCTGCAAACATGAGTAATCAGCAAAAGGAGCCCTATCCTCCTTTTCATATGGTCACCCTATAGCCTTGGGGTTATTGGGTTGGATCCAAACTTACTTAAATCCCGTTGATTTCAATGGGTCTAACCTAAGTATGACTGATTCTTCATCCAACCCATTAAGGCCTTATTTAAGCCCGGAAACAGAATGAAGAAAAATTACAGGTACTTGTCCTCGGTATAAATTTAAAATAAAACAATTACAAAAGTATTTTTTTTCTTTTTATTGAGCCATTGTAAAATTTTAAATAGAACCATTTTTCTATGGCATTTCAGGGGAAAACACAATTTCCCATCGTGAACATTGAAATATACACCTTAAAATTGACCTACAAATACAAAACAAAAATAAACACTTAAACAGATGTCCTTTGTTGGTAAATAAAATGTAAACATTACATATGTACAAATCTACAACCATTCATTTGTGAAAGTGCTCTTTTGCAAATTAACGAAATGTCCATTTTGAAATTCCAATGAATTCATATCTTCCAGAAATAAACTACCTCATGGAAATAGATCAATTGTACCTCTTGTTTTATAATTATTTTATATACACATTTACATGTAATTAATATCTGTTTCTGTCTTTGGGTAAAGTATTTCCTATCGGAATACTAAAAGTCATATACTTGATAAAGCATTTGTACAAAGAGCAATCCTAACATTTACAGAGCATTCTGAATACTTACTAAGAAACAATGCTCTTCCACCTCAGATAGGTCTGATACCATGAATCAAACAGATAAAAGTCCTTGTAATATTACTAAATGGGAACACAGAACAGTTTCAAAGCATTAGCACAATTCACTAGACCCACAGAAAGAAAAGATTTCAAAACTGCCTTTCATTAACAAATAGATTTAAAATTTAAACTCCACATTTTGTTTTGTTTTTAAAGCGAATATACTGTGTAGAAATTAATTTCACTATTGGACTGTATAATGCATGGAATTGTTATTTATCCTTGGAGATGAAATCCAGTTTTCTGATCACAATCTGATCTGAATCATGGAGCTTTTGACATGGAAAGTTTCAGGTTTAATCCCTGGTATGCCCAGTTAAAAGATCTCTGGAAGCAAAACTGGAAAGGGATTAATGCCCGCAGGCCACCAGAGTAAGCAATGCTTGATTATATGGACCAGTTGTCTGACTAGGTATGTGGCTGCTTCATGTATGAACAATTTTGGCTATCAACAAGTAACTCAGGAAAAAATAGGCATCAAACTGTTGCCCCAAAATGTTGGAGGAAAAACTTCCTGGCTGTTAGAGCAGTACGACAATGGAACCCAATTACCTAGGGAGGTCGTGGGCTTTCCCACACTAGAGGCCTTCAAGATGCAGCTGGACAACCATCTGTCAGGGATGCTTTAAGGTGGATTCCTGCATTGAGCAGGGGGTTGGACTCTTCCAAGTCTACTATTCTATGACACCACTGGCATCAGACTGCGGGACAATGGCAACATAAAGTGGTAATATGACTGTGCAAATAAGCCATTGCGGACAGAACTTTAATTTCACCTTACATTGCCTCCACACTGTTTTTTAATGGAGAGAGTTCACACATGCAGTTGCCACTCAAGGGTAGAGGAAATCAAGAGATGCACATACATGTTTGAACTAACAGATCTCTATGCCACATGGCAAACAGCTTTTTGAAAATGAAGAGAGTTTCAAAAACAGTTTCCGATAGGGCCCCAAAGTAAAAAAAATCTTTTGTGTGTGCGCAGGCTTTTGGATATGTTTAAAATACCTCTTTGGATCTTAACCAAATATGCAGATACTGTCAATTTAGGGTTACACCATCCATCTGATGCATGGTCCACAAAAGCACAGGCCATAATGAACTTGTTAGTCTTTAAGGAGTCACAAGACCATCTTGTTTTTGCTACATGATGGACTCTCCCTCTCTCTCTCTTTCTCTCTCCCTCCCTAATACTAACCTGATGAACATATTTGGCCGGTGTACTTGATTCATCGATATCTAAACTTGAGCTCATAAGTGCTCTAATTGGAATTCAGAGATTAATTTTTCACTGTCACATTAAGAGAAATCTCGATGTTCTGAGGTCAATATAGATGCCTACCTTTTATTCACAACCACACACAACCTGACAGTTAGGAGACCTTATTTGAAAACCCATGTTTGCCAAAACCAGGCGAATCTTAGTTTCACATATAAAGGTGGGAGAATGAGTATGGTCTGTAGTTTACTTAATACCCCTAAAACACTGGACAGAGCTCAGGAAGAGATAGAGGCCCTCCGTCATAGCTATAACGTGCTATAAAATAGTGGTTTTTATATAGGTAACTGGAGCAAAAAGCGGCATTTCAACAGCTGACCAGCACTAACTACACAGCACAAATATGTAGGTAGTTATTTACATTTGTGGCAACTATTGTGCACAACTTTTCCTTAGAAAATACAATACAGTTTAGGTAGCTATAGGCAGAAATTAACCCCTCCCATACACACACGCAGCTAGGTACTTAGCAATGAGTGGCTTTCAACGTTTATATCCATTGATTCAGAAGGTATAGCTTTAGTACATGATTCAGAGAGAGAAAGGTCTGGAAGATTACCTGTGTCCATCTGTAGCTATAAAATGAATGCAGACGTGTGGAAATAGAGAAAAAGGCACCAGGAGATTCTCTTGTACAAGCCCCGTCGGTGGAAGCAGCTGTGCCACGGCATGCAGGAAAGCCTTTACAGGAGAAACCCCTGGCGCATTGTCTACTCCAATCTGGCGTCCTCCAGATATATTGGACGGCAGCTCCCATCATCCCCAGGCACAGCCATACTAGCTGGGGATGATTGGAGTTTTAGTCTAACGCTTCTGGAGGGCACTAGGTTGAGGAAGGTGGCCTTAGAGAGTCTGATTAAGCTAAGGAGGCTTCAGACTTCTGTTTCCTGAACAGCCAGCCCCATATGATGTTTGGAACCGAGGGGCGCTTTCAAAGCAGTATGCGAGATAGCAAGGGGATTGCTGTTCAGAGTTAAAATGGGGGGGGGGGGAAGGGTTTCAAAAGCCCATGAGTACACCTAAGGCAGCTTTCTGGATCCAGGCCTCAAAGTAAAGTCAGGGTCACTACTAAGGCATAGGTTAAATCCCACGATTATCAGCACACTCAAGCCTGACGTAATCTGCTATTAAGTTGGAAAATATTAGGCGGCCGAGTAGGCAGCGCCTCTTGGTGAACAAGTAACACGACATGAAGGTGTAAATGGGTGAAAACACAATAATGTTCTCCAGTTCTGAACATTTAAGAACACCTGGCTATAAAAAAGAAGTAATATGAAGTTGTGCAACAAAAATAAAAAGTTGCCATGCAGCCTGGATATTAACAAACAAAAAATAATGTTAAATATATCTAATATACATCATATCTGAAAAGTAAGTACATTTCCCCCCCCCTAACATCTCATATGGGAATTTTCGCCATCCTCCCCAATTTTTAGTTTAGGCTAACCTGTACTAGATTCCATTTTGGAACGTTTCAGTCTATATATTATACTGTTCTGTCTCCATTTTATATAGAAGACTCCCCCCTCAAATATCTTGCCACAGTTTGGCTATGATCCAAAGAACAATACAGCTAATTCCATATGTCCAGGATTCTTTAGGCTTGTCTTTCTCAAACAGCATCCCTCTACCTATGGTTGGTGAAACATAGGACAAATCATTTTTGAAACTGCAGGGACTTGTGACCTGGTATAGAGCTTCCTATTTTAATAGAAAAAGGTCCAAAATCTCAGTGGGCATGCCAGAGTCCATAGGTGTGCCTAAAGAAGCTCTTTAGATTGTGGTTTTTGTAATAAATTATGCGTATAGCATTGACTCCCAACTATCAACAGTGTCATTCTCCCCAAATTCTTTGCCAGACCCAGTGGTTTGGGACGCAGAATGAGAGAAATGTCAGGCCAAATTTCTTAAAAGTGACAAATGCGTGTCCGTTACAAAAGCTTCATACAAGTTTGCAATATTTGCATTGCTAAAATTCACAATGTAATTATAGACTTTTCTGGAAATGGAAATAGTGACAACTCATACTGTAATCTAGAAAACTACTGACATTTCAATACGGCTTTTAAAAAAGAAAAAAGGACCTTTTCTGCAAAAAAGACCAGTTGCTATAAACAGCAATATTCCGAGGGAGGACAAAAGTATTGCTTATGCAACAGGATCACTTAATTCACTATAGTAATTTAAAAAGTTAAAAAAATATGAACTTACTATAAATAATTTAAAATCTGTTATACAACTCTGGTGTGCACTCTAACAATTTTAACATTCTCTGTAAACAGTTTTGAAAAGCTTATTTCATTCATGCAAACCTTTAGTGCAGGATTTTGGTCCATCTCTGCCTAAACTTTTTGCAAATGACCATTCAGGTTTCTCCACTAAGTGGCTTATACACACCATCAAGATGAAGAGATCCCTCTTTGGCCCACTGTTCATTCGTCATTCCAGAATCATTCTTACCCTAGGAAATTCTGATTTAAAAAAAAAAGTTGAAGATGCTTTTTTAATGGAGAAGGGCAAGAGTCTTTCTCAAGCCATATTATTTCACATCTGAATCCTGCAGCAATTCATTACATGTAGTCATTTTCTTAAAGATATGGCTCCCCGAAAATCTTTCGACATTCCATCACTCCCGTACTTGGAGGCCTATCGCAATTGTGTGTGCTCTTGACCTGATTTGCTGTAAGGCGATCATAAGCCATTTTGTATTCTCTGTCGAAAGCATCTGTAGCAACAGAGAAAGACATACACACGCATAATGTAAGTATACCAACAAAACAGGCACAAGCAATATTCTAGTACAGTGATGGCTGCTACCATGAACCAGTAGTGATTTTGCGCAGTTTCCATTCACTCCCATAAGCCTTGCACGCAGAGGCCCTTCCCAGTGGATTGTGCCCAGAGAGGGTCTTCTGAAAAAGGAGCTCAATCCATGCTTGACTCATATTTGTTGGTCTCTGCCACAACTGCCAACTGGAGGAGGCATCATGGGTGGACTATGGGAAATTTTCAAAACCATGCTGAAAAGGTTTCCTAACAATGCATGCCCTATTCTAACAATTCATGTTGTAGTTACGATTATTAAGTCTGCTCACAGACTTAAACGCCATATAAGCTTGGACTGGGGATTTTCTTTGGCTGCTTCATATGATCAAACTAAACCAGTGTGACTTATTTGTTTCATACCCCTCACAGGCCACAATTTAAGTAAGTCACCATGCAGCGCACAATTCCCAAAACCACTGCTGAGGTGCAACTTGTCGTGTCACCCAAACCCGTGGCATGGCTTGTTGGAGGGGGAACAACCCTCCAATACCCTGACAACAGCCAATGGGTTACTAGAGGGTTGTTTCCCTCTCAAAGAAGTCATGCAGCCTGGGTTCAGACAACACAACAAGCTGTGCACGGGCAGTAATTATGGAAATTGCACCCCCTACCGCATGTGCCACGATTTATATAAGCAAATCATTATCTCATACGTGACTATAAACCACCTGAAATCAGCTGATATTGGGTGGTATACAAATGTTTAAAATACATAAATAAAATAAACAAGCACAACAATGTGTTTAAAGAGAAAAACAGAAAAAAGCATTTTTAACCTTCCCATATGTTGCCATTTCACTTTTTTTTACCCTTTCTTTTTTGCTATTGCTATTTCTACAAAAGCTTATCAGCTCACAATTGCTAATTTGACTGGAGAAATGGCATCTAACCCATCCACCCTGAGCTACCATTCGCCCCACACAGGAAATGGTTTGGCGCCTGTATTCCCTACCCCAAGCAAACAAAGCTTGTAGGGAGTGATTTACATCAGAGTAATAGTGTAGGGGGGCATGGCAGATGGGGGAGTTTTAGACCACTTCATTCCTTGTGCTGCTTCCCAGAACAAATTATCAGCTCTAGAGCTGCATTTATTTAAAAAGAAGTTGAGCATCCAATCATACATCTCTTGGGGGGTCATCACACAAGCGTTTTATAGCATGCTCATTACTGGGAACTAATGGATTTTCGCAGGTCCCATTCATGACGCCGTCCACCTCTCACCTGTCTCCTCTTTCTGGCCTGCTTCCCGTGACAAAAAATGACCCTGTAAGTTTGATTTATTTTTAGAAATGGAACTTGCTGCAATCTCCTGCTATGTGCAGGAGAAGCGGCATGATAAAAAAAATGCCCACTGAATGGGCCATGTAGTCGTTTACTTCCTCTTTCTTCTCCTGAGAAAAGAGGCAGTATTGTGCGAAAGAAGCAGGGGAGGAGAAGCGACAGTAGGGAACCATGACCTCCCCCCTCGCCTGATGAAGCCCTTGCTGTTAAGAGTAGTTTCGCACATCAATAGTCCAGGACAGAAAAACAAACCCATTCTTACTCACTTCACAAAACCTTCCCTACCTGTTTGCCTGAAGGTGTGATCCTCACTCATCACAGGCAAATAGCTATTTTAGAGAACAGAACTGACTAGATTTAAATTCTTGTATTTCATCTTAACAGGTTTGAAGAAGAGGATTCAAAATGCAAATATGCTTTATAGCTCCTGAAGCAATGGCTTACACTCTTTGCAAAACACAACAGATGGCTTACCTATATCAATGTTATCTCTTCCAAGAGCAACAAGAGAGAGAAATAATATCTCTCTATAAAGACTCCTAAAAAAAGATACAATTGGAAAACATTATTTTTTTCAAGCTAGCATTTCATTTATGCCACGTCAGACACTACATTAACGCTAAGCACTCTATTCCAGATAATCCTAAAATTCTTCTCCAACTCTAATAAAAATAATGATTTTTAATTACCATATTTCTTCGATTGTAAGATGCACACTAATTTCAGTACCACCAACAGAAAAAAAGCTTAGATTCGAAGAAATAATAAACGCACCCACGATTCTAAGACGCACCCCGTTTTTAGAGATGTTTATATGGGGGGAAAAGTGTGTCTTAGAATCAAAGAAATATGATATATTGGTTTGTCACTGCCCCAAGATGATGGCTTGGCCTGGCCTAGAAGTTGCACCATGAGGTCTGAAAATCAGGACAAAGAGAAACTGGATCCAACCTTTCTCCATGCCAGTATGGACCCAGAGGCAAAGGGTTCTGCTGCAGCCCTCTGAGCACTCCAGAGCTGCCTCTGCTCAGGGTGAGCAGGGCACCATTTATTGTACAGTTCTGTGCTTTCCCTGTGCCATTGCTGCCTTATGGGTGACACACTCTGAGTCCAGTGCTACATGATCCAAATGCAGACTGGTCCATCTCCCTTCCTGAACTAGCTACCAAAGTACAAGGGAAATGGAGCAGGAGCCCTGACACTGCCAAGTCTCTTTGAAGCAGGCGGAACTAGAACCAAGAGAGAGAGTCTCTGAAGGATTCACGTAAGGCTCTTCCTTTGAAGCAAATGAAGCAACCCACCCCAAATAACCTCCTCCAGTGATTGAGAAAGCTGTGATTCTTAATAATATTTCTGAAATACTCATTGCGACTTTGCCCAACAGGACATTGTGGGCTCTCCCACACTAGAGGCCTTCAAGAGGCAGCTGGACAACCATCTGCCAGGGATGCTTTAGGGTGGATTCCTGCATTGAGCAGGGGGTTGGACTCGATGGCCTTGTACGCCCCTTCCAACTCTACTATTCTATGATTCGATGACATTAATAAACACTGAGCACTGGTAATGTTGTTGCTTGAATTACTCTTGTATGTTCCAGGGGGCCCATGAAATGGTCTTCTATCACCTGAAGCTGCAGCTTTCATGAAATTCATTCCCTTGAAAGCCCCACACAAGGACAAGATACATATAATAAACATTTTCTTTTTAAAAATATTGTAAGCTTTGGGGGGGTGTAGCGGGAGGAGGCTGCTTATGTTACTGTGCCAATTAGCCCTATGTAGATAATAGTACGCACCACCACTGCAAGAAAAATTCCTGTTCCAAAGGAGTATACAATTAACAATCACATAATCAGCTGTGTGGGAAGAAGAGGCTGTATTACAACTCGCAAGGCATGAATCGAAAATGCTGCAGTTTTCCGAAGCAGAACAAAAAAGAGTAGATACTCTCTAGGAGGGTGAATATCTTCTTCGTATAACAGCATGAGATTACAGACTTCTTTTAAGTCGCTCATTTACCTTTGCCTTTTAATCTGTGGGCATTTGTTTAATCTCTCTAGGATCTGACTCATTGGTCCGTAGACATCATTCATCTTAATACTCTTCACCATGCTTCTTAAGAGCTCCTGGTTAAATGAACTATTGTCCTTCGGCAGTAAACGAACCACTGGGTACTTTTGAGCTGGTGAAATGGGGAAAATGAAAATGTAAGTAGGAAACAAAACCGCAGCAGTGGCAGGAAAAAAAATAACCGCTAAAAGGTAAAGATAATGATATATTTTAAATTTGTTCTAAAATATAGCAGACATCATAAAAAGAAAGAATCAGGATAGAGGAGTACACAAGTAAAGCAGCACAAAGAACAACCAGCCATAAAAGGGATATTCTGACCAATAGCATATAATAACTGCAAGCAAATGGGTACAGAAAGCCAGTTCTAAAATGGGTATTGAAACCAATGCAGGGTTTACTGAGCTGTCTCCTACAAGGCAAATCAGCAACACACAACTCCAGAGGTTCATCTCAAACAAGACATTAACTTGACAAGAATGTACAGATTCAACCGAAAAGGCTGCAAAATAAATTAATGATCCAGCCGTATGTGGTATGTTTAAAAAGCTACTGCATAAAACACACACGCATAAACCGAAAAGGGGGAACAAAAAACAAATTTAAAAAAATAATCAGCCTCAGCAGGACAGAGTGTAACACTCACTCTCAAACACAAGAGTATGGTTTTGACCTGCAAGACAAAGAGAATGGGCTGATCAAAAAACCCCTATTGCTTCCCAGCTCAAGCTACCGTCGGTAGCGGTGGGAAATTATTTCCAAAAACCAAACAACTTTCAGACTGAACGATGCAAATTACTTACTCTGTGCATTCCACAGAATATAGAGAGGTTGCCCCGGGTCTTTGTGCAACTTCATATTATCCCACAACATCTGAATTAGAACATACTTGCTGTCCTCTAAAATACAGTTCCTGGGAATCTGAGTAGGAAAAACAGAAAACACAAGTCTATGAACATAAGAATAGGAAATTGTAGAATCTCACACTATTGCCCCGCTCGTGCTCTTCGCTCCTCTGATGCCATGTTTCTCGCCTGCCCAAGGGCCTCTACTTCCCTTGCTCGGCTCCGTCCATTTTCTTCTGCTGCCCCTTACGCCTGGAACGCTCTTCCAGAACATTTGAGAACTACAAGTTCAATCGCAGCTTTTAAAGCTCAACTAAAAACTTTTCTTTTTCCTAAAGCTTTTAAAACTTGATGTTGTGCAGACTTTATACTGTTAGTTTTACCCTACCCAGTGCCTGTTTACCCTACCCTGTGCCTGTTTGCCCTACCCTGTGCCTGTTTACCCTACCCAGTGCCTGTTTACCCTACCCAGTGCCTGTTTACCCTACCCAGTGCCTGTTTACCCTACCAGTGCCTGTTTACCCTACCCAGTGCCTGTTTACCCTACCCAGTGCCTGTTTACCCTACCCAGTGCCTGTTTACCCTACCCAGTGCCTGTTTACCCTACCCTGTGCCTGTTTACCCTACCCAGTGCCTGTTTACCCTACCCAGTGCCTGTTTACCCTACCCTGTGCCTGTTTACCCTACCCAGTGCCTGTTTACCCTACCCTGTGCCTGTCTGCTTTCTCTTCCCCTCCTTATTGTTTTATTATGGTTTTATTAGAATGTAAGCCTATGCGGCAGGGTCTTGCTATTTACTGTTTTACTCTGTACAGCACCATGTACATTGATGGTGCTATATAAATAAATAATAATAATAAAAGAAGGAAGGCATTGGATTTAGTTAAGAAATGCATCATCATCACTCCCACCAGTACCACCACCATCCTGTCAAGCCCCTAAAATAAACTAGATGCTGTACAAGCAATGAAATTCATTTCTTCATACCTTCGAATTCTTATTGCAGTGCTCAGAGGACAGTATTAATCCCGGCAAGTTACTGGGTAAGTCCAGGCGTCGAAAATACCACACTAGATTCCAGAACACAATAGGATGGTGATCCACAAAGTCTGCTACTGTTATTGCGCGATCCCCTTCATTTTCTAATAAACTTTCAAGCTCCTTCCATACCACAAGAGGACTCAGATAAGGAACAGTTATGGGCTCTGGACTGGGTAAGCGCCACTCTAGCCCCAAAGGATCCTATTGTACAAACAAGAAAGTGAAATAAATGAAAAGGAACATGACTCAGTGTCAAACAGCTATCACCTGAAGTCAAAGGGCAAAGGGCAACTGGGGAGAGGGCCTGCTTGTGGAATTCTCTCTCCAGGAGTCTTGCCTGCTGCTCAAGCTGATGCCCGTTAGGTGCCAAAAACTTTTAACCAATTTTCCTTGGCTTTTAACTCTTTGATGGCTTTTAATTTTTGCTGTAACTATTTTTAACTGTTGTTTAACTTTTGCTCTACTGAGTATCATTGTTGAATTCTTTTTAGGATTGGTTGTAAACAAAACGTGCAAATGTTGAACTGAGTGGCATAAAATATTTTAAATAAATAGCGTGTGAGGGATAACATTTCCCTCTGGAACTACATTATCCCCCGCCATTCCCCCACACCTTTTGTAATTTTTTTCAGCAAGACTATTTGCACCAACCCTACAAAAGCAACCACACTTTACAGAAGTTATGCTTAGAAAAACAAGGGGAAAAGCTCCAAATACTTACGGCTGTCCCCTGCAAAGTGGTAGGCAAACTCCCTGTGGGAACCAGGTGGCTGTGTCTGTGGTTCCCCATTTCCTCGACCTCCAGTGGACTGTATGTACTGATGCTCCTTGACAGGGGATGGCTGGTGTGTTCAGTTCTCACAGTATTCTGTCTTCTTCTAGAAGGGATCTGAATGCTTCTGGCACAGGTGGTGTCCGTCTGTTTTGACTTGCTGCTAACAAAAGATTTATTTTATTTTCCGTGTTTATTTAACACATGTGTCATACTGGTGACAAGCCTAGCTATGCAAGAAATAGACTTCGGTTTAACAACGAAGACACCATCTATATTCCTCCTATACCCTCCTCCTCCTCCCTCCCAATCCCTTTTCCTTTTGTGTCATGTCTTTTAGATTGTAAGCCTGTGGGCAGGGACTGTCAAGAAATACTTTTGTAAGCCGCCGTGAGAGCCTTTTTTGGCTGAATGGCGGCATAAAAATCCTGAAATAAATAAATAAATAAATACCCAACCCATTCCATGAAAAGAAAGCCTCCTCTCCATTTTCCCCCGCACCCTTGCTTCTTCTAAAATTTATTTAATTAATTAATTTATTACATTTCTATACCGCCCAATAGCAAAGCTTTCTGATTGACTGAGATTATTACCATGCTGCTACTGCATAATTGTAATCTTAACATTATTCATTCTGACTTTATTGTGGTTTTATAATTAGAGTTTTAGATTATATCTGTTGCTGTTTTTATGATGTTTTATGGTTTTTATTGTAAACCTCCTCAAACACTACGTAAGATTTGTCTTATTGGATCAGGCCAAGGTTCATCTAATTCAGCATTCTGTTAACCTGCTCTGAGTTTTCAGTACGGAGTGGACGTTCTCTTAATAATACATAAGAAAATGCCTGCAATCAAAGGACAAAATGTATTGGGTTTACCTATCCGAATGCAAGTCATCCTGAGCCGTAAATCCTGAATTGGGGTCACAGATGTAAGACTTTCCTATCTGGTTTGAAAACGTTGATGGAAGCTGCATGTTCTCTGAAGATGGGCTGGACTTTAGGAAATATCTACAAGAAGTACAAGTGTTCATATGATTAGAAGAATTTTTAAAATAAGCATTTTGGGAATACTGCAAACAAGAATCCAATGACAAATAATCAATTACCTTCCAGGGCCCCGGAGATCTCTGATTTCAATGTTCAGGAAAGGCAAGAATAGATTCCCACAGAAAGGGCACGTAGTGTTAAGGTTGGAAGCATCTGCTGTCCATCCTGCCATGATCTCTTCATCATGTACTAGACAGTCACAGGTTCGACACCGTGAACAGCTCGAGATGAGGACCTGTATGAAGCACCCAGTTACAGCCATCAGCACTAATTTTATCCTCAATAGTGAGGACAGCAATAAGTCACGTAAGAGACGTAAGCACATCAGAACTAGAAGAACCTCCACAAATAAACATGTGTGCTCTTAACTCTCAGCCTTCCTGATAAAACTGCACTCTATACCAATTAAATCTTTGGTTGACTTATCTACTAATTAAACCAAATAAAGCTGGCAGGCCTAGAAAAATCAATTCTATTTCAAGACACAAATCCATCAAAACCAGGAAGATGTTTGGTTCAAGATATATAAAGACCAGCAGCCAAATTCATATTTGGTGGACCTTCTCCCTCCTCATCCTGTTAGTAGCCTAATTTTAAACCTTTGAGATTTTAATTTCTGGTCCTGACCTTTCTGTACTTCAATACATTTCCAGAAAGTTCTGCAATCAAGGACTCCCCTCCCTGCCTTTAAAATTAATTAACTGCCTCAACGGAAGAAAAAGCGGCTATGGGGATTTTGCTGCACCATAATGTCAACAAATTAGCAGCTGAATTAATCTATTTATAGAGCTGACAAATACATTTTAGATTGATTTACCAGCTTCTCCTCTCACCAGCTTATCAGTGGTATCAATGATTGCTCATTTGGAACAGTAATGAGGCTTTTGAGGGTTTATTTGGAAGACTAATGATAGGCTCCTTTGGAGTAATAGACAAAAATGCTTCTTAGAATTTAAATTTATTAACAAAAGTGTTGCCTGGATCTACATAGCAACCTAAAGTGATGTTGCATAGGAAAATGTAAAATTAGAAAGCAAGTAAACCAATCCTTGTTGCTTATTTCCCCCCAGTTGTAACATATATGCTATTTAAAAAAGAGGAAATGTTGTACCTCTAATGCATAATTCTGGAATACACTTGTGCTGCTTGTACTGCAAGATGATACCAGTTCTGATCTGTCAGGCAAAGGAAACTTTGAAAGGGAGCCTAGAAGGCAAACAGATACTTGTTATGTTAGAAGGAAGGGTAGACTTACCTATGACAGTTCTTCCTGGAGGCTATCCCTCTATGGTAATAAGTCCTCCCATTCACTTCAAGGAAGCAGGACCTCCTGAGACCTCTGGAGCCTCCACCAAAGAGGGGAAGGCACTCAGTTTTAGAGGCCATCACACTGTGACCTGCAGAATAAACTCAACTCTTGGAATGTGGTAATATGGTAAGTTCAGGAACTCTTAACAGAGAAGAGTGGAGACTGACAGGAAGAAGGTCATCCTTAGACGGTAACAACTCTTAAGGCCAAATTAGACGTGATGTGACTATGATATTAGTTGTGTGAATGCAAGTAAAATACGGCTGTTTTGTTATGAAAATAGCAGCTTTTGGGAAGCTTGAGCAGTCTGGAAACTGTGGCCATAGCTAGACGGGGCGATATCCCGGGGATCGTCCCTGTGCGATCACATGACACACAGGAAGCAGGAAGGGATGATCCCTCCCTTGGCCTGGGATATCGCCCTGCCCTTTTAGCCCGCTTTTTCAGCAGTCTCAGGATGATCCTGAGACTGCAGAACGTGTGGCCGGGCGTCACAGGTTGTCCCAGCTCCTCGCAAGTAAACACGAGGGGCACGGGGCACAGAGCTCCCTTCGGGGGTGGGGGGAGCAGGGATTTTTTTAAAAAAAAACTTAACATTTGCGCACAAGCACTCGTGCGCTCCTTCTCCGATAAAAAACAGAAACAAAATGGCGGGCATGACATCCTCTTCCTCCTGGTGCGTGTAGAAAGAGGGGGAGCTCTCGCGATAACCATATTGCGAGATCATACCCCCTCCGTTGTGCTAGACCCCGTAGGTCTAGCCATGGCCTGTGTGTGTGTGTGTGTGTGTGTGTGTGTGTGTGTGCGCGCTACCATCCTGACAAAAATCACACACACCCCGCAGCCAAAAAGGGAGCCCTGAAAAAGCAGATAGAAAAAAGTTCCCTTCACCTAACTAAATCAAAGTTGGGGAGGGGAGAGAGAAGAAAGTGAGCTTTCAGTATCTGCAAATCCTACCTCCATGAAATGGGTGGGAAGATGTCCTCAATGACTAACAATGCATTTTCATTAAGACTACATATGGTCCTTTTATCCAATTTAGTAAATCATTTAACTATCACAATAACATTCGGAGAAGCTGTTGCAAGCGTGTGAGGACATGAGGAAAGAAAATTTGAGAAGTCTTGGAAACTCTCTTACCACACTGAGAGAAACGCTTTGACGAGCCATTGTTGGAAGCTGAACTCTCAAGACTTGTCCTGCTTAGACCAATTCCCTTTAACATAGAGGAGGCATTCTCTTGAGGAGAGGAGTTACTTTCAAAATCGTTGCAGATTTCTTCATCTGTCAGGGAGGCAGATTCTGAATCCAGGGCCCCAAGGGATGAAATGCTTGCACGATCCGAGTTGGGATCCTGAAAACAAGAACATTTTCACTGCTTGAAGTCTAAAGGAAAGCTTCTGGAAGAACCAACCTGAACAGCTGCACTTAGCTCAGCGAAAGGCCATTGATTCAAGACTCACTGAAGAACAGTGATCGATCCCTTGCCAGCTGATTGCTTTGAACATCAAAGTTTAATTTTATTTATCATAGGGGAAAGTTGGATGCCCAATGAAGTAGCAATGCCGAACAACCTGACTCATGCTCATAATTTTTGTATGTGGAAGATATTTTAGTCTTTCTTTGTTATCACTCGGACGCCTAGATTCCACTTTCAAGATCTCTTATTGCATCTCAAAATGTATTGGCAGAAACAAACACGGAGACCTATTCCTTCTAAGGTTGATGAGTTTGTCAAATGCAACAACAAAAGCAGAAGATGCCAGATGTGTCTATATATTTTGCAACTACCTCTCTGTGATTAACATAGCAGTGATTTTTCTTTCCATCTGGAGCCTCCTAGAGGAAAATTAGACCAGCTGATTTCAGCGTAGTTTACTTGCCTCTGGGTGGCTTCCAAATAATGGCATTTCTATGTGTGCACAGATTTTGATCCAAATTATTTCCATTGTCACCAGTGAAAGGGAAAAAAATTGTACATGCATTCCCACTGCATATGGAGTGGTGTCCCTGATAGTGAAGCAAATTAAGACCTCAGTGGCATGGCTTTGCAGAAACATTTTCTCCAAAAGTATCTCATCTTTAGCATAATTTAGCAATGGTGGTGTTAAGCTACTGACATGGTAGGTCTACCAATTCTCTGCCATGCTAAAGAGACCAAACAATAGCTAGAGGATCTTTCCCAAATTTAAAATCATATTTGTCCTATACAAAAAAATGAAGTGGTATTGATATAATGTGAGTCATAAAGGATTAAGTGAAGGACAATGCTGAACAATTAGGATTGTTTAGGATGCTTTTAGTATGTTTTTTTAGAAAGTGTTAACAATGTAGAAGAAGGACAGAGGGGACAGGAGCAGGCAGAAGTAACATCGGGGCCTGCTCCTGCTGGACTCTTCCCCCCCCCCCACAGGGCAAACTGCCATCTTGGCCCTGTGGGGAAGAAGAAGGACCGAGGGGACAGAGCAGGCAGAAGTAACATCGGGGCCTGCTCCTGCTGGACTCTTCCCCCCTCCCACAGGGCAAACTGCCATCTTGGCCCTGTGGGGAAGAAGAAAGACCGAGGGGACAGGAGCAGGCAGAAGTAACATCGGGGCCTGCTCCTGCTGGACTCTCTCTCTCTCTCTCTTTCTCTTTCCTCCCTCCCTCCCTCCTTGACTCCTTTTCCTTGTGTGTCATGTCTTTATTAGATTGTAAGCCTGAGGGCAGGGACTGTCTTTTTGCGAAGTGTAAGCCGCTCCGAGAGCCTTTTTTGGCTGAGGAGCGGGGTATAAGTATGATAAATAAATAAATAAATAAATAAATAAATAATAAATAAATGTACATTATGTTTTTAATCAATATTTTATGTATTTTATACTTATTGTTGTAAGTATAAAATACATGGAGAGGCGGTAAGAAATTATTATTATTATTATTATTATTATTATTATTATTATTATTATTCTCTATTGAACTATTTTGCGTTTTTCATAGTCATGATCTAAAAGATTTACCTTTGATGGTGCCGCATATGTAGCAAACTTTGAGTACCATTTGCTGGCCTTTTCTGCAACACCTTTCCCCGCAGAAAACATGCTGCTTTTTAGAACGTCAAAGGTAGGCGTTAACAGTGTATCCAGGTTGAACGAAGTTGGAGAAGCAAGCGTTCCTGTGCCAGCCATATCCTGAGATTGTCCCCTTGATAGGTTGCTCGGGGAGAACACTGGAGATGACCAAAGCCTGTCCCTTACTCTTTCTTCGTTTCTTACATTGTAGCTTTTGGATTTGGTAAGGCTTGCCGGCCTGGGTGAGTATGGAGGAAGGCTAGATCTCCGGCATGGCTGGGACAATGTTGGACTCTTTTTATTGGAGTTCTTGTCATTGCAGGCTTTTTGCAAATCTATGCTTGGCGTGCGGCTCGTTAAGGGGCTATTCATATTGTTCATATACATCTCTATTTCTTCAGCTAAATCTCGCTTTGCAGATGGGGTTGAGGCACTTCTGTCATCCTCTTCATCCTCTTCCTCTTTTTGTTGCTCTGTCTCAGCGGCCAGCAAGGAAAGTGGATCAAATCCCATTTCAACACCAGTTTTCTCAATGGGTTTTATTGGAACGCTGACGGCACGCTGAATCCTCTTCGGCTTTTTATGCAACGGTATCACAGTTTTCACTGAGACAGCTTCATTATCCAAATCTTCCAAATCGAATATAACTGGGGACTCTCTTTTGTCCACAAACGTGTTCTCGAAGGGCACATCCTCATCACTGGATTCTTTCTCCAGGTTCCCTCTCTTACCGGGTCCCAAAGAAGATTGCTTGATGTTGAGAGTTTTTGGCCTTACTCTCTTCTCGAAAACTTTAGAGAGGATTTTTGCATCCACTCCAAGTTTCTCAACAATTTCTTCGGGACTAATTTCATGATTAATTTGATTTTTCATGAGCTCAATCAGAGCATCTCCACTCAGATTGCGGTTCCTGTTTCTCCAAACTATCCGTTTGTGTTCTATTTCAGTTGCATTTAAGTGCCTGCTTAAGTTTTCGACTTTAGCCATTCTTGTTTTGTTGATATCCTCAAAACAAGAGAATAGCAATCCTGCAGAGCTTTCTGAGAGGGAAAAGTACACACAAAATCTTTCATCATAAAGCAAAGCATTTAAAAGGCTGTCATAAACCATGCATGCGTATGTAATTTCCTAACACATCTAGGGTTTTGTTTGGTGGGTTAGGGGGGCGGGCGGTGGAAGAGACCCTTATTTTACTACCATTTTTACAGGTAACCCATCTAGTGCTTTGAAAAATCTGACCACCATATGAACGGGTGCATACAATGGGAATGCTTTCTTATAGAAAATAAGTAAAATAAAAGTAGAAAAGTTACCACATAGTAATACGGAATCTTTAACTGTGCCAGCTTACCTGTACCAATATCTCCTGCTGTATCTGCTGGTTTTCCAATTGTATTACTAATGCGAACAATCCTTGACTCAGGCTTAACATTATTGGAATTTTGATAATTCAGTGCAGGAAGGCAGTCACCGCTTCCCTTTCCACTCTCTATCTCAGATACTGTATACAACACACAAGATACATGAAGAATTTGTCAGGATTTGAGTTTTTTTTGTAATAAATACTTGAAAACATTCATTAACTGCAGGCCACTTTGTCCCAGTGTTAGGTATCCAAAAGTCAGGACAGATGCTGCCATGCTATAATATCAAATGCATTCCACATCTTTCTTTGCTGTTTACAAGGGCAGGTGGTGACACAAGTGATCACTGAAACTATTTGAAACAGACTATTTCAGTGAAACAGAACAACTGGGTTGGGTACACTGGTGACAATACAAGCGGTGATAGTAACAATTAAATAACAGTGATGATGAAACAATTTTAAATTATTTAATCAATGAAAACAATTACCAATATGTACTGGGCCACTAAAAACTCAATAGTATAACATTTAAAAACTGCTACCAAATGTGTTTTGACCAATGGTCCCCTTCAGTGGTAAAGTAAACATACACCCTTGTATAATATATACATACACAATGCAAATATCAGTAAAGCCCTAATGAAGTGTTAAAACCTATACATGTTCTAAAATAGATAACTGTAGAGGGGGTGAAAGGCTCCACCAAGGAGGATTGTGGTTTTTTTGGTTTGGCAAGGAACTGCCCTATATTTCAAGGATATTCCAGATATATCCCTGAAGCACATTAACTTCGGCTGAAGCAAAAAATTCAAGTTTTTCATTTCCGGCTTAAGCAACCCATAATGGAATAAATCCCCTGTAGATATACCATATTTTAAACATTCCAAAGTCATGTGAAAGCATATAGTTGTGTTTTTTTTTAAAAAAATAAGGTTCAGCATTGTGTATATTTCTCCAATAAATGCTCATCCATTAATAAAAGGGTAGACAGAATGGCACAATAGAGAAAAGCAAGTCTCCCTTTAAAATTATCTCCATTGTCCTTCTAGTGGGCCCAGTAATGCCTAGGAACAGCATGCTACAACTCACATTATGCTATAGGCTCAGCCTCCAAACTGAAGCTTTCTCTACTGTTGGATGTCTATGGAACAATACAGCATAGAAGTACAACAGTAAAACAAGCTTCAAAAGGAATGCCCTATAGAAAAAACACTCATTAAGTTCGAATCAAACCAAACCTATTTGGATGTCATGGAATAGAATTCAGACATGCCAGCTACCAATATTTGATACATACAGGAACTGGAGTCACTCTCTTTTTTCTCTTCTTTTTTTTCACCATCCTTCTGAACAGTTGCTTTTTCTTGCTTAATTGCTTCTTTAGACAGCCTGTATAAGAGATCTGAATGTTCCCCTATTATAATATGAAAACAACAGGATGAGAAAAGTTAGCAAATATATTTTTCCCAAAAGGAAAAAAAAAGGAATACCAAACAGAAAAGGAACAGTGGGATGATGAGTCAGAGACTAAGGATGCTTCCAGATGCGTTATTTTTTATGTGTAGTAACTTTCCTTTGTTTACATAATTTTATGGATGTTCCAGACATCACAGTCATCCAGATTTAACCATCCTGTTTTCCCCACCACAACTGTCTTTTTCCCTACGGCAGAAAATTCATTAAGGAAGGAAAGAACAGAATAGCAGCACAATCCAGAAGATGTTGACAACTGTCGGCTGGTTGCTAATACCCCCTTTCCCGGGCAAGGTGCTTGAGCAGGTGGTTGCTGGCCAGCTCTAGGAAAATCTGAAACAGTTCATCTAGATCCATTTATATCGGACTTCAGGCCTGGATTTTAAAAGCAAACTGCCTTGATCGCCCTTTGGGATGACCTTTGCCAGGGAAGGGACAGGGTAAGTGTGACCCTGTTGATTTTCTTGGCCTTTCAGCAGCTTTTGATATCCGCCTGGATAAGGTATCTGGGCTGGGAGTTGGAGGTAGTGCACTGCAGTGGTTCTGCTCCTACTTGGATGGCCGATTTTAGAAGGTGGTGCTGGGGGATTCTTGCTGTCCCTCTGCAGTTATGCCATGGGGTGCCACAGGGCTCTATTTTATCCCCCATGCTGTTTAACATCTAAATGGCATCTGCACTGTGCTCTTTTTGGAGCGAGGTGAAGACATTTTTATTTTCCCAGGCATTTTATTTTTTTTCAGCTTCTGTTTTAAATCTGGTATTGTATTTTAAATCTTTGCACTTCAGCTAGGTTCCCTTTGGTTATTATTATTATTTGTATACTGTCGTTTTAAACCTTTAAATCTTTATATTCTATGTTATCAGCTCAGTTCAGACAACACATTAGTGAATGCAGTATGAAAACTCCATTCAATGACTGAGTTTTTAGGAGGTACACCTCACACAAGTTCTAAATCTACCATTGACTGTGGGCTACCATGGAGTTGAGTAAAATCCATCCTGGCGTTTGATTGACAGCTCCTCTGCTCTCTCTCCTCCTCCTCCGGTCCTCCCAATGGTATCCCATCAGCCACTGCTGCTGCAAAAAATCCCAATCCTGGTAGCTCTCCTAGACCAGCATTCGCTCCTTTCGCCGCTCTTGCCAGAGAACTCTGTAGCTAGTGGGAAAACTCAACGCAACTGAGTGAACCTCTTTCCATGCATTTATATGGTTTCTCCCCTATACAAATTCTTTGATGAATACTAAGTTGTGAGCTCTGACTGAAATTCTTTCCACACTCATAGAATCATACAATAGTAGAGTTGGAAGGGGCTTCTAAGGCCATTGAGTCCAACCCCCCTGCTCAATGCAGGAATCCACCTTAAAGCATCCCTGACAGAGGGCTGTCCAGCTGCCTCTTGAAGGCCCCTAGTGTGGGAGAGCCCACGACCTCCTTAGGTCATTGGTTCCATTGTCGTACTGCTCTAACAGTCAGGAAGTTTTTTCTGATGTCCAGCCAGCATTTGGCTTCCTGTAACTTGAGCCCATTCTTCCGTGTCCTGCACTCTAGGATGATCAAGAAGCAATCCTGACCCTCTTCTGTGTGACAACCTTTCAAGTTGTATTTTATGGTTTTAATTGTTGTGAACCACCCAGAGAGCTTGGCTATTGGGCAATATAGAAATGTAATAAATAAATATTTGTTCCTCATTGCTTGTGCAGAATGACACAGAACTGTGAACATTCTCTTCTGTCAGTGTTGCACCTAAGTATATTTCCCAGCATGTAACGTACCTCGTCTTATTTTCAAGTGTTAATGTGCAGCAAAATGTGCTACATAGCTGAAACCAAATCATTCATGTCTATCTAAATGATCTAGATGAGTTCTTCAAGGTGGATCTGTTTTCTACACATATTTTTGGGTGCAGAAAACTACAAATCTAGAAGTACTGAATATAGCTACCTGTTCCAGCATACTTTCCTCTCTAAATTTACGGTAAATCCTGCTGTGTTCTGGAAAATAGAACCCTTGAAAATTCTCATTATTTTTTTCACAGGTTTCACATTCATTTCTCATATTTAAATCTGCAGTAAAATCAACTACTTTCTCATGAAGACACTCCGGGGTTAACTTGCTTCTCCATTGAACCTCCACACAAAATCTTGCATCATGTGGGTGCTTGTAGCAGTGCTCTGGTCTTCTATGCTTACCCATCTAAAACATGATGGCACTTAGAGTGCAATCCTATGCATATTTGGATGGAAAAAGTCCTACAGCTGTGCTATTGGGTTGTATGATTCTCTAATACTTTTGTCTTATATCTTCCTCAACGGGGACCATCAACTCCAACAGAGACCAGGAAGGGGCAATACACCTCTAGGAAGAATCTCAGTAAAAGCTTTAGTCGACAGCTGGTGGGCCACTGTGTGAACAGAGTGCTGGTCTAGATGAACCCTCGGTCTGATCCAGCACGGCTCTTCTTATGTTCTTTAGGGGAACTTCCAGTTTGCCTAAAAAATTCTTGTAAAATTAGAAAAGAGGCTCTTTTTCAATCAGATCCGCAATGCATTTGTGAGTTATGTATGTCTTCATTAAAGCTTTATGCTGGGGCTCTAACTTTTTAATGAGAACATTCTGCAAGTAAGAACTTATTGCACTGAGATCAGGATTAGCAGGTGTACATCATGAGAAACTATACTCTGAAAAACGCTTGTTGATTACTCTCGTTGCTGGGGTTACTATATCCTCTTATTATTTTCAATAGATAAGACCAGCCTAGATTTTTTTCTGGGTTTTGGGGGGTGGGTGGGGGGCAAATACTGTGCTAATTGAGAAATACAAGCAGTTTTGAAGCTTTCACTGTGTCCATCGTATTAAAAAAAACATGGAGTTATATTTTTTCTAAATTAAGAAGTATAAGTTGGTAATTTAAAGAAGCCAACAATATCATTTTGCTGATCCCATTCTCTTTGCTACTTGAGATTTTGCTTATCTGCACATATCCTATAATTATTATTTGGGGATCACACATTCTGTCTAAAATATTTCAAAACCCAGTGTCAGGCAAAACCTTTACTAGCCCAAACAGAATGTCAGAAAACAGTCAGGAAGCTTTCATGTTCTCTAGCACTCTTCACCAGGAAAGATGTTAAACCAAAGAGGGACAGCAGGGAAGAGATTGGCTTTATGTTGAAGCCGTGAAGTCTCCATTTAGCGAGAGAGTTAAGATGGAGTGTAGGAAGAGATAGCACTCCATTTGATTAGACTCTACTACTTGCTACATCTATTTCAGTCTGCACTTAGGGGCTGCCAGGTCAAAGAAACCAACTCTGGCTGATTCCCCCCACAAACACATATACACTTTGAAAATACAAAATCCAGAAGTTACTTGAATCCATCTCTGTCTCTAAAAGAGTTATCCATTCCATTAAGGCTTTAATTTGTTATACAAGGCGATTAAATCTTCATGAGAATGAGACTGTACCAGCACAAAGACAAAGGCTGATTTATGGGAACTCAGTAGTACAGTATTAACAACATAAAAATTATATAAAAATACTTCGCCATCAGTAAGATCAAACCCACCATATCCTGCATTAACTAAAATATCTTAGTTTGCTGTAAAACTGCAAATTTAGTGGACACATTGCAATTCAGTAACTGCACCAGCAAGTCTCCACTTTATACTCTGAAAACCATAAAGGCGTTATTAAAAGAAGGAACAATAGCTTCATACGTAATGGACTGGAAACCTTTTATTGAGTATATACAAGAACTGCAAAAAGATGATATATTTGTATGCGGATTTTATATATAACTTGTATCTCTGCCTTTGCTATATACATTTGCTTGCTTTTATGTAATCCAGACCTGGTTAACTAGAACTAATTGATATTTGCCGTCTGACATGGAGATCGCTTTAAATGGAATATAGCCTTATGTATTTGTGTTTATTTTAGTAGATGTTTGCGTTGTGATTTAGTTTGTATTGTTTTTTACCTTTCCTTATGTGTCTTGTCTTTGTGGAAAATAAATAAAAGTATTAATTTAAAAGAAAAACCATAAAGGCTATTCCCATCTGGACTATATATGGGTTAACTGTCCACTCAAAACACAGCTTCTCATGCAACCCCCCTGGACTGATCCATGCATCAGTTCTATGCTCATTGCAATCAGGCCTTTTTCAGTATAGGAGGGCTAATATTATTAACAGCCACAAGGCATCTATCCAAGGGTATGCTTCTAGATTAGAACACATGGAAAACTTTACAACAGCATTGGTGGTAGCCCATATGGACTCTTCAGGAGCATCTCGTGATCAAGATCCTAGATTCCCGCCCACTCCTATGCATGGGCAACTTTTTCTAAGCCTACACCTCCAGCAACCATTCTATAAGCACAACAGTCGGAAACAAATTCTGCAAGGGAACCAATGATTAAAACATGCTGTGCAAATTCAACTGTTTTTGAAAATACTGCTTTGTGTGTATAGCTATCTAAAATAAATAACAATCCTACAGTTAGAAACTAAAAGGCATAGATGAATACTATACCAGAAAGAGCTTTGTGGATGCCATTTGCAGGTTGCTTTCTTAGAACTCTTTTAAACTGTGCTATTCCTAAGACAACATTTCTTATCTTTGTCCACAGAAAATAACCGCTTCGATTACTTGAAGGCCAGGTACTTTCCAACACAGCCTATAACAACATTAAATGGAAATTTAGTCACATACATCCAAAGCAGCATAATTTTGGATATCCCATTCTGAATTAAAACAATTCAATGAGTTAGCTGAGGCTTAGACAGTGCCCACTCAAAAAACTTCATGGCTGAATAAGGATCTGAACCTAGGTTTTCCTAGTTGCATCTAACATTCTGGCTCAATTCTCATTAAAAAAAATCAGTTGTGGTAGTAAACTTGTTTCTGGACTGTAGCACTTCATGAGACTTCCCACCTGCAATCTGAGTAAATGCAGTATGTTTAAATTCCCATCAGTTGGAAGAGGGGAAGTTAAGATTTGGACCAAATTTGTTTTGGCCCTCAGTGTGGATTCAGATTAGTAACTATGGCACTTCAAGTCGTCACCATAGCCACATAAGAATGTATGTACTTTAAATTGCTAACATCAGGCACTGGTCAGTTAGTCATTGATTGAAAATCAGGTTGGGCATTATACTACCTTTATGGTTTATGAGTTTTCTGGTACTGAAATGAAAGGCTATCAAATAATTAATAAAAAGTGGACCACAAACATTTTATTTACCTTATTATAATAACCATATGTAATGGCATTAGGATCAACTCCAGCTTTTTTCATTTCAAACAGGACTCTCACAGCTAACACAGGTTGGCCATATTGTCCGCATAACTGCATCAACACCCGGTAGCATACCTGAAAAAACAGAATCATAGAGGGTCCACTGAATCCAGCCATCAAGTCCCGCCCCCTGCTCAGTGCAGGAATCCAGTTTAAAGCATCCCTGACAGATGACTGACTGTTGTCTCTACTTGAATATCTCCAAAGATAGAGAGCCACCAACTCTGTTGGCAGTTGGTTTCACTGCTTAACTGCTCTGACTGTTAGGAAGCTTTTCCTAAAGTTCAACTGAAATCTGCCCTCCTGTACCTTAAGCCCGTTATTTCGCGTCCTAAAGTCTTGTAAGATAAAGAACAGGCTGTGGTCCTCTTCTGTGTGACAATGCTTTAGGTACCAAATCCTCCTTTGGTCTTCTCTTCTCAAGGCTAAACAAACCCAGTTCCTTCAAGCTTTCCTTGTAGGACTTTGTTTCTAGTCCCCAATAACCTTTGTTGTCCTTCTCTGAACTCGTTCCAATTTATCTGAATTTTTCTTAAACTGCATTGCATGCAGTTCTGGTGTCCAGAACTGCATGCAATATTTGAGCTGAGGTCTGACCAGCACAGAATACAGTGGAACTATTACTTCTCTCTATTTGGGCACCATACTTCTATTGATGCAACAAAAAATGCATTTGCCTTTTTTGGAGCCACATCACACTACTGACTCATATTCAGCTCGTTATCGACTACAACTCCAAGTTCCTTTTCACATGTAACATTGCAAGCCAGGTATCCCCCATCTTATATCCCTTGCTCGGCTTCGTCCATTTTCTTCGGCTGCCCCTTACGCCTGGAACGCTCTTCCAGAACATTTGAGAACTACAAGTTCAATCGCAGCTTTTAAAGCTCAGCTAAAAACTTTGCTTTTTCCTAAAGCTTTTAAAACTTGATTTTGTTCTGACTTTTATACTGCCTGTTTGGTGCATTCTCTTCCCCTCCTTATTGTTTTATCATGATTTTATTAGAATGTAAGCCTATGCGGCAGGGTCTTGCTATTTACTGTTTTACTCTGTACAGCACCATGTACATTGATGGTGCTATATAAATTAATAATAATAATAATAATAATAATTTCATTTCTTTGTCTTAACTGAAGAACTTTGCACTTGTGTCTTTTAAATTTCATTCTGTTATTTTCTGCCAGTGTTCTAACCTACCAAAATCATTTTGAATTTTTTTTCTCTATCTTCTAAGGTAGTAGCTAGCTGCTGCCGCCCCTTCCCTCAGTTTATTTATTTATTTATTTATTACATTTTTATACCGCCCAATAGCCGAAGCTATTTTTATACCGCCCAATCGCCGAAGCTCTCTGGGCGGTTCACAAAAATTAAAGCCATAATAAAACTTTCTGTCACCTGCGGATTTAATAAGGATTCCCTCCACCTCTTCCTCCAAAATGCCGAAGAGTACAGGGCCCAGAACCGAGCCCTGCAGCACTCCACTCGATGCCTTCCTCCAATTTAATGAGAAACCACTGATGAGCACTCTTTGAGTACAGTACTCCAGTCAGCTGTGGATCCATCAAAGTAGTCGTGTTATGCGGCTCAAAGACTGAATTTGTTACTGCTTTACTCTTAAGGAACTTACATACCTCATAAGGACAACATGTACCAGAAGGGATATCCATTTACCTCATCAGGTGGATCAATCTTTTTTGTGTGCATTTTCCGGAGCACATCATAGGCTGTTCTCAAAGCCCGCACTTTGGAATGACACACTTTGACATAGGCAGGGAGGCAGATAAACCATAGGCCATAGCAATGGCGCAGCAAGCACCTGGACCACATCTGAGGGATAGAGGAGTATCTCTTGGCTATCTTATGGGCTGACTTAATCTCCTGCAGGGACACATTGAAAATAATATGCTTTAGTCACATTACATCTTTGAAATCATATGGATCCATAATAGGAAGAAAAGGACAGGGCTAGATTAATTACATCATTAATTAATCCTGTAACAGGTTTGGGAACAATAGACCATTGTCCACTATACTTGGTTATCACCAATTCAGCTGGCCAGAAAGCGGTACTGCAGCTACTGACCTAGTGGTTGTCAAAGAGTTTTGACATGGACCTACAGAGCTCAGGGCCAAAATTAGACAAAATGCCAGAGGGCCATGATCAGCTCTCCCAATGTTCTCTTCAAAGCTTAAGTGCACCTGCTTGGAAAAGAGGGTGGGAGCGTGGAGAGAAGGAAGGCAAACTGGATCAGGGCTGCTGTGGTGGGAGAAGGTTTTAATTCTTCCCTTCCCCTTCAAGGGGATTATTTTGATGAGGGAAGCCCCAACACGCTAATTAGTCCACAGAAAAGGGATAAGACAAAACTCTCTGATAAAATGTGACTGCTTACAGCAACACATGAAAATGTAAGTATTTGGAGCAATTAAAACACTTCAAACGAGTATTTAAAATAATAAAAACGAAAACAGGCTGCGGAGCTCAAAACAAAACCGTTGTCCTCCGAAGCTCAGAAACCTGGAGCCAGTCTGGTCTCGATGAAGGAAACAGCACTGAGGATAATATGATAACCCTTCCTTCCCCATGCATCAATATAGCAATCGAATTAGCAGTCCCTGGTGGCTATTTTTTTAATTCTGAAAACAATGTCAGGAGATCCACTCACTAGGCTGGCACTTAGTTTCTGGCCTGGCTCCTCAGCAACATGTTTTCAGTGTGAAGAAAAGCTGCTATCAGCCTATACCTGGAGCTTCATCACACGGGGGGAAATCACGTTTCCTCACCGTCACTTCTCCGCCCGTGTGTTTGTCCCTCATTACTTCCTCTTTTAAAAGAGAAAGTAAACAACATGCACGTGGCCCATTCTGATGACGCTGCTTCTCCTGCACACAGCAGGAGATGGTGGCAACTTCCGTCTCAAAAAATAAGCTGGACTTACTGGGGTGTTTTTTTGTCACACAAATAGCTAGAAGGGGCAGGAGGCGCACAGGATGCAGACGACATTGTGAGAGGGACCTGCGAATATCTGTGAGTGCCCAGCAACGAGTGTGCAATAAAACACTCGTCAGGTGATGCCCCTGCTTGCTAGCTGACCAATCTATCTGCCCACCCAGGCTCTGCTTAGCTCTGTCTCCTTTGGCCTTCTTATCCATGGATGAGCAGCCTTTTGCTGGCCTAATTCAGCCAGGGCTGCACCTGGACAGTCAGATCTGACATCCGCATAATTGCTAAAATAAATCAGAACACTGATGTTTCTAGCTTATAAATGGGAAGTCGCAAGGATAACTAATAGCACTAAGAATAATGGCATTTAAAATGGCAGTTTGAAATGCAAACTATTATCTGGGAAAATTGTTTCAGGGCGACAGCATGCCAGAATCACCAATACAGAGCATAAATATTCATCTGAAAGGTAATAGAATGTGAAGTCTATTAAAGGGGGAAATAAGCTGCTTAAATGGTTGCTCAAACCACAAGACAGATAGGTAAAAATCAAAGTGCTGCTGTTATCCGAATATTGAACAAGAGCAGCATTGTAGAAAATAATGATGAATCACTAGCTCATTACACTTGTTGTACAACCAGCAGGTGCTCAAAAGAATTTTCATTAATTAAAACATCATGTGAGCATATATCTGCATTTCTACAAGCCAAATTTTGCTCACAAGAACAAGAAACAAATAAGACGACGTAGTTTAACTATCCAAATTAGATGTTAAATCTGTTCCCAGTTTGCTGCAACTACCACTACACAAACAGATGCCTCCAACCACATTCAAGGAAGAAGCTGCTGGTGAATTACTTCCCTTTATTTTCTCTTGTTCTTGTCCTGAGTTGGGATGAGCAGCAATGGCCACTGTCTTAGCTGCCTTTAAAGGGGGGATTAAACTATGGAGGGAAGGTTGATAAATGGCTACAAGACATGATGGCCATACACGGCCTCCAGGTTCAGAGGCAGTGTGTTTCTGAATACCAGCTACTGGGGAGCAAAACTGGAAGAAAGCTATTGCTTGTGGGCTTCTTGAAAGCATCTATTCAGCCACTGTGGGAATCACAGAACCATAGAAAAGTAGAATTGGAAGGGTTGCCTAAGGTCATCTAGTCCAATGCAGGAATCCACCTTAAAGCATGCCTGACAGATGGCTGCCCAGCTGTATCTTGAATGCCTCTAGTGTGGGAGAGCCCACAACCTCCCTAGGTCATTGGGAAACAGGACGCTGGGCCAGGACTTTAGGAGCACCCAAGAGTTTCCGCATGTCCAGTGGGATTTTCAGCTTTTTCCTCTTTGAAACAGCACACACACCCCTTTCTGTTTTTGAAAGTCTCTTCAGTTTCAAAAATGGGTCGACATATGGCATGGCTATAAAGGAAACACAAGCACAAAACCTTACACGTGCCCCAAACCCTCTTGGGCACATAGAACAACTTGCACAATTCTCTGGATCCTTATCCAGCGCTCTGCACCTGATCAGAAACCGTTTATTGTGTATGAACCCGTTATTTGTATTTTTTGAAAAATTCATTAAAAAAAAGAGAGAGGTAAAAATGGATCGCGAATGGAGAAGGAAATCAGTGCCAGTTGGCAGTGCCCTCAGTGGGGTCCCGATCCTAGCGCTCCTTGGGCCGTCCTCATTCCCTGTGGGCGAACAAGAAACACTAATATGGAAATCAGGGCCACAACATGGGCACTTACACACCCCTCAAAAGAAAACCAACAAGACCTGGGTGAAGAACAGAAGAAAATGTGAAACCTTTGTTCAGATGGGTAGTACGGAGGCAAGTTATTCGATAAAACAGGTTGTTATAATTATTATTAATATCTATTTATAAAGCGCCTTCAATGTTCAAGGTTATGAAGAGAATATAAATTGCGGAAGAAGAAATGCCTTTTAAAGAGGCTCACATCACAATCCTATATTTATCTACTAGAAATAAGTCCCATTAGGGCTTACTCCCAGGTAAATGGGTACAGAATTGCAGTCCTAGTGATGTAACATCACTAATTCTAGCTGCTATGCAACAGCTGCTGGGAAAGAAAAACGAACTGTGAGATTAAATTATAGCGTGGAGCCTCTAGGGAGCCTGAGATCCTCTTTAGAATTCAGTGCAGGCACTCAACCAAAGTACATGTCATTGAGAAGCAAAGGTTAGTAGAGCACTTGAATGCGGGAATCATTGTTCCTGCAATACCCATACAAAACACAAATATGCATTTCTGGACTGCTACATGACTACAGGTTCTTTGATTGTCGTCCCCCCCCACTCATTGCATAGAGAATCCATTCCATAATATATTTTACACAATGCTTGCTCTTATGTCATTACATTTGTGTAGCCTGAAAGCTTTCCTCAACTTTTCATTGCAACCAGGATCCAAAAAGCTACTTCAGGCATACCCTGTGGGAGGTTTGACCATTTTCCTCTCTTATTAACGGTAGGTGTCATTTGCCATCCCGTAACATGCTTTCTACATTTTTCTGAGTTTCCAAAGCAGTTTGCTATCAAGCATTAGGGGGCTGCTGTTTGAGAAGCACTCCAGTCCAAAGCCCCAAAGGATGTGAGTTTCTATAACTCAACTGTATTTATTTCAAGCATGCCAGAATTGTGATTTGCTGGATTGGGAGAGAGCAAGAGGTCCTGCAATTTGATACAACTCTCCAAGACATATGCAGAGACTGTTGAAATGCTTTTTAGAACACCCTGGGAGACGCAAAGCATCATCACACAGGGGAAAATTGTGTTTCCTTACCATCGCTTTTCCGCCCACGTGTTTGTCCCTCATTACTTCCTCTTTTGTAACAGGAAGTAAACAATGTATATTTGACCCATTCACTGGGCCGTTTTGCACACAGCAGGAAGTAGTGGCAACTTCCGTCTCAGTCAGACTTACTGGGATGTTTTTTTGTGGCGTGAAAAAGGCTAGAAGGGGCGGGAGGTGCGCAGGAGACATAAAACGATTGTCTGATGGAGCTCACAGCAAATCCAGGAAACACAGAACTCTGAACAACCAAAGGTGTGGCATGCTTATTAAATACCTGTTTTGTTCTCCTGAACATTGGCAATGGGCTGTTTGGACTGCTGGCTTTTGAAAACAACTTGCTGTTCTGTATTGTCAGAAGTCCTGCAGGCCGCTCAAACAGTTCTTGTCTTAGCACAGGAAAACCACTATAACTGAAAAAGAAAGAAGGCACCACTTAATTTTATGTACTTATATCCCACATTACCCTGAGAAGGCAGAGCCATTGAAGTGCTCTAGTATTCTTCTGACTTAAAGCAATATTTTACAGCCAATGGAAGGGATTCCACTAGATAGCAGGAAAATGCTTAGTAAGGAATGCACAAGCTTGGTGCACTGCTTTGCTATTTGGACAGAAGACAAGTTGGGGGATGACATCTTTCTCACATGTATTTATTGACATCTGTAATAAGGATCAGCAACTGGGAGACATGGGCCTCATTGGACTCCTCAGATATGCTGCCTGACTCTCTAGTCAGGCTACATCCCTTTGCTGACTCTAAGTGGCAGTAAAGGGACGTGGAGGGATGAATATATGAACACATGAAGATGCCTCATTATGGGCCTGTTCAGAAGACACCTTAAACCCTGCTGGTTAAGGCTTTTGGTTAAGCAAC